>NC_092412.1:239044710-240261534 GCF_040894005.1 Engystomops pustulosus
TAGATAGATAAATAGATAGATATGAGATAGATAGATAGATAGATAGATAGATAGATAGATATGAGATAGATAGATAGATATTAGATAGATAGATATGAGATAGATGGATGGATAGATAGATAGATAGATAGATATGAGATAGATAGATAGATATGATAGATATAAGATAGATAGATATGATAGATATAAGATAGATAGATAGATAAAAATATATACATCTGTATCTAAATATTTTAAGTGGTATTGTGATAATAAATAACTATATATTAAATTGATAGAAAAAAATTGAATACACTGTAGACTTGATCCTTATATAAAAATGTAGTGGTGAAAATAATGAGCTTTTCAATTACAAAAGTTATTTACCTATTAAACCTGTTAAAAAATTAATGTAACAAATATGTGTGTGTTCCTATTACAATAGGTATAGCATACATATCCATATTACTGCAATGTTATAATGGTAAATGTGTTATAATCTTGGTAAAATCACACAAGTTACTTAAAATGTCAAATAAAACAAGATAATGAAATACACTGTTAATATAAAAATTGTAAATCAAAAATTATAATAATAGAATAGTATGTTTATTATAATATTTAATTAAAAAGGACATAAAGTCATATTAAGATAATAAATTTATAATAAAATGCTACTTCAACAGTATAAACTATTCTAAAAATATATTACTATATAAAAAATATATGAAATTATAAAATAATGATATAAATGCAAATAAAATTAAGAAAAATTATATAATAAACAAATTAAGATAAAATAACATAAACCTAATACAAATTCATAAAAAAAAAAAAAACAACATAATAAATAATAGATAATAAAATGGCACAATATTTGCAACACAAATTACTGTATGTAACTTTATTGTTTTGTTAAAATAAATTTTAAAAAATGCTTAAAAATAAATAAATAAATAAAATGGCACAATATTAACACTACTAATAATAATACAAAGTCAAATAAAAAAAAGTTCATATCTTAAATAATATCTAACAAAATGACATAATAATATATAAAATCACAATACATTATGTATAATAAATTGGCACAGTAACACCAATTCTGTAAAGCCTTACAAAAGAAATAAATGATATCATAATATATGTCTTATAAAACAACATAATAGCAAAAAAATAATAATATATGTATGTCAAATGTAAAAGCTAAGTAAAAAATAAGTACAGATATCTCTATGATAAAGAAACATGCACCAAAAAAATGCAGTGTATAGGGGAGAAAGTGAAAAAAAAAAAATAGTTTGGCCCACCGCTCTGGTTTGGTTGGAAAAGTGCTTGCTAAGCTATCTATTTCACACATGCAACGACAGAAGGTTCGATATTCATTCGATCGATGAGTGAAAAGGCACAATGGCAAAATCGGACCGTCTCCTTTTCAATACAGATCTCATGTGTCCCCCCTCCAGTCTGCAGTGGCGCGGCTGGTGGTGGTTGAGGTTCTGAAGGAGCAAGGGTTACATCAAGGCTGTTCCCTCGACCGTTCAACCAGTCTAGACCAATGACCTGCATCACCGTTCTCCTTTGAAGAAGAAGCAAGTTCGCTCATGGTAAAGGAAAAAAAAAAAAATCAAGGCGGACCCCCCCCCCTATAACAAAAGGGAGCAGCTCGTGGCTGCAAAGAGGTAAGCAAGGGGCAAGCATCTGCTTCCATGGTGACCGGCCAACTATGGAAGAGTAGCCTTTCATGGGGAGCCGTTCTCATGCTCCCTCGCAGACTTGTGTCAGGCATTTTCGAGGCTGGAGCTGGAATCGGCAGAGTTATTTCTCCGTGAAATGATACGCCGGCACATGGCTCGCACCAGTCACATGACACTTTCCAGGCGTCTGCTGTTTCATAAAAATCCCCTCGCTAAGTCACGGCAAGACCAATATTAGCCGGCGTTTTGCCTTCTTATGATCGTTACATGTCGCCCTTTTACATTTTTTTTTTCTGATTGAAATCAGGGGTGAGAGGTCAAGGTTTATGTGGCCGGGTCACAGACCCCCCCCCCCCCCCTTTTGTTGCTGCAGCTCGGAGTGAAAAGGGTTTTGGAGGAAGATTTTGCATCTCTTTAAATCCGAGCCGTTCTCATAGGTTTCCACAAAGCACGAAAAGTCATGAATCTCTGTCTGGGTGACCTGAGCCGCGTCGTCAGGGGGTCATCTGCCTGCGCATTTCTCTCATTTTATTTCTCTTTCGGAGTTTGTGCTGAGCTTGGAGAGTTTTGAAGGAGAGGACTATTTCTTGTCTCTTTGTATTTTCACTCGGTTTTATGTAGAAGTCTGAGTAATAGACGTTGTGTGGTTGTAGATTGGGATTCGGTGTGAGGTCACAGTGTATTCCAGTGCCTGCCCAGGGCATCCGGTTATATGCATCAAAAACCTACGTCCAAAAACCTTAGAGGTGAATTTTAAATGTAATAATATTACGCATTTTCGGCAGAACAAATTTTCCAAAAATAATTTATTTTATTTTTGGATTTTTTTTTTGTTAATAAGGAAAACATTTACAAGTATCTATCCCATATCTAGCTCATTTTCTATCTATCTATCTATCTATCTATCTATCTATCTATCTATCTATCTATTTATCTATCATCTATCTATCTATCTATCTATCTATTTATCTATCTATCATATATCTATCTATTTATCTATCATCTATCTATCTATCTATCTATCTATCTATTTATCTATCATCTATCTATCTATCATCTATCTATCTGTCTATCTCATATCTATCTATTTATCTATCATCTATCTATCTCATATCTATCTATCTATCTATCTATCTATCTATCTATCTATCTATCTATCTATCTATCATATATCTATCTCATATCTATCTATCTATCTATCTATCTATCTATCTATCTATCTCATATCTATCTATCTATCTATCTATCTATCTATCTATCTCCTATCTATCTATCTATCTATCTATCATCTATCTCATATCTATCTATCTATCTATCTATCTATCTCCTATCTATCTATCTATCTATCTATCTATCTATCTATCTATCTATCATCTATCTATCTCATATCTATCTATCTATCTATCTCTCTATCTCTCTATCTATCTATCTATCTATCTCATATCTATCTATCTATCTATCTCTCTATCTCTCTATCTATCTATCTATCTATCTATCTATCTCATATCTATCTATCTATCTATCTCCCTATCTATCTCATATCTATCTATCTATCTATCTCTCTATCTCTCTATCTATCTATCTATCTCATATCTATCTATCTATCTATCTATCATCTATCTATCTCATATCTATCTATCTATCTATCTATCTATCTATCTATCTATCTATCTATCTATCTATCTATCTATCATCTATATGTCTTTCCCATCTAACTATAACTATCACTATACGCTGCTACTATTCTCGCTATATGTAACATTACTACTATTATTCTGTAGAGTACAATTTGTTTTTTACAATAACTGTTGAATAATCAGGTTTAAGCAAGAAATAAATAATTTTTTTTCCTAATTCTAGTAAGTATAATTATTTTTGAAGGAAATCATGTAAGTGCTGTAACCTTCCTATGTAAAGCCTAGTGTTCTTGCCTTGAGGATGGAAGTAAAAGAATGATAAAGCATTTTTTTGTGTGATTGGATGATGCAGCTCCGATTTCAGCCTCGAGCGTTGCCAAGGTTATCCAGAGCAGATTCATGGGGAAGCTCCGTGATGAGTAGCGTCTACATTTCATATTGGAGCAGCTGATACACAGGGACACTGGGCGACATTTCAAGGTCACAAGACGCTGTCTCTGAAGGTCACCCAAACTGCAACCACCTCCGATCTAGATTTGCCTTTATATTTACTGTTTTTATGTTTGTGTGATGCACATTAGATAATCTCATTATTAGGGGCTCCGTTTTTTTTTACTAGCTAATGATCTATGCATAAAATTACCATAATAATCAAACTTCTGTTTATACTGACAAGATGCCCTTCAAGTGCTTCAAGATTTCTCATAACCCTGGAAAACTTTTCCTTTTACACCTTCATAAGTTTACAACTTTTTACTTTATTTTTATGAATTTTTTGTTCCTTTTTAGCAGCTACACCAAAAATGATTCTGCTTTTAAGAGGGAAATGTTAAATGAACACAAATAAACTATAATATAGAGGAATATATATCCCTTGATTTTAGGGATGAAAGAATCATCCAAGATTTGTTTTGCGGAGGCATTGTCGAATTTTTCAAAAGATTTGGTTCAGGGTTAAAACTCTTTGGTTCAAAAATGATGTTGCTCTAAAAGTCCTGGAAATTGTCATTGAAAAGCCCTGATCTCGTTTTGTACATTTTTTACAGAATTTTACATTTTACCTCGCCCACCGCCCTAGCAACATTCTGGGATGGATGACAGTGATAATGGATGGTCGCCATTTTACAAAATTTTCCCAGAATAGATTTTTGGGGGGATTTTTTTTTCTTTCAAAAAGTTGCACATTTTTGCAGAGTTTGGTTTTTGCTAATTTTTATGTGATTTTTTTCTGATTTACACCACAACCCGTGGTGCACAGGTTTAGGATGGATTCCCTTTATTTATCTAACAAATCAAATTGTATTGGCCATCTGCGACTTTTGCAAAAGTCGAAAAAAAATGGGCAAAAAGCTCAGCTAGTTTCAGCTGGTGAACTGAAAGAGAAGGGATACGTGCTTTTTCCGCAGATAAAACACCAGACAAATATGTTAGGACAATAAATACAAATTAGCGGAGCCTAAGTTTCAGTTTGGGTTAAGGGGCGCCCTGTGCAACCGGGACATATTGCTGGATTGGCTGCCTAAAAGCCAATCTGACATTTAATGCCCCTAGCAACTAGTCATGGCTATGATTGGCCAGGGATGTCCCTTTGGCAAATCACAACCATTGCTAGTAGCTAGGGGCGTCAGTTTGTCAGATTGGCTGTTCGGCAGCCAATCCAGGAATATGTTTGATTTGCGCATGACGCTTATCTCTACCAGTAAGCGCAAGCCTTAATGAACACAAGGAAAAAATACTGAAGACAAATTAGGACAAGTAGAACTGGAACAGGTGCAGAGGAGAGCAACCAAGATTATTGGGGGAATGGGGGGACTAGAATACAATGACAGATTACAAAATTCGGGATTATTCAGTTTAGAAAAAAGACGGCTGAGTGGAAACCTTGTTACAATGTACAAACACCAGAATGGGAAGTGCAAGGATCTCTCCAAAGATCTTTTTGTACATAGGCCTGTGACCCGGACAAGGGGGCATCCTCTACACCTACAGGAGAGGAGGTTCTACCATCACCATAGACAGGGGACATCCTCTACACCTAGTGGAAAGGTGGTTCTACCATAGAGAGGGGGCATCCTCTACACCTAGAGGAGAGACGATTCTTTCATCACTATAGACAGGGGTCATCTTCTTCACCTAGAGAAGAGGTAGTTCTGCCATCACCATAGACAGGGGGCATCCTCTACACCTAGAGGAGAGACGGTTCTTTCATCACCATAGACAGGGGGCATCCTCTACACCTAGAGGAGAGGAAGTTCTACCATTGCCATAGACAGGGGACATTCTCTACACCTATAGGAGAGGTGGTTCTACCATCACCATAGACAGGGGGCATCTTCTACACCTAGAGAAGAGGTGGTTCTATCATCACCATAGACAGAGGGCATCCTCTACACCTAGAGGAGAGGAGGTTCCACCATTGCCATAGACAGGAGGCATCCACTACACCTAAAGGAGAGGAGGTTCTACCATCACCATAGACAGGGGGCATCCTCTACACCTAGAGGAGAGGAGGTTCTACCATCACCATAGACAGGGGACATCCTCCACACCTAGAGGAGAGGAGGTTCTACCATCACCATAGACAGGGGGCATCTTCTACACCTAGAGAAGAGGTGGTTCTATCATCACCATAGACAGAGGGCATCCTCTACACCTAGAGGAGAGAAGGTTCTACCATCACCATAGACAGGGGGCATCCTCTACACCTTGAGTAGAGGTTGTTCTACCATCACCATAGACAGGGGGCATCCTCTACACCTAGAGGAGAGGTGGTTCTACCATCACCATAGACAGGGGGCATCCTCTACACCTAGAGGAGAGGAGGTTCCACCATCGCCATAGACAGGAGGCATACACTACACCTAGAGGAGAGGCGGTTCTACTGTCACCATAGACAGGGGGCATCCTCTACACCTAGAAGAGAGGAAGTTCCACCATCGCCATAGACAGGGGGCATCCTCTTCACCTAGAGGAGAGGCAGCTCTACCATCACCATAGACAGGGGGCATCCTCTACACCTAGAGTAGAGGTTGTTCTACCATCACCATAGACAGGGAGCATCCTCTACACCTAGAAGAGAGGAAGTTCTACCATTGCCATAGACAGGGGACATCCTCTACACCTAGAGGAGAGGTTGTTCTACCATCGCCATAGACAAGGGGCATCCTCTACACCTAGAGGAGAGGAGGTTCTACCATCACCATAGACAAGGGGCATCCTCTACACCTAGAGGAGAGGTTGTTTTACCATCACCATAGACAGGGGGCATCCTCTAAACCTAGAGGAGAGGAAGTTCTACCATTGCCATAGACAGGGGACATTCTCTACACCTATAGGAGATGTGGTTCTACCATCACCATAGACAGGGGGCATCTTCTACACCTAGAGAAGAGGTGGTTCTATCATCACCATAGACAGGGGGCATCCTCTACACCTAGAGGAGAGGAAGTTCTACCATTGCCATAGACAGGGGACATTCTCTACACCTATAGGAGATGTGGTTCTACCATCACCATAGACAGGGGGCATCTTCTACACCTAGAGAAGAGGTGGTTCTATCATCACCATAGACAGAGGGCATCCTCTACACCTAGAGGAGAGGAGGTTTCACCATTGCCATAGACAGGAGGCATCCACTACACCTAAAGGAGAGGAGGTTCTACCATCACCATAGACAGGGGGCATCCTCTACACCTAGAGTAGAGGTTGTTCTACCATCACCATAGACAGGGGGCATCCTCTACACCTAGAGGAGAGGAAGTTCTACCATTGCCATAGACAGGGAACATCCTCTACACCTAGAGGAGAGGTTGTTCTACCATCACCATAGACAAGGGGCATCCTCTACACCTAGAGGAGAGGAGGTTCTACCATCACCATAGACAGGGGGCATACTCTACACCTAGAGGAGAGGAAGTTCTACCATTGCCATAGACAGGGAACATCCTCTACACCTAGAGGAGAGGTTGTTCTACCAACACCATAGACAAGGGGCATCCTCTACACCTAGAGGAGAGGAGGTTCTACCATCACCATAGACAGGGGGCATCCTCTACACCTAGAGGAGAGGAGGTTCTACCATCACCATAGACAGGGGGCATCCTCTACACCTAGAGGAGAGGAGGTTCTACCATCACCATAGACAGGGGGCATCCTCTACACCTAGAGGAGAGGTGGTTCTACCATCACCATAGACAGGGGGCATACTCTACACCTAGAGGAGAGGTGGTTCTACCATCGCCATATACAAAGGTTCTTTACTGTACGAGCAGTGAGACTATGAAACTCTCTGCCGCAGGAGGTTGTTATGGCGGACTCTATGTACATGTTCAAGAAGGGCCTGGATGTCTTTCTGGAAAGCAAAAATTTCATAGGTTATGGGGATAAAACATTTGTTTAATTCTGAAAGTTTGGAGTTGATGGACTTGCGTCTTTTTCCAGCTGTATATACTATGATACTATAAAAAGGAGAGGAGGTTCTACCATCACCATAGACAAGGGGCATCCTCTACACCTAGAGGAGAGGTTGTTTTACCATCACCATAGACAGGGGGCATCCTCTAAACCTAGAGGAGAGGCGATTCTACCATCACCATAGACAGGGGGCATCCTCTACACCTAGAGGAGAGGAAGTTCTACCATTGCCATAGACAGGGGACATTCTCTACACCTATAGGAGATGTGGTTCTACCATCACCATAGACAGGGGGCATCTTCTACACCTAGAGAAGAGGTGGTTCTATCATCACCATAGACAGAGGGCATCCTCTACACCTAGAGGAGAGGAGGTTTCACCATTGCCATAGACAGGAGGCATCCACTACACCTAAAGGAGAGGAGGTTCTACCATCACCATAGACAGGGGGCATCCTCTACACCTAGAGTAGAGGTTGTTCTACCATCACCATAGACAGGGGGCATCCTCTACACCTAGAGGAGAGGAAGTTCTACCATTGCCATAGACAGGGAACATCCTCTACACCTAGAGGAGAGGTTGTTCTACCATCACCATAGACAAGGGGCATCCTCTACACCTAGAGGAGAGGAGGTTCTACCATCACCATAGACAGGGGGCATACTCTACACCTAGCCAATGTGGAGGCATCACCCAGAAAAATCAACTTTGTAGTTGATTTGAGATGTAAATTGGTTGTATAAAGTCAAGGAGGCGGAGTTTTAATACTGAAGTCAAGCTCTCTCTTCTTCAGAAAGCCTCCTTCACTGTAATTGATGGTCCTACATCCAAAGACATCACTAACCAGATCACCTGAAGTCTGATGCAGAGGAGGAGGCGTTCAGAGTTGACTCTGAATGCCTCCTCTGAATGTATTTGCACCAACAAAAATGCCACCTATAAAGTCCCACTCATCCTGCAAAAATCAAGTCTTCAGACTCCAAAATTAAACAAACGATTCCAAGGCAATATTTCTGTATTGTATTATTTTTAAAATCAACTATACATTTATCTGCAACCAGCCATTACAGTTTGGGTGTTGCCAAATTAACATTTATTATATGTAATATATATAATATATTCAGTATATATATATATATATATATACATATATATATATATATATATATATATATATATATATATATATATATATAGTATATATAACGTTTTTTTGGCTTTTATTTCATATTTTTGTTAAAACTACTTTTTAAATTTTACGTATTATTTTTAATTCAGTTAGGGGATTCTTTTTTCAATTTAGTTTTTTTTTTTTAATAATTTTTTTCTCATCTCCTGACATGTATACCAAGTAATAGTAGGGTAAACCCAAATATGCTTTGACATGGGGCATTATAAAAGGGGGTTCCTTTGACTGCCACTGTTATCATTTTAAGGGTTAATTTACAAATTTAAAGTCGGTCTAATCTTTACCATTAGAGGGAGGCTGTGTCCATGTCCAATGATCTCTGTGCCTGCCCGATCAGTACCAAGGAGTTTGTTCATCATGATTCAGCACCAGCAGATGACTCGCCATGAATCCTATAGGGCTTAGGTGTAGTCTGAGTTCTTTGCCTTTAGATGTTATGAATTAGAGATGAGCGAGTATACTCGTCCGAGCTTGATGCTCGTTCGAGTATTAAGGTACTCGAAACGGCTCGTTGCTCGGACGAGTATTTCCCCTGCTCGAGATCGAGCATTTAATTAAACAAACACAGTGAAGAACAATGAAGAATAGAATAAAAACAGTGACCACAGGATCATTTAAGGGAAAAAGACAGTGAAAAACACAGTGAAGAATAGATTACAGATGTTCGGCACATCTGCTTACTTGTCGGAAGATACACGCGGAACGGCAGCAGGGAGACATCGCGCACCAGGGAGACATCTGGCGCAGCAGAGACACATCGGGCGCAGCAGAGACACATCGGGCGCAGCAGAGACACATCGGGCGCAGCAGAGACACATCGGGCGCAGCAGGGAGACATCGCGCGCAGCAGGAAGACATCGCGCGCAGCAGGAAGACATCGCGCGCAGCAGGAAGACATCTCGCGCAGCAGGGAGACCGCGTGCAGCAGGGAGACCGCGTGCAGCAGGGAGACATTGGGCACCAGGGAGACATCATGCAGCAGGCAGACCTCGGGCACCAGAGAGACATCGGGCTGCAGGGAGACATCGGGGAGACTTCAGTGGAAGAAGAGGAGCGGATCCCGGGACAGTGTATCTCCTCTCCCGACAAGTAAGCAGATGTGCCGAACATCTGTAATCTATTCTTCACTGTGTTCTTCACTGTGTTTTTCACTTAAATGATCCTGTGTTCACTGTTTTTATTCTATTCTTCACTGTTCTTCACATCTGCTAACTTGTCGGGAGATAATATACGCGCGGAACAGTGAAGAATAGATTGCAGATGTTTGCATACATCTGCTAACTTATCAGAAGACATTCTTTTTCAATTAAATAACACATTTTATTCCCGAACCATGGTCCCTTTGAAAAATGCTCGAGTCTCCCATTGACTTCAATGGGGCTCGTTATTCGAGACGAGCACTCGAGCATCTGGAAAAGTTCGTCTCGAATAACGAGCACCCGAGCATTTTAGTGCTCGCTCATCTCTATTATGAATCTTACATTAGGCCTCAAAAATGTCATCTTCTATAGTTTTTTGTTCATTTTATTGATTTTTCTGCTGAATCTCTTGTGTTCCATGTTCGCCGAGTCCCGCAGTCATTTTCTCTCACATCTGTCTGTTTTGTTATTTTGTACTCAACCTTTCTTTTCTTCTCTCTTCGGGCCGGTGCCAGAAGAAACAGCGCCCTGATATTACCTCCAATACAAATAATCTCAATGGGATTAGGAGAACTCATGAGATAATAATTGATGTTTAGTGATGCCTGCATATACTTGTACTGTACACCGTGTTCTAGTTATTGTCTCAGAATTTTATTTTAATTGTTATGATTGTTTTTGAGATTTTTGCAATAATTAGTGAAAATAATACATCCGGGAAAGGCTCGTAACTATACGATTTTTCTGCAGGATTGTCTGGGAAAACATATCTTAAAGGGGTGGAACATACGCAAATGTGCCTCTGAGATGAATGTTACAAGATACTGGGGCAAATTTAATTATCCGGTCCTGTCGCAATCCCCGATCTGGGTGGTCCGACGAAGATGAAGTCCGGTGCGATTCACGCAGCTCGTGCACCCGATTTTCTTCATGTGACGCTTCCCCCGCTGAGGTCCGCCGGAGTTCACCTTCTTCTTCGCTGTGGGACAATACCAACGGATTCGGACGACACGAGGGATTTAACATTCAAAATTGTGTCGCCATGCATTTACATGCACCGGGAAGAAGAAGGTGAACTCCGGCGGACCTGAGCAGGGAAGCAACACATGCTGGGTGATCTTAGTGAATTGCGCCGGACATCGCACCTCGGGGATCACGTCAGGACAGGTAAGTAAATGTCCCCGATTGTATCGGTAGTACTCAACTTTGGGGGCCTACCAAGATGATAGACCCTAATAGCATACAAATTGGGTATTCTGATTGGGCTATTTATTGGATTAGAGTGTGGGTGCCGCCTGTACATATACTGTCCATGGATTGAGGAAAAACTCAAAATTGGAATAAAGGAGAATTTGTAATATGTGCAATAACTTATGATTATCATAACTCCTGATTATAGATTTAGAATAAGTTTTAAATTGCCATTTGACATATGTTTTACCTATATAAACCTCTCTAATTTACTGTAGTCCTATGTTTATATGGAGCTATATCTATCTGTCTATCTATCTATCTGGGAGGGATTGTGAAGGTAGTAACCACAAGCGATGAGTTTAATACTTGTGTGTTGTTACTGTGAGGATTCAGTTTTATGATTCCCTCATTAAAGCCTGTAGATTTGGTGATGGCACTTTCCGCATTTTCCATATCTGCCATGGTCTGTTTTGTTATTTGGCCTCTGTGTAGGAAATAAATTAGGTGCGCTTCTGCTGTGCCGTGCGGACTCCCAAATGAACTTCACAGTAGCCGGCTGCCACTCAAAATAAATGGCTTCCAAAATGATGCAGGTGAAAAGAAATAACAACCCTCCTGGCAGACACAGAGGGCACAGGCGCACTCCTGAACCCTCTCCCACAATTAGGAACTGACAGTAGATTTGTGGTGGTCCCTCCTCGGCTTGTTAGCTCCTACATCAGTCCTAGTCACTGTTCTGTGCATAAGGACTCCTAGGACGGAAGAGCTGGTAGAACCAGTCCTTTCAACCCCTGGGTTCTATCTATCTATCTATCTATCTATCTATCTATCTATCTATCTATCTATCTATCTCTCATATCTATCTATCTATCTATCTATCTATCTATCTATCTATCTATCTATCTGTCTAATGTCTATCTATCTCATATCTATCTATCTATCTATCTATCTATTTATCTACTATCTATGGGCCACATGTATCACTCGTTTTTTCTGTTGTTTTTGCGCCTTTTCATTCAGGCGCACCGTTTTTGCACCATTTTTGCGATTAAACGCCAAACTAGCCGCGCAGCAAAAATAACCAGCTTTCCCTCATCTATCTTACCAATCCAGATGTTTTGCTGCGCCTAATGATATTCATCACTTGCAACGTTTTCATTTAGGCGCAAAAACGGGCGCAAAAACACTCCAGCCCGAAGGTGGCGTTATCTGAGAAGAAAGCACTGAGCCCCTTTGTAGAACAGCTCATTTCTAGCAGCAGAGCTCAGCCAGACACTGGAACATATAATAGATACATTAGATACACTGCAGACAGGAACTGCAGACTCTATTTACAGTTCATCACCTTCTATTTACAAAACAATCTGCAAAACCCTGAGCTCAAAGCAAGAGCAAGAGAGCTAAGAAGTTTGCAGAAGTTTGCAGAATGCTGCAGATTCTACAGAAAAGTGTCCCCCATGTAGTTCTGCACAGTATCATCAGTGTATCTGAGGGGAATACTGTGCAGAATTACAGGGGTGAACGAATTACAAACAGTGATTTGAGAAAATGCTTTCTTTTATTAGTACATCTACACTAGGAAGATAAAACTCGGAGAGTCTTAATGGTATGAACTTGGCCTCTG
This sequence comes from Engystomops pustulosus, assembly GCF_040894005.1. Taxonomy (NCBI): domain Eukaryota; kingdom Metazoa; phylum Chordata; class Amphibia; order Anura; family Leptodactylidae; genus Engystomops; species Engystomops pustulosus. The sequence goes on from NC_092412.1 coordinate 239,057,584, forward strand.
CATTGGTGGTCAGTCTGTGAAAAGGAGACCAGCACTGGGGGATCCCCTCCAGGAGAAGCCACTGCTGAGGAGGTCACTGGGTGCTGGGTGTCACACACCTGGGTGCTGCTGTGAGTGTTATCTTCATTCTGGGCTGTGGGAGAAGCAGAGAGGAGCTTGTAGCAGGATCACATGTAAGTGCCTGAATCTAACATTGCGCCTAAACTGCGCCAAAATTGCGCCTAAACTGTGTTAAAGTAAAGTGATTAATAAGAGGCAGAAAATGACCTTATCACAGATGGTTGTAGCTTGTGATAATTCTGGCAAAACAGTGCGCCACAATTTAGCCGCAACTACTACACTTAGGCGCACAAAAGTGATAAATGTGGCCCTATATTTCTATCTATCTATCTATCTATCTCTCTATATAATATATATATATATATGATGGGAAACTTTGCACACAGAATAAATGCAGTCGGAATTGTGTGGTTCGTTGCCTCTTAAAAGGGTTGGCCACTCTTTTACATACATTCTTCATGTGCTTTTACTGCCTTAATAATAATCCCTGAATGTCCACCAAGTGATTCAGCATTCCTGCTACTTACTTAAGTGCTGTCTGTAAACTCTCTTTTTATCTTTGTTTACATGTCTTAGCACTGATGAACAGTTCTCTCTGTCAGTGTGGAAATACTGTGAGAAGAGAGACACAGTGGGAGATGCCACGAGGACTGTCTAGAGCAGTGATGGCGAACCTTTTAGAGACCGAGTGCCCAAACTACAACCAAAATCCACTTATTTACCGTGAAGTGCCAACATGGAATTTTAAGTAGTAACTTATTGCTCCCCGTTCTTCCACATCTTTCAATCGTATTGGCCACCTGAGGATACCAATACGGTTGAAAGAAGGAGGAAATTCAGACTCTCATTGTAGCTTCTCTCCAGGGTCTTTGTGTAGAGGAAGAATGGTTGGTCCAGCAGGATGAGCTTCAAAGATAGTGCAGTTCAGTCCACACCTAATTTTACCTGCAGTTCCAAACAGCCAATGAAGTTTAAAATAGCGCTGAGAGCAGCATCTCTTAAGTTGCCTGGGACTGCAGGAAGATTTGGTGGATTTGGTCCTGTTTGGTTAACTCTGTCCTGGGGCAACGACCTGACTGCCCACAAAAAGGGCTCTGAGTGCCACCTCTGGCACCTGTGCCATAGGTTTGCCACCACTGGTCTAGAGCAATGAAAGAAAGTTGTATATATATGCAAAGGGCAGAATGGTGAGAATAGGAAAAGTCTTCAGCTCTCAAAGGAGGCAAAGACACCGGTACTTTTACATGCAGAGACATGTGTACTGGAAGAGATTTAATGCAAACTGGCCAAGCCCTTTACTTTTCTGATATAGGAATGTTTCCAGTGTATCTTTGTCTCTTCTACCTGCACATATAGAAAGTTTTACATATGGGGCCACATTTATCTTGTATGCCTGAAATCTGGCACACAGGCTCCGAAATAACAGCAATTCCTGGTGCATATCCAGAAATTGCTCCTATTTCTCCCTTTACACCACCTCCGGTCAGTGGTGGAGAGGACCGTTCAGGCATAGCAGTGTCCTGCAAGTGCAGCGTATCGCAACTGCCCACCGTGACTTATCAGGAGGCCGGAACCTCCTGCTGGATCTGGAGGGTACTTGGGGGTGACGGCACCATCACAAACTGGTGCGTACCCCATGTGATTAATGGCTACACAAGCGTTCATAAAAACCCATTTTCCCTAAAATTTGCACATGTAATGGAGACAGCGAGCAGCCGACAAGTAAGGAAACACTTGTTTGTTGGGTGATCAATTAAGATGATTTGATGTTGACAAAATAGAACTGAACGAAGAAAATAAATGATCACAGTATCGATTAATTTAGGAATCAACACAAATGAGTACTGATCAATTATTGTCAGATGGCGGTTCAGGTACGGTACCAAACATGTGTAGCACCGTTCCGTGCCGTACACTGGGAAAAGATAGAGCATGCGCTATCTTTCCCCATGTGTGCGACCATCCGGCGCTGTTTTCTATGCAGAGCGCTCGGCGGGCACTCGTGTGTGTGAATGTACCCTAACAGAGGTCAGACACAGGTACAGAGCGAGACTGCTGGGGCTAATAGTAAGTTTCTATCTTAATCAAAGTGCTTGACTTCAGTTTAGGCCAGTACTGCTCTATAATGTCTCGTATGACCCTGCTGTCGCTTCTGAGCGATGGAGAGACACTTACAGAGCAGATTCTCTCCTACTTTCTGTGTGCAGTGTATGGGAGACATCATAGCAGCCGGTCTCCAGCCTCCAGATCAGAGACAACTGAGATTTAGAAATAGAATTAGGAGGAAACATTTACACTGAGGAATACAAGTCTTCCAATGACTAGACTCACCCGTGTCACATTGGGGCTCATTTACTTAGGGCTCTGCGGCCGCACTTTCATCTGGATTCCCAAATTTTTCTGTTTTGCGGTGAATTCGCCAGGATTTTGGCACACGTGATCGGATTGTGGCCCATCGGCACCGGCTTTCATGCTTTAGAAATTGGGGGGGCGTGGCCATCGGAGAACCCGACGGATACGAAAAAAAATGCAGAATTTAAAAAACCAAATGTGACGCAGGATCAAGCACTTACATGCAGCGGGAAGAAGCAGGTGAACTCCGGCGGACCTCGGCACAGAAGCGACACCTACTGGATATCGGGCACATGACCTTAGTGAATCCCGGCAGAACCCGAATCCACGTCGGAGAATGCGCCGCGAGATCGCGACAGGACTGGGTAAGTAAATGAGCCCCAATGTTTGTCTATAGATTGATCGACTTGTCTACCAATCTAAAAGTCCTACACAAAAATGAACCTTTAATTTTTAGTGGGAATCCACTGATTTCTGCTGTGGGTTTTATCATAGGGAAAATCTGTCATGTGATCACGTTATTGCTTTTGCATGAAATTTTCAGTGTGGATCTTAGTAACCTAAGTAACATAACAATAGCACATCACTCACATCTGAAAGATCTTTTATTAAGTACAGAACATTATTTATTACCCTTCCATGAATTGTTATTGTGCGCTAGTTGTTGATTTTGTCATCTCAGTCACTGCAATGCCAAAAACTATAGTAAGCGTCTATTATACCACACGAAAAAATTCCTGTTATTATCGGTATATATCACTCTGCAAACAGGAGATCTGTTGCAGTTACGGGGTTAATGATCATGTGAAGGGAAGACTCCAGTAAAAGCTGCTTCATTGACTAATACACTGTGCAGGGCCTGAAGTGATGAACATGACCTGTTTTGTATTCCTAAAACCTTGCTAAAGCCCTGCTCCTTCAGGTCCTGCATGAGGTGTAAATTCAATGAACCAGCTTTTACTGGAGAGTTCCTTTAAAGGGAACCTATCATTGAGAATAGGCACAATAAACCTTACTCACCCCCTCCCCCCCGCCCACTGTGCCTTTGTTGAAAAGTGCAGTGCAGGCGCCCCAGCTTCCTCGAACCAGTAAAATCGTTCCTCAAACTTTGTTGCCTTTGTCTATGTTGACTCCGCCCACGTCACATAGCCCCGCCCTATCATGGGTGTGTGAAACGATGAGAAGATCTGGAGTTTCTCACACAGTGCTCACTGCTAAATTTGCGCTAACACAGTGCTAACCCTGCAGTGAGAGGGACAGCATTCTGCTAAGAACAGGAAGTGGATAGGAAGAGAACTTCCTGTCTGTTTAGGCTGAGATCTGAAGAGACACTGAGTTGTCAATCAAAAGAGGGAGGTGTGGTTTACTGACAGTCTGGAGAAAACATGACTCTTCTATTCAGAAGTTAACTCATCATTTGCATATCAAAAAACGTCTGTAATTAAGGTACAATGCCTCAGTAGCAGATCATTTTAGGTTAGGTTTAACCCTTTATCAGCAGGTATTACTGGTGTGAAATGCCTGTGTCAGCATTCTGAATCATTTCAGTCCTTAATAATAGTTTCGGAGGAGGGGGGCAGCTGCATCCTGCATCCCCCGCACGAGGGAGCTGGATGAGTATGGAGAAGAGGAGACTGCCACAGGCTGCAGATGCCCCCTCCCCCCAGGACTCACCACATCTGCTGGCAGGGAGCCAGGTAATGTAAAATAAACTATTATTAAGTACTGAAATTATTCAGAATTCTGACAAAGGCATTTTTGAAATCAGCATAAGCTATCATCAGCCAAAAAACAACATTCCTGGTGACAGGTTCTCTATAAGGTTCAATCAGCCACTTTATTGGTTTTTATCACTTTGTTCTGAGCTCCTTTAAATGAATTCAAACCAACTTATTTTGCTGGAGCATCTTACACTGTTTCCTCCTACATAGGCATTGACCTCACATGATACCAGAACCTTTCTTCATGATCTCATCCCTCTTATCAGAGAAAATAGGTGTTTTTTTTTAACTATAAAAACCCTTAATGCAACTTCTGCCCCAGGATTACAGGCGGTCCCCTACTTAAGGACACCCGACTTACAGACAACCCATAGTTACAGACGGACCCCTCTGCCCACTGTGACCTCTGGTGAAGCTCTCTGGATGTTTAACTATAGTCCCAGACTGCAATGATCAGCTGTAAGATGCCTGTAATGAAGCTTTATTGATAATTCTTGGTCCAATTACACCAAAAATTTTGAAACTCCAATTGTCACTGGGGCAAAAGAAAAAAAAATTGTCTAGAACTTCCATTGTAAAATATACAGTTTTGACTTACATACAAATTCAACTTAAGAACAAACCTCCAGACCCTATCTTGTATGTAACCCGGGGACTGCCTGTACTAGGTGTTTAGCCGGACATAGATTTAGAGGTAAAATAGCCTTGAAAATTGTAAGGGTTAACACTAGGTATTAACCCTTACATAGCCAACTATTACTGTGACTACCGTTTTAGGATTTTCTGGGGTTTCAAATTTTGATTCTGATGGGAAATAATTGATGAAAAATTGGAAATATTAAATCTTCACGTGTAGAAGAACAATGGTTGGGATTTAGCATATGCTGGTGCATGGTGCCGTAGGCACTTCTACACTAGGTCCAGCCTGGTATACGATTGTGCCTTGACCTGTGCCGGGAACTATAGGTAGTGTGCAGATGTGGGACAGGAACCGCTTTGTGCCGGCACAATGTGGCACCAGCTGCAACCGCAACCCCCCTTCATGCCCCTCAAGACACAATTGAAAGTGGGGAAGTGAGCAAAAATTTGGGTCATACACCGGGAAATGCACTTATTTCAGGCAGAGAATGGCCAACAGAACAGCCATCAATTGGTTGTTTGGCAGCCAAACCAGCAATATGTCCGGGTCGCGCAGGGGGCATCAAACGTGAACCCAAAAAAAGTTTGGGTTCACTCATCTCTTGTTGGAACCCGCATAAATTATGTATTTCTGACTTACCCTATGGATAGGTGATAAATATTAAACATGAGAATACTCTTTTTTAATAACCAATCTCAAAGATAAGTTCTCCAATAAAACTCCGGTGCTCCAATACAAAACCTGCACCAGGACTCTCCCCACCCCCTCCCTTCCATTTATAACATCGCTGTCTTTCTCTAGGCTTTTAGACTCCCCCAAGGCAACAAGGCCCAGGTGCAACTGCAACCTCTGCACCCCCGATAGCAACGCCACTGGGCATATTACATATTTTATGCATACAAACCTCCACATTTGTCTTCAAATTGCCCCGAGAGTCCATGTTTTTGTATATCCATAGGTGACCTCGTGACCCGAGCTGTCACACAGAACATGAATAATTTTGGAACACATTCTGCGATTTTATAGCAAACGGAGAATTATCATTATCTCACCTTAAAATACATTGACTTAGTGTCCGATCCCTCAAAATTGTATAAAATTTCACATTTATTGAGTCAACTTTTTATGCAACTGCTGAGATTATTCGAGGGAAAGGCGACATCTGGGTATCGGCGGAGGATCTGGAATGTAAAAAGCACGTCTAATTAGAGGTTCTGAGAAGTCTCTCCGGGGAAGGCAACTCACAAGTCAAACATGACTAATGTCTACTTGTCAAAATACACAATCCCAGCTCTCCATCAGAACGCGCTTAATAATCGCTTGGCTATAAATAACCCCACAGGTACAACTGGTCATTGTCATTCATGCTGCGGGCGTTTCCAACGCCGTAAAGAGTTAACGCGCTCCCCGTAACATCTGTTCCACTGTCAAAAAAACAGCCATTTTCTTAACTTTCCAGAATAAAGAACAGCATTGTTCTTCCGAGTTCCTGAACTTGAAGATGTAGTTACTGCCATCTGCTGGAGGAACGAGTAAAGTCGCCTCGGAAGAAGGAATGTGCTGAGAAGGGGATATTTCTGGAAAGCATCTGGAAGCCTGGCTGCTAATATTCACATAATCGCTATCGTGTTTTCATCATGGACGACACAAAACGCTGCAGGGAGACGTAAGTGACCCACAATCTACTTCTACTTATCAACCTCTTCCGATTTAGTCCAAAAAAGAAGTGTGAATATTCAATATTGTCCTTAGTGACCTGAACCTATCCTGATCAATTCCACCCTTCGTGCTTCCTACGCGCCTTTCTTAAGAGATAGGCCTAGTTTTCGAGGTTGGTAAAGTGCCGCAGTATAACGCGGTGGAGCATCACATGATAGAACCACGCTGACCGAAAACGAATTTCTCACCGATGTATGTAATATTATCAGAAGACACCAGGTGGCAGTATTGAAATCCGATTTTTCTGTGTGACATTCTGTATGACTAGAAAAATGTCCAGAACTGGGGTTATTAGTATCATAAGCAGTCGTGTTATTATTATTATTGGTATAATTAATGATAGTATTATTATCGGTATTCTAAGCAGTAACATTATTATTATCGGGATTATAAGAGATTGTATTATTATTATTGGGATTATAAGTGATGGTATTATTATTATTGGGATTATAAGTGATAGAATTATTATTATCGGTATTATAAGCATTAATATTATTATCGGTATTATAAACATTAATATTATTATTATCGGTATTAATAGTGATAGTATTATTATTATTGGGATTATCAGTGATAGTATTATTATTATCGGGATTATAAGCATTAATATTATTATTATCGGTATTAATAGTGATAGTATTATTATTATTGGTATTATTAGTGATAGTATTATTATTATCGGGATTATAAGCATTAATATTATTATTGGTATTATTAGTGATAGTATTATTATTATCGGTATTAAAAGCAGTAATATTATTATTATCGGGATTATTAGTGATAGTATTATTATCGGGATTATAAACAATAATATTATTATCGGTATTATAAGAGATTGTATTATTATTATTATTATCTGTATTATTAACAGTAATATAAGCATAGTAACAATTATTGTGAATGCCGGATTGGGTTTTTCAGGATAAAGCTCTTGTATTAGAGAATCTTTCGGGCCCAAATACAATATCTGTAGCTTTGTCAAATTTTTCTAAAGATTTGATTTGGGTCCAAATCTATTCTATCCGAACCGATGTTGTTGAAATCATCCTGTAATTTGGTTTATGACCTCCTCTAGTCTACTCAAACATAGATTTGTTTTATTTATTTTTTTCCATCTTCTTTTGTTAATTCTTTACAAGTTTTTGCATAGGGTTAGTGTTATGGTAAACACTAGCATTAGAGTTAGAATAAGGGTTAGGGTGGACTCTAATGTTAACCCTTATGAATACATTTGTAGAATGTTAACTATTAATGAGATAGGACTTTTTTGTAAAAAAATCAATCCTCACGCCCTTCAGGGACTACTTTCTCAGCCCATGTTCCCATGTCTATACTCCTCCTCTACAGCACCCACTAAATCGAGTGTCACTCATATATACACTGCCCCAGGAATAGGTCTGTACATGGTTCCTTATCAGGGTTTGCGTCTTTGATACTTCACCCCTCATTTAAATAAATATTCAGTGGGTATACCATAAAAGTCTAGGAGAAGTGAACAGATATATGCAGTTCTGTAGTTTCAGCTTGGGTTCGACTGTGAAAATAAACGCCCCTAGGTACTAGCCATGTCTATAATTGGCCAGGGACTTTTTGGCAGCTGAACCTGAGCATTGAACCTGAACGCAGACATAAAGTCTTCTTCGACTCACTTTTAAATGTATGCCTAGCTCCCTGCCAGCAAACTGCATCGAGTCATGGGGGATTCTGTTACAAGGCTGCACTCATCACCATTATCTCCTCTTTGCTCTGTTAACTTTTGCTCTCTCTCCCCATTCAATCCTGCAGATGTGAGCTAACAGAAATTTACTTAGAGCATGGGCTAAGGCTGCATGAGGGAGAGAGAGGAAGAGAGGGAGCTAGCAGAGAGGAGATAATGATGCTAGCCAGCATACTGCATCGAGTCATGAAGGAGGCTGTTACAAGGCTGCACTCATCGTCATTATCTCCTCTCTGCTCTGTTACCTTTTTCTCTCTCTCCCTCCCCATTCAATCCTGCAGATGTGAGCTAAAAGAAATTTGCTTAGAGCATGGGTTAAGGCTGCATGAGAGAGGGAGAGAGAGGAAAAGAGGGAGCTAGCAGAGCAGAGAGGAGATAATGATGCTAGCCAGCATACTGCATCGAGTCATGGGGGAGTCTGTTACAAGGCTGCAAACATTGTCATTATCTCCTCTCTGCCCTGTTAGCTCTTTCACTCTCTCCCTCCCCACTCCATCCTGCAGATGTGAACTAACAGAGAGTTGCTTAGAGCATGGGCTAAGGCTGCATGGGGGAGGGAGAGGAAGAGAGGGAGCTAGCAGAGCAGAGAGGAGATAATGGTGATTGCAGCCTTGTAAGAGACACTCTCATGACTCGAGTTATACTTTTATATTCTTTGAGAAGTGACTGACAGCAGTAATGTTAATTATTAAACGCAGATTGGGAATTAGTAATAAAAAGTCTTTGAGAACCTATGAAAAGTCTATGAGAACAATGGAAAATATGTGACCCTGATAACATGTTCTCTTCAAGGTGATAAATCTCTTTTTCTGTGACCAGCTGTTTGCCCACAAAATAATAGTTTGAGGTCCGTAAAGGATGTGGTTGCATTTGGGTTTGGGAACCTTAGGGGACATATAAGGCATCTCTTACCGATATGAAGAGACCATTACTATAAACAATAGTTGGGGGGTCTGGTATAGATTTTATAATGGGAGCGCAGTAGCTACAAGTCTTTATATAGGAGTTCTACCTTTGATGTAAGGGACACTTTTACATTATAGGCACGGTGGCTGAGTGGTTAGCACTTTTGCCTTGCAGCGCTGGGTTCCTGAGTTCTAATCCTACCCAGGTCAACATATGCAAACAGTTTGTATATTCTCTCCGTGTTTGCGTGGGTTTACTCCAGGTCCTCCGGTTTCCTCCCACACTCCAAAAACAACGGTAGGTTGATTAGATTGTGAGCCCCATTGGAGACAGGGACCAATTTGGTAAGCTCTGTGCAGCGCTACGTAATATGTGTGCGCTATATAAAGAATTATTATTATAGAAAGCCTTGGTATGAGCAGAATATCTCATCACCATAAAACATGGCGATCATAATCTCCGAGAATGGTCAACGTAAGGAATTTTATTTGCCCAGACTTCTCTGTATTAGGAGCCTTTGCGTTCCTAGTCTGTAATCTGCATCTGCTCCTAATGCTCGCTGCATATACAATGGTTTACCATCAGGATCCCACAGCCGCCACCTGCCAGGGGAGCCCTGGGTAAATGCAGCCGTCCAGGGACATAATAGGGTTGATGCGGAGGCTTCACCTATGAAAAGCCTATTGTTTCTTGTCCTTCCAGCTCATTTCCTGCATCAGCCTCCAGAATGATAAGATGTCCTCATTTAACCAGAGTTGCATTTTTTTTCTGATTTGTGGGAAGTATAGAACATTGAAATGTAAAACCTCCGGCTACAAAAGCCGCGGTGACCCCTGATCTCAGCTTTTTATGGTTCTCTTGATGCCTGTACAGTGGTGGAGAATAAAAGGCACTGTGGTACGGCAGCTCCCCTGCTGGGCTGTGCCATGGGGTAAAGCTGGGTGCCTGCAGACAGAAAGCTGGGAAATGGCGAATTACATTTCATCCCAGAAGCAGAGGTGGGACTTAAAGCTGCTGAGCCGCAAAGCAAAATCTGAACCAGCCCCCTCACCGACTATTTTGTATCATATGTAATACTGGTGTCCCCATCTTATGGTCCCAAGCGCACAATCTGTATCAAGACCTCCCAAATATGTCTTATATAACTGATATCCTCATATGGGAAAATCACACCTTATGGGTCCAAGTACACAATCTGTACTTATCCTGTACTGATCCTGAGTTACATCCTGTATTATACCCCAGAGCTGCACTCACTATACTGCTGCTGGTGCAGTCACTGGGTACATACATGACATTACTTATCCTGTACTGATCCTGAGTTACATCCTGTATTATACCCCAGAGCTGCACTCGCTATTCTGCTGCTGGTGCAGTCACTGTGTACATACATGACATTACTTATCCTCTACTGATCCTGAGTTACATCCTGTATTATACTCCAGAGCTGCACTCACTATTCTGCTGCTGGTGCAGTCACTGTGTACATACATGACATTACTTATCCTGTACTGATCCTGAGTTACATCCTGTATTATACTCCAGAGCTGCACTCACTATTCTGCTGCTGGTGCAGTCACTGTGTACATACATGACATTACTTATCCTGTACTGATCCTGAGTTACATCCTGTATTATACCCCAGAGCTGCACTCACTATTCTGCTGCTGGTGCAGTCACTGTGTACATACATGACATTACTTATCCTGTACTGATCCTGAGTTACATCCTGTAAATCTTTTATTTTATATATAAAAATGAAAAACATTACAACAATAAACATAAATCAAGCCATAACTTCTGGCAAAACAAAACAATAATAATAATAACAAAACAATAATACAAACTAAAAGAGACTTACGAAAATCTCCTGGCCCAGCCACACACACACCACACAATCAGCATTATAAAACAAAACCTTCACCCAATCCCACCACCTAAATTTTTTTTTTTTTTTTTTTTATATAATTTTTTACAATAATTTTTTTTTTTTTTTTTTTTTTCCATAAATAACTAAAGAATACGCAGCAAATAAAAGACAAACAGGAAATAAAAACATTAAATATAACTAACTAAATCCCACGCCCATCACCCTCCCACCCAGACACTGGTCTAACGTCCAAAGTTCGCGCTATATAGTCCAGACCAGTGCCCAGGATCATATTGTCCAAATCCCATCCACCCCCCTCCCAACCTAACACCCTAACACCAACACCCCAAAACCAACCAACCTATATACACATTAACTATAACTACATAAATACACACTGTACACAAAATACAAACACATTAAACATATCAACATAACAAACCAACCACATAAAGCCCAGGTTCGGCGCCTGCAAGCCCTACATCACTATAACCTCAGATACAAAACAAAAATCTACAGTGTCAGCTTCAGCCCAACACCAGGAGCGGAGATGACAGACTAAGGGACACTAAAGGAGAACCCCCTCCAAAGGAGAGAGGCCCTCCCCGTGCCCAGCCTCTCATACTCCAGAGAGCGCACCTTCACCAGGTCACCCACAATGTTCCTAACCACCTCAACCACCGGGAGGATTTTACACTGCGTCGATACTAAACACCGTGCGTTCCACGTGTGGTACCTGACCACTAGACTGACTAAGAATAACGTGCAGCGGTCCCGGCCACCCAGGCCTCTGAATGCTCCATAGGCCCACTCCGCATAGGAGAGACCGGCCAACCCGGGCCAATGGATGGAAGCGCCCACCCGGTTGTACACCTCTGTGTTAAAGGGGCACTGAAGCAGGAAGTGGTCCATGCTCTCCAGCAGGCCACCGCACTCCTCCCGGGGACAACCCCTTTCCTCAGAGCTCCTACACTTCAGATTGTCCCTCACACACAGCTTTCCATGGAAGCAGCGCCAAGTCAAGTCCCAAAACTTCAAGGGGATCCTGATGGAATTCAAAAGACCTAAACCCACCCCAAGATCCCGACTTGGGCAATCCCTGAGGGCCAGAGGCTTCTGGAAATGGGTCAACAGAACCCTTTTGTCAAGGACTTTCCTCGACATGGTCCTGATCTCCCACATTCCCAGACCCCACCAGCGAATCACCTTCAGAACCGGGGTAGCGTAAGCCGGAAGATGCCCATGTGGTGTACGAAGATCCTTCACTCGCCCTCCTGTCTCCCATTCCTGGAAGAAAGGCCGAAACCATCCCCTGCAGGAGTATACCCACGGAGGAGCCCTCTCTTTCCAGAGGTTTGCGATATTGATCTTAAGAAAGGTATTCACTAGGAACACCACAGGGTTGACCATACACAACCCTCCTTGTCTCCTCGTGCGGTAAGTAACCTCCCTCTTGATTAGGTTCAGCCTATTCCCCCATAACAGCTGGAAGAACAGACTGTAGACCCGAGTCCAGAGGGGTTCTGGCAACATGCACACACTGCCCAGATATATCAGCAATGGGAGCAGGTAAGTTTTAATCAAGTTCACCCTTTCCCTGAGGGTCAAAGACCAACCCTTCCACTGGTCCACCTTCTGGGCGGCGATCTTAAGCCTGCCGTCCCAGTTTTGCATGGGGTAATCCCCCTGGCCAAATTCGATGCCGAGAACTTTGGCAGAGTCTTGGGGCCCTGGAAGAGTGTCCGGGAGATCAAACCCTGGATCCCCCTCTCCCAGCCAGAGACTCTCACACTTATCCCGGTTGATCTTGGACCCAGAAGCCTCTGAGTAGCGGTCAACCTCTGACATCACCCATTGCGCCTCCCCTCTCGAGGACACAAAAACGGTGACATCATCAGCATACGCTACCACCCTTAGAGTGGCTTCCGGTGCCGCCCGGTCCATCCCGACTCCCACCAACGGCCCACGATCAACCCTCCTAAGGAATGGGTCAATCGCAAACACGTATAGAAGTGGGCTCAGAGGACAACCCTGGCGAACACCAGACCCAACCTCAAAAGAGCGGCCAATCCAACCGTTCACAAGCGGGAAACTCTCTGCCCCTGCGTACAAAATCTTTAGCCAATTGACAAACTCCCCCGGCAGGCCATACCTCAGAAGGACAGACCAGAGGTACTCGTGGTTAACCCGATCAAACGCTTTTGCCTGATCCAAGGACAGCAAGTACCCCTTCCAGTTACCAGCCCTGCCCTGCTCCACTGCCTCCCGGACACAAAGCACAGCACTAAATGTACTACGGCCTGGAACAGAGCAGTGCTGGGTCCCCGAAAGGAGCCGGGGTGCAAACTGCACCAGCCGATTAAACAGCACCTTTGCCAAAACCTTTCTGTCCGTATTGAGAAGCGCTATGGGACGCCAGTTCTCAATACGAGATCGGTCCTTACCCTTTGACAGGATGATCAGGGCTGACCTCCTCATTGACTTCGGCAGAGCGCCCGAGGAAAGACACTCATTGAATACCTCAGTCAAGAGGGGAACCAAGGCGTCCTTAAAGGTCTTATAAAACTCAGATGTTAAGCCATCCGGACCTGGCGATTTCTTGAGGGCGAGCCCTTCAATCGCCAGGCTGACTTCCTCTTCCCTGATCATCTCTATCAAAACATCAAGAGAGGGGTCTACTCCTGGCGCAGGGACAGTTTCAGCCAGGAAAGCCGACATCACATCCCGATCTAGATCCTTCCTGCCCAAGAGGTGTGAGTAGAAGGATCTGACGACCTCCAGAATCCCTGATCTGGACCTTTTCAGGGATCCCGTACTGTCAACCAGTCCCGTGACAACTTTACCATTCACTGACATCTTGCAGTTTCTGTAAGGGTCGGGCGAGCGGTATTTCCCGTAATCCCTCTTAAAAACCAAAGATGCGTGTCTATCGTACTGACACCTCTTCAGCAAGGATTTCACTCTGGAGATGTCCTCACGACTACCTCCAGTCGAGACGAGATGCTCGAGTTTCCTCCTCAGGCCCTGATACAGGCGGTACCTGTCCAGGCTCCTGAGGCTCGAGAGCTGGCGGAAGAATCTCGCCACCCTTTTCTTGAGCATCTCCCACCACTCTGACTTACTGCTACAAAGGCCCAGCAATGGTACCTGGCTCTGAAGAAAGTCCTCAAAGGATTGTCTTATCTCTGCTTCTTCCAGGAGAGACGAATTGAGCTTCCAGTAGCCTCTTCCCATCCGGGGGGTCTCTGTAACATTCAGAGAAAACAAAATTAAACAGTGGTCGGAGAACTCCACCTCAACAACGGACACTGCTGAAGAGATGGCTTCCTCCTTTAAATAAAACCTGTCTATTCTAGACCTGCAGCTACCCCTATAATAGGTGAACCCCGTGTGACCTGGGGTGTGCCGGATGTGGACATCCACCAGGCGAGCCTCACTGGCTATGCTATTAAGAGCGACGCTATCATAAGTCAGCTTGTCTCTGGAACCTCCCCTATCCTGGGACCTCGTGACAGCATTGAAGTCCCCTCCAAAGACCACCTGCCGACTTGTAAAAAGGTAGGGCTTGATCCTCATAAAGAGACACTTCCTGTCCCACTTGGACTGGGGACCATAGATGTTAATAAGACGAAGTTCTTGTCCCTTCATGAGGACATCCAGGATCAGGCACCTCCCCATTTCTAACTCAATAACTCGTCGGCATTCTACCGGTGCGGTAAAAAGGACCGCCACTCCGCTATACGGCTCGGCCGCAAGAGACCAATAGGAAGGCCCGTGTCTCCATTCCCTCTTAGCTTTAAACACGGCCGCCAAATCTGGCAGCCTGGTCTCCTGCAAAAATAAAATGTTGGCTTCAACACGGCCGAGAAAATCAAAGGCCGCAAATCTAGCCGCATCAGACTTAATGCTGGCGACATTAATGGACGCCAGCGTCAACGGAGTGGGTGCCGCCATCATGAGTGATTGAGTTAGACGGCTTTTTTCTTACTACCTCCCTTCCCTCTACTGTCCTCTGAGGATGATCCCTTTTCCCTTTTCCCTTCAGAATTGGGGCAACTTCTTTTTAACGAAATTGAGGTGTCCATGTTATTACTGGCCCCCAAGGACCCACCCGGACCACCCTCTCCTTCGTCCTTGTCTCCTGGCTCTGAGTCAGTCTCCCACTCTGAGGACCCAGCATCCCCAGAGGATAGAGACTCGGCGCCCCCTGCAGGCTGCTCCGCCGCCACCTCCAGAACCCCACCCTCAGCCTCTCCTTCCGAGGAGGCGATCTCATCGAGGGTGAGGAACTGGTTGGAAAGCTCAACCAGAGGGGAGGAAGTTTTCCCTTCCTTAGGTACCTTAGATACGCCGCGTTTTTTCTTTTTCTGCTTGCGCTTATTTTCTAGCCAAATCCTGTTATCCTCATCCATACTCTCATAATGGGAGGACGTGGAGGACATGGCACCTTTCTCGCGCTCCATCCTCCTGACCTCCTCATCCAACTCATCATCCCTCAGGGCCTCAGTAGCAAGACCAGCCTCTGAGGAAGGACCAAGGGTCACCCCAGCAACCTGAGGCTTCCCCAGTTCTCTCCCTTTTTGTCTGGCTTCAAGCCGCCTCAACTGAGAAGGCGACTTCTTCTTGCTTTTCTTCACAGGCCCCTCAGCTCCTCCACCTCTGCTGGTACCTTCCCCAGCAGAAGCAACCTCATGGCTCTCCTCCACTGGGGTCACAACCGCATTGGCAAAGGAGCGAGGACAACGGCTGAAAGGGTGACCGAGCTCACCACACAGGTTACACCTAATGTCCTTACAGGATGCAGCGAGATGACCTAGCCCACCACACAAAGCGCACTTCTGCACTTGGCAGCTGGCGCTGAAGTGTGTGGGGTCACCGCACCTGTGACAGACCTTCGGCTGCCCCTGGTAGAAAATCAGGATTCTGTCTCGCCCAAGAAAGGCTGAAGAAGGAATGTGGGCGACTGTGCCGCCTGAACACTTCAACTTCATCATGAAGGTCCAGGCCCCAGACCAAATGCCAAATTCATCGCGGTTTTTCTGAGGTACCTGTACAACCTCACCATAACGACTGAGCCAAGTCATGATGTCCATGCAAGAAAGTGACTCGTTACGGGTCAAAACGGTCACCTTCTTGACTGTGTTTTGGCGAGACACTGCTTGCACAGCAAAGTCTCGCCATGCGGGCTCGTTCTTTGCCAGCTCATAATTCGACCAGAAGAGCTCTAAGCCCTCCGGCCGAACAAAGCTGACATCGAACTCCGGAGTACCATAAGGATGTATCAGGGCAAAGATGTCACTAGCCCTGAAGTTCATCTTCAGGAGGAGCTCCACCACCCTTGACCTGGGTGGGCATGCGTCACTGCCCCTCCAGCGAAGACGAACCACATTCCTACGGGCAGCTCCGGGCCCAGTTGTGGGTAAAGACCATACAGTCTCTCCCCCCCTTTTCTCTTGGAAGGCTGCCAGGCCATGCCTGTCTGTCCAGAAGGACAGATCAACCTCTCTCCCCTCTACAGTGATTGACTTTTCCCCTCTCCTGAGAGCCTCCAGAAGACACCTTTGCAAAACGCTGTTCCCAGAGCCAGGAGACAAGGAGTTAACCCCACTTGCCCCAGCGGTGACACTCGCATAGCTCCTTATGGGAGCGGCCACCACTGGGGGTGCAGATGGACCAGCACTCACACCAGGATCCCCCTCAGCGCCATTCACCACCCCCACATTCACCACACTATGTACATTACCGCCTCGCTTCCTTGCATCACTCACACCAGCTGGGCCAGGAGGACCTGGGGTTGCCTCAGCGTCACTGGACACTGGGGGTAGAGCCACCTCCATAGCTGATACAGCCTGAGAAGAGGCAGCTCCAACCCCGATCTTACTTGTGCCCTCTGCCTCATTGGCATTAACCCCTTGTTGTCCCGCAGTTTTTCTAAGGTTGGAGCATCGCTGCTCACTAGATGCAAGAGGCCTCCTGTCTTTATTAACTCCGGACAGTCTCTTTGTGCCCTCTCCAGGGTCAGATGAGCCAATACAGAATAATATTTTTCCTGTGCCCTTTTGCACAGGCTGCACAGGATGATTGGGAGGCGCTGCACCACAAGCCCCAGCAGCCCCATCACACTGCCGCTGCTCACCGGAGCAAGCAACAGCCACAGCGCTAGGGGCCACAGGAGCCACCGCCACTGCTCCTGGCACTGGGCCACCCCCCCTCCCACTAGGGGGCAGCGCACAGTACCAGGACCTGCCGGATCGCCCTCACTGTCCGGCCTTTCGGCCGATGCCTTCCCTGCACCATCCTTGCTACTACAAACAAGGCTGGTGCTCTGCGCCATGATGGAACGTGGCTTTGCACTCTCCCCGCACCCTGGCACCGAGTCCACTGCAGGATTCGTGCTGGGCTGGGTAACGGGGCCTACACGACAGGCTGGCACTGCTGCCCGCCCGGAGGGAACAGGGAGGGGACGAAACACCAGATTCACCTCCTGAGACGCCTTGGTCTTCTTGGCTCTCTTCTTTCTCTTTTGGTCGTCATCTGGCAAATCATCGCCGAAGGAGAAGTTTTGGAGGTGAACTGGGGACTCAAGCTGACGGATCTGAGCCATTAGCGCCCCCCCCTGGCCGCTGTCATCACTTTCCTCCTCCAGGTTGGCAGAGCCGCAGCCTGATGGTAATGGCGCTTGCTCTGCAGGCAGCCTGTCGTGCGAGGCCTGCTGGTGTTGGTGCAGGCCACCAGACGGACACGGCAGGTCTTCCTCATCCTCCTCATCATCGCCATCATCCGCCTGGATCTGAAGCCCCTTCAGCTTTCTTAACTGCTCCTGGCGCATATCATCAAACCGGGCGTCATTCTCCAGCTTTTCACGGAACGGACCACTGTGCTCGCGGATAAGATGACGCTTCTCCTGCAGAGCGGTGACCTCGGCTTTAAGTCTGTCTATGGTGGTAAGAAAGTCAGACTTTTTCTTCTTAGTGGCCACCCCCGCTAGGGCCAAGGTCTCCCTTATCTCCTCCTGGAGCCTCCTCAGCGCTTTTCCAGCTTCCTCGTACTCACGGAGGTGCTCAGCAATCCGGGAGCCATAGATGGAAGCAGACTCCCGGGCCTTAAGATCACCCCATGCTTTTTCAACACCTCCGTGAGCACCCAGCTTTTCAGCTGAACCACCCAGCTTTCCCGCACAGTCACTCAGCTTTCCAGGAGGAGCACTTAGGCTGATGTTACTTGCCTTGATCTTCTGTGAACCGGAGACCTTGCGGCTTCCCTGGGTCTTGGGGGTGGCAGCCGAGGTCACATCGCTGCGTCCTTGGCTCCGGGCAGATCTTCTCACCCCCTCCGCTTTGGCCGGTAACTGGCTTCTCCTGCCCCCCGCCGGCCTGGTCCGGGAGACAGGAGCCTGGGACTTTCCTGCAGGATTCATCCCAGAGAACCCACTCCCTCCCTGGGGAGGAGAGAGCAGGCCTGGGTGGATGGAGATTGCTCCAGGTGGTGCAGGAGCTCAGCAGCACACAACCACACCCTCCAACAGCTCACAGCAGAATGAGTCAGCACGAACTATTCTGCTGCTGGTGCAGTCACTGTGTACATACATGACATTACTTATCCTGTACTGATCCTGAGTTACATCCTGTATTATACTCCAGAGCTGCACTCACTATTCTGCTGCCGGTGCAGTCACTGTGTACATACATGACATTACTTATCCTGTACTGATCCTGAGTTACATCCTGTATTATACCCCAGAGCTGCACTCACTATTCTGCTGCTGGTGCAGTCACTGTGTACATACATGACATTACTTATCCTGTACTGATCCTGAGTTACATCCTGTAAATCTTTTATTTTATATAAAAATGAAAAACATAACAACCATAAACATAAATCAAGCCATAACTTCTGGCAAAATAAAACAATAATAATAATAACAAAACAATAATACAAACTAAAAGAGTCTTACGGAAATCTCCTGGCCCAGCCACACACACACCACACACTCAGCATAAGAACAAACAAAACCATCACCCATTCCCACCACCTAAATTTTTTTTTTTTTTTTTTTTTTTTTAAATACACAGCAAAATACACAGCAAAATACACATAAACGAACAAGAAATAAACATAGAAATAACAATGAATATAACTGAAATAACATTAATAACATTAAATAACATTAAATATAGCTAACTAAATCCCACGCCCATCACCCTCCCACCCAGACACTGGTCTAACGTCCAAAGTTCGCGTTATATAGTCCAGACCAGTGCCCAGGATCGTACAGTCCAAGTCCCGTCCACCCCCCTCCCAACCTAACACCCTAACACCAACACCCCAAAACCAACCAACCTATAAACACACACAAGAACTATAACTACATATAACTATATACACACTGTACACAAGATACAAACACATTAAACATATCAACATATATCCAAACCACATAAAGCCCAGGTTCGGCACCTGCAAGCCGCTACATCACTACATGCTCAGATACAAAACAAAAATCTACAGTGTCAGCTTCAGCCCAACACCAGGAGAGGAGATGACGGACTAAGGGACACTAAAGGAGAACCCCCTCCAAAGGAGAGAGGCCCTCCCCGTGCCCCGCCTCTCATACTCCAGAGAGCGCACCTTCACCAGGTCACCCAGAATGTTCCTAACCACCTCATCCACCGGGAGGATTTTACGCTGCGTCGATACTAAACACCGTGCGTTCCACGTGTGGTACCTGACCACTAGGCTAACTAGGAATAACGTGCAGCGGTCCCGGCCACCCAGGCCTCTGAATGCTCCATAGGCCCACTCCGCATAGGAGAGACCGGCCAACCCGGGCCAATGGATGGAAACGCCCACCCGGTTGTACACCTCTGTGTTAAAGGGGCACTGAAGCAGGAAGTGGTCCATGCTCTCCAGCAGGCCACCGCACTCCTCCCGGGGACAACCCCTTTCCTCAGAGCTCCTACACTTCAGATTGTCCCTCACACACAGCTTTCCATGGAAGCAGCGCCAAGCCAAGTCCCAAAACTTCAAGGGGATCCTGATGGAATTCAAAAGACCTAAACCCACCCCAAGATCCCGACTTGGGCAATCCCTGAGGGCCAGAGGCTTCTGGAAACGGGCAAACAGAACCCTCCTGTCAAGGAGTTTCCTCGACAAAGTCCTGATCTCCCACATTCCCAGACCCCACCGGCGAATCACCTTCAGAACCGGGGTAGCGTAAGCCGGAAGATGCCCATGCGGTGTACGAAGATCCTTCACTTGCCCTCCTGTCTCCCATTCCTGGAAGAAAGGCCGAAACCATCCCCTACAGGAGTATACCCACGGAGGAGCCCTCTCTTTCCAGAGGTTTGCAACATTGATCTTAAGAAAGGTATTCACTAGGAACACCACAGGGTTGACCATACACAACCCTCCTTGTCTCCTCGTGCGGTAAGTAACCTCCCTCTTGATAAGGTTCAGCCTATTCCCCCATAACAGCTGGAAGAACAGACTGTACACCCGAGTCCAGAGGGGCTCTGGCAACATGCACACACTGCCCAGATATATCAGCAATGGGAGCAGGTAAGTTTTAATCAAGTTCACCCTTTCCCTGAGGGTCAAAGACCAACCCTTCCACTGGTCCACCCTCTGAGCGGCGATCTTAAGCCTGCCGTCCCAGTTTTGCATGGGGTAATCCCCCTGGCCAAATTCGATGCCGAGAACTTTGGCAGAGTCTTGGGGCCCTGGAAGAGTGTCCGGGAGATCAAAGCCTGGATCCCCCTCTCCCAGCCAGAGACTCTCACACTTATCCCGGTTGATCTTGGACCCAGAAGCCTCTGAGTAGCGGTCAACCTCTGACATCACCCATTGCGCCTCCCCTCTCGAGGACACAAAAACGGTGACATCATCGGCATAGGCTACCACCCTTAGAGTGGCTTCCGGTGCCGCCTGGTCCATCCCGACTCCCACCAACGGCCCACGATCAACCCTCCTAAGGAATGGGTCAATCGCGAACACGTATAAAAGTGGGCTCAGAGGACAACCCTGGCGAACACCAGACCCGACCTCAAAAGGGCGGCCAATCCAACCGTTCACAAGCGGGAAACTCTCTGCCCCTGCGTACAAAACTTTCAGCCAATTGACAAACCCACCCGGCAGGCCATACCTCAGAAGGACAGACCAGAGGTACTCGTGGTTAACCCGATCAAACGCTTTTGCCTGATCCAAGGACAGCAAGTACCCCTTCCAGTTACCAGCCCTGCCCTGCTCCACTGCCTCCCGGACACAAAGCACAGCACTAAATGTACTGCGGCCTGGAACAGAGCAGTGCTGGGTCCCTGAAAGGAGCCGGGGCGCAAACTGCACCAGCCGATTAAACAGCACCTTTGCCAAAACCTTTCTGTCCGTATTGAGAAGCGCTATGGGACGCCAGTTCTCAATACGAGATCGGTCCTTACCCTTTGACAGGATGATCAGGGCAGACCTCCTCATTGACTTCGGCAGAGCGCCCGAGGAAAGACACTCATTGAATACCTCAGTCAAGAGGGGAACCAAGGCGTCCTTAAAGGTCTTATAAAACTCAGATGTTAAGCCATCCGGACCTGGCGATTTCTTGAGGGCGAGCCCTTCAATCGCCCGGCTGACTTCCTCTTCCCTGATCAGCTCTGTCAAAACATCAAGAGAGGGGTCTACTCCTGGCTCAGGGACAGTTTCTGCCAGGAAAGCCGACATCACATCCCGATCTAGATCCTTCCTGCCCAAGAGGTGTGAGTAGAAGGATCTGACGACCTCCAGGATCCCTGATCTGGACCTTTTCAGGGATCCCGTACTGTCAACCAGTCCCGTGACAACTTTACCATTCACTGACATCTTGCAGTTTCTGTAAGGGTCGGGCGAGCGGTATTTCCCGTAATCCCTCTCAAAAACCAAAGATGCGTGTCTATCGTACTGACACCTCTTCAGCAAGGATTTCACTCTGGAGATGTCCTCACGACTACCTCCAGTCGAGACGAGATGCTCGAGTTTCCTCCTCAGGCCCTGATACAGGCGGTACCTGTCCAGGCTCCTGAGGCTCGAGAGCTGGCGGAAGAATCTCGCCACCCTTTTCTTGAGCATCTCCCACCACTCTGACTTACTGCTACAAAGGCCCAGCAATGGTACCTGGCTCTGAAGAAAGTCCTCAAAGGATTGTCTTATCTCTGCTTCTTCCAGGAGAGACGAATTGAGCTTCCAGTAGCCTCTTCCCATCCGGGGGGTCTCTGTAACATTCAGAGAAAACAAAATTAAACAGTGGTCGGAGAACTCCACCTCAACAACAGACACTGCTGAAGAGATGGCTTCCTCCTTTAAATAAAACCTGTCTATTCTAGACCTGCAGCTACCCCTATAATAGGTGAACCCCGCGTGGCCTGGGGTGTGCCGGATGTGGACATCCACCAGGCGAGCCTCACTAGCTATGCTATTAAGAGCGACGCTATCATAAGTCAGCTTGTCTCTGGAACCTCCCCTATCCTGGGACCTCGTGACAGCATTGAAGTCCCCTCCAAAGACCACCTGCCGACTTGTAAAAAGGTAGGGCTTGATCCTCATAAAGAGACACTTCCTGTCCCACTTGGACTGGGGACCGTAGATGTTAATTAGGCGAAGTTCTTGTCCCTTCATGAGGATATCCAGGATCAGGCACCTCCCCATTTCTAACTCAATAATTCGTCGGCATTCTACCGGTGCGGTAAAAAGGACCGCCACTCCGCTATACGGCTCGGCCGCAAGAGACCAATAGGAAGGCCCGTGTCTCCATTCCCTCTTAGCTTTAAACACGGCCGCCAAATCTGGCAGCCTGGTCTCCTGCAAAAATAAAATGTCGGCTTCAACACGGCCGAGAAAATCAAAGGCCGCAAATCTAGCCGCATCAGACTTAATGCTGGCGACATTAATGGACGCCAGTGTCAACGGAGTGGGTGCCGCCATCATGAGTGATTGAGTTAGACGGCTTTTTTCTTACTACCTCCCTTCCCTCTACTGTCCTCTGAGGATGATCCCTTTTCCCTTTTCCCTTCAGAATTGGGGCAACTTCTTTTTAACGAAATCGAGGTGTCCATGTTATTACTGACCCCCAAGGACCCACCCGGACCACCCTCTCCTTCGTCCTTGTCTCCTGACTCTGAGTCAGTCTCCCACTCTGAGGACCCGGCTTCCCCAGAGGATAGAGACTCGGCGCCCCCTGCAGGCTGCTCCGCCGCCACCTCCAGAACCCCACCCTCAGCCTCTCCTTCCGAGGAGGCGATCTCATCGAGGGTGAGGAACTGGTTGGAAAGCTCAACCAGAGGGGAGGAAGTTTTCCCTTCCTTAGGTACCTTAGATACGCCGCGCTTTTTCTTTTTCTGCTTGCGCTTATTTTCTAGCCAAATCCTATTATCCTCATCCATACTCTCATAATGGGAGGACGTGGAGGACATGGCACCTTTCTCGCGCTCCATCCTCCTGACCTCCTCATCCAACTCATCATCCCTCAGGGCCTCAGTAGCATGACCAGCCTCTGAGGAAGGACCAAGGGTCACCCCAGCAACCTGAGGCTTCCCCAGTTCTCTCCCTTTTTGTCTGGCTTCAAGCCGCCTCAACTGAGAAGGTGACTTATTCTTACTTTTCTTCACAGGCCCCTCAGCTCCTCCACCTCTGCTGGTACCTTCCCCAGCAGAAGCAACCTCATGGCTCTCCTCCACTGGGGTCACAACCGCATTGGCAAAGGAGCGAGGACAACGGCTGAAAGGGTGACCGAGCTCACCACACAGGTTACACCTAATGTCCTTACAGGATGCAGCGAGATGACCTAGCCCACCACACAAAGCGCACTTCTGCACTTGGCAGCTGGCGCTAAAGTGTGTGGGGTCACCGCACCTGTGACAGACCTTCGGCTGCCCCTGGTAGAAAATCAGGATTCTGTCCCGTCCAAGAAAGGCTGAAGAAGGAATGTGGGCGACTGTGCCGCCTGAACACTTCAACTTCATCATGAAGGTCCAGGCCCCAGACCAAATGCCAAATTCATCGCGGTTTTTCTGAGGTACCTGTACAACCTCACCATAACGACTGAGCCAAGTCATGATGTCCATGCAAGAAAGTGACTCGTTACGGGTCAAAACGGTCACCTTCTTGACTGTGTTTTGGCGAGACACTGCTTGCACAGCAAAGTCTCGCCATGCGGGCTCGTTCTTTGCCAGCTCATAATTCGACCAGAAGAGCTCTAAGCCCTCCGGCCGGACAAAGCTGACATCGAACTCCGGAGTACCATAAGGATGTATCAGGGCAAAGATGTCACTAGCCCTGAAGTTCATCTTCAGGAGGAGCTCCACCACCCTTGACCTGGGTGGGCATGCGTCACTGCCCCTCCAGCGAAGACGAACCACATTCCTACGGGCAGCTCCGGGCCCAGTTGTGGGTAAAGACCATACAGTCTCTCCCCCCCTTTTCTCTTGGAAGGCTGCCAGGCCATGCCTGTCTGTCCAGAAGGACAGATCAACCTCTCTCCCCTCTACAGTGATTGACTTTTCCCCTCTCCTGAGAGCCTCCAGAAGACGCCTTTGCAAAACGCTATTCCCAGAGCCAGGAGACAAGGAGTTAACCCCACTTGCCCCAGCGGTGACACTCGCATAGCTCCTTATGGGAGCGGCCACCACTGGGGGTGCAGATGGACCAGCACTCCTACCAGGATCCCCCCCATCACCATTCACCACCCCCACATTCACCACACTATGTACATTACTGCCTCGCTTCCTTGCATCACTGCCTCGCTTCCTTGCATCACTCACACCAGCTGGGCCAGGAGGACCTGGGGTTGCCTCGGCGTCACTGGGCACTGGGGGTAGAGCCACCTCCATAGCTGATACAGCCTGAGAAGAGGCAGCTCCAACCCCGATCTTACTTGTGCCCTCTGCCTCATTGGCATTAACCCCTTGTTGTCCCACAGTTTTTCTAAGGTTTGAGCATCGCTGCTCGCTGGATGAAAGAGGCCGCTTGTCCTTATTGACTCCGGACAGTCTCTTATGGTCATCTCCAGGGTCAGATGCACCGATACAAAATAAAACTTTTCCTGCGCCCTTTCCCACAGGCTGCACAGGACGCTTGGGAGGCGCCGCACCACAAGCCCCAGCAGCCCCATCACACTGCCGCTGCCCACCGGAGCTAGATGCAGCCACAGCGCTAGGGGCCACAGGAGGCACCGCCACTGCCCCTGGCACCGGGCCACCCCCCCCTCCCACTGGGGGGCAGCGCACAGTACCAGGACCTGCTGGATCGCCCTCACTGTCCGGCCTTTCGGCCGATGCCTTCCCTGCACCATCCTTGCTACTACAAACAAGGCTGGTGCTCTGCGCCATGGTGGAATGTGGCTTTGCAATCTCCCCGCACCCTGGCACCGAGTCCACTGCAGGATTCGTGCTGGGCTGGGTAACGGGGCCTACACGACAGGCTGACACTGCTGCCCGCCCGGAGGAAACAGGGAGGGGACGAAACACCAGATTCACCTCCTGAGACGCCTTGGTCTTCCTGGCTCTCTTCTTTCTCTTTAGGTCGTCATCTGGCATATCATCGCCGAAGGAGAAGTTCTGGAGGTGAACTGGGGACTCAAGCTGACGGATCTGAGCCATTAGCGCCCCCCCCTGGCCGCTGTCATCACTTTCCTCCTCCAGGTTGGCAGAGCCGCAGCCTGATGGTAATGGCGCTTGCTCTGCAGGCAGCCTGTCGTGCGAGGCCTGCTGGTGTTGGTGCAGGCCACCAGACGGACACGGCAGGTCTTCCTCATCCTCCTCATCATCGCCATCGCCTTCATCCGCCTGGATCTGAAGCCCCTTCAGCTTTCTCAGCTGCTCCTGGCGCATGTCATCAAATCTGGCGTCATTGTCCAACTTTTCCCTGAACGGACCACTGTGCTCCCGGATCAACCGTCGTTTTTCCTGCAGAGCGGTGACCTCGGCTTTAAGTCTGTCAATGGTGTTAAGAAGATCAGACTTTTTCTTCTGTGTAGCCACCCCCGCTAGGGCCAAGGTCTCGCGTATCTCCTCCTGGAGCCTATTCATCGCCTTGCCAGCTTCCTCGTACTCACGGAGGTGCTCAGCAATCCGGGAGCCATAGATGGTAGCAGACTCCCGGGCCTTTAGATCTCCCCATGCCTTTTCCACACCTCCGTGAGCACCCAGCTTTCCAGCTGAACCACCCAACTTTCCCGCACAGTCACTCAGCTTTCCAGGAGGAGCACTCAGGCTGATATTACTTGCCTTGATCTTCTGTGAACCGGAGACCTTGCGGCTTCCCTGGGTCTTGGGGGTGGCAGCCGAGGTCACATCGCTGCGTCCTTGGGTTCGGGCAGATCTTCTCACCCCCTCCATGTTGGCCGGTATCTGGCTTTTCCTGCCCCCCGCCGGCCTGGTCCGAGAGGCAGAAGCCCGGGATTTGCCTGGTTCACTCATCCCAGAAAACCCACTCCCTCCCTGGGGAGGAGAGAGCAGGCCTGGGTGGATTGATCTTCCACCAGGTGGTGCAGGAGCTCAGCAGCACACAACCACACCCTTCAGTAGCACACAGCAGAATGAGATTGCACGCACTATTCTGCTGCTGGTGCAGTCACTGTGTACTTACATGACATTATCTCTCCTTTTCTCTTCTAAACAAACCAATTCTCTGTATAATCTGAGTTCATCTGAAGGGCTTGTCAACTGTTCCCGTAATCAAAGTATTTATAATGTAGCTCTGGAGTATAATAAATGATATAATTCTGGATGAGTAATCCTTTCTTTAAAACTGTCACACCATTGTGATATATAGATATTATTTACGTGAAAACTGTTAGAAAATGAACAAGCCCTTTAAGTGTGAGTGCTAGACTCCAGTCGGTGTAATGGCTTTGGATGGAATGGATTTCTCCTCTTGAAAAAAACTAATTTCTTGACTTTAAACATATGAGAGCCACTTAGAAGTCAAGCAGAAAAAAGGCTAAAGTTTTTAATAAATTGCAAACGTTGTGCAAGGGAGAATGACGTCCGGAAGGATTGTCTGATGTGAAGCGATACAATAAGAATGTATCGATTCCTCGTATGTTAATGCAAATAAAAAGAAGCCAAGAGATTCCACAAGTGCCTCTTACAGACGGCTTTGTTACAGCTATTTCATTTATGGTAAGACCACTTGACCCTGCACGCTGCGTGATGTAAACACGCCGGGGGTGTAATTAGTCGGGGGTCATATATGAATATTGTTTGATGAGCTCTCATATGGCGCTATAATTCTTCTTGTGCCGGTATGGAAAATTCCTTTCTCGAAATGTTTTTTCCCCTTAGCAATTAATGTAGTGATTTTTATTATTTCCTTTTTCAGGCAGTCCCCGGGTTACGTACAAGATAGGTTCTGTAGGCTTGTTCTTAAGTAAAATTTGTATGTAAGTCGGAACTATATATTTTTAAATATATATTTTTTTGGTCTCTGTGACAATTGTATTTTAAAATTGTTGGATTGTCATAAGAACCAGGATTAACAACAAAACTTAATTGCAGATACATTTGATAACTGTTATAGCTGTTTATTGTAGCCTAGGGCTAAAGTACAGTAAATTACCAACATCCAGAGGACCGTTTGTAACTAGGGTTCGTCTGTAAGTCGGGTGTTCTTAAAGGAAACCTACCACCATGGATCTACCTATTAAGGTAGATCGGGTGGTAGGTGCCTCTATTGTACGTGAGGAAGGGTTAATCCTCACGTCCCCGCAATCTTTTGATTACTTTTATTTCCCTAATATGCAAATTTTCTAAAGAGGCTACTTGGGCGTGGAGTTGCGCAGAACGCCGGCTTTGCCTGACGAGGGTGCGCAGCTCCTCGTAGCTGCGTGCCAAAGATATCTGGTAGGAGGATCAAAGAGGCTACTGGAGCATGGAGTAGTTGCGCTATGTAGCCTCAGCTCCGCCTTTACTCCCCGCCCCAGTAGCCTCTTTAGAAAATTTGCATATTAGGGAAATAAAAGTTATCAAAAGATTGCAGGGACATGAGGATAAGCCCTTCCTCACATCCAATAGATGCACCTACCATCCAATCTACCTTTATAGGTAGATCCATGGTGGTAGGTTTCCTTTAAGTAGGGGGCGGCCTGTACTTATAAATTCTAATCTTGTAATTATTGCAATTATTCAATTACACGTAATAATCTGCTAAAAGACTGCATCCTATACACTATTTATTACATAGCATAGCCCTCATATATCATGTATAAGAAGTCTGATAACTGTTACCAAAATGATTTGTAAATGATTTTGCTTTTTCTTGCCTTCCGGCTATAATCCAGCGCATACTAATGATGTTTTTGCACAGACTTGTCTGACTCATAATCCAGCCAGCAGCATCTTCATCGCTATTTTTTCTCCTTTTAGAGAGTATTTTTTCCTTTAGATGCAGGAAAAGCTGAGCAACGTATGTCCTAATTAAGTGTTTATGGGTAATAATATGGAGGTTTGATCACTTAAAGGGCATGTCCATCTTTGAAGAACTTTTTGTTTTTAATCTTTCAATGCACAGAAAATAAAAAATATTGTGATTTTTTCAATAGGTTCTGGTTCCAAAATTTCTATTGTTTTGCTGCTATGGCTCTTGTGCAAACTAGGGGTCTCCATGGTGACAGACAACAAACACATCCTATATAATCTGTTTGTGCAATTTTAGTCCATTCTGCTGTCTTCTTCTGGCTCACTTATCAAGTATTCATTAGCAGAAAATAGGGGGAAAAATTAAAAAGTATGAGACTAAGACTACTGGAATATATTACAAAGGGTTTGTTTGCTGTCTGTTACTATGGAAATATATTGTTTCCGCAGTAGTTACTGAAAAATAATTGAGATAGATAGCAGCGAGATATAAAAAAAAAATGATAAAATGCACAGTAATTAAGAAATATTCTCTAAACTTTGATGCCAAATACACGTATTTCAAAAAATAACTTGCATTAAAGGGTATGTTCACACGAAAAATCAAAAAAATCTGCTTTCTGTGAGTTTTTTATGCATATTTTGAGCTCCTGTTGAATTCAATGGGAGTTCTGTGCCGATTTTGCCTAAAGATAGTTACTGCCTCCCATTGAAATATCTGCCCGCATAAACATACCCAAAAATCACACTTACTTTCCCTGATAAGTACAGAATGTGACAAATATTTTCTGGCTTAAACTAAACAAGTTAATACGAGCCGTATAAGTCTTATACTGTGCCAGGTTGACAATTCGGAGTTTAGTTCCAGTAAAAACTTGGTAGCCCAAAAAGTCTCATAATAAAGCTAGACTTCCGGACTTTCCATTTGCCGTTAGGACTTCACGAGACACAATGGCAACTTTACCTGTGAAACTCAACTTCATTGATGTTTAGCTACTGATATGTATCCAAAAATGTAGATCATTGGATCTTTTTTTGATTCTTGGACAATGAAGAACCAATGATGCTGCTGGACCATCAGGTTGGAGAAAGTTAAGTCTCTCCACTTCCAGAAAAGAAATTTTGGAACTTCCAGAAAAGAAATTTTGGAACTTCCAGCAAAGAAATTTTGGAACTTCCAGAAAATAAAGTTGTGGAAGACGTGAGCGATGACTCATGATCCTTCATCAACTTACATTTACAATGACTGGTGGCCAAATGGTACTTCCAATCGACGGCTATTCCTCTTGATTCTCTCAAACGCACATGTCCTCCTTTTTTATTAAGAAGAGTGGACTAAACCTTCCATCTCCCCTAAGCATAAATAATGCCTCATGCTGAAGAGGACCCTCCACTACCCCTCACCATAAACGTCTGCATCTTTTTGTGCTGCATTACTGATTTTGATTTTGTTGGAATTTTCAGGCATAATCAATTTTGATTGGTTCTCAGATGGGTGGTCTTGGGTGGAAACAGACCGCTTGCTCCACTCATATGACAGTATAGGTCTCTTAACATTAATTTATCAGGAGAAAATGTCATCTTTGTCAGACTTCCTTGGACAATGTCAAATACAAGATGCAATAGTTATGGTTGCTACAGTGGTACAACTAGGCCAGTTGAGCCTTTGGCCTCACGGCG
This sequence comes from Engystomops pustulosus, assembly GCF_040894005.1. Taxonomy (NCBI): domain Eukaryota; kingdom Metazoa; phylum Chordata; class Amphibia; order Anura; family Leptodactylidae; genus Engystomops; species Engystomops pustulosus. Next base: position 239,087,621 of record NC_092412.1, read on the forward strand.
GCAGAGTTCAGTAGATCAGTGCTACCTGATTATATGGATGGTCTTTCCAACCAAATTTGGATCACATTTATATACGATATAAACTGAACCAAGTATAAGCCGAGGCACCTCTTTTTACCACAAAATACTGGAAAACTTTTTGACTGAGTATTAGCCTACAGTGGGAAACGCTTTGGTCACAACCTCCACAAGAAATGAAATGGTCAGCAAATGGCATTCCCCCCCGAATAATGAAATGCCCATGTATTGAAATACACTGCAGCAGCCTCCCCAGGAATTACATGCCCTTCACAGCCCCCGGAGTCCTGCAGACCCTTGTTCTATAAATAAAAATAAAGTCATAAGGGGAGATTTATCTTATGCCTGCGCTCCTGTGCCAGTGTAGGATACGCCCCCTCCCCTTGTCGCGATCAGGCTTAGGTCTCTTGATGTATCTGACGAAAAGCACTACCGATGGGCAAAACAACACCAGGTCAACTACTTACCCTCCAACTCTCCCTGATGCTCCCTGCAGCTCCTTGTTAATGTGCTGCGCCTGTGCATACACCATGATGTGGCGCTGATGATCTCATAGTGTGTAAGTGGGCAGAGTGCTTGGACGCGTCTCTGCCCACTCTATTACAAAGGATGGGGAGCCACAGAGAGCTTCAGAGGGTAAGTAAATGATCTTATTTATTGTATATACTCGTTTATAGGCCGAGTTGGGATTTTTCAGCACAATTTTTATACACAAGTAAATACGGTTATTTGTGTGGCCTGGATAAGCATGCCATTTACTTTAAGGAGCAGTTGACCTGTCTCTGCCTGATAACCAAAGAATTCAATTTCCAAAAACCTTATCTTCCCTGAAACCTTGGCTGAGAGGTGGGATGACCCCATTCATATTAGATGTTTGGTTGATCCCGTCAAAATCATCCAACCCAATGGGTATGTCCAACTTTCCAACATCAACCTCCACCACGCTAATAAGCTTTGCTTTGGTCGAGTAGCTGGTTGGAGCTTATCCAAAGGACTCTGTAATACGTAGCCACCATGTAGACTCCTGGATATCACCGGTTTACCTTTAATACCCCTTTTTTGATTATAGAAAGCCTTCGGAGGAAGCATGCACTCGCTCTCTACTATTTATCCCTTACTTGCTCTCGATACATTTTGATAACGTAGAAATGAATGCCACGCCGCTGATTTTTAGCCCCGATAATTGCCATTTCTGGCAGGGTTCTTGTGTGGTTCTGTTCCCAGCATTTAGTTTGATTAGAGACTAAAGAACCAAGACCAGGCGTCTAATAACACTGACAATGTGAGGCCGCTACGCCTTTATTACAATTACTCCATGACCTAATTTTGCTATAAGCATTAATATAAATTACTTTCCGAATCTCGGCACTTCACTTAATCTGCTTCTTATTAAATCTGACATCAAGTGAAGTTGTGTACGTTCAGGCTGCAATTCACACAAGGCAATCAGATTTTTCACGTCTCAGATGTACTTGATTAACTTTTTTTTGTCAATGTACGAGGACATCAAGCACTTTTTAAGGAGATGATTAGAAAATGAAGTGTTTCTGGTGATTTAAATATATAGAGACCGTATGATGGGAGTCACGGAGGAAAATTGTGTCAGGATATCATCTGCTTCTAGTTATTAGTTGAAAGTCTGGTCATACATGTTACTTATTTCATGAAATTTCTATTAAGTTCCTTTAAATCTTAGTTTAGTTTCTGAAATACAGACAGTCCCCTGGTTATGTACAGGAAAGGTTCTTTAGATCTGTTCTTAAGTTGAATTTGGATGTAAGTTGAAAGAGCTACATTTTATAATTGTAGCTCAAGACAAAAAAAAATTCTGTTCTAGTGACAACTGGATTTTCAAAATTTTTTGCTGTTATGGGAACAAGGGTTATCAATAAAGCTCCATTACAGACACCTTACAGTTGATGATTGCATCCTGGGAATAAAGTAAAGCATCCAGAGAGCTTCACCAGTGGTCACAGTGGACTGAGAGGTCCGGCTGTAACTAGGGATCATCTGTAAATTTGGTTTCCTTAAAGGAGTTGTCTGAGACCTAAAAAAAATACTATGTGGCCAGGAGGGGAACCATGTGCTTACCTCCATTGTCCCTCCTAGTGTCCCACGCCACCATTTTTCCAGGCCATGCCTCTGTTTGTTTACAGGGGCATGGAAGCTGCACTCAGACCAGCTTCCGATGGGCCGTGGTGGCCGGCCACACCCACCCATCACCATATCCCAGCATTGTATCAGGCGCTGGGATACCAGCCGGAAGCTGGTCTGAGCGCAGGGAGATACGGTGTGGGACACCAAGAGCGATGCACTAGGTGAGTACATGTTTATTTTTTTAAGCAGCCCACTCTCGGCCACATAGCAGTTTTTTTTATAGGTCTCAGACAACCCCTTTAAGTCAGGGACCCCATGTACCTTGTATGATTTGTGTACAGGTCCCTTATAGATATAGTTATTGGGGGGAAATTATTAAGATTGTGCATCATGCACCAGTCTTGAAATCCCCCCCACCGAGATTCTGTGCCCAGATGAATTGCCTATCCCAGCTTACCTGGACTGCACCAATTGCACCAGAAATTGTAACTTTTCCATGGCTAGCACGCCAGAAAGTTGGCAATGCATTCCCTAGGCATTGAGTCCAGACCTGCCTCCATAGCATCTCAAAAATTCTCATGATTTGCTTATTTCTGCTTTATGCGGAATCTCTGACTACTGACAAATACTGGTAGGGGATCTCACTTCATATAGTCTTATGGGGTATTTATCATATGAGTATGATAGCCCTGCCGCAGCTCCGGCTTCTTGATGTGTCCGGCCGGTTGCCTGCGCAGCGTTCATCTCTACACCAGGTCCTGCTGGCTGCGCCAACCCCCGGCCACCTGCTCTCCCTCTTCACGCTCCTGCAAGCCCCCCTGGCGTGAAGAAGGTGGTGGATAGGGGATAATAATCGCAAGTTCTAGCAATAAGGTAACATTTTCAATTATTTAACAGGTTCACGACCGCCCACTATCAGCACATTGTAATGAATGAGGAGTAAAATCCCCATATATTGCCATACTGTAGTATGGTAGTATATGGTAGGATCAATCAGAAAACCTAGGGTTAAAGTACCCTAGGGAGTCTGAAAAATAGTAAAAATAAAAAAAAGTAAAAAAAAAATTATAATTAAAAAACCTAAAAATTTAAATCATCCCCCTTTCCCTAGAACAGCTCCATACACCACAGTATGAAAAAGTTATTGACGCCAGAATACGGCAAAATCCAAAAAAAATTTGTACAGGAGGTTTCAATTTTTGTGAATGTATGAAAACATTATAAAACCTATACAAATTCGGTATCTGCCCCAAAGAATAAAGTAGACATGTCATTTGGGGGGTGAAGTGAAAGCCGTAAAATCCAAGCCCACAAGAAAACGGTGCAAATGTGTTTTTTCACCATTTTCACTGCATTTGGAATTTTTTTCCCACTTCCCAGTACACGGCAGGGAATATTCAATGCCACCATTGTGAAGTGCAATTTGTTGTCAGAAAACATGCAGCTCTTTACGTGTAAAAATAAAAAAGTTATAGATTTTTGAAGGTGGGGAGTGAAAAATGGAAATGAAAAAACAGGAAAGGGCCCGGTCCTGAACCGGTTAAGGTTTTCTACGCCACTGGTGTGGCGCAAAAGCCCTGATAAATACCTCCCTTAGTCTCTAACATCCCCATTGCACAGTATTGACCCATTTCTTAAAATGAGGTTTACAAATACCTGGCAAGTGGTGGCCGTGCAGAATCCTACAGCAGTCAGATGACAAGCAACTTGTCCTGTGCTGACAAACGTTCATGTTTACAGTAAATAATGGTTTCAATAATTTCATAGCAATTTGATCTTACAGTATCATAGCCAATGATATATATATATATATATATATATATATATATATATACACACATATACACATATACATATTCTACTAATTAAAGCCAGAGGTTTTTTTTTTTATTCTAATGTCTCCATTTTTTTGTGCTGCAGTCCTCAGATCAGAAGGAAAGTAATCAGAGTAATTTTTACAATATATATGTCTAACTGCAAACTTTATAGAGCAACAAAATATAAGAAAAACTTTAAAAAAATATTAGTGGCAATAAAGTTAATCTCGTTATCCAAGAGATGAGAATAAAAAAAGAGTCTCCTATAAATGTCCCGTGGGGCTCCTTCCACTCCTCCAGGAAGTTGGGTGTAAGCCACGAGGATCTGGAAGAAAGATCAAATAATTTTATGAATCTAATCCTCACCCATCCGCTTATCTCCAGCTGTAGATAGGACTGATATAACCAAGGACTGATGAACCTCGGTTTTCTCACAGATTTTTTGTGAGTTTGCAGAATAGTTCAGAGACCGATACATACATTTCTCTTATTCATCTTATTATTCTATTGTGCACAAGTTTGGAAGGTTTTTCATGTAGCATTTCAACATTTGTGTTTTTTGATGAACCCAAATTGCCAACAATCACATTTAAAGTATATTCTATAATGGACGGGTCTCACTTTCTCTGTCTGCTAAGGCAAGGGATCAATCTTCTGGAAATTGCTAATCAATATAGCACAAACTTTTAGAAGCAGCATAAGAAGCTTTACCAAGATAGAAAGTTATCCCCCATCCACTGATCGGTGGGTGTCTGACTTCTTGGACATCCACCGATCACAAGAACATCATCTCCACTAGTATGAAGATCGGGGGTCCCAATGTCACTAATGGGTGGAGTGGCATGTTGAGTATGTGTCTTTCTGCACTATACGATAGTGCTCCCATACTACTGAATAGAGTAGCAAGACTCTTGATCCATTAGTGAAAATGGGACCCACATTTCCAAGATCGTTGGGAGTTTATTCTCCGTCTATGGGCGTCTGTCTGGTCTGTAACAAATATTTCCTCTAAAAATTACTACTTTGTTGAAGTTGTATCCAAATGGAGACTCACTTCTTTAAGAGGTTGTCCAGAAGTGAGTGTTGTGGCCTGAAGCTGTAACTGCAGCTCCAAGAGAAATGAATGGAAACCATGGGGCATATTTATCAGGACCTCTGCGCACCGCCAGTGGCGCAGAGGCCCTGAAATAATCGCAAATGCTAGCTTATTGCTAGCTTTTGCGATTATTTTCCCCAATCCGCCACCTTCACGCCAGTGGGGCGTGAAGGGGGGGCGCAGCTGTCCCCGCGCCTGCGCACTCGCTGCTGCCGGCGACTTTTCATACGTGGAAAGTCGCCGGTTGCGTTTTTTTCTACGCCAGGCCCTGCCTGGCATAGGAAAAACGCTACGCAACTGGCAGCCCGATACATGAAGAGGCAGAATCCTCTTCATGTATCGGGCAGCGAATTTATAGCGGCGGGGCTATCATACGCTGGCGCACGAGCTTCCGGTTACAACTACGGTTCCAACTTCCGGTTACAAAGAGGAGGACGTCTACAAAGAGTAAGAGGAACTTTTTGCAAGCTTCGCTCTGTCCCAAACAACTAGTGTAACCCGATGTAGCACCTCCAGTTGATCAGATATTAATGGTCTATTCTGTGGATAGATGATCACTAACTACTTCTGGACAAAGATATCTATGAAGTTGGAATTGTAACCCTTACCAGACGCTCAGAGATTAACCCAATACAAAGTTCTGAGAAAAGATGCCCCAAAACTGTAATGGAGAATACAAGTCTTCACCACTGAATGTATGAAAACTTGACACCAAGTACAAAATGATGAATAAAGGATTATCAACTCAGTGTTATCTTCTTTAAAATGTGTCAATTAGATATGGTCCCCAGAACTTTATATGAGAATTATCTCATCCTATCCCAGGGGGCGGAAAACTTTCCTTTTCATACAGTGCACAGAGACACACCCCTGAGGAACCAGAAAGTTACGGCCCCCCTTGGCTAGTATCAGAGAATTCTGATATAGCCTTCTGGTGGCCATATCTTTGGAATGAGTAGATGAATATTTAAAGAAGAAACACCAAATTGATTAGGGGCAAAGTAGCAATGAGGTCTGACATTCAACGTTTCATTCATGGCAACCGGTTTTTCTTTTTAGTTAGCCATACACATGAGATAGATGGCGTTTGGACGTCCTTTTCCCACAATGGAAGATATCGAAGGAGGTGAATATCTTATTTTTAGACTTCCCTATACTTATTAATAACACATGCTGAGCATGGTCACCAAGCCAAGTGTGCGTGTGTTTGGGGGATCGTGAGGATTAGCTGTTGAAGATAACGGGCACAAGTCAGCATGGAGTAGGCAGCACTAATGATCGGTAGATCTCATATCTAGTTCTTATACTATATTATTATTATTCAAAAAGCCTTAAAATAGTCCAGAAAATGGAATGTGCAGATAAATAATTAACACATCCCATGAAATTGTTTGTGGCTTGTCACTAAGCAACCAGACTATAGCGGTCTGATTTCAGTATGTCAGGCCGACGGGTACAAGCCAGATAGCTGCAAGCAGAAGGACATAGCCATTTGTTTGGGAACAGGAATAGAGTGTCCACACAGAACATGCTCTGATTGTAGAAACACTGTTTTTGGCCGAGCGGCCTGAGAACCTGAAGAATGGAAATTCAGCTTTTTTTAAATTAAAAACAAAAAACGGAGGAAAATCTGCGACTTTGAGCCAGGACGACACAATGATGAATTGAGACGCTTGAATGGTGAAAATGGCAGCTCCAAAGTGATGTCATCCTGTGGTCATATTGCAGGACTTTGTTCCATGAGAACATGTTGTATAAAAGAGTCTTGGAGTATCCATTTTATTTGGGATTTATAGGGTAGTCTGTGTTAACTGCTAACTTCAGACACGTTCCAGGCTGCAAATTTCTTTATTGGTAACCTTGGAACCACAAGAGATATTTTCTTATCCTCCTTCTTCTTCTTCTTCTCTCCCCCATTGGAAAAACTTGCCCTTGATTCAAAATGGCCGCTTTCAAGATGAAGGCGGTGTACCATGCATTGCCTAAAACATAGCTCCCCTCACCCATTACCTGCTGGGGTAATTATGTTTATACCATTAGTATAATCTTTAATTTTCTAGTTATAACCCCCTCACCCACTTTTAGTCATGGTGTGAAGGGGGTATATAATCACAATTACTGGCAGTTCCCTAGTAGTTGTGATTATTTCATGGTTTGTACATAAGAAAACTGGCAAACCAGCCCTGATAAATCTCCCCTTTTGGCTATATTCTGTAGGTTATCTATTTTGTTCAATGGAGAGGACCCTGTTGAGATGCTTCTGTACATGGATAATGAAAAATCTGGGTCCCACTATTAGCGACTCACCAAATTTCTTACCAAGAATTCATAACAGTGTCTATATAAGTACCAAAAAACTTGAAGTAAAAACATGTCTATATACATTCAGTAGCAGTTGGCACGTGTTCTATATGAGGGGGACCCAAGAATTTTTCAGACACCTCTGAAGGAGGCTTCTCCTGAACAATATTGATAATGAAAGGGTTGGGAATCTATCCTACACTATGGGGCAGATTTAATTACCCCTCCTGTTGCAATCCTGCGGTGCATTGTCCGACAAGGATTCAGAGCTTCCGCGATTCACTAAGGTTGTGCGTCCAATTTCCTGCATGTGTTGCTTCTGCGCTGAGGTCCATCGGAGTTCAACTTTTTCTTCCCGGTGCATGTAAGTGCTTGATCTTGCGACACAATTCCGTTGTCCAACGGCACGCCCCCATTTCTGTCGCATGCAAGCCAGTGCCGATGCGCCACAATCTGATCGCGTGCGCCAAAAATCTGGGGCAATTCAACACAAAATGGAAATATTCGGGAAACCCAACGGAATCACAGTTCGCGGACCCTTAGTAAATGAGCCCCATAATATCTACTTCTACTCAAATTGTCAGGTTTCATCCAGTTTTTCAGTAGTCTGAAAGCCTTAAAGGGATGTTCTTGGAGTAAAATACTGATGACCTCTCCTTAGGTCATCATCTGGCGTGATATGCTGACAGGAAGCACTGATGCCACTATGAAAAGTTTATAAGAGGAGGTGTTGGTTTAGATATTGGTGACCTATCACGAGGTTATCCTGGTGGAGATGGTGGAGGATGCTGGTGGAGATGCCAAACCCATCGATCTGCTGTTCATGATATAACCTGAGGCTATCAATATTCTTTAAAACCCCTTTATAGGGAAGAGACTGGGTCCTAGGTCATGTACCTTTACCAATGTTATCTAAATGACTGTAGAAGATAAAGGTGGACCTGCTTTTGAAGGACATCCCATGGCTTGTCTCTACTGTAGGCATCATTTTATAAATGACATTTGGCCATGTGTTGGTTTCCTTTAGGGGGATGTATTTCTAGAGCCCCGGGGGGCTTTGGGTCCACATGTACAGCGGACAGAGGCAGCTATATGTGAGGGTAGGTTGTGATGCTGAAGTCTGTGTAGACACTTGTTGATCGTGAGGGAATGAATACATCTTTCACTCTTGGATTGCAATGCTCTCAATACTCACTTGAGAACGTGTGAAATATCAGGAGGAGGAATGCTAGCATAACCTGAAATGACCCAATAGCGCACTGATATGCATTTCATCTGTGCTAAGAATATGTTTTCTCTGGGTCATGAAAATCCCCCAGACTGTACAGAGAGCCGGCATTTAATCTGTCTCCCCAGCAGATGCGGTACAGTAGTTATTTATATGTTATTCTTATTTTGGGTTTGATATTGGCACATGTAGAACGTCTTCAAGGGAATGTGTCGCCAATTTTCTTTTTTGCACTCATTACAACCAGATAACAATTTTTATCAATTGTTTCCTCTGTTTATTTCCTCATTCTATATTATTTATTCTATTTCCGGTCAATGGGGATTATGGGAGCGGCGATCTTGCCTGAACAGCATTAAGTGATATGTCTTATTGCCTGGAGATCTCATTGAGATCTATATGGAGTATTCTAGGCAGGCAGATAGGAGATGTAAATAAGCTGTGACATCATCTATTGTCAGTAGTGATGTGATGATGGGTCAGTGTTATCTATATAGAGCTCATTGTACAGGGAGGAGGAGGAGATAAGCTGTGACATCATCTATTGTCAGTAGTGATGTAATGATAGGTCAGTGTTATCTATATAGAGGTCATTGTACAGGGAGGAGGAGGAGATAAGCTGTGACATCATCTATTGTCAGTAGTGATGTAATGATGGGTCAGTGTTATCTATATAGAGGTCATTGTACAGGGAGGGGAGGAGATAAGCTGTGACATCATCTATTGTCAGAAGTGATGTAATGATGGGTCAGTGTTATCTATATAGAGGTCATTGTACAGGGAGGAGGAGGAGATAAGCTGTGACATCATCTATTGTCAGTAGTGATGTAATGATAGGTCAGTGTTATCTATATAGAGGTCATTGTACAGGGAGGGGAGGAGATAAGCTGTGACATCATCTATTGTCAGTAGTGATGTAATGTTGGGTCAGTGTTATCTATATAGAAGTCATTGTACAGGGGGGGGAGGAGATAAGCTGTGACATCATCTATTGTCAGTAGTGATGTAATGATGGGTCAGTGTTATCTATATAGAGGTCATTGTATAGGGAGGGGGAGGAGATAAGCTGTGACATCATCTATTGTCAGAAGTGATGTAATGATGGGTCAGTGTTATCTATATAGAGGTCATTGTACAGGGAGGGGAGTAGATAAGCTGTGACATCATCTATTGTCAGTAGTGATGTAATGATGGGTCAGTGTTATCTATATAGAGGTCATTGTACAGGGAGGAGGAGGAGATAAGCTGTGACATCATCTATTGTCAGTAGTGATGTAATGATGGGTCAGTGTTATCTATATAGAGGTCATTGTACAGGGAGGGGGGAAGGAGATAAGCTGTGACATCATCTATTGTCAGTACTGATGTAATGATTGGTCAGTGTTATCTATATAGAGGTCATTGTACAGGGAGGGGAGGAGATAAGCTGTGACATCATCTATTGTCAGTAGTGATTTAATGATAGGTCAGTGTTATCTATATAGAGGTCATTGTACAGGGAGGGGGATGAGATAAGCTGTGACATCATCTATTGTCAGTAGTGATGTAATGATGGTCCCAAAACCACAAGGTTGCGCAGCAGGACACTGTCCGTAGTCTTGTCAATGTATTTTTTGCCATTACTGTAGATAAGTTACAATGTGGCACTCGGGCAGCAGCCGCAGAGTCTCACACAATACGTTTGATGGTCTATGGTTTTTTTCCATCTCAAATGATTTATTTTGTACTCAGAATCTCTTGTAACAATGTGATCTGGGACATTTTATACTGGACCTCTGACCTTTGTACTCCTAGTCGGTTCCACGTTTGGGGGCCTTCCATGAACATTCTTCAAAGACATTTATCTGCCTTATTGTTCCATTGTTATACATTTGCATGTGGTACGGGATTTCTGTGTTTGCTTTGAGATAAGGGAATGAATAGCTGTTTTCAGTTCACTGTACTTTCATGAATCTATCATTTATCTGATTTTTTTGATTCAATAATATTCATGTTCAGATTTTCAGGGACCTGTCAGTAATATATGGGGGTTGCACGTCCGAGAAGGAGCACAATGTAGATAAGATATTCATTACATATCTCTGTCAGGGCAACTACTGCATAGAGACAATAGGGCTCATTTACTAAGGGTCCACCGGACGCATTTTCGTTGGGTTTCCTGAACATTTCCGTTTTGCGCCGAATAGCCCCTGGATTTTGGTGCACGTGATCGGATTGTGACGCCTCGGCACCGGCTTGCTACTAAGTAGGACGTAAGGTCCAAAATATAATCAATAATAGCCCAATGTAAGGGTCTGTAATAGCAGCAGAAACATAACTTTATAGCCACCAACCGATGATAAAACGTAAGAATAATCATTATTTCTTTTATATGCAAATCAGCTTTCAAGTGCATCAGGGGTGGGTCCAATTTGTCACATCTGCATATAGGCAGCAATGATTCCGCTAAAGGTTAAAATGTAACTTTTTACTAAAAATAGTTCACTGAACAGCGACAGGCGACAGGCTAGATCTTTAATATACTGTATATTGGGCAGAGAAGGCAGGAAGTGACTTTTGACCATCACCTTTTTACAATGTGATCCTGTGTTATCTCTAAATCAGTTTTGTTCTTCTTGAATTGCTGAGATGTGATCTCTACAGAACAGGAAGAACAGATAGACAGATAGACAGACAGATAGATTGATAGATAGATAGATAGATATGAGATAGATAGATAGATAGATAGATAGATAGATAGACTTGATAATGTGTAACATTTAAATTCTATATTAAAATAGGCAATTTTTGATGACTCATCAACTTTAAAACAAAGGACCTTAATTTCTGCACTAATGATCAGTCTCCCATTAATATCAGGGAAACTAATAAACTTTTTTTGGGATTTGAGGCTATAAAACCTAATTGAGGCCAACTGAAACTAAAATATCCAGAACGAAAACCAGAAATACATATGGTAATTGGGGAAGCGTTGGTGGTATTTTACACCTTTTCTTTAAATTACTTGTAGAAACCCCCATCCAGATGTGAGTGGATGTGCGAAAAACCTATTTTCACCCAGTTATCCGACAAAGGATTGTCACACCTATTAGGGAGCGCTCTCAAAATTAGAAATAGACCAGCAGGTATGTAGAGAGTGTCTAGTAAGCACCGTTCCTCATTAGTCCTTTCCTGCCAGGTAGGCCTCCTCACAAGATCTATGATCTGTGCACTGATTCATCATTTAGTAGGTATGACTGTAGTCCGGTTATATTCCTCTATATGGCTCTGATGTTTGAGGGTTACTTTGAATCTGAAAAATTCACTTTAATGGGGTAGTACAAAATTTGGGAGATAACTGAGCGCTGTGCTCTGCAATTTCCGATACTCTTTCAGTATTGAATGAAGCGGAAGGACTTATTATTATCCACTATCCAGTGGTTTGGAAATCTACCAAAAAAAATCCATCCTGATAAACCAGGGACATTACCCATAGATCCAGGCACCAGGACTGTGGTAATCTTCTTATATTTGTTCCTTCTAAAAAACTTTTAAAAGTATGCTAATGAGCCTGAAGGGTTATGGGGGGTTTTACCAGAGTCCCTCCGGGCTGCGGCTTCCCACTGTGTGCTGAAACTTCCTCTGCTGCAGTAAGATTACATCAGGCAGAGGGAGGGAGGAAGTGTTGAGGGAGACAGTGTAACAGCCTGTGAAGCCACAGCACGGATGGGCTCTGGTAACCAACTCCAGGGCCTTTTTGGCTTTCAGTCCTTCTACACCAAAAAATGGTGTAGAAGCACTGATAGAGGTCCCATATACAGGCAGGTTACGTACAAGATAGGTTCTTTAGGTTTGTACTTAAGTTGAATTTGTATGTAAGTCAGAATTGTTTATTTTTATAATTGTAGCTCCAGATAAGAAAAAATGTGTGCCCCAGTGACAATTGGATTTACAATATTTTTGCTGTCATTGGACCAAGGATTATCAATAAAGCTTCATAACAGTCACCTTACAGCTGATCATTGCAGTCTGTGACTATAGTAAAACATCCAGAGAGCTTCATCAGAGGTCACAGTGGGCAGAGGGGTCCGTCTTTAACTAGGGGTCGCCTGTAAGTCGGGTGTCCTTAAGTAACCTGGTGTATCGCACATTAAAAGCTTACCTTTCCTGTTTCTCAGTGATCTGTTATTCTGGTGACAGTTTCCCTTTAAGACCAAATGCCATATGTATCGTTAAGAAAAAAATGCTAAGAAACATCTGACTTGAAGAAAAAGCAAAAAAACACCTAAAAAACCCAACAGACGAAGCTAGACTTATGATACATGTTCCTGATTGTGTAGAGATGGAGAGGAAGGAAGCTTTGACTGTTACCCATTGTGAATGGTGGATCCTGTGTTATCTTTACATAGGAGTCACCTGTCATTACCTGATACCAACATGATTTCTGAAAAGTGATCTCTTCAGAACAGGAAGGGGAAGTCTTTTATGAAACTAATATTGAACAGGAATATGTAGTATTTGAATTAAAAATAAATAAATTGCTTGTAAAAAAATACCAATATTTCTTAAAAAGAGTTTCGTATTTCAACCTCTTTTAACCAATAGTTTATTTCCTGATGACACATCCTATTTTTTGTGCATTATTAAGAAGTAAGGGGAAATCGATCTTGCCTGAGTTGCTGTTAACAGAAAGTTGTAGAGCAGTTAAGTGGATTATAGCAATGGTAGTCTGAAGATAATTCTTTGATTCCTATAGAACACTCTAGTGGGGATGCTTAGTGACCTTTGGTAGAGGTCATTGTGCAGAGATGGCAGGAAGTGAGATTTGACATCACCCATTTTTAATGGTGTGATCCTGTGTTATCTCTAAATCAGTGTTTTCCTTCTTTATTTGATGATGCTACGATAATCACTGAGTAGTGATCTCTACAGAACTGTAAGGATCATCCTCTAGTCTGTGAAACAGACTAGATATTTGATATAGATGTAGAGGTCATTGTGCAGAGAGGGCAGTAAGTGAGCTTTGACATCACCTATTTCAATGGTGTGATCCTGTGTTTTCTCTAAACAGGAGGGATCACCATCTTATGAAATTTCTGTGAACAGCCTATATCTTTAGTATAAATGTAGAGGTCATTGGGCAGAGAGGAAAGGAAGTGAGATTTGACATCACCCATTTTTAATGGTGTAATCCTGTCTTATCTCTAAATCAGTGTTTTCCTTCTTTATTTGATGATACTATGATAATCACTGAGTAGTGATCTCTACAGAACCGGAAGGATCATCCTCTTATGAAGTCACTGTGAAACATATTAGATATTTAATACAGATGTAGAGGTCATTGTACAGAGAGGGCAGTAGGTGAGATTTGCTATCGCCCGTTTTTAATGGTGTGATCCTGTGTTATCTCTAAATCCGTGTTGTCCTTCTTTATTTGATGATACTACGATAATCACTGAGTAGTGATCTCTACAGAACTGTAAGGATCATCCTCTAGTCTGTGAAACAGACTAGATATTTGATATAGATGTAGAGGTCATTGTACAGAGAGGGCAGTAAGTGAGCTTAGACATCACCTATTTCAATGGTGTGATCCTGTGTTATCTCTAAACAGGAGGGATCTTTAATGTAGATGAAGAGGTCTTTGGGCAGAGAGGGAAGGACTATTACTTATTTCCAACGATGTGATCTTGTATTATCTTTAAATCAGTGTTGTCCTTCTTTATATGCTGATACTACAATAATCGCTGAGAAGTGATCTCCACAGAAGATGAAGGTTCACCAACTTATGACGCCATTGGCTATATCTTTAATATAGATGTAGAGATCACTGGGCAGAGAGGCCTATTTTCAGTGGTGTGATCCTGTGTTATCTCTAAATCAGTGTTGTTCTTCTTAAATTGCTAAGAAGTGATCTCTACAGAACAAGAAGAATAGATAATTAGACAGACAGAGTAGCTTGATAGGTACATAGATAATGTGTAACATTTACATTTCCTATAAAATAGGCAATTGTTGATGACACATCAACTTTAAAATATAGAATTTTATGGAATTTTAGAATTATATAGAATTATTATATAGAATTAGAATTTTTAAGATCAGTCTCCCATTAATATCAGGGAAACAAATAAACTATTTTTTGGATTTGAGGCTAGAAAACCAAATTGAAACCAACTGGAATAAAACCAAAATATCCAAAACGAAGACCAAAAATACATATGGTAATTGGGGAAGCGTTGCCGGTATTTTACACCTTTTCTTTAAATGACTTGTAGAAACCCCTATCCAGATGCGAGTGGATGTGCGAAAAATCTATTTTCACCCAGTTATCCGACAAAGGATTGTCACACCTATTAGGGAGCGCTCTCAAAATTAGAAATAGACCAGCAGGTATGTAGAGAGTGTCTAGTAAACACCGTTCCTCATTAGTCCATTCTTGCTAGGTAGGCCTCCTCACAAGATCGGGTTCGTGTTTTTTTTTTTTTTTATTTCGGTGGACGAAGAGTTAAGAGCACTAAGGATGAGAGCACTCAGTACTACAGAAATGTAAAGCCTTTACATGCAGCTGTCTGACGCTGGGGGACAAGAGATCTCTGCACCCGGTGTGCAAACGCTTCACTGGATATTGTTACAGCTTTTCCGTCAGCCATGGCCGATCCTACACAAAGGCGCCTCACAGCCAGAGAGCTCTTGTACGTAGACATGAATTTTCCAAGTTTGCAACCAGGTGGATTCAGTCAGCCATTGATTGTAACAGGTAAATTGTTATAGTGACAGAGGCTGAAAAATGGAGGCACGTAAATGGGCACTTAAAAGGGACTCGGCGAGATGTGCTGTCATCTCTTCATTCGTCTGCTTCTGTGCCGATCCCCACCCGTCCTTCACGTCGGATTTCACCCTTTCATGGGAACGTTCATGGGCTGGAAGAAAAATAATTGTGCTGTGGCTGCCTAGGAAAGTGTATGCAGATGGAACCTGTTATTTCTCCATGCTGCAACTTTGCCTTAATTCTATGTTGCGGAAAGAGTGGTAGATAGATGAGTGGCTGTCGGAATCGCTGAATCAGTGCCCGGGGTTACGTTTCTGTGATGGTAAATGCCCACCTTGCATCGAGAGCGGGATACTTCCGATTTGCCTTAAAAAGGCGCAATTTGTCCTGTGTCAAGTGCACCCGCACTCTCTCGTCTCTGCATTGTGCGCAACTGCGTTATTATGTATAGACGAGGCCCTCAGGCATCTGATAATACATTCACGATCACAAGTGATACTTGGTCGGGGGCTGTTAATAGGAACATGAACAGAGCAAGGACAATATAGCAGAAATGAGTGAATCTATTCGTTAGTTCATTGATTTTGCACAATTTTTTTATGGATTTTTTATTGAATCAATCAAATTTATTGAATCTAATGAAATCAAATTTATTTTTCAGGTTTTGAATCGAATCAGATTTTATTTTTTTGCTTTGCTTTCGACGAATCTTGTAATATACTGATGTCATCAGGGCCGGCACTAGCAACGGGCATACCTGGGCAAGTGTCAGGGCCCACAGCTGCTGGGGGGGCCCACATAAGGCTGTACATAAGGAATCCAAGGAAGTAAAGGGGGCTTTATCTAATGAATCCATAGGGGGTGAGGGGACTGTATATAAAATAACCATGAGAGGATGTTTGGAATGATAAATTAGGGAATATTTTAGGGAACAGAAGTCTGTTTTAGCTTCTTAGTTTTGAATGCTGCCACGTGAGTTCACTGCAAAGGGGCCCACTGAGGCTCTGTCACCCAGGGGCCTACTGATATCTGGAGCCGACCCTGGCTCTCATCATCAAAATTAGTAAAAAAAAATTATGAAACCAGTTAGAAGCTTTTCATGAAAAATCTTCTTATACAACTTGTTCTTAAGTTGAATTTGTATGTAAGTCAGAGCAGGTATATTTTATAATTGTAGCTCCAGACAAAATATTTTGTCCGTCCCAGTGAAAACTGGAGTTTCACAATTTTGTGCTGTAATGGCAACAAGGATCATTAATAAAGCTTCATTACAGACACCTTACAGCTGATCATTGCAACCTGGGACTAAAGTAACATCTAGAGATTTCACCGGAGGTCTCAGAGGGGTCCGTCTGTAGCTGGGGGCCGGCTGTAAGTCAGGTGTCCTTAAGTAGGGACCTGTATACCAATTTCTGTATACAAATTTCCAGGTCAATTGAAGTAACATCAGTTCAGAATGATTCGAGTTGGTTGAAAATCAAATTTTTTATAAAATTCAACAAATCAAATCTGGTAGGATTAACTCATCGCTAGCGAAAGGAGAATTTTTTTATAGCACTTTGCGCCACGTTGGAGGCGGATGTTGTATCAGGATCTACTTATTACAGCAAATATTGGTCCTTAATTGGCAAAGTAGAAAATAAAATTCTGATTAAAGGTATATACATAAAATTGGTAATATAAGGAGGAGGCTCTCACATCCTTGCCTTGGACCTAGAGGACTGTACTAGATCTTGGATCTTGGACCTACAGTACTGTATCTGCTGCCTATGAAGGTATTCAGTATAGGCTTCATTCATGTAGATGTGCGTGTGCTTTATGATGTCTTTTATCTGTGTTACTAATATTGGAAAGCACTTGCTCTCCTTGTTTCACCTGGTTTAAAGTGTCTTATAGAGCAAGAATGTTAGACTAAGCAGATCAGAAAAACTAGAGGCAACTAGTATTATTTCAAGGCTTCCTAATGAGTCGAACATTGACTTACATGGTAACTACCTTTAGTGAGTTTTAAAGCCACACTGGAGGCAACTAGTATAATTCCAAGGCTTCATAATGGGTCGAACATTGACTTGCATAGTAGCTACCTTTCGAGAGCTCTATAGCGAACCCTAGAGACAACTAGATATAATTTCAAGGCTTTCAAGTGGGTTGAACATTGTCTCACATGGTAACTACCTTTAGAGAGCTCTAAAGCCACACTAGAGCCAACTAGTATACTTTTAAGGTTTCCTAATGGGTCAAAAAGCGACCTAGATGGTAACTACCTTTAGATTTTCCCTTCCAAAGGAGAGATACATGGTGTGTATGGATAATTTTTCCAAACAATTGGGCAACTTATAATGCACTTTTAGTTCATCAAAGGTATTTCTTATGTGTTATAGGAGCTATGGAAAAATCAGCTAAACTGGAATAAATTAATGATAAAATAATATTAGGCTATCTAGGGGAAGCCCTTGCATACATCTGAATGAAGCTGTTTTGACTCTACGTTGAAAGAATTTCTGAAAGGCTTATTTATATGTATGGAGGCTTCATCGTCAATTTTGGAAAAAATTCTTGAATGTACAGATACCATATAGCTATGGGAACCTTCACATTCGTTTGGGTCTTGTTGATGTGGCTGACCTTAGGGATATGGGATCTGTATAGTAGAGCGCTTGAATAGTCACTACTGTAGAGGGCGCCTATGGTCCAGTTGCCTGCACCCCAGATCTTTGATTCTAGGCTCCAACATATGGAAAGGCAACTGGATCCCAGTTTTGTATATTGGCTAGTGAGATTTCATGTTTATGACACTTGGGAAGGTTGGACATCCGGAGACGGCTTGCAAAAGAGAATTGGCCAACTTAAGTGAGTAGATAGGAAGTACGTGACTGTTAGCTGGGGGTCCAACCACTAGAAGATCAAGGTCAGAAGAAAGGGGACCTTCAGTCCTCCATACTAAATGGAGTAAAGGTGCCTACGGAGCTCCATTCACTACTTAAGGACTACCGTGATGGCCTAATGCAGGGAATACCGACTTACCATAGACGGTATTACAAAATCATGCACTTTGAGACCCCCTACAAACCCCTTCCACTACCAAAACGTTTCTTTGGTGGCCATAAATGAAATAGTACTGGATCATGGAAGATGGCAGCCAAGTCTTTAGCACCACCTGGATGGCATCCTACATATACATCGTGGGGGAAATTTATCAGAAGTGTCTACAGCTGTTTATTTAATGAAAGCTGAGCTCTGATTGGTTTCTATGGTCGACTATAACAGTTTTACGTCAGACACTTCTGATAAATCTTCCCCAAATATGTTGCTATGGGGGAGAATTATGGTTTGGAGTTGCCATTTTCCCGGCCATGTTATCATTATTGTTTCATATACAGAGTTTCTGATGTTGTGATAAAATCCTGGTTGGCCAAGGCACTTCAAGGTTTTGGGAGGACTAGAGTAAACATAAGTCCGTGGATATCTTATCAGCGCATTCTCTGCCATCCATAGCGGTTAATGAGGTCTAAGGTCCGTAGCGTAAGAAGTCTTTCGAAGTCCTGTCCCGCCAACTGTGGGAAAGCCATACTACTTGTGTTGATGTGGAGCAGCTGTGATAGATCTAACAATGAAAGTTCCCCTGTGGAGGAAAGATAAGATGACGAGGCCAGATATAGTAGCTGGATAGGCTTGGGTGATGTGTACTCAACACAAAGAGCTCAGTTGAGACCACAGGAGAAAACATTGAGCTCCTGTACCAGTGAGGTGGCCGCCAAGACTTAGCCAAGCATCAATGAGAGCATAGATTAGTTTCCCAATGTGTTTTTGTAGGGTAGCACAAAAGCAGCTCATCCTCCTCTTTTATGCCTAAGAGGCAAAGTTGAAAAGAGTGGTTCTCAACCCAAACCCGGTGGCCACCATGCACCGCCTCGAAATCTGATACAAAATTTGGTGTTAACCTTGGAGAAGCAGCTTGGTAGGACCAGCTTGGATGGTCCAACCTAAGAACCACTTTTTACCCATAACAAGTTCCTGGTCTTAGTCCGGGTCTCACCACAAGTAACCCCCAACCCAAGTTTCCCACCTCAACATCTTCTTACCCCCATTTTGGTGTCAGATGGGGGAACCTACTAAATATTGGGTAGTTGGTCTCAAAGTGTAGATATCTAGATAATAAGATCTGTGGGGGCAATCATTTCAAATCCAGCTGCTACTAAGATAGCTAAAAAAAAATTCATTTATCTGGAGCTACAACCTGGTAGATCCGGATTTGTGTGTGCGGTGCGGGGTCATGGGTGCTATGCTGGTGCACTGCTCCGAGCCAGAGAGTAAACAGCTGCGGAGGCCTGATTTCAGTTAAAATAGTGTCAGTGTTTAGTCTGGCGCGCTGCTGCGGGAAAGATTGGCAGCTGGGTCAAACAAAGTCATTGCCTTGGCACCCATCCCAGTATGCTAGCAGCTAGGTGCAGGGATAGCCTCCCATCTGACCACACCCTCCATGTTTCCTACCCCCCCCCCCCCCATCCCTCCTCTTAAAGATAAAATCCACATTATTCCCCCCCCCCCTCGATGGAGTATTAGGAATGTCTATGTGTCCACTTTTTTTTAGTATCTGTAAACTTTTCCCTGTGAGCAAAGTGCAGAATGCGGGTGGCTGCTGCGGGATCATGCAGGGTCCTGGCCTGGGGGGATTGTTATTTGAGGATCTATTTGCTCTCTCTCATATGTATGTGATCCCGAAGACGTCCTGGTAAGGAGATCTATTATTACTGCGTTTTTATGTCACTGGGGCTTGTTGATGTTTGTGCTCTGGTATGGATTGTGTACCCCATATAGGTTGTGAGCCCTCTCCCCATGCACCATCTACCCCCCCATATAGATTGTGAGCCCTCTCCTCGTGTCCCCATATACCCCAATATAGATTGTGAGCCCTCACCTCCTGTCCCCATCTACCCCCACATATAGATTGTGAGCCCTCTCCTCGTGTCCCCATATACCCCAATATAGATTGTGAGCCCTCTCCTCGTGTCCTTATATACCCCCATATAGATTGTGAGCCCTCTACCTATGTGCCATCTACCCCCATATAGATTGTGAGCCCTCTCCTCGTGTCCCCATCTACCCCCCATATAGATTGTGAGCCCTCTCCTCGTGTCCCCATATACCCCCCATATAGATTGTGAGCCCTCTCCTCGTGTCCCCATATACCCCCCATATAGATTGTGAGCCCTCTCCCCATGCACCATCTACCCCCCATATAGATTGTGTGCCCTCTCCTCGTGTCCCCATATACCCCTATATAGATTGTAAACCCTCAGCTTGTGTCCCCATCTACCCCCCATATAGACTGTGTGCCCTCACCTTGTGTCACCTCATTCTTGCCTTAATGTATGTGATCCCCGTAGTGATTGTACAGCACCATGGGATTAATTGTGCTCTATAAATAAATAATAACAATAATAATAATAACTATAATAATAATTGTGTGATGTGATAGATGTATCATACAATGAATTGTGTGTGCACATGACAAACTCATCCTGTGCTCATGTGCCCATCCTCTCAGCTCTGCTACATCTGTGCAGCTCATACCTTTTAATCACACTCTGATCATCCATGCTCTTCTTCATGTGACAAACTAAGCTCTGCTACATATGTATCCTTGTGTGATGTCTCATCTTACGGTCTCAACTGGACATATGATAAATCCAGCTCTGCTACACCTATAATAGTGTGTTCATATCTGATCATTTCCAGTCTAATACTACTACTACATCTGAGCATCTCGGCTCCTGGACATGTGTGTAGCAGCAGCAGTACATTTATAAACATAAGCGTTGCTTATCACTTTTTGAATTGCGACAAACTAAACTCTGCTACATCTGTAAATGTGTTTTCACATCTAAACATCGCATCACTGCTACATCTGTAACCAATTGTGCTGCCGTATCTAATAATCTCTGCTCCTTAACATGGGATTAACCCAGCACTGGGACATCTGTAAACATATGTGCTGTCATATCTAATAATCTCAGCTCTGCTACATCTGATAAACCCAGCTCAGCTACATCTGTAAACAAGTATGATGTCGTGTCTAATCTTCTCAGCTATGATAAGGAACATCTGACCATCTCAGCTCTGCTACATCTGTACATGTAGGTGTTGTCATATCTAACCATCTCGGCTCTGCTACATCCGTATATGTAGGTGTTGTCATACCTGACCATCTCGGCTCTGCTACATCTGTATATGTAGGTGTCTTCATATCTGGCCATCTCGGCTCTGCTACATCCGTATATGTAAGTGTTGTCATATCTGGCCATTTCAGCACTGCTACATCTGAACATGTATGTGTTGTCATATCTGAACATCTCAGCTCTGCTACATGATACATCTGTATATGTAGGTGTTGTCATATCTGGCCAATTCGGCTCTGCTACATCTGTATATGTAGGTGTTGTCATACCTGAACATATCGGCTCTGCTACATCTGTATATGTAGGTGTTGTCATACCTGACCATCTCGGCTCTGCTACATCTGTATATGTAGGTGTTGTCATACCTGAACATATCGGCTCTGCTACATCTGTATATGTAGGTGTTGTGATATCTGACCATCTCGGCCCTGCTACATGTGATAGATTCAGTCTACCAGGAAGCCGCTGTCCTGCAGGACTAAAAATCTGAATTTGCAGCCTGATGACAATTTGGTGTCTTTTTGTCAGTGAGTCTTTAAATACTTTTGGGTTTGTCATGTGCAGCGCTCTGCTTTTATCTGGAGAGAGTTTGGCCCGTGTCCAGACTCCACTTCCCGGTGGGGAACGTTCTGTCAGAGAATCCCAAGCAGTTTTCTCCTTTTTTTCATGATAAAAACTTAAGTCTGAATGAGCGGAAACATTAAAGTCACTTATTTTGTAGATGGAAGCGGCCACTCCCCTTTAATGTCCCGGATTGTGCGTCAGGTGTTCTGGGGGAAAGGCCTGGAAATGGATTTTGCTATGAAAACATTTTTTTCCGTAGTAATTTTCCGCTTTGTTGTATAATTGCCGGAGCGACATTGTTCTCTGATGTAGGATATTTGTAAGAAAACCCGGTAAAATCTGCAAAATGCTGCAAAAGAAGAGCATTACAGGTAAATACATGTATAGTAGTAACGAGGATGTCAGGGTACATGTAGCAGAGCTGAGTAAGTCAGTCATCTCAAGATTGAGATTCTACATAGTAGAAGTAATTATAGAGATACGTACATGGCCGTTATATGATGTTCTACTTCTATTTTCTATCATCTATCTATCTCCTATCTATCTAATATCTATCTATCTATCTATCTATCTATCTATCTATCTATCTCATATCTATCTATCTATCTATCTATCTATCTATCTATCTATCTCATATCTATCTATCTATCTCATATCTATCTATCTATCTATCTATCTATCTATCTATCTATCTATCTTCTATCTATCTATCTATCTTCTATCTATCTATCTATCTGTCTCATATCTATCTATCTATCCATCTATCTATCTTATATCTATCTATCTATCTATCTATCTATCTATCTATCTATCTATCTATCTCATGTCCATCTATCTATCTATCTATCTATCTATCTATCTATCTATCTATCTCATATCTATCTATCTATCTATCTCATGTCCATCTATCTATCTATCTATCTATCTATCTATCTATCTATCTCATATCTATCTATCTATCTATCTATCCCATATCTATCTATCTATCTATCTATCTATCTATCTATCTCATATATATCTATCTATCTATTATCTATCTATCTCATATCTATCTATCTATCTATCTATCTATCTATCTATCTCATATTTATCTCATATCTATCTATCTATCTATCTATCTATCTATCTATCTCATATCTATCTATCTATCTATCTATCTATCTATCTATCTATCTATCTATCTATCTATCTATTATCTCATATCTATCTATCTCATATCTATCAATCTCATATCTATCTATCTATCTATCTATCTATCTATCTCATATCTATCTATCTATCTATCTATCTATCTATCTATCTATCTCATATCTATCTCATATATATCTATCTATCTATCTATCTATTATCTATCTATCTCATATCTATCTATCTATCTATCTATCTCCTATCTATCTATCTATCTATCTCATATCTATCTATCTATCTCCTATCTATCTATCTATCTATCTATCTATCTCATATCTATCTATCTATCTATCTATCTATCTATCTCATATCTATCTATCTATCTATCTATCTATCTCATATCTATCTATCTATCTATCTCATATCTATCTATCTATCTATCTATCTAATATCTATCTATCTATCTATCTCATATTTATCTCATATCTATCTATCTATCTATCTATCTATCTATCTCATATCTATCTATCTATCTATCTATCTATCTATCTCATATCTATCTATCTATCTCATATCTATCTATCTATCTATCTATCTATCTCATATCTATCTATCTATCTATCTATCTATCTATCTATCTATCTATCTATCTATCATCTATCTATCTATCTATCTATCTATCTCATATCTATCTATCTATCTATCTATCTATCTATCTATCTATCTATCATCTATCTATCTATTATCTCATATCTATCTATCTATCTCATATCTATCTATCTCAACCTTTATACTATTGAATCCATATAACTTATACATCGTTGAGAGATCATCAAACATTATTGTAAATGGCAAACTCAGCTCAGCTTTGTGTGTGGTGCTGGATATGTATTTGTATCTGTAGAAAAGTAGAGTAAATAATGGGCCACATTTATCACTCGTTTTTTCTGTTGTTTTTGCGCCTTTTCGTTTAGGCGCACCGTTTTTGCGCCATTTTTGCGATTAAACGTCAAATTAGCCGCGCAGCTAAAATAACCACCTTTCCCTCATCTATCGTTCAATTCCAGATGTTTTGCTGCGCCTAATGATATTCATCACGTGCGACTTTTGCATTTAGGCGCAAAAACGGGCGCAAAAACACTCCAGCTCGAAGGTGGCGTTATCTGAGAAGAAAGCACTGAGCCCCTGTGCAGAAGAGCTCATTTCTAGCAGCAGAGCTCAGCCAGACACTAGAACATGTAATAGATACAATTAGATACTCTGCAGACAGAAGCTGCAGACTATTTACAGTTCATCACCTTCTATTTACAAAATATTCTGCAAACGCTGAGCTCACAGCAAGAGCAAGAGAAGTTTGCACAAGTTTGCAGAATGTTGCAGATACTACAAACAAGTGTCCCCCATGTAATTCTGCACAGTAACTGAGGGGGATACTGTGCAGAATTACAGGGGTGCAGCAGGAGACCAGCACTGGGGGATCCCCTCCAGGAGAAGCCACTGCTGAGGAGGTCACTGGGTGCAGGGTGTCACACACCTGGGTGCTGTTGTGAGTATTATCTTCATTCTGGGCTGTGGGAGAAGCAGAGAGGAGCTTGTAGCAGGATCACATGTAAGTGCCCAAATCTAACATTGCGCCTAAACTGCGCCTAAACTGCGCCTAAACTGAAGTGATTAATAAGAGGCAGAAAATATACTTATCACCGATGGTTGTAGCTTGTGATAATTCTAGCAAAACAGTGCGCCCGAATTTAGGCGCAACTACTACACTTAGGCGCACAAAAGTGATAAATGTGGCCCAATGACTGCACTTTAGTTACGATCTCCTCCTCTCCAAATAAACCGTAGCGCGGCGTCGTGTCTGTGCAGACATTGTGCGGCGTTGTCTGTGTCCTGGATATTGATGTTAGTAAAGGTCACTAATTCTCATAGGTGACAATTTACTGACAATGTTGTAAAGTTACAAAGGGTAGAAGTCGGACAACGAGAAACTGAGCCAAATCTATCCGAAAGGCGCAGTACGACCCCTCTGACTCCGCTACAACCACTAATATGCTGTCAACAAAATGATGCAAAAAAAAAAATAATTCCTACATTTTTTTGCATTTTATGAGAGTGGTTACTCACACCAACAATCTTTATAATTCTTGCCTAAAATGTTACTAAAAAAATGTCAGAAATTAGCTTGTATTCCGTGAATTTGTAGCGGAACTCTGTCCACGTTTACCATTTATTACTAAATTTTTATTGTTACATTGTATACGTCATATTATTAAAATATAAGATTACAAATGTATAATAGAAATAGATGATTATCTAGAAGTGCGAGTTTATTGTCTTCATTGTTCTGTATCTAAAAGGCAATAACGAAATGTAGAAAAATAGAAAATATTGAAAAGTCCCTTCTGATACAACCTCTGGGTATAGTAGAAGGGTTTACTACTAGAAGAGAGATGTGTAATGGACTGGGCTGTGCTGGGTCTGATTCTGGAAAGGCAGAAGTAATGGAGTACAATGAGATTACAGGATATTTCCATGGAGCATGAAGTATCTAGAAATACATATACAAGAGCAGGTAAAGTGAGGACAAAGACGTGTTATACAGAGGAGGCGCCGCGCTTTACTGTACAGAGATGTGGTGAGGGGGGAGGTGCAGGAACCTCACACAAGCCGCAGATTACTAATTATTCCATATAGATTCTGCTATTACTGTATGTACATGTCCGGGCAGTCTGTCATCTATGGCTATTACTTATTCCCAATATATCTTTCATTCTTTCAGTTGAACTTCATGGACAGAGGTTTTACTACAATCTATAGATATACTGTCTGATATATAGACATGTGGCAACGTGATATGATAGAAAGATTTCATATGACATAGATATATAACACTTAGAAAAATGGATATGAAACCTAGAGATAGATGTGAGATATAGATGCATAGATAAATGTGAAATAGATAGATGATACTGTAGAGAGATAGATACATAGATATGTGATAGATAGATAGATAGATACCTTATATACTCGAGTATAAGCCTAGTTTTTCAGCACAAAAAAATGTGCTGAAAACCCCAAACTCGGCTTATACTCGAGTCAAAAAAATACATTTATCTAAACTCACCTTTCCGGCGACCCTTGTATATCTTCTGTGCGATCTTTCCGGCAGCGGCGGCAGGCTATATACACTGAGGCAGGGTCTGACAGGCTATATACACTGGGGCAGGGGCTGGCATGCTATATACACTTGGGCAGGGGCTGGCTGGCTATATACACTGGGGCAGGATCTGGCTGGCTATATACTGGGGGGGGGGGCTGTAACCAATGCATTTCCCACCCTCGGCTTATACTCGAGTCAATAGGTTTTCCCAGTATTGTGTGGTAAAATTAGGCCTCGGCTTATACTCGGGTCGGCTTATACTCGAGTATATACGGTATATATGAGATAGATAGATATGAGATGGATAGATAGATATGAGATAGATAGATAGATAGATATGAGATGGATAGATAGATATGAGATAGATAGATAGATAGATAGATAGATAGATAGATAGATAAATAGATATGAGATAGATAGATGATAGATAGATAGATAGATAGATAGATAGATAGATAGATAGATAGGAGATAGATACAAGATAGATATAAGATAGATAGATAGATAGATAGATACAAGATATATATATAGATATGATAGATAAAAGATAGATAGATAGATACAAGATATATATATAGATATGATAGATAAAAGATAGATAGATAAGCTGGAGAAGGGCTCACTGGGGGACATTAATCATAATTTGTTAGGCAGTTTCGGCATTTTTTTACTTTTTTTTGCGCAAAAACACGGCACAATTATTTAACTTTGCGCATTTGTGGAACATTTTCTGGTGCACGGCAAAGTCCGGCACTTAGTGGTTCTGAGTCCCTGCGCCTTATCTGACATAGTGAGAGCCTCCTATACAGATGTTTGCACGGCATCTATCACAAATTTGCGCCTAAAAAGTTGCAAAGAGGTTGCAAAGACGCACTTACTCTGAGCAGGTGCACTTCAAAAAAACTTCAATTTTCATTTCTGAAAACAAAGGTTTTCGCTTCCCAAATGAAAAATTTCCTCTATGCAACATGAAAAATACTTCGGAGCAGTTTTAAAATGTAAAATTTCTCCAGTAACGACTTCATCACTTTCTATGGGATCATCTCTGTGAGTGATTATTGTCTTATTGTACAGATCTGAGAATATTATCAGACTCCATTTCCTGTACATTATAATAAAAAAAAAAGAAAAGACTCATTTCAGCAAGAATTTTTTCTTTTTTTTCCCATATCTGTAACTTTTAGTCCCTGCAGTTACATCACAATGTGGTCCGGACATTGTACAAGCTGAGAATTTATGTGCAGAGATGAAGCTCCGAACGTTCTGTCACCTTTTCTCAGTCTCGTTCCATTATTTGTCACAAATGAGATCTACTTTGTAGGGTAAAAATTAGACACAAATTTGGCGCAAATGAATCGGACATGCGACAATTCCAAAACGCATTTACTAAGGCAGAACTAGATCCATTATAGATCATAAGCCAAAAAAATAACCAACCCTTTACATGTAGCTTCTGCACAGCCCCCTCCTTCTGCTCAGAGTAAAGACTGTAGTAGACTTAGGGTTACATACTGCAGTAATCACTCAGAGTTCAGGGGAGGGGATGTGAAGCAGCTAAACGCACAGAGCACAGCAGTGTGAGAAGAAACTACTATTCTGAAATATGAATTTGTTTTTCACAGTCCTGCTGTTACTATCAAGTTTGGACCGTAACTGTTGACAGTTTGTGAGTAGCAACTGGAGCAATATAGCAGAATATGTAACAGCTATTAATAGAGATGTGATTGATTTGATATGTGTTATATTTAACATGTTTTGCCTTGACTATAAAAGTTTGACCTAATTCACATTACCCATGAAATTGTCAGTGTGCCGCTATCCTCCTGTCGTCAACAATTCCATAGGATGTGATATACTAAAACCAAATCCTGTGAATCTAAGTGCTATACATGGGGCCTACCATTCCCTGGCGCAGATACTGCCTCCGATTTTCAGCCAAAAAGAACTTATGACTCATTTCATGTAACCTTGGATTTCATCCTGTTAAAATATAGTATCACAGTCGATGAGGTTGGAAGTCCATCTACTCCAACCTCTAAAATTAACAAAATGTTTTGTTTCCATAAAGTGATATTTTTTTGTGATGGTAGTTCCACCTCTCCTCTAGGTGTAGAGGATGCCCCCTGTCTATGGTGATGGTAGAACCTCCTCTCCTCTAGGTGTAGAGGATGCCCCCTATCTATGGTGATGGTAGAACCTCCTCTCCTCTAGGTGTAGAGGATGCCCCTGTCTATGGTGATGGTAAAACTGTCTCTCCTCTAGGTGTAGAGGATGCCCCCTGTCTATGGTGATGGTAGAATCTCCTCTCCTCTAGGTGTAGAGGATGCCCCTGTCTATGGTGATGGTAGAACCGCCTCTCCTCTAGGTGTAGAGGATGCCCCCTGTCTATGGTGATGGTAGAACAGCCTCTCCTCTAGGTGTAGAGGATGCCCCCTGTCTATGGTGAAGGTAGAACCTCCTCTCCTCTAGGTGTAGAGGATGCCCCCTGTCTATGGTGATGGTAGAACCTCCTCTCCTCTAGGTGTAGAAGATGCCTCATGTCTATGGCGATGATAGAACCGCCTCTCGGTAGGGGTAGAGGATGCCTCATGTCTATGGCGATGGTAGAACCTCCTCTCCTCTAGGTGTAGAGGATGCCCCCTGTCTATGGTGAAGGTAGAACCGCCTCTCCTCTAGGTGTAGAGGATGCCCCCTGTCTATGGTGATGGTAGAACTTCCTCTTCTCTAGGTGTAGAGGATGCCCCCTGTCTATGGTGAAGGTAGAACCGCCTCTCCTCCAGGTGTAGAGGATGTCCCCTGTCTATGGTGATGGTAGAACCTCCTCTTCTCTAGGTGTAGAGGATGCCCCCTGTCTATGGTGATGGTAGAACCTCCTCTTCTCTAGGTGTAGAGGATGCCCCCTGTCTATGGTGAAGGTAGAACCGCCTCTCCTCTAGGTGTAGAGGATGTCCCCTGTCTATGGTGATGGTAGAACCTCCTCTTCTCTAGGTGTAGAGTATGCCTCCTATCTATGGTGATGGTAGAATCTCCTCTCCTCTACGTGTTGAGGATGCCCCCTGTCTATGGTGATGGTAGAACCTCCTCTTCTCTAGGTGTAGAGGATGCCTCCTATCTATGATGATGGTAGAATCTCCTCTCCTCTAGGTGTTGAGGATGCCCCCTGTCTATGGTGAAGGTAGAACCGCCTCTCCCTTTAGGTGTAGAGGATGTCCCCTGTCTATGGTGATGGTAGAACCTCCTCTTCTCTAGGTGTAGAGGATGCCTCCTATCTATGGTGATGGTAGAATCTCCTCTCCTCTAGGTGTAGAAGATATCCTCTATCTATGGTGATGGTAGAATCGCCTCTCCTCTAGGTGTAGAGGATGCCCCCTGTCTATGGTGATGGTAGAACCTCCTCTCCTCTAGGTGTTGAGGATGCCCCCTGTCTATGGTGATGGTAGAATCACCTCTCCTCTAGGTGTAGAGAATACCTCCTATCTATGGTGATGGTAGAATCTCCTCTCCTCTAGGTGTAGAGGATGCCCCCTGTCTATGGGGATGGTAGAACCTTCTCTCCTCTAGGTGTAGAGGATGCCTCCTGTCTATGGTGATGGTAGAACTGCCTCTCCGTTGTCTTGGCCAAAGGCCATTCAGATCTCTGTTCTGCCCATTCAAATATTTGTATTTTGTAATGAGGTCTACCCTCCTTGCATTCTAGTCCCTTAATTCCCATAATATTTGGTTTCGCTCCACTGCACCTGTTCCACTTCTACTATGTCCTTTTTAACCACCGGTGCCCAAAACTGTCCACAATATTCCAGGTGTGGTCTGACCTGTGGTTTGTTTAAAGGCAAAACTATCATGAGAATCTATTCCTCTCTTCATACATACCACAATTTCATTTGCCTTATAAGCAGCAGTCTGGCCACGATTTTCCATCGCCCAAGTGCATAACATTGTATTTATCTACATTAAACTTTATTTGCTATTTCTGCGCCAATTCCTCCAGTTTCCACAAATCCCTCTGTAATAATATTCTATCTGGCTCTGTATTAATTACATTTCAGAACTTAGTATCATCTGTAAGTGGTAGATTTCCTTCGATAGTTTTTGGGGCCAAAACAGTTTAATACGACACAAGATGGGACACATATAGGAAATCATTATAATTTGATGCTTTTGAGTATATAATCATGGACTAATTTTCAATATCCTTAAAAACCTCCTTGAGACCAGCCAACAAATTTGACTTAAAACCGGCCTACTAGGGCAGTGGTCTTTTCAAACAAGATGGCTAGTATCCATGTTGTAGGACCGAATGTCACAAATTATCTGGTCTGATCTGTATAAGAGGGTTGTCTTCTCAGAGTAGACAATTTAGAAATGTTTGTGAAGAGTCAGGCCTGATAAACTATTGTGACCTATGGCATTTTAGTTTATAATCATGGATTACTTGTCAATATAGTCCTTGAAACAACTAACCAAATTTGACCTTAAAAGTGGTCTACAAGAATGTTGATCTTCTCGAGATGACATGTGGCCATAACATGTATTGGTGCCGAAAATCTGTCACATAAGATATAAAGTGGATAAAAGGGTGATCTTCTCATAGCCTCAGAGAGACTTATCGTAACTTCATTACTCATGGTTCTCCACTTTTCATGTCTCTAGGGCAGTGATGGGCAACCTTTTGAGCTTGGTGTGTCAAATTCGCCAAAAACGAGGCACAGCTCACACAGGAGGAGAGGCCGGCCCGGTGGAGGAAGAGGAGGAGGAAGTGCTGTGAGCTCAGTGCATGACAATCTCTCAGCCTCCCGGGTACTGCACCTGGCCGTGTAGGAGCCGAGGATGAAACTTAGCTCTCCGGTGGCCGTGTGTCACTGAAAATGGCTAGGCGTGTCAGCACTGACACGCGTGTCATAGGTTAGCCATCACTGCTCTAGGGGATCTTCATGAGATTTATCTTCTTGAGATTCCTGAGGTAGATGTCCTTCAACTTGTTGCTGATATTTTTCCATTCATACTTCTCCAAGCCCTTATCTTCTAGTCATCATTTCTATTTGATATCAGAAGCCTTGTCTTTCCCCATATTCTGAAGTCTCTTATAGTGGTGATTGTTGGTGGTGGGCTGAGTCTGGCCAAGTTTTCGAATAATACCAAAAATGATGCTAAATACATGACGTAAATACAAATGTGAAATAGGATAAACACAATGGGTTCTCATTTACTAAGGGTCCGTCGGACGCATTTTCGTCGGGTATCCCGTCGATTTCCGTTTTGCG
Source organism: Engystomops pustulosus (assembly GCF_040894005.1). Classification (NCBI taxonomy): domain Eukaryota; kingdom Metazoa; phylum Chordata; class Amphibia; order Anura; family Leptodactylidae; genus Engystomops; species Engystomops pustulosus. The sequence goes on from NC_092412.1 coordinate 239,119,221, forward strand.
CAGAATTGCCCCGGGATTTTGGCGCACGCGATCAGATTTTGGTGCTTGCACGCAACACAAATCAGGAGGCGTGGCGGTCGGACGACGCGACCGATTCGGACAGTGTGTGGAATTTAACCTTTAGAAATGTGTCGCAAGACACGCACTTACATGCACCGGGAAGAAGGATGCAGAATCTCGGGCGCACGATCTTAGTGAATCGCGGCAGACCCGAATCCTCGCCAGACAACGCACCGCGGGAGCGCGACAGGACCGGTAAGTAAATCTGCCCCAATATTTCAAATTAATCAATTCTTCAAGTTATGTATATTTACCATGTGACAGAGATCATCTATAGAAATCTATACTAAAAGTTCCAGCCAGAGCCACATCTCATAGGATGGCTGCTAGTAGGAAATTGCCAGGTACAAAACCAAACAATAAAGAAGATATTTAAGAAAATGCTGAAATATATTGTATATAATGATATGTGAATATACATCATATACTGTGTGACTGGAGCCCAAGCCATCTTCATAAGTAGCAATGATAGATGCCTGTGCTACCTCCCATGGGAAGTCTGTCTGGTTCTGTCCAGGTCCCTAAATTATCCAAAAAAGCAGGTGCCTAAGATGGTAACTCCCTTGAGACAACAGAAAGGCATCTGTACATTTATCTATACGGCCTAAATTTTACTCAAACCGTGAAAGCTAAAAAAAAAAGGGGGGATAGAAATACTAGTTTCGTTATTCAACCCATTCAGCAAAAAAATTAAAAATAAATTAAAAAAGAAAACAGAAAACATCAAAATGAAAAAGTGAAACAGAATGTGATGAGAAAAGTTGTGCAATTTCCAATAATTAGATGTTGCCATAATTTTATCATTTACCTTGTCATTTCTACCATATTGTGATTATTGCAAAAATTAGACTCAAAATAGAAAACCCATAAAGCTAATTATTTTATTAAAGGATTTAACTGATTTAGTTATTAAACTGAAGGATTGGGATGCGGGTACAACTTCTAGCAGAAATTTAATTTTGGTTTTTAGATAACATTTTATTAATGCATAAGATGAAAGATTATCTTATCGAAGAAGCACACCCACAAAAAATATTTCACATTCCTAACCCCCAACTTACTGTAAATAATAGGAGTAGAGAGGCGAAGGATCAATTTCCCCGCCCTCCATTCTCTATAATGCTGTCATCAGAAATTATCTTGACTCTTAGATTTCTCTATGTCTGTGCTGTCCGTCATCAATCCCATGATGTCTCATCACAGCATAAGATAATCAATTAGAGATTGGACTGTTTATGCCTGCTGGGAGGACAGTGTGATATCCATGTTTTTTATATCCTCTTTAAAATGTAAGTGATCGAGATATGATAGTGATATGAGTATAAAGTATGTCATGTGACTGGGGCATATGTAACCAGCATTGACTATAATAACAGTAACTAACCTCCTGCAGGGTTTTTTTTTCCAGACTGTTCCATCTTTCAAAATAACAGGTACCCGAAAGCCTTAGATGGTGACACCTTTGAGACACCAAAACGGCATGTGATTCATTGGGGTGAGGGGCTGAGTCACCTAGATCACATGACCAAGCTTAAAAGAAGAAGGTCAGGAATTTTCTGATAGAAAGAAACAACTAAACAAAGTAATACTAGATGAATCACATATATAGGCCGTATACAGATATAATGAAGGAATAACAAAAACACTGGGGAGCTTCATTAACTTGTAATGCTTGGAAATACTTGTGATAGGTACATACATTATTTTTTTTGTAGCTGTACAGATGTCATGGTCACACTGGTCGAGTCCTACGCGTTTCGAACCAGATGGTTCTTATTCATGTTTAAATGATTGTACCCCTTGATAACATGTTGTTGGATGATGGTCTGACTGCTGGAACCTTGACTGATGATGAGAATTGGCCCTTAAAGGACACCTGTCATCAGGTCCTGTCACCACTACCTGTTGGAGCAGATCACAAGGATCCCATACCAGCCTTTATCTAGTTATTTCATACATTATTCATTGTAAAATCATCTATTTTTTATCATGTAAATGAGGCTGGTCACATGGTCAGAGGCAGTGATGTCACCCCTGTTCCCCCTCCCCTCTCCTCCCCCTGCTCATGTCTGTGTGTAATGTATAGTAAAGCATTGCTGGTGTGTGTGCTGCATCTGCTGACATGCTGCATCCTCCTAATATACAGGTGAGAGACACAGACATCAGCTACACATGAATCTGACATGTTCTGCTATAACATGGCTGCCTGGAGCTGTTGTATCTCTCCTATACACACACACACATGCACACACAGGCTGCAAGGGGCGTGGCCACCAGCACCAGGAAGCACATCATTATACAGCCTCACATCATTATACAGGCTGTCAGTCATGCACTGGGGGTGTGGCTGTGCCTCCCACTCATGAATAAGGTGGACAGCTTGAATATGCTAATGACTCATTGGACATTTCACAGGTCATTTGCATACAGCTTTGGGACCTCATTGCTTAGGGTTACAGGCATGTAGAGGGACAATGAAGGGATAGAGGTAATGCTCTCTAATGGCAGTTTATGAAAATATATTTAGTTTAGGGGGGTTATTTTGCATGACGGGTTCTCTTTAAGATCTAGAGAATGGAGGACAATAGATGGAGAGGCAGGACAAGCATGCATCCTACTGCTCCTTTAAGTTCTACTGGAGTAGTCAAAGTTTGCCGAGCACCGTGCTCACGTCTCTCCAGCACTCATTTATAACCGTGTGCTGTGCTCGTAAATTTCCAACACTCTCTTATTATTGAATAGAGTGGCATGATGCGAGTTTGTCCAGATGTTCCACCCACTGGTGGGAACGGGACCCCCATTCTCTGGATCACTCAAGGTCCTGGGATTCAGTGGGGGTTCCAGCAATCAGACCCTCACCAATCGCCAAGATATGACCTATCCTGTGGTATAACCCCTTTAAGACAATGGGGCACATTTACTAAGAACATTGCAGTCTGTATTATGTGCAGTTTGCCTGTGTAGTGTGTAGGAGGCGCCGAATTAAGGATTTCTGGCGCCATTTTTCATTAATCTGGCACCCGATGCGCTGCTCCAAAAGAGTACACCACTTTGTTTTGGTGCACCATTAACATGGGGCGTGCAACACCATTCTGTCGGACCTTGCATGATAAATGGGGTGCATGGTCCAACTGAGCACCAGAACCCACCCTTCATTGCAGAAATTTGTGTTGCATGAAGAATAGTGCAGCCGCGACACAAAAGGGACCTGTGTGACACACGTGGTGCGGACACTTCTTAAATACATGTGCAAAAAGTTTGCACCTTAAAGAACGTGCAAAGTCTGACAGAAAACTGGCGCACAGAGCTTAGTAAATGTGCCCTCATGGCTTCAATCACCAAAATATAGTCTGTTAAGTGCTCCTTAAAGGGAACCTGACATGGTGATTTGGGACATTTGGGACAGGGCCTTACAGATCAGTGGTTAAGTGTCCCAAATCGCCCTGCGGTATTTTTCTTTATACTTACCACATCCCTCGGCATCATCCCAGCTTCACTTTCCGGAACGCAGGAGGAGGTGCCGGTGCTGAATCTTCTGCCTCGTTGGACATCAATTTAAGTATAAAAGTTTTTAATATTTATTAATCTACAGCCATCAAACAGGTCGATTTGGGACCTTATACCAGACCTGTAGGTGCTTTAGGGTCCCAAATCAACCTTGTCTTCTCTTACCCTCTGGAAGAACATTTTGACGTCAATTCTCTGACGCTTGTACTAGATGCCAGTACTAGAATAATCTCAGTCGTCTATGTGCTACCCGCTCAGTGTTCATTATTCCTATACCATATGTTGGAGTTAGTGGCACCCTGCATCTCCATGTATAGGATTCAGGGATGTACATTGGCTTGAACATCTCCATTTACGACGCCCATACAACATCTATGTTCTTCCACGGCTGCTGTAACAAAGCATAACCTTGCCCTTGGTGATCTGCCGCTAGATGCTGAATGTGAAATCCATCTTTCTACCTGATCAACAAGTGTGAACGCTGCATAGATGGAAGGAACGGTCTTCATGCACCGGCGCATGTGCTCACGGCTCTTGTTGTTTTGTTCCTGAATTATGTGAATAAATACACCGCAATTCCAATCATTGTGGCACGTAGCAGTACTTACCAAGAGCAGAAACATCAACTCGCAAAGTAATGCACGGATCAACAAGTGAATCCTTATTATGAATATGCAAATCAGTCTGCAAGTGCACTGGGGGTGGACTGTGAGGCACTTGAAGGGTAATTTTACTTTACAAAAAGATGGATAATTATTAAATATTGAACCTGAATTCAGACTTCAGCCTGAAATTCGGGTTTTGTCGTATGAGCTCACCCAGAAAAGCAGGTTGATACCGACCGATACATGACCAGCCGACCAGTTCTTACACCAATTGCAGCTTTTAACCCTTTAAATGACGGCACAATCCTAGGGAAATTGGCGGTATGCACTTGCTGCCAGTGCCAGCACCAATCGCGGCGGTTAGTGGACCCGATCCAAACTTTTGTTCAGAGTTCAGCCAAACTGGGGGGGGGGGGGGGATTTTTCATATTTTAATTACTTTAGTCCACATATTTTAGGTAATTTCTATTCATCAGATATACATAGCAGCTAGAGCTCCAATTTCATGACAGGCTTTCTTTTGGAGGTCTTCCATCTGACGGTCCTCCATTCTTCTGATCAGTGATGGTTCTAGCAGTTGTATCACCCCCTATCTAGCATTTATAATCTATCCAGTGTTTAGCTAATAGATTCTTATGATTACACATTGCCTACAAGGTCTCTCTTTTATTTTACAGATGCATCGGGAGGTTGTCACCTGGAATGTATTACGTAAAGGTAAGGAGATTATCAATGACCTTGGCGGTCTCCTTGGACTTTTCACTTTTATTGGACCAGTAATTAGTACTGAACATGATAACGACCAGGGCTTTTAGCTTCCACAGTGGTCACTGACTAGTCCGGCTACATTACTTGTCCTGCTATGACCTCCGGCAGTCCATTGTGGTTCCTTGATGGAGGGCAGAAAATGGGTGGTGATTGTGCTGTCGACTGGGAGCAGGTCCAAGACCCAGCAGGCAAGTTCCTTGTCATCAGCAGGAAAGAAATAGGCTATATGTTCTATAGAAACATGATAAAGAGAGACTTTGTTCAACCTCCAGAAAAGAGGTGCTGCTTTGTGTAATGGGAACACAATGGGTTTCTACACACAATGGTTCTGTAGTGATAGATTGGACCAGATTGATCCCCTTTGTGTACTAGTAATGACCATAGAGATCTTCATTTTACACCGTCTATACTGTACTTTATAAGACTTCTTTGTATATTATCCATCTCTTCGGAGTGGGTTTTATGTGCTGAACAATACTGTGGACAATGATTTTCCATTGGCTACTCCATGTTCTTGCTTAACCTTGGATATAACCAATATTGAAGGACTCTGCTCATATATGGGAGCGTGTCCATACAAGTGTTCACGTACCATGGTTCAGCTTTGTCCACTGTTCCACTATTGTTGTTGCTTTTCTGCTGTGAACTGATAGGACTCTGCCATGTACACGGCCCTTCATGAAGGACTCTTTGAATGGTGCTTATTTTTAACTGGGATTCAATGTTTGCATTATCTATTTCAATTTTTTTTTTAATTAATTGAATGTTCTACACATTGGGTGAATTTCCGTGTACATTGTATTAGTAATTGCTTTGAAACGGGAGATAATAGTAAACTTTGCTGTATTCTCCATTAAGTAGTCTCCTCTGTGCCTTGTTACTACTCTTTCTCCTGCAGTGAGCAGTGTATCTGAAAGCATTGAGAGATTCATCCACCCCACTCCGATAAGAATTAACTCTTTCCACATCTAGAGAAAATTTCCATTGATGAACTCTCAGAAGTGATCCTCCTGTCCCCTCCATATATCTCTGAACTCAACAACCAATACCATCCCAAATGTAATCTCCCTTCCTCACAGGACCTTCAACTTCACACTATTACCATCCGCTCTTCTCACAACCATCTCCAGGACTTCTCCCGGGCATTTCCCCCATACTCTGGAACTCTCTACCAAAATATGTCACACTGTCCCCCACCCTCCAATCCTAAAGTTTGCTCTATGCTTATCTATGGACATTGTTCCTCCATAACCACTGATTTTCGAGCAGTTCTGTCCCCTGCCTCCATAATATCAAGCAATGAGAAAACATAATTCTTTTCAAAATTGTCACTAATTTGCATATTAGTAGTACAAATTGCTGGGTATTGGAAGTGTGTGACAGGTATATATTTTAAAAAAATAGTTTTTCCTTTGTCCATGAAATGTTCTGTTGGTTTGAATCTTTGTTTCCTTTTAGAGGCAACACCTAATAATAAAATCCAGAAACTAAACCTACAAAGAAACTATTCATGTAAATGGCAGAGGATTTTTAGCTGCCGGTTCTTTATGTTTTTGAAATAGTTATCCAGATTCAGCGGGAGAGAGACTGAAGGGGGTTAATGTTCTTTTACCTCACCGCAGAAAGTGGGCTGCATCCTCTATGTTTTGAAATTTAAAAAAAACTGTTTTTGATAGGAACTTTAGCTCCCTCTAGTGGTACCTATTATGAGTCATTGTTTCATTATACACATATGTGGGTGTATTTGAGGACTTATGTCTGGCCAGCCACTCCATTCATTTAGGAAACAATGGACCCCTGTTATTTTGATCCATGGGGGTCCCTCCACTGCCACCCATACTGATCAGAAAGTTATTCCCTATCCTGTGGATACCAACTGACTTGTTGTGGCTGGGCAACCCATAGAAATCTATGCCCTCCCCTGTGCAAAATTTTTACAAAGTTGGAACCCAACTATAATGTATTGTATGTAGTACTGCTCTGTAACATCCAAATTAAAGTCTTCTTCTCTCTGTGGCGTCCAGCATAATTTTCCTTTGTGTTTTGTGTGTGTGAACAGTGGCTAATGTTGCTGTTGTGTTTGGGATTGATAGACCCACACCAAGCTTCCTGCAGTCCAGCTCCTTCCAGCAAGGGTCACTAGAGGGATGCATAGCTGATGGATGGATGGCTGATCCAGTCAGCTGTTGGAGGCGGTGTCCAGGAACTCTTTTATATACCTGCCCAGTTCCATTACACCTTTCTGGTTCTACCAGTCTCCTTATACTTATTCACAATTCCTGCTGTTTATTACCTTGCTATTCTGTGTATCCATCCTCTGCTACGTTTACCCGACCTCTCGCTAGTAATTTGATTATGTGCCTTCACCACTATCTTGGTTTTGTTTGTCCCTCTGTGTCATGTCTCTCCCGGTGTGTTCCTGCTTTCACTGAATCCATTTTGTGTTATTGTCTTGTCACATTTTTGTGTCCTAGTGTGAACACTGGTCTGTCTCTGACTTGTTGTTACCTGTCTGCTCCACCATCCAGCAGCTGCCAGACAAAGTATATTTTTCTTGTCACATTCAGGATCTCTCAGGGTCTGTTAGTTAGGTTCCTGATAGTGAGGTCACCTTTATCAGGGAGGCTTATCAGCTTTATGCAGGTCTGTAGCCTGCCATGACATTGAAGGTGAGTTGGCCACCGCTGGTGTGTGTTCCCCAAGCAGTTGTGGTTGTGCTGTTTGCTGGACAAGTATCTGTATATATTGGAAGACAAATTATCGTCTAGAAGAGTGCAAGTTATACAGAAAAATTTCAAATTTCACAAATTTTTTTGGCTCCAATCTGGAGCTTGTTAAACAATGTCTAAGGGCTTATAATATTTATATTTCTCTAGAAATCCTACAACTAAATCATCAATTACTTTCAAGTTTTCTCAGTGCAATAATCTACCACAAAGATACAAAAATGAAAGTTGTTGGAATTCAGCTCCATCCATAAAAATAATGAGTGGTCCATGGCATGAACCGAGCCCATGCCAGTAATGAAGACGACTATCCAATAATTAGCAGAATATTGGACAGAAGTTTTCCCCCCTCAGCGTTTAATTACCCGAGTAGATACCAGTTTAACTAAGGCTGCTACATTTATTGAAATGGACAATTGAACAATATGCCATTGTTGTCATACAAAATCGCTCTATTAGGGTTTGTTTTGAATAATGTATGTCCCCCGCAATGAGAGGTCCATTCTATAGAATCCGCGGGCACCCACTGAAGTGCATTTACTAAGTTTTAATCAGCCCTTCAGAAACAATGGAAGCTAAGCCACTCTTTCACTCTTCAACATGCTTCTCCGCTTTTCACTTCACTGAACAGCATCGGCTTAACAAGCAGCCGAGGGTTTGTAACTCAATATTCCAATTACAGGAAGTTTTATGGTATTGAAGGGTAACAGAGAAGAAATCTTAAAAAGAAGAATTAAGAGATTACTAATTCTCTTCCCTTACCAAGCACTGGGAACAGTTATAGGGTGGGGTGGAAGAATTCTTCCTCTTACTCAACTATTTTTTTTAAAGAGATTGTAAAACGCTAAATGAATTTTACCAGTGACACAAATTGTCTGAAATTCAGTTAAACTTAAAAGATTTTTTTTAAAATTTTTTATAGATCAATTTAATAGTAAGAAGGGAAAATGTCTAATGCATTTGATTTGCTAATATGGGATGTTTTTTTTTTTTTTCATGGGATATTAAGGAAAAGAAAGTATAAATATGTTTTAGATTTAATCATAAATTTAATTACAAAAATGTGGAGTTTTTTTTAATGCAGATGCAAAATAGTCTCATTAACCAATATCCCTTCTTAGGAATAAATTCTTCTAACGTCTTGTATACTGGTCTTTAGTGATGAATTTTTACAGCATTTTAACAGCACACTTTTTGCATTTTCTCATGGGGCCAATAGTTAATTTAAAGGACATCTATCACCAGATTACCAGAGTGTCCTAATTAGGTTTCTTGTTCCATGTAGGGGATTGGGGGCTGTTTTTAACAGGTTTTATTGCATCTTTAATAGCCAAATATTAATTCTGTAAAAGTGCTCTCAGGTAGATGGTGTCCGAGCGTACGGGTTTTCATTTATGCACGACCCCTGTTGCAAGCCTCTGCCTGCTCTAGGGGAATTACGACCCTTTGACATCAGAGTCGGGGCATGGAGAGCGGAGCGTGTGCCCATTTTGGAGCAGGAGGAGACGTGCAGCGGGGGTTTGCATAAATTAAAAGTCAAGGAAGCCGAGAGGCGCTCAGGAGCCGTCTGCCTGAGCGCCACTGGTACTTTTACAAAGTTAATATTTGGGTTATAAAGATGCAATAAAACCTGTTAAAAACAGTCCCCCCATCCCATAGATGGAAAGAGCAACCTAATTAGGACACTCTATCACCAGTATCACTCATTGAATAAGATGAACAGTGACATTGGCATGGGGGAGGCAGAGCAGATCAAGTGGGGGGCAAGTAAGAACTGCTCTGGCGATCATATAATAGCCCCTGTAGATGAGAGGCCGGAGGGGCTCTGGTGGTGCAACCCTAATTTGGATATTTAAATTTTTTTTTTTTGCAAAAAGGAGCTAATTTTAGATACAGGTAGGAAACCGACCATCAGAAAAAACCTACCAGCAGCTGCTTTATAAGGTAGAACTCTGTTGGTAGGATTCCTTTGAAGGGAACTTAACAGCTTCCAAATCAGCCTACAAGTAAAAACAGTATTGACTAGGGTACCGTATAAACCTTTCTTGTTTTTCAGGAATTTGTCATTTTAGAGAAAATTCCATTTTTATATTTATGCAAATTAGCTTCTTGTTCGCACCACATCAGCAGGTGCACCTTTTTTCCACTTTACAAGCTAAGAAGCTTATAACGGACCCTACACAATTCTGTTTTTATATTTGGTGAAATGGGAGCGTCTAGACTCCCTTTAAAGGGCATCCAGCACCAGGATCAAGGATTGTAAACCAAGCACACTGACATACTGGTGTGTGCCCCCCTCTGGCAGGATCTGCTCTTCTTTTTGCTTCTTATGTCCTTGTTTTTAAGAAAAAAATAGCTTTAAAATGTGCAAATGAGCCTGAGGGGTCCAGGCTCCATTAACACGTAGACCAGAGCTCCTAAGGCTCATTTGCATAATTTTAAAAGCCTTTAAAAAAAACAGGGCATGAGAAGCTAATATCAGTGGGGTTAGGTGTCGGGCCCCTACTGATCTCCAGTTAATGAATCATCCTAATGATAGTCCATTAATTGCTGGTGTAAGCACCAATAATATAGAATATGGAGCCAGTGGTTAGTTCTCTTACATAATATGTATATCCCACATCCACTTACTGTAATGGGTGGAATGTTCTGAGAAAACCAGTGTGTAACATAATAGCAGTCACATGCTGCACCCCTACAACCCTAGCATGTGTTCTCCATTACTTCCCGCTCTCCCACTGATACTCCTGTGTATTCCAGCTCTGGTGTTATCTGTATCAACATGTGTGTTACATTCCTCCAGTTAGTCACATACTCCCTTTTTGTGCTCTTGTTTGAGTTTTTTTTTAGCTTGTCACTGGTATTAATTTATTAGAAACACTTTAATGCATCTGTGAGCAGATATCACAGATTTGCGGCATCTGTTTTTGCCTATCGGTGTAGTAGAGCTCCATCAGACGGCTGTATTATAGCTGTATTACGTGAATGTATAAAGTTCTGTTCACATCATTTTAAGGCCTCTATTTATCATATACCTAAAATAGAGGATTTCTCCAGTAGAATCCCACTTTTCATGGATATATGGGATCCTACCTCTGTAGGGTCAAACAGACCATCTCTATGCCTCTGTAAGAAATTTAAGGCAAAAAAAGGATCAGTAGAAGCTGTTTAGGTGGTAAATTTGGAGGGGAAAAAACATGTTGAAACTGCCTCTCAAACCGCCTGTAAGAAAACCCAGAGTAATTTACAGTCTCAGCAAAAAGGTTTCCAGTTTCCAATTTTTCAATTATCGCTGTGGTTTCGAGCATGGATGGTAACCGATTCGATGAAAAGGTTGAAACTTGGGCCAACATAAGAAAAATTACGGCTGAGAAGCAGCAGCAGAAGTTGGTCAATGTTGCCATGACCAGGGCTGGACATTTCATAATATAGACCCCTCTACTTTATATGAATTGCAATGACAATGGGGATAAGTTCAGGAACACCACGAAATTGTGGGATCCAATGGACTCAAGGTTGCTTAGTCGCTGATCTATTCACCTTTACATGACTGCTGGCGATAACTGGCCAAGGAGTCCGACAGAACTGAATGGAACAGTGACTAAGCAGGCACATCAACAGTACTTTTATATGCGGAACTATCCGCCATCATCATTGGGAGTCCAATGGTGGTAAAGCTCGGCCGTTGATCTGTTCACTTTTATAGGACTGCTGTAGATGGGTGGGGCAGATGTCCTACAGAACTGAATGGAACAGTTTTTGAGCATGCACACCACCACGCCTTTCAGGTCCAATAAATAAACTTTCTGGATAATGTATCCTTTAGACTAGTGGTGGCAAACATATGGCACTCAGAGACATCTCTGTGGGCTAGTTGGCTGTCTCCCAGGCACAGAGTTTGCCAGACATGGCATCTTCCACTAGTCTCAGGCAAGGTGGTGGCCTGCTTTTTTTTAAAGTGACCCATCCTATGCTGCCTGGTCCTGCCCGTAGAACGAGAAGGTGTGGACAGGGTTGGATTAGAGCTCAAAGATTCTGGTAGCAATACATTTGTTTCTACCTAAATTGCTGTGTTGGCACTTTGGGAAAAGCTTGTATGTTTTGGGTCTCATTTTGGGCACTAGATCTCTAACATGTTTGCCATCACTTCTTTAGACACTTCAAAGTATAGGAGTAAAACCTCTTTAAGGCCCTATACATCTTGGGAGTTGTACAAAAACCTAATATGGTCATTGATTTTCTGTTGTTGTACATAGGACTCCAGTGTTCAAAAGAAGCATACCGAAACCGTTAAATGACAATTTGCCAAAAACTCTCTGTAGAGCATGTCCTCTGTAGACCATGTCCTCAAGCTCTTCCTCGTCAATGTTCTTTGTTAATTGAAACTCCTGAGATGTTCTGCAAAAAAAAACTGAATTTGCAAATCAATGTCAACTCTAATTTTGGATGAATTACATACAGGATATTATAATGACACAGATCCTATAAAAAAAATCCCAATTTCTGTCCAGCGGGGCATCATACTGCATGATAAAATGTTGTATGAAACGTTGTTAGGAGATATTTAATCAGCGGTATCACGCCTTCTCAAGTCTCGTCACACGCTGGGGTACATTGTTCCAAGGGTTGGCGTCCGATTGGGAAATCAACGTTGTATTGTGGAGGACAAGCCAGGTCTTCTGGGTAGATTTCTTCCTTGGTTTCAGATGAGTGCGAATAATTTACAGTGATTTTCTGAGTGAGGAAATAAAGTGATCATCTTTCCTTAACAAGTTGACAGACGCGATATGCTCCAGTTAGAAGAGGGCCCCTAATCATCGTACCATTGAAGAAGAAGTAGCGTGCTGCTGTCACTGGGCATCTTTCCAGCGTTGCCCACAAGTGCATCTCAGTTTTCTGGAAATTACCTGAGTGTTTGGGAATTTTAATATCTACTTCTTTGGCGGGTGGGGGGGGGGGGGGGTTGCAAAAAGCCTTTATTTCAGGAAAAATATACATTTTATGCAAACAATAGAGGCCGGTAGAACTTAGTTATCATAGGTTAGGCAAAAAAAGTCCATGATTTCCAAACTATAATCCAACAGTGTTGATCCAAAGCAAAGCCACCCATGTTAGTGGAAAAATTTCTTTTTTGCTAATTTTTTTTGTGATATTTGAGATTTTGTTCTGTAGTTTAGTAATAACTTTTTAGGTTCGATTCACTTATCATGGTCATGTTGTAGTGAAATTTAATTTTTTTCCACAACTGAAACCAAACTTAAAAACTGAAACCAAAAATGAAATCATGGCATGAAGATCTAGGTTTTGATAGGAAGCCATATCCTGCCCATGACATATGACTGAGTCCTAAGAGCAGGGTCCATGTACGGCCACCACGGTCTTCCTGCTAGACTAACAAAGTAGCGAGGATTCTGCATTCTCATTTGTGCTTCATGATATTTGTTTCTAGTCTTTTCTATCAAAACAATCATAGTAGGATCACACTAGGTTGAACATGTTGGACCAACATCTTTTCTCAAGATTATCTATTGTGATATTGACCAGGGACACTGATTGAAATGCATTGTCTTTGTAAAAAATTACTGTGGACCATGTTCAAAAAGTTACTAAATGCAGCTACGTGGAATTACATTACATTTGTATTAGAAACCCCCAATATTCCCATGACTGGTTCTTGTAACTAATTTAAACAGGCCCTACAAAGATTAGGCCTCATACTACTATATGGTCCCATTTTGACTATTGTCTATCAGACCACCGCTGTTGGGGAAATGAAGGGTCTAACAGGATAGGTTATTGTTGCTTTTTATTCCTCCGTATTATGAAGGGCAGCATGGTGGCTCAGTGGTTAGCACTACAGCCTTGCAGCTCTGGGGACCAAGGTTCATGTCCCAGGGTCAACATCTGCAAAGAGTTTGTATGTTCTCTCCGTGTTTGTGAGTCCTCTGGTTTCCTTCCACACTCTAAAACATACTGGTAGATTGTGAGCCCCATTGGGGACAGGGACTGATTTGGCAAGTTCTGTGCAGCGCTGAGTAATCTGTGTGCGCTATATAAATAAAGGATTATTATTCTTATTATCATGCGCAGACAGAAAATTTTTTAACCAGTAAGGTAAGATGACAGGTAATAGGGCACATTACCGTGCTCCTCTTCAGCTCTGTCTCCTATGCTTTTGTTTCCTGCTGCTTTTGTTTTCCACTTCCTTGATGTCCCTCAACACAACAGGAAATCCAAGGAGAGACTGCTCAGCCAATCACATTTCAGAACAGTGACTGGCAGTATCCAATGATTGGTCGAACAGCTTCTCCTACTACTTCCTGTGATGTCAGGACACGCCCAGGAAGTTGTCGGCAGGGCATAGTGGGATAGTCTGGGATAGTCATTAACACAGTTGTACTGGAATAGTAACCAACCATTTTTAATTCTAGTGACCCCTTTAACTATTCGGTTACTGACGAAGTCCACTTGGTTGGGTACAAATCGATGTATTCCATCTTAAAATTTGAATGCTTAAAAGAAGTTACATTGACAATTGCCGTTACTTATTTAGGATTTCTCTTAGTTCTATAAAGCAGCTTGTATCCTGGTGAAATAGAGTTATTCCATGTAACGCTTCCAGGCGCTGGCACTGATCTCGGGTCGGACGGAGACAGCTGTGGCCAGGCTTCTGTGCTGATCATTGAGCTGGCAGGTGCACTGGTTTTCTGGGAAGTGGGAACAAGGTGGCAGCCAGGCATTTAATAACATATAAAGCTCTCACTCACTGAATGAAGGAGAATGCCCCTGGTGCCAGCCGATTTCTGGTGGAAACATCTAGAATGTATGTCATAGGAGGAAATGTAGAGAATATAAAAAAATGTATAAATGTACCTCCAGTAAATTTTTCCATAAAAGACAATTTTATATATTTGAGACTGAATTATAGATATTGAGGAATATGCTTGATAGCAGAATATCTCAGTGGGGGGATTTATCATTTCTTGTATGCCAGGAAATGGAGATTTCTGGGAAATCAAGGCAACTTCTCCGCCCTCTAAGCCAGTTGGCAGGAGGGGACTTGGCGTTCCGGCCCCGCACCTGCGCACTGCCTATAGTCTGCGCTCGTTCAGGTGCAGGCCAGGAAGCCATTCTACGCCAGGTCAGACCTGGTGTAAAAGTGCCCCCCTGGCGCAGTACTTCCCCCCAGAATTGATCTGGAGATCATGGACACATGCAGAGGCTGGTGGCGCCATCATAAGCTGACACACTTCCATTTTTTCACAGAATAAAGTTCACCTTTTGCACCATACTACTGGAGTGCTGCCTTTTCCATGAATCTGGGTGTGGCCTAAGGAGTTAAAGGAAATCTACCATTTGATTTCATGCATTGTGAACCAAACATACCATGAAAATGCTGTATCTACACCGATGCAGAAACATATCTTGTTTAATCCCTGAGTTGAGCGGTTTTGCTGAATAAACAATTATGACATTCAGGACCTTGGGAAAGCTAGATTGCATGCTTCTTGTAGTACATAAACACATTACATAGAGCTTCTTGAACTTTACAGACAGGACTCTGCTGGATCACTCATACACAGCAGCTGGGTGATGGTGCAGCGATTGATTACTTTTGCCTGTCAGTGATTACATCATTCTCCTGAACAGTGTAAGAAGAGAAGCGCTGAGCCAGGCACAGGAGCCACAGAAACTTATTATCCTGAATTTTCTACTTGTTTTTTTCAGAAAAAGCACTCTGATCAGGGATTAAACAAGATATGTTTCTGCATCAGTGTAGCTGCAGCATTCTCAAGGTATGTTTGCTTCATACTGCATCAAATCAAACGGTAGATTTTCTTTAAATAGTCACAATTCCTATCCATACACCGGGAATACAACTATTTCAGGGCCTACAAGCCCTGATAAAACTGCTCCTGTATTCTCCATTTCATAACAATAGATTCATACACATCCTCATCTGTGAGATACTTTTCTAGAAATGGAGACATTTTGAGCCTTGTATTTTCTGGTCAGCCCTGTCCTTGTGCAGTGTGTAGTCATCATGTATGTATTCAGCACCGGTTGCTTCGCCAATATTTCTTTTGATCTCATTGTTATGAAAGTAGGAGGCTTGTAAAGATATGTGACTCACCGGATGATCTTTACTAAAGCCACGGCTGTGTTTTATACATGTGACCTTTTATTGTGTTCTCCTCTCTGTGGGAAGTTATGAGAGTATATTCTTATTCCAGCCTAAATGACAACATGTGGCAAAGGCTGTGAATCCTAAAGCGTAGACATCAGGGCTTTGAGTGTTGGCTGAGTATTATTGTCTACAGAATAGATAAATGATAGATGGATGGTTAGATAACGGCTCTATGGATAGATAGATGGATAGATAGATAGATAGATAGATAGATAGATAGATATGAGAGATAGATAGATATGAGATAGATAGATAGATATGAGATAGATAGATAGATATGAGATAGATAGATATGGGATAGATAGATATGGGATAGATATGAGATAGATAGATAGATATGAGATAGATAGATATGAGAGATAGATAGATATGAGATAAATAGATAGATATGAGATAGATAGATAGATAGATAGAGAGATAAATAGATAGATATGAGATAGATAGATAGATAGATAGATAGATAGATAGATAGATAGATAGATAGATATGAGATAGATAGATAGATATGAGATAGATAGATAGATATGAGATAGATAGATATGAGATAGATAGATAGATAGATAGATATGAGATAGATAGATAGATATGAGATAGATAGATAGATATGAGATAGATAGATAGATAGATAGATAGATAGATATGAGATAGATAGATAGATATGAGATAGATAGATAGATATGAGATAGATAGATAGATAGATAGATATGAGATAGATAGATAGATAGATATGAGATAGATAGATAGATAGATATGAGATAGATAGATAGATAGATAGATAGATAGATATGAGATAGATAGATTGATAGATAGATAGGAGATAAATAGATAGATATGAGATAAATAGATAGATATGAGATAGATAGATATGAGATAGATAGATATGAGAGATAGATAGATATGAGATAAATAGATAGATATGAGATAGATAGATAGATATGAGATAGATAGATATGGGATAGATATGGGATAGATATGAGATAGATAGATAGATAGATATGAGATAGATAGATAGATATGAGATAGATAGAAGATAGATGGATGATAGATAAGAAGATAGAAATAGAGAGACATATAAAGAAATTAGATAAATATAAGAAAGATAGAAATATATATAAATAGGTAGATAAATAGATATGATATAGATAGACAGATAGGTAGGACATAACAGAGAACAACAATGACATATATACAAGTTAAAGGAAATCTATCATCAAAATCCATCATGATAAACCAGGGACATTACATATAATGTTATATTTGTTATCCAAGGCCCCCTTCCATTTAAAATCAACGTTAAAAATTATGCTAATGAGGGCAATTCCCAGAGACTTTCCGTGTTGTCGCATCACAGGCAGTCACACTGCAAGAGCACTTCTCCCTCTCAGTGTGTGCTGAAACCTCCTCTGCTGCAGTGAGATCACACCAGGCAGAGGGAGGCGGGAGTGCTGTGGGAGCAGGTTGAGACAGTGTAACAGCCTGTGAGTCTGCAGAATGGAGGGGTTTTAATAACACCACCAGGAGCCCTTCTAGCTGATTAGGATAACTTCAAAAGGAAGGAGGCCATGGATAACAAATACAAGAAGATTACCACAGTCACAGTGCCTGGATCTATGAGTAATGTCCCTGGTTTATCAGGATGGATTTTGATGGTCGATTTTCTTTCAATAGTTCGAATGTCGAAAAATACAATATATTTGCCCCTTATTTATCACCATTTTGGGGGGGGGGGGCAGATATTGTGACTTTGCACCCAGACTTGTGGATTGCACTATGGAGCTGCACTGAACTGATGGATAGATATGAGACAGATAGTTAGATTAATATCTTTATACCTTATTATAGATTAAGAGGGTTATTTATCATTGTTTTCCTGGGCTTTTTAGGTGAAATAAAAAGTGTCAAAAAAAGTCACTTTGAGGTTTTTTGGGACTTCACTGGACTATACCCGCTATTTCATTAAGTATATTAGACTTATATCCCAGCACTTTGCTCTGACATGCCAGAAACACGGAACACGTGCAATATGAGTAACTAATGGGACTTTTTCTGCTTAATCCATCAGCTGCACCCCCCGGGGCCGCAGCCTGACACCCCGCTTGGGAAGCTTAGGTTTTATTGGCTGGAAAAATCCCATTTCATGTTCAGGTCAAAGGAGCAAGTTTAATTTGTCATAAACCCAAGTGAGTGAATATGAAATGTGTGCAATCTCAGTCCACACGTCCTGTGTATACTGCTCCCTCCCTGACCCGTATAATCAGTAGTTAGTGTAAGGAGTATAATAACTCGTGTTACACTGGTCTCTAATAAATTAGTTTCACAGTCTGAGCTTTCTCCCTCCATCCTCCATGCTATTATTTACATGTCCCTCCGGAGACCTCGTGCACACAACTCATTCTCTCAAGTCCAGCACAAGGATTCTTGTATCTGCTCCGTCTATCTAGTAGATATTTCTTCTAACCCTCCTCCATAATCGCACCAAACATGTTCTATATTTATCTAAACCACGGATGTCAAACATAAGGCCTTGTGTTCTCCAGCCCAACTCTTGTTTCCCAGCACCTATTCTGTAATTGTCGGGAGCGCAGAATAGGGTCAGGATCCGATACTCACCTTGCCTCGCCCCCAGGAAGCACAACCAGCAGCCATCTTCTTTCTTCGGCATGCATCTGCTGAACACGCCGGCTCTGAAGCCGACACATGTGATGATGTCATCACATCACGTGTGTAGGCTTCAGAGCCGCTGCGTACAGCAGACGCATGCTGAAAGATGAAGAATATGGTTGCTGGCTGTGCGTCGTAAGAGCAAGGCAAGGTGAGTAAGGCCCGGGTTCTCATCATATTTTATGTATACGCTCCGTGTATACGTGGGGAAAGTATATACTGAGCATATACTTGACATGAAGTGGCAGACAGAGGCATGGTTTTTGCCTCCTTCTGACCACTTTACGCTGCATCCCTCAAAAAAGGCAGGAGGGAAAGACGTAGCAAGCTATGTCTTTCCATCCTGCTCCCCCCTGCTAAGTTACATATTCGCTCTCACAGTCAGCTCTGCTATATGCCTCCCTCCTGGATATAGACCTTATATTGCTGTAACTACTAGATTAAGTATCTGCACACTGCTGCTTTCCTTCAGGAAGAGCCTGTGTCTGAGATGGTCTTTTATTGCAGGGTGAAGGGGCAGGAGGTAGAGAGCAATGCAGTGTGCAGACAAGAGAAGCTATTCATGAAAAGAATCCGACCATAGTCAGAAGATTTATGGTCAGATCCAGGGACAACCAATATTGTAAACACCAGAACTGATAGAGAATCGGGTCGGAATTATATCTGTGACATACTGTATTTTGTTAATAGCAGTGAAGTAAAGAATGTGTTATTTTGTTATCATGAGTATATTTAAGAATCTTGCCTTTGTGGGAAAACCCCTTTAATTGGCAAAGTCTCTGTAAGGAGAACTCTTACTTGCTGACCCTAGTCAAAAGCCTCTCACCCAGCTAAACCAGTACTGAAGAGTACACCCTACACTGTACTTAATATTATTAGGCTTCCTGGAAGTCATGCTTGATGGTAAGAGGGCTGCCTTAGAAGCTAGCAAAGGGGGCATGGTTTTACTTGTTCCATCCTGGAAAACTTATTTGCATGTTTCCCACTTATTTGTTCTGCTCATGTTAATCATCATAGAAAATATCTCCATGTTATCAACTTGTTAACCACAGAAGTTTTGAGCATGAAGTAAGTGAGAGAGGAAACACATGCTCAAAGAGCGGCTGCAACTAAATAAAAAATGTCTGTCTTGGACAAAGTGCTTCGTTGACATCAGTACAGACTAATTATACTGGTAATGTCTGCATTATTCTGAAATATTACGACAATTTCTGTGGGTAGTCTATGGTAGACACCTTAGCAGCCAGTAACTAGCCAAAATCACTGTGATTGTGCTAGTAGGAAACATTTACTCTGTCCATGCCTACCTTATGATTGACCACCTTATATTAACTTGGTGCCTTTCCCTTTACTAACTATCACTTTAGTAACGTGAGGTATAGGGAAAAGGGACACCAGAAGTCAAGGTCGGAAAGCCAAATCAAATAAATAGCTCATAGACAAGATTGCAATCAAAAAAGTAGTAAGTGGTTCAATTCAAAGTCAAGACCAGATGGCAATGCAGAATCATATGGCCTGGGATGGTCCAAAACCTTTGCAGAAGGTAGACAACTCTAATACAGGTCAGGCAGAACAAAAACACAAGTAGGTAAATTAAATAACTGGCAGGTATTACAGCCCCAAGGAAGCTTTATAGCTGGCTAACAAGAGGCAGCGGAGCACAAACGCTCAGATAAAGATAAGGATAGAAGTAATGAAAGGTATTGATTGGTCTTATACCTTTTCTTAACACACATTTATAGTGTTAAGAAAAAAGTTTAATACAAAGTTTTGGTATAAATCCCTAAAGTTGAAAACTGTAACTGGAAACAATGCCTTTTGTTAGTGTGTGTGGCTTTTTTGTATGAGTCCATCTGGTTTCTCATAGAATATTATGTTTATTTTTGGCCTTTACTCTGAAGAGCAAAAAACTACCTGCCACCCCACAGCATTCAGCGGCTTGTCTCGCCGCCCATCAGTGTAGAAAGAAGTGGGCGGGTAGTCAGTGATGACTGATGTCTCCAGGTGTACCGCCCGCTCTTTTCACTGTGCTAACATCCAATTACAGGTGTCGGCAGTCTTTATCCATAATATCACAGGGAGGAGGCGGTAGAATGATCCTATAGAAGAAAGCATGACAGCGCTGAATATAGCGATTCAACTTACATACACATCTTATATAAAGTGACCAACTTTCCACATAGTGTCTTCAAGTAAATGTTTCTTTATGATTCTAAGCCGAACGCTCCTTACTATCTCAAAGAAGACCTGTCTTTAGTGTTGAGCGGACCCAAACCGTAAAATTTGGGTCCTTACCAAACTTTGCAGGTTCGGCCCCAAACCCGGACACGAACTTTAGCCAGTTTGCATCTGGGCTCAGCACAACACCCCCCAAATAACACTCGTGATCTATGTTGGCACCGATCACATGATGACACCGATCTCTTTAAATACTCCTAACAAAGCCCCGAAAACTTTGAAGGAAGCATTTAAATAGATAAAACACGTGATTGGTGCCAGCACTGATCAAGGGTATTTACTTCCTGGGCTTCAGGTCTGGTGTCTGAACCAAGAGCCGAAAACACAATTTTTAATATTAACTCCTTTTAAACATTATATTTATGTTTGTTGTAACTAGCAGAACAGTTATGAAATGCATTTATTTTCCAGGATTGTAGCTGGACTTGGAGCACTGTGGTGCCCTTCCCTGTAAGATCTCTGTACTGGCTCTTCAGTTGTAGCTTCTGTTTGAAAATCACAGCAATTTCTCTGAGGGGATGGACTGTGCTCTGTTCAATGAAGAGATTTCACAAAGCAGTGCACCACAGTGCTCCAAGTCCAGCTACAATACTGGAGTATAAATGGATTTTTTACAGTCCTGCTGCTACTAACAACACACACAAAGGAATGGTAACACAGATCTCCTGTCCTAACACTGCATGCAGATTTCTATGGTGAAAACTGCTGACAGATTCCCTGTAAATAATGCAGAGTGGTAAAAGAGAACTGATGCGTTACGTTCTTACCATTCACTTATAGCTGAGTTTCAGTTTCTTTCATTTTCTAACTTGTCTGCATCTGTCAGACTCGGCTCGGCTTTATTTCATATCACCCTGATTTTCCGCTCCCTCTTTGTTAAAAATGGAAATGAAATTCCAGCCACTTGTGTGATTATATAAAGACGTGCCTGCATCTACCCGCTCGTAACCTCAGCTTCTTAATCAGGAGCGTTATTTATAATATTTCTAATAGTACGAACCAATCAGGAGCCTCTGATTATTTTTGGTATTAGAGAAATGTAATTTCACAGACATTTACATTTCTAATATGCGTTCAGCTGGAATGTGGGGCTGAGATAATTTGCAGATATATTAAGTGTTGATGAAGTTTACAAAGTTAAAGGTCTCATGGAGAAGGATGACACTCGCCAAAAATGGAAGCTGTGCTTTCCAAACTGCAGACAGAGTTATACACAAAGGCGGAGTCAGGGGACAACTTTGATGTTCTGTGATTATTCCTGGGTTGTAGCTTTTCCAAATACACTGTGGGTGTGACCAGGGTCAGCTTCAGGTTACAGTAGGCCCCTGGGCGATAGACCCTCAGTAGGCCCCTGGATGACAGAGCCTGAGTAGGCCCCTTTGCAACAACCTCCTCATGGTTTTATATAAAGCTCCCCTCACCCCCTGTAAAACCATATGTGGGCCCCCCAGCAGCTCCAGGCCCCCGGCACTTACCCAGGTTAGTCCAGTGCTGTCGCGGGCACTGGCTGTGACCTCACACTGCTGTGCTCTGCTCCTTATGGCCACTTGTAGAAATGACCCCATATATACAGAAGATGAACATATCCAGTTCTAATTGTATCATAATGTTTGTTGCTATTATTATACAACACGTGTAAGATTATACGGCAGGCTCAGCTCGGCTCTAGGTTTCAGTTGGCCCCTGGGCGACAGCGCCTTCCATGCAGTGAACTCATGTGGAGGCATTAAAAAGTCATAAACTAGAACTCCTCCTGTCCCCTGTTTCCTAAAATATAACCCCTTCATAGTTATTTTATATACAGCCCCCTTATCCCCTATGGATTCCTTATGTACAGCCTTATGTGGCCTTCACCAGCAGCCCTGAGCCGGCACTTTCCCGGGTATGCCCAGTGCTAGCGCCTGCCTTGTTATAAGGTATTGCAAAGACAAAGGTCCCCCCCAAATGGTGATGTCATCTGCTGGATATTTGGGGACCATTACGGAGTGAATGACCAGAGCTCTCTGGTAAGAAATTAAAATACAGTTGCAGTAATTGACCTAGATGAGAAGGCTCCAAGCCCAACCTAAATGTCACCCTAGGAATAAGTTCCCCACACACAGCTCATCACCAACACAAATGTTGAATTTCACTTTGCCAGAATTCTTGAGAGCTTATTGTTTCTCTAGCTCCAAATGACTTTATTTCCATCAAACATCTTGAATGGGTTCAATGGTCAAAATGTTTTTTTCCAGTAAGGCGACTTAGAGCGCTAGAGTGTAATGGGACTCTTTGTATTCTAACCTTTTGGGAAATAAGGCTTCTACCACCCGGCTCATCGAGTAATTATGTTTTAAATTTAACTTTAAAAAAGTTTTTAAAATACTTTTTTGCAAATCATTTTTAGCCTTTCAAACAGGGGCACATTTAATTACCCGTCCAGAGGAGTTCCCGACGACAATGCACAGTGCCGCTATTCACTAACATTGTGCGCCCGCTATCCTGCATGTGTCGCTTCCCCACTCAGGTCCAACCGAGTGCACCTTCTTCTTCCTGGTGCATCTAAGTGCATTGTCTTGTGACACAATTTGAACATTAAATCCTGCGCTCAGTCGGAATCAGTTGGAACGTCCGACGGTCCGACATCCCTCTATCTCTGTCGCATGAAAGTCGGCGCAGCTGTGCCAAAATGCCGTTGAGTGTGACACAATCCCCTCTTAAATACTGGTCACAGCCGTGCAAACCCCCAAAATGACGGAAAATCTGATGAAAGTGCGATCTGCGACCCTTAGTAAATTAGCCCCATTGACTATCGTCTAACTGTCAGCTCTTAGGTCAAATATACACTAAACATAATGATGGAAAGAATGTTATGCCTTCTACGGCAGTTCTGGGGATATTCCTGCCTGCACGGTGCTTAGGGCGGTTTCCCTCACTTTTGATAAATCTGGGCCATTGTGCGTGATATCAATATGTGTTCATCATTCTCACTGCCATAACTTCATGTTATTCTGTAGATGCTGTTAATGACACTGTGCTGTTTCGTATATATTCGCGCGGTGCGATCCCACACTTACACATAGCAGTCATTTTCCACTTGTGCTGCGTTGCCTGCCAACAAGTATAATATGTTTTCAGAACCGAGAGCGCAGGAAGTATGCTGCCAGCTGTCTGTCTTATATGGTAACTGCAATCTATTATTCAGTTTAAGTTTTGGCTAATTTATTGTGGTCTTCAAGCCAGGACTGAAGTTTGTTCCATAAAATACAGATATTTCACCCGCTGTCCTGATGTGACCCATGCGAGGCACTGGGAAGGTTGCAGTACAAGATCAACGCAGAGGACTGTTCCAAAGAGGGGCCTCCGACGTACTGACAGTAGAAGCAACCCGTCTTCTCTATCCCCTATCCTTCTATCTCAATGGTTGGCAACTAATACAAGCAATTACCTAATGTAAGCTCCATCAGTAATGCATTACTGAATTAAGCAAGTGCACAGCTATTACAGCTACACGGCCATCAAAAGGTCAAATGCACGCGTCATTTTCTCCTGCCACCATCTTCTTCAGGCAGAGATAATATGGCTGATATTATCTGGAGATTTCGAGCTGCTTGGATGCTACTTTCAAACCAATAAAAGAATAATATGACCTCATCTTCATATATCCAGCTACAGAATGTTCCAGAAAATATGGAAAAGTCAGTGTTTTCCCCAAGCAGCCGAGAAGACTTTTTAAAACTCCAGGAACACTTGGTCAGAGGTTCGGAAAACTGTTGGCTTAACACTCAAATAGTTGACAGCCATCTTGGTTTAATCTACAATAGTTGTACCTTGGGGGGGAGGGTTAAGGTCTCTAGAGGTAGAGTGCACTGCTTATGTCATTGTGATCCTTTATTTTGATGGTTGTTGAAAACCACAACCCAGGTATTTCCTAAATAGAATTGAGAAAACTCCAGGAGAATCATGCAGAGGGGGATGTCACAGGTGGTTCAGGTCTATTTTTGTGGTCAAATCCATGAATGTTCTGGGACTACCGAAATTGCCACCCAACATAGCCATGGGATCTATTGGTTTGTACTGTAGGACAGCTCATATGTTCTATCAATGCTTATCTAACGCTAAGCCAAAGTCCCAAAGGACCTTGGGACGAAAGGCCAATCCAGAATTAGTGATAAGCCTTATTAGTGGATGGGGAAGTTAATTTTGACATTGTTAGTTTCTGATCATTGACTTGGTAATTTCTAGTTTTTGTGTATTTTTTTCCAGATTGGCTGTTTGGTTGGCAGTATACAGTATCTGGGTTGAGTGGGACACACCCAGACCTGAACTTAGAGTTCCATCCACTCATCTCTAGTAGTAACATTTTTAGTAAATTGTGAACAATAAATGGGAAAAATTGGAAAATCTTAACCATGTTGGTATACGCAATTCAGGGCAGACTAGATTATCAGTTGCATGTCCATTTACAGTGGATTGCATTTTGCTTCTGTCTTTTGTCCCCATCAGTGTTTTTTTTAAGACCATTGTTCCCTTTTTTTTCACGTCTGCAAAAAAAAGTAGGATGACCATTGTTTAGAAAATGAAACACTTGTTCCACAACATCATTACTAAAGAAAACAGATCTGTCATAGACTCATATTTATCATACGCCGGCGTTCATTATAGCCCTGCCGCTGCTTTTGCGGCCTCTTGATGTATCTGGTGGGGTCCTGCGGAGCTTCTGTCTCTACTCTAGACAGGACCTGGTGTAGAAATAAGCACAAACGGCGACTTTTCAAATGGGAAAATTGGCCGGCTGCAGTGAGTGCGCAGGAGTGGGGACAAAAACGCCCTGCGCCAGCCAACTCCTGGCCGCGTCCTCAGTGCACTTGGCCGCGCTCCCCCTTCTCTCCCCACTGGCATGAAGGTGGTGGATTGGGGAAAATAATCGCAAGTGCTAGCAATAAGCTAGCATTTGCGATTATTTCAGGACTCCTACGCCACGTAACGAAGAAGCCCTAATACATATCCCCCTTAGACTTCTATTGCCTTGCGTGAAAAAATAGGTCGGGTTCTAAATATTTTTCATGGACAACCAATCAATGGGAAAAACTAAAGTGAGAAAACACCTATAGAAAAGAATGGTTCAGTAAGGCTTCAGGGCTCATGGATGAGAAAACAACGCCAGTGTGAAAGAGCGCTAAGGTTGGGGGCAAGACCATTCCTTCTTATGATGGACAATGATGGATGGATTGTGTGTTTTGTTTGTCTCCCATCTGTCGCGTTTTGTCTCCGCTTTGTCTTTGTTTTACTTCAATTTGGTCTCTGCAGCCACAAAAAAATGGAAGATTTTACATGGGTTAGAAGATATAACACCAGATTTCTTGGCCTCATCAGTGAAAAAAAAAAAACAACCTACCATCAGTTTTCTTTTGCGGATCCATAGATTTCTTTTGCCTTTGATGATCCGCATCAAAAAATCTGGACTGGTTTCAAACTATTTTCCATGGACAATGGATCAGTGAAAATAAAAGCCAATGGGGCTCATTTACTTACCCGGTCCTGTCGCGATCCAGCGGCGCGTTCTCAGATGAGGATTCGGGTCTTCCGGCGATTCACTAAGGTCGTGAGCCCGATGTCCACCAGGTGTCGCTGCTGTGCCTAGGTCCGCCGGAGTTCACCTGGTTCTTCTCGGTGCAAGCAAGTGCTTGATTTTGACACTTTTCCGAATCCGCAGTTTTTCCGAATCCGTCGGGTTCTCTGTCAGCCACGCACCCCAATTTCAGTCTCGTAAAAGCCGGCGTATTGCGCCGAAATCGGATCGCGTGTGCCAAAATCCCAGCAGAATTCGGCGCAAAATGGAAAAATTTGGGAAACCCGGCGAAAGTGCGGCCGCTGAGCCCTTAGTAAATTAGCTCCAATGTGAAAACACCCATAGAAATCAATGCCTCAGTGAGATATCCGTGAAAATCCATGTTGGGTTGTAAGTAGCTTACATTGCTTTGCATTTTGCTTGTGGGCTTTGTATTGCCGGGTCCATGCAGACACCTAAAGAGCAATTACGACCAGAAAGTTGCTTACATAGCAGTTGCTTTATAAAGACTGAATGAGCTGTTCTCACTCCTCATACTTGGGAGCAGGGTAATTAGAATCTATTTATATGAGTAATTGGTACAAGAAATAGTTTACCTCCATCAGTAAGGAGGTTGTTTGCAGGTGCCGGATCTTCAATGACTTAATTCGCATAGTAATTATATGGTTATCAGGTGTAATTGACATTGGATAAATATGCCATCTAATGCCATTTCACAGCAGGACAATATTATACGCCCGGCCAAGGCTACAGCTCCGTCTACCAGCAGCTTGATGACTGTTTCCAGATCGCAACAGAAGCGAAAGGAAATCACGACGTAGCCAAGAGGTCGTCACTTGACTTTGCTGCACTTAACTTTTAGTGCTTTTTAATTATTTTAGGCCCAGCGTTACCTCATTTTTCCAGTGATATAATGTAAGATTGACAAGCGTGCTGCGAGGCTGAAGTATCTCTCCTCAACATCTGCCGTCTCTCCCACTGTGCACGACCAGAAATCTAAACTCTGTATAAATTACTTTGCTTTTTCATGTTCCTCTCACCAGATATTTCCAGACGGCAGTCACTTTTTGACCCAAATTTCAATAACATTTTTTTTTTACAGAATTTTTTTTTCTAAACAAGATGACATCTTAAAATTAGGAAAAATGTATCCACTTAGCACCATATCCAGCCTCCAACGTATAAGCTATCATGTGAAATGTATTTCTCATAACTTGTTAGTACCAGCAAATATGAGAAAATTAATCAAAAATGTGTCTTTTTCCACTTATCTCTTAAGTCAAATTCACTAGTTAAAGGAAATCTACCATTGGTGAACCAAACATAGCTGGAGAATGCTGTAGTGACACTGATGCAGAAACATATCTTGTTTAACCCCTGATACGAGTGGTTTTGCTGAAAAAAACAATCATAAAATTCAGGACCTTGGGAAAGCTGGGTTGCATTCTGGCTACCGTTCATAAACACATTACAAGGAGCTTTCTGAACTGTCCAGACAGGACTAATCAACCTGAGCTGGATAACTCATATACAGCAGCTGGGGGATGGTGCAGCAATTGATTACTTCTGCCAGCCAGGGACAACACAGTGATGCTGTATTCTCAGCTTATTCTGGGCAGGACAAGGCTGGAGCAGAGCATAATTAGGGATAGAGGACAAGTGCAGGGGCAGCCACAGGAGCGACAGAGCATAATTTCCATAATTTTAGAATAGTTTTTTCAGAAAAAAACACTCAATTCAGGGATTAAACAAGATATGTTTCTGCATCAGTGTCGGTACAGCATTCTCAAGGTATGTTTGCTTTATAATTCATTTAAAAAATGGTAGATTTCCTTTAATTCTGTCCGTAGTAACAGCACACTGCAGTGCATTATGGTCTATGGAGAAGGCAGGGGGAAAAGGAGGAGCCAGTGAGAAAGGCATACACAGAGATGTGCTGGTGTAGCTAACAGTTACTTTTCTATCTCACCAAGTTTTTTTTACATCAATAAGATAAGTAACCTAAAAATTACTATCCTTGCCCATAAAACACACACACTTTCCTTGCTTCTTATTCTTAAAAGCTATGGCAAAGTTGCCGACTTTCCTAAATATGCTGTCTCTAACTTTCAGAGACTACCTTGGCAAATTTTCGTGGATCACAGTCTGTTGGGCTGGTGAAGGGACTGAAATAAAATCTGTCACCAGATTTTACCCCATTAAACTTGCAGTTAGGGGATGCATGTCCTTTCTAGAATTCCATCTTTTATGTGAAATCTTGGCCTTTTCCTTATAAAAATTCTCCTCCAAAGTCACGTGAAAACGAGCAGAGAACAGTCATTTTGCCTGAGATGAGTCAAGTTTACAAGCTGCAGGGGTTGGAATAGCACCTGGAAGCATGATGCTGGTGTTATATTTAGATAAGAATCTCATCTTTCAGATCACATCAGGCTTATGTTTCTGTGCAGCACAGAAGGGGCACATTTACAAAGAACAGTGCAGTCTGTACTATATGGGGGGAGAAGGAAAGGAGCCTGATACGTGGAGACAGACTAATTTTATTGTGAGGTTTCTTTTGTGTACTTTTATGAAAAACCTTAATAGTCAATGACTGAACTCCACCATGGGATCTTTAACCTGCTACGACCTTAGTTATAAAAATGAAGAACCTGCAGTCTGGAAAATGAAGATATAAACTGTATAAGTTAACAGGGAAAGCATAAACATGACATTGTATATATTAGCAGCCTTGTCATATCAGTATATTCAAAGAATATTAACCTGAGCACAGAAGGGAGGCGGAAAGCCAAGCCAAATTTCTGCATGTTGGTCCCTGGGTGAAGATAATTCTCTTTTTATCATCCCGATAAATAAAACTTAAACATCATCAGTTCACAATCTGTAACTCCAGCAGAAATATTATAGACGGAAAAGAATGTGGATTTTATGTTTCCGTAATCCAAACAATTTTAGCTTAAAGGAAATGTACCATAAAAATCCATCATGATAAACCAGGGGCACATAGATCCCGGCACAATGCCTGTGGCAATCTTCTTCTATTTGTTATCCATGGCCTCCTTCCTTCTATAATCAACTTTTACCATTATGCTAATGAGCCTGAAGGGCTTAACACTTAATTTCTAATCAGCCAATCACATGGCGGCAACTCAGTGCATTTAGGCATGTAGACATGGTCAAGACAATCTCCTGCAGTTCAACCCGAGCATCAGTATGGGGAAGAAAGGTGATTTGAGTGCCTTTGAATGTGGCATGGTTGTTGGTGCCAGAAGGGCTGGTCTGAGTATTTCAGAAACTGCTGATCTACTGGGATTTTCACGCACAACCATCTCTAGGGTTTACAGAGAATGGTCCGAAAAAGAAAAAACATCCAGTGAGCGGCAGTTCTGTGGGCGGAAATGCCTTGTTGATGCCAGAGGTCAGAGGAGAATGGGCAGACTGGTTCGAGCTGATAGAAAGGCAACAGTGACTCAAATCGCCACCCGTTACAACCGAGGTAGGCAGAAGAGCATCTCGAACTTTGAGGCAGATGGGCTACAGCAGCAGAAGACCACACCGGGTGCCACTCCTTTCAGCTAAGAACAGGAAACTGAGGCTACAATTTGCACAAGCTCATCGAAATTGGACAGTAGAAGATTGGAAAAACGTTGCCTGGTCCGATGAGTCTCGATTTCTGCTGCGACATTCGGATGGTAGGGTCAGAATTTGGCGTCAACAACATGAAAGCATGGATCCATCCTGCCTTGTATCAGCGGTTCAGGCTGGTGGTGGTGGTGTCATGGTGTGGGGAATATTTTCTTGGCACTCTTTGGGCCCCTTGGTACCAACTGAGCATCGTTGCAACGCCACAGCCTACCTGAGTATTGTTGCTGACCATGTCCATCCCTTTATGACCACAATGTACCCTGTAACATCTGATGGCTACTTTCAGCAGGATAATGCGCCATGTCATAAAGCTGGAATCATCTCAGACTGGTTTCTTGAACATTACAATGAGGTCACTGTACTCAAATGGCCTCCACAGTCACCAGATCTCAATCCAATAGAGAATATATTTATATTATAAAAATGGTTGTAATTAAGGTACAGTGCCTCAGTGGCAGACAATTTTAGGTGAACTGGGGAGGACTTTTAGCCCTCTACCAGCATGTATTACAGGTGTGAGAGGTAAAATTCTGGTGACAGGTTCTTCTTTAAGATTCAACTCTAGTGGTTGAAAATCAAGTCATTTTTTTTTTCAAGAAGTCTCCATGAGGTTATTAAAGGTCTGTTCTACAATCTGTAATCTGCATGCAATTTAGATGCTGAAAGACCTCATTTCCACAAGCTGTCATTTAGGACAACCCTTGCTCACATGAATTGTCCCCTTGTTGACGTGATGATCATGGGAAGGCATCGCCCCCACCCAATCAGCCGTTATCACTGATGCAATGAGTGACCTTTACACCAAATCAGTAGGCTAGCCAAGTAATGCAGATGAGACAGGTTCTCCAGAGAGACCTACTTTTTTTTAACAAAGGCTCTCTGCTATCGCTAAAAGAAAGTGGGTTAAGGCGGAGGCCCCCAAGATTACATTTATATTGAACTGCAGAATCCAAAATAAACAGATGAGTGTCCACTCTTGGCTCCATCTATCTAGGGAATGGATGAAGAATAACCTGGTCAGTCTATTTTGTATTCCCTACATTGCCCTTAGTCTCCACCTTACACCTGTTAAGTACTATTATACATTGATTTATATATAACATATACGTGAAGTCAACAATGTCAAGAAACAATGATACATGTATCGGAATAGTTCAAAATGGCTACCGTATGTTTTTGACAATATTTGGACTACTTCCCTAAGTAGAAGCTGATATGAATTAACGTATGGAGTTAACACATATTTGGTCGTGGGTTATTATAGTTTATATAATACATAGTTTGGATCTAGATGAGCAACATCAGCCTCGCATCAACTTTATCTCATGTGGAGAAGGCATGAATTTATTTTTAGTTTTCTTCCAAGCCTTTGTGGTTTTTCTACTTTTTTTTTGTTTCCCTTCAGTAACGGGTGCTTTAAATCTAAGAGCGGGGAGGGGCTTCCTCGTTTCATCGTTCTACTGAAATCCAAACAGTTTTTTTTTTTTTTTCCGGCGCATTACTTCTAGCAGGAATATTCTTTTTTGCTGTAACTGCTGGCTGTACATCTACTTTCGAAGGAATTTTTAAAGTCTGACAGCACCCAAGAAGATTTAAAAGGATCCGTTATACAATACTTTAACAAGTCTGAAAAGGACAAGCTATTGGCAGCTCTTACCGCTCACCCCTTTCCGTGACAGGAGGGAATAATTGTCAAATTTAACTCTTCTAAGCCTGGGATAAAGTTTTGGCTGACTAACGTGTTGCAGGTTCTCTTCTCCCCGAAAGCTGTGGAAACTAGAAAAGTAGCAATGTCTAGTAGAAGATTTTTCAAGGCTGAGGCTAGAAAGAGGTTAACACGGTCGAGGGGCTTGACAGGACACGTCTTTTTTTTAAGGGAGTTTAAGGCAATTTTTTTTTAAAAAGTTGAGTATCTAACAAGCGGTAACATTATGTAGGAGACTTTCTCTCCCTCTCTCCTTCTCTTTATTGCTCTTAAGTAGCTTGAAGAGTTTCTGTGAGAATGAATCAGATTTACTCCGGACAACTTTGCATTCCTAGTCCTCATCCTATTAGGCAGCCACGATTCCATCTCTAGCTGATGGGCAGAGAAAGTGGGCAGCGTGCCAGGTAGACGTTGCCATGACTCCCAACCCCCAAAGGTGATGCGTTTTTTTTTTTTTTCCAGCTAATTTAATGAAGAGTGGGCTGAGCTCAGGGTGTACAGTACGCTAGACAATAGCTGCCTTCGCAATATCAACAGAATGGTTTATGGGAATGCACTCCCGACTTGGCAGAGGATCATGTGACCGTACGGCTCAGATTTTGTGTGGATGCCAAGGGGTCTTGGATAGCAACATCCGTGCTGACTTTCCCCCTCTTCTTCTTTCATGGCTCAGAAAATGGCGGATTTTAGAAACTTGACTTTAGCCAGTCTCAGCGAGCGATTCAGCTTTGAAGCACAACTTCGTCTTTATTCCGGCTTATTTGGCAGGCCACCAGGAGGCTGCCCCTTTCACGCCTGATAAAATTTTGCTACTAATCTTCATACAGATAAAGACAAATGTAAATATTATTTCAAGCTAATATTCTTTTTTTATGAATATTCATTTTTTTTAAATGGCTACGCGCCGCTTCACAGATCCGATTGAATACTGAGATAGCTTGCAAAGTCAAAAAAGTTCTGTTATGTATAATGAACAGGCACATGAAGCAGGCAAATGGGGTGACAGCATAGAACATGAGCTCATTGCTCCAAACACGAGCATACTGGCAACCTGCCTCCGTGACCCCCCTGCACCAGCAGATCATTTCCCTTATTTTATAAAATGCAAGCTGCCTACATACATTTCATGGGCTCTCCCACCTTCACAGTGGTGCAGATTGGTGCGGCAAGGATTGGTGCTGATTTTGTGCAGTGCTTTGTGCCTGGAATCCTGAGGAGAACTGAATTACAAAAAAAAAAAAAAAATCAGGATCCCTCCTGGACATTCTGGAAAGACGTCTCGATTTAATGGAAATATACATTGATACATAAAGGCAACAACAGTCAAAACTTTTTTTTACCGCATGAAATTTTTGGTGAAATAGGCCACGTATCTGTTGTTACAGGTATATACCACTTTATATTTCTCTCTACTCATAAGTAACAGACTGTCATCATCTCCTTCTGTGTATATTTGTTTTTTTTTAATCAATGTTTTTGAAAGTTACCGTTATTAAAGGCGTTAAGTATTACGTATGTTTTTGAATGTCGAAACTGCTCAAACAGGTTAACTCTGAAGAATGTAACTATTAACATTCTAAATATTCTCTTTCACTAAATGGTTGAGTGTATATAGAAATTGAAAAATAACTACTGCGTAAAAAGTATCATAAACTGCTTTATTTTGGGGGGAATCGTAGTGATTTTTTAACTTTTACATGTCTACAATATATTATAATGCAGGGTATAATCAAATACTGTTTTTCACTTTTGTTCTGTAAAGTTGAATGTGACATTGTCTTGGAGTTTTTAAAGCTTAAAAAACAGATAATTAAAAAAAAAATTATTGAACTTGCATATATTGTATTTTAAAAAAATTGCAATATATATTATATATTTTTGTTATTGTTGTTTTAACACAGAAAATGTAAAAGCTTGAAATCTAAAAATAAATATTTATAAATATATATCTATATGTGTATATTTATATAGGGGTAATTTCATGCTTGTACATTTTTTTTATACTATATTGAGTTTTTTTGGGCTACTTTTTGTAGTGTTAAAACATGTTTAAAATTATCCCAAACTTGTGAAATATTTCTTTGTAGAAATGATTTTCAGGTACATCAAAACACATATATTTGCATACATTTATATACATCTTTCTATGGTGTATTGAACTATTAGGTTTTATTTTTTTAATTATACAATCTAGCTATTGTTGAGTTTTTTTGTTTTTATTTATTCATCCGAAATTCTCTTTCCTGTAATTTCAGCCAAGCCAAAAGGATCAAAGGATCGTACCTTTTACTCGAAGACATAAAGTTTATAGGACGTAATGACATCAGGTAAGGGGGGGGGGCACATAGTTATCGCTGGTTATGACCTATTTCATATAACAATGTTTTGGCCAGTATTTTACATCAGTAAAAACAAAAACTTGAGCGTACAAAATAGAATTCTAAGGGAAAGATTTGGAGCCATTCCTGGTTTTGGATTTAAAAAAAAAAAAAAAAAAAACTAAAATGTAAGATACTAAAAATAAATATTGCCGTGTGGTAAATGGTTAACGCTCTTCTGTTTCTCGTGAGCGAGTCTCATTTCTAAATTAGCCACATCAATCTTAGAGGGCGCTTCAAAAAAAAAAATGCTAAAACCTTCTGCTGCCAAAATCCTTCACGTTGGTTGACAAGTGTATAAATATGTATATGTGTTTGTTTTTACTTTTGAATAGTTAGATCTTGGAATAAAAAGTTATTTTCCGCCCTCGCGCATTGAGTTCTGGCAGCATCCATCATCTCATCTTAAAAAAAAGTTTTCATTTTATCCATCAAGTTTGATGATTTTTGACCTACCGGCATATAACCTGATGCATTTCAATACCGATTGATAAAAAAAATATTGTTTGAAGAATTGAACTCAAGGTCAAGTCTTTTTTTAAATCTAAAAAAAATCCGGTCGAGGGTGGTGATATCCCATCATGCATTGTTGAGGAGGTGTCATATTATGCAATATCATGGTTGCTAATACAGGCAGTCCCCGGGTTACGTACAAGATAGGGACCGGAGGTTTGTTCTTAAGTTGAATTTGTATGTAAGTCGAAACTGTATATTTTATAATGGTAGATCCAGACAGAAAAATTTTTGGCCCCAGTGACAATTGGAGTTTAAACATTTTTTGCTGTAATGGGACCAAGGATTATCCATAAAGCTTCATTACAGACACCTTACAGCTGATCATTGCAGTCTGGGACTATAGTAACATCCAGAGAGCTTCACCAGATTTCAGAGGGGTCTGTCTGTAACTATGGGTTGTCTGTAAGTCGGGTGTCCTTAAATAGGGGACCGCCTGTAGATTTCACACCATATGTTGCCTGTGCTTGGGTAAGGAAGCAAACGTAGTCCACTCGTAATACATACAATCAGAGGATACATTTAGAAAGTAATATGCTTTATTTATTATTAATGTGTATTTTTGTTAGTATGACTTGGTAAAAATCCATCTTATTTCTTTCTTAACTAATGACCAAAAGCAAAAATAATAATTATTTATTTATTTTGAAAGTTGAAATGAATGACATTTATTTTTTTAGAGTCTTTATTTTATTTCCCTGCTTATTGTAATAAAACAAAGCATCATAAAAGGATGCGTGAAAATTTTTAATACCCGATAACATAAACCCGTAGATCCGATCTTGTGGTGAATTGTTCTGCTCAAGCTCGTTTCTGTGGGTCTGTGTGGTTGAGGTTCTGGCTCTACAAATTTTTTTTTCAATTTCTTGGTAAAATGGTAAAAAAACTATTATGTTTTCTCACTTTTGGCTACTTTCTATCTCTTTCTGTAGTAGCTTATATATGTTTATATTTTTTGTTAAATTTCTGTTTGCAGTATCATCTATCTATCTCATATACATCTATCTATATATCTATCTATCTATCTATCTATCTATCTATATATCTCATATCTATCTATCTATCTCATATCTATCTATCTGTCTATCTATCTATCTATCTATCTATCTATCTATCTCATATCTATCTATCTATCTATCTATCTATCTATCTATCTATCTATCTATCTATCTATATATCTCATATCTATCTATCTATCTCATATCTATATATCTCATATCTATCTATCTATCTCATATCTATCTATCTCATATCTATCTATCTATCTATATATCTCATATCTATCTATCTATCTCATATCTATCTATCTCATATCTATCTATCTCATATCTATCTATCTATCTATCTATCTATCTATCTATCTATCTATCTCATATCTATCTATCTATCTATCTATCTATCTATCTATCTCATATCTATCTATCTATCTATCTATCTATCTCATATCTATCTATCTCATATCTATCTAGTATATTAAAAATGATAACAGAAACACCAAAAAATGAAAAACATTTTTAGTGAATTTATTCCATAATAGCGGCAACATTTTGACTCCAGTATCTATCTATCTATCTATCTATCTATCTATCTATCTATCTATCTCATATCTATCTATCTCATATCTATCTATCTCATATCTATCTATCTCATATCTATCTAGTATATTAAAAATGATAACAGAAACACCAAAAAATGAAAAACATTTTTAGTGAATTTATTCCATAATAGCGGCAACATTTTGACTCCAGTATCTATCTATCTATCTATCTATCTATCTATCTATCTATCTATCTATCTATCTATTATCTATCTATCTATCTATTATCTATCTATCTATCTATTATCTATCTATCTATCTATCTATCTATCTATTATCTATCTATCTATCTATCTATCTATCTATCTCATATCTATTATCTATCTATCTATCTATCTATCTATCTATCTCATATCTATCTATCTATCTATCTATCTCATATCTATCTATCTATCTATCTATTATCTATCTATCTATCTATCTATTATCTATCTATCTATCTATCTATTATCTATCTATCTATCTATCTATCTATCTCATATCTATCTATCTATCTATCTATCTATCTATCTATCTATCTATCTATCTATCTATTATATCAAATCTATCTATCTATCTATCTATCTATCTATCTATCTATCTCATGTCTATCTATCTATCTTTCTATCTCCTATCTATATCTTTCTATCCATCTATCATCTATCCGAAGTATCTTATATTTTTCTTTCCATATATCATATATCTTTCTACAATATCTCATTCTTATCTATCCCTCTATCCATCTGTTTATGTAAAAATTTAGAATCTACATACTTTATCATAGAACATGTATAGTATAATTTGTCGGTGACATTTTATTTTATGTTATAACTTCAATTTTTCCATTCTAGAAAATTTTGTAGGTAAAACAATACGTTACCTTTCAGTACTGTAACTCATCAAAATGATAAGCCAAGAAGACCGTGCATGTTAAAAAATAAGCTGCATTTGAGTATTTTTGAATTAAAATTTTTGTATATTTTTCCCTCTATATTTTTTTTATGCATGCTTTTCTTGTGGCATGTTTTTTGTTGCTTTTACAAACCTTTTTAAAAAATATTGAGGGGGAGTCGATGGGAGGGGGGGGGGGGGGGGGGCAACACATCTGTGCAATACCACGAAGAAATGAAGAATGGACTGCGTTGGAAACTGTGTGCATCCAGGTTGAGGTAGTAGGTTGTATGGTTTAGAATGACACCCTGGGAGTTAACTGTACAACCTTCTAGCTTTCCTTGGAGCACACTTGAACCATCGAGGAACCGTCATCTCCTGAGATAAAACATCTGTCTTCAGTTGTGTTCTAAACTGTCCCACTTGTATATTGCAAAATTGAAAGCTTTTAAGTAGAAGGCTGGAGGGAGGGGGATCCATGAATAAAAAATATAGACATTTACTATAGAAACAGAATAGAATCGGGCAATACAAAAAAAAAATCAAAAAATGTAAAAAATATTAAAAAAAGATATACTATTGAAGGTGGGGGAATTGGGCGTAAACTTTTTTTAGACCGTAATATGTTTCTCTTGTGACAAAGGCTGTTATTATATTTAGAATGCGGTGCTCTGTGCTTTTATGGCCATTTTGTATTTCTGAGGAATACAATCATAGTCAAACCTACCATTAAACAGAGGTACTAGAGTAATATTTATCTAGTACGTGCTAAATCCTTGTATTTCATCTGGAGATCTTTATGTTGCCAGCATAACGAATGTATGAGGTGCCACAGAGGCGGCCATATTGTAAAGTCAACTATTTCATAGTTGGGTCTAAAAGTGTAAAAGACCTTTCTACAATCCCTTACCATCGTAGCCCGATTCAGTTGTCATGTTAGGTTTGGTTATTTTTTGGTATTATATTGGCCTTGGATGTTTTACATTGTAGTATTGTCATAAGTCATCTGTGATTTTTTTTGAAGACTTACATAGAACCCTAAACGCTACTCAAATCATCGACTTTGGTATTGGCCGCTTTCCTTACATTTTCGAACATTTTAAGAACAGAGAGGTCGTATCAATAAAACCATGCCGACTTCTAGGCAAGTTTAAGTCAATAATATTTATATCCTTCTTCAGTTATATTACAATCCCTACAACGTAGATCCAAATTTTTAAAATTTTATAATAATATCTCAAAGCCGTCACTTCATTTCTAAACCACAACGTTCTCTTTCAATCTCTAAAATTGTATCAAAAATTACATTTTGTTCCTTAACTTTTTTTCATAAATTTTTGCCCATTGATCGGGCTAGCCATTTGACGCAAATTCATATGCACTAACATGTATTTTATCCTCAAGAAAACTTTTGCTGTGTGTTTTTGTGATTTCCTAGTATAATGGATGTTATGCGTTATTTATATAGTCCTGTAATTATTATGATTAGCTCCGACAACAAAGTAGAAACCATAGAAACCACTCATTTAGAATTACACATCAATACAATTAGTATGCAGCCCCCTGATTGCTTCCCCATTCACCTTCATCAAATATTTTTCTCATTATTGTTGTATTCCTAAATTAAATTAGAGTAATAAGACAGGCTACGATTTTTAGGTAATTTCCTAATCGGCAGTTGTAAGTGCTTTTTTTTTGTTACTTTTAAAAAAAAAATCTTTTATGTCCTGTTTGTATACAAACTAATAAAGTTTATTTAGTTTTATCTTTTATCTGACCCCTAAACCCCTAAATACGAGTCATCCCCCCAATAAGACACCCAACACAGGTGCTAAAAGTTTTATGTAAACTTTGAGTTTACCGTTAAATATCATTTGTAGTTGGATTGTTTCAGGGCTAAGTTATTTTACAATTTTTTTTATTTAATTGTTTTTTATTACTCCTCTAGATTTTTGTATACTTCTAACAAACAGAGCACTGAACACCCATCACCTCTAGGTGCTTGATCACAGGTCGATGTATTCAACTCCATTACAATGTAAACAACTTGTAGTAGAAATGATCAGCACTCACTTCGTCCGGTTAAAATCTGGTAAAGCTTTATTCATCCAGTGAGGAAGGACAGCGAAGACAGAGTATAGCCATAAAGAATGTAGATGCCATCAGATTCCGTCTACATTCTATATGGCTATACTGTATCTTCTCTGTCTTTCCTTAATGGATGAATAAAGCTTTACCAGATTTTAACCAGACAAAGTGAGTGCTGATCTATTTTTCTAGAGCTTGTTGGCGTATTTCTAAGTAAGATCTAAAAGTTTGCGATCAAACGTTAAAAAAAAAAAGTTAAAAATTGGGGTTTCATTGTATTTTTTGAGTTTATTATACAGTTTATTGTGTAGTTTTATTTTTAGGAAATGTATTATCATAAAATACAATACAAAATCATACGATACTTTATATTCTGGATTAGAAAGCAGACATGGAATTGTAATATTATAGGCAAATTACTAGAAGCATGTAAATTTTAGGACTACTGGAAGCCATCTCAGATTTTTGGTGGTCAGTGAACGCTGTTGTCTTACTGTGAATCCCAAAGTGAATTTCGAGTTGGGCAATTATTAGCTTATTTTTATGCAATAATGAAAACACAATACTTTAGACTAGAATTATTGGCTTCCTGTATTGTATTTGTTTTGTATTTGTATTTGGATTCTGGAAACACTTTGTTTCTCCATATTCAGTAGTTCTACTATTTGTAGAATGTCTCGGATTATGGATTTGTGTTGTTTTTGGCCATAAACTATGGGCCCTATAGAGTATGCTCTATCCTTATAGGGCCTCTGTATATGTCTGATTTATTACAGATTATATTTTTCATGGATTAACAGAATATTGAATCTGACAAATATGGCGTCTTCCATCACATTATTCTTATTTCAGGATTTTTTTTTTTTTGCATAGGACTATTGACTATGTTCCACAAAATTATGATACAGAAGCATATCGTACACAATATACATAACATAGACCTATATAGACAGCGTGTGTGCTTGAACATTAAGAACATAGTGATAAATGTACAGGCGGTCCCTGACTTAAGAACACTTGACTTACAGACGACCCCTAGTTACAAACAGACCTCTGGATGTTTGTAATTTACTCTACTTTAGCCTCAGACCACAATGATAAGTTGTAACAGTTATCAAAGGTGTCTGCAATTAAGCTTTATTGTTAATCCTGGTTCTTATGACAAGCCAACATTTTTAAAATTCAATTGTCACAGAGACCAAAAAAATTTTGGCTGGGGGTACAATTATAAAATATACAGTTCCGACTTACATACAAATTCAACTCAAGAACAAACCTACAGAACCTATCCTGTACGTAACCCGGGGACTGCCTGTACTTGTATGTGCAGTCTACTGGATTTGTATTGGGCCAAATATATTTCTATACAGATATGTCGCTCCTTTTGTTTACACCCAACACATTGTATCCCGAGATATATGACATGAGATCACCAGCTTAATAAAATACATGAATAACATGAATACACCTTCCTGTCACAAGATGATGATCCCTATGTGTTTGGGTGGACAACCAAGTTATGAATCACAACCTGTTGAGAGGTTTACTATCATGTCTTGATTGTAGAACTTAAATCATGAGAATTTAAGGTCAGAAATTAACATTTCTTATAAGCTTGGCCAATGCATGTCGAAAATACAGAATCCATAGTATGTTTTAGTATTTTATAGAAATAAATACTGTAACCCCTATACTTCAAGTGACATCCATGGCCATCACAGGATGCAATAGCAGACAGGGGTCTATGTGTCGTTGGCAGCCGGAAGTCTACCTATCGTTGGATTAAACATATTCACCCATACCCCTACTTAAGAACACCTGACTTACATACGACCCCTAGTTACAAACGGACCTCTGGATTTTGGTAATTTACTGTACTTTAGTCCTAGACTACAATAAACAGCTGTAACAGTTATCAGAGGTGTCTGCAATTAAGCTTTATTGTTAATCCTGGTTCTTATGATTATCCAACATTTTTAAAATCCAATTTAAAAAAATTTTGACTTGGGTTACAATAATAAAGTATTGGGTTCCGACTTACATCCAAACTCAACTTAAGAACAAATCTACAGATCCTATCCTGTATGTAACCTGGGGACTGCCTGTATTTGGAAAGATGTTGCTGGAGCAAAGACGCAATATATATTATTAAAATATTGCAGTGTGTTGTGCCTGAGATCAAACCAGAGGAGGACTTTAAAAAGTTAAAGTTTTTCATAGTTAATATCTAAAAACTGAAAAAAAATAATAATAAAAATTCTAAATAAAACTGCGTAAAGTTTTTTCCTAGTTAACCTATAAAAAAGCTAAGTAATTAACACAACAATAATTGATAAATGATTACATTAAAATGATCAAAACAGCAGTTTTTAGTTTGTTTTTTTTATTTTATTTCTCTCAACCTCCAAATTAAAACTTGTAAGGATGTAATGAAAACGACAATCCATGTCACAAGAAAATGTACGCTCTTGAAGCATTTTCAAGAGAAATTTAAAAAAATATAATTTTTTAGAGAGAAGGTTTTTTATGTGGTTAAGGTGAATAGAGCTATGTTGGCTGGACATCTTTAAAATCTATAAATTTTTTTAAAAAAAGAGGCAACTGAAAAAATAAAAGTGAGAGTTGGCTTGCTCCTCAATGGGTTAAGGGGTTCTCTGAGTCTTTTTAATGAGCTAGGAGATTGCATCAATGCTGCAGCTGGAGCCCCCTCTACGTCCTAATCTCAGCTATCCCAGCCCTGTACTGTAAATTGGAAGGGACAATCACATAAAAACTTTGACAGACCTAGCAGTTCATTGTATTTTTTTTAATCCAATGAGTTTTTTCTTCTCCTTCATTACAAATTATGGAATAACTGTTTGGATCATAGTTAAAAATTCCCGTGGTTCACAAGGGCCGGGGGCTGTTTGTTCATAGAACACGACATAGACCATCACTGGGGTGGTATTGGGACATGTTTCATTAAAATGCTGAACTAGGAGGTTCCGAGTAAGGAAGTTGGGTCAACCAACGCATCGGATAATACAAGGTATAACACATTACTCCCAATGATACTTTATTTTAACAATATCAATGTCCACGTAAAGAAAACCTTCAAAACTAGACGAGCTCCCTTTATTTTTAGGGGAATAAGATTCCCACTAGTTACTGGGTCCCCCAGTCTCTTCTTTATAGGACTGTTATAAATGTGTTCATATATATATATATATATAATTACACTAAGACCCTGTTGGGCAGTTAAAAAAGCTTGATCGTCCAGGAAGAAATTTTTTTTTTTTACGAATATAGTCAATTTCTGTACATCATTTCTTACTTCTTTAAATATAGATGCATGGATGAATATTAATGATGTGGTACAGAGCTGTCAACTGTCAACCCATTACCCCACCGCCAAAAAAAAAAAAAAAAACAGCAATTTTTTTGTTAGGTTTTTTGAATTTGTGGGTCTTTTTTGTGGATTATAATGGAATACGGTAATTATTCCAAATCAAACCAAATCATCTCTTAGTTTTGGTTTACCAACGTATTCCAGAATATTTTGGGCTATGATTTTTGACCAAATCTGTCTAGCAAAAAAAAAAAAAAAGCAGATCAGTTCCTCTGGACTTATTACAGTGTTATTATTACCTATGGAAATCTATTAGATCATTCTGTACAGTCATATATCTCTGACATTATATGTATAAAATGAAAAAAAAAATAGTGGTTTCTTGTGGGTGTGGATGTTTTTGATTAGATGTGAAGTTTCTAGGGATAATATTCACATCATTCTGTGCCATATGGAGACGTCTAATAGCAGCACATGGAGTGCTTATAGCTGTAATAAGTATGAGGACCCCCTTGACCTGTGGTATCGGCTCTGTACATAAGTCCTTATACTGCATAGTCAGATAAAAAAAGGATTTCCAATGATTTCTAAGAACTTTTATAGATTACGAAACTCTGGTTATTAGAAATTGCCCTCATGCATTTTTGGAAAGTTCCCTCTTTGATGTATTGAAAATTGATACAACAGCATGGGCCCCAATTTTTTTTTTTATACAATTCTCGACTACGGCTCAGTCATATTGTTATAGAACATACAATACACATACAGGTCATCCTGATAATTCGTGGTGTCTCCCGACTTCAGACACATAGAAAAGAATGGGCAATGGATCAAAATGACTGACAGTTTTTTTTGCGTCCGACCGAACAATCTCGGCCATAAAGCGTTTGGATTTGTAATTTCTTTAGATTTTCGCTGAACCTGTTGAAAGGTCTTATCACAAAAAGCTGGACGAGTGAACGAGATTAATGGCTTTCTGTTTAACTGACCGATACTGACGTTCGTATCAAAAAAACTTTCTGCAAGAGTTTTTTTTTTCAGATAAAATAGTTATAAGCAATCTGAGATTTGTGCCTAAAGTTCATCTTGGAAGAAGATTTTATTATTTTGTAGGATCATAACTTTCAGTGATCGACGTGCCAATTAGTGTTCAGTTTCCCTGCAGCGCCACCACAGGTGAAATGAAGTATTACACAAAGGCCCTCCATAGTGAAAAATGCTCTTTGTAACTGCTGAGGATCCATAATGGTTGACCCCCCTTTATTAACTTCCCAGCTAGATTGTATGAATAGGTTTAATTTATCTTCTTTAAATACTTATAATAATAATAATAATAATAATAATAATAATAATAATAATAGTAATAATAATAATTATTATTATTATTAATATTATTATTATTATTAATAATAATATGATATAATTATTTAATTATAGGTGCTCCAAGACATACTTAAAGGGAATATATCTCTTACTAAACTCTTGAGCTCTAAAGTCCCCCCTCCTTGTAATTATCAGAATTTTATACCTACATATTGAGTAGCCTATTGTTCCATAGCATGTATAGACAAAAAAGGCAACCCCTAGGGTATAATTGAGGGCTAATAAAAAGACTCTTCATTAAAAGGGTGTGTCATTGCCTTAGATAGGCTTCAGATTAATATATAATATATAACTAGAGTTTTGTTGTACATTTAGCTCAGTAACGGGAAACCTACATCAAAGTAAAGCCATACATTGTCTCTGGTACACGCCTGATGGAGGCCAAATGGTTAAACACAGTAAAATTTTACCAAATTTTGGCTACTTTCATCCAC
Source organism: Engystomops pustulosus (assembly GCF_040894005.1). NCBI lineage: Eukaryota > Metazoa > Chordata > Amphibia > Anura > Leptodactylidae > Engystomops > Engystomops pustulosus. Next base: position 239,163,463 of record NC_092412.1, read on the forward strand.
AATGACATTTTACATAAAATAAACATTTAAAATGTATGAACATTGTCCCACATACAGTTGTATTCTTCCTTTCCTTTTCTTGGCTCATGATATTTGGCATGTCCCGGATAGGAGATATGACATAACCTTTTTTAGAGACATTTAGTACCTTTTAGCCAAGAGTTAAAGAACCGCTCTATAAAACATCTACAACAAAACTTGTTGTAGGAAACCTACCACCTCGGATCTATCTATTAAGGTAAATCAGTTTGCAGGTTCATCTAATCTACAGTAGGATAGCCCTGTTTAGGTCTAATCCTTTAGTCCCCTGTATCTTCTATAATTTTTAATTGCCCCAATTACAAATTTTCCAAAGAGGCTACTGGGGCATGGAGTAGCCGGAGCTGAGGCTACACGGAGCCTCTTGCGATCCACCTACCAAGCCATCTGCAACGTGCAGCTAAGAGTTTGCAAAGCCAGGTTCTGCGCATGTGCAGTAGCTCTGGCTTCGGAGCCAAGACTGTGCAGCCGCCGGCCTGCGCTCTGCGCATGCGCAAAACCAGGCTTTGCAGATGAGCTACGAGCCTCTTGGCTGCTTGCTGAAGATGGCTTGAAAGATGGATACCAAGAGGCTATTGGGGCATTGAGTAGCCGTGCCGTGTAGCCTCAGCTCCGGCTACTCCACACCCCAGTAGACTCTTTGGTAAATATTCATATTAGGGCACTAAAAAATGATAAAAGATACAGTGGGGCTAAAGGATTAGCCCTAAAAGGGCTATCCTACCATAAATTACATGAACCTGCCACTGGATCTACCTTAATACGAAGATCTGTGGTGGAAGGTTTCCTTTAAAGTTTTAGACACATAAGAAGGGGTTTTGTATAATTTTGGAGATAAGTAAAAATGTGGCTTCATATTGGAAAATCAGGCATCAATTTCACTCCATCTGCTCTACTATCAAAAGTTTCTAAATTTAAGTACGAAAGTTGAATATTAAATTTTTTTTTCTCCATTGTTGAGTAAAATAAGGCTTCATTAACAATGACAACATTACTTTTATCTATGACAGAACCTTCAAAGTTTTACTGGATCTATGGATCTGGATCAATGATAGGTCCAAAAGATTTCAGGAAATCTACTTCACAATGACATTAAATATTACCCATCCATTAATGAAAATGAAACCATTTTGGCTTGGAAGAGGAGGGGACATTGAAAGAGATGTTCAGGAACCTGGTAGTTATACTTTCTGATAGATATAAACAAATCTATTCATTGGTTTGTAGATGTGGAGGAATTGGAGGAATATTTTAAAATGGCGGCTGGCCCTTTTCTGTCAGCCAGCCCAGAGATTAGAGAAAATGTATAGAATTTGTAAAAAATTTACAAAACAAAATAGGATCTTTTCATTAAAAAAATATTTGACTAAATGGGTTATACAGGGGATAACCTAAACTCCCTGCTGCCTGAGGTGAGCTATAGAATGGACCCTCTCTGTCCCATCCAGTAGTAATGTATCAGGTTATATTTTTTTAGTAAGTGGGCTCTCCTTGCAGTATCTCACACCCATACTGATATCAGGTATGAAAAAACACAAATTTTAAGAAGGCAGGTCATGCTTTGTAGCAGATAACTGTGCCCCTGATGCTGCCCTGATCTTTCTGTAGGTGGTGCTGCCTGAGGCAAGAGGCTCAACTCACCTAACAGCTGGTGCACCCCTATGGTTATATAACAATTTCAAGTACAATGGTGCAGCATCAGTGTGGACTGAATTGACTTGTACCCAAGCTAAATCTTTTGAAAAATTTGGCAAAGCATCTATCAAGTGAATCTCTGCTCTCTAACTTGTGGTCATGCTTGGATTTGGGGCACCACAAAGTGGTGAAATAGAGGTCGCCCCCTGTAGCCTATATACAGAGATACATATGTGTTTATATCTTGTAGTCTAAGAAAACCCTTAATAGGATGACATCCACAGTAGGCAGTCAGGGGGCTCAGTGGTTAGCACTACAGGCTTGCAGCGCTGGGGTCCTAGGTTTATAAACACAAGCAAACCTTTGAAAAACACATGCGTAAAAACGCATGTGTTGGGCAGCACGGTGGCTTAGTGGTTAGCACTACAGTCTTGCAGCGCAAGGGTCATGGGTTCGAGTCCCACCCACGTCAACATCTGCAAAGAGTTTGTATATTCTCTCTGTATTTGCATGGGTTTCCACTGGGTCCTCCAGTTTCCACCCACACTCCAAAAACATACTGGTAGGATGATTGTGAGCCCCGTGGGGATAGGGACTGATTTGGCAAACTCTGTGGAAACTGTGTGTGCTTTATAAATAAAGGAATTATTATTATTATTATTATTATAGTCCTATAGAATAGACACGGTGCAACACAGTATCGCGGAATCTTGTCATTTACAGAATTTTCCATCTTAGCATGCGGAGGGCCAAGAGTAGATGTAAGGAAGGACCTACCTGTATGTCTGATACATAACAGTAACACAGGCAGTTTTATCGGTTGCGTTGCATCTCGTCAGGAAACCATGAACCAATTTGAGCGGCTGCCGGAGTAAATCAATCATTTGTCTTGGATACCGTTGTACAGTATCACCGATCTCGAAGCCCCACTCATTAATACAACAGCAATGAAATTTCCCAGAGTCGCCCCGGGCCTACATCTATAGCACTTCACATGGTATTGTGCCCACCGCTGGCTCTTTGTGCAGGCGAATAAAAGCCAAGGAGCTCCGAGCATGGATTCCGAAACCACAACCAGGACTTAATTGTTAGGGAAATCATTTCCAACTTTGTAATGACCTCAGCTTAGGTTACAACTTTGTGGCCATCCAGAGGAAATAAAAATAACACAAAAACCCCCTATTCAGCCGCTTCAGAGAACTTTCTACACAATAATAAACAATTCTTTCCTGACCTCCAGAAGTGTTTAGATTAAATCACTGTTTCGGCACATAGCAATTACATCTCAGTTCATTTCACACAAAGTTTCCTTCCTGAGATCATATGTTAATTTCAATTCATTGTTTCTCTCGAGAAACGTTTTCCCATTGACCACTTCACCTTAAACCTTATCTTTGATACAGCCACCCTCCATATATTCTGGTACTGTAGGTATCACAAAGGGTTAACTCCGCAGAATACGGTGACGGGGCTGCCTACCCTCAGGCTCATATTCACACATGGTAGGTAATAGGTATTAGATAAGTTTTCATTTAGTGTTGGGTAGTTTTCTCTACTTCCCCTGGTTATGTAATGCAATCCACACTTCCCTTTTAGCTCCCATTAAATTAAAGGGGTTGTGACATAATAGAGGCTGCTGACATATAGCTAAAATACTCCTAAAATGTCTGCCCCATGGTGATTGCTGGAAACAGAAACTTTAATTTGTATCAAAAATCTGAAACTAGTTTTTGAACTACACACGGACATAGCTGTTAATCCTTCCTTGACCGATCAGCTGTAATCTCTATTGGAAACCAACAGCAAGTGTTGGGCTGCATTCACACCACCTTCTTAGCCCTCTGTTGTAAGGATACTTTGGGCGGATTTCCCACGTATCTTTACAAAGGGGGGCTACAAAGTATCCAAGTGTATATTTTGTGTCATCTGAGTGCCGTAGCTGTCCTCATATAAACCGTTACATCACTGGGAAAACTCTCAGGGGAGGCCGGGGATGGATGCCATATAGTTGCATCCGTCCCCCATAGGTTATTATGGCCTCTGCTGAGTGTATGGTGCCCTCTCAAGCAAAAAAAGGATGGAAATATGCAAAACTGCTGCATTTGTTATCCAGTGTTTCATTCTGGATGTCTCCGTCGGCGAGTATATGTCTGTAGACATGTGTAGTATGTATGCTGGGAGTTTTCCTGACATATGTGCTAAATGTGTCCAAAAATATGAGCCTAGCCAGCAGCAGCCAAACATTTACATATACATATACACATCAGGTCCCCCAATACAAATTCTTATTCTATCTGCTCCACTAATTCTTCTGTGCTGGTTACATTGTCTGACAATTGACAACCATGTTGCTGATTATACAAATACCAAGCAGAGCCAATGAGATGAAAAATGGCTAGGAGCTTTCCTGGTATGATCAAAGTAGTTAGATTTATACGTATTTAACCCTCATGGTTTCAGTCATACTGTGACCAACCCTATGTCCTTCAAAAAGATATAAGCAAAAAGGTAAAGGTCGACAGCATTTTACGATAGCCAGGGGCGTAACCTGAAGCTGCGGGGCCCCGGTGCAGAGTATATGCCAGGCTCTGACTATAATGTATGGTTTATAATGTATGGACTAGTACTAGTCTTCTCTTATGGTTATGGGCCCCTAAGCCTCTTGGGCATGGGGCCGACCGCACCCTCTGCACCCCCTCAAGTTACTCCCCTGCCTATAGCTCCTTATTTGTACAAGATTACAAGGTTGTACAAGATTATCAGCTGCAGATTGTAAACTGATTGGAAAGTACATGACAAAAGGCAACAAGTAGAATATAAAATCAAGAGAAATAGAACAATAGGGTATAAAAATAATTATGGGTATAAATTGTACCAAAGATATAGGTCAGAATTAACAATGAAGGCCTTCACAAGACTTGAAGGGATAAGGTCTTAAGGTGATATCAAATATCTGTAACTTAATTCTAAAGATCAGGATGGTCACAATGGTCAGACCCCAATATTCAGACATCAGGGAGAATTTTACACCAGTTTTACACTAATGTTACATTAGTTCCTATGACTATAACTATAAATATACTGAATTACGTAAACTTTTCTTAATTTTCCATATTATTTAATAGACCAGGGGGCATTTGGGAAATGAATAAAGGAAAAGGTTCTTTACAGTTTGAGTAGTCAAAGTAGGGAATGTCCTCATCAAAGAGCTAGTAGTAAATGGCGTTGAGTGTTATTATTACTCTGAGGTTATGTGTTGTGTAACTGGTTGAGAATTGTGGATCTCAAAAGACATAAAAGACATCAGAATTTCTGGTAGATTGCCCAAACTCATTTGGCAGGTGTTCTAATCTCCAGGAACCGCAGGATGCACCCGAAAAGGAACATATAAAAATATGATTAATTGAATATACACGCCCCGAGTTTCTGAAGTTGTGCCTGGTCCAGTATCTGGATCAGCAGGTGTGACCAGTAGGGCCGGAGTATAGGGTGGGCAACTAGGGCCCCCACTACTTTGCCCTTACCCCCTGTCACTTTGAAGTGAGAGGTAAGTTGGTTGTATAAAGTCATGGAGGCGGAGCTCTGAATGCCTTCTCCTCTGTGGTTGAGATCACACCTCAGACTTTAGGAGATGTGTTTAAAGATAACTCTGGATGCAGGACCATAAATTACAGTGAAGGGTCTTTCTGAGGAAGGGAGAATTTGACTTCAGTGTTAAACTCTCCGCCTCCTTGACTTTATACAACCAGTTTACATCTCACTTCAAAGTTGATTTTCTGGATGACGCCACCACACTGGACCATGAAAGAAACATGATCTGGAAGGTGTTCAGCTGCTTGACAACATACTGGTAGTAGTTTATTTGGTCAATATCTGCTGACAGGTTCCCTTTAAGACAGCAGATCCATGGAAGACTCTGTCAATGAGTCTATTACAATATTTTTGCCTATTTTTTTTTAACCTGTATTTCGCGATCAGCTGTGATCTCTTCGGGAATCCAGTAGCAAGTGTTGCTTTTCACTACAGCACCCCCACAGGAGAAATGAAGTATCACACCAGGGGTCATTTTCTCACCCGGTCCTGTCGTGATCCAGCGGTGCGTTCTCCAACGAAGATTCGGGTTTTCCGGTGATTCACTAAGGTCGTGCGCCCGATGTCCATCAGGTGTTGCTGCTGTGCTGAAGTCCGTCGAGGTTTGCCGGAGTTCACCAACCTGAATATGCAGGTCCTCCAAAGTAAAGTAACAATCTTTTATTGATCTGGCCAATAGATGGAGCCTTGATATGACTGACAAACTCTGATTAACCCCATGTGTGCCAATGACATGTTTTAAAAAGGATTATTCTAAGCTGGACAACCCCTTTAATAATACATAGGCCAAGTAAGAACCGTTCCTGCCTCCGTATACATAAGGCCATAACCTCAGATGCCCTCTCAGCTAATTTACAAGAAGACAAACTTCGGAATGAGCTGCTTAATACAAAAATGTTTCAACGCAGCCGAGTCCTGTCACAAAGTAAGTAAAGTTTATAACATCCTGAGCCACAGAGCCGCGATTTTCCAAGCCTGGAATAAATCTTACAAACTCACAAAGAAGATTTGCTTTTATTGTCCTATAAAGTCTGCCCATAGACTGGTGCACTGTGATTTTCATGTTTGGAAGGAACATGTGGAATGTTATTTTTAATGATCTTTTGCAATTCAGAAATCTTCAAACAAACCCTGGCATATTCATCTGCTGGGCCCGAAATATCTCCCTTCATATGACTGCGCAGTATAGGACATTATTCTATGCCACGAGACTCCAGATCCACAGGGAAAGTTCTTATGAACCAGATAATGGCCATCTAATGCTTCCTATGAGAGGAACTCACAAGGATCTGACTGGCTCCATTACAGTTTCTCCTACTGACATAGAATTTGACTCCTATAATCTAATCTATCGTCTCATTCATACAGTATTGAAAAGTCTGTCTATTCTGTAGATAGAATGTTATAGAGCAGGAGGAGCTAAACAGATTGTAAACCGTGTCCTATTAGCAGGTGATATAGAGCAGGAGGAGATGAGCAGATTGTACATAGTGTCCTATCTGCAGGCAGTATGTTATAGAGCAGGAGGAGATGAGCAGATTGTACATAGTGTCCTATGTGCAGGCAGCATGTTATAGAGCAGGAGGAGCTGAGCAGATTGTACATAGTGTCCTATCTGCAGGCAGCATGTTATAGAGCAGGAGGAGCTGAGCAATTTGTACATAGTGCCCTATCTGCAGGCAGCATGTTATAGAGCAGGAGGAGCTAAACAGATTGTACATAGTGTCCTATCTGCAGGCAGTATGTTATCGAGCAGGAGGAGCTGAGCAGATTATGTATACTGTCCTACCTGCAGGCAGCATGTTATAGAGCAGGAGGAGCTGAGCAGATTGTAAATAGTGCCACATTTATCACTTTTGTGCGCCTAAGTGTAGTAGTTGCGCCTCAATTCTGGCACACTGTTTTGCCAGAATTATCACAAGCTACAACCATCTGTGATAAGTATATTTTCTGCCTCTTATTAATCACTTTACTTTAACACAGTTTAGGCGCAATTTTGGCGCAGTTTAGGCGCAATGTTAGATTCAGGCAGTTACATGTGATCCTGCTACAAGCTCCTCTCTGCTTCTCCCACAGCCCAGAATGAAGATAACACTCACAGCAGCACCCAGGTGTGTGACACCCAGCACCCAGTGACCTCCTCAGCAGGGGCTTCTCCTGGAGGGGATCCCCCAATGCTGATCTCCTGCTGCACCCCTGTAATTCTGCACAGTATCCCCCTCAGACACACTGGTGATACTGTGCAGAATTACATGGGGGACACTTGTTTGTAGTATCTGCAACATTCTGCAAACTTCTGCAAACTTCTCTTGCTCTTGCTGTGAGCTCAGCGTTTTGCAGAATATTTTGTAAATAGAAGGTGATGAACTGTAAATAGTCTGCAGCTCCTGTCTGCAGTGTATCTAATGTATCTATTATCTGTACCAGTGTCTGGCTGAGCTCTGCTGCTAGAAATGAGCTGTTCTGCACAGGGACTCAGTGCTTTCTTCTCAGATAACGCCACCTTCGGGCTGGAGTGTTTTTGCGCCCGTTTTTGCGCCTAAATGCAAAAGTCGCACGTGATGAATATCATTAGGCGCAGCAAAACATCTGGAATTGAATGATAGATGAGGGAAAGGTGGTTATTTTAGCTGCACGGCTAATTTGACGTTTAATCGCAAAACGGGCGCAAAAACGGTGCGCCTAAACGAAAAGGCGCAAAAACAACAGAAAAAACAAGTGATAAATGTGGCCCATAGTGTCATATCTGCAGTGAGTATGTTATCGAGCAGGAGGAGCTGAGCAGATTGTACATAGTGTCCTATCTGCAGGCAGCATGTTATAGAGCAGGAGGAGCTGAGCAGATGTACATAGTGTCCAACCTGCAGGCAACATGTTATAGTACAGGATGAGGTGAGGAGATTGTACATAGTGTCCTATCTACAGGCAGCATGTTATAGAGCAGGAGGAGCTGAGCAGATTGTGCATAGTGTCCTATCTGCAGGCAGCATGTTATAGAGCAGGAGGAGCTGAGAATATTGTACATAGTGGGAGAAGTTGAACTGATATATTCAGCAGTTTTGTGGGAGAAGGTTAAGTGAAACACATAATTGAATTATACTCTGAATATTTCTGCCTGACAGTCTAGTAGATGGACAATTTATGGTGGTAACCACCCACTTGACTCTTAAGCAGGAATGTAAATCAATAAATTTCGGGATATACTGATTTAAATATTTTATCACAATACTTGACATCTGGGTTCTAAACATATTCTGCTCTATAACATGCTGCCTTCGTATTGCTCTGTTTGTTTGCTCTCAGATAATAGGTCCCCTAATGAGTGGTGACCTATGTGCGTTTTTTGGTTTGACACCATGATTTTCCAATGGTTCCAAGAATGGTGAAATAGTTCTATCTTTAAAAAAAATTCTTGTACGGACAGTCCCCGGGTTATGTACAAGTTAGCTTTTTCATGTGTCTTCTTAAGTTGAATTTGTATTTAAGTCGGAACTGTATACTTCATTATTGTGCCCCTAGTCAAAATTTTTTGGTCTCTGTGACAATTGGATTTTAAAAATGTTGGATTTTCATAAGAACCAGGATTAACACTAAAGCTTCATTACAGACACATTTAATAACTGTTACAGCTGTTTATTGTAGCCTAAGGCTAAAGTACAGTAAATTACTAACATCCAGAGGTCCGTTTGTAACTAGGGGTCGTCGGTAAGTCGGGTGTTCTTAAGTAGGGGACCGCCTATAATGCAAATTCTGGTGAATTTATGCTGATACGAGCGAGTATAACATGGCTAAACATCAGAGCTCCTTTGCCTTTGTGCTTTCCCTCAGCTGCTTGTCCTTAGTTTGGGGTCATTTTTGGTCCCAGCAAGTGGCTGATTCATGTTCCTAATTCCTTCCTGCAGATGTGCTGATGGCAGAGTTACAGCTTTTACCTGCTCTTTGTTTCACATGAGGATCAAGGTGTGCACAAATTTTTGAGTTCCCTCCAAATCCACTTATATTCATTGGATAAAATCAGCTATCCCCGAATTTGATATTTTAATACTTTCAGAGCAAACAACAGAAAACTCATTGTTCGTTTTAACTACAAACAAAAGTGCTTTGCAAATGAGAATTTAATTAAAGGAGATTTACCCCCGACTTCAAAGCCAGCCGTAAATTAGATGCTTTTGATTCAGATTCCAATATCGAGTATGAGTAACATTCTCTGTATACTGTGAATACATGTATATTAAACATTTATAAATAACGGTGTACGTCAGGCTCCAATAACCTAAGTGTCTGGTTTGGTCTTTGAAAGGAATAATTGCAAGATCAATTATAAAAGGTTGACAAGTCGAAATAGGAGTTTGAAAGTAGTCGGGAGCTATACCGTAAGTCGGTCATCACAGTGGTCATAGTGAACCTGTGACCTGGATGTCATATTTAACTGGTAATTGGTTCCCAAAGACTATGTTATGCTGATTTAAAAATACCTGAATTATTTCAGTACTTTATAAATCTTTATTTCACATTACCAGGCTACCAAAACTTTTCCCTAAACTAGAAAATATTTCCAAATTCATGCATATAATTAAAGCGAACTTGTCTCCAGGAATGCCATCTTTAGCTGTTGACAGGTTCCAACAGCCTAAGCTATTTTGATTTTATAAATGCCTTTGTCAGCATTCTGGATCATTCCAATACACTATAAAACATTATTTCACATTACTTGTCTCCCTGCCAGCAGCATGTGGTGAGTCCCAGGGGAAAGTTGGGGGGAAACTGCAGCAGCCTCTGTGTCTCAGTCTCCTCGATGAATTCTTCTTCTCCTCTACACCATCACCTTCCTCCCCTGCCTTCTCAAAACAGGAAGTGAAAAGTGACCTGGATAAGTGTGGAGTAGAAGAGACTGAGGCTGCAGCTACCAACCCCTTCCTCCTGGAATTCTCCACACACTGCTGGCAAGGAGACAGGTAATGTGAAATAATGTTTTATAAAGTACTGAGATGATTCAGAATGCTGACTAAGGCATGTTTAAAATAAAAATAGCATAGACTATTGGAACCTGTCACCAGCTAAAAATGACATTTGGTGACAGGTTCACTTTAATTATATGCATGAATTTGGAAAATTTTTCTAGCTTACGGAAAAATTTTGGTAGTTCCATAGTATTTAGGCCCATAGAGTTCATGGACAACTCAACATTGAAAGTAAAATATCTGTATGATCAACGGACATACACCGACGCAAAAAAGACCAATGGAGAACCCCAACCAATAACACTTGAGGGTGGGGAGGGTAATCATAGCTCGCACTAACGTACAAGCAAAGCACAAGCCTAGGATTTGTGACTCCCCCCTTCCTTGCACTACCGCCAAACCAAGTGGCCCGAGGAGAGTCATGGAATGAGCTGTGCCACAGCCAGGAGTAGGCCCAGCCTGTGCCACAGATGCCTCTTTGCCCTCGCTTTAGCTATCTCTCTGGATACAGGTTATATGGCAGTGTAGTTTATCCTATGTGACTTGCAGGTTTAACTTAACCTAAGTTTCTTTACCGCCCCAATTTTTTAATCTTACTTTGCCGATCTGAGCTTAAGATTTTGAAATTTTAATTTATCATTTATATTTATACTTTACTAAAAAGTCTTCAAAATTGGTTATGAACAAAGCCCGGGCAAGTATAGTATTCTGGCAGCCGGTTCCTTATAACACATCATCTGTAAAATATCAAATTTTGGAAAGAAACGGTGAAACTCTAAACTTAAAGACTACAAACACCGAGTATAACTCCTCCACGCCGTGGAATGGGGGTGAAACTGGAGCGAATATCTATTTTGTTTGCCAACTTTACTTGAAAAAAAGAAATTCTCTATGGGGTCATTAGGAAGGAATAATCCGGACCACCCATAAAATGAAATTTTGTAAACTGTAATTTGCCAATGTGATTAGCTTTATCATATTTACTTGAAGTTGAAAGAAAATGAACAAAGGTTCTTATTGATACTTAGGCGTGTTGTCGTAGAGCCCGGAGCGCCCTATGAAATGTTGTGTGATCTATGTGGGCCAACAAAGGGCAGGTCCTTAACCAGGGATTAAACAGAGAAGTCCTAAGCAATGCATATACCAAATTCTGACCTTAATCTGCAAGTATCATGCCACTTCATCCAAGTAGAAGGAGGTGAGCATCTGGACTTCTTGTTCCAAAAGGACTAGGAGGAAATGACCCTCAACGTTGCCGATTGGATCTGCTCAAAACTAGCCATAACCAAAAATTTTGCACCATTTTTTACAAAATGAAAAATATATATGAAGAGGGATTTATCACCATGTTGTCAGGTTTCTTGTACCACTTTTGAGACTTTTCTTGTCTCAGGTGAGACTTTTCTTTTGTAAGTGGCTCAAGAAACCAGAAAACTTGGTGAGAATTGTCCAGCAAAATTGAAAACTTTGGCAAACAACTTAAGTTATATATTGGACAGTTTTTCTTTTATAAATGAAAGCGGATTCTCCTGCACCATTTAACAGCATGTACAGCTCCAAGGGCTTCTGGTAACGCCCCCAAACGTCCTTTTGGCTCATTGCCAAAACTTATTTTAGAAGGAAGGAGGCCACGTATAACAAATATAAGAAAGTTCCCACAGTCACAGTGCTTGGATCTATGAGTAAGTGTCCCTGTTTTATTATGCCTGGCTTTGATGGTAGATTTCTTTTAAATCTAACGTTCTTCAAAAATAGATGAAAGAGAAACCTTCAGGTTTACCCTGCCAACAATAATGTTTGTTAAGCTTTACTGTATAGAATGTGACATGAAATCTGCTTTCATGTCCCATTCTATACAGTAAAGCTTAACATACAATTGACAGTACAGGCACTCCCGATTTAAGGACACCCGACTTACAGATGACCTCTACTTAAAGATGACTCCTAGTTACAGACGGACCTCTCTGCCAACTGTGATGTCTGGTGAAACTCTCCGGATGCTTTACTTTAGTCCCAGGCTACACTGATCAGCTGTAAGGTGTCTGTATTAAAGTTTTATTGATAATCCTTGATCCCATTACAGCACAACATTTTGAAAATCCAATTGTCACAATGACAACATTTTTTTTTTACCTAGAGCTACAATTATAAAATATCCCTGTTCTGACTTACATACAAATTCCACTTTGTTACGATCAACTATCGTGTACATAACCAGGGGGCTGCCTATAGTGGGAAGGCCAAGTAGACTGGGAAGGTTGATGAATGGATGTGCTATTTAGAGAGTATGTAAAATGGTGGCCTGTGCCGGTTGTCCCCATTCATCTGACTCTCTTAGCGCAAGTGTTATACAACATCTCAGAATAGGAAAAGTTGGAGTCTACCATTTCCAGGTTTTTTTATTTTTTTTTTATTGAGTCGAAAATGCTTTTTAAGCGACTGTGACTGCCATGGAACTGTGAATAAATGATGAAGGCTTGATGCCTGCTGAATAAAGTACGGTAATTGCAGTAATTGCAGCATTCAGGGCTTGATAAGCAAAGTGTTTGTGTGGTACTTAACCCAATAGCGACTTCTCAGCTTTGTAATGCCGTTTCCTGCTTTACTCGTTCCCATGCGCTGATTTGCAGATAATAAGCAGATTATTAATGCTATTACATAATGGGGAAGTACAATGTCCTTACATCTTAGCTGTAAGGACTGATGTAAGCTTTCTATGCCCTTGCCAGCTAGTTCTTTTCTAAGATAACATCTCCCCGTTCCACAAGCGACTTCCATCACAAAAACAAGCACCCAGCAGTCAAGAATAACATATTTTTCTTTCAAATAACTCAGCCAGAACCAATGGAATTGTTGTAAAACTAACAATATTTATCTACATATTGAAATGTACTATCGCCCACATACTGTGAAGTCATCTGAAACAATATTCGCTCTTTGAATGCCGGATCATGGGGAACCAGTGATATCGCAAAAAAAAAAACCCCGTTTTTAGTGGAGCATTAAATCTATTACAAATTTTAATACTCGAGATGGTGGTTGTCCCCCTGGTCAATTATAGCCATGGCTAATTGCTGTTCGGCCTACAATCCGGCAATATGTCTGGGTCAGGCGCCCAAAGCCGAATCCATCCATATGGTCCGCTCATCTTTAATCATAACCTAGACAGGGTCTATTTCTAGTTGACCTCCTCATGATCCACTAGTAACCTGCAATGACCTATCTCTACGCTTTAGGCTAGGACCTCCCAGTCAAATCTTTAAATAATCTCAAGAGAAACAGTCCAGTCTTCTTTTAACACCAACCGGGCCCACTTCACTTGCGTCTTCTGACACAATGGGGCATATTTACTTACCCGGTCCTGTCGCGATCCCCGAGTTGCGTTCTCCGACGAGGATGAAGTCCGGCGCGATTCTTCAAGATCGTGCGTCCATTTTCCTGCATTTGTTGCTTCCCCGCTGAGGTCCGCTGGAGTTCACCTTCTTCTTCCCGATGTATGTGAGTGCATTGTCTTGCGACACAATTTGAATTGTAAATCCCGCGCTTAGTCCGAATCAGTCGGGTTGTCCGTCGGTCGCGCCCCCGATTTGTGTCGCATGCAAGTCGGCGCCAAAATCCGATCACGCAGGTCAAAAACCCCACTTAAATGCGGCGCAAATCGGAAATAGTCGGGAAACCCGACGAAAATGCGCCATGCGGACCCTCAGTAAATGTGCCCCAGTGTTGGCAAACCTAATAGACACTGAGTCCCCAAACTGCAACACGAAACCCACTCATTTAACGCCCATTGCCGACACTACAATTTAAGCCGTAACTTATTGCGCCAGTCTCTGCCACATCTTTCCACTGAATTGGCATCCCGAGGACCCAATACCATTGAAAGAAGAAGGGAAAATCCATATTATCATAGTGGCTTCACTTCAGGATCCCACAAACAGAAAGAATAGAGGCCGGAGAAGGAACTCAAATGATAATCCGAACCTTTCCATGTCTTCTCACTCTTCCTTCTGTTCCAAGCAGACCAGGATATGTCTCTTTAAAAAAACAATGACTGTAGCACATTCTGGATTGCCTGAGACTGCGGGAGGATCCATTGAGTCCTGGATGGTGTCCTCTGGGCGGGTGCAATTGGTTAGGCACCACTGTCCTAAAACTAAGGAAAGCCAGTTTTAATCATAGTTTTTAATAAAGTCTTTATTTTGGGTGGGTTAAATTGCATGACAGGTTCTCTTTAATGTTTTCCTATGGAAACGACTGTATGTCATAGGCAATTTTACCACATCGAAGAAGCTTATGGATCCATGTTTTTGTTGATCTTTGTTGAATCCCATCTATGTAGATCATAGCAATTATTTAGGCACAGCAGGAGCCCTGGCATTGTCATATATCAGACCTCTTGGATCCTCCGATCCTTCAGATTCCTATGGTTGATCCCCGTTGTTGATTTCCCATAAACTATATCCCACAATCATAATTAATAGCATTTTCTACCTAATGGAGACAACCCTTTCAGACTCATCCACCTATAATCAGGACCACTTTTTTCTGGTTCATTGATCTTTACTTCCATATGACAATAAATTATGAGGGCTGATAAGTCTTTGAACATGTACTCAAGAAGACCTGCACGGCCTTTGTCCAACCACCTCAGATGTGGCCTGTAAATAGACAAAGAATGTGTTTTGTAGAATTTTATAAAACTTTTCTTCCTGAACTATCTGAATCTGTGTCTATGTGGACCTCACAACTGGTTTTGATAAACTTTCAATGACTGTAATTGCTCATGCTGAAATAAAGATATCCTGTGGTTACTACATGTTGGAGGGTAGAGCAGTGAAGCTATGAGCAGCCTTACAATCATACACTAGCTTAGGAATTGAGGTCAGGGGCCAGTGCACACCAACAGAAACCAAACAGTCAAAAGGTTTTGTGGTTTAGCAAATTGTCCTGTTTTGTCCTTGTCATAGCCATTTCTATGATGATGATTGTTCTGTTGACATTTGAAATCTGTGAGTTCATAATATTTTTTTGCCAAACCCTTACCCCTTCCATCAGTATGATGTGACAGCTTACACTTGTAGACATTTGCAATGGATTAGCCATTGGCTTCAATTCACTTGTGCAGGTATTTCAATTATTTTTTTACCTTTGGAGGTTTGTTGGGTCGATGTGGAAGGTTCCTCTTTATTTAAAAGCTAGTTCTAACCAGGGCCGGCGCCAGCTCAGGGCATACCCGAGGAAGTGGGGCCCACATAAGCCTGTATCTAATGAATCCATAGGGGACTGTTTGGTATGATAAACTACCGGGGGATGTTTTAGGTAACAGGAGACTGCTTTAATTTCTGAGTTCACTGGAAATGGGCCTACTAAGGGCTCCGTCGCCCAGAGGCCTTCTGAAACCCGGAGCCGACCCTGGTTCTAACCAATAGGACTGGTAACACCCACCACATTTTAACATAACTGGTCTAAAAACGACCCTGTATAGAGGGTTCCCAGTCCTTAACAGACGTCGGTAAAGAAAAATTGGACACTTTCCATTTTAACATTCCCAATCCTTCTGTTTTTAGGGGAGAAAAGCCACCACCCAAAGGGCAAAGGGGGCATTCATTATGTCCTTTTCAAATGGAAAATTTCTGGTGTTGCTTTTCCTTTCTGCACGTCTAGCGCCTTAATATAAAGTGTTGGCGCCATAATATTGGTGTTTTCCCACACTCTCAACTTGTTCTATTTTTGGGGCACAAAATTGTGGCACTGCTTTGGAAATCCAACAGTTTTCTGGCGCTTCTATTTTACCGATTCGTTTTGTGGCGTAATTTGTTGCTCAAAAAGAGAGTAGCTGAAAGCAAGTCTAAGGAAGTTGGAAACCTTTTAGTCCGTGCACCAATTTATTAATCTCTAGCACCACAAACTCACATCCCACTGAAAAATATAACACAGTGCCATCACCAACCTGCACCTGGTGCACCAGAAATGGTTGTATGCCTAGGTTGGGAGGGAGTGTTTTTGCCCACAACTGTCTGAAGTATGACATCACCTTTCTTTGATTTTTTGATGCTTTTATCTTTAGTTGCTATTATTTCATTTTATTATATTTTAATCCTTTTATATCATTGGGCCAAAAAGTACCAGGGCCAGAAGTTTTCTTGTTACTTCACACATTACATTATATATATTCTTTCAGGTACATCCCCTCATATGCTATAGATCCACCATAATCAGATCCATATCCGCTGACCACCTCCTTCTCAGCCTTCAGTTTGACAAATATATGTAGAACGATATTACTTTATTATCTTTCTTTATGTGAAGTACTTTACCAGCCGGGCCGCATTTGGAGAAATCCCCACTGATCCCACAAGCTGTTTGACAGTTTAAAGCAACATATTTTAATGGCCTGTGTTCCTCTGTATTATAGATTTGGCAGAATATAACGGAGTGTTTGTCAGAGGGTCCGGTTTCTGAATGAAGTATATAGATTGCTGCGTTACATATGGAGCAGATCTCAGTTTCGAGCGCAGGCCTGTAGGATTATGCAGATGTATTATGTTCAGGATACATGGAATCTGAGACAGACAAACCCAAGATGTCTTGTATGGATTGTATATTGTTTTCACAATATACATTATAACAAGAAATTGATCTTTGTTCCTTGTATTGTTGCCCCCCCTCCCCCCACCCAGAAATAAGTGCTTGCTCCATACCAGGGCTTATAATCTCCAGCAGCTGTATAGGGCTGATGACTTTACATGCGTTGACACCCGCTGTGTATGGAGAGAGCTCAACCTCTCCAAACACCACTGCTGTTACAGTACGTCCTGGTGCGCATAGGGGGTTAGAAGCTTGGACCGTTTTTAAGTATATTTGGGACCTTGATTCTGGAAATGACAACTGTTTCCAGTTCTACATTTGTAGCTCTGGCTTTGCCACTTTACATAGTATACACTGCTCAAACTAGTCGTCACTCAATATTGTGCTAAAGAAATTTTGAAAAATTTTGAATTTGTTGCTGTAGGCGAGAGATATTCCATCAAGTCACCAAAACCTCTGTGATTCCCTCCAATGAAGTGTTCTTGGACATTTGTGCTGTAATCAGCCATCATACGTGTATCCCATCGTCCATGGTACCATTCTTCCATTTTACTTATTTCTTGATGGAAGCGCACAACATCTCATAAGCTTGAGCTGCTACAGAGAAATGTAAAATACCCAGAATCAGGTGAAAGACTCAGAATTTTTTATTTGTTCCGTAAGTAAAATTATATTATTCACTTGGGTCTTCTAAGGAGCAAGTAACACAGAAAGGATCTGGATACTGTAATAAGGATACATGTATGATAGATACATGTAAATTCATAGCTAAACTAAATAAGACGAAGCCAGGAGCACAATTGGGCAAAATTGGCAAGAACTATATAGCATGATATTTAGCTGGAGTTAAAGGAAATCTACCATTTTACAGAAATCACCTACACACACTCACCTTCGCTCCTCTTCATCTTGATCCCGGTGCTGGTCTTCACTAATCTTGGGATCACCTAGAAAAAAAGGCATAGAAAAAGCAGCCCGTAGAGCGGATCGAGATGTCCGGTGCTCCGGTTCTTAAAATTATGCATGACTCCTGTGTGATAGATGTCTCCCTCTCCCATGTTAGAGAGGGAGGTGACATCACGCAGGAGGCATGCATAATTTGTAGCCCGAAGCACCGGACATCTTGTCCACACACTCCATGCTGCTAATTTTAAGTCTTTTTTGTAAGGGATCCTGATGTGTCAAGATTTGTGAAGATAAAGAAGAAGAGGAGGGGGAGGAGAGTAGGTATGTGTGTAGGTGTTTATTACTTTTGTAAAGTGGTAGATTTCCTTTAACATCTTAATATCAATAGTCTACATAGAAAATGAAACATATGGCATGTGTATCCCTTTAAAATTCTCCATTATTCTTTTTGTATCTTTCCTCTGTGTTTGTAGACATGGCACAGGCAGCACCTGCTGTATTCAGCCGTTCTCCCCATAGACAAGAGCAGACATGCTGGATGTATGAAAGCTGAGCTCAGCATACCTGCGGACCTTCAGTCTTCAATCCACACACTCACAGCTTCCCCACTCCCACACAGTAAGATATTTCATATTACCTCCCTAGGTATTTCTGAGAAATCAATATACCGCCTCCGATAGAGCTTCAGAACCTTGCTTTATTTTGTACTAAGTACTTTGGAGCAGTTTTTCTTCTGTGTTACTTTTAATCTTAAGAAGTCTCCCGAAATAAGCTAAAAAAAAAAAGTCACTACTAAGTCCTGCCGGTTCTTTTATATAGGGGAACAATGGGGAAGCTAGAACCAGCATGGCCACTGCAGGGAATGCCACCCATTTCCCAGACTTTTTCTATTTGCATCCCACCGATCATTACTACAAAGATTTACAATTCTGCAGTCTAGGAAACTAATGTATTATGATTCAGGGAGTTGTACCGGCTCCATAGAGTATAACCAGCTCATGCAGCTTGGCTTCTCAGTGGTTACAAATATTGCCTCCAAGTCCAGAGGTTTTACGGTATGTCTTGAGTCCACCCAAGTATTTCATCTTGGCAGAATATGTATGCTCTTTTTATGCTCACATTTCCTTCTTGTAGTTTGCTTCCACTCAGAAAAAATACAGTTATATTATCTACAGGACATACACCGATCTCTAAAGGGGGGTTCCACTTTCACTGGCCCCCCTGTGATGTGAAAATAATAAAGAGATAATACTTTCCTTGGTCCGTGTCTCTGGTGCAGGTGTAAACAGAGGTTCATCAGTGACGGTATGTCGACATCTCGTCAACCAACAGAGGCCCTACACTAGACTAGAGGCACTGACCAAGGTTGGTATTAATTCTTTATTATTTTCACACCATCTGGGGCCAAATAGTACTAAAATTAATAAACTAATTAACCTCTTTAAAAACCTATATTTGGGTATTTTGCTGGCTACACAGATGTGACTAGTTTCAAATGATTATACGGAGTTCTACTCAGTACTGGCCGACTATCTCATATCCTATGGGCCTCCCAATACTCCAAGACTGTGGAAGTGGAAATATAGATTGGGCAATGGCTTTTGTTCTCTGGAAGCCCCAAGCTGACCATGAATGTCTATGGAGCGATCGGTAGAGCTGAACAATTATTCAAAATGGCCGTCTTTGCACCCTGAGGTTGTGCCTCTTTAAAAATTAGACTGCTCTCTTGTGCTAAAAGTTCAACTTCACATCAGATTGGAGCTGGTGTAGATATGAGCTATACATTTCTAGTGCAGATGATTGTGAATCTATTGGTCATTGCAAAATGAAGCTTCTCCTACATAGCACCACGAGCGTGGAAGGGTCACCTAATGAAACATACGTCAAAAAATACAGTCAAAAAATTGTGCCAAAAAACTGAGTAACATGTCTATAGAATGTGTTATGGAAACAAATCGGATACGATTCATCGGTTGGTTATGAGGCCACAGAAGAAGAAGCTATTTGGGGACATTGCTCTGCCCTATACCCTTTCTCTTGTTTGAACTGATTAATAATATAGAGTCAGCATCATTCCTTCCTCCTGGGAAGCTGCCTTGAAGACACACATCAGAAACATATTAGTAAAAGCCCCCCACCGATAAGTCCAGCGGGGCTTCTTAACCAAGCTTTCAAAGTCTTTTTGTAACCGAGCCTCCTTGTCTATTTTTATAACCCTTACAAGCCCTGCTGTTTTTTTTTTACTACTTTATCTTCTAGTTAAAGGCAAGACGTTAGAAGTGGCTCTGGATTCTACATGAAGCTATAATCCCTGTAATATTCAGATCCGTGATGTCCGAAGGAGTTAAGACTGGGATGAACGTCCATTTTTATATTCAGCTCACTGGTGGTGTGACTGCAGACGAGGAGCTTTTGTTACGGGGAAGGCTTCTCGCCGCTGGAAGGGTTTACATGCACTTTTCATGCAGCTTGTTTAAAATCCGCACACGTCGCCTTTTTGTTGCATAGGAGACTTTTGATGAGCAGAAGCGATGATTGTACGCCGCTCTCTACAGCCAATGGCGATATGCGATGTGATGTCACCCACATACATCAGTATATGTTCTTATCAGACCTGTGGAATAACTCACTCAATGGTATGGTATACAGGTTAGATGAGACTCATTAGTACTATATACCGTACTAGCGCCAGATATACTATATTACTCTTCCAGGATTCTAACCTTGGGATTCTTCTTGTTCTAAGAATTGAGTTCTACCTATTTGTTGTTTTTTTTCTTATTATATCTATGTTCTTATTGAGGACGTGTCACCCTAAGAAAGTGCTCTAGGAGCTGCTAAAGTAAGCAGCTCCGAGCGCTACCCCAGTATTAGTAGTATTAAACTGCTAGCATTATCAGATTCCTCCGATAGAGCTAGCAAACACTGCAGCGCCATACCCTCAGAACGTCGGACCAAGCTTACAGTAGTCCAGTGTATTCATGAGGGGGCGGTCCGAGGCGCTCCCCTCTCCTCTGCTTCTTCCCCGGACCACCCCTCCCATGCCATAGGCCGGCGGTGACTGCCAGGCTTCATCCGGCAGTCACCGCCTCCTCATACTAGTGTTCTGAGGGTAGGGCAGTGCAGTGTTCGCTAGCGGAAGGTTTTGATAATGCTAACATTGCTAATACTGGGGTAGCGCTTGGAGCTGCTTACTTTACTAAGCAGCTCCTAGAGCGTTTTTTGGGGTAACTGGTCCTCTTTAACCTAAACTTAGGGGAAACATAGAGTTTGAGTTGAATGTTCCCTCTCATTTGAGGGCTTATTCTGCTCGTGAAGTAAAAAAAATGATTGAGAGACCTAATTGTGTTGACGGTTCTTAATGTATGAAGGTATGACACATGCGTTTACTCTAGGTTTGATCCAGGCACCGTGACTGTGCTAATCTTCTTATACTTGTTATCCTTTCTGCTAAAATGAACTTTTAAAATTATGATAATGAGCCAGAAGGGCTCTAGTGGCTGATGACAGAGCCCCTCTGTGCTGTAGCTTCACAGGCTGTCACATTGTACCCCTGGTTTATCATGCTCGATTTAGATGGCAGATTTTCTTTAAAGGGAACCTATCAGCCCTTTGGTCACATTTAAAGCAAAGATATTTTCTTTAATCACTCTTCAATTAAGAATACATCAGTAAAATTCACCACATATAACTAGGAGGCCCCAGTATGACCTGCAGTCATTAAAGTATTAAAGGGGTTGACCCAGATTTAGTATCAATTATGGGGGGACCAACACTCAGCTGTACTCTGCTCTGTAAACCCAT
Organism: Engystomops pustulosus; assembly: GCF_040894005.1. NCBI lineage: Eukaryota > Metazoa > Chordata > Amphibia > Anura > Leptodactylidae > Engystomops > Engystomops pustulosus. Next base: position 239,184,987 of record NC_092412.1, read on the forward strand.
TGGCACAGAGCCGGAAGCTGTGCGTTCTATGTCACAGTATTGAGTGGAAACTAGAATTACAGCCGGATCCTGTCTACGTTCAGTGTGAGCCCAGGATGCAGTTCTGCCCAGTACGGGGTCACAGAGCCAACTACTTCTGGTTATGTGTACTGATCTCCATCAGTGCCATAGACAATGAATGAAGTGTTAGCACACATGTCCAACCTGCTGTTCCATTCACTGGGGTACAATGGACCACAGACCCATAATCTTTAGGGGTCACCACCGATCAGCAAGTTATTCTCTATCCTGTCGATAGGGGAGTATTTATTATGACTGGACAAGCCCTTTAACAGCCCTTTTCTGTTTTTTACTTCTATTTCAAAAGCCAAAACTTTTTTTTATTATTCGATTTCCAGGGCTGCATGAGGATTGTCTCTACTGTCACTAATAAATATTCAAAGGAATGTATTGTGAAGCTGGAAAATGATCCAAAATGCAGGAGATGACTTTATTCTTTGGGTTGGGTAACATAAATGTATTTTAATATCTTTAAAAAATAAGGTTTTGCTGTAAAACCATATATTGTGACATCCATATCTTTTTCATACGTTTGTATATAGACCTGTGTGAGGTGTTATTTTTTGTAGGATGAGCTGATGTTTTCATTGCTATCTGGCAAAATGTGGCTATTTTGACATTTTTTTCTGTTACAATGTTCAGCTTATGGGATAGTTATTTTAATAGATCTGGCATTGGGACACAAGGGATACCAAACATACTGATGATTTCAGGGCATACATCTGGTTCCTTACTAAGTTACCCCCGCCTGTTCTTTCTCCTCCACGCTCAGCCACCACCCTTATGATATCCTCGCTCCTCATTCAGTTATTCCCCCCATCTTCTCCCGACTCCTTATTCAGTTGCCCTCTCATGTTCACCCCACCTCACTCAGTTGCCCCCTCATGTTTTTCACTGCCTCACTCAGTTGCCCCCTCATGTTCTTCCCCTCCTCACTCAGTTGACCCCCTCTTGTTCTTCCCCTCCTCACTCAGTTGCCCTCTCATGTTCACCCCACCTCACTCAGTTGCCCTCCTCATGTTTTTCCCCGCCTCACTCAGTTGCCCTTCTCATGTTCTTCCCCACCTCACTCAGTTGCCCTCCTCATGTTTTTCCCCGCCTCACTCAGTTGCCCTTCTCATGTTCTTCCCCACCTCACTCAGTTGCCCCTCCTCATGTTCTTCACTGCCTCACTCAGTTGCCCCCTCATGTTCTTCCCCTCCTCACTCAGTTGACCCCCTCTTGTTCTTCTCCTCCTCACTCAGTTACGCCCCCATGTTCTCCCCCAAACTCTTCTCTCGAATAGCCTCACTCGTGTTTCTTCCTCACTGTCATCAGCCCTGTTATATTCTGCCGCTTGTGTACTGCCTTCTCCTGCAGACCATTAAATCTTGACATTATTGCAGGTCCTTTAGCCTCCAGGAAGTAATATTCTCCTGGGGGGATGGTAGGACCAGAATTATGTAATTTCAGGTCCTGCAGAGAAAGCAGTGTACTCAATGCACACTTTTCATAACATTTTTGCCACAGAGGAGGGGGGTAGCACCCAAGAAGCCGCCCTCCCATCATTCATCAGGATGCCGCCCCAGACTATTTTCTCAGATTGAGATTACCTCATGGTAGATATCAAATAAGACAGCTAGGAAAGGAGTACACACGTGTTCAGACTAGCGAGAACAGAAAGTTACACGTTGCCACTTATCAGCACATCATTAGCTGTACTTTACAGTATAGCACTGTACGTAGCCCAAATGGTCACAGATGCTAGATACAGTGGGGGAGATCTATCAGGGCTTCTAGGCCGGAAATCTCTAGAAATATAGAACATGTCAGTCAAAATCTGGTTTCCTGGAATATACGTATTAAATATTGTTGTGTGAACGTTTCCTAATTACTTCATAGTAGAGGAATATCTGTTATCCAATGCACCCCAAAATATAGATGAAACTATGCAGTTTAGGCTTATGCAGCTTAGTGGATGATTTGGTGACTGACACACTGCCTTAAATGGTATTCTAAAACATTGAGTTTAATGCCGATGGAAGTAGTGTGTACAGGATCAAGACATGTTACACATTTTGTGGGGCATTGTCATTTTATCATCATCCTCATAGACTGTAAGCTCTTGTGTTACCCCCGTCATCCTCATAGACTGTAAGCTCTTGTGTCACTCCCTCATCCTTAGAGACTGTAAGCTCTTGTGTCACCCTCTCATCCTCATAGACTGTAAGCTCTTGTGTCACCCTCTCATCCTCATAGACTGTAAGCTCTTGTGTCCCCCCCTCATCCTCATAGACTGTAAGCTCTTGTGTCACCCCTTCATCCTCATAGACTGTAAGCTCTTGTGTCCCCCTCATCCTCATAGACTGTAAGCTCTTGTGTCACCCTCATCCTCATAGACTGTAACCTCTTGTGTCCCCCCTCATCCTCATAGACTGTAAGCTCTTGTATCAACCCCTCATCCTCATAGACTGTAAGCTCTTGTATCAACCCCTCATCCTCATAGACTGTAAGCTCTTGTGTCACCCCCTCATCCTCATAGACTGTAAGCTCTTGTGTCTCCCTCTCATCCTCACAGACTGTAAGATCTTGTGTCACCCCCTCATCCTCATAGACTGTAAGCTCTTGTGTCACCCCCTTCGTCCTCATAGACTGTAAGCTCTTGTGTCACCCCTCATCCTCATAGACTGTAAGTTCTTGTGTCACCCCCTCATCCTCATAGACTGTAAGCTCTTGTGTCACCCCCTCATCCTCATAGACTGTAAGCTCTTGTGTCACCCCCTCATCCTCATAGACTGTAAGCTCTTGTGTCACTCCCTCATCCTCATAGACTGTAAGTTCTTGTGTCTCCCCCTCATCCTCATAGACTGTAAGCTCTTGTGTCACCCCCTCATCCTCATAGACTGTAAGCTCTTGTGTCACCCCCTCATCCTCATAGACTGTAAGCTCTTGTGTCACTCCCTCATCCTCATAGACTGTAAGTTCTTGTGTCACCCCCTCATCCTCATGTAATGTAGTATTTTATTTGCTTATACCCCCGTGATTTGTAAAGTGCTTTGGAAATGACAGCGCTATATAAAGATTATTACCGTACTATTATTAGTTAGAAACCCCAACTCTACATTTTAGATCGTACTTGCAATACCAATCCTGGCCACATGGTGTGCTGGAAGATATGTTTTTCCCTGTACAAGTCTAGAACAGACACTTCCAGTTAGGTACAAGTAGTACAATACTCTACAGCTCCACCTAGTGATCAGATCAGTACAGTCCTCCACGTTCTCAGTAAGGAGCACAGAACACATGAAAAATAAAATAGCATCAAAGTAGTAAGAAAGTTGAGACCCGATGGTTCTGGAAGCTATTATACATTTGTAGATATAAAAACTGTAACCAGTCCATCAACCCGGATGAGACTAAATACTGTAAGAAAATGAATTTGGTCTCAAATTTAAATATTTGTTACATATTTGGAATCTGTGATGAAATTATTTCTGAATGTAAGACTTTGGCCGCCATCTCCTCGTGGCACTTCATGGTTTTGAAAAGCTTGACTTAAGTTTCAAGGGTTCTTCATTGTGAATGAGAAGCAGGATGAGAGCTGAAGCCCAGAGCCGCCTCATCTACCACAAAAAGATTTGTTCCAGAAACACAATACCAGGTCCTGCTGAGAAAGTGCAGACCTTCCCAAACCAAGAAGAGAAAAGAGTGCGAGCTCCTGGGGTTTTATGGATATTTTCACAATGTTGCACTTTTTCGAGGTAACACATGGTCCAACCATGCACCAAGTTTATATAAAACACCAAAAATAAGAGCATCCGACCAACCGAAACCTTGTGGCTTTGGGTCCCTGGGCTGAGCAGAGCATCAACCAGCTTTCCATTTTAAGTGGAGTATGTTCAAAGTATTGGGAGTATGTCCCCTTCATATACTCACAGGTAACACCTGATGGCACTGATTGCGGGAGTTAACCCCAATTAGATGCCACGCGCTGCCATTTTCCATTAATGACCTCATGGGGACTGATAATCCTAGGAAAAATGGTGACATGCACACACTGCCAGCATTTAAAGGATTAACATAGGCGGTCGGTGGCAGCAATGATGGTGGGTGTTACTGGTGGGTGTTTGCTGCACCCATGAAAGCTTGGAGTCTATACTCCACACTGTTAAGCTACATTCACAGAAACGTGTGCCTGTCGTGCCGTAGCATGGTGGGCATACGTCCACGCACAGGAGAGGAGGTGGTGAGCGCTACTCACCCCCGCCCCTCTCCATAGAGATACATGGCACATGGCACCATAATACTCGGAAACCTAGGACATGTTCTATCTTTTCTCCGGATACGGAGCGATACGGTGCCACACGTGTGCCGTACCATACCTCTCCGTACTGCTCCGTGCACCCATTTCCAGCCTATGGGGGACGTATATAGATCCACAAGCTTGCGGCCGTATATACTTCCCCAACGGTCGTGTGAATATATCCTTACAGTTTATCATATATTGAGTAATGGGTAGAAATGATCAAAACCCTAGGTTTGGGTAACCAAACTCTGTGAACCAGAACCTGAATGGGTCTTAGTAGTAGCAAAGTATAAAATCCAAACACCAGGAGTATGGGTCTGTCTCGTAAGAGCTTGCAGTCAATGGCTTTGTCTTTAGGTATTGACATTCTTTAGGAGTGCCATAAAACTGTACTACACAAGTAACTTACCTCCTTTCCACAGAACAGCGGATACGTACATGAGCAGCGCCCCATGGACTTCTATTACAGAGGTGCTGGATTATGATGACCCCTTTAATAAGGCTTCGATAACTCCATGTATTCTGGGTTAAAAATAAACGTTCATGTGGAAAATATTGGGCAACAGTCATAATAATAGACCCACGGGGAGCTCTTTCTACCCACACAGTTCTTTCCCAATACTGTATTATTTTGAGTATTTTTACTGCATTATTTTTGCATTTTTTTGTTTTGACTGTATGTTGTTATGTGTCTTGTTGCGGTGACACAATGTAACCATGTATGTGAGGGGTCTCCATTTTATCGACTTTGTCTTTGTGATTTCAATTGTTTCTTTACTTGTATTTAACTTTTTGCGCCAGTTAATGTTAATATGATAAAAATGAAATTTCCATATAAAGGATATTTTTTTTTTACCAGTCGTCACTTCCAATGACGTCATACTCCGATTGTGTTACAGTCTGACAATAGTTGCTATCCTTCTAAGTCTTCTACGTTACCTCTTTTCTTGGCTCAAAGCTTTAAAAAGTGACTGTATTATTGGGGTTCATTTACTTACCTGGTCCATTTGCGTTCCTGTGGTGCGTTGTCCGACGTGGATTCGCTTCCTGCCGGGATTCACTAAGGTCGTGCGCCCGATATCCTGCAGGTGTCGTTGCTGCGCCGAGGTCCGCCGGAGTTCACCATCTTCTTCCTGGTACATGTATGGCGTATCAAGCTACACAATTTTTTCTTAAATACAGTGGTTTTTCCGAATCTGTCAGTTTTCTGATGGCCACGCCCCCGATTTCCGTTGCATGCAAGCCGGCGCCGATGCGCCACAATCCGATCGCGTGCGCCAAAATCCCGGGGCAATTCGTCGCAAATCGGAAATCGTCAGGAAACCCGATGAAAGTGCGGTGTTTGGGCCCTTAGTAAATGAGCCCCTTTATTTCTATTCATTCTCCTATCGATGTCTCTTCGTGTGCACCTAGTGGTTGTGATGGGTTCTGCGGCCGCTCATTTGGTTAGAATAATAAACTGAAATTGTGGCATGAAAAATGTAAGGGTGGACCCATCTGCATAATGATATGGGCCCCTGGGGCCACCGTATAGAGTTGATTAGTTGGAGTTGTATATGGAGAAGCTCGATGAAGGATTGGTAATAATTTACTTTAGTACATTGTTCTCTCAGTATCTGACTCTAACTACATCTGACAGATATATCTCCATCAATAAGCAATGATTTAACTGCCTGTCATCTTCTTTTGGATCTACATTCGTCTAGGGTCAGACAAGTCACCCCTACTCCTCCGTCTTTTCATGCTCTGTAATATTATGTTGCTTCTTGTTCTTAAATTGAACCTGTCACCTTCGCTACCCCCCAAAGCCCCAAATCGTACCTTGTTCACTAGGGGAATTTAGCTATGCAGTCCAGCTACTCAACTATGCAGTCCAGCTACTTAATTATGCAGTCCAGCTACTTAACTATGCAGTCCAGCTACTCAACTATGCAGTCCAGCTACTTAACTATGCAGTCCAGCTACTCAACTATGTAGTCCAGCTAGATAACTATGCAGTCCAGCTGTAATCCAAATTGCTTATATATCAAAGCAAGTTTTCTCATAGGAAATCACTGAAACCCAAACGATTGGCTCCGCAATAACCAAATATTAAACCTCAGATCACAAGCAGAATTATAATCCAAATCGCTTGTATATTAAGGCAAAATTTTCCCTTGGAAAACAAATGTAGGGTAGCATGGTGGCTTAGTGGTTAGCACTACAGCCTTGCTGCGCTGGGGTCCTGTCCCAGGGTCAACATCTGCAAAGATTTCTTATGTTCTCTCCGTGTTTGCGTGGGTTTCCTCTGGGTCCTCCGGTTTCCTCCCACACTCCAAAACATACTGGTAGGTTGAGTAGATTGTGAGCCCCATGGGGACAGGGACTGATTTGGCAAGTTCTGTGCAGCGCTGCTTAATCTGTGTGCGCTATATAAATAAAGGAATTATTATTATTATTTATTCCAAACCCCAAAGTATTTAGTCCTGTTTAGTACAACATCCAGCCCCTTTATTTCTCCAACTTATAAAATATTCGGACTCATTTACTTACCCGGTCCTGTCTCGATCCCACGGCGCGTTGTCCGACAGTGATTCGGTTTCTGCTGGGATTCACTAAGGTCGTGCGCCCGATATCCAGTAGGTGTCGTTGCTGCTCCGAGGTCCGCCAGAGTTCATCTGCTTCTTCCTGGTGCATGTAAGTGCTGATCTTGCGACACATTTCATTTTTTAAATTCCGCGTTTTTTCTGAATCTGTCGGGTTGTCCGAAGGCCATGCCCCTGATTTCTGTCGCGTGAAAGCCGGTACAATTGCACCAAAATCCAATCGCGTGCGCCAAAATTCGGCGCAAAACGGAAAAATTCAGGAAACCTGACGAAAGTGCGGCCGCGGAGCCCTTACAATGGAGTCCCATTGTGTTACACAATTCTGTGAGGGATGGAGGTGCAGTACAGTAGAGGGTCCGGAGGGCTCACATAATGCTCTGATTACTTGTAAAACAAGTTGCAATTTTTGTAAGATACAGGAGGACCAAGTTACTTGTAATTCCAGGTTCCAGTGTATGTAGAGATGGAAACCACATAGAAAAGAACGGGGCGAGAGACTGACACATGACATTCTAGAATGGAGAACATGGAGAGTTATTAGTTAAAGTGTCATTTTTGGTAGACACCATCAGTTAGAACGCTACGTGCATTAACCATCCTAAAATAACATGTTACAGAATGACCTGAGGACTTCATGGAAGCCAAGCAAAAAAATCAATCATTTCATTCCAATGACATTAGTACAATGAATCTGACAATGGAAATATAACAATAGGTATACAATAGCTTACTAAGGTCTGATGGGTATCAAGTACAAAAAAATAATAATAATACGTAGCAAAGTAGTCTTGTTCTTTGTTATCTGATAAAATACAGGCAGTGCCTGGGTAGCCTACAAGATCGGTTCTGTAGGTTTGTTCTTAAGTTGAAAATGTATGTAAGTCGGAACTCCAGCCACATTTATTTTTGGTCCCTGTAACAATTGGATTTAAAAAAATTTGGGTTGACAAGGGAGCAAGGATTATCAATAAAGCTTCATTGCAGGACCTTATAGTGGATAATTGTAGCCTGTGACTAAAGTAAATAAATTATCAGCATCCAGAGGTCACAGTGGGGCGAGGGGTCCGTCTGTAACTAGGGGTCATCTGTTAGTCAGGTGTCCCTAAGTAGGGGACTGCCTATACAGTATACTGCCCCCAAAAAGCAGAATGATTTGAAATTTTGGTGGGGGACAAGCCTGGTACAGCCACAGCTCTAAACTGTATCAACACCCTAAGATCACCTGTGGTTCTGCAGGTACCCAGATAATAATAATAATAATAATCAGCAGATTTTAATAATTTAATAATAATAATAAAAGTCTTCTTATATTTGTTATCCATGGCATTCTTCCTTCTAAAATCAACTTTTACAATTATGGTTATGAGCCCGAAATGTTCTGGGAGGGTACCAAAACCCCTTCATGGTGCAGCTTCACAGGCTGTTACACTGTGCAGGAGCACTTTCCCCTACAGAACTGAATACACAGGCAGTTAAAACATAGTGGTAATAGGATCTTTATCTGCAGCTCACATTTCCAACTCTGTATTGAACTGTCTGTATCTTCACTTTTTAAACTCACAGAACCCCCAAGCCTGAAAGATAACCTTTTTATAACTAATATTACATAGGCAGCATGTTTCTAGATACTATAGAACTGAAGATAGGGGTGTCTGAAGTGACTCTCCCCCCATGCAGCCTCTCAACTTGACTCTTCTCTGCACATTATGACTGACTTTGGAGATTTATTGTGGATGAGATTTCAAATAAAAGATGAAATTCTAGAAAGGACGTTTCATCCCCTCCCCAGGGGGGGCTACTAGTTTAATGGGGTAAAATCTAGTGACATAGGGCGATATTTATTATACACCGGCGTAGACAGGTGCATCATGAGGCTCCGGCATGTTTATTTTTTTCCGGTGGGGTCCTGTGCAGCTTTTATTTCTATGGCAGGTCCCGCCTCGTGTAGAAATGGACACAACCAGCGAATTTTCACATATTAATATTCGCCGGCAGCAGCGAGTGATCAGACGCAGGTACAGAAATGCCCAAAGCCGGTCCACCCTCTGACCGACAGCGCCCCCACTTCATGCTCCATCAAACCATCCTGGCATGGAGGTGGCAGGAAGGAAAGAAAATAGCAATAAGCTGGCATGTGCTATTATTTCAGGGCTACTGTGCCACTGGCATCACATAGAAGTCCTGATAAATACCCCCCAGAGTCACTAAAAAAATATACATAATAAAAAGAAAATAGATGATACACTCCCTATAAGAGAGGAGTTGCTGTACACGATGGGGCAGATTTACTTACCCCGTCCAATCGCGATCCAGCGGCGCGTTCTTCTACGCTGATTCGGGTTCTGCCGGGATTCACTAAGGTCGCGCCCGATGTCCACTAGGTGTCGCTGCTGCGCTGAAGTCCACCGGAGTTCCCTGGAGTTCACCTCCTATGGAGTGCTATTTTTGCGACACAAATTTTTTTTTAAATTCTGCAGCTTTTCCGAATCCGTCGGGTTTTCTGACGGCCACGGCCCCCGATTTCTATCGCCTGAAAGCCGGCGTTGATGCCGCAATTCGCCGCAAAGCGGAAAAACACGATTCGGACCCTTTGTAAATGTGCCCCATTATCCCACATTTACTAAAAACAGTACAGTTGCCTGTGAAGTGTGCAGGGGGCGCCAGATTCATGAATTGTGCGCCCATTCTGCATGAATCTGGCTCCCCCTGCACTGCACCTCTATTTTTTGGTGCACCTTTAACAAGGGCTGTGCAACACAATTCTGTCGGACTTTGCATGATAAATGTGGCGCTTGGTCAGACTGAGCACCAGAACGCCCCCCTTCCGTAGAGAAATTTGTGTTGCCTGATGACTAGCACAGCCGCTACCCAAAACGGTTGCATGGGACACAAATTTGGCGCGGACACTTCTTAAATATCTATGCAAGCAGTTTGCACCTAAAAGAACGTGCAAAGTCCGACAGTAAACTGGCGCACGGAGCTTAGTAAATGTGCCCCGTTATGTTCTTTATGTCTGGTAAATCACTACAGGGGATGTCGCGCTTCGCTTGTCTGCGCAGCTTCTTTTGTAGGTCGCGGCGTCTCTGTGTTTATTTCTAAATTCTGGAGCTGAATCCTCTGTTACTTAGTTAAGATTCCAAGAACATGTAATCCTCCTTAAAGCTGTCCGTGGACGGAATATCTGAGAGCTGAGAACAGGCCACTCAGTCTTATCCCATATCTTCCTCGGGATTCTGTGGAGGAAGCCAATGATGAGCTGATAAACGTTTCGTTAAAACAAACGATCCCGTCTTCTGAAGACAATTATTCTTCTACGAAGAGAGAAATCTAGAATAATATCACAAATCTGTATCAGTAATTCCTCCCAGCATTACAGCCCCACAATAACTTCACCTCAACTTTGATTTTCAGATTGAAAGAAATGGAAGAGTATCTAAGACATCTTGGCTTCGCCTGCTGCAGAATCCCTTGAAGAACGTTCCATCACTTTCTTGGCTCGACTGGGGAAGCTGAGAGGAGATATCTGACACCAAGACGAGGTATAGTAAGAGGAATTATTGAGATCTGTCAGTTTTGATTTATGTGTACAGATCTGTCGAATAGATCATGTGATAGTATAGTCATAGTATAATAAAGTGTATTAAATTTTACAATTTTATAGGTAAAAGTGGTAGTCAAAACAGCACAAAAATCTTAGGTTGTTTTGCTATTAGCATTGTTGGAAGCATACACCAGTCTCATAGGTTGAGGCCAACTGTATTCATGAGCAGAAGGCCCATCTCTCTGTCACCCCCACGCCTCTCAGGATTGCAATGCTATTAATCATAGCCCCATTGCAGTGGATGTCTGCTTAAAAGGGTTGGTCACTTTTCTTTGTGTTTTTTTGTAACGTGTGTGTAAGTGTGGAGGGCAGGATATTAGGGAATTTACCAATGTACATCTATTACTAGCTCTGCTCCGCCTTCTAGATATGTAAAGTGAAGTCTCTTGTCTTTTACCTCATCAGCCAGAGTTTCCTGTCCATAAAATGGCCACCAATGGACAGTCATGTGATCGCAACCTGTCCATGAACAATCGCCCTGCCAGGACCTTATGATAGTGTTCATTAACCTGACGGAGCGGTGAGGGGTCCGTCGGACACCTGGTTTTTGTGATCTGTGAGGGTCTCAGCACTGAGATCCCCACTGATCAGCAAGTTAGGCTCTATCCCGGGGATAAGGCCTAACTTTTGTTCGTGGGAAAACCCCTTTAAATGGAAACATAGTCCTTGGGCCGATGACACTTGTGGCGTTTTTGTTGCATTTTTTTAATTGCGTTTTTCCAACCTTGAAAAACGTATCATTTTGGCATATTGGCTTTTTCAATGGGTTTTAGGATATGTATGTTAACTTGGAATTTTCTCCCCTGGATTTTTTTTGTCTTTGTTTTTTGAGGTGCTTTATTATTGCGTTCTTCAAAGCGGTTGCGTTTTTGGTCTGTGTTTACATGCACTAACAGCAGGGAGAAGATGACTGCGTTTTTACAAGTTCCTAGAGACACAGCTGTATGCAATTAACACACATCAGGAATTGCGTCTATAAAAACGCAAACACAAGCAAAAATGTGAAAAACACATGCGTAAAAAATGCACGCGTTGGGCAGCACGGTGGCTTAGTGGTTAGCACTACAGCCTTGCAGCGCTGGGGTCCTGGGTTCAAGTCCCATCCAGAACAACGTCTGCAAAGAGTTTGTATGTTCTCTCTGTGTTTGCGTGGGTTTCCTCCAGGTCCTCCGGTTTCCTCCCACACTCCAAAACATACTGGTAGGCTGACTAGATTGTGAGCCCCACGGGGACAGGGACTGATTTGGCAAACTCTGTGCAGCGCTGCATAATCTGTGTGCTCTATATAAATAAAGAATTATTATTATTACTATGCGTTTTCAATGTGTTCACACCAGAAGTGAGTCAATAACGCCACATGTGTCACCGGCCTAACTCTACTGATGCGGATCCTTCATATTCTCATCACAGTCATCACCTATGTATAAAACAACCTAACCACTTAATTAGAAACAAAGTATATTTTTAAAAAAATGCATTGAAATATTTTCACATCGAAGGCGGCCATTTTGCAGGTCAATAATTTACTTCGTATTGTGATAATGTCCTGATGAATTAAAAGGAACCCAAAATATATATTTTTAGATTTTTAGCATCTATACCACACGTGAAGGCTGGATCGCCAGCAGCAGAGGATTTTTAGGCTTCTTTGCCGATAAAAAGGGAGAGAAAAAAAAAAACTTCAAGGCGGACACATGTATAAATACACAAAAAGAGGAGCGCCTCTCAATGGAGGCTTTATTTTAATAAGCATCCCCCTGATGGGGATTTGCTGGTTGCCTGGGCATCTTCACCGTTGGTTGGGTTTATTTAAAGAGCTTTTCTTGTCACCTTTGAACTCCAACGATTTCTCCAGATGTACAAAAGGGAACAATGTCGAAAAAAAAAAATCTTGCTGCTTCAGCAGAACAGGATCCAGCTGGAAAGGGGGAACTAGATCTGCGAGTCATTGGTTACAGCTGTATTTCGATTTATGTCTTGGTCGGAAAAAAAATAAATTAGCAGATTAAATGACTCTTTGTGCGACTGTAGTGCGAGGCTTTTTAAGTGTGCGGAATGTTTTTGTTGTTTTTTAGGGTTTTTTTTCGCACATTTTTTTTCTTCCCGGAGATGTAATTAAACTAAGGGGCTCCCCGTGTTCTATAGGACGGTGGTTAAATTATACGAAGCAGGAATTGTAGAGAATGTGACCGTCCTCGTCGGTGGAGAGAGCCCGTCGCCAGCCTCGTGTCGGGAGAGACGCGCCTTCTTCTTGTTCTTGAGTTATCATTAGCGAGACGCGGCACCATTGTCTTGTGTTAGATTTTTCGGACACATAGGGTGTCGGCAGAGGCGCATTTATCCGAAAAGGTCTGGATATTGTAGTCCCATGCATCCGTTCTGAAGATGCCCCCACCTCCCCATCGGGGTCTCAGGTGGGGGGGGGGGGCGAGCTCATTATTTCATTCACTGGTGTGCGCTGACAGGTGCAAAAAACAGCTGCTACATCTGTTTCTGATTGAAACGGCCGCTCAACAAAAGTGGCCGCGCTCCCAGAGATCCAGGACACGATTCTTGTCTGCGCGATAGAAAAGGATACACTTGTGTTAGGTGGGTTTTTCTTTCAGCTCCGGTGAATAATGTATGTTTGGAAGGTTGTTCTTTTATAGACTATTGTGTCGGAGCCATTGGTCTGCTGATGCCACGGACAATAAGCGGCTTCATGGGAAGCTCTGAGATATTTAAAGGGATTTAGCAGCCAAAATAAAATATCCATAGAATAGGTTCTGGATTTCAGACTTGTTGGGGTTCGACAGCCAGAACCCCTAGAGGCCCAAATGTGCTCAAATGGAATAGAAAGCAGACAGTTCTGTTCTCTGTGTTGAGGCTGGACCTGGTTATCACAGGACAGCTCCCATTATACACCCCCAAAAGTAAATCCAACAATAATTCCTAAATACAAGCCCTACACCAAAAATAAGCCCTATTTATAAAAGGCTATATCTTCTGAGCTGTTTTCCAGGCATCTAGAAACACAGTTCTGGTGCCATTTTAAAGAGGAGAGTATCACACAGTCAGGGTTATGTATCACAGACTTTTTGGTATAAGAAAGTGGCAAAAAAGGGCTTATTACACCCCAATAGAGGCATAAACAGAGAACCATTGCTAGAGCAAAGCCAACTTTATGATTTGCAATTTTTTTTTAATACTCGCAAAAAAAGTTGCATGGTCACTCCACTCGCCTCCTTGTGATTATTTAGCAATTATTAAAATTAAAAAATCCCCAAAAGATTAATTAAAGGGCCAACACCACTATACTAAATTTGAAAAGCAGCGGAGCTGCAAAGGCAGGCAAGGAAGTATCGCAGGGAGCCACCTAATGATAAATCTCCCCCAATGATTGTGTTTCTTGGTGCCACAGAACCAGCAATATCCACTTTTAAATTTACTGCAATTTTCACATAGAGCTCCCACTCCTGACTAGAACTTTAACTGTAGATTTCTGCAGTTCTGTAGCACCTACAAGCACAATCCTTATGCAGTATTAAAGATTAGATTTTTGATTTGATTTTGATAAGATTTTTCGTATTGGTATCTGTCCGCCACTAGCCTGTCAGCTGATGGCAGCATGGAGAAGAAGGAGGAGGAGGAGCAGAAGCTGACAGATGTAATGGCCACAACTAGCTATTTCTACAATAGTTGCTCATGTAAGAGAAGTGTTATTGGTAGACATGATACATTTGGAAATCGCTAATTAGAAGTATTCCTTGACGATGGTCACTAAGTTTTCTGGGGCTGAGGATCCCCTCAGTCATCAAAGAGACTGTCACAACTTTAGAAGTTATCTTTAATCCATAGGCTAGGGGATAACTTCCAAATCAGTGAGAGTCTCATAGCCGGGACTTGAACCAATAATGGGAACATGACCCCCAGTAATTAATGGGTGGAGCGACAATTCTGTAGCAGCGGCCGTAATTGGACGAGCTGTTCTCTGGAATAGAATGGAGCAGCAGGTCATGTGCTCGTCCTGCTGCTCCGCCCATTAATGAGAACAGGATCCCCTTTCTTCTTGTTCACATGATCGGTGGGGAACCCAGTTGTCGAACCCTTACCAATCAGGTTGTTATCCCCTATCCTGTGGAATGAGGATAACTTCAGAAATTGGGACAACCCCTTTAAGTCATTCCTTATAAAAATTCAAAATTCAGTATACAACATACCCCAATTCAGACATAACAACATTAACTGTGCAGGCCAGACAGTTCTGTTTTAGAGATGAAATGAAATGGTTATTAATTACTTAAAACATATTCATTGTGATCCCAAATATTTTTATAGAAATTTTATTTTTTTATTTCATTCGGATTTTATTCTGAAATTTTCATAAACTTTGTAAAACCTCAAAACTGTATCTGATGATTGTTTATCCTTTTCACGCCTCCCACATCCTCACTTTGTAGTCTATGCCAAAAAGTTATCCATCTTCCCCTAAACGAGCCTCCTATAGGGTATTTATAGGTTTTGCTTCACTCCTGTAGTTATATGAAAGATTATAGGATGAAGTTTAGGATTTAGGACTGGGGCCATCAGGGGGCATAAACTTTTTACTATCTGGAAATCCTCTTCTGTAGAACTAATACAAGTCCTGCTGATGAAGCTGTACTGCTCAAATTATATTTCATTTGCTTTAAGAGGCGACTTTGCTCTCATGTTACTATTGGAATCGCTCACTTTTGCTTTAAGTAATTCCAAGTAGTGACCTGACTATGATCGACGCTTTATGGCTGTAATTCCTTTACTCAAACACTACAATTTATTGGCCCAAATATGATTATATATATATTTAGATCTGTAAGCAGACATGTAACCTGAATCTCAGGGGTGTAACTACAGTGGTAGCAGCCATAGCAGGCGCTTTGGGGCCCACAGTGTTAGGGGGCCCTAGTATCTGGGGTATTGATTGTGTATTTGGTGTATGCTGTATGTGTGTGTTGTGTATGTAATGTATGAGTGTGTTTATGCTGTTTGTCTATATATGGTATTGTATGTATATGGGTATTTGTATGTGTGTATATGTGATGTGTATATGCTGCATGGGTATATATGGTACTGTATGTATGTATATGTGTATTTGTATGTGTGTATATGTGATGTGTGTATGCTGCATGGATGCATATGTAACTGTATGTATGCATATGTGATGTGTGTATACTGTATGCGTGTTTATGCTGTATGTCTATATACTGTATGTATAAGTATTTTAATGTGTGTTTATATGATATGATGTGTTTGTATAAAAAGTATATTTTGTTAAAGGGGAAGGAGGGCCTAGTTAAGAAATTTGCCATGGCCAAGCCTATCCTAGTTGCACCCCTGCGGAAGCTGATGTGCGGCAACAGGCCCCTTGCTGCAATATGTAGTTTATAGTATGTAGAAGAGGCTCCTCATGGACCCTCACAAGATTCTGTCTTTGAAAAAAAATGTCCAAAATGCCTTGCACCTTTTTCAAGGGTTTTAGACCAATTTTAGACACTTTTACGAATAGTACAGAAAAGGGTTAGTGCCCTAATAAAAGGGTGTGGCTTCACTGAGAATAGGCCGAGTGCCAAAATTTGGCAGATGTACCATAATTTTGGGATAGTTTCCCGGCTTAGGAACTAGGAGGCGCCACGTAAGACAAACAGTCCTATATAACGCCAAATTTATCATTCAGTGTCAGTAAAAATGGAGTTAACCGTTGCCTATATTTACATCTCCAAATATAGAATTTTCTAGTTTGACTATTTTGGTTTATATTCCTCTATTGTTCTCCTATACTATAAATCCTATGATTCCTCAAGAAAGCATCACATAGGCAGCTGGGATGTATGTAAACTTTTCTATATTCTCTCAAACAAATCTCAGAAACTTTAAATAAAAAGTCAGGGAGGCTACAAAGTACCTGTGATAGGATGTGTACACATCGTTATATTAATAAACTAAGTTTAGGAGGAAACAGGGACAAATAAGACAAAGAGAAAAGTTGGGTTCGTGTTTCATAGGAAAGGCTCCTGAACTCTGAACTTGCAGACACACAAGCAGACATATACAAAAATATCAATAGTGCAAAAGTACAAAAACATCAATACAGAAAACTGTTAACAAGATAATGGAGTTGAAACTGTATCTAAAATCTCTTTCCAAGACAGAGGTGTACGGTACGTAATGCCCCGCACACTGCATGTGCTTTGACATCGAGTTATTTTAGATTTTTTTTGACTTTCACTTAAATTGGTGTTTTCAAAATATTGCCGGTTTCCCTTGGAAACTGGAGGTTGGATGAAAGATCGCAGAGCTTGAAAGCAAAACTATTCAACATCGTAAGCAGAATTTACTCATACATTGTTCCGTGTTTCTATTTGTAGTAAATATTGAGGGCAAATAGGTTGGTTGGATGTATAGTTACCGGATGCCCTCCGCTAGTTCATAAAAGTGAACCCTACAAATTGATGTGAAATGCGTTACTCAGTTTGGGCTTATAGTCTTACAAAAATGTTCTTCATGAAGTTTCCCTGTTTTTTTTCCATAGTTCAGGGTCACTGCTGGGTTAATAGTTTATTGTCCTTTCCAACGCACATAAAACTGGATTGATATCTCTATTTTCTAGTCTTGTATAATTTGTCTTTCTCCTCACAATGTTTCAGTTTTTTTTAAACAAGTTCATATTCTATAGACAATTTTACGTGTCTCATTCAGGTCTTTTGTACACAACTGCAGTACCTAAAATCACCACTATACATAGTACAGAGAGTGAACTAACATCGAAACAAAACTGGGATCAGGAATCTCCAGGAACTGAGGAAATACAGGGATATCAAATAGAGAACATCAATTGTAATATAGGGGACAACATTTTCAAGTTAAAGGCCACTTACCCCTATAGACCAAGTTTAAGACTTTTTGTCTGATGTGGATGATGTTTTAACGGAATTTAATAAAGAATATTGATGGAGTGGTGGTACCACATGTGAAGCAGGCCTCCATTTATATAGGTCAGTGGTGGCGAACCTATGGCACTGGTGCCAGAGGTGGCACTCAGAGCCCTTTCTGTGGGCACTCAGGCCATCACCAGAGATGACTCCAGATATCTTCCTGCAGTCCCAGACAGCCCGGGACTTGCTGTGCACAGAGCTATTTTAAAGTGACAGCTGTACCTGGGACTATTTTCTGCTTTATTGGTGTCCTCATGGTGCTGGTATTAATGAAAACCGTGACAGAGAAGGGAGTAGTAATCACAAATTACATTTCTGTGTTGGCACTTTGCGATAAATAAGCGGGTCATTGTTGTAGTTTGGGCACTCGGCCTATAAAAGGTTTACCATCACTGATATAGGGTATATATCCCTGAATCCTGGAGCCCCTAGTGGTTGGACTCCTAAGATTTTCTGTGGATAGGGGATACGTGTCTATGGTGGGACAACCCATGTAATGGTTCTTCACATCTGTAGGTCCACAGTAATTATTAGCGGGACATCTCCAAATGACCACATCTTACAGAAGGACACTTTTATGTCCAAACCAAACATTGTTTTTGAAAAGACCACCCCATGGAAGAAGAAGAAGAGTGAAGAAATCAGGTGATACCTTTTTGAGGCTAACTGAGTATATTTGAGGGTGAGCCTTCGAGAATCCTAGTTCTCTCCATCAGACATGGGGTTATGCATGTCTGGCAAAGAGAACTAGTATTCTCGAAAGCTCACCCTCAAATATACTCAGTTAGCCTCAAAAAGGTATCGCCTGATTTCTTCACTCTTCTTCTGCTCTCCATGGTTAACACGGTACAAATCCACACTACTAGCACCCCATAGAAGGTCATTCAATTCAATTGTGGGTGGTTTTGTAATAGAAGGCACTGACCAGTCTTGCAGGCCGCTTAGGAGTGACCTCAAATGACTGTTAGATGAGGGCTATATGCAGACATGTTATTGCTGAAATCTAAATTTGACTGTAGATAGGAATAGATTGAGTCACTTAAAAAATCTCCACGACTAGACACATTTTTGTCATCATTGCTTTTTTTTCCAGCAATGTGACCCTGTTTCTCCATTGAGTAATACCTAAGTGAGTCTCTCATAGGATTTTATTAAGCAGAGCTACCTCAAATTTTGGGGTTTGCAATGTAAGGAGTATTCCTTGATGTATGATGAAGATTATAAAGCATTGGGACACTGCAACTGTATTATGTGTGCACAGGTCCTTTCCAGTCCCATTTATTTCCATGGTTAGAGATTACAGACAAACCATGACTTACTCCGATTTTTACATCCCCTGGAGTGGAGGTTGGGACAATACTAATATAAAATGAAAAAAGAAAAAATTGGAGATATTGGGGCAGATTTATCAAGCAGTCTGAAAGTCAGAATATTTCCAGTTGCCCATGGCAACCAATCACAGCTCAGCTTTCATTTCACCAGTGCTCATGAATATTTTAAAGGGGAGCTGTGATTGGTTGCCATGGGCAATTGGAAATATTCTGACTTTCAGACTGCTTGATAAATCTGCCCCATTGAGTTCTGCTGAAAATTGAAAGCTCTCAAAGTTACTTAAAATAAAAACATATGTAACAAATAAAAGAGAGAGTTGGATACACATGCAGATAAAAGCCCAGTATGGCCGCTCACTTTTCATGTTTGTATTGTGTTGCTCCCGTCCTTATGTAACACAATTTCATGGAGGATAAAATCCCCGGCACATGATGCTTTGATGGCTTTGAATAAACCTTAATGTTTCAGATCTAGACATGGTTGCGATTGATCTGTCTGGATTCATCTGCTCTTCAGCTGTGTCAGGCTGCTCCTCGGATCAATAAAGGTACAATGTCTGACCCTCGGAAATATCAGCACCATCGATCGGCAAAGCAAAGAGAAAATAAAACTGCAAAGCGAGAGAATACCAGAATATGCACATCTCACCTACCCCAGGCCACAAGATGGTGGGTGGTACTAAAATCTGATACATTTTCCAAAGAGTTTGTTTTCAATCTATTTTTGGAACGTAGAAAAACATATTTTCCAAAAATAGTTCCAAGACGGAACGGGAATGTTTGCTGAGGCCAGACATACTGTGAGCAGTTTATACATAGCCCCCTACACAGAGAGTGCTCTACAGGAGTCAGACCAGTCATACACAGCTCGGGATGGTGCAAGAGGCCATTAAGAACAGGAAACGGGGACGGCGGCCAAGGAACAGAGAACGTTCTCCTAAATCACTCCTTTATTAATATCCCGATAAACAGTCTCCTTTTACTTCTTTCTCCGGGATTATAACCTAGATAGTGAGGCTTAGATTACACAGACATGTTGCGAAAAATGCACTCAAGTTTTTATGGGTACAAATAAAAGGTAACTATGTGAAGTGTGGAGGATAACCTCAACCAAAAAATATGTTGTATTTGTAAATATTTGGCTGTAGAGGTGGCCCATAGTTCCGTAATGGCTTCTCTGGGTAGTCTTATGATTCAGATGGTGCCCACATATATTTCTAATATAATCCCCATCCAAAAAATGTCTGAACACTGGCGGCAGTGACTCTTTTTTTTTTTTTAATAACGTCTCCTAAATATAAATAATATCCCTTTTCATCACAAGGGTTTTCGGAGAAGTAATCCCAGTCTGGTGTTTAGACCCCCCTTTGATTATTTGCTCTTGTGTGAAGAAATTTGATCTGGCCTTATGTTACATGACAAATGAAAACAAGAACAAATTGAGGTTTGTCACAGTAGGGTCACATCTTAAAGGGGTTTTCGAGCTTATTTGTAGTGATGACCTATCCACAGGAGAGATCTTCAGGATCAGATCAAGGGCTCAATACCCGATATCCCCAGCGATCATCGGATTATGACGGATGGACAAAAGACAGAGCTCAACCCTCACTCTATGAATCTTCTACCATGTATAGAGTATGAAACCCCCTGCTCCTCACCTTTTTAGTCATCTATTTATTTAAATTAGGTAGAGATGGTACCCCTGACTCTCCTGTAGGCCTAGTAGGCTCCTCAAAAACTGAAATCGTTGCTGACTCACAGAAAAGTAACCTTATCCATAAGGATCATAAAATTCTTGTTTATTGGTACTCAGTGGGGTAACTAGAAGCTGATGGGCCCCGGTGCAAAGTCTGTGCCAGGCCCCCGACTATAATGTATGGTTTATAATATTAGTCTTCTCATATGGGAAAGTGACACCATAAGGGCCCCCTAAACCTCCTGGACCCGGGTGCGATCGCACCCTCTGCACCCCCTCAAGTTGCGCCTCTGTTGGTACTCTATGTATATTTTGCTCTATGTTGGAGGTCCATTAGGCACAGCCTGGGCACCCATGATGTTGGCTAGCTTGACATACCTAGATATTAATCAATTTTATCCAGGAAAATATCTTGGGTCTGTCCAGGACTTCCTATGACTACATAACTAGCAGCCCCTTAGGTAGGGTATGAAATGCCTTCTTTTATGTGAAATCTCATTATCATGGTAGCAGAGAACCACATATAGGGGGACTGAAGTGTCTCTCTTCCTGTAGCCTCGAAATGTGACGCAACTCTTCATCACTTTTTTTTAAAATAGGTTAATGGAAGAGATTTCTCATAAAATATGGAATTTTAGAAAGTAGATTTCAAACCCTACCTGAGGGGGATAGTAGTTTAGTGGGGTAAACCTGCCGACCTTGTTCCTTTAAATACACTCACCGTTTTTGGCTATTTGTTCCAATGGAAAGACCTGAAATGCTCAGGATCCTGTTTAGTAGTGATCCTTCTGTCCCTGCTCCAGTGACTATGGAGGTCCATGATTGTCGGCAATGGGCAGCACAGTGGCTGAGTGGGTAGCACTTCTACCTTGCAGCACTGGGGTCCTTTGTTTAAGTCCCACCCAGGGTCAACATCTACAAAGAGTTTGTATGTTCTCTCCATGTTTGCGTGGGTTTCCTCTGGGTCCTCCAGTTTCCTTCCACACTCCAAGACATACTGGTAGATTGTGAGCCCCATTGGGGACAGGGACCGATTTGACAAGCTCTGTGCAGGGCTCTGTAGGTGCTATATAAATAAAGAATTATTATTATTAATGGTCATGGGATCATCATGACCAATCCCCATCCATCTGGGAGTTTTTTCCGATGAGCCCCATGAGCCTGACAATAAAACTCGGTTGCAAATGGTTTATATCATATTTACACATTCTTGCATTTTAGTGTAGAATATTCTTGATATGCAGCAATTTGCATCTGACTATTTTTAGCATAGTCACCCTCGTAAACTATAACTGTAATTTGCAGCCATTTCTCGAATGCGTGCGAGTAGTTTACTACTTCCCCAAGTTCAAAAGCAAAGCTCTTCGCATACTGTATGAAACATCTGTGTGTGACATGAGGGTCGCAGGTTCAATTCCCAGTGGGACAGACTCATTCTTGCACGCCGCAGCGGTAAACCACTTGATCACCAATTATAATTAGATAATATGAATGATGCAGTAATTGCTTGTTTAACGTTCCTTAGTATAAGGATGAAAAGAATACAATAATTATTGTCTGGACCGACTTCCTGGAACCTAAGCTGCCAGTTTGCTGTGCTTGAAAACACCCAGTGATAGATTGGTATTTGGTAGACTGAAGGCAGGAACATTACGAGGAGCGATCGGGAGGCACCAGAAAGGGAGACGTTCTCAGCTGAAATCACAAAATGATTCAAAAGACAGTAACTCACATTATTAGTAGAAATTATATAATAAATGGCGACATAGTGACCCCTCCAAACACTATGCATTGAAGATGTCTTCCCAATTCTTGTCTTTCAGAAAAGACCCAACAATAAACCGAACAAAAAAAATGCCTCTTTGATCAATAGAACAGATGTTATCTGTATGCAAACTGGGCACTATGGGGCACATTTACACACCCGTCCTGCGCGATCCCCAAAAGAGCATTGTCCAACCGGAATGCACATCTGCCGCGATTCACTACGATCCTGCATGTGTCGCTTCCCTGCTCAGGTCCCCGGAGTTCACCTTCTACTTCCTGGTGCATGTAAGTGCATTGTCACAAATGAAATCTTAAATCCGACGTTGATGCCGGGATTCACTAAGGTCGTGCGCCCGATGTCCACTAGGTGTCGCTGCTGCGCTGAAGTCGGTCGGAGTTCACCTTCTTCAGCCTGGTGTATGTGAGTGCTATTCTTGCGACACAATTTTTTTTTTTTTAGTAAAATGCGCGATTAGGACCCTTAGTAAGTGAGCCCCTATGTGTTTGGTTTCCCTGCAGCACCCCCGCAGGGGAAACTAAGCATTACACTTAATTAATGATATATTGGTACAGGCAGTACAGGTCCCTTGGGTTTGTACTTTGTAAGTTGAATTTGTATCTAAGTCGGAACTGTATATTTTATAATTGTAGTTCCACACAAAAATAATTTTTCCCAGTGACAATTGGATTTTCAAAAATCGGAAGGGGTCCGTCTGTAACTAGGGGTCATCTGTAAGTCGGGTGTCCTTAAGCAGGGAACCGGCTGTATTTGGTTCACTGAAGGCAGGGACATTACAAGGGACATTCAGAAGGCACCAGAAAGGGAACTCATTAAATCATTCAAAAGACTCACTAACTCACATTAGTAATAGAATTTGTATACTACAGGGTGGCATTCTGACCCCTCTTACCACTACAGTTGGAAAGTGTCCTCCGATTTAGTTAATTCTTGTCTTTTTAGAAGGGTCCACTGACAATAAACTTTGCACAATTTGTCCCTTTCATAATATCCACAAAGCAGCTGTAATCTGTGTACAAATGGGGCACCAAGTGTTTGATATCCCTGCAGCTCCCCCGCAGGAGAAACTAGGCATTACACTTTGCTTTTTCAATTCATAAATGATTGGTATTTGGTAGACTGAAGGCAGGGACATTACAGGGAGCACTTGGGAGGCACTAGAAATGGAGACGTTCTCAGTTAAACTCATAAAAACATTCAAAAGACAGTAACTCACATTATTATTAGAAATTATATACGAAATGTAAGTGTAACCTCTAGTTATTGGGGCTCTATGAAAAAAACAGGACCAATCAATTATAATCTATACACAATACTTTAGGCCACCGTAGGCACAAGGGATCAGGTGCCCATTATAGTTATAACCCCTGCCTAGAACGCATGCACTTCAAAGGAAATATCTTCCATTACAGGGGGATCCATAATAGAGGGGCAGTTATAAAAGTAATACAATAATGTTACCGTGTCCCCTACTAATAGCTTCAGGGTCCTGCTATGGATAAAGCCCACCACATCTTCAATAGGTTTTGGTTTTCCCATGAAGAAAGTTCTCA
Source organism: Engystomops pustulosus (assembly GCF_040894005.1). Classification (NCBI taxonomy): domain Eukaryota; kingdom Metazoa; phylum Chordata; class Amphibia; order Anura; family Leptodactylidae; genus Engystomops; species Engystomops pustulosus. The sequence continues at coordinate 239,208,834 of NC_092412.1, forward strand.
AATTTGAATCCCCTAGTGATATTTACACAATAAAGATATATTTTAACCGCTTACTTCACAATTTTACTCAGTTTTACTGCTGTTTTGGCTCCTATCACTCAGTGATGGTTAGTGTAATATTCCAGAGTGCGGGCAGGGACTCTCTAAGCAGACACTTCCCTTTGTGCTATGAGATGCTGTGTGCTGACAAAGTGCTTAGATTATCAGGGTCCAGGGTTTATATACACTTATTTAGTTTTTGAACTTTATACTAGCATCTGATCACATAGAAAAAGAGAGATGAGACAGATCAGAGTCCTGTGATGGATATAAGACACAAGGACAATAACATACTCAGCTCTTCTACCCCAACAAATAAATACAATACAATAATACTATCTCACCTATAAAGCACACAGTCAGCACTGCTATGCTCCCTCCCCATGGATCCAGAGCTTATCTTGTCTTTAGAGCTGCTGCTGGACAGGAAGTGCCTCCTGTCCCTCCCCCTAGAGAGAAGCTACAGGAATCTGCCGACCGTAGTCAGGAGTCTATGGTTGTATCCAGGAACAACTGAAATGCAAACACCAGGACTGATAGAGATAGGTTGGAATTATATCTGTGAAATGCTGTATTTTTGTTAATAACAGTGAATTAGAGAATGTGTTATTTTGTTATCCTGAGTACATTTGTGGGAATATCCCTTTAACACTCGTCCAAACCTCTCATACACATGTATACTTATTATTCATATAGCTCTCAATTGAGGACAAACCCTTTTTTTATCAGCTTCACTCACTTATAGGACTCACTATAAGTCACTACAAGTCCCTTTTGTGATAATGTACACCCAGATCCCAAACCTACGTTCAGTACATGACTCCCTATTCTCCTTGTACTTACCGAAAAGTTATTCCCTATTTTGCTCCTGTATTATCATGCCCATTCCCAGACCCATGTACTCTCCGTAACAATCTGCACATTCGCTCTGAATGATGTGGACAAATGTCACTTGCTCTTTAGGACATCAATTTTTTCACATTTATGAATGACTCACCCCAGGGGGAATTTAATAGGAAACCATTTAACTTTCATTATAAAGTCATTTAGAGGGACATAGAAATAGTGTGATGACGCCATAGTTCTTAGAAGCGGAGAAGGGACAGGTCCGATCACTAAGTACTGTAGGTAGGTTGCCATTAACCAGTTGTAACAGTCATTATTGACTCTCTAAACTATAGGTTTCCATAGGTTCTGATTCTGCAGTACAACACTTGACCATTGATTTTAAAGGGCAGCAAGAAGCAACATTACAGCGTCTTCATTACCATACACAATGCCATTCATTCTGTATTGCCTGAAGATGGCGCTGTTTCCTGCTCATTTGAATTGCTCAAAGATTCCTTAAGCTGCAGTACCACACATAGCCACTACCGGATGAATGGCGCTGTGTTTCATAAATATGAGAAATTTTTGCCCTAGTGCCTTCATTTTGTCACTGGCCTGATGATCAATCACTTGATGGGCGCTAGACTTCCGCTGATTTAAAATTGCATATTATAAGGATTGATAATGGATTATAAAAAAAACGGAAATATCTTTCCATTGAAAACATGGCTCACTAATTTTATGGTCAAAATGCTGAGAATTTGAAACAATTTACCTGCTTCCCATTTTGCCAGATTTACCTAGAATCATTCTCCATCATCCTGTATCATTCTCTGTATAAGATATATAAGGGCGAATCACCGGTATCTGAACTAAGAATTTGGGGTTAAGTGTAGAAAAGGGAATAATATACGTCACATATGAGAAAGTTCTTTCTTGGAATTGATGGACATTTGTCTGTCTTCATCCTGACAAGGCATAAGAACATATGACCCGCACATAGTACTTCTCCCATCGCCGTATACTAATTTACCATAGGCAACAGTGACACCTACAGGACAAGATGAGCATCAACTTATAGTTATTGGAATATAAGACAATAGAGGTTATTTAATGTCTATTATTACAATGGGGTCATATGTAATAGACAATGACAGTCGTATTTATGTAAAATATTTTGTGATATTTTATTAACTTTTATTAATCGTGCGTAGGTTTTATAACACATCGCCCCCCCCCCCCCTAAGCTGTATCCTCTGACAGTAGGTTCTGTGTTCAAAGACAGCAGAAAGCGAGCTCCTATGGGACCCCTTTACTCCCATGAAAAATCAATATATGCTGAACGGATTCTGTCTCCTAGGCCGGCAGAGGCGGAGGCTGCCGGGGATCAAGTGGAAATGGAGGAGACTCTCAGGACTTTCTGTCTCTGTCAAGCTCAGCACATATTGCTTCCTCCCCGGAGAATGGGAGACAAAGCAGAAAACTCCGGAATATACCAGGGTCATGCCAGGACAACTGCCTCATTTATTCAACAGCATGCAATAGGCACCAGGGACCCTATATATATATATATATATATATATATATATATATATATATATATGAGAGAGAGAGAGGCGGTCCCCTACTTAAGAACACCCGACTTACATTCGACCTAGTTACAAACGGACCTCTGAATGTCGGTAATTTACTGTATTTTAGCCTGAGCCTACAATAAACAGCTGTAACAGTTATCACAGGCGTCTGTAATGATGGTTAATTCTGGTTCTTATGACAACCCAAGAGTTTTAAAATCCAATTGTCACAGAGACCCAAAAATATTTGTATATAAAATATACAGTTCCGACTTACATACAAATTCAACTTAAGAACAAACCTAAAGAACCTATCTTGTACGTAACCCGGGGACTGTCTGTATATATGTACAGGTAGTCCCTGAGTTACGTTCAGGATAGGTTCCTTAGGTCTGTACTTGAGTTGAATTTGTATGTAAGTCGGAACTGTATACTTCATAATTGTAACCCCAGTCAAAAAATGTTTTGGACTCTGTGACAATTAGATTTTAAAAATGTTGGGTTGTCATAAGAAACAGAATTAACAATGAATCTTAATTGCAGACACCTCTGATATCTGTCATTGTAGCCTTGGGTACAGTAACAGTAAGTACAGTAACTTACCAACATCCAGAGGTCCGTTTGTAACTAGGGGTTGTCTGTAAGTCGGGTCTTCTTAAGTAGGGGACCGCCTGTACATATATATATATATATATATATATATATATATATATAGCCTCCCAAATAGTGGCATACAATACCCCCTTCCCTATACTGCAGGTCAACCCAGAGGACAATGCATGTTTATGGGTTAAAAAATTGGGTTAAATAATAATAAGATACATCTAGAAAAATGGCCCAAATGCTTAAATTATGTAAAAGGACATCTACCACCAGGATGAAGGATTGTAAACCAAGCACTATATATAGATATACTGGTGTGTGCCTGCAGGATCTTCTCTTCTTATGCCCTTGTTTTTACAACAAAAAAGCTTTAAAAATTATGCAAATGAGGGGCTCTGCTCTCAATTAACACCTATGGAGCCCAGAGTGCCTCAGGCTCATTTGCATAATTATAAAGCTTTTTTTATAAAGAACAAGGGAATAAGAAGCTAAAAGAAGAGCAGATCCTGCCAGAGCGGGCACACACCAGTATGTCAGTGTACTTGGTTTACAATCCTTCATCCTGGTGGTAGATGGCTTTTAAGTATTCAAATATTGAACCTAATTTACGGTATTAGAATATTGTAACCTACTAACAAAGCCCTTGGGTCGCAGTGTACAGTATGACCACTGGGTGGCTGCATTTTGATACATATAAGATACAAATCTTGTGACAGTTTCCCAAAATGAACAGAAAAAAAAATCATCATTTTGTGCCTTGTACCTCAAAAGTTATTACTATAAACTAGAACTATATGTTACAATTGGTTATGTGAGATCTAGTTGCTCTGTGTATATATAAGGAGTCTAAAGTCCTGGGACACCTATTTATATCAAGAATGAAAGGGAAAAGGACATATCTGACACCCCAGCAAGTAATGGGGGAGGGGCAAATCTTTAAGGCTATGAATGGAACATGGCCGCCATCTTGAAAGCCAATATTCTGGATTAGAAGGAGGTAATTTAGCACAAAAGACCAAAATTGTCTCAGAAATTGTTCAAAAGTTATCAGCACAAAGATTCTCCATAGATTCTCATTCAGATTCATAATGATTGGATCCAGAGACTTCAGCTCTGTGTTCAGCACCAGGGACAACACGTCACATAGCTGTGCATCACAGGGAACCTTCCTGGTTGTTGTCACCAATTTCTGTGTTGATAACTTTTAAACTATAAAAGATCTTACAATCTGATGGCGTCAAATCGATTTCTTAGAAAACTTTGGTCTTCGTTAGGCTCCATGACAAACTTCACATTGTAAAAACTTGTCCTTGATCCAATATGGCAGCTTTTAAGATGGCGGCTTTGTACTGAACAGAAACTAAAAGATCAACTCATTACTTGCTGGGGTATCAGATATGTTATCTTTTTTCTGAATTAAAAGGATGTTCTTGGACTTTTTACTCACCCTGTACTTCACTTACTCCGTGACTGTGGTTATTTTCTTATATTTGATATCCATGGCCTTCTTCCTGCTAAAAGCAACTTTTAAAATTATGCTAATGAGCCATAAAGGCTTTGGGTGGTGTTACCAGAGCCCCTCTGTGCTGATATGTTAAGTCTAGGAAGCTGTCTGTCTAGTTCTTTAAAGCTTCACAGGCTGTTACACTGTCTAACCCTCTCCCCTGCTCTCTCAGCACTTTCCTGTCCCTCTTCGCCTATCAGTGAGTTTTAGAACACAGTAGGATGGGAGAAAGTGCTCCTGCACAGTGTAACAGCCAGCGAACCTTTGGACAGCTAGACAGACAGCTTCCTGAAAGTGTCCTGTTGGACGTTCCATCTCTGCTGCATTTGTGCTCATTCACAGAATCTCCCTTTAATTAATATAGAAATACAGCAAACTAGTAAATGAATATTTTGAAAAAATTTAAAAATCTAAGTTTTTATATTATATGGATGCAGAACATTTCATACAAATTGCTGACAATGATTTTATTACTCTGCAGCACTGAGAGCTCTTTCTCAGTTCTGTACATTGTCCCTAAAATAAAAACTACTGTTTTAAAAAATTTCTCACAGCAGTTTTATGTGAAAACCTCTATTTTTGAAGACTCTGAAAATGATCTGACGTGGATACATTGTACCCTGTGCATTTATCTACAAAGAAAGGGATAATAGCAACGGTTTGAAGTAACATTGTAAGGGAGAAAAAAACGAAATAAATGAAATTTACCTAGAGATAAAAATTTATAGAGAAAATAGATAAAACAAAATGGGGCTTATTTACTAAGGACTGTTCGCCGTTTTCGGGATTTGCGCAGCTTTGACTGGTATTTAACAGGGGTCTGCGCTGGGATTTTGTCACACGTGATTGGATTGTGGTGGAGCTGCGCTGACTTTCATACGACAGAAATCAGGGGACGGGCCGTCGGATGTTCCAAATGATTCGGACTGAGCGCAGGATTTAACTTTCAAATTGTGTCGCATGACTATGCACTTACATGCACCAGGAAGAAGAAGGTGAACTCCGGGGACCTGAGCGGGGAAGCGACACATGCAGGATATCGGGTGCACAATCTTAGTGAATCGCGGCACAGGGCATTATCATTGGACAACGCACTTTCGGTGAACTCCAGCGGCTGGGTAATTAATGTGCCCCAGTGTCTGTGTATTGGGTGTAACGCATAAAATGACCACTGGGGTATGTGATTCTGAATATGTGAGATGTATCATAAAATTCTTTATTTATACCTTGTCAATAGACAATCCCACAACATTTTATGGCCATAACATGTTGTGTTGGTAATCTTGACCCCCTGATGGGACCATCTAAGGTCTGTTGTCCCTCTCCATGATGGGGCTTGGCACCACCTCGTACTATAGACTTTACAATAGTTCCAGGCCTAAGAGGAGAACAGCCCTGGTCTCTTTCTTCTTCCTGATGGGTGCCGGGTATGTCCTGATTTTCAATTTCATCTGTGCCCTCCATTGAGCCTCTGAGACTGCTGTGTGTGTCAGTCATCATATAGTGTGGGGGCCAATAAGGCAAATGGACTTATATTTTGTGGACACTAGAGGGAGGTGTGTGTGTGTGTGGGGGGGGGGGGTTGTACTCCAAAAAGTTTGGGCAGTTAGTTTCAGCGTCATGATGTGAAGGATTCTCATAATGATGCACATGTTCAGATCACTCATGGAGTTAGGTCGTGGTCAGTGGAGACGGCAGCCTTGAAAGTGATTGCAGCAGAAGGGGTCTATCTGTTTCTCCATTGGCCCCATGAGAATTTAGGGTTATTGTTAGAGGCTACCTATGCTTAACAGGGCAATGCCGTAGAGATTGCCTATCAGTTTATTACATTAATGTTCAATATTGTTATATAATTTGTCCTCCTAAAAAGAATTTAAAAAACCCACATACAGGGCCAACAATAAAAACTACAGGTGCGACCCGACTTAAGAACACCTGACTTACAGACGACCCATAGTTACAAATGGACCTCTGGATGGTAAGTTACTGTACTTTAGCCTTAGGATACAATAAACAGCTTTAACCAAACCTAACTGTAATCAAATGTGTCTCTAATTAAGGTTTAGTGTTTTTCCTGGTTCTTATGACAACCCAACATTTTTTAAAATCCAATTGTCACAGAGACCAAAAGAATTTTTGGCTGGGGTTTCCTCATGGGGGAGATTCATTATATATCGGCTCTGGTGCATTATGGTGCATCTACCTGCAGTAGAACAGAACAGATGTTTCTCTTGGTAACACGTTACATCTGGAGACTATGGAGATTTAATGAGCTTTTCATTTTTGGAATATTTATAGAATTTCCTCCGGTTCATCCTTACTAGCTATATGCCTAATCTATAACCAGCGCTGGCTGGTGTCCAGACCCAAAGTACAGGAGACAGTCCTGGAGGGGTAGAGGCAGGCAAGGAAGATGTGCAGGGGTCTGGTCTGTGGTCTGAATATGGATTATGATCAATTCTATACATTCTGGGGGCTGACTAAACAGTGGGGTATGGTCTGGGACCCGTGCTGCTGTGATGTCAATTGAAAGAACTCAATTATGTTATTTTAGCCCGCAAACCGCAACAAAAGTATTTTAGGTCTTAAAATCCTTAACCCAGAGATGAAATGTTGATTCAATGTCCTAATTCTTTATTCCCATAAAATTGCACATTAATAAATTTGCTTAAATGATCCTTACTCTGCTCAGTGACATCATTAGTCTGTCTCTGAGGTTTCTGCACCAATAGGTCCAATAGTTCTTCTGTCCATTGCGCATGCGCAGAGTACACCCATAAGAAGATCTCAGAGGCTTGTTCTGGTCTACCTTGCGCATGCACAATGGACAGGAGAAGTCTCTTAGGCTGAGATCTCAGAGGCTTGTTCTAGTCATCATTGCACATGCACAATAGGCAGGAGAAGCCTCTTAGGCTGAAATCTCAGAGGCTTGTTCTAGTCTACCTTGCGCATGCACAATGGACAAGAGAAGCCTCTTAGGCTGAGATCTCAGAGGCTTGTTCTAGTCAACATTGCGCATGCACAATAGGCAGGAGAAGCCTCTTAGGCTGAGATCTCAGAGGCTTGTTCTAGTGATCATTGCGCATGCACAATAGGCAGGAGAAGCCTCTTAGGCTGAGATCTCAGAGGCTTGTTCTAGTCTACCTTGCGCATGCACAATGGACAGGAGAAGCCTCTTAGGCTGAGATCTCAGAGGCTTGTTCTAGTCAACATTGCGCATGCACAATAGGCAGGAGAAGCCTCTTAGGCTGAGATCTCAGAGGCTTTTTTTTGGGTGTACATTGTGCATGCACAGTGGATAGAAGGCTTGGAGGCTTCCTCTACCTGCACCTTGCCCATCCACAATGGACAGAAGTCTTTTCCGCTTGTTCTGGGTCTACGTTGTACACATTCAATGGAGAGAAGAAGCTATTGCACTGCAAGATCCACTGTGCAGGTCGGGATCTTGTGAGAGAGACTAGTGGTGTCACTGGGTGGTGGGTGGATCAGATGCTGAAGTATATTTGGTGCCAGAGCTGGAGCCCGGAGGGACTATGGTAACACCTGCAAAGCTCTTCAGGATCATGAGAATATTTATTAAAAGGTTTTTTTGGGGGGGAAGATAAAGAATTGGGGCATTGAATCAAAAAGAATCTCTAGATTAGGGATTTTAAGATTTAGAAGATTTTTATTATAGTTTGGGGCCGACTGATTTCCTTTAACTAAGACCTCCAGAAATGGTTTGGGTTTTGAATTCAATTTGGGGATTGGTTTGGGGTCAGAATTAGTTATCTGGCTGGTTTGCATCGAAATTAATTTACTAGTTGGTTTTTAATGTATTTAAAGGAAACTGAGCATCAAAATCCATCGTAATAAACCAGGAACACTTGTACTCATAGTCCCAAGCACCGCCTTTTTGTTATCCATTGCCTCCTTCCTTCTAAAATCAACTTTTAAAATTATTCTAATTAACCTGAAGGGCTCGGGGGGGGGGGGGGGGTGTAACCAGAACCCCTCTATTAGACTGTCCCTACCTCTACCTGATGTGATGATCTAATTGAGTAGGAGGGAGAGGGAAAGTGCTCCGGGATACTCTAACAGTCGGTAAAGCAGCAGCATGGAGGGGCTCTGGTAACGCAGGTTCTTTTAACTGTCTGGCCTAAGGTCTGGTTTGAGGTCCAACTTTTTGTGTCTTGAGTCTAATTTTATTCATGGGCTTGGTCTTGTATAAACATTAATTTACTAAATATATTTTTGAGCTCTGGTCTGAGATCTGAATTAATCAATGGGTCTGGTTTAGGGACTGAATTAATTATGCAGTTTTATTTGGGGTCTGAATTAATTTAGAAGTCTGGCCTGGGGCGTGATGTCACATTTTGGTGTCTGACCACTGTACAGTCACTGAAGCTTTAGGGATCCTTAGGTTTGCACCCCAGAATGAATCCCTTGTTGGCCCAAGACTCCACAGTCTGACGCTGCCTTGTGTATTGAACCTATGGATGAAAACCAAAGTCAGAGAAATATGAGATATGAGAACACAAAGGAAAATGATACGTCAAGTGTCTCTTTAATCAGCAGCTTTGTTAAAGGGGTTGTCTGGAGTTCATATAACACAGCCGCTTTCTTGTAAACACAGCGTAATACTTGTCTATGGTTTGTTCAGTATTTTGTACTGGAAATCACCTCTAAAGTGAATGGAGCTGCAATACCACACACAACCTGTGGACAGGTGTGGCACTATTTTTCAAAGAAAGTATGTTCATGGTCTGTAGCTATAATAGACAAATGGATGTGCATATTAGTTGTATAAGCAATGTAATCAAATATGTTTAATTAATTTGTCCTTTACAACAGTCTAGGCAAGAATTAGTAACTGATCAGACTGTTCATAGTGTTCTATCTGAAGGCAGCATGTTATAGAGCAGAAGGAGCTGATCAGACTGACCATAGTGTTCTATCTGCTAGCAGAATGTAATAGAGCAGGAGGAGCTAAGCACGTTGTACATAGTGTCCTATCTGCAGGCAGCATGTTATAGAGCAGGAGGGGCTAATCAGACTGTTAATAGTGTCCAACCTGTCTCTATCAGTCATTGTGTACACAATTTCAGTTGCCCCTGTTACTTTTGACTTAGGATCGGGGAAGCCATCTTGGATTTCTGTGTTACGGCTGTGAAGCAGAGTTTTTCTCTCTCTGCCCCCTGCAGTCCAGGGTGGAGCTCACTCTGTGATACACAGACACTGAGTTCCTGCCGGCAGAAGGATGAGGAGAACTACAAGCTACAGGCAGACAAGTTCTTTACCTGGGGAGGGAGAGGAAGGCACAGCAGATCTGTATGGTGTTTTATGGAATAGCAGAGATGAAGGAGAGCTATCTCTGTCATTATGTGTAATAGGCATCTCATGGATCTCATCATCTCATCTCTGATCTGTCTCATTTCTCTGTGTCAGATTCTAGTAGAATGTTCAGAAGCTAAATGAAAGTGTGTATAAACCTTGTACCCTGATGATGTAACTACATTGTCAGCACACAGCACACCTTATAGCACTAGAAGGATCCTGAAGTGTCTACTTAGAGAGTCCCCGTCCACACTCTGGAATCTTACACTGACGATCATTGAGCGATAGGAGCTAAAACTGCAACAGTTAAGGGTTAAAAATGATCTTTAATGTGTAGACATCACTAGGGGATAGAGATTTGAGAATGTTCTTTCATAGGAAAAACCCCTTTAAATAAGGGGTTCACCTCCATTAGGATGACAACAAATGCAAATACATAAAACTACAAGACTGCAGGAAGTATGTTATAGAGCAGGAGATGCTTTGTATAAAGTGTCCTATCAGCAGGTAGCATGTTATAGAGTAGCAGGAGCTCAGCAGAATGTTCCTTGTGTCCCATTTGCAGGAAGTATGTTATAGAGCAGGAGATGCTGCGTGCTTTGTATATAGTGTCCTATCAGCAGGCAGCATGTTATAGAGCAGGAGATGCTGCGTGCTTTGTATATAGTGTCCTATCAGCAGGCAGCATGTTATAGAGCAGGAGATGCTGCGTGCTTTGTATATAGTGTCCTACCAGCAGGCAGCATGTTATAGAGCAGGAGATGCTGCGTGCTTTGTATATAGTGTCCTATCAGCAGGCAGCATGTGGTAGAGCAGGAGGAGTTAAGCAGAATTTTCCTAGTGTCCTATCTTAAGGCAACATGTAATAGAGCAGGAGGAGCTATTATTATTTTTATAGGTCTTTGTAGGTAGGTGAGTCTCCAGCCATGGTACTTACAGTGTGGGCTGTTGGGGTAGATACCAGCATGTTGCCCAGTCTGCAGTATTGATGGTTGTTGCTATGTCATCCGGGAAGTGAGTAGCAGGTCCCCAGTGATGGCCATGTGATCCGCACCCTTCGGAAGTTTGGAATACTCGGCTGGAAGTGTAATCATTTTCCCTGGCTAAATAACTGACATTCCCGGAGTCAGCTGTGGAGCGTGGATTTGCATGTCCATACACTGGGCGCTTTGTGGTGGCACAATGATGTCCTCAGTCTGTTGGGGACATGTGGGACGACTTTCACAATGACATTTTCCAGTGTTTATCAACAAATATTACAGAGCGAGACGCTGCCTCGTCCCAATGAAACCGAGGTTTATGTTCCCCCCAACCCCATTAATTGTAATAAAAAAATATTATTTCTCCCAGGAATAAAGGAGCCATCTATAGATCCTGCGCAGCAGTGACTGGGGGTGACGTCTGCTCCGAATAAGATGTATGTCCATGGGTGAATCAGAGAGCGCCAGACAATGGGGAAACTGCAGGACTAGAGATCTGGACCATTATATTACAGTTACAGACATTTAAAATTGGGGTTTCATTGTAACAGTTAATACACTATCATTTCACTGTACAGTGTCCTAAGCAGCATGTTATAGAGCAGAAGGAGCTGAGCAGATTGTACATAGTATCCTATCTGCAGGTACATGTTATATAACAGGATGAGCTGAGTAGATCGTGCATAGTGTCCTATCTGCAGGCATCATGTTATAGAGCAGGAGGAGCTGATCAGATTGTATATAGTGTCCTATCTGCAGGCAATATGTTATAGTGCAGGAGGAGCTGAGCGGATGGTACATAGTGTCCTATCTGCAGGCAGCATGTTATAGAGCAGGAGGAGCTGAGAAGATTGCACACAGTGTCCTTTCTGCAGGTAGCATGTTATAGAGCAGGAGAAACTGAGCAGATTGTACATAGTGTCCTATCTGAAGGCAGCATATTATAGAGCTGGAGGAGCTAAGTAGATTGTACATAGTGTCCTATCTGCAGGCAGCATGTTATAGAACAGGAGGGGCTGAGCAGACTGTACAGTGTCCTATCTGCAAGAAACATGTTATATAGCTGGAGGAGCTAAGTAGATTGTACATAGTGTCCTATCTGCAGGCAGCATGTTATAGAGCAGGAGGAGCTGAGCAGATTGTACATAGTGTCCTATCTGCAGGCAGCATGTTATAGAGCAGGAGGAGCTGAGCAGATTGTACATAGTGTCCTATCTGCAGGCAGCATGTTATAGAGCAGGAGGAGCTGAGCAGATTGCACATAGTGTCCTATCTGCAGGCAGCATGTTATAGAGCAGGAGGAGCTGAGCAGATTGCACATAGTGTCCTATCGGCAGGCAGGATATTATAGGGCAGGAGGAGCTGAGCAGATTGTACATATTGTCCCATCACAAGTCCGTGCAAAGGTATAAAACAATAGAAGCCCAGAGCAGCCAGGAGTTCTTTCGATATGAAATTTTGGGCATTCATGGCCACACAGGACAAATGCTACTATATAGGTGTGGAACTGTGGGGGTTAATTCCTCTGTTCTCCAATCTTGATATTGTGGTATTGCCAATCCACTTGTGTTTATGGGGTTCCCAAGTAAAGACCTTGGTGGGGATCACACTAATCAGACACTACCCTGGGGTTCAGGGATAAGTCAAACCTTGGTATAAACTATTGAATGGAGATGAGGACCAATAATAGACACAATAGTTCACAATATATTGGAACATTCTATAACTTTTAATTATAGAAACTTAGATATTTTTGCTGAAAGTGGACATCACCTTTAAATCAATGAACAGATGACCTAATTTTATTGTAAAGAGGCTCCACTAATAATGAGCTGATCCTCGGCTGCTGAGATCTCCAGTGATCACCTGTGATCTGTGATGGATCCTAGAAAAGAGGGGTCAATTCCTCTGCAGCGCCTCCACAGGAGAAGTGAAGTATTACAGATTCTCATTGAAATGCGCTGCTTCTTCTTTCATCCCTCTCCACCTTGAATAGTAAAGATGTTCCACTACTAACATGGATCATTCTGATGTGTTATAATGGCTGATATCTATTTATATGGAAAAGCAGATAATTTGGTCATAAAAAACGGCTTTATATCATCATCAATTTCCACGAATCACTGTACACTCAACACACATTGATTTTTACTTATATACGGCTTTGTGCAAAGCAAACAAACAAGGAATGTTCCGTTACTTATTATCAACTAAATTAGATTTTTTGGAGGGGATAATAACATAGAAAATCAGCTTTTAACCTCCTCCATTATGTAGAAATGTATAAAGTAGTGAGCTGAATGCTGCTGGCTGGGTTATTCCTGCCGCTCTGTACCATTCATTGTGTTTGTAAATGTAATTAGGCGTAAATACAAATATAAACCGCGGGGGGCGCACAAACTCTACATTGATTTATGACTTAGGATTGTTAGGACTTGGTTGTATTCTATATTGTTGAAGTTGAGGGACCAAAGCTAAAATTGTGATGCGCCACAGGTTGTTGCCAAAACGGGAGTCCCAGTTTGGCAAGCTTTTCAATATTTATTGATGCACTGTAGCATTTAAGTAGGGATTCTGGTTCTTAGATTTTGTTGGAATCTGTCATTTTCCGGCACCAAATCAAATCCAAAATCTTATATGATTTGCTTTAAACGAATGTTTTACAAAATGGCATCTAACTTCTGCTGTCCTTCATCCCAGAGCTTAAGCAGGGCCGGCATTAGAGGGCGGCAAGCTGGGCATTTGCCCAGGGCCCCCTGTCCCAAAGGGGCCCTCTGTATGTGGACTTTTGTGGGCAGAGGATTTATTGCTTCCTTTATACCCATTGGTTAAATGCCTGGTTGAAGATCATCTATCTCCTGTCTATATATCTAACATCTATCTGTCAAGTTATATATCTCCTATAATTTGTCTATTTCGTATCTATCTCTATATCTGTCTTTATATAGATAGATTGGAATTTTTGATATCACCAATCAAAAATTTCCAGAGATAAGTTCAAAGCATACCACCAGCTGGTCCTAGTGTGTAGCGGAAGCCACGGATAGGACATGCTTCTTTGTGGCACATGCTTGGCTTATGACATGTTCTGCTAGTGATTACCATGGCCGAAGTAGTCTCTAGATCTTGTAGGGATTCATCAGTACATATATTTTTCATGTGTACGGTAGCTTACTTACCTGATGCTGCTGTAAAGGTGGGACATATGGAATGACGCTGCAATGTTTAGTGCAACAGTACAATTGGTTGTCGGTCTGCTTGGGTATTTAAAGCCTAGAGTCCACCGAATGGGAGGAGAAGCTTGGTAGAACGTAGCTGGCAACCCACCACCTGCTCTGTAGGTTGTTATGTGAACTGTAGTAGAGTCTTTCGGCTAGGGTTCGAGAGGAGCTAGGTGATGGTCCAGATGCCCAAGCGGTGGAGACGCAACCTTCTGGGAGGCTTACCTTCACAGTGAGTGGTCGGAACAGTGACATCTAATATTGTCATATCAACATATACTCTTATCTGTTTCTGGGACCAAAGCTGGTGCTTTTAGGTTACTAAACCTGGGGACAAGTTCTTTTTGAAAACATATCCAGTGATCAGAAAAACATTAATTTGCGAAGCCTAATAGCAGTTGTTTCAACGTGTAGCACACATCGCCATTTATTTCTATGAGCTCATACATGGCGGTGGTTTCGATGAGTCAACTGACCTGTTTCTGCAGTTTGGACAGTCTTGTCTACTGCCATCAGCTTGAGAGCGGACCCGCACACAGGCCCCAAACAATGGACCATGGGCCCAAGGTTGCACATGTGTGTAGGTAACCTAAGTTTGTTATCCAGAGTTAGAAAACAGCCCTTTACTCCCTCCCTTCTCGTTTCGGGTTAGAGAAGAAAACCAGTTTCCATCCTGTGGAACGGTGAAAGGTTCTAGACGCCCAACAGCCCGATCCATTAACAACAGGAAAGTTTATTATTAGGACCAGTGGTATTCTTGTGGTTTCTCCTCCGTGGAACACCCACGCTGTAAAAATGCAGACTGTATCCAATACCAGAATGTTCCTTCCTTACTATTTTATATGAAAAAATCTCCACATTTTTGCTGTGAACTTTTGTTCTAGTATTTTTTGAAAAAGCCTTTTGTAAAGATATTCTTATTAAAATCATCGTAGCAATGACAACAAACAGATAACAAGAATTCCAAAGATTTTCTTATGGTAAACTTAAAGGGGTTTTCCTACTAACTAAAGTTAGGCCCTATCCACGGGATAGGGTCTAACTTGCTGATCCATGGGGGTCTCAGTGCTGAGACCCCCACAGATCGCGAAAACAAGGGGTCCATCACTACTCAGACTAGTGGAGCAGACGGCCGCGCATGACCCTTCTGCTCCATTAATCTCTATGGAGCTGACGGAGATCGCTGAGTGCCGCTATATCTTGGTGAATAGATATGACAATTCAGTGTCCCACATGCTTGTTTTTGTATCTTTTATTCCCAAATTTAATGGAGATTAACCTTATAGTGCAAGGGCAGATTCTCCAATGATGGGACCAGTTACCAACTTTTGGTGGGGATCTGACTATTTGTTACGTTGAACATTTCTAATTCACCCCCAAATGATATGATTTCATATCCTTTTAAAAACCCCAGGTAGACAACCTCATCAGTTTACTATATGTTGATCTTGTTGTGGTCAAGGGAAATTATTATGATCCTTATGTGGTAACTTTCATGACTTGAAAGGAACCTGTCATGAGTTTAGAGGCCCCCATCCACCATCAGCCAATTATTTGTGATCTACCTGTGATCCTTATTTGATGGAAAAGGACTTCATCTTTAGCTATGACATATGGTTCAGTGTATAGCACCTCTATGATTCCAAGGGCCAACCACAGCCATGGCTAGTAGCTAGGGGCATCAATTTGCAGGATTGGCTGTTTAGCCATCAATCCAGAAATATGTCAAAGTTGTGTGGGCTGAACCCTGAATGAAGACCCTGCTCATCTCTAGTGTGATACCTCCATGGCAGGTGCACTAAGGGGCTGTGCCCTTGGGAGGATAAAGAGGAAACGGTCCCCATGGTGAGCTCATATAAGAGGACACCATTCAGTCAATTTACTACTACAAGTGAACATGAAGGCCTCTCCCAGCACCAGTGAAGGATTTAATGCTCTGACTCCTGTGACTCCTAAAAACGAAGCGCTTCCTGTTGCTTAGTGACCATGTGACTGTTCTAAGTTCTGAGTGGGATCACCGAGTGGTGGGGCTACGTGTAAGTAGCTATTTCCCATCTCTTCGATGATTTTCTTCTGAAGGCCATTCAGTAGATGCAATTATCCTGTCTAGTTCATTGTTTCTATGGTATCTGCAAAATACTGTGAAAATGCTTAGCTACAAGTCATAGGTGTATCTTTAGAAGCTTCCGGTCCACATGCAAAATTGCTAACAGGGCCTTGTGTATTTTTTGTCATGCTTATATCTTCTTATGTGGTAAAGGGACATAGGGAAGTCCTTTAGGCCCCTTTGACCACTTCCTTCAGACAACTGCTATCGTTAACCCCCTTATAGTTACCATTATATTCTATAGTTTCCATATATTCTAATTTTTATAATATTGAAATTTACGAGGAGCTCAGCACCAGGGCCCATGCTGCCAAGTTCTGGTCCTGGTCTTCCTATATCAAGTCCTGGAGCTCTGACCTGGCCATGGACTGTGTTGGAGTGGGTCCATACTGAGAAACTGTCTATCTACTTACTATATCTGTGGTCTCCAGCCACGGTCAATGGTACCAGATCACTGTCCCTCATCTTCAACTTCATTTCCTCTGCTTAATCAATTCAAATCTGATGAATTCCACAATTCACCAAAATCACCAAAATTTTGGTAAATACTGGATGTAAATTTGATTTGTGTTGAGTCATTTCTCTTCTCTGTAACCTCTACATATGTTCTCCTCCCTGGTCCACCTACAGCCTATAAAACCTATCTATTACACAGTGTATAAGGTACAGTTATTGTGAGTCTAAATTCCTGGGAACCCCTTTGTCTACACGTAGCATCGATGCGTCAGATATAAAGCATATGTTTATACTGCACTGGTTAAAAATGAGAGCAAGGGTTAATGGCTCGATATGTCCTCCAGATCAAATGTATGCTAGCAAAGGCAATTGAGTTGATAGATTGCAGCATCTCTTTGCAGAGGAGTATTGATTGAACGTGGTCCGCCAAGTCCCTCGGCCCTAAGGACGCTACCATTATAAAGCCTCCGGTGGTCTTTGTATTGTTTAACTATATGGTCCGTTCCTGTTCTCTGGTTCGATTGTGCCCGGTCTCTCGGCTCTTGAGGTACATTGTCATATTACACGTACGAGTATCAATGTCTTATGGGATTTTTTTGTTAAGTGAAAGGGTTGAAGAGGCTTGGAATCATTAGGTTACACATACAGCATTGAACCGTTGGCACGAGCTCCTCCACGGAGTGCGACGAGAGATTGGGCTGGAGTGAATATAGACGCGTAGAACATTTGCATTGGCTTCCTCTGATTCGTAGAGCGACTGACGGCTTCTCCTAGAGGCAGCCCACAGTCCTAGACCAGTATCCAGACTATCTGAGAGCGCATGTTCCATTTTTTTTTAAAATAGTGTCTCCTCTCTCGCTTTTTTTTTTTTTTTTTTAGAATTCGGATCTGTAGCGAGGTCATGACATTTTTTTTTTAACCAGGGCATTGTGGGTAAAAGTAGTGAGGCAAAAGACACAAAGAAAAAGGGATGCTGGAGCTGCAAAAAAAAAAAAGGATGAGTCTGGGCAAAAGGACATTAGATTGACATCGCCTGGTGAAGTACGTATGACGATAAAGTAGCATCGGTAGTAGTAGCTCATGCTGCATGTTTCTTGTTGTATAGGATGTTTATTGTTTGTTTTATGATGTTTATTATTTGTCTTGTGCTTTGATTATTATTATTATGATTGTGCCGATTTGTTACGGAAGTGTTGAAGTGTTGCAATGCATGCTGGGAATTATCTCCAAACATACATTTGGCATTTGTATACCATGAGACAGCATTTGGGCATGGCATGACGACGGGGTTTATTCACTATTTTCCTCTGTATTCTACAACTACATGGAGAGTGCATCGGGGATCAGAGGAAATCCTTTAAGAGAGGAGCTTTGTGTGGGTGGAATTTATCTCGAAGTTCTGATTCCTGCAGAAAGTCTTAGGTTTTGAAGCAATATCCATGCACTATGCAGGGGTATGGAGTAGTCTGTAAGGTAAAGACTATTGTCTTGTTGGATATTGATTGGACAGGGGTCTATGGGGTATTGGAAGGCAATGACAAGGATGAAGACAGGTTGTTTCTGGAGATCTTAGATCTTTGGTTGCATTGCTGCCGATAAAATGCTTGATCATGGCATTGTCTGGGCTGTGGACCATAGGAGAGCATTGTTACCACAAGCATTTGTTCAGTGAGGAGGGAGAGGACCTACAAAGGCGTAGAGAGAAAAAAAAAAAACTCTTAAGACTGTGAAAGAATTGCTGGCATTCTGTCTGCCGGCGTCACGTGCGTGGCTGGATCACTTGCTATTCTTCAGGCACAGAGAGGACCGAGGATGAAAGTCTCTATGTCCCAGCTTGTTCTCACCACCGCTTCGGGAGATCTTACTTATTGATATGGGGGAGCGGATGGGCACGGCAGGCAATCGAGGTTGGGGAGAGGGAAGGGGGGGGGGGGTTGTTACAATTGGCAGCCGGGAATTTTTTTTTTTTTTTTTATCTGATCCGAAAAGATGTGAAATAAACGGAGCAGCGGAAGTAGAGTCCTAAGAAGATAATACTGGAAGATCAGGTGGCAATTCTTAAGGGAGGCTTGATTGTTGCTTTATATTTGAGTGTGTGTGTGTGTCCCCAGCCTTCGACCCCCCCACCCCCTCCGCCACCGACGTCTGACCTGCAAGGGCTGAGTGTCAGCGTCATGCAAATGCTGCATTTGTGCAGGTCCTGGAGAGGGAGGATACTAGGAGACAGAGTTATTGTTAATGTTGAGTGCAGAAAACACCAGCCTATTGCACCTCCTCCATAGACAACTCTTCTGAGTCAGCAGCAGCCGGCGTTTGCTTTTTTTTTTTTTTTTTTTTTATGTGTGTCTGTGCGTGTCTGCGAGTGTGTGTGTGTCTGTCTGTGTGTCTGCGCGTGCCTACAGAAGGTAAAAGCCAGTCTGTGACAAGCAAAAGGTACGTCTTGCGAGCGCCTCAAATCTCAGTGATTTCAATCTTCGGAGCAAGGGATGTAGTCTCCGAGGAGGATGGGTCTAGGCGATGGGGGATGTAATTATGTTAATGCCATAGCTGCGGAGGGCACAGATTCCTCCTTTTAATTGTCCGTCTGTAGACTGTGTTCAAATATTGCATGTAAAATCATTTTAAGATAAGGGTCGGAATAGGCTTCATAACCGGATAAAGGCGTCCGATTTTTACTATGGATTTTTTTGGTTGTGCTAGAAGCAAGTAACGATACATTAAAACGACCAAAAACTGCAGATTTTTTAGACTGTCTACCGGCACCCTCTAAGCCTTGCCATAGGAGGTGACTCTTATATCATTTGCCTATCACATACTAACTCAGTTTTTTTTTCTTTCTTCTCCCCTAAATTTTATTTTTTTTATGCAGAAGAAGCCTCGGAATGACGCAGATTCTCGATTCGCTTGGATTCTTCGGCATTTTGGTTTGTTACAGTCGACAAGACCTCTCTGGGCCATTGAGAATGTATTTTCGGGAAGGAAACGACAAGGGAATGCACCTTAATTGGAAACAATATTGCTCCTGTGACACCATGAATATGCCGGGATGGTGGTAGATGCCCATAGCCCCCTGGTGATAGGAAAATCTTTTTTTCGTTGTTCTGTGTGTATCAGCTGCACAGCTTCTGATCTTCTGCAGTCTGCAGCCAGGGAGGATTTGCAGCTCATTACACTAAAAATACGATTTATTTAACAAAAAAAAATCCCCAAATGTTAGTTTTTCTCGTCCCCCCCTCATTACGGAGCCAGATTTAAAATAGGGCCCAACCAGCAACAAGATATGGACTTAGATTGCATCGTATCTCCCACCGCCTCTTCATGTAATGAATTTTTTTTTTCAGGCGTTTTTTTTTCCCCCTATTCTCATCTAGGCTTTCGGAATAATGTTAACAATGTGAATGTATTTTCTCTATCGTAACGCTGAAATAGAACTGCAATCTTTCCAGTCGAAAAGCGAATTTAAAAAAAAACGCACAAAGGCAAAAGCAGCGGAGTGATTTTGGACTTTTCCTAGTCCCTGAGACCCTAACTTGTGAGGATTTTTCAGCATTGATCACAAGTTTGGCTCTTGGGACCTAGGCGGAGGGGAATCAGCAGCTCTGGACTGTGATATTGGTTATCTCTGATATGGAGGGAATAAATCATGTCGTTGTATCGCCTGTTTCTCTGGGTGGGGGTCGGAAACGACAGTATGTGTGTATTAGTATATGTTTTGGCATTTTTTTAAATATTAAAATTTATATTATGTTTATGTTATTTTTTTCCTTTTTCTTCTCATTTGCAAATTCGATGTTGTATTTTATGCCTTTACTTTATCATGTTTTATAAAATGTTATTAAAATCTGTATATTTTTGGCACCGTGTGGAAGTATTACTTATAGACAGACCTATGATGTGTATGAAATGCTTTGTGTATGTGAGATACAGTATGTGGATTATTTAAAAAAAACATATTTAAAGGTAATTGATCAACTGCTATTCCCAGTCCTGCAGTTTAGAATGGGATGACTTTATATGACTGTGTTGTTATATTATAATATACTGGGTCCATCTTACCCAGGATTGTCATATAGATACTGTAATGGCCACTAGTGGGTAAATCCATAGATACTGTATCTGTAATGAAGATTCAGACATATATAACCAGACACATTTATCACTCCCTTATTGTGCTATAGAATCAACTCGTAGTGTAGTAGTTTTGTTTTAATTATATATATATATATATATATATATATATATATATATATATATATATGTATATATATAATATTACAGCTAAAGAGTAATTATACAATGTAAAAAAATAAAATATATAAATTAAAAATGTAAATATATGTTATTTATTTCTAGACGTAAATTAAAAAAAAAATAAAAAATTAAATAAATCACTGATGAAAAATAAGAAAAAAAAATAAAATATTTTTTTTAAATGCTGCAAATTCTGAAGTCATTTAAGGACAACCAGGCGCTAGGGAGTTAAATAGATGAGAACGCCTTCTTCTTTTTTTTTTTGGATGTGTGGTTTTTTTTCCTTATCATAGAGCCGATCATATTTTTATCTTCCCTAAAATATGTGATAGTAGGTAATAATATCATACTGTACTATCGCTACCAAAACAAAAAAATCTTCAGCTGGAGAATGTCAGGATGGGAGAGGGGGGAGGGAGAGAAAGAGAATCATGTGCGGTGCATACAAAAAAGGAGGGTTGTTAACAATTCGATGAATTCCTGGCGGGTAGACCAGACCGAGCCAGACGCATATATTAACTGCTGTCTGCTGCTGATGTGAGCTTGGTCAATGTGCTGGAAATGAAGGATCACCTGGGTTTTTGACACCGGCTTATTTGTACATTTTAATTAATTTTTTTTTTAAAAAAGGCCAAAAATCAAGGCTCTCACACCTACAGCCACTTAACCCTTTTATCTCGATTCAAGGAATAATAGTCCTGGAAAGAAAATATCTTATTTTGACAGCTTTTATCTGTTGTTCTATGTTCATATTTTCATATTTAGTGACTTGATTGAAAAAAAATCCTCCCTTTTTAGCAATTTTTTTTTCTGCCTAGACTCCACCTATCGTCTGGTACGCCAACGAAATGGTTAAACACCACTGATAAATGGATGATTTGTGTCATCAGGCTAATTATGTGTGAATTATTGGGATATACCGTTCGTTAATTAATTTATTTTTATTTATCCAATACTAAATCGGTGAATTTAGGTCTTTAAACTGGAACGACTTTTACTTTTTTTTTTTTTGAATGCTCCAAAAAATTTAATATGTTGAAAATCAGAGCATGATTTAACCTTTTGGGATTAAAAAAAAAAAAAAATTATATTTGTAGTTGACATACAAGTAAAATAGTCATCAGTCAAAAATAAAAGAATATAAAGAAGATACAAAATTACAGCAAAAATGGTTCTGTATAAATGGGCTTAGTTTTTGGTGTTATTTTTATCTTTTTTATATATATATATATCTTTTTTCTTTATAACAGTACTTCAACTATTTTTTTTTTGTTCTTTTGCTGGTCATTCATTGGTCAGTTACTGGTCACTGGATATCAAAGAGGACTATCAGGTGAAATCTGTAATAAATCCTCATTGAATGTACAGAGTATAAGCCAACCCAAGTATAAGCTGAGGCCCCTAATTTTTCCACAAAAACCTGGTAAAACCTATATTTTTTTTTACTCAAGTATAAGCTGAGTTTGAGGTTTCAGCACATTTTTTTGTGCTGGAAAACTAGGCTTATACTCGAGTATATATGGTAATTATTCCTTGGAAATCAATTTCCATCTTCTGGATGCTGAAGATTGCTTTTTGGACACTAGGATTGCTAAGTAGAAGGTGTAGAGAGGCAAAGTAGTCACTACTAACTGGTACTGAAGGATCACTGCCGAAAAATTCAAGAAAAAGCACATAAACAAGAATTTAAAAAAAATAAAAAATTTTTAAAAAGTGTAATATTTCCTTCTAAATTGCACTTACCTTTGGGGTCATTTATTTATTTATTTTTTCATTCTTTTTTTGGGCCTCAATTTTTTTTTTGTGTGTCCAATTTGTCTTTGTAGTCTAATGCAGATGTTTTTGAGACTTTTAGGTGTAAATTTAAGAGCAACTCATACCAAGGTATTATTTACTCCTGGTGGGGACTGAAGTGTTTTTACTACATTACAAAGGTAAATTATGCTCCAACATTTGGAAGTAGGAGAAATACAAGGACAATCCAGGATCACTGCTACACGGTGAACTCTAGTGTAATGCTGGAAAAAGTAACCAAGAAATTCCACAGACACCAAAATGAACCTAAAACGTCACTAAAATACAACCAATAAACCTGTATGAATTTTCTCCCATTTCTTTTAGGGGGATAATGAGAGAAACAGATAGATTGCTTTACAAACATCACACCTAGGGCCACATATATCACTTGATTTTTCAGTTGTTTTTGCCCCTTTTGATATTGTTGCACTGTTTTTGTGCCATTTTTGCAACTAAACACCAAACTAGCCACGCAGAAAAAATAACCACGATTCCCTAATTTCTCCTACCAATCCAGATGTTTTGCTGCGCCTAATAATCATTCATCATTAGCAACTTGTTCATTTAGCCGCAATTTAAGTGCAAAAGCACTTCATCCTGAGGAGCAACAATGAGCTCTTGTGCAGAGCAACTTAACCCCAGCAGCAGAGCTCAGCAGACACTACGGACACTACCTGCAGCCTCTGTTTACAGTTCATGACCTTCTATTTACAAACAATCTGCAAAAGCAGCAGCTCAGAGCAGGACAGAAGAGAAGTTTGTAGGATTTTGCAGATACTACAGAGAAGTGTCCCACGTGTAGCAGGATGACCACACTGGTGTCTGAGGGGGATACTGTGCAGAATTACAGGGGTGCAGCAGGAGACCAGCACTGGGGGATCCCCTCCAGAAGAAGCCACTGCTGAGGAGATCACTGGGTGCTGAGTGTCACACACCTGGGTGCTGCTGTGAGTGTTATCTTCATTCTGGGCTGTGGGAGAAGCAGAGAGGAGCTTGTAGGAGGATCACATGTAAGAACCCGAATCTAACATTGCGCCCAAACTGCGCCTAAAGTAAAGTCATTAATAAGAGACAGGAACTCAACTCATCACAGATGGTTGTAGCTTGTGATAATTCTGGTGCAACAGTGCGCCAGAAAATAGGCGCAACAACTACACTTAAGCGCAGAACAGTGATACATCTGGCCCTTTGTTGCACGCAGGTTTTTTGGAGACTTTTTAGGTGCCAATTTGTGCACAACTCCATTGTCTTTCCTAAACATGGGGAGAACTGGAGTGTTTCGCATAATTATTTGCCTCTTTTTAGGTGTAAATCGATATTAAACCAGGCAGAAACATCTGGAAGTTGGAGAGATACAAAGACAAACCAGGATCACTGCTACACAGCGAACTCCAGTGCACTACTGGAAAAAGGCGCAAAAACTTGTGCAAATACAACGATACGCCCAAAAAGTCACTGAAATACATCCAAAATAGTGCATCTAAGATACATCTGCCCCGGTATGATTAAGTGTCAGTTATTCTTATAGATAATGAGCTCCTGTAGTAATTTGTCCTGCTGTCTGTTCTTAAAGGTACAGATCAAAATAGATCCCCTAGAGCTCCTCCATCTTTTTTTTTTTTTTAATGTTCATTTTTTTAGAAAAGAACATTAAACTAAACTGGAAAACAAACATATGACACATCTGTGTGATAAGGTAAGATTCTACCATGAAGCTACTTTTTAATTATCTTAAGATAGTAGGTGAAATGAACTAAAGGAGTCCTACCACTACGGATCTACCTATTAAGGTAGATCCGGGGGTAGGTGCATCTAACGCATGTAAAGATAGCCCTTTTTAGGGCTAATCCTTTACTCCCCTCTATCTTTGCTAATCTTTAATCAGGGTAATATGCAAATTTTCTACAGAGGCTACTGGGGCGTGGAGTAGCCAGAGCTGAGGCTACACGGTGCAGCTACCCCACGCTCCAGTAGCCTCTTTGATCCTCCTGCCCAGATATCTTTAGCACGCAGCTACTAGGAACTGAGCACACTCGTCCTTGAAGCCTGAGTTCTGCGCATGCGCAAAACACAGGCCAGCTGCTGCGCGATCTGGGCTCCAAAGCTGGAGCTACTGTGTATGCGCAGAACTCCGGCTTCATGGATGAGTGTGCTCAGCTCCTAGTAGCTGCGTGCTGAAGATATCTCGTAGGAGGATCAAAGAGGCTACTGGGGCATGGAGTAGCTGCGCCGTGTAGCCTCAGCTCCAGCTATTCAATGCCCCAGTAGCCTCTTTAGAAAATGTACATATTACCCTGATTAGATTAGAAAAGATAGAGGGGAATTAAGGATTAGACCTAAAAAGGGCTATCCTTACATACATTAGAGGCAACTACCACCAGATCTACCTTAATGGGTAGACCCGTAGGGGTAGGTTTCCTTTAACTAAATGAGCCACATGTAGTATATTTCATTGAAATTAAGTCAATTTTAACCTGATTTAAATTGATTATAAAAAAAATTATAAATCAATTATGAAAAAAGGGTCCAGGGGTGGCCAAATTCATAAAATATTAGTTATAATAAAGTTATATTAATATAGTATTTTTTTGTAAGTTATATATTATATATTTATATAAAAGTTTTATTAATATTCACTGAATAAGCGCTCATTCATATGAACATAATGGGCCACATATTGGTCTTTATTGATGTCTATGCCGCCCCATTGACGTCCGTGCAGTGAGCACACGTTGTGTTACCGCACCATGACCGGCAAATTACTGGACATGTCCTATATATATTCATATTTCAGCGTGTTACGGTGGCTGCCCTGCGCTGCTCTATGGAGAGGGGAGGGGGTAGCAGCGCTCATGCCTCTTCCTCTCCAGCGCACTTACGGGCTGGCATGTGTTTGTATGAATGTACCCTAAATTCTGATAGTACCAGCTACTAATTTATGCTACTAAACTCAAACATTACATTTTGCAGACTCTGCAAAAACATGAAATAAGCATACTAAATTTTAAAGGGGTTGTCCAGTTTCCACTCTGTTCATTGTATAATAAACTGTTACACCATATTCCAATATGATTTCTATATTGATTCCCAACATTTTTCTAGATCTCTGCTTACTGCCGTTTTATCAAAAAGCCTCAATGTTTACTTCAAGTGATGTCACACAGGTGCAGGGCTCGTTATATCCCTGGTCATGTGATGTCACACAGGTGCACGGCTCATTATATCCCTGGTCATGTGATATCACACAGGTGCAAGGATCATTATATCCTTGGTCATGTAATGTCACACAGATGCACGACTCGTTATATCCCTGGTCATGTGATGTCACACAGGTGCACGGCTCCTTATATCCCTGGTCATGTAATGTCACACAGATGCACGACTCGTTATATCCCTGGTCATGTGATGTCACACAGGTGCACGGCTCCTTATATCCCTGGTCATGTGATGTCACACAGGTGCAGGACTCATTATATATCTGGTCATGTGATGTCACACAGGAACATGGCTCGTTATATCCCTGGTCATGTGATGTCACACAGGTGCAGGACTCATTATATATCTGGTCATGTGATGTCACACAGGAACATGGCTCCTTATATCCCTGGTCATGTGATGTCACACAGGTGCAGGACTCATTATATATCTGGTCATGTGATGTCACACAGGAACATGGCTCGTTATATCCTTGGTCATGTGATGTCACACAGGTGCAGGACTCATTATATATCTGGTCATGTGATGTCACACAGGAACATGGCTCGTTATATCCCTGGTCATGTGATGTCACACAGGTGCACGGCTCGTTACATCCCTGGTTATGTGATGTCACACAGGGGCACAGCTCATTATATGCCTGGTCATGTGATGTCACACAGGTACAGGACTCATTATATATCTGGTCATGTGATGTCACACAGGTGCAGGACTCATTATATATCTGGTCATGTGATGTCACACAGGAACATGGCTCGTTATATCCCTGGTCATGTGGTGTTACAGATGTGCACGGCCCGTTATATCCCTGGTCATGTGATATCACACAGGAACATGGCTCGTTGTATCCCTGGTCATGTGGTGTTACAGAGGTGGAGGGTTTGTTATAACAAATAGCTCTGATAGCTCTCACATGGCCAGGGATATATTTATTTATTTTTCCAAGTTTTATCAAGTCTAGTAAGTTGGGTGTTCAGGCGATGATAAAACATTTTAGTTAATAATACAGTTTTAAAATATATTTGTGAATTCAGAATATATATTTTTGTACAAAAAAGCAGTCACATATTTCTGATATAGAAACACAGATAAAAAAACTACCTTTACCTTCAGTATTGATGTAGCAATGCATGTTTTTCCAAATAGATACATTTTTTGAATTGTGTTACATTATGAGGATAGTAATACATTAATAAATATTATTAACACGTTATTCAAATAAATATGTATGCTAGTAGATGGTTAATAATAATATAAAGGCGGTCCCCTACTTAAGGACACCCGACTAACAGACGACCTCTAGTTACAGACGGCCCACTGTGACCTCTGGTGAAGTCTCTGGATGTTACTATAGTTCCAGGCTGCAATGATCAGCTGTAAGGTGTCTGTAATGAAGATTTATTGCTAATCTTTGGTCCAATTACAAAGTTTCAAATTTTGAAACTCCAATTGTCACTGGGGCAGAACATTTTTTTGTCTGGAGCTACAATTATAAAATATACAGTTTCAACTTACATACAAATTCAACTTAAGAACAAACCTATGGACCCTATCTTGTACGTAAAGCCCGTATTACCATATATGCTTTTTAACGCAAGCTCTATGAGGATAATACCAGATCCTGTAACAACACACCATGTGGTTGGTCAATCACTCCAGCAAATTGTTTCAGTTTATATGGAAAGGTCTAGAAGTTCATACGTTTGTTAAACATCTTACCCTGCAATTTGTAAGACCAATAGTCTGGTCACAAACACCGAACTAGAAGGAAGAAGATATTAGAAAGTTTACAGAGATAAGAAGTGAGTGACTTTCCATGATGACTGATGTCATTTGATCAGTTCAAAGGGTCCTTAGAAAAAACACCACAACCCTATAAGTGGGCCATGAGCTAGACATACAAATTGTGGCAAGCTCACGACCCCCGTAGAGGTCTTTTATTCATGGCCACCGTGGTGTTGAGCTTTCCATGTCTCGCCACACGGTAACATGGCACCCATGCTGAAACGGGCCACAAACTTTACCCTTTTTGTAGTCTATTTTTGTACATGGTCATCTGCATGTGGCCTCATAGGGGCAAATTTAGTTACCCGGTCCTGTCGCAATCCCCGATATGGACGGTCTGACGAAGATGAAGTCCGGCGTGATTCACGAAGCTCGTGCACCCGAGTTCCTGCATCCGTCACTTCCCTGCCAAGGTCCGCCGGAGTTCCCCTTCTTCTTTCCGGTGTATGTAAGTCGTGTCTTGCGACACAATTCTAAATGTTAAATCCAGCGCATAGTCCGAATCCGTTGGGTTGCCCGACGGCCCACCCCCCCACTTCTGTCGCGTGCAAGCCAGTGCCAATGCGCCAAAATCCGATCGCGTGAACCAAAATGCTCTGTTAAATGCGGCTCAAAACGAATTGCCATTTATTTCATTGGGCCACACACTTGTGGTTTCCACAGCCCCTTGTATGAGCTGCTCATTCCTATTCCCATTTTTGGGGCTGTCATCAGTGCATGAGCGGACTTCACATGACGAGGACACGGACCCGATATTGCACAAAATTGTTTGTGGGCAGACGGCCTTAAAGGGAACCTGTCACCAGAAATTGTCTTAATAATCCACTACCAGTCTGTTGTAAAGAAGCTGAGCAGCTTCTACTTCATGTTTCTTTCATGGTCTGATGTGGTGGCATCATCCAGAAAATGAACTTTGAAGTGAGATTTTTCTTGGTTTTATGAAGTCAGGAAGGAGGAGATTTCAACACTGAAGTCAAGCTCTCTCTTCCTCAGAAAGCCACTTTCACTGTAATTGATGGTCCTACATTCAAGGACATCATTGACCAGATGTCCTGAAGTTTGGCAGATGATGTCAATCACATAGGTGGAGGTGTTCAGAGAGGTAGGGAGAGCTTGACTTCACTGTTGATATATCCTCCTCCCTGACTTAGTAGTGGTTTATTAGGCCTATTTCTGTTAACAGGTTCCCTTTAACTTGACAAGG
This sequence comes from Engystomops pustulosus, assembly GCF_040894005.1. Taxonomy (NCBI): domain Eukaryota; kingdom Metazoa; phylum Chordata; class Amphibia; order Anura; family Leptodactylidae; genus Engystomops; species Engystomops pustulosus. Next base: position 239,237,715 of record NC_092412.1, read on the forward strand.
CTGCGAAATGGGTGCGAATCTCGGTCTCTGCTGGATTTTTCATGTTTATACTCGAAAACTGGTTTTAAAGGTAAATATATGCCAGCAGGGACTTAAGCTTTTTAATATTATGCAAATGAGCCTGAGGGGCTCCAGGCTCCATTAACACCAATGAAGCGGTGTTAATGGAGCCTGGAGCCATTCCGGCTCATTTGCATAATTCTTACAGCCTTTATTACTTAAAAAAGGGCAAAAGAAGCTTAATGAAGAGCTGATCATGGTGGACACACACCGGTATATCAGTGTGCACGGTTTACAATCCTTGATCCTGGTGGACTTGAATCTTCATTTGAATAAAAATTGATTGACTGATATTGTTTGTGTATTGATAAGTTATACAGTTTTTCAATATACGTTCTGTATCATTCACGTTTATCTAGATCTCTGCTTACTGAGAGAAGCTTTTAAGTTTATTTCCTGGTCATGTGATGTCACACAGATGCATCTTACTCTGTTCTCACTCAACCCCCTGTTACAAGGCAATTACCTACCCTCCCTCCCTCTTCCTACTTTATCCTCCCAGCACAAAGTGGGAGGGGGGAAGTGCTCATCACAGTGTATCAGAATGTGAAAACAGAGCACGGAGAAGCTCTGGTAACACCCATCAGAGCCCTTCTGGCCCATTAGCATAAGTTTAAAAGTTGATTGTAGAAGGAAGGAGGCCATGGATAACAAATATAAGAAGATTATCACAGTCATGATGCCTGGTTCAATGAGAACATGTCCCTGGTTTATCATGATGGATTCTAAAGGTAGATTTACTTTAACCTAATTTTCTAGAAAATCTTCTCTAAATTCCAAATGTTACTATAAAAATAAGGGACATTTATAAAATATATTTCTTATAAACATCTGTCATGCAATTTTTTAAATCAACGTGTAACATGAAAAAGGATATTTAATTGTCTGCAACTTCTTTTTACCTTTGGATCTTTTTTCATATTATCTGATTGTCAATTTTCTATTCTGTGACATTTAGCTTTGGACAAATACAACAAGGTTTCTGAGTTGTTTACTCCCTTTGTCCTGCAATCCAATGCCAAAGTTAATTAAATGTAGTTTTATCGAATAGTAACCATTGTGATGGGAGGGGGGGGGGATAATAAAAATGAAAAATCACTAAAAGGATTTTTAGTAAATACCTCGGTGAAGGTTACAGGTGAATAGTTAATGCTTTACTTACATACATTCATTCTTTCCAATTTGAGGTTTTCTATGTATCAAAACATACAAAATAATTAAGACTGACAAGGAATAGTCAATTTCCACAGGTTTCCGAGGGTTAATATCTATTATGGAACCTCAGTATAAGAGATAAGAGCAATATTGTGGGTCCAAATCCACAAAAAAGTAAACTAAGAGCATTAAGTCTTCCATGTAAATCCATTACAAGAGGGGGCTAAGAAGCCCTAAGACACCATAACCAAGGAGTAAAAATTAACTTTTATTAGTATCAGATAAATAAATGATGGATGAAAAAGTGTGAGTTAAAAACACAGGGTTGCATCCATACCACGTGTATAGAGAACCCAGTGCTGGTTCTCCGGATCTACCAGACTGGGTGTTGTGGATATCACATATACATTGGTGGGGCAAAGTGGTCGTGGGTGATAATTCAAGTATATCAGGTGAGACTCCGAGTATGGGATAGATATACTTATTTAGCTAAGCAGGTGGATCCAGAAGGGCACAGTTCGCTCCTCCTGGTTACCTCGAGAGGGATTATTTCCTTTATTACCCGAGTGGGTTGTTAAGAGGGTAATTCTATTGTACTGTATCCCTATGAGGGTCCAATTGGTATGACCCAATGTAGATATTTGAACTGTGGAGTACTCAAAGTAATGGGGAATTAATCCACAGTCAGTCTCACAATAAGACAAGTTGGTCAAACGGCGCCTATGAGGTGGTACCCTATGATTTTAGCCGCCCTGTATACTGATTGTCAGCTCTCCCAGTCGTCTCATACACCAGAGAAAAGCATTCACACCACACACCACTAACACTATATCCTCACTGCCTCCTATGTAATTTCTGTATTCAGATTCACACTGATATAGTGCACCCTGCTGAATTACAACTTGCTACTAAAGCCCCCCAACATGTTTCGCCATGTCCACGGCTTCATCAGGGTTAACGGGCTTAGCTGTTGAAGCCGTGGACACACAGTGTTTGGGTTCAAGCAAAAGTTTGGGTTCAGTGTTTGAGCTTCAAGCAGAATTGTGGGCTCAGTGTTTGGGCTTCAAGCAGGATTTTGGGTTCAGTGTTCGGGCTTCCAGCAAAAGTTTGGGTTCAGTGTTTGGGCTTCAAGCAGAATTGTGGGCTCAGTGTTTGGGCTTCAAGCAGGATTTTGGGTTCAGTGTTCGGGCTTCAAGCAAAAGTTTGGGTTCAGTGTTTGGGCTTCAAGCAAAAGTTTGGGTTCAGTGTTTGGGCTTTGAGCAGAAGTTTGGGTTCAATGTTTGGGCTTCAAATAGAATTTTGGGTTCAGTGTTCGGGCTTTGAGCAGAAGTCTGTGTTCAGTGTTTGGGCTTTGAGCAGAAGTCTGTGTTCAGTGTTTGGGCTTCAAGTAAAAGTTTGGGTTCAGTGTTTGGGTTTGAGCAGAATTTTGGGTTCAGTGTTCGGGCTTCGAGCAGAAGTTTGGGTTCAGTGTTTGGGCTTTGAGCAGAAGTTTGGGTTCAGTGTTTGGGGTTCAAGCAGAAGTTTGGGTTCAGAGTTTGGGTTTCAAGCAGAAGTTTGGGTTCAGTGTTCAGGCTTTGAGCAGAAGTTTGGGTTCAGTGTTCAGGCTTTGAGCAGAAGTTTGGATTCAGTGTTCAGGCTTTGAGCAGAAGTTTGGGTTCAGTGTTCAGGCTTTGAGCAGAAGTTTGGGTTCAGTGTTCAGGCTTTGAGCAGAAGTTTGGATTCAGTGTTCAGGCTTTGAGCAGAAGTTTGGGTTCAGTGTTCAGGCTTTGAGCAGAAGTTTTGGTTCAGTGCTTGGGCTTCAAGCAGAGGTTTCGGTTCACCCCTGGGCCATTTACACTCGCGATCAGTGCTGGCACTGATCGTGGGCATTAACTCCTTAAAAGGCTTAAAAGGATGCATCTACCATATTCCTGTTATGTCATTAGTGAGTGACGATCCACTTTAAAATGATGGCTTGCCGGCAGCATTTAAAGTGTGACACCCGTGATCAGTGCCAGCACCAATCATGGGTGTTACTAAAGGGGGTGACTGAAGGTTGGCAGAACTCAGCCACACCCAAAATTCAACGGCTTCGCTCATCCATAGTTATGACTATTTCCCTAACTATGCCACCTTCATGGTGGGTATTGAGGGGATAAAAAGGTCAGTGCCTGGCTGTGGAGTTCACTGTGCCAGAAACTGACAGACAGGACCTTTCTTAGAATTAGCCAGCGGCCGCTTCCTGATTCTTCAAATTTCAGGAACATCATTCACCCATGACTGAATGAGACTATAGAAGTGAATGAACTTTTAGATCTGCTTCCTTGCGTGTTAGTCCAGCTTTTTGACCTGCAAGACAAACAGGTAATCCAGTGAACATGACTGACAAATCCCTATTTATCTTAAAGGAAACCTGTTATCAAAAAGGGTACAATAAACCTTACTGTACCTCTACTGTGCCCGTGTTGATAAGTATAGTGCAGACTTCTCAGCCTAAATCTGCCTCCTTCTACCTTTGAAATCATTTTCCAAATCTTTTCTTCCTTTGTCTATGTTGGCTCCGCCCATCGGCTCTTGGCTCCGCCTGTCATGGGCTGCGTGCTCACCTCTATATACACCATGCTGTGAGAGGAATAGCATTTTGGTAAGGACAGGCAGTGGACAGGGAGAGGACTGAAACACACAGTTGTCAATCAAAAGAAGGGGCGTGGTTTACTTGCAGCCTGGAGAAATTGTGACTCTTCTTTTCAGAAATTGACTATTTGTTTACTCATTTGCATATCAGCAAAATGGCTGTAATTAAGGTGCTGAGCCTCAGTGGCAGATAATTTTAGGTGATTTGGGGAGGACTTTTAACCCTTTACCAGCAGGTATTACTGGTGTTTCATATACAAAAACAAATATGAATGGTTTTGTGGAATTCTTTAGAATGCCCATCAATGTGGGCCAAAAAAATTGGTATGTATTAAGTTGTGTGCCCATGTAGTTCAGAAATGGTATTTTTTATACACAAGAAACCTTTTTCTTTACAAAAAGTTATAGAATTAGAGAACATAACTTTCCATTGCCTCTAGATGAAGCATCTCAGTATCTATTTATATATTCCACCTCTGTGCAACCAGCAGGAAAGACATTAAGTTGATTTTCGATTGACCTTGGCGTTACAGCAGAAAAACATGTATTTTCTATCTTTTTGTTTTGCAGACTGGGAGGACACTCATTCTCGTGCTTATATAAGAATATATATGATCAGATATAATTGGAATAATAGTACAAGCTGCATTCAGTAAATGGCAATCTAATTGCAGGGTCATTAAGTTCCAGCTTATACAGTATAAACCAAATCCTGCAAAACATAATAGGAGAGGGCATGGTAGGTGGCCAGAACTACCTGACTATGAGTGATAAATGCACAGAATTACACTGGATTTGAAACCTTGGATGAAATGATAACTTTAAAAAATTGGTTCTTGGGGCCAAAGACTCTTCCTCCAGATTATAATAAACCAATACTAAAAATTGTAAGGGAGAGAAATTTGCTGTTTTGGCTTTGAGGACCAAGAGCCTCACATTTTTTTTAGGACTTCTCTCCAAACCTTCCCTTGATTGTCAAAAAAAAAAACTAATACATTTTCCAATTGAGGAAAAACCAAAATCTCCAGTACAGGGGCATAAACATTTTTGTCGTTATTCTCGTTTTTTTCTCTTTCTCTACCTGAAACGTTTTCTCAATTTGAAGTGTTTTTACCTTCTACTACCTGACCTAACCTCGACATCTCCACTTCAGTCCTTGTTCTTTCACTCAAAGGCAGCAGGTCCAATTTCTAGGAGTAATGTTTGACTGAGACCTTCTACCCCCTCCCCATATTCAGTCACACACACACTCTTGTTGAATGAACCGAAAAAAATTTCTAGGTTCGGTGCCAGCTTCAAACACTAACTCCGTACATCTTCTCCCTTTTCATAATTTACCAACTTACCTACAGTATGTTCCCCATTTTGCCAATAATCTAAAATAAATGTCTATAATCTAAACTTCCCACTTTGGTGTCCAAGACTTCTCCTGAGCTGCACCAGTTATCTGTAATGCGCTACGCAGGACAATAAAAATAATGCCCAAATTCAAACAATTCCACAAAACAAATTTTCCTAGGTGGTCCTCTCATATTTCTATCTAATAGTTAATGAGCAGAATAAAATTTAAATTAGAATTGTGCTAGGTAGCGGCATTTACATAACAGGTACTTTGGAGTTCAGGTCTACTGAACACTAGTACCAAACCATTTTACATTTGGGGCAGAAAGCTAGAGGAAAAGGCACAGGATATGTGACAGATGATGCTTTATGCAGTAGCATTCATGTCACATTCAAAGGGAAAAACGAAGGTGATTCACCAATAGGAAGGAACCCGGAGAAGGTTGGCATAACCTGTAGCAAAAATTGTGCAAATACCCATATGGCCCAAAAAGTCACTGAAGTACAACCATAAAATACACACCAGACTTAGATAGATCTGCCCCACTGTATCTCAGATTGTCGCCATGTATTGGCCAAATCACATTCTAGAGGATATTGGGGCTCGTTTGCAATATCCGTCGATTTCCGATGTGCGCCGCATTTAGAGGGGCTTGTTGTCGCACGTGATCGGATTTTGGTGCTTCGGTGCCGGTTTTCAAGTGACAAAAATCAGGGGGCTGGATTCGGACAACACGTGGGATTTAACATGTCAAATTGTGTCGCAAGACATGCACTCACATACACTGAGAAGAAGAAGTTGAACTCCGGCGGACCTCGGCGGAGAAGCGACACATGCAGGATCTCGGGTGCACAATCTTGGTGAATCGCGCCTTACTTCAACCTCGTTGGACATTCCGGATCGGGGATCACGACAGGACCGGGTAAGTAAATGTGCCCCATTGTGTTATGCAGAAAGTGAGAGACAGCAGTGACGTTATAGATGCGATGAGAAGTAAAAAACTATAATATGAAAAAAATACTTTAATAAATTGTACGTCTTGACGATGGGACATTGTATTTATCAGTAAGATTCTGACTTCTTTTCTGCCACGATTAATGTCCAGTAAATTGTCTTAGGTGGAAGTGTATGCAAAGATGGATGGTTTTCGATATTCCGGCGCTTGTACTGAAACATTTCAAAGTTAAATGAGATGTTTCACAAGACAAAGGCGGTTGAATGGCGCTGCCATAACTACCTTCATTGTATTTATACCTCAGAATGACAACCTTATAAACACATTCAACTCAAAGGAAAAAGTTAAACTAAGGAATCCTTGTAGAGCAGCTACATTCATATCACTTGAATAAAATCTTATTTGGGTGGAGGGTAAGAATTCAAGTGCAATGTTATAAACTACATATCAAATATATGATTATTGGTATACAGCTAAGGGCTCATTCACACAAACGTAATGGAGAGCGATATGCGGGCGTACCATTTGCGGCCAGATATCGGTCCCAATTGATGTCTTTAGAGACCGATCACTGTGTGGTGAGCACACGTTGTCTTACCGTACCGTGACCATGCACAATGAAATATGCTGGCCGCTGAATACTCTATGGAGAGGGAAGGGGTGAGCAGCGCTCATGCCTCCTCCTCTCCAGCACTCGGCTGTATGTTTGTCCGGGCCACAGTGTGAATGTACCCTAAATTGTAAAAGAACAATATTTATTTATTTTTACGCAGATTCCATAATATTTTACACAAATATATAACCTCAAAAATTCTGTTGTCCTGTTGAATCAGTTGGATTTGAAACGGATAATCGATCATAATGATATTCCATCTATATTGAGTTTATACCAAACCACATTTAAATTATAAAGATTCTCATGATTTACCAATAATTTAAACACTATGGGGGGGGGGGTCATTTATCTTTTTTTGCTCTTATTGCGCCTCTGTTGGATATTTTTTTGTGCCTAATTTGTCTTTGTAGTTTTTGCTCTTTGCCAGTTTCAGGGCTTTTTTCAGACATTTAGGTACAATTTTTTATGCAACTCCAACCATTGACTTTCCTTCGCACCCTTTTAGGCTCAAAACAATGTTAAATCGGGCGCAAACAAATTAGTTGCAATCCTGGTTTACTGCTACATGGAGAACTTCGGCGCACTGCTAGAAAAATCCTGCTTCTAAAATAAATACCCCTGATTTTTATATTTCATCTTACATGTTCAAAAATAACCTATTAAGTTTCCATTAAATATTTTGGGGAGCATTTATCAGGGTTTAGCATACAAGTCCCAAAACAGGTGCAATTCCCAACATACGGCCAGGAATTGCACCTATTTCCTAATGGGCGAGGAGGGGTGTAAAGGGGTGGGGGCACATCTGGCGGATCAGTGGGGGTCCCAGCCCCACACTACCCACTGCCTATAGCCTGCACCTGTTCAAGTAGAGGCTATGGTGCAAGCTGGTGTACTTTCTAACAGCGCATGAGAAATGTGCCCCTTCCTCTTTTGATGAGGATTCATCTCTTACTCGCTGCAGTAAAGATTTTACCTTGTGTGGAGGCATCTATCAGAGAAGTAGCCTGATATGTTAGCTGGGGATAGGGACTAACTTGTGATGAGTGGAGAACCCCTTTAAGATTTCAACCAGTCATTTTGCTACAAATGGATGGAAGACAGCCAGACATTCCCACTGACCAGTTGTATAAGGGCTCTGCAGCAGTGCCAAAAACCATGGACCCAGTCTATTAAAAATAATTTCCCTAATATAATTTCATTAAAATGTTTCATTTTATGAAGGATTCCCTATCCCTAACTTTGTACAGTGCTTACCTTATACAGAGACAAACGTCAGATAAGACATTTTAATGTAAATCTCTTCATGTAAGGGCTTAGAAACACTAAAGGAAGCTGATTTAGAAAGAATAAAGCTTTAATGAGTGTTTCAAACCACTTAGGATAAAAGATACACATTGAGAACCAGACTGGTGGATCTATCTGTACAAGGACAAAGCAGCCTATAGTGAGTGTGAGAAGAAGTATCTACAAGCAAAATCTTTTTGTTTAAATCGTTTTTATTGTTTTTTATGATAAAGGAACAGCAAAAACATATTTCAATTAGTTCTCTGGTAAGACAAGGTATTTTACACTTTGTATTCGCTCGCGCAGGAGCATTATGATTAGTTTACGTGCTCTTCAGAGAAAACTATACAGGTTAGATTAAGGGGGGGATTGGTTGAGGGTAGGGAGGAGAGAGGATGAGGAAAGAGGGAACCAGGGTGTAGAAAATGCATTCTTCTTTGGGTTGAGTTTTCCCGCTCGCTGTTATGTTGACTCTCTGTTTGGAGAGATTAAAATCTTCTTTTATCTCCTGAGAAGTCCTTTTGTTGTGTACTCCAAATGTCTGTAGCGGGATGGGTGGGGGAAATATGGGTTGAGGGGGGGGGGGTAGAGATGGGTTGGGGGGGGTACATCTTATGACTTCTTACTATACCAGGAACGTAAAAGTATATTATCTTATTAACTTTAAGTCATGTATTATCTTATAACTTATTGGTAACAGGGGGTAACTTGAGATCCATCCATGAGTCTTTGGTCTTTTTGCTTTGAGTTTGCGGTAGTTTTAACTTGTCTGAAAATTGAGGTTCAAGGTAAGTTCAATCTAATATTCAGTGTCTAGTACTGCCTAAGGACATTCTTGATACTTTCCTGGAGCCATGACCTGTTTGTTATATGATATATAAACTTAGTCAATTTGTGTGTTTTGTTTTCATTTGTGTCTGAATTTTTTCCAGGGTTCCCATAAGAGAGAGAATCTGTGATGTGACCTGTTTTCCCAGCTAACTAGTTCTTCCATTCTCAGAATGCTATCGACCTTCTCGGTCCAGTCTTTAATGGTAGGTGGATCTGTTTGTAACCACTTTGCTGGGATTACTAGTTTGGCAGCTTGAATTAAGTGTGTAGTGAGATTCTTTTTGTTTGGAGTCCACGTTCTATGGGGTAGCCATAATAGGACTGACTCCGGCGTTAGTAATAATTTTTTCCCCATTATTTGTGAAATTTGCCTTTCTATATCCGTCCAATAGGGTCTAATTATAGGACAGCCCCACAGAATGTGCCCCAATGTCCCTTTCTCCTTCTTGCACCTCCAGCAGCTTTCTGAATCAGTTAGCCCTTTTTGTTTCAGTTTATCTGGTGTATTATACCATCTGGTGACGGTCTTATATGTGTTTTCCTGTATCCTCACACATTTAGAGAATCCATGTGAATGTCTATGGATGGTCTTGATTTGTGTGTCTGAGAATATTGTTTTGAGATCTTTTTCCCAGCCTAAAACATATGCTGGTTTGGGTGTCGAGGTTTTGTTTAGAATGTAGTCGTAAAAAATTGAGATCGTACCTTTAGGTATTTTATCTTTTTTCAGCCATGTTTCAAGCCAAGTCGGGTCTTTTAGAAGGGAGATTTTCTTTGTCAGGTTTTCATGTGTGGATTTGAGTTCGGCTAGGTGTATAAAAGTGATACCGGGACGTTGTTCTACTGCTTTTTCTTTTAATTTGTCGTATGAAGTTGTGTGGAATTGTTTGAGGGGGGTCTCTTTCCACGTGTCCCATGTGCTTGACGTGCCTTCTTTTTTAGGATTGATCCAGTATGGAATCAGGTTGCTAGGCATTAATGGTGAGGGGGAATTTATAAGATTCTTTTGTTTTCCTAAGGCGTTCACTGTTTTGATCATACCTAAGGTGATAGGGTTTGTACATTGTGATTTGGTATTAATATTCCATAGTTTCGCTTTGTGTATTGGTTCTGTGGAGGCTAGTTCAATATCCGTGCTTAAGTTGAGGAATTTAGGGTTATGTAATTGCGTCCATCTTTTAAGGTGGATTGCTTTTTGGTATATTTTGGCGTCTGGTAGCCCAAAGCCGCCGTCTTGCTTTTTAAGTGTTAATCTGTCATATGCTACCCTCGCCTTTGAACCTCTCCACAGGAATTTGGAGAAAAGTGTTCTTAATTTTGTGAAGAATGTACTTGGTAGAGCTATTGGGATCATTTGCAGCATGTATAAGACTTTAGGCATTGTGAAAGCTTTGAGCAGGTTCTTCCTGCCCATCCAGGACACAAATGGAAGGGCATACGTGTCTAGGGTAGATTGTATTTGGTTTATTAATGGGGCGTAATTTTCTTTATACAATGAGTTTATGTTTTTAGTAATTTGTATCCCTAAGTAAGTAATCTTTGATGGTTGCCAATGGAATGGGGTAGTTTCCTGTAGTTTTTTAACTATTACTTCGGGTGTGGATATGTTAAGCGCTTCTGACTTTCCGAAGTTAATTTTAAAATTCGAGACTTTGCCAAATTCCTGGAAAGTTTCCATTACTTTTGGTATCGATTCGGTCGGTTTAGTGAGCATCAGTAGGAGGTCATCAGCAAATGCTGCATTTAGATGGGTTGTTTTCCCTACTTTTAGTCCATGGATATGTGGGTGTTCTCTCAGTGTTTGTAATAGTGTTTCCATCACCATTATAAAAAGCGTTGGTGATAATGGGCAGCCTTGTCTGGTCCCATTCTTAATATTAAAGGATTTTGACAAAGTCCCATTTACTTTGATGCAAGCCGAAGGATTGGAGTACAATGACATTACGGCTTGGATAAATTTCTGTGGGATACCAAATTTTTCACATGTCGCTATCATGTATTGCCATGAGACTCTATCAAATGCCTTCTCGGCATCAGTGCCGAGAAGGACCAGTGGAAGTTTCTTGATTGAAGCATAATGAATGGCGTGGATAACCCTTATTGAGTTGTGGTTTCCCTCTCTACCAGGAACGAACCCAGTTTGTTCTTTATTTATCAACTCGGGAAGATAAGGGTTCAGTCTTTTAGACAGGAGCTTCGCCCAAATCTTAATGTCCGAGTTTAGTAGAGAAATAGGGCGGTAGCTACCACAATTTTCTGGATTCTTGCCTGGCTTGGGGAGAACCGTGATAGTTGCTGAAAGAGCATGTTTCGGTAGTGGTACTCCTTCCATCATTGCGTTACACCAGTCTGTTAAGTGGGGTGATAATATTGTTGCAAATTTTTTATAGTATCCGGGAGGGAATCCGTCCGGACCTGGACTTTTCTTTAGGGGTAGGGAGGTTATTATTTCTTTTACTTCTTGTACAGTTATGGGTTTTGTGAGGTTTAATTGCCCTTCTCCGTTTAGTGTTGGTAATTTTATCTTCCCCAGGAAGCTGTCTATTAATTTTTGTCTGTTGGGAGTATTGGTGTCATTTTCCTTATCTAGGTTATATAGCTCTTGATAGAACTCACGAAAAGCTTCTGCTATTTCGTTAGTTTGGGTACACTTTTTACCTTTTTGGTTTGTTAATGATTCTACAAAGGCTTGTTCCCTTTCTATTTTAATTAAATATGACATTAATTTGTTCCCTTTGTCACCGTGCGCATATTGTGTGAATTTGGCGTACTGATATCTACTTGTTGTTCGAAGGTTTGTTAAATCTTCCATATTTCTGCTAACCCTGGAGCGTTTTGCCGCTGATTCTATAGCTAAGATGCGTGATAATAGATTTTGTATCTTTGATTCCCTTTTCTTTTTATGCCATGCTCCTAATGCCATCAATTCCCCTCTTATTGCTACTTTATGAGACTCCCACCTAATGGTTTGGGAAGTACCGTCCGGCTTATTCTTTATGAAGTAGAAATTAAGTTTTTCCTCTATTCTCTTAACTTGTTTGGGGTCGTCTAGAAGCGTCTCATTGAGGCGCCATAATGGGGGCTTGTTTGCTAGGCCTGCTATCGAAAATGTTATTGATACCGGGGAGTGATCCGATATTGTGCTTGGTCCAATTTCAGCGGTTTTGATGATATCAGGGTGGCTGATCGGAGTAAATATGTAATCTAGACGCTGGAAATTTTTATGTACTGCCGAATAGTGAGAAAAGTCTTTCTCTGTTGGATGGATTAGCCTCCATGTGTCAAGTAGCCCTGCTTCGTGGATGTTTTTTTGTATAGTTCTCAGTGATTTTTGTGATTGTGAGGAGCATCCCGCTGAGCAATCTATGAGGGGATTTAAAGCGATGTTGATATCTCCCCCGTATATTTTGTACCCTTCCGCTAAGGTGTCAATTTGTCTTAACGCACTCCTGAACCATGTAGCTTGACCTGTGTTCGGGGCATAAATACATACCAGGGTCACTGTCGTATGACCTATTTTCCCTTTAACTAGGATTATCCTTCCCTCTGAGTCTGCCCATGTGAGGCTGTGTTTGAAAGGGACTGAGCGAGAAATTAAAATTCCTACCCCTCTTTTTGTCTTATGGTAGCTGTTATAATATCTATGTGTATATCTGCTTCGTGCGAATGGTGGTGTGCAATTGTTTCTTAAATGAGTCTCCTGGAGAAAACAAATGTCGGATTTTTCTTTATACAACAGTTGTAATAGTTGTGACCTCTTTTTTTGCGAGTTTAGGCCTCTTACATTGTACGTGGTTACCTTGATATCAGCCATAGGAATGTATATGTAGTTTTGGTATCGATTTTGTTTTCGACCTCAGACTCATGGATTGATTGGATCTGAAAAGAGTAAATAAAAACAAACAGTTCAACAAATAACATTTAACAATGATCATCCTCCTTTCCCTGCCACTAAGTTTCCAGACCTTTAACCAAGATATTGAGTAATTTTGTGGGTGTGAAGGGTTGTTCTGTGGTGTAACCGTTGTGGTCTTATGCACAGTTACGTCTCCCATTGTGGAGATCTATGGGGGGGGGGAGGGATAGAAGGAGTTGTGTTCCTGACTGGAGTGACACAAGTTTGCTACACTTGTTGTGGTGTGTACTATCAAATATTAGTAAACTCTCTCGATGGGTATTTGAGGTGTAAGTAATTTTGGTTATCTACTATGGTGTGCATGAGTGGAAAAAAAAATAAAATAAAAATACTTCAACCAAGATACTTTCTTCAATCTAAGAATTATGTAAGGAGTTACACGTTTTTTCTTTAAGCTCTCTTCTTCATCTTTGGAGATTTAAATTTCTTGGGTATCTCCCATTTTTCAATTACTGGTAGGGCTGGTAATTCCATGTGTTGCTCCGTTACCGGCATCCAAGAAGGTATATCTAATGGGGCAATTTCAAGTATGTCCCAAGCCTTCATGAGGTCTCCCGGAGATTTGATAGTGCATCTTCTTCCATTCTTTGTGAAGGAAAGTCCAAAAGGGAACAGCCATCTAAATAGGATCCCCTGCTCTCTCAGGCTGGTCGTTAATGGGCGCAGGAGCTTTCTTTTATATAATGTGGACGGTGCCAGGTCTTGAAAAAATGAAATTCTATGGTCATCCTCTTCTATATCTCTTTTTTCCCTTGCTGCTTTGAGGATGGCTGCTGTGTCTCTGTAACTCAGCAATCCACATATGACATCTCTTGGTGGATCGTCTTTTGAAGGCAGTGGGCGCAGTGCTCTATGCACTCTTTCAATAATAATAGTTTGCGCCTTATCCTCTGAAAGTAATATGGCAAATAATGATCTGACCTTCTCCTCTAGCTTGTCCTGTGAGACAGATTCGTCAAGACCTTTTATTCTTATATTTTTCCTCCGGCTCCTATTCTCCTGGTCTTCGATTTGTAGGAGCGCATTGTTCAGACCATCTGCTTGTGTAGACATATTATGTGCCATTGCTGAGCTGTGCTCTATAATGGCGGCTTGTGAGGATTCAAGCGTTTCCACTCTCTGCCTCGTGGCTCGGACCTCTGCATGGATCGCGGTAAGTTCTTTCATAATGGGAGCTAATGCCTGTGAAAGTACCTTTTTCATGAAGGATATTGATAGGGGAGCAGGGTCTGATGATTCCGTTAGCTCTTCTTGTTCCGCTAAGCTTTCCAGATCGGAGTCGTCAGGTACATCTGATTCTGGCTGCGTGCACGGCGCCATCTTGGTGCTTCTGTCTTGCGGGGATTGCAGCCTTTTCCTCAGATATTTGTCGATGTCTCCCTGCCCTCTCCTCGATCTCGGCGTGCCCCAACTCTCCGTGGGTTTCTCCTTATTGTTTTTTCCCATCTCGGGTGAGTTTAGCTGCGAAATTTCTTTGTAGCAGGACTTGTGTCTCGGGAGCACAGCAGCGAGCGTCCACCATGCAGCTCAGTCAGGCTCCGCCCCTACAAGCAAAATCTTTAATGAAAACCTATAATGGAAATTATTTTAACACCATAATAGATAATATATTATTTAAGCCTCAAAGTAGGTGCAGAAAAGTTATTTTCTGGCCTAGTAAATGTTGTATTGTATTATATAATGTCATATGACCAGCCTTATTCTCCAACTGAAACAACTTACTTCCTGTCCACAAATATGTGGACAGGAAGTCAGTTAAATGAGTCAAAGGAATGTGTTGAGTAATGGACTTTGTGTCCCTATTTAAAATGTTGAGTCAGTTGGTGACAGTAGACGGTTTGGGCAGTAGCCCCGGGGCCAAAGCTTTCAAGGGGGCCCATGGCCACCCAACCACCCACAAATTTTATACTGAGAAGGACCTTCACCCATGAAATCCTCGTATATCTGATCCTGCTCTCAATACACATGTACAAACGAGAATTTCAGGACCTTTAAAGGTTCTTGAACGGTTCTGAAACCATAGATTGAAAGCAGCTGAAGGGACTCATCCTCCAATCAATAAGCTCGGTTCTAGTACCATATATAGCAAGTGAATTCCAGGCGTTATAGGAGGGTTATAACATTCATACAGCCCGGGCCCTTGGCAGTCTTCATCCTACCCTAGTTGGTGAGTCTTACTGTTGGAAGACCGTCAGACCTCCTGACTGATCAGCAGGGTCTGTAGTATTCAGGTAAGTAGTTATTTTTAGCACTCATGTTGCATCATTTATTATTCAATACCAGACACTGCCACTATATATGACTTTGTTAGTTATTTTTTGATACTGGGCTATAACAGATCTCATATAGACAATGGGGAATGTCATCTACATATGGAAATATCTTAGATTTCTATAGTATTTCCGTGAATTTTACATCTAATCTTTATGTGAATACATTGGGGCAGATTTACTTACCCGGTCCATTCGCGATCCAGCGGCGTGTTCTCTGCGCTGGATTCGGGTCCGGCCGGGATTCATTAAGGTAGTTCCTCCGCTGTCTACCAGGTAGCGCTGCTGCGCTGAAGAGCATCGGAACGCACTGGAATACACCTAGCCGGGCTGAGTGACACATTTTTAAAAAAAATGCGGCGGTTTTTCCGAATCCGTCGGGTTTTGTTCGGCCACGCCTCCCGATTTCCGTTGTGTGCATGCCGGCGCCGATGCGCCACAATCCGATCGCGTGCGCCAAAATCCCGGGGCAATTCAGGGGAAATCGGTACAAATCGGAAATATTCGGGTAACACGTCGGGAAAACGCGAATCGGGCCCTTAGTAAATGACCCCCATTGTGTTGGATTTCTACAGTAAAAAGTTTCAGTTTCTTTCCCATAATATAGACAACCATAAAATACACACCAGACTTAGATAGATCTGCCCCACTGTATCTCAGATTGTCGCCATGTATTGGCCAAATCACATTCTAGAAGATATTGGGGCTCGTTTACTACGGGTCCGCGGACAGCACTATCGTTGCAATATCCGTCAATTTCCGATGTGCGCCGCATTTAGAGGGGCTTGTTGTCGCACGTGATCGGATTTTGGTGCATCGGCGCCGGTTTTCAAGTGACACAAATCAGGGGGCTGGATTCGGACAACACGTGGGATTTAACATGTCAAATTGTGTCGCAAGACATGCACTCACATACACTGGAAAGAAGAAGTTGAACTCCGGCGGACCTCGGCGGAGAAGCGACACATGCAGGATCTCGGGTGCACAATCTTGGTGAATCGCGCCTGACTTCAACCTCGTTGGACATTCCGGATCAGGGATCGCGACAGGACCGGGTAAGTAAATGTGCCCCATTGTGTTATGCAGAAAATGAGAGACAGCAGTGACGTTATAGATGCGATGAGAAGCAAAAAACTATAATATGAAAAAAAATACTTTAATAAATTGTACGTCTTGACGATGGGACATTGTATTTATCAGTAAGATTCTGACTTCTTTTCTGCCAGGATTAATGTCCAGTAAATTGTCTTAGGTGGAAGTGTATGCAAAGATGGATGGTTTTCGATATTCCGGCGCTTGTACTGAAACATTTCAAAGTTAAATGAGATGTTTCACAAGACAAAGGCGGTTGAATGGCGCTGCCATAACTACCTTCATTGTATTTATACCTCAGAATGACAACCTTATAAACACATTCAACTCAAAGGAAAAAGTTAAACTAAGGAATCCTTGTAGAGCAGCTACATTCATATCACTTGAATAAAATCTTATTTGGGTGGAGGGTAAGAATTCAAGTGCAATGTTATAAACTACATATCAAATATATGATTATTGGAATACAGCTAAGGGCTCATTCACACAAACGTAATGGAGAGCGATATGCGGGCGTACCATTTGCGGCCAGATATCGGTCCCCATTGATGTCTTTAGAGACTGATCACTGTGTAGTGAGCACACGTTGTCTTACCGTACCGTGACCATGCACAATGAAATATGCTGGCCGCTGAATACTCTATGGAGAGGGAAGGGGTGAGCAGCGCTCATGCCTCCTCCTCTCCAGCACTCGGCTGTATGTTTGTCCGGGCCACAGTGTGAATGTACCCTAAATTTTAAAAGAACAATATTTATTTTTACGCAGATTCCATAATATTTTACACAAATATATAACCTCAAAAATTCTGTTGTCCTGTTGAATCAGTTGGATTTGAAACGGATAATCGATCATAAAGATATTCCATCTATAGACATTTAGGTACAATTTTTTGTGCAACTCCAACCATTGGCTTTCCTTCGCACCCTTTTAGGCTCAAAACAATGTTAAATTGGGCGCAAACATCTGGAAGTAGGAAAAATACAACAACAAATTAGTTGCAATCCTGGTTTACTGCTACATGGAGAACTTCGGCGCACTGCTAGAAAAATCCTGCTTCTAAAATAAATACCCCTGATTTTTATATTTCACCTTACATGTTCAAAAATAACCTATTAAGTTTCCATTAAATATTTTGGGGAGCATTTATCAGGGTTTAGCATACAAGTCCCAAAACAGGTGCAATTCCCAACATACGGCCAGGAATTGCACCTATTTCCTAATGGGCGAGGAGGGGTGTAAAGGATGGGGGGCACATCTGGCGGATCAGTGGGGGTCCCAGCCCCACACTACCCACTGCCTATAGCCTGCACCTGTTCAAGTGGAGGCTATGGTGCAAGCTGGTGTACTTTCTAACAGCGCATGAGAAATGTGCCCCTTCCTCTTTTGATGAGGATTCATCTCTTACTCGCTGCAGTAAAGATTTTACCTTGTGTGGAGGCATCTATCAGAGAAGTAGCCTGATATGTTAGCTGGGGATAGGGACTAACTTGTGATGAGTGGAGAACCCCTTTAAGATTTCAACCAGTCATTTTGCTACAAATGGATGGAAGACAGCCAGACATCCCCACTGACCAGTTGTATAAGGGCTCCGCAGCAGTGCCAAAAACCATGGACCCAGTCTATTAAAAATAATTTCCCTAATATATTTTCATTAAAATGTTTCATTTTATGAAGGATTCACTATCCCTAATGTTGTACAGTGCTTACCTTATACAGAGACAAACGTCAGATAAGACATTTTAATGTAAATCTCTTCATGTATGGGCTTAGAAACACTAAAGGAAGCTGATTTAGAAAGAATAAAGCTTTAATGAGTGTTTCAAACCACTTAGGATAAAAGATACACATTGAGAACCAGACTGGTGGATCTATCTGTACAAGGACAAAGCAGCCTATAGTGAGTGTGAGAAGAAGTATCTACAAGCAAAATCTTTAATGAAAACCTATCATGGAAATTATTTTAACACCATAATAGATAATATATTATTTAAGCCTCAAAGTAGGTGCAGAAAAGTTATTTTCTGGCCAAGTAAATGTTGTGTTGTATTATATAGTGTTATATGATCAGCCTTATTCTCCAACTGAAACAACTGACTTCCTGTCCACAAACATGTGGACAGGAAGTCAGTTAAATGAGTCAAAGGAATGTGTTGAGAAATTGACTTTCTGTCCCTATTTAAAATGTTGAGTCAGTTGGTTACAGTAGACGGTTTGGGCAGTAGCCCCGGGCCCAAGCTTTCAAGGGGGCCCTTGGCCACCCAACCACCTACAAATTTTATATTGAGAAGGACCTTCACCCATGAAATCGTACATCTGATCCTGCTCTCAATACACATGTACAAAAGAGAATTTCAGGACCTTTAAAGGTTCTTGAATGGTTCTGAAACCATAGATTGAAAGCAGCTGAAGGGACTCATCCTCCAATCAATAAGCTTGGTTCTAGCACCATATGTAGGAAGTGAATTCCAGGGGTTATGGGGGGTTATAACATTCATACAGCCCAGGGCCTTTGACAGTCTTCAAGTGGTGAGTCTTACTGTTGGAAGACTGTCAGACCTCCTGACTGATCAGCAGGGTCTGTAGTATTCAGGTAAGTAGTTATTTTGAGTACTCATGTTGTATCATTTATTATTCAATACCAGACACTGCCACTATATATGACTTTGTTAGTTATTTTTTGATACTGGGCTATAACAGATCTCATATAGACAATGGGGAATGTCATCTACATATGGAAATATCTGATATTTCTATAGTATTTATGTGAATTTTACCTAACATCTAACCTTTGTGTGAATACATTGGGGGTCATTTACTAAGGGGCCGAATCACGTTTTTCCGTCGCGTTACCCGAATACTTCCGCTGGACACGACGGAAATCGGGAGGCGTGGGCATAAGAAAACCCGACGGATTCAGAAAACCCGCCGTATTTTTTTTTAAAAAAAAGGGTCACTTGACACGCGCTTACCTGCACCCAGTGTAAGACGGTGAACTTTAGTGCACTCCGACAGAATTCAGCGCAGCAGCGACACCTGGTGGACAACAGGCGCACTACCTTAGTGAATCGCCAGAAGACCCGAATCCTCCACTGAGAACACGCCGCTGGATCGCGAATGGGCCGGGTAAGTAAATCTGCCCCATTGTGATGGATTTCTACAGTAAAAAGTTTCAGCTTCATTCTCAGAATATAGAATAGCTTAGCGTTTTTCTAACACTCTGCATTGATTCGGGTCTAGGTGACAAGGCCATGGAAAAATTTCAGCTTAATGTATTTCCGTCGACTTGGTGACCGAATGTGCTCCGTGAATTAAAGCACTGTCATCCAGGAAGAAACACTGCTCTCACAAAGAAATCGCTGTAAAGGTGAAAATTCTGGTTTTTAAATTATTGTAAATAATTTTAAAAATGAATTAAAGGAACTAAGCAACGTAACAAACCAAGATGGGCCCTTAAAGAAAATCTACCATCAAAATCCATCATGATAAACCATAGCTTCAGGCACCGTGACTGTGGTAATCTTCTTACATTTGTTATCCATGGTCTCCTTCCTTCTAAGATCAACTTTTGAAATTATGTTAATGAGCTAATGAGCCAGAAGGGCTCTGTGGACATCCATGCTGTAGCTTCACAGATTCTTACACTGTCTTCCCCTTCCCTCTGATTGCTGTTATCTCACAAAGCTAGAGGGGGAAGTACTCCTAAGCAATATGACAGCCTGTGAAGCTACAACCTGAAGGAGATTTGGTAAAACCCACAGGAGCCCTTAAGGCTCATAAGCATCATTTTGAAAGTTTATTTTGGAAGGAAGGAGGCCATGGATAACAAATATAAGAAGATTATCACAGTCACGGTACCTGTATCTAGGAGTAAGTGGCCCTGCCTTATCATAATAGATTATGATGGTAGATTTCCTTTAAAAGAGTTTGCCCATGAAAGAAAGTTCTCAAATTTTATTCTCCTGGCGATGTTTACACAATAAAAATTATATTTAATCCCTATACTTTACAGTTTTACTCTTTTATTGCTGTTTTAGCTCCTGTGGTCCTTGTAAAATTCCAGAAATCCTTGTAAAATTCCAGAAACATCATGTTTCCTCTGTGCTATGAGATGTTGTGTGATGACAATGTGCTTAGATTGTCAGGGTAGAGGTTTATCTACACCTTCAAGCTCCTGAACATCCTACTAGTATCTGACACATAGAAAAAGAGAGATGAGACAGATCAGAGTGATGAGATGGATATAAGATACAACAACACATTCAGCTCTGCTATCTCACCTATAAAAAACCTACAGCACTGGTATATGCCTCCCTCCCCTTGGATAAAGACCTTATCTTGCCTGTAGCTAGTGGAGTAAAGTCTCTGCATGCTGCTGCTCACAGGCAAGAAGTGCTTGTGTCTGACTTGGTTTTGTAATGCAGAGGGAGGGGCAGGAGGCAGAGAGCACTGCCATGTGCAGACAGGAGAAGCTATTCATAAGAAGAATCTTCCCAACCATAGTCAGAAGATTTACAGTTCGATCCAGGCATAACCTAAATCACAAACACAGGACTGATTGGAATACACAGGTTGGAATAATATCTGTGAAATGCTGTATATGCTGTATTTTACCTTAGCTGCTGCAGAACATCATAATACGCAACTCAGCTGCTTCAGAACCTCATTATGAACAACTCAGCTGGGGCAGAATCTTATAGTTCATAGTTCACACTTCAACTGCTCAAAAATGTATATTAGACTTCTCAGCTGGTACAGAATCTTATAATAAACATCTCAGCTGCTGCAGAACATCTTAAGCTATTGTAAGACATCCTAATACACACATTATTTTGCTCCTGTGAAATGTATCTAAAACTATAATAAAATGCTCATATTATCCCCTGTAAGCCCCTTCTCTGTTGCACATACATTCCCTGGCATTGCAGCGCAGTCACTGAATTACTACTTATCGGGAGACAATTTCTCCTAGTTTGTGAGTAATATAAACCGTTTCCATCCAATTCATTTTCTATTGAAAAAAAATAGAACACGGATTATTCCCCTTTATGTTTCGCCTGGGAGCTAAAGGAGCGATAACATGTAAGTGGCGTTATAGTAGCGCGTGTCATGACCCTATAATTCTAGGGCGGTGAATGTGGTAGGAGCTGATATGGCGGCACAGAGACACTGCTATGGGTCTATATAGACAGTCATCCAGAATTATCTCCCCGTCTCCTCTATAAATATCACTCCTCTAATGGCCCCGGCTGACACCTTGACATTTACAACAAGAGGAAGAGACTTGATTTCAATGGAAATCCATTAAATTTTTACAAATCTCTCGCGATCGCTAGTTCTTCACTATTATATATTCTTTATTTAGCATCTGTTTCACACAATGTTATAATCCCAGCAGCACATCGATTAATCCTATACATGTAGATGTACATGTAAGTGTAGATTAATATTGTGCCAGGCTGAGGACGTCCTACACCCCCCTCACATATTCCAGAAAAGGTTAACTGTAACAATATCTTTCTGTCTGTATATTCATCTACTGGGAATTTTATACTAGAATTTATGAAGTTTACGCAGATTTTCCAAAATGTCTCATATCTATCAATTGGATTGAAAACTGGCTGAAGGATCGTATCCAGAGAGTTATGGTCAATGATTCCTACTCAGAATGGTCATGAGTTATAATTGGGGTTCCCCAGGGTTCTGTACTTGGCCCAGAATTATTTAATATATTTATTAATGATATAGAGGTAGGAATTAATAGTACTGTGTCTATTTTTGCAGATGACACTAAGTCATGCAGTGTAATACAGTCTATGGAGGATGTGAGTAGTAGTACAAGCTGTGTAGTGTAATAAAGTCCACGGAGCATGGGAGTAGTAGTACAAGCTGTGTAGTGTAATACAGTCTATGGAGGATGTTCATAGGCTGCAGGGGGGCTTCGACAAACTGAGTGTTTGGTCATCCCCTTGGCAAATGAGGTTCAATGTGGGTAAATGTAAGGATATGCACCTGGGGGCTAATAATCCCCAAGCAAAATGGGAGAGTAAATCTGGGAGAGTCCATGGTTGAGAAGGACCTGGGTGACTAGTAGATCATAAATTGAATAACAGCATGCAATGTCAATCAGCTGCCTCTAAAGCTAGTAGGATCTTGTCATGTATCAGCAGTGGTCTGGACTCTCGTGATAGGGATGTAATATTACCACTATACAAGGCATTGGTTCGTCCTCACCTGGAATATGCTGTCCAGTTCTGGGCACCGGTCCATAAAAAGGATGCCCTGGAGCTGGAGAGGGTTCAACGAGGAGCCACAAAAATGATAAGGGGTATGGAGGGTCTTAGTTATGAGGAAAGATTAAAACAACTAGATTTATTTAGTCTGGAAAAGAGACGACTACGAGGGGACATGATTAGTTTATATAAATATATGAATGGCCCATGCAAAAAATAAGGTGGAAAGTTGTTCAAGGTTAAATCAAATCAAAAGACGAGAGGGTGCTGCCTCCGTCTGGAGAAAACAAGGTTTAATCACCGGAGGCGACAGGGATTTTTTACTATGAGAACGGTCAATCTGTGGAATAGCCGAGCTCAGGTGCTGGTCACAGCAGGGACAGCAGAGAGCTTCAAGAAGGGTCTAGATGCCTTTTTACACCTGAATAACATTGATGGTTATGTTATACAGCATTGTTTCTCCTACATCCCTTCCTCATCCAATTCCTTCCCTTCCTTGGGGGAACTTGATGGACAAGTGTCTTTTTTCAAAAATATAAACTATGTTAGCCATGTTACCTGTCTAACTATGGGGCACATTTATCACAACTTCAATGCCTGGAAATAGGTGAACAAGCTATGAATTTTGCTAAATTCCCAGCTCAGATTCAGGTATTTGTGACCTTCCTCCTGTGCACCAGTTGGTTTCGGGAGGGGGCTCTGCCAAGCCATGCAGTGGACATGCAGAGGGCGTTGCTGCCAGCCTATGATCACTGTGCCTCAATGGATCTATGGGACACATTTATTAGGGCTTGAACGCCTGAAATCTGCTACAAAAGCCCGGGAATATGCACAATTTCTGGCACATAGCCAGAAATGACGCCTATATCCCCCAATACTCTACCTCCATGGAAAGTAAGCATGGAGGGCAGGTTATGACACATTTCTACTCTCTGGTCTCTGGTCAGACCTTGAGTAGAAATGCCCCACTAGGGCAGCTGCTAAGACAACATCACTTAGTGCCAGTGTAAAAAATGTGCCCCTATGCCCCTCGTCTGCATGGAGAACTTAATACTCAGCGGATTGGCTTAAGAGTGCACTCTCCGATGGGATTTACTCTAAATATTAGACAGGATCACTATTTCTGCTCCATGGGGCTTCTTATAATTTCTCATACAAGAGACTTCATACTAACACGTCATGGCTTCCCCAATGATCCGGCAGAAGACAATCCTGTCACTTGACAGTGTGGCCTTCTGAAAAGAAGATTAATAAATATTATTATATTAGATATGATTGATCATACATCCTACATGAGGAGTTTATGGATGGAGGCCTCTGGGGGTTATTATCATCGTCTTGCGCTTCTATAAAGGTAAGACCCCTGACATTTCTCATGGCCAAGATTTTATTCCCCCCCCCCAAGCCCTGCTCTGCAGTATCCTCTCCCCCAATCAGCGTCCGGCCCTTTTGCCAGACTTCTCTCTTCTTGTAGAGATAAGACCCTGCACCACAACTGCCTGAGAACCACCATCCATCCATATATCACACTGGTGAGGCCGGTATACACATAAAGCTTGGGTTCTTTCCCAGTCTGGTAATGATATATGAAGATTCATAAATGTCAAGTATAAGCGCCGTGAACAACTTGTTCCGAGCTCGGCCTCCAGAATGATCAATGTTTGCTAAGTGATTGTAACCGTGCAGTAATGCCGAAAATGTAAAACTATTACAATAATTGAAAACATAAAATCGAGGCATAAAGTTGAGCTTCCAGCACATTCTGCTTATAATTTATAACATCTACCATAACATTGCCACAGTCTTTTTTTAAGCCTCTTATACTATGCACTTCATTGAGTTCCTTCTCTATTAATGATGTCATCATCACTACCCAGCATGCTCAGCTGCCAGGTAGCTCACTGGGGAGCTATCGATGCCCTTGTATACATTATTTAATATGCATTGTTAATTATGTATGTACTTTGTATATACTTATCTATTCATGACTTACTTTTATGTCAGCGGTCCATAACTTTTGGCTGTGTGCAACTTTTTTTTTTGGATCACCTCTTCACATCAACGGTTATAACAGCCACATGTATGTTTGGAACAATTGTTTATGCCATGTTTTTTTTTGCCAAAAAGAGTATAAAGATACTTCTTTATATCCCAGCAAAAGCCTGAGGAATATTTCTGAGGGTTGTAACCAATATATCCCCTCACACAATGGTGCAATCTGTGTCCCACTATCTGTGCCAAATATGCAACACTACAACTTATGTGTATTATATGGAGGGAGCCCATCACCAACTCATATATACTTACAACAAATGACAACAAAACATATTTTTTGGCAGGAAAACTGCTGATGTAACATCTGAAATAGAATAAGCTGTGGTTGAAAGTCAAAGCTGATCAGATTTTTGCCATAAAGTGCAATACTATGGTTAGTTCTGAAATCGGCTACTACTTTTGGTGATGGTGCTGGATATCTGACTCTTATGTTCAGACCATATAACCACTAGTGTTGACAATTAGTAATAAGCTGACCCGCACTGCAAAGTCTGCAGTTTGGGTGCAGGTTCCGCTCAACCCCAACCCCCCAGGGTAACACCCAAAATCAGCACTGGGGTGAATCGGTGCAATGATCCATCCCACAACTGCATTGCCAACACACCATTGGGATTTAAATGTCGATGGGGGATTTGCCAGCAGCATTTAAGAGGTTAACAGACGTGATCAGTGCCAGCAACCGGTGGGAGTTTGGGTTCCATAGCCTGACCTGGACCAAAACCGAATTTTTAAGTGTGGCTTAATTTTACCAGTTCTGCTTATCACTAGTGGCAATCAATTCAAGGAAACCAACAATCAGTAATAAAATGACTGAGGTATTCCTGATGGTAGATAGCTTTCTGTCTACTAAGCCCTACACTGCCTTTACCTAAACTTTTAACCATAACTAACTAAAAACTTTATCTATGCTTTATGCTAATGAACTTCAGAAGCTACTCGGGCATGGAATAGCCTGGTCGAGCACTCAGGGCTAAGGCTACACCAAGTCCCTGTAGCCTCTGAAGTCTTACCACCGCGTGCGGTCCCGCAGCACTCTTCGGCTATTAAGCCTGTGCCCACATATGCGCAGTAACTCTACTCACTGCTGAAAAGAAGTTACTGCGCATGCATGCCAACGACTGAATAGCTGAAAAGTGCTGCAGGGACTTTTACAGAACTGAGACTAAAGAGGCTACAGAGGTGTGGTATAGCCTTAGCCCCCGGAACTGAGCCGGACTACTCCAGCAGCCTCTTAAGTTCATTAGCATAAACGGTAGATAACGTATTTTGTTAGTTATGGTATTATAGTTTAGGTAAGTGCAGTGTAAGGCTTAGTAGACAGACATGTATCTACCATCAGGAATACCTCAGTTAGTGTCCTCTTGATGGTAGGTTTCCTTGAATTCTGTTTTTAGCAACAACAATAAAAATGGCTGCATCACTAATTTTGCCGTTCAAAATATCAGAAGTGGTTCCGAAGTGAACCTTCCTTAAATAGTAGTCAGTGGGCTACAATTTGCCATCCATTCTAGGAGTCCATTATTCTATTTCTTAACAGAATAAACTGAAGGACACCACTAGCGGTGGTGTGGACTTAGTCTTGTTCTGTTACTGTTGACGTTTTCTGAGAACATCTTTAAAGGAAACCTACCACTTAGAATGGTAGGGGTAAGCTGTAAGTACCGAGCACCAGCTCAGGGTGAGCTGGTGCCGGTACTAACTTTCGTTAGTGTTATAAACCGCGGTATCGTGGTTTTAACACTTTTTAAACTTTAGAGCAGGAGAGGCTTTGGCGCTGCACGCGACCGTGCGCGCGCTACATCTCCGCTATTTCCTATGGAGGCGCGCGCACAATCGTGCGCACGCAGCGCCGAAGTGTCTTCTGCTCTAAAGTTTAAAAAGTGTTAAAACCGCGATACCGCGGTTTATAACACTAACGAATTTAAGTACCGGCACCAGCTCACCCTGAGCTGGTGCTCGGTACTTACAGCTTACCCCTGCCATACTAAGTGGTAGGTTTCCTTTAACTTCGAAAACCACTTTACTTCAGACCTTAGGATTTTCTAAGAATTCGTATCTAATTTCACCAGGTTTGATACTTTACATTCTTTAAATGAATCTGCTAGAGACATATCTTCTTGGTTGCCCAGAGATTCCAGTTGACCCCGTTTGACCGGTTTCTCCATATGACGGAGCTTTCCTTTGGAGAGATAGACCGGCTTTAGTGGCCTCACTTGGCCGTGTTCAATGTTTCATTGAGTAATTCCTGGAACTAGTAAATGGTTGCTGTATATTTCATCTCTTAACAAGATAATGGATGTATTGATCATTGCAGCACACTAATTGTACGTCCTCTCATTTCGGAATGGTATTAGCCTGCCAGCATTGTGCTGTGCGCCCCCACTACTCTCAATAATTATGTCTGCGTCGCTGTCATATGTAAATAACCCAATACTTCAATCACTAATAAGGTAAGTGCACAGGAGAAGCACATCACCAGGATAATGACACGTCCTCAAGATGTCTGCAGAAATCTGGCATTTGAAAAGTTTGACTTTTATGGATTGATGAAGTGGTTTAGAATGTTATACAAGTTTGACAACCTTTTAAAAAGTTTCAAAAGCATTCAATTAGATAAAATAGTGCTTGGTTTTTTAAATTCATTTGATAAATTCAAATGAGGAGCTCCAGGCTTAAGATGTTGTCCCATTAGGATAACTGTTTCCTTATCAAAGACTCTTCATTCTTCACCTCCTGGAGTAGGAGTGTTTTTCATCATAAGTCCATTCAGAGTTTTTTCCATGTATTTGGAGTTCAAGATCAAATATGATGCCACTTTGTGCACCTGTGGGAGTTGAAATCCTGTGATGGTCATGAGGAGCTGTAACAAGTTAACCAAGACTGTCTGGAGAACTACAAAACAAACCCGCCTATGAAATGGATTTGGGTACACCTCGCATCACTAAGCCATTCATCTGCAGATCCTTGTTGTGATCCACCATCCCTTCATCTTGAGCTAAATTCTGTCTATGACTTTAGATCGAAGTCTGAAGAAAACCCATGAATGGAGGTGCCCATGGATTGCTGGGTTGTTCCAAATTTCTATCAGGAAAAGTAAACTGTGGAAAATGTTGGAGTTATTGTCCTACAACCTCTAAGCCTTATGCCTCCTGCAAGTAAAATTGATTTCTTAGTCGTCTCTTCATTTCTGCCTCCTTACATTGCCATCCTTGCATGGGCCACAACTCGAAACTTCCTTCACTGTAAATGTGGAAGCAAACCACATAATTTTAGTCTTCCTAGAGTTCTGCTACATTCAGGCATTACATTTTGCTTCTTAGTTTTAGATCCTCGGAGCCTTTAGTCATGCCCCTGGGACAAAACCTTTTTTGAAACACAGCTCTTTGGCATATAGGACTGGGCTTCCTTGGTCCCACCAGATAAAATTGGCCCACCTTCCATCAACTCCTAGGAAATAGACCTTAGAAGCCTCCAAACTGAGTTGGCTTCTGCTGGAACTCTGAGGTCCAATATTGGGTCAGAGCCTGGGACCACCAGTGGATCCTCTGTGTGGGCTAGTCCAAAACTGAACACATATGACAGAACTGTACAGGTAATTTATACATTTATATAGGCACGGGTTCTTTACAGTCTCAGTAGTCAAACCATAAAATGTCCTACCCAAGAGGTGGTAATGGTAAATGTTTGAAAGGTAAGGAAAGTCTATTGGGATTATTTGAAGTCCCGCTTTGGTCAGCTGCCGCTGATACAGGTTTCCTAAAACTGACTTCAGAATGACGAAAAAAACTAGGCCATGAAATTAAGTTAGGTCCACCTGGATGTCTTCAATAAGCTGTTCATCTGCAGAACCATTAGAAGAAAGTTATGAGAATTGGATTTCTGGAATTGTGATGTTGACCAGATTGATTATTTAGCCCCATAAGTCATGAAGGAAGGGTTTTGTGCCATTCGTTGGGTCAGCACTGCGCTGCTATAGGTTTGACTTGACAGACAAGCATCTTCTTCCAACTATGTGACTACTGCATGAAAAAAGACAACTATGTAGGGAACAGATACCATTTCAGAAAATGGTTGTGAGCACTGTGCACACTGGAACCAATTTCAGCAGATGTTCATTCTGCAGTGAATACAAGATCCCATCAGAAGATTGAGCGGTCTACCAAGAGGAGGCAATCCCATACATATCTAAATGAGAGAGAGTGAGAAAGAAACACTTTATATTATTACCAATGTTATTGAAGTGAAAATAAAAAGTGAGAAATATCACAGGAATGGAGTCTTTTCTCCATAACATAAAGCTTGGAAAACATTTTATTACTGTTCAACCACTCTCAGGTTGAGGACACATGCAACGACAGCCACTAAGATTTTGGTATTGAAGGTAAACGACTGTGATACTTTGTGCAAAACCATTGAATATGAAATGAATTTGGAACCTGGATGTAGAGTTACCTGCCTATAGCCATTGCTGCAATCCCTCTGTGTTGTGCACTGCGCTTCAATTCTTGTAGAGTACTTGGAGCCAAGGGAACCTAATTATCCAGCTCACTAATAAGAGTTAGACTTCCCATCACTATCTGAAGTCCGTCCTGTAAACAAACTATACAGATTCATGGGGGGGGGGGGTTGCTGCTCCCTGCTCACAGAGGCGAAAGTCATGTGACGTAGCTAGCTCTGTGTATGTAGCAGAGCTGGATGTGTTAAGGACTGTCTCCTGCACAGAATAGTGAGGTACAAGATCTCCCCTGTTCCCTATCAGTCAAACAATCCCAGTCTGTGATTCTACAGAACTTTCTTTGTCTCTCTCTGCACCTCATGCTGATCCCTTCCCCTATCATGTCATCGGCACTATTAGTGCTGTGGAGATAAGCTATTAACTGTATGTACTGTACATGTCCCCTGCTCCTCCATGTGATGGAAGCTGCCAGGCTGTCACCATATACATCCTGTATGTACTGTACATGTCCCCTGCTCCTCCATGTGATGGAAGCTGCCAGGCTGTCCCCATATACATCCTGTATGTACTGTACATGTCCCCTGCTCCTCCATGTGATGGAAGCTGCCAGGCTGTCACCATATACATCCTGTATGTACTGTACATGTCCCCTTCTCCTCCATGTGATGGAAGCTGCCAGGCTGTCACCATATACATCCTGTATGTACTGTACATGTCCCCTTCTCCTCCATGTGATGGAAGCTGCCAGGCTGTCCCCATATACATCCTGTATGTACTGTACATGTCCCCTGCTCCTCCATGTGATGGAAGCTGCCAGGCTGTCACCATATATATCCTGTATGTACTGTACATGTCCCCTGCTCCTCCATGTGATGTAAGCTGCCGGGCTGTCCCCATATACATCCTGTATGTACTGTACATGTCCCCTGCTCCTCCATGTGATGGAAGCTGCCGGGCTGTCCCCATATACATCCTGTATGTACTGTACATGTCCCCTGCTCCTCCATGTGATGGAAGCTGCCAAGCTGTCACCATATACATCCTGCATGTACTGTACATGTCCCCTGCTCCTCCATGTGATGGAAGCTGCCGGGCTGTCACCATATACATCCTGTATGTACTGTACATGTCCCCTGCTCCTCCATGTGATGGAAGCGACCAGGCTGTCACCATATACATCCTGTATGTACTGTACATGTCCCCTGCTCCTCCATGTGATGGAAGCTGCCAAGCTGTCACCATATACATCCTGCATGTACTGTACATGTCCCTGCTCCTCCATGTGATGGAAGCTGCCAAGCTGTCACCATATACATCCTGTATGTACTGTACATGTCCCTGCTCCTCCATGTGATGGAAGCTGCCGGGCTGTCACCATATACATCCTGTATGTACTGTACATGTCCCCTGCTCCTCCATGTGATGGAAGCGACCAGGCTGTCACCATATACATCCTGTATGTACTGTACATGTCCCCTGCTCCTCCATGTGATGGAAGCTGCCAAGCTGTCACCATATACATCCTGCATGTACTGTACATGTCCCTGCTCCTCCATGTGATGGAAGCTGCCAAGCTGTCACCATATACATCCTGCATGTACAATATGCAGGTTCAGTTTATTTACTTGTGGGAATCTAAATGGATTTACTGATAAATTACTTTGAGGGAGAACACAAGGCATCATGGGATCTGTGGGCAGGTTGAATTCTACTCAACTTCAGGGCAAGTACAGGAAGAGCTAGGTCTCTGCCCACTTCACCTCTAGTGGGAAAGATTTTTGTCAAACACTTTCATAACAGGGAAGAAAAGGGCAAGCAGCACAATATGGGTTATGTTTGTTTTTAAAGGGGGAATCACATATCAGAATTTAGTAAAATCATTATAACTTTACAGTTAAGCTTTAAGGCAGCCTCTACAACAGAAGGTTGTCTAAGCAAAAAGCTTTGTAGCTTGTCTAGTTGTGCTCTACGGTGTGTAAGTTTTCACTGTTTTCACATGTTTGACATGTTACTCCTAATGCAATCTCTGAACTAATAACCTCTCGGGTTACTGACCAAAATTTCTATGCTAACTACTCCGACCCTCTGTCTATACCCTGACCTCAGACTATACTTGACCCTTCCTTTTCCTGTTCCTTCATTGTTTTGCTGAACCAGCTGCTATTCCCACCAGGACCACCACAAGAAGTAGGAGTGAAGAAGAGATCCCTGTATAGGGTTAAAAGGGTGTAAACACCCTTAGTGGTGACCCAATGCCAAAATGGTTTGAAAGCAAACTTGGGTCCATATCTGCTGGCTGTTACATTGTATCTCTGGATGTATGCACTCTTACCATAAATACCATTAAATGAAGGCAATTAAATTCCAGTATTTTAATACAAACGACACATTATTTCACTACAGTCTAAGGCTCATTTCTTATTAACAGTTCCACTTCTAGTGGTCCAGAAGTAGGAAGCCAATGGAACCACAACTGATCCTAAGCAGAGAAATGTTCACTCATAAAGACTTCAATCATTGTTCACCCATTCTTATGTAGTCAAAATAGGGGGGTTGCAGCCCCCCCCCCCCCCAGCGAGTGCCTCTACTGCTTGACAGGCTAGTGAGGTCATATCCGTTTGTTGCTGTATGCAGTTTGGGTGCGTGGGATGGACTTGCAATACCAAGCATTGCCGCTATACAATGTGCGAGTTTGTTCATTCTGCAGATCCCGGAAAACCCCTTTCATTATTTGACCCTCATCACAATGTAAGTTACCTTTTATCACAGAAGCAAGCAGAGATCTTATAAATGACAAGGAATCAATATTGATGCACAATTTGCTAATCTGTAACAAGCCTTTAATGAGTCATCAAGCTTTTCCATTTGCTGCATTGCTTTTCTTCGGCAGATCCCGGTGAATTACGGATCTATTTATTCCCTTATCATTTTTATTGCAGTTTTATTATTTCATATAATTAAATGCTGGATCGCTCTATTCAGGATGCATTTCTTTAATGTAGAGTCTCCGGCTGCCAGAAGCGTTTTTGCTTCTCCTTGCACTTAGACACAAAGGCAGCTGAATCAATATCCTCAGCGCAGCCGCTTAAATCACCGGCAAGGT
Organism: Engystomops pustulosus; assembly: GCF_040894005.1. Lineage (NCBI taxonomy): Eukaryota > Metazoa > Chordata > Amphibia > Anura > Leptodactylidae > Engystomops > Engystomops pustulosus. Next base: position 239,269,694 of record NC_092412.1, read on the forward strand.
GGTGCCTTCACTTTCATTAACATGTTACATTCCCTGAAGGAGAAGCCTGCATTAATATTATGGAAGAAGCAGAGGATAACATATTAGCGATACACTGTAACAGAATAAATCAGTATATCATTAGGTGAACTGATAGAAAGTACTGCAGGAGGATCATTTGCTACTATCTATAGATCACAACGATTTTGGGTCCACATTGTTGTAAGGTCCCTTGCTAGGGCTGGGTGGAAGAGGGAGGAGGGGTGAGCGCTCCTCACCCTTTCCCCTCCATAGAAAACCTAGTGGCTGCCCACCTCAGTCACGGTGCTGCTAGACACTGGGTGTTCACTACGTCGGGTGACATAGATCTCTATGGGGGGAGCGTAATCTAGCCACAAATTTTGCAGCTAGATCCAGGAGTGCACCGGCCTTGAGGGAAGTTGAGCCATTTATTATAAATATCAGTGCCCACTATTACCCACTTCCAGGCGGCAAATGTCCTCTAAAAGCATAGGTCACGATAGGTCCTCCAAAAGCTCAAGATTTAGGCATGAAAGTGTTTCTTTTTGAGTTGGTTCCGGAACATCGGAATTGGATTATCGGAACAATGTCCAAAAGAGTGCATAACGTTTTCCTTTGTGGTGGGATCCTCTTCTCTCAACAAGAAAAAACTTCAGTGACCTATGGTTTTGGAGGACATTTGCCTCCTGGAAGTGTTTAGGAGTGAGCACTGATATTTATGCATTTTATGCTTTTTGTTCACAAAAGTGGAACTTTTTATTCAGTCGTTCCTTTGTTTTTTGCTCTCAAAATATTCTTGTTTTTACTTTTGTATGTAAGATGAGCTACTTGCCTCAGGCAGCGTCAACTGCAGCAAGATAGGAGGCGTCATCAGGGGCACAGTTATCTGCTACAAAGCCGGATCTGCCAATTAGTAATGGTGCCTTTTCACACCTGATCATAAGCGTGAGACACTGCATGTAGAACCCACTTATAAATAATAACCTGATACATTACTATGGGATGGGCTGGAGTAGGGCATTCTACAGCTTTCCTCAGACCATAGAGAGTTTAGGTAAGCAGTCATGTAGTCATGTGCATGAAACCTAACACTATGGACCTCCAGTGTCTGAAACAACACCCAACACCCTAAAGGCACCAACCATTACAACCAAGCACAAAATATCACCAGCTAGGGGGCTGCAGTTGCCATAATAAAAATGGGCCAGGGAAAGAGTAAAAAATAATAACAGAAAATAAAAAATAAAATCAAAGAAGTAAAAAATAATAATTAAAGCCAAATAAAAAGCTGTTAAAGGGGTCATCCACTTTAAGCACTTTCTAGCAAATAACTGATATTGTTTGTGTAATGAAAATGTACAGATATTTCTAATACGCTTTCTGTATCAATTCAATTCAAGATCTCTGCTTGCTGCTATGCAACATGACGTTTCATTGTTTAATTCCTGCAGATAAACCCTGGTCCATGGTCATGTGATGTCACACAAATGCAAGGTTCTTATATCACAGAGTACAGTCAAAGACATGTGATGAAAACAAGCCGTGCACCTGTGTGACATCCCATGATCATGGGCCGGTGTTTTTATCTACAGGAAGTAAACAATGAAACTTCCTGTTGCATGACAACAAAAAGAGATCTAGAAAACCACGAGGAAGTTACACAGAAAGTATATTGTAAAATATAATAACTTTTCATTACTCAAACAATATCAATTATTTGATGTAAAGTGCTTAAAGTGGAAACCCCCTTTAATGTCACTGTGTTACAATACAGTACTACAGTACTGTACACATGGAGTTAAAGGAAACCTACCACTGCTTGCATGATGAAATCATGCGAGCAGACCACCCTGTAGGCTACTTAATGCTGATGCGGGCACATAGATTAGTTAGGCTTGGTGAACTTTAGTTGAGCTAAAAAAACGATTTTCTTACATATGTAAATGAGCCCTCCGGTGCTACCCTACGTCATCTTCGGGCTGGCGATGGCTTACGATGTTTAATTACTCCCACCTCCTTCATATTACCCGTCCTCCTACAGGTGCCGAGAGCCGTGACGTCACCAAGCTCTCGGCACTAAACACTAAATCTCGGACAGCCGGCGATAGGTGCCGAGAGCTTGGTGATGTCACGGCTCTTGGCACCCGAAGGAGGACGGGTAATTTGAAGGAGGCTGGAATAATTAAACATCGGAAGCCGTCGCCAGCCCGAAGATGACGTAGGGTAGCACTGGAGGGCTCATTTACATATGTAAGAAAATATTTTTTTTTCCTAAACTAAAGTTCGCCGAGCCTAACTAAACTATGTGCCCGCTTCAGCATTAAGTAGCCTACAGGGTGGTCTGCTCGCATGATTTCATCATGCAAGCAGTGGTAGGTTTCCTTTAATGTCACTATGTATCCAGACGCGGTTATTTTCACTGCACTATAAAACGCCATCAGGGTAATTGTCCTGTCCAAAATGAGCGATGGAAACTACTTATAACACTGTAATAACATCCAATCAAAATACAAAATAAAGAAATGAATTAAATACTTTAGAAAAATTTAAGGAAAACAAATATAATGATGCTGGCACATCCACATCACGTGAGATCCATGACTGGATCATGTTAATGAACGTGCTGATGTCCATATTGGCTGCGCATAAGCGAATCCTCTTGTCATGATGATACCACCCGTAGTGCTGAACACAAGTTCTGACAGGACACTTACCCCAGGGCAGGACAGCATTTCCAAGACACAGAGGGCAAACTCCGGCCACATGTCCAGTTTACCAACCCAGAAATGGAACGGGGAACCCATAGTTAAGTACCAGGAGATGTGTCGCAGTTACTGCGCTATTATACATTCTGAATATAGAAATGCAGTTACTGAGCTATTACACTATAGAAATGCAGTGACTGTGGTATATGACCTTGCGGTTATATTATATAATTATTTATATATATTGGGGGATATATGATAGCCCTGCTGGGACATATGGGGGGGGGGGGCTATGATAGCCCCGCCGCTGCTCTTGCTGCTGCTCTGGCCTCTCCTCTTGTGCAGCTCGATACATCATCCGGTGGGTTTCCGTGCAGAAATCCGTATAAATAAACGCAGTCGGCAAATTTTCACATGTGAAATTTCACCAGCTGCAGCAATTCCGCAAGCGTGGGGACAGCATTGCCCCGCACCAGCCCACTCCCAGCTGGCTGCCCCCTCCTAGTGTCTGGCCACACCCCCCTTCACGCCCCACTGACGTGAAGGTGGCAGATTGGGGTAAATAATAAATAAGCAATAAGCTAGCATTAGCGATTATTTCAGGGCTTTTACGCCACTGATGTGGCGCAGGGTGGCCTAACACATATGCCCCTTTGTGACTGTATATTTAATTACAGAAAAAACCACAGTAGTATGTAGTATTAATAATATACCCAATGCTGCAGGAGTGAGCAATATTAATATTATAGAAAATACTACAGAAGTAACAAGCAATAATATTCTAGATGGTGCTGCTAGATACCTCCCAACTTTTTGAAAGCGGACATAAGAATTGGTGCAGAAAAGTATAATGCCCCCCGTGGCCGGCTCCTAAACCACTTTAGTTGTGGTCCCCCACTTAGTGAGCCCCTTTGTTTATCCCACCCTCACTTATAATGCGTTTCACCCAATCTCCAGTACAGCGGACAGGAGGGTCTGTCAGTGCAGGATCCTCCTGACTTCGGACTATAAGATGCCGCCACTTTTTAGTAATACTATTTCTTACCAAAAAAATCTTATAGTCCGAAAAATATGGTATTATGGATATTAAAGATTTTGCTGCAGGAATAACCAGAATCTATATCATCGATACTTCTACAGTAGTAACTAGTATCAATATTGGGGACAGAACTCAAGTCTTGTTTTAAATACCCTTTTTACATAATTATTTTTGCCTTTAGGATTTGTTCTGCTAAACGTAAGCCCTCATGCAACTTAATAAACGGAAAAAATAAAAAATGCTGGCGTTTAGAAGTTGGCGATAAAAAATCATATGGTGAGAAAGAAGTCAAGCTTTTATTGATGTAGTAGTAAAGGGGTTGTCTACCGTTTACACAACATGAGTACCAAATTCCAAAAACAGGGAAAAGACGATCCACATCTCTCCATTGGTATTTGAAAATACCTTATTGTAGATAACATTTACTTCCAAGGAGAAGAGCTACAATACCAGATGGGGGGGAGTGATGTTTTTGAAGAAAATTGATATGTTTTTGAATTATGGACAACCAAGTAAATATTTGAAAGTGTTAATATATTAATCTTTAACCTTGTGTGATACCCAAAACCACACGGTTATCATTTTCAGTTCATTTAGACCCTGCTTTCTATTTTACCTCTGCCGTGGAAAACCCCTCTAACGGTATATTTTCCGGACTGCGATCCCCGAAGTGCGTTGTCGGACGAGGATGATGTGCAGTGCGATTCACTAAGATCGTGTGCCCGATATCCTGCATGTGTCGCTTCCCCGCTGAGGTCCGCCGGAGTTCACCTTCTTCTTCCCGGTGTATGTGAGTGCTTGTCTTGCGACACAATTTGAATTTTAAATCCAGCGCTTAGTCTGAATCAGTCGGCCACTCCCCCCGATTTGTGTCGCACGAAAGTCACAGCGATTGCACCAAAATCCAATCACTTAAACCCCTGTTAAATGCGGCGCAAATCGGAAATAGGCGGGAAACACGACAGAAATGCAGTGTGCGGACCCTTAGTAAATGTGCCCCAACATGTCCCCAAGGTCCCATGACACTATCATGGATAAAACATCATTACAGTTAGATATGTCACCAAGGCAGAATTTAAGTAAACGGCTTTAAGGGATTCTGTGAGCAACAAAAGAACCTGTGAAAATATTTTGGTTTAGCTGCATTTTTACTGGAGGGTGTTTCAAGGTGAATCGCCGGTGGCTGCTCTTCTCCAAATCTCCAATGTCCTTAGAACATTATAATCTTCCACTTGTGTCTTTAAGTTGTGCAAAGCCTACAGAATCTATCAAATCTGTCATTGAGAGGTCGGGCTATGTCTTGTGGTAATCGTTCCACGCACTCCTTGTAAACTGAAGTGACCCCACTTACTCCCTCTTGGGTAATTCACTTCTCTGGCTGTGAAGGTGGTAAGACAAAAGTCATCATGTTTTACAGTGATTACTCGTCACCTCCTAAGGTTGATAACAATTTCTTGAAGACTGCATCCGCATGTCTCTGGTTTTGAAGGAAGGGAATAAAAATACATTGGACCTTTGACATTATTTTTTAAGTTATAAGGGACAAGGAATTCTTCAGGAAGTTGTCAAACGTGAGTAATATGTACTCTACGGTCTGACTGGTGGAAGAGATGAATGCAAAGAGAGAAGTTTTAGCGTGTTAGTAATGAAAATTAGCTGGAGGATGAGGACTGCAAAATTGAGAAAATAAAAATCACAATGTTTCTAAGATATCAGATAAGTGTCCGTGTTAAATATCTCAACTGTGGTGGTTATGGTGGCAAATGACACAAGGGGGGTCATTTACTAAGGGCCCGATTTGCGGTTTCCCGACGTGTTACCCGAATATTTCCGATTTGCGCTGATTGCACCTGAATTGCCCTCGGGATTTTGGCGCACGCGATCGGATTGTGGCGCATCGGCGCTGGCATGCACGCGGCGGAAATCAGGGGGCGTGGCCCAACGAAAACCCGACGGATTCGGAAAATCCGTCGCATTTAAGACAAAAAATGTGTCGCGAAAAGTACACTTACCTTCACCAGGTATAGGCCGGTGAATTTCAGGGCATTCCAGCGCGCCTCCGGGGAACTTCAGCGCAGCAGCGCCACTTGGTGGACGGCGGAGGAACTACCTTAGTGAATCCCGGCCGGACCCGAATCCAGCGCAGAGAAAGCGCCGCTGGATCGCGAACGGACCAGGTAAGTAAATCTGCCCCAATGTGTTTTATGGGAAACAAAGACGAAGTTGAAAGGAATGATACTGTAATGAGGAGAACCCTAAATGCACACCCTCCCAAAAGGTCCTACCTACTTGCCTCACATACTCTAAACAGTATGGGACAACTAGAGGGTAGTCCCTCCCTTTTGCTAAAGTGCAAACACATAACAAACAATACATAATATATATAAAGCTGGGATAAAACAGAGATAACTATGACGTACAAAATCACAGATGCAGAAGAATAGTCAAGGACAGTAACCAGGAGAAAAATACCAGGAATGCAGAAAACAGAATCTCTCTCTCTCTGAAAGTATGGAGCTGGTGAAGATAAACTATAACTGGCATTGTACTAAATTAAAACAGAAAAAAATAGAGTTTCTGCTCCAGAATTGATGGGAGCAAAGTTCTGTCAGTCACAGCTGTTAAACATTGCTGGACCAACATTTGCACACCATGGGCCAAGGATGACGCAAATGTGAGAAAATTATAAATGTTTCCAAATGAGGCAAAACATAAAAAACAATAATCACCCTTTGACCCTTGACCTTTGTCAACACTACCTGAGACTCCCTTCAGCACTCAATTAACATTGGACTAAGTCTAATCAGCCCTTGGCTAGTGGCAGCTAAATAACCAAATCCTGTGGTTGTCGAGGTAGCTGAAACTAGAAGCCAATCTTTATGTTTACATTTTTTTTACCTATTTGAACTTTTTCCTCTCTCTGCCGGACAACCCTTTTAGAGATGAATGTAGAGTCATTACAAACAGTGTGTCTGAATAGATTTCAATAATTGCCCCCGGGTTTTTGACAATCCAACCAATCATGTCCATAATTTCTGATTTTACTGGTAACTTTTCCCAAATTTTTATAGACATTTTGGCCAAATGGTATTAATCTGTAGACCTTTCCTTTCTTTTTTGTATTCTGCCATTTATGTGTTTTATCACAATGTAGATTTTTTAATGGGGCTAGAGCTTCAGAATGGGGAATCGTTGAGGAAGCAATAGCTATATAGTACATAAAATGGATGTCCTTTTCTCAAAAAGCAACATAAATGGCAGTCAACGTAGACCGAAACATTGGGTAATAAAAGGAAAATAAAACAACTTATGAATGCCAAATGTACGACATCGATAACCTAGCCCGTGGCCAATTCCGCAGCCTCATGATTTGTGCCCACTCAGGAGTCCATTTTTTTGCACAAAGGAAAAGATATGTTTGTGACGGTAACAATCGAGCAATTGTGAATATATTTTGGGAACAAAAACATTCTGGAAGATGGGCGCGGGAGTGTTGCCATTTGAGGACAATGAAAATGCGCCGGCACACTTAGGGTTATAGTCTCGTTTTCCTTCTTGTTCCTGTCTGCAGTTGAAAGGTTTTTTTTGGTGTTTCCATGGCAACACTATATCTGTCTGCCAGCTCTGTCGTAAGTTATTGAACTGAGACTGGCTTTTGGTTTAGCAGATAATTAGGTTCTGTCTCACAGGTTCATTTTCCTGTGACTGGGACGTGAATATGACCTACAGCTGGCCTCAATTTCACTGTCACAGACAAAACTTTTAACCCATCATATTCTCCGTCACAAATAGACGCACTTGTCTATTTTTTGGGTGGGTTTAAATACAATTTCTAATATTTTATGCTAAAAAGTCACGATAGATGTGAATGGAATCATCATATACATAAAGCAAACCTGATGTGTGTGAGGATTTTGAAAAAAAATCATAGATCGAAAATACAATATATATTGGTTCCAAATTTTCCGGTTAGCATACTCGAGTGGAATATTTTTCATACCGGAAATTTAACTAGAAATAAATTTTTTCTTCAAAAAAATTGGTCTCGACTCCAAGCTTCTTCTCACTTTGTAAATGGTTAAGGTTTCTCTGTCTTGCATTGACCCCCCAACGCCGTCCCCTATCCAGCAATTTTTATTCTCTGTTCCAAGATGTTTTTCTCATCCACGGTGAATTGAAGGGGCAGTGGTATTATTTACTGTTTTTGATGACAGGGTCAAGTTTCCCAGATACATTTCGATGTCCCTACCTCGGTAGAATGTCACAGTACGAAATTTTGGTTTAGAGAAATATCTATTGCTATCTTCTACCATTCTTTGGTAATGACCTCACCGTCTGGTTCTTATTTGATACTCTGTGGGCTTCCCTTGTCTCCTACTGAAACATCAAGAATTGTTATTTTTCCTAGGAGTGAAAGCATCACTCAAAATAACTAGAATTAGAGATTGGACAGCCGGATGTCATTTTGTTTTTTTTTTCTGTTGTGACTTCTTTGAAACTTAGACAATTTCCAAATCCAAGTTCTTTTTGGAATATCTAGTTTTTTGCTGCATTTCTAAAGATCTGGTTAATCTGATATTTTTGCAATATAGTAGCGTACTTTGTGCTGTGACTTCGATAACAATGTATCATATTTGCTTCTCTTGGCTACCACAGTCTTTGCTGAAATCCATCAATTTATAGAATGTGGTTGGTCTATGCAATTATCCAAAATGTGCTGATGCCTGAGCATTAACAGCATTGAAGCAAAATTGGTCTCTGATCATATTTCATATCGGGATCTATTGAAAGATATTCTTGACATAGGTCACCTATGTGTCTATTATTCCCCATAATTGTGCCTTTTTGGCATTTGTTGAGCTATAATGAATCAATAACGTTTTTTCCACTTAGTTCACCGTTTTTCTATATAGACAAACAATGATATTTGAATGAAGACTAATAAGTAGAGATGAGCGGATCCGACCATTAAGTTTGGATCCAGGTTTGGGTAGGTCCAACACAACATGGACATATTACCGGATTGGCAACTCAGCCGCTCATCCGGCAATATGTCTGGATTCACCCAAATCCTGGACCCAAACTTAAAGTTCGGGTCCGCTCATCTCTACGAATAAGTTTGTGGAGGTAAAACAGAGATTGCAAAAATGTATCTGGTAGCCAAAACTTACTATGTGCCCACTATGGCCACTATGGTGCATATTTAGAAAATACTCTCAATGCAGGGGCGTAACAGGCAGGGCCGCCTGGCAGACCTCTGAATAGCCCCCCCTTCCCCACTTAAAAATATACATATTACACTCATATATACACACATATACCTATATACATAAACCGGAGACCATACTAGCACAGAAGAAATATTTTATTTCATACATAAAAATAACACAGAATTAATATCTAAAAAATAGGTTATTATGAACCAATCACTCCCAACCATCCAAATATGGCACAAGAAACAAGTATATTTAATGTCAATCTGGTATAATTTGCAGCAGCAGAGTTGTAAAAAGTGTATTATGTAATCTGACTAACAATATATTTAGAAATACTGAAATAATTCTAGGTAATATCAGTGAATAGTAATAATCAGGTCCAATCAACACATATACATAAACATACGGTTCTTCACTCATGCACACATACACACACACACATATAGAGCATATACACATCACATATACACACATACAGTTCCATATAGAGATGTACAGCATATATACACACATACAGTATAAATACACCACACACACATATATACAGCATACATCACGGATATTTTATTTACATATTGGGGCAGATTTATCAAGCAGTCTGAAAGTCAGAATATTTCCAGTTGCCCATGGCAACCAATCACAGCTCAGCTTTCATTTCACCAGTGCTCATGAATATTTTAAAGGGGAGCTGTGATTGGTTGCCATGGGCAATTGGAAATATTCTGACTTTCAGACTGCTTGATAAATCTGCCCCATTATGTTGTATAATGTGCAGAATAATATGTATATAATGGTGCACATCCTCCATTCTTTAGTGTTTGGTCGGATGACGGGCCCCCCTGACACTGCAGGCCCCATAGTGGTTGCTATGGCTTCAACCAGTGTATACTCCTGATGGAAGTCTCTATTGTGTTGTAAGCTAGTATATACATACAGTATGTAGCACATACATTCCTATAATTAAAAAATATACATGTATGTACATATTTCATCCTAAGTCCAGTGGTCCACCAAGGGAGCTTACAATATAGTCCTATTTATCTGTGAGGGACATGTTGTTTAGTGCTTTTCACTGTAGGTCATCTATAAGGGATATGTTGTCGTTTAGTGCTTTTCCCTATAGGTCATCTTTGAGGGACATGTTATCATTTAGTCCTATTCCCTATAGGTCATCTATGAGGGATATGGTGTTGTTTGTGCTGACATTTACCGAGGCTCCAAGAAGTTGGATAACCATTGACCAGACATCTATCTCCTTGTCTGTTGATAGTAGTTAAATATCCTACATGGCAAGCCATCTTTAAGGGTAGGGCTTGAAAGAGACTTATGCCAGAAGTTTTTATATTTTCAATAATTAGAATTACAGTTGTGGCTAAATGAAGTTTTTTCAATCTAAATTGTAAAATAATGCACAGTATTTTTCGGACTATAAGGCGCACCGGAGTATAAGGCGCACCATCAATAAATGTCTGCTAAATAGTCTAGGTTCATATATATAAGGCGCACCGGAGTATAAGGCGCACCTGATTATAAGGATGAATGACCAGCAGGTGGCAGACCTGTGCACAGTTCAAGGTAGCTGTTGTTTGTAAGTACGGTTCATATATAAGGCGCACTGGACTATAAGGCGCACCTTTGATTTCTGAGAAAATCAAAGGATTTTTAGTGCGCCTTATAGTCCGAAAAATACGGTAAATAAAACTGCTACCTATCCCTATAGAAAAACTCACAGATGAGTCCACCCTTCACCCTCAGCTCAAAGCTAGTAACAAACTCCAAATTCACAACACAATCCCAATACATACTGGCAGCCATGGGTTGTGTATTTTTATCTTTCAGTATTTGCCACAAATTCTGCCAGAATTCTGCTCCAATTTCTTAGTTCATATCCCAACTATGCAAAGACTGATCTAAACCTGGGAACATAGTATGGAAGGAAGGTTTACAACCACATGTGCTGTATCATATGGAAAGTCTAGCCTTGGCTTAGTCAATTGGTCTCCAGATGTTGCAGAATGACAAGTCTCGGGATGCCCGGACAACCTCCAATGCTCCGGTTCTGCAACAGCTGGAGAGACACAGGTTGGAGGCCGGGAGCTTACACTTTAGCACCTGCTATGGGCTTATGATTTGGAAACATCTCAGCTGCTGACGTTTGTTTCCCTCCATTTGCACCTGTTCATAAATAAAGCAGCGATCTGTGTAATCGAGCGGCTGTATCTGATCTCCTCCGGCCGGCCAGTGCAAGCCTAAGTGATTGTTGAATGCAAACAAAATTAAAACGTAATTTCAGGTCATCCTCTTCCGAGCTTCTCCGCTGAATGTGCCGCTTTGTTTTTTTTACTTTCTTTCATAGGCAATTGCACAATGGTGTGAATGGAGGGCGATATTGTAATGAAGCGAGGCCGGTAGAGCCCCGGCTGCTCAGTAGACACCGTATGAATCTCTGCCTCATGAAACAGCAATTTATTTTCATCTTTTCTCCAAATTGTCTAAAAATTCCAGGAGAATGTTACAGCGTGTATATAAATGATAAAAATGATCTTGTATCTATCAATCGCTCTCATCTCTCATTTTTTATTTTTTGGCATATTTATTCCATTTTTCTTTATCTACAAATTAATATCTATGTATCTTTAAATCTAATATCTATCTATTAATCTCTTTTTATAATTCTACTAACCCTCTATGTTTATTATATCTATAATCTACAGGCAGTCCCCGGGTTAAGTACAAGATCGGTTCTTTAGACTTGTTCTTAAGTTGAATTTGTATGTAAGTCGAAACTGTATATTTTATCATTACACATCCAGACGATTTTCTTTTTAGTAGAAAATTGGAGTTTCAAAATTTTTTGCTGTAATGGGACTGAGGATTATGAATAAAGCTTCATTACAGACACCTTACAGCTGATTATTGTAAACTAGGACTATAGTAACATCCAGAGACTTCACCAGAGGTCACAGTGGGCAGAGTGGTCCGTCTTTAACTAGTGTTCATCTGTAAGTCGGGTGTCCTTAAGTAGGGGACCGCCTGCATTTGTATTTAATCAATAGATCTTTATCCTTTCTGTAAATAAAATATTTGTCTATCTAATTTTTTATCTGTGTAATTTAGATTAATCTATTATTGTCTTTGTATTTGTCGCTATCTTTCTGACTGCTCAATTTAGATTTATTTTTACACCAATAAAAAAGTTCAAAACAGCACAGCAAAATAAAGCGAAAGTCCAGGCCACAGATCCTCCATGGATATTAAAGTGTAACTAAACTTTCGACAAAATCTCATAAATCAATAGTGCGTATGTTCCCGTGCCCTTCTTTTCCCCCTGCTTTTCTTCCTTACTTAAGCAGTTTGTGTAAATCACCTTTCTGTCTTGTATCCACTGACAGCTGAGGGATGAATGAACCTGAGTCTAATTACTTAACTCTTTACAGACAGTCACTCATTAGTATAACATCACCTCCAGAGAGCTGAATCATTAAATGGTTATTCCAGGAATCAGTATAGTTTATATACAAATGGGTCAGTAAAATATGTAAAATAAGCTAATATGTAATTAGTTGTTATTTAAAATTTTTCTCCCCTTAGTAAAGAAATGCTGATGACATAGACTGTAATGAAGGATTAAAATCCTATGGCCCTTTAATGAGTACGTTGATTTTCTCCGAACAGAGCAGACACAGGATAGAAGATAGCCGCTGGTCACATGTCAACATTACATGTCCTGCACCTGCCTGTTCTGATCATGTGATCACCACTATGTTTGGCTGTAGTCGGTTGGTTACAGTGAATCCAGTATGACCAGTGTCGTGAGGTAATGTGCAGAGATGGCAGTTACACATCATTACTGTGGTAACAGAGCAGGACAGTCTGTTACATCATCACTGGGAGCAGAGTATAAGAAGGAGGAGCTGTTACTGAGCACTGAGGGATCATGTGAGTTGTAGTTTCCGGTGGAAATCATCTTGTTAATAACTGCGCCTACTTTAATAAGCCCATAAAATTTAGTGAATCATAAAAGTAAACTATTAAACCTTCATTTTGTGACTTATGACATTGAATTTAATTTCCCTTATATGGAATTACTCTTTAGCTATGGAAAGAGTTTATCATTTGCCTCCTTATCTGTCGGAATTGTATGGAGCTCAGAAGGCTTCCAGATATACTGCTCACTACAGGCGAAAAAAAGTAAGAAAAAGCAGAGAGAATCTGCTTTATGTAATGGAATATACTAAAGAGTTTATTATTATTTCCCTACTCCATTCAGGTTTAGTTACACTTTAAGAAAACCGGAAGCTTTCACCACACCTGATTCTAAAGATTGGAATAAAGAACACAGAAGTATTAACATTTTATTGCAATTGTAGTTCTGATGTTTTTAAAATTTCTATTTATATATTTTCTACCCCTGTCCACTGTCCATTCATTGATGCTGAAAAACCAATGGGGGTCATTTACTAAGGGCCCGATTCGCGTTTTCCCTACGTGTTACCCAAATTTTTCCGATTTGCGCCGTTTTTCCCTGAATTGCCCCGGGATTTTGGCGCACGCGATCGGATTGTGGCGCATCGGCGCCGGCATGCACGCGACGGAAATCGGGGGGCGTGGCCAAACGAAAACCCGACGGATTTGGAAAAACCGCCGCATTTAAAAAAAGAAATGTGTCACTTGGGACGCACTTACCTTCACTTGGTCCGGCCCGGTGAACTCCAGTGCGTTCAGATGCTTTTCAGCGCAACAGCGCCACCTGGTGGAACTACCTTGATGAATCCTGGCCGGACACGAATCCAGTGCAGAGAACGCGCCGCTGGATCGCGAACGGACCGGGTAAGTAAATCTGCCCCAATGTGTTGCACACAGTGTAACATAAAGCAGCAAATAAAATAAGACATTACCGAGTACAAACAGTCAAATAAAACAATAGGAGTGAGGGCCCTGCTCAGAAGAGCTTACAGTCTTTGAGGATGAGGGGGTGACACAAGAGCTTACAGTCTATGAGGATGAGGGGGTGACACAAGAGCTTACAGACTATGAGGATGAGTGGGTGACACAAGAGCTTACAGTCTATGAGGATGAGGGGGTGACACAAGGGCTTACAGACTATGAGGATGAGTGGGTGACACAAGAGCTTACAGTCTTTGAGGATGAGGGGGTGACACAAGAGCTTACAGTCTATGAGGATGAGGGGGTGACACAAGAGCTTACAGTCTATGAGGATGAGGGGGTGACACAAGAGCTTACAGTCTATGAGGATGAGGGGGTGACACAAGAGCTTACAGTCTATGAGGATGAGGGGGTGACACAAGAGCTTACAGTCTATGAGGATGAAGGGGTGACACAAGAGCTTACAGTCTATGAGGATGAGGGGGTGACACAAGAGCTTACAGTCTATGGGGATGAGGGGGTGACACAAGAGCTTACAGTGTATGAGGATGAGGAGGTGACACAAGAGCTTACAGTCTATGAGGATGAGGAGGTGACACAAGAGGTTGTATAATGGTCCAGCCATTCTTTATAAGGGAACAATATAAAATAATTTAATAAATAATTTACTAAACAACGATGTTGCTGCTTGAACCAGCCATCAGCCGCCATCTTATTTACAGGGTCCTAGGTGAAAAAGACTGCAGAGAAGCCTGGAGCTTGGTATATATCTGCTGTTTGCCAGATAACAGATGGGAGATGGGACATAGGATGGATTAGTAAAGGGAGAGCTGACATTTCATGCAGTTAGCGAGTGTGATAGGCTTGCCTAAAGAGATGGGTTTTAAGAGCACGTTTGAAGCTTTGGAGGGTGGGTATTAGTCTGAGAGTCCGGGGAAGGGCATTCCAGAGAATTGGAGCGACTCGGGAGAAGTCCTGGATACGTGCATGGGAGGTTCGAATTAAGGTAGAGATTAATCTAATGTCACTGGCAGATGGAAGAGCACGGGAAGGGCGATAGACTGAGATGAGAGAAGAGAGATAGGGAGGTGCAGCATTATTCAGAGCTTTGTGGATGATATTATTTTAAAGTGAATACGGAAGGAGACAGGTAGCCAGTGCAGTGATCGGCACAAACTGGAGGCATCCGTGTAGCGTTTGGCGTGAAAGATGAGCCTGGCTGCTGCATTAAGAATAGATTGAAGAGGAGAGAGTTTAGTCAGTGGAAGACCGATTAGTAGGGAGTTACAGTAGTCTAGTCGTGAGTGAATAAGTGCAACAATTAGAATTTTAGAAGTTTCAAATGTCAGAAACGGTCGGATTCTGGAGATGTTTCTGAGATGCATATGGCAAGAGCGAGCAAGAGATTGAATATATGGTGAAAAAGAGAGGTCAGAGTCCAGCACAACCCCAAGACAGCGGGCCTGCTGCCTCGGTGCTATAGTGATCCCACAGACCGAGATGGAGAGGTCAGGGTTGGGTTGGTTAGTAGATGGTGGAAAGACAAGAAGTTCAGTCTTAGAAAGATTAAGTTTCAAGAAGAGAGAGGACATGATGTTAGAGACAGCAGAGAGACATTTACTAGTGTTCTGGATTAAGGCAGGGGTGATGTCACGTGCAGAAGTATATAGCTGGGTGTCATCAGCATAAAGATGATACTGGAAACCAAATCTGCTGATGGTTTGTCCAATGGGGGCAGAATAAAGAGGAGAGGAGAAGAGGACCTAGGACTGATCCCTGAGGAACCCCGACACTGAGAGGAGAGGACCTAGGACTGATCCCTGAAGAACCCCGACACTGAGAGGAAGATGAGAAGAGAAAGATCCAGAAAAGGAGAGGAAAGAGTTTAGTAAGTCTGATTAGTAGGGAGTTACAGTAGTCTAGATGACTTTGACTAGCGACAATTAGCGTTGTAGGTTTCGATTGTAAGAAATGGTCAGATTGTAGAAATTTTTTTAAGGTGCATCCGGCAAGAGCGAGCAAGAGATTGAATATGTACAGTGCAAAGGAGAGGTCCAGCACAACCACGAGGTAGTGGGTCTGTTGCTTTGGGGTTATGGTGACATCACAGACGGAAATGGAGAGATCAGGGTTAGGTGGATGGTGAAAAGACAAAAGGTTCTGTTTTGGCAACATTAAAGGACATCTACCACCAGGATGAAGGATTGTAAACCAAACACTGACCTACTGGTGTGTGTCCCCTCTGCAATTGATCCTGAGAGTCTCCAGACTCCCTTGACATCTAATTTGAATAATTTGTAAAACCTTTAAAAAAAATCAAGATCTTAAGAAGCTAAAAGAAGAGAAGGCACATACCAGTAGGTCAGTGTGTTTGGTTTACAATCCTTCATCCTGGTGGTAGATGTCCTTTAAGTTTCAAGAAGAGAGAAGACATGATGTTAGAGACAGCAGAGGACATGACAGGAGAGGACATGATGTTAGAGACAGCACGACCTTTAACGGTGAAGCAGTTTGTATGATTGACTAACATTCCAAAAAAGGACTTTGAACCCCCCCATTCATGTGATCAGAGGGGGATCTAGTATTTCCAATGTACCTGACCAGCCCAAATCTCCCTTCCTGTATGACTATATTCTTCTATCCAGCACTTGTATATCTGAGGTGTACACTAAAATATAAGGTATAAAGTTTCTGTTTCTTAAAGGAAGTAATCCGGTCATTGCTATTCCTGTTCCCAGAAGTGGATACAATTGGTTCCAGTTTGGACACTCAGTTGTTCACAAATCTTTTCTACAATGTGCTGTGATACAATGGGGCTCATCTACTAAGGGTCCGAATGCCGCACTTTCGTCAGGTTTCCCAAATATTTCTCTTTTGCCCTGAATTGGCCCGGGTTTTTGGCACATGCGATCGGATTGTGGCGCATCGGCACCGGCTTGCAAGCAACAGAAATCGGGGGGTGTGGCTGTTGGACAACCCGACGAATTCGGACAAACCACGGAATTTAAAAAAGGAAATGTGTCGCAAGATCAAGCAATCACAAGCACCAGGAAGAAGAAGGTGAACTCCGGCGGACCTCTGCGCAGAAGGGGCACATGCAGGAACTTGGACGCACGATCTTAGTGAATCGTGCCGGACCGAATCCTCGTCGGACACCACGGGATCGTGACCGGACCGGGTAAGTAAATCTGCCCCAATGTTTCAGTCTAACGTCCAGGTTATTTACTCGCAGGGAATTCTCTACACTGGATACGGATTAAACCACACATTGCTGAATGTTGTTAGTTGCAGAAGCAAATTAATTTTTATTCAAGAATTTTTATTCTCTTCAAGTGCATTGGGGTCACGTCCACTAATGTGGTAGCAGCCATATGGGGCCCGCAGTGTCAGGGGGCCCGGCATCCAGGACATTGGGTATGTGTATTTGTTGTATGTCTGTGTATGGAATTGTATGTATGTATTGTATATTGTTGTGTGTATGTATGCGTGCACATTTGGTGTATATATACTGTGTGTGGTTCTAACTCATATGTGTGAGTATACAAATATATATATCTTTTAACGGGGGAAGGTCCCATTCAGAAGTCTGCTATGTAGCCCCATCATCCTACTTACCCCTCTTGTCATGCCCTCACACTGCTGTGCACTGAGTGATCTGCACTGAGCTTCCCCACATTACTTCTCTGAGTAAATTTAACTTCCTTCTGGTGGAAGCCTGTATCAGTCACTCAGGGTGGAAAATGGGGCTGCTGTGCAGATAAATGCGGAGAGCTAAGAGCACAGCAGTGAGAGGACACTTTGTTTTTAGTGTTACAATCATGGAATATAAATCTATTTTTCACAGTCCTGCTGCTACTAACAACATACACAAAGACCTTAATCCTTACACTGTCGGCAGTTTAGCATGGTTCACATTGCTAAGAATATTATAGATATTATAAAAACATGATAAAATGATTTTACTTCAGGTAAGGAAATGATCCTGACTACAAGCTACAGAGGGCACTTGAGGACACTTGGCAGAAGCCTCTCTCACAGCTACTTTGTACCTTTCTGGGCATTAAAGCCTCATTGATTTTATAGAAGAAGCTGACGGCTCAGACAGAGACGAGGAGAGAGCGGAGAGAAGATGTTCCTGCTGATTGGAGAGAAGAGAATTGAGAGCGATCGATAACTTAACCTATATATTTTCTGGAAGGAGACGCCGCGAAATTCATGATTTACAGCGATTACATTTCCACACCATGACAGAAGGACGACTCAAGAGCTGGCAGCCATGCAAAAAGTGTAGGTTACATATACATTCAATCTTATTTCTTATGTCCTTTAAACCTCCATTTATATCTAATGTCTAATGTTAAAGGGGGTGTCTCATTAAAGATTGTCCTGCTTAAAGTCATAAAATATTCTCAATCATTGTGATGAATACATTTTAAAGAGGGCCTTTCACCAGGGGGTAATGATCGCCCCGTACCTACTAGACAGCAGCTTCAGGGTCTATGAGATGGAAAAAGCATTAATTGTATAGTCTTTTAGGTGCTCATACAATAGATTATGTTAAACTCGTCAGCGAGACCGCATCATAGAGAACATGTGAGCATAGAAATCATAGCATGCTCGATCTCTATGATGCCACCATGACAATCCCAGGCCACTGACTGCATCACTAGGAGCAGCAGAAAAGAGGAACCCGTGGAGAAGAGGAGCCCTGGAGAAGATGATATGTGGAGAAGAGGACCCCTGGAGAAGATGATATGTGGAGAAGAGGAGCCCCTGGAGAAGGTGATATGCGGAGAAGAGGAGCCCTGAAGAAGGTGATATGCGGAGAAGAGGAGCCCTGGAGAAGATGATATGTGGAGAAGAGGAGCCCTAAAGAAGATGATATGTGGAGAAGAGGAGCCCCTGGAGAAGGTGATATGTGGAGAAGAGGAGCCCCTGGAGAAGATGATATGTGGAGAAGAGGAGCCCTGGAGAAGATGATATGTGGAGAAGAGGACCCCTGGAGAAGGTGATATGTGGAGAAGAGGAGCCCTGGAGAAGATGATATGTGGAGAAGAGGAGCCCTGGAGAAGATGATATGTGGAGAAGAGGAGCCCTGGAGAAGGTGATATGTGGAGAAGAGGAGCCCTGGAGAAGGTGATATGTGGAGAAGAGGAGCCCTGGAGAAGGTGATATGTGGAGAAGAGGAGCCCTGCAGAAGATGATATGTGGAGAAGAGGAGCCCTGGAGAAGATGATATGTGGAGAAGAGGACCCCTGGAGAAGGTGATATGTGGAGAAGAGGACCACTGGAGAAGGTGATATGTGGAGAAGAGGACCCCTGGAGAAGATGATATGTGGAGAAGAGGAGCCCTGGAGAAGATGATATGTGGAGAAGAGGACTCCTGGAGAAGATGATATGTGGAGAAGAGGACCCCTGGAGAAGGTGATATGTGGAGAAGAGGAGCCCTGGAGAAGGTGATATGTGGGGAAGAGGAACAGTGGAGAAGATGATATGTGGAGAAGAGGACCCCTGGAGAAGGTGATATGTGGAGAAGAGGAGCCCTGGAGAAGGTGATATGTGGGGAAGAGGAGCCCTGGAGAAGATGATATGTGGAGAAGAGGAGCCCTGGAGAAGGTGATATGTGGAGAAGAGGAGCCCTGGAGAAGATGATATGTGGAGAAGAGGACCCCTGGAGAAGGTGATATGTGGAGAAGAGGAGCCCTGGAGAAGGTGATATGTGGGGAAGAGGAACAGTGGAGAAGATGATCTGCAGAGAAGAGGAGCCCTGGAGGAGATGATATGGGGAGAAGAGGAGCCCTGGAGGAGATTATATGCGGGGAAGAGGAACAGTGGAGAAGATGATCTGCAGAGAAGAGGAGCCCTGGAGGAGATGATATGGGGAGAAGAGGAGCCCTGGAGGAGATTATATGCGGGGAAGAGGAACTGTGGAGAAGATGATCTGCAGAGAAAAGGAGTCCTGGAGAAGATGATATGCGAAGAATAGGAGCCCTGGAGAAGATGATATGCGGGGAAGAGGAACGCTTAGAAGATGATATGCGGGGAAAAGGGACCACTGGAGAAGATTATATGCGGTAAACTCAACCCAACGATGTAAACTCAACCCAAAGGGTTTACTTAAATGGCAAGAAAATGCAATATAACCATAAACACAAATATGACACAAGCACCACATGAATGTAAATGCGATGATGAAAAATCCAAAATCCAAACACCGCATAAACGCAAATGCCATGAAAGCGGAAATGTGATGCAATTGCCATGTAAAAGCAAATAAGATGTAAATACTTTTACATCACCTTTATGTAAACATTGCTTTTGCTGTAACATTGCGTTTGTGTTTATATCTTGTCTGTGTTCACATCACTGTACGTCATATTCGCATTTACATTGCGCTTGCGGTAACATCACATTTGCTTTCACAACATTGCTTGTACATTCCATTTACAAGAATATTCAAAGTGCCCCTGAATCTTTGTAGCAGCCCCCAAAGGACAGTATGTACTAATCTCCATAAAAGTGAGGTGGTGAAAGATCCTCTTTAAAGGGAACCTACCACCACGAATCTACCTATAAAAGTAGATCGGTGGTAGGTGGATCAATAGGACAAGAGGATAGCCCTTTTAAAAGCTAATCCTCATGTCAAATATAATGTACTGCCTGTATAGAGGAACATTTAAAACCAAATTTTTATTATTAAATAATCAATAAAATTATGTGTGCTGGAGCTCACACTAACAATAAACATGGAAGCCCAACAGACATCTAAGTGTCAAAAAAACAGGCTTGGATATATTGAGAGCCACTACTTTCATATTATCAATGGTCTGCCATTTCTTGTTAAATTTCGTTGGTGGATATTGGGATCACATCCACCTACCACATATAATCTTTTAGGCAAAGTATTAGGAAGTTCCTATATTTGTAACACACTGGGGCAGATTTATCAAGCAGTCTGAAAGTCAGAATATTTCCAGTTGCCCATGGCAACCAATCACAGCTCAGCTTTCATTTCACCAGTGCTCATGAATATTTTAAAGGGGAGCTGTGATTGGTTGCCATGGGCAATTGGAAATATTCTGACTTTCAGACTGCTTGATAAATCTGCCCCACTGTGTTGACAATAGGAGGGCTCAAACATATATATCCACTAATTTGGTACACGGCCAATTTCTTAGTGTGTCAGGGGGTAATAAGTATTTGAATTC
Organism: Engystomops pustulosus; assembly: GCF_040894005.1. NCBI lineage: Eukaryota > Metazoa > Chordata > Amphibia > Anura > Leptodactylidae > Engystomops > Engystomops pustulosus. The sequence goes on from NC_092412.1 coordinate 239,290,749, forward strand.
TCTGTCTTCATCCCAAGGCATCACTCACGTGTATTCACAAAGAAAGATGTGTACTGGTGGGCATAAAGTTTCCAAACCCAGTAGTAACTAACACATCTTCAAGATCTATAACAAGGTGCACTGAGAAGGTGTACTGGTGGACATATGATTTACCACCCCGGTGATGTGTAATACACCCTCCCAATGTCAACTATTTACATCTATTTACACCTTATTTACACCTGACGCGTTTCCCTGCAATTAGCAGTTCATCAGAGGTGGAATATAATCATACACGATATGGCACGTGTCGTGGGTTTAGGGATACAGTGCTTCAGTATGGTATAGTTGATCATCCACTTCGTGCCTAACACTAATAGCAGTAGCGTTTCATTTAACAAATGTCAAAGTTTACTGAGTTCAAGTTATTACTCATGATACATGATACTTTATTCGCGTATGAACCGTGTCTTGCTGACTGACTGTATCAGCTAACGGCTCTAGATTCCTGCTATCATCATGCCATTTTCTTTCTCTAACTTAGTACAACATTATTTCGCTCTCTGCCTAGTGGTCGACGTTGGTATGGCCGCGCGTGCCACGTGTACTCGCGTCTATTTATAGTATTCGCTCCACCCTCAGGGGGTTGGTTCAGATTCGGGGAGCCAATCAAGTATAGTATCAAGCTGCCAACCAGAGAGGTAAGAACAGAACGTCATCCAAGTAGGTGCGTCCCTTCTATCCAATCGCAGCAGCTCTACATGAATCAGCTCCCTCGCTTGTTTATATTAGAAACCACACCCCTAGATCCATCACTTTCTAGTGGTACAGTAATCGTTTAAGGGGGATATTATTGCGAATATAGCGGGCATGTATTAAACATATATGTGAAATTACCAGATAAATTATATGTGGTAGGTGGATGTGATCCCAATATCCACCAACGAAATTTAACAAGAAATGGCAGACCATTGATAATATGAAAGTAGTGGCTCTCAATATATCCAAGCCTGTTTTTTTGACACTTAGATGTCTGTTGGGCTTCCATGTTTATTGTTAGTGTGAGCTCCAGCACACATAATTTTATTGATTATTTAATAATAAAAATTTGGTTTTAAATGTTCCTCTATACAGGCAGTACATTATATTTGAAATTTTGATAGGGACATCAATTGTAATTATCATTGAGCATTTGCTCCTAATTGATTGTGACTAATCCTCATGTCCCTGCACTTTTTTGGTAACTTTTATTATCCCTATATGTAAATTTTGTTATGCGGCTACTGGGGCGTGGAGTAGCCACAGCTGAGGCTACATGGCGCGGCTACTCCATGCCCCAGTAGCCTCTTTACTCCTCCTACCCACAATCTTTGGCACGCAGCTCCTCTTAGCTGCGCGCCCTCGGCCGGCGATCCTGCCGTCTGCGCATGCGCAAAACAGCAGTCCCACGCCTGTGCAGAGGAGTAAAGAGGCTACTGGGGCGTGGAGTAGCTGCCCTGTGTAACCTCAGCTGCGGCTTCTCCGTGCCCCAGTAGCCGCATAACAAAATTTACTTATAGGGATAATAAAAGTTACCAAAAAAGTGCGGAGACTTGATGATTAGCCCTTAAAAAGGCTATCCTCACGTCCTATTGATGCACCTACCACCCGATCTACCTTTATAGGTAGACTTGTGGTGGTAGGTTCCCTTTAAGTATTCCCTTCTCATGGTGAGCTATGGAAAGAATGAGTCTCCTTCCCCCTCTGGCTCCTAATAATATTGTCCCTCCTTACTACAAAGCAGTATTCCAAGCTATACGGCCATGCAATGCAGATGTAGGACAAGCAGGACAGAAAGCTCTTTCTATTGGCTGTTGTGTAATACCCAGGATCACTGTGCAGGTATCTAAGCATGTGTGTACACCAATGCTCGTGTCACTGGAAGGATATGCATGTATTAAAATTTGCTGGTGTGTAATGAGTGTGCAGGCGCAGGTACAGGGACTCCCCGCACTGGCTCACTCCCCACTGGCTGGCCTGCCCCCTTCCCCCTGGCGTGGAGATAGCGGAAGGAGGGAAATAATCACAAGTGCTAGCAATAAGCTAGCATTTGCAATAATTTCAAGAATTTTGAAACCCTGAAAATACCCCCCATTGTCTCTATTAACATGACTGGACATGTCATAGGACAACATAAAGTGGTCTACATTTATCTAAAACAGGGCACATTGGTGAACCACACAAGGGATATTCTTCACTAGGGTGATTGGTGCCCTTTAAGTGGACTGGCCCTGTCCCCCCTTTTATTGTTGCCTGGATGGGTGCTGTATGTCAGGCAGCTGAGGATTGGTGGATTGGTAAATCCCACCCCTAGAACTTCACCTGACTCCTCCTCTGATTGTTTTATTCCAGTGATTTAAATAAAGCTGCGGACATTTTGTCTCTACTTCTGGTTGTGTAGTTTTTCTACACGCAGTGTGGCAGATTTATCAAAATCTGTGTGACATTCACCCGGTCCTATGCTTTCCCTGATCCGGAGTGTCCGATGAGAATGCACTGTGCCACGATTCACTTTCATCATGCGTCTGCATGTGTCGCTTCCCCACTCAGGTCCGCCGGAGTTCACCTTCTTCTTCCTGGTGCATGTAAGGGCTTGGCTTGCGACACAATTTTAAAGTTAAAACCCGCGCTCAGTCCAAAGCAGTCGGATTGTCCGTGGCCTGCCCCCCCCCCCAATTCTGTTGCATGAAATCCTGATGCGCCAAAATCCGATCGCGTGCGACACAATCCCCTTCTAAATCCCTGACGCAGCGGTACGATCCCTGAAAACGTCAGAAAACCCGGCGGAAATGCGTCCGCGGGACACTTAGTAATAAGCCCCATCGTGTTGCATATTCTTCATGAATATTGTGCTGCTCCGGTAGTGTGCACCATTTTTTTTTTGGTGGACTTTGTTCATGCTGCAGAATTGTGGTGCACGGTCTGGCAGTCAGCAGCAACTTTTCACACAAAACTGGCGCAGACACTTCCTAAACACACGTGCAAGCATCTTACACGTTCTTATCAGTGCAAAGTCCTGGTTCAAGTCCCATCCAGGTCAACACCTGAAAAGAGTTTGTATGTTCTCTCTGTGCTTGCGCGGGTTTCCCCCGGGTCCTCCGGCTTCCTCCCACACTCCAAAACATACTGGTAGGTTGATTAAATAAGGGAAAGTCAGACAGAAAACTGGCGCAAACGCTTTAATAAATGTGGGCCAGTACGTTTTCTACTTACTTTACTTTGACTGGAAAATGTGGAGTTTTGGGACATGACTTGTAATATTATTTTTAAGCGCTTTCTGTACCGATTACATTTTCAATCATATTTTCAAGGGGAAAAAAATAACATTTTTACTTTGATCTTTAAAATGTTCTTCACCTCTTTCAAGTTATGATAAATCTTGTCAAATGGATGGCGTTTCAGTCGAATTTACTCCTGCGCTTGTTCCAGCGGTCGGAGCAACTGATCACATTTGATCCCGAGGCTAGAAGCCCCGGTAAATCTTTGCTGCAGAGCTTGACAATTAGAGCAAAACAAGAGGATAATGGGTACTCGGCCTCCTGTTGGCGCAGACTTTACATAGTGAAATGATCCATTCTCCTCCTCGCACCTCCAGCTATTATTAGACGGCGTTAGGCTTGTATTGCAGCGCTGGGAATCATCAAGCTGACGGTCATTTATATAAGCAACTTGTTCGCTTCGAATAATCGTGTTATGATGGATTGAGATGATGTTTGGCTGCAGGATACACTGAAGTTACGGTGGCCACTTCAGAAATAACTACTTTACATACAGATTTCTAAAAAGATCAAGGTGAGGGTAGAGCTCTCATTTCTTTGACAGCTTCCTCACCTGACTCACCTGGTAAGGAATATGCAAATACATTTTCCAGTATTCTGGGTAAGGAATACGTTAATTAGTTTTCCAGCATTCTGGGTATGGAATATGCAAATATGTTTTTCAAGGTGAGAAAATGGAAAACTATTGCATCCAGTGCAACCTTAAATAATGCAGGTCCCTCTACATCAATGCCCGAATTTCTAGTAGCCTGGTGACATGATGTTAACAGCCACACCAGAAAGTTTTTTCTCACCTGTAAATAACGCTGTTTCAATTTTAATACATCTCATCAGTACAGTATAGGAAGCTTGTCCACGAGACTCACGCAAGGCAAGTACATTTTCTGTCAGCAGCACTGTCACCTGTATGTGATGTGTGAGGTGAGAAGTGACTGCTGGGGAGAGAGACTGTACGAGGTGTGAGGGATTGAGGTCAATGATGCAGGTAGTGGGGCGAGCGGAGGAAAGGAGCCTGGACACTTCTTCCTCCGTGCCTGGCTCAAAGGAAGAGAGTGAACAAGATAAGGTAGCGGAGGGAAGGGGATTAGTGGGGTGAAGGGATTGTCAAATAATTTCCTGTCAGATACAGTCAATTTTATCTTTAAAGTGGTATTCGTATGAAGACAAGTTTCTTACATGTATTCAGGATAACAAAATAACACATTCTCCAATTCATTGTTATTAACAAAAATACAGCATTTCACAGATATAATTCCTGTCTCTATCAATCCTGATGTATACAATTTCAGTTGCCCCTAGACACAACCCTTTAACTTCTGACATAGGGTTGGACGACCATCTTAGATTTCTGTGAAAGATCATGCAGATGAGATTTCTGTCCCCCTGCTCAGAGCCTGTAGCCACGCCCCCTGCATGGTGCTCAGAGACACTCACTGATCACTTCCTGCCAGCACATGGTGAGCAGAGAGAGAGGCTGCAAACTACAAGCTACAAGGAGATAAGTGATCCGGGGGAGAGGAGGCAGGCACATATCTATGAGATGTAGCAGAGCTCACAGTGTAACAGTGTAATCTCATGCATCTATGATCTGTCTCATCTCTCTATGTGTCAGTGTGTCGGTACAATGACAGAAGCCAGATGAAAGTGTATATACACCTGTACCTTGAAAATGTAAACACATTGTCACCCCACAGAATTAGATGGGTCATAATGTGTCTGCTAAGAAAGTCCCCACCCACACCCTGGGATTTTGCACTGAGCAGCCTAGAGAGTGATAGGAGCTAAAATAGTAATAAAACTTAGTAAAATTGTAAGGGGTTAAAATGATCTTTATTGTGTTGAGATGTGAGAATTTTCTTTAGTGGGAAAAACCCTTTGAAGTAGGTGACCAGATCTTCAGCCCCAAGGTCTGTGAGGTGTGAAGAGTATCGAAAAGTCTTTTGGGATTGTTAGAGATTGAGAGAGGGTATTAGATTAGTGAAATAGACCTGTGTAGCAAAGTGAAGGGCAGAGTTATAGTTTTTGAGCATAAATTTGAAGTGGAGAAAGTCTTTTTTCTGCACCAAAGTTTGGCACTCCTGGAGCACTGCCAAAGGAAACAGGTTTTGTCTGTGTGCCAAGGTTACCGACAACTGTGTTGAAAATTTCGGATGCCATCTCAGAGAGTGGTGCCATCTCATCTAGGGCGCTTCTGACAGTATGATTATAGTGGTTAGTAGCCCGGCTGGGGCAGGTGAAGGAGAAGATGGACACAATGAATACTGCAAGGTTTCCATGAGTTGGTGAGTATCAATGGCACATGGGGTGGATGGATTCTGAGATGGTGAAGGATTACTAAAAGTAAAAGAAAGGAGGTTATGGTCTGAAAGTGTAATGGAAGAATTGGTAAAATTAGATATTGAAGAAAGCCGGGGAAAGGACAAGTCGAGGATGTTTCCCTCATTATGAGTAGGAGAATCGGAGAAAGACCTAGAGACTATGAGGGGAAATGGGATGTTAATAAGGTTGTTAAAGTCCCCCATAGTGATGGTTGCAATCTCACAGGATAGAAAGTGAGGGAGCAAAGAGGAAAAGTGGTCAAGGAACTTGTAGAGTGAAACGGGAGGCAGTATAAGGTTATGGGTGGAGGAGAAGGAGAAGAGGGGATACAATGAATTTTGATAAGGTTAGCAGGGTGCGCACTGCGCTCGGCCAGCTCCGTTAGAGCTCCGTTTCTCGATCTGTGGGGGTCTCAGCACAGCACAGCAAGTTAGGTCCTATACCGTGGGATAACCCCTTTAAATAATTCAGATGGAAGTGAAGAGGGTAAAGAGAGAAAATCCCTGGACTGTGCTTGAGAATAATCTGTAAAAATTAAAACTAAAACTTTGAAAATGTCACAATATTATCCCCACTTATACCCATAAGTCCAGGAATTGTGCCTAGTTTTCTACTTGAGTCAGCTCCTTGCCAAATAGCGTCTGTGCACAGCCTACAGCCTAGTGCTCCATCGACACGGCTCTGCTGCTCCACAGATTTATTGGGAGGCTTCCAGATAGAACTGGTGGATGCCGATTGATGGGGGGCGCCATCATATCCTGGTGCACCATGCCATAAATGTTCTTCAAAGTTTTACTTTTGATTTCATTTGAACCCCGGAGTGTGACTCTTAGATGACTATATACAGGACTTACTGGGTTTGGGTTAAGGACCTTATAGCTAAGCACCCACCCTATAGAGGGTTTACTGAATGTTCTACTATAATTATACTTTGGTCACAATCCAGGGGTCCGCACCCAGTTTTAGCTTCTGCTGCTGAAGTTTTTGTTTCTCTATCTGTCATTTTACAGTAAAACCTATTTGAGATAAGATCCTAAAACTGTGGTAAAATTGAATTGTAGATGAGTTATCTTTTCTAAGTTCAGGCTCTTTATACTTAGGACATACAGTTTAATATTTTTGGTTTTAGGACATATTTTGTCATGTATCACAGGAGACCTCTGTACTGATGAGATATGTGATTCTGGATAATGAGATTTACTCTTCTATTTTATCGTTTATTTGCAGTTTTAGCTTTTGCTCTTTTGCAGTTTTCAGATGCCGGCCCAAGTATCCGAGGGGGAGCTCTGCTGGGTTTACCCATGAGGGCCAAGACTAAAAGCAATTTAAAAGTAAAGATTTGCTTGTCTAAACCGATTGTGTCTATAATCAATCAATGTCAGATGCAGGAAGAAGTCATGATGGGAAGAATCATCTCAGTCTTGTTCGTGTCACTCATCCCTCTGAAGGCTATAGGTGGGCATATGGTGTGCTCCACACCAACCAGTAGTCATATTTGAGTAAAAAATGTGCTACCTAAAATTTAACATGCGTGTTAATCTAAGGGTATAAGTGTAACAGCCTAAATGCTTAATGCAGCTCTAGACTGGGTAAGAGTTATTGTGAGTTTACTGTATCCTGACATTTTACATAACTGGTGGATGGAACGGAGAGCAAGTGGATGGTGCCAACAGGGCACAGAATATTGGGGCTCATTTACTAAGGGTCCGCGGAACGCATTTTTGTCGGGTTTCCCGGCGATTTCCATTTTGCGCCACATTTAATAGGGGATTTTGGCGCATCGGCGCCGGCTTGCTTGCGACACAAAATGGGGTGCGGGCCCTCGGACAACCCGATGGATTCGGACTACGCGCGGCATTTAACATTTCGAATTGTGTCGCAAGACACGCACTTACAAGCACCGGGAAGAAGAAGGTGAACTCCGGCGGACCTCGGCGGGGATGCGACCAATGGGGCAAATTTACTTACCTGGTCCTTTCGCGATCCCCGATTAAGATGGTCCAACGAAGATGAAGTCCGTCGCGATACACGTAGCTCGTGCTCCCGAGTTCCTGCATCCATCGCTTCCCCGCCGAGGTCCGTCGGAGTTCACCTTCTTCTTCCCGGTGCTTGTAAGTGCATGTCTTGCGACACAATTCAGAATGTTAAATCCCATGCGTAGTCCGAATCCGTCAGGTTATCCGACGGCCCATCCCTGATTTGTGTCGTCTGCAAGCCGGCGCTGATGTGCCAAAATCCGATAGCGTGCGCCAAAATCCCCTGTTAAATGCGGCGCGAAATGGAAATCGTCGGGAAACTCGACGAAAATGCGCTCCGCTGATCCTTAGTAAATGAGTCCTTTTGTGTCCCATTACCTCCCCATATTGTAAGTATTGAGTGCTTCTCTTATGGAGCAATGAAACGTTGCAAACAAAGGGTTTTCCAGGCACTTACTATTAATGACTTATCCTTTGGATAGTTGATAGTGTGGACATGGCACCTGGAATAGTTGCTGATCACATGAGTGTGGTGGTACTTCTACAAATCAGCAACGAAAAAGGCAGCAGACAGATCCATTAGTAATGTAGCACCCGTTCCGGTTTAATACAGGTGCCTATCTTATTAAACTGTAGGATAGTGGCTCCTGCTGTTAGCCTGGAGACTCACTATATCACAGGCATCATCTGGAAGCTTCCATATTTTTCTTTACAATGTAACAGCTGATTGGCTGGATTGCAAGGCATCTCAATCCCACTGCTCACTAATTATTGGCCTGTCCTATGGGTGGGACACTAATAGCTGACCCCTTGTAATGCGTTGACTTATAAGACGTATAAGGTTGGGTCTCCAGAGTATGGTAACCCAATATAGATTATGACTCTATCCATCAATCCAATTGAGGTAGGTTTATGAGTTTAGGCTATAAGGGGTTATTGCACTGGGAAATATGAGTCATAAAGGTTTTCCAGGAACTTCAGGAAACATCTAGAAAAGCCAAGGTAAGGGGTGCCAAAAAATCTTCTACTTTGGCTCATGGTTCTTGCAATTCACAAGGGCTACCAGTCTTCAGCATCGGCACCAAACCATCACTGCAAAGTTTAATGGGATCTGCTTCTACCAATCTGTGGCCTTCTCAAATCGAGGGACATCACTTTCTCTCACTTCACAAGTGATGTCCTGTGATCTGATTGGGACATGGATTGTCTGGAGCACTTCTGGCTGGGCACTGGAAGCACCGGTGCAGTACAAGAGATGGGGCAGGGTTAGTACACTTTGTTCTCTTTCGGCACACCTCTCTGGCCCTTCCTAGCAAACCCCATTTAGGATCTTAAAGCCAATCAGACCCATAGCTTATTCATAGTAGGGTATCATTGACCCTTCAAATTATTCAATGGGTCTAGGTTTTAAGAAAAACCACATGGCACAGTAGAATTGATCGGAAAATGAAACTGTTGATTGTTTACCCTTTTCTATAATTTTGCGACCAATTTTATTACCAAAAGTGATGTATCAAAAATTGAGTGTCACAAAACCATCACGAACTTGGGGAAGTCTACGCTCTGCTAAGAGAGAAAAAAAAATCTCCCACAAAACACTATGGGGCAGATTTACTTACCCGGCCCATTCGCGATCCAGCGACGCGTTCTCTGCACAGGATTCGGGTCCGGACGGGATTTATGAAGGTAGTTCCTCCGCCGTCCACCAGGTGGCGGTGCTGCGCTGAAAATCATCTGAACGCACCGGAATACACCGAACTGGACCAGGTGAAGGTAAGCGCTTCCCAAGCGACACATTTTCGGTTTTTAAATGCGCCGGTTTTTCCGAATACGTTGGGTTTTATGTTCGGCCACGCCCCCCGATTTCCGTCGTGCGCATGCCGGCGCCGATGCGCCATAATCCGATCGCGTGCGCCAAAATCCCGGGGCAATTCAGGTACAATTGGCGCAAATCGGAAATATTCGGGTAACACGTCGGGAAAACGCGAATCGTGCCCTTAGTAAATGACCCCCTATGTGTTGCAGCTTGAAAACCTGCAGCACATTATCATAGAAAAGAGAAGAAATCACTGACGATACCATTGTAATTCGGATGGATTATGCAGTATTTGTATAACCCAAATGTTAAGTGCTGAGGCCTGAATTTTGTGATTCGTGATTTATTTGTGAAGCCTATTAACCCTGTTATTGATGTCAGATGCTGGATGTGACAAGGAGGGAGACGACAGTCATTTTTGCTTTGTTTACTGAAATAAGAATTATTAGGGTCACTTTGTCTCCTGTGATTATAGGCAGATTCTGAGAATAATTTTAAAATAATATTTTTCAAGTCAATGGAAAAGGCCATGATGAAAGCTTAATGGGGTTTCCGGGAAGTTATTGAATGACCCTATTTAATGAAGCAATTTTTACACCAAGTTTTTACGTTTTTAAATCCAGCGATAGCTGAAACTTATAATAGATGAACACTTCCTAATTCTGTAGGGATTTCTATACAGAATAAATGTCAATAAATCACAAACCAAAGTACAATAGATGCTAACATCTTTAGTAAACAGCCTCATTACATCACTACTGACAATAGGTGATGTCACAGCTTGTCTCCTCCCCCTCCCTGTACAATGACCTCTATATAACACCACTGACCCATCATTACATCACTACTGACACTAGATGATGTCACAGCTTATCTCCTTCCCCTCCCTGTACAATGACATCTATATAGATAACACTAACCCATCATTACATCACTACTGACTACAGATGATGTCACAGCTTATCTCCTCCCCCTCCCTGTACAATGACCTCTATATAGATAACACTGACCCATCATTACATCACTACTGACAATAGATGATGTCACAGCTTATCTCCTCCTCCTCCCTGTACAATGACCTCTATATAAATAACACTGACCCATCATTACATCACTACTGACAATAGATGATGTCACAGCTTATCTCCTCCCCTCCCTGTACAATGACCTCTATATAGATAACACGGACCCATCATTACATCACTACAGACAATAGATGATGTCACAGCTTATCTCCTCCCTCTCCCTGTACAATGACCTCTATATAGATAACACTGACCCATCATTACATCACTACTGACAATAGATGATGTCACAGCTTATCTCCTCCTCCTCCCTGTACAATGACCTCTATATAGATAACACTGACCCATCATTACATCACTACTGACAATAGATGATGTCACAGCTTATCTCCTCCCCCTCCCTGTACAATGACCTCTATATAGATAACACTGACCCATCATTACATCACTACTGACAATAGATGATGCCACAGCTTATCCCCTGCACCCTGTACAATGACCTCTATATAGATAACACTGACCCATCATTACATCACTACTGACAATAGATGATGTCACAGCTTATCTCCTCCCCCTCCCTGTACAATGACCTCTATATAGATAACACTGACCCATCATTACATCACTACTGACAACAGATGATGTCACAGCTTATCTCCTCCCCCTCCCTGTACAATGACTTCTATATAGATAACACTGACCCATCATTACATCACTACTGACAACAGATGATGTCACAGCTTATCTCCTCCCCCTCCCTGTACAATGACTTCTATATAGATAACACTGACCCATCATTACATCACTACTGACAATAGATGATGTCACAGCTTATCTCCTCCCCCTCCCTGTACAATGACTTCTATATAGATAACACTGACCCATCATTACATCACTACTGACAATAGATGATGTCACAGCTTATCTCCTCCCCCTTCCTGTACAATGACCTGTATATAGATAACACTGACCCATCATTACATCACTACTGACAACAGATGATGTCACAGCTTATCTCCTCCTTATCCCTGTACAATGACCTCTATATAGATAATGCTACTGCCCTTTTAAACTTACATGTAAGGGGAGGTTGCACCTTTAAAACCCAATAACCTTCAAAGAACTGCTTGAGGTTTTTTCAGTATAATGTTTAGTCAGTTTCTCCATAAAATAGATTGTGTGATATATGACATTGTGATATACGCTAATGGAACATATGGGCATTATGCATGCGACAATTTCCTCTAAATTGCCGAATCTCCACATGCCTCTACTTATTCCAGATAATCACATCCGAAGCTCTGTTTAGAACGCACTGCATGGTGTCATTAACCAGACGGTAGAAATAATTTACCCAATGACACCAGACAGCGCCAATCATCTAGTAGAAATGGCATCCTATGGATCTCTAATAAAGGTCACAGTGGTCAATAGACTGACATTGGTGAAAAAAATCATAACTGTGAGGCATGTGTTTGTTTTTACTGAATTATTATGAAAAGTGTCCTCTATGTTCTGACATGTAGGAGAAAAACAGAACTGAACTGGTATATGCCTAAATGAAATGCTGGTTACCGGGTGTTCCTACTATTTGTATGTATTTGGGATGTGCAATGGGTGCGCTTCTCCAACCTGTGCCATGCTATGTTAAACTGAAGTTGGGTAGCCCTCAGATTCATCGAGCAAGTCACTTTTTACCATGGCCACAAGAAAAGGGGCATGATCTAGGAGAAAGGGGAGTTTTCTAGGGGAAAGGAGGTGTGACCGGCCAAGAAATAGTATGTGCACCCAAAAAATAAGGAGGGCACGTCACATTGTGGCGCACAGTTTAGACTAGCTGCAAGCCGTGGAAACACAATTTTTCATCTATATACCCTGGCCCTGGTTTTCTTCATACTGCACACCATCTTTTTTATTAAGTTTCCTCCCTTCCCAGAACTCAAGCCTTCTGTCAGTTCTGATCAGAATCCATCTTCTATTTTCAGAATTTCCTGCTTTGTCTTCCTCTGTGATGAACCCCTACTCTCGAGTTCAGTCACGGGGTAAACTTCCACTAGGGAGCCTCCCAATTTACAATATATATCCTGCCCAACTATCCAAGATGGTGTATTTATGCTAAATCTACTCCCTGGCATTCTTCCAAGCTGCCACCGGCCACGATTTACTTAAACTAAGAAGGTCATATACAATTTCCCCTGGTAAATCACAAAGAACCTACAATAACTAAATTTGCTTATTTCATTAAAAACTTGTTAACATAAATCTCTTCAGAAACTTAGATTCTCTAAGGCGACCAGCAGAGACTTATTAAGTTTTTAAATTTAATATACCAAAAAGTACAGTGTACACATACAATATAAAATAGCAAATAAAGTAATAGCGGCACTCCCACTCTCCGTATAATTTTGTAGATATAAGTCAAAGAATATATATATATACAGTGCCAGGTGTTTCCACAGCTTAAGATTTCTTAATGGTGTTAGCGCTGCTTACAGTCTAATGGAATAGTATCCATAAAACAGCGATGTCAAAAGTCCAAGAGGAATAGACGGCACTCACCAATCTTTATTCCATTGAAAACGTATAGTTACAATGTGGGAAACAGGGTACAAAATAGTGGAGGGAGGATGTAAGGAGTGCCCCTAGGTGAGGCGATGGCCATTTCGTGCAAAACTGCACTACTTCCGGCCTCCATCTAAAATCCTGTGCTATATAGAGCAACATAAGTAGGTCCAATCAACCTGCACCAATGAGGTGCCAATAGGTTGTCTGCTACTATATACGATCTAATCAACTCAGTAGCCCTAGCATGTGGCTCAACCCTATGGGTAATAACATTACCTGCACATTACCTGTCCTCAGGGGCATGTTTACACCAATGAAGGGAGCAGACGTTCAGCCTCTGTCCACCTCCCACTTGGGACACGTGACATACAAGCTAGTCGGCTACCTCTGCCCTCTGCATCACATGACTCACATAATCCCGGGAACCTAGGTTATCACTTCATAGCGATAGAGTTTTTTGAACAGCTCCCCATTAGGGACGATTCTTTCATCTGTGAACGATTTTCTTTGTCCATGTGAATGGTCTCCAGGTTCTATGGCTGTATGCTTATCCGACTCCATCAAGAAATGAGTAGAAATCAATAAGGTGAGTAGAAGATTCAGCACTCGTAGATAAAAAATAATCCTTTATTTCATAGTTTTAAAACATCTTAAGGCAAAAAATTATGGAATGTAAAATAGAAGCCTAAAGGGATACAGCAACTTGTGTCTAAACACTGGAGAAACATATAAACACGTAAGCAACTGTATACTGTTCCCTCTTTTTTGCTTCCTTAGTCAAAGCACTAAAAGCAACTATATACATATTAAGACATCGGTAATAATATTGTTGTGCTTTATATGTAACCACTAGTTCATTTAGTGAATGTATGTATAATATATATATATTGTAAATGCATCATGATCTGTCAATCAAAGGACATAGCGGAAGTTTCATTTTCGTTTCCGTATATCTGTATTTAATTCCCATTAAAGAAATATGCCCAAATCTATCCCATATCTTTCGTTTAACTCAACCGGTCCCATGGCATTTGCCTTCATTATCCACCTACTTTTTACCCATACTACCTACCCTCCTCCCCCTTCCGTGGGTGGCAACACTTCTATTCCTGTGAACTATAGTTTGTTTGGATCTCCGTTATGGTGTTCCCACAAATGCTGTATTAACCTTGGTGCCCCTACTCCCGAATTAATTCATTTCATAATTCTTCCCAATCTAATACCTTCGACAACTACACAGGAAAACATAAACCGCAAGATTTCTTTTACAAATTCACAAACTCTTCCGCATTAACTACATGGTCATCAAAGTGTATAATGTTTTCCTGTATATATTGTTGGGACATCAGCTGCACTGTCCACACTAAATTCCAACTGGTATGTTCTTCTCCAGCCAATCACAAAGCAGGTGACGCGTTTTGGGCCACTACATAAGGTCCTTCAAGAAACACTGGGCTGTGAATAAGCAACATTCAAAATGACTACAATGACTACACTCACCGGCCACTTTATTAGGTACACCATGCTAGTAACGGGTTGGATCCCCTTTTGCCTTCAGAACTGCTTTTTCTTTTTCGGACCATTCTCTGTAAACCCTAGAGATGGTTGTGCGTGAAAATCCCAGTAGATCAGCAGTTTCTGAAATACTCAGACCAGCCCTTCTGGCACCAACAACCATGTCACGTTCAAAGGCCTCAAATCACCTTTCTTCCCCATACTGATGCTCGGTTTGAACTGCAGGAGATTGTCTTGACCATGTCTACATGCCTAAATATACTGAGTTGCCGCCATGTGATTGGCTGATTAGAAATTAAGTGTTAACGAGCAGTTGGACAGGTGTACCTAATAAAGTGGCTGGTGAGTGTATGTGTCCTTTGAATGTTGCTTGTTCACATTAGATATTAGTAAGAACCTTATGTTGCGGTCCAAAATGCGTGAACAGCTTTTTCTTATGTCTGTGATCATTATTTTAAGATGTACATGTCTTTAATGTGGAAATTTTCATAGCCAGTACAAACTCTACCTTCTGGGCACACAGTGGGATTATGCCCCGACCATTGGTAGACTGGAAGTCTGCACCATACATTATAACTGTGTGACAGGAGCTTGTCCTATTATCAGCCTCATGTATTTCCAACATCTTAAAGGACTATGTAAGTACAACACTTTATAAAAGTATGTTAGCGGCCTTAGAACTTTATATTTGGGGGGGTCTCTTCATATTATACTGTATATTAAAAAGACAATGGTGTGTAGGTAAAAAATGTATGCAATACAAGCTTTCTGTTAACAAAGAATTCTGTCAAAGATTTTCAGCCTTGTCCCCTACTTGAAGCCATGATTAAGATATTTTACTGAAACGCGTAGGCTTCGCCTGCTGACCTTTGTATTCTCTTCCTATTAGATGTTCTATGGACAGTATTTTAATGAATTGAAAATAAATACATAAATTTTATTATTTACATTAAACCAGAAGCGGTATCATTTTTTATTTGGATTTATCTGTGGTTCCTTCTGCGGAGGTTGATCCTTGCTCGATCCAATCCAATTTCCAACCCGCTGGGTCCACTTGAGCTCACTAACTTCTGTTTCTACCTTCTACTGTGAACCTAAAGTATATAATGTCCACCTTTGTGGCCCCCACTTAATATAAGGACCCACCCACCTTGTACAATCCCTCCCAGGGGCGGCATTAGGGGCGGCAAACTGGGCATTTGTGGGCAGAGAATCTATTGCTCCTTAGTTGAATGCCTGGGTGACGTTTACAAAACCTCCATTTTTCTAGCTCCATCTGCATCACTTCATTTTTCTTCCCCTTCTTTATCCTTTCTTGCTTTTGCAAAAACCCCTGACAATGCAAAGCTAAGGTAGTTTTTGCGAATAGCATTCTCTCAGGCTGAGATTCGAGACCTGCACCCGCTGACATCTACAGTCGAGACTCGAGACCCACGTCCTCTAAAGTCAGTGGGCAATCGGGATCGAGTTAAAGGAACGTGCCAGTCAAAGCCAATTTTATTGACTAATGCATGGTGCGGGGCCTGAAGGGAGGAACGGGACTCATTGGGGCACATTTACTTACCTGTCCGGAGGAGTTTCCGAAAGTGCATTGTCCAAAGACAATACACTGTGCCACGATTCACTAAGATTGTGCGCCCGATATCCTGCATGTGCTGCTTCCCCACTCAGGTCCGACGGAGTTCACTCTCTTCTTTCCGATGTTTGTAACTGCATTGGTTGTGACACAATTTTAATCTTAAATTTTGCGCTCAGTCCGAATCAGTCGGATCGTGCCAAAATCCGATCGTGTGCGACACAATCCGCTCATAAATACCTATCCCAGTGGCACAAATTCCAAATACCATGAACAGTCCGACGGAAACACGATCTGTGGCCCCTTAGTAAATAAGCCCCATTCTCATTGTCTTCCTAGAACCTGGAGTCCTGCTCCTTCCTTCAGCCCCTGCTTATGGTATAATTCAATAAATCAGCGGGGACTGGAGTGTACCTTTAAAGAGGGTTTTATAAGACTTTAAATGTATAGCTTCCTTCTGCCAAAAACTGCACCAACCTGTGGCCTCTTATAACAGCTCTGATCCACTGAAGGGAATAGATCTAAGCTGCAATACCATGTATAACCAATGGTCAGATGTGGTGCTATATTGGAAAGTAAGCAGGTTTGTTGCATTATTTGAACATATTGGGGCTCATTTACTAAGGGCTCCGCGGTCGCACTTTCGCAGGGTTTCCCAAATTTTTTAATTTTGCGCCAAACTCCACCGGGATTTTGGCGCACGCGATCGTATTTTGGCGCAATTGTGCCGGCTTTCATGCGACACAAATTGGGGGGCGTGGCCGTTGGACAATCCGACGGATTCGCAAAAACCACGGAATTTAAAAAACCAAATGTGTCGCAAGATCAAGCACTCACATGCACCAAGAAGAAGCAGGTGAACTCCGGCGGACCTCGGCGCAGCAGCGACTCCTGCTGGATATCGGGCGCACGACCTTAGTGAATCCCAGCAGACCCGAATCCTCGTCGAACAACACGCCGCGGGATCGCGACAGGACCGGGTAAGTAAATGTTCTCCATTTAGTGTGAAAAAACCTCAATCACTTCCATGTAGTAGCAACACTCCATGAAACAAGAACCAGTCTTGCTTTGTTTGCAGTGCGAGAAACTAATCTTGGATATGAATTCTAAAAATCGATGTCCTAATATTGACAATTGAATAAAATATCAATTTCCTGTTTGTCGACAGTCGCGAATGTGGAACGAGTCGTGGTAATGGCTCTACAATGTAGAGAGCGCCGGGTGTATTTGCACAAGGCTTTTCATTTTTCTTCTGAATGATCTTTTCGCTTTGGGAAGTGATTTATTGCTGCGCTCATGATGCTTGTAAGCTTTTAATAATTTGACCTTTGATTACCTGAAAAATCCAATAGAGTCTTTGTTAATGTTGTTTAGATGTCAGCAGTAATTGCAATCTATATACATATTTAACTGGCAAACGTATCGCCAAGGGCCAGGAACTGCAGAGCAGAATCGGAGGAATTAGAGGCTAATTTATTATTAAAGAGGATCCTATAGAAGGGGACGACATTAAAAGGGCAAAACAAGCAACAAATAAATATAATAATACAACATAAAAACCCTAATTATGGGTATGAGACAATCTAATAGACCAACACCAAAAAAAACAAAAAAAAAAAACCTAAGTTCGGGCTATTCTGACCTGAGGCAATCTACACCCAATCCATTTATGTCCCCCATAGTGCCATGGGGCAAATACAAGGAGGATACAAGTGACGGATACTTTAAATTATGGGCAACAGCCCTAAAGATCCCATTGATAATATTGGGGTCCATTTAGGCTTCCATTAAGGTTGACTGAATCTGTGATGTAGATGTAAATATACATCCCCATAGAGTCCATGGAGATCAAAGTAATTAATTTTAGCTCATACAGAGACTTTCCCTTTAATTAAATATGTACATGGCCCCTTTAAATCATAATATTGTGCTTCAGAGCCAGAGAAACTACAGAAATATTGCTCCAAAACCAAACTCAGTACAGAAATACAGCAGCAGAACCAAGCTCAATATAGAAATATTTATTGCCAGAACCAAACTCAATACAGAAATACAGCACCAGAACCAGGCTCAGTACAGAAATACAGCACCAGAACCAGGCTCAGTACAGAAATACAGCACCAGAACCAGGCTCAGTACAGAAATACAGCAGTGGAACCAGGCTAAGTAAAGAAATACAGCTCCAGGAATCGGATCAATACATATATATATACAGAGCCTCCTCCAGTTAATTTATATAGATATACATATTGTGCCATAATTACTTTACATGTTTTCAGTGCCCCTATTAAAATTACATAGAGTGCATAAATATAATCATTTATATAGTGCCCTCAAATTCCGTAGCTCTTTGCAGATTCTGGGGAACATATACAAATAAAATACTACATTACAGTAATAACAGTCATATGAAACAATAGGAGTGAGGGTCCTGCTCACAAGAGCTTACAGTCTATGAGGATGAGGGGTTGACACAAGAGCTTACAGTCTATGAGGATGAGGGGGTGACACAAGAGCTTACAGTCTATGAGGATGAGGGGGTGACACAAGAGCTTACAGTCTATGAGGATGAGGAGGTGACACAAGAGCTTACAGTCTATGAGGATTAGGGGATGACACAAGAGCTTACAGTCTATGAGGATGAGGATGAAACAAGAGCTTACAGTCTATAAGGATGAGGGGGTGACACAAGAGCTTACAGTCTATGAGGATGAGGGGGTGACACAAGAGCTTACAGTCTATGAGGATGAAGGGATGACACAAGAGCTTACAGTCTATGAGGATGAGGGGGTGACACAAGGGCTTACAGTGTATGAGGATGAGGGGGTGACACAAGAGCTTACAGTCTATAAGGATGAGGGGTGAGACAAGAGCTTACAGTCTATGAGGATGAGGGGGTGACACAAGAGCTTACAGTCTATGAGGATGAGGGGGTGACACAAGAGCTTACAGTCTATGAGGCGGTGACACAAGAACTTACAGTCTATGAGGCTGAGGGGGTGACACAAGAACTTACAGTCTATGAGGCTGAGAGGTGACACAAGAGCTTACAGTCTATGAGGATGAGGGGGTGACACAAGAGCTTACAGTCTATGAGGATGAGGGGGGACACAAGAGCTTACAGTCTATGAGGATGAGGGGGTGACACAAGAGCTTACAGTCTATGAGGATGAGGGGGTGACACAAGAGCTTACAGTCTATGAGGATGAGGGGGTGATACAAGAGCTTACAGTCTATGAGGATGAGGGGATGACACAAGAGCTTACAGTCTATGAGGATGAGGGGGTGACACAAGAGCTTACAGTCTATGAGGATGAGGGGGTGACACAAGAGCTTACAGTCTATGAGGATGTGGGGGTGACACAAGAGCTTACAGTCTATGAGGATGAGGGGGTGACACAAGAGCTTACAGTCTATGAGGATGAGGGGGTGACACAAGAGCTTACAGTCTATGAGGATGAGGGGAGACACAAGAGCTTACAGTCTATGAGGATGAGGGGAGACACAAGAGCTTACAGTCTATGAGGATGAGGGGGTATGAGGGAGCTTTGTTATTGCTCTGTAATGTTTTATTCTATGTACCCCATTCTCTTTAAAGAGATGCCAAATATGGTGGAGCTATATAAATAAAGATTTATTTGTTGATGGTGTAGTGTAGCTCTGATGTGAACAAGAATGGAAGGTTTTATATTTTTGCCCTTGAGGATGATCACAGTGATGGTCGCTGTATGCACAGGCGGAGATCTCACTGCGGAATAAGCTGCGGATGTGTCTATGTGCAGAACATTGCTAAATAATTACCACTGACATCTAGTGGTCAGAGATAATAATGCAGGTTTAGGTGGTCCAGTGACACAAAGGGCCACATTTATCAAAACTAGTGCAATCTGTACTAACGTATGTGCAGTTTGCCTCATGAATCTGTAGGGGGCACAAGATTACTGAATACTGGTGCACGGTCTTGATAAATCTGCACCACCCCACCCCCGCCACTGCTTGGGAAGTGTGCACCATCTTTTTTGTTGTTGCACCTTTAACATACAGCGTGTGTTGAGTCGCTGTATCAAATGTGTCACAAACTCTGGCTAAGCACTAACACGACCCCTTAGGTGCACATTTATCTGTCTTGTTGTCCACAATGCTGCCGCCACACAAAACTGGCGCAGACTAAAGTACAAGCTCCAAAAACCTTCTTTTATGTGCAAAGTCAGACAGAAAACTGGACATGTTTATACAATTACCCTCATTTATACACTGATATATACACACCTTTATATACTTATGTACACACACATAAAATTCTACACTTGTACATATTCATACAAGTATTCACTCACATTTATGCACTCATATACATTTATTCACTAATACAGAGTATATACTAACTTGTAACTCATAAAGAATATACACACATACATTATATACAAATCACACACTGTATACACAGTATCCATATGATATATATACAGTATACACTGACCATATATACATGTGCAGTATAAAAATAGCATATACACACATACTGCGTATACATGCAGAATATACACACATACACACACATTCAGTATATACATACCACATACACAGCATATACAAAAACAAACATGCATCATAAATATATATATATAGAGAGAGAGAGATAGAGAGCAAGAGAGCAAAAATATAGTAGCAGCACTCTTGAAATCTATGATGTCCGGGTGCACATCCAAGAACCTGGACTAATAGTCCCTCCAAAATTCGAGATAACGAAGAAATGGCAGAGCTCCCAGGTAACTTGTTTATTCCAACATGTGCCAAGCTACGTTTCGGCTCCCATGGCCTGGAGCTTTCCTCAAGCTTGGTGGCCAGCGAGGGAGGTGGCGGGTGAGGGAGGTGGTGGGTGAGGGAGGTGGCTGGCGGCTGGCTGGGCCAGGAGGGAGGTGGCTGGTGGGCCAGGAGGGAGGTGCCCTCCTGCGGTTGTTACGCCACTGGTGCAACTCATAAAATGCTAAAAGTCGAGAGGCAGGAATGGCAGGAAGCAATTAAATAACATAACCAGGATTTATGGTGTTACCAATATTGAGATACATGTGAGTATCCTACAAGCTGCGATACTTTGTATACTTGAAGTAAATTGACATTTTAGAGTAATGTATTAGCATTTAAATACAGAGGTGCAGATGTGGCTCCATAGCAAAAAAACAGGAACCCTCTTGCTTTTGGGAGTTTACGGCATCACATGTCATCACTCATTTTAAAAATAAAAAAAGAGAATTCTTTGACCATTCACCAGTAATCTCTTTCTATGCTGGATGGTCCCTAGGCTAAAATCCATGACCAAATCTTTCAAATCAAAATCAGATTTCCCCTCCATTTTGGAGCATATTGGAGCTCAGAGGTTCAATTGACATCAAGGGTATTCTGGATCGGACCCACAGCAGAATCCTGTGATTTTGAAAATTCCATCCACTTCAATTGTCTAATATTACGCAGAACCCTCGTTGTTCTAGATTTATCTCTAATTATTCTGCTCAGACATATCAGGGAATGAATTGCAATATATATATTGCTAAATATCTCACGGGCTATGACAGTAGG
Organism: Engystomops pustulosus; assembly: GCF_040894005.1. Classification (NCBI taxonomy): domain Eukaryota; kingdom Metazoa; phylum Chordata; class Amphibia; order Anura; family Leptodactylidae; genus Engystomops; species Engystomops pustulosus. The sequence goes on from NC_092412.1 coordinate 239,312,414, forward strand.
TGTTTATGGTATTAAAGAAGAGTCTGTCCTCATGGGATTACAGAGAAATTACAGAGAATTGGATTTGGCTGAAGCCTTCTTCTCTATTATCGGAGCAATGCCTCAGGAGACAACTGCACCAGATCAATATTTCTGTGATTGGTTTGATGAAGATCCGCTCAGCGGTATAGGAGTTAATGCTGGAAGCTTCCATATCTAGTGGTAAACACTGGAGACAACCAGAAGCCACAGAAATAAGAGGAAAATAAGAAGTGCATCTTTCTTCTAAGGTGTGGGCAAGTCCCCAGTACATCCTTGGGTTTCAAGCAGCCTATGAAATACAAACCATTTGGAGTTGGTCTCCATGAAAGTACTGTCTTTCTTCTTTCCATAAGGACAAAGGTTCGCTGGATGTTCTTGTGGAACTAGCCCTGTGCAACCAACAGGAATATTCTTTCCTAGGGCTAGTCCCACAAGAACATCCAGTGAAAGATCAATGTCATGTTGAAGATCCTCAACTTGGTCCCTGTAATGACCTCTTTTCCTGCCAATGGGTTACTTACCAGCCCTTCTGCTCATCTTCCAAATGTGCTGCCAAGTTCTGCTCAGGAGGCCATGCATGGAGCTATTCTGTCATTTAAGTGCATTCATAATCTGTCTTTGACCAGTTTTTGTTCTTCTGGATGTAAATGAGTCTTTCCTCCACAAGTAGACATCTGAGCATAGTAGATACCTGGTACATAGTTTCTTGTGAAGATGTTTTGTGATCCGATTCGAGCTCTGACTGCTGTAAGGGGTTTACCGCTTTTCATCATGGTTTTTGTGTAATGTGTGTGTAAGTGTGTGGGGGGCAGGATATTAGGTAATTTACCAATATACATCTATTACTAGTTCTGCTCTGCTTTCTTGATATGTAAAGTGAAGCCTCCTGTCTACCTCATCAGCCAGAGATTCCTGTCCATAAAATGGCCGCAGATGGAGGGTCATGTGATCTCTATCTCTCCATGAGCAATCACCCTGTCAGAACCTTATGATAGTATTCATGAATATAAGATAAAGGTTCTGGCAGGGCGATTGTTCATGGACAATTAGAGATCACATGACCCTCCATCTGGAAAGGAATGTCTGGCTGATGAGGTAAAAAGAAAGGAGACTTCGCTTTACATATCAAGAAAGTGGAGAAGACATTACTATCCATAAAATGGCCGTAGATGGAAGGTCGTGTGATCTCTATCTGTCCATGAACAATTGCCCTGCCAGTACCTTATGATAGTATTCATGAGATATTCATTTTATAAGATAAAGGTCCTGGCAGGGCGATTGTTCACGGACAGTTAGAGATCACATGACCCTCCATCTTGACAGGCATCTCACTTTACATATTAAGAAAGGGAAGCAGACATTTCTGTCCATAAAATGGTCGTAGATGAAGGGTCATGTGATCTCTATCTGTCTATGAAAGGTATTCAAATGGTCAAAACCAACTGGGAGTAGGCCTAAGTCAACCCATTCTAGTTAACATATTTATTGTTTTGTATCATTACTTTATGTTTGCACCAATTTTATATAAATCCTCTCCATGGAGCGCAAAAAATTTTGCCTATAAGTATTCTGTATATTGACATTGCACTCATGTTCTTAATTTTTGTGTCATATTAGGTCATGCTGATACTCATGACATCACCATGGCAGCGTTGCACAGTTTTCCTGCCGTAAATGGCTTTTAATGGATTTTATATTTAGATAGAGGGTCAATCTTCAGTCTTGAGTTCCCCGCACACCCACCAGTGTTTTTCATTTTACTTTTAGGCTTACTTTGCAATTCTGAAATGTCACCATGCATTATTACACCGCCTGCTTTATGATCTGCACTGTAGTGGAACCAGGAAAGGTGTTTTCTCATTTTGCTCTTCATTTAATATTAGATTGCAAGTCATGCTCTCATGGCTATTGAACAATTTACACAGCAATATTTGGCACCAATTTCTGATGCTTTTGCTTATCCAACCGTGATTTTCTGTGCATACAAAGCAGCTTACCCAGAGTTCTCTTGTTATCACTAACCACAACATTAGGAAAGGGCTTTTTTTTCTTAGAATCACAAGCTGAGTTATGGATTGATGGAAAATCTAAAATCTTATCCATAGATATGAAAATGTTAGATTAATGGATAGACAGATATTAGATAGATAGATAGATAGATATGAGATTGATAGATAGATAGATATGAGATAGATAGATAGATAGATAGATAGATAGATAGATAGATAGATAGATAGATAGATATGAGATTGATAGATGGATAGATGGATAGATGGATAGATAGATAGATAGATAGATAGATAGATATGAGATAGATAGATAGATAGATAAGGGATAGATGATAGATAGATAGATAGATAGATAGATAGATAGATAGATAGATAATAGATCGATAGATAGATAGATAGATAGATAGATAGATAGACAGATAGATAGATGATCCGGAGCAGCACTACTGGTTTAAATGGTAAGGTGGTGCAAAGCCGTAAGTTCCGTGGCAAACGGTCTTTTGTAAATAAGTCCAAAAAAATAGGCAGCACTCCAAGGTTGTAGTCAAAAACGTGAGGGTGAAGCTTTATTCCATGGCAACGTTTCGGTGGTTTAATAGATAGATAGATAGATAGATAGATAGATAGATAGATAGGGGATAGATGTATAGATAAATTATAGATTTTTGAATAGAGATGCACATATGGAATAGATAGATAAACAGATAGATAAGTAGATCCTCTGCAATTAAAGGAAATCTACAATTTGTTTCCATGCATTATGAACCAAACATTACCTTGAGAATGCTGTAGCTGCACTGATGCAGAAGCATAATAATCCCGGATCTGAGTGGTTTTGCTCAAAAACAATTATAAAATTCTAGACCATGGGAAAGCTGGGTGCATACTGACTGTTATGTTTCACAGAGCTTCCTGAACTGTCCAGACAGGACTAATCAACCTGAGCTGGATCACCCATACACAGCACCTGGGGATGGTGCAGAGATTGATTACTTCTGCCTATAATTAGGGTGAGGAGAAGCGCCAGAGCAGCCACAGGAGCGACACAAGCCTCATTATCATAATTGTATAATGTTTTTTTCAGCAAAACCACAAGATATGTTTCTGTATCAGTGTAGCTTCAGCATTCTCAAGGTATGTTTGGTGCACAATGCATGAAACAAATGGTAGATTTCCTTTAAGGAAAAAGTAGGTAGCTCTTCAGAATTACATTTGACACTGTATAACATTAAATGTATGTGCATAAAAAGTGAAAGCTTGGAATAGAGGAAAGTATATGTCCAGTGGAATAATTTGGTCTGGGAACATGCTCATAAACCATTAATTGTCGCATATCAAAGCAAGTTTTCCCAATGGTAATTATTGAAACCCAGGCGATTGGTTCCACAATGACTGAATACCTTGGGTTACAAGCTGAATACCTTGACCTAATGACCAAACACTTTGGATTACAAGCAGAATTTGTGCTCGGAATTCAAATCGCTCATATATCAAAGTAAGTTTTGCCCTGGGAAATCATTGAAACGCAGACGATTCATTCCACACCCCTAGAATATTTAGTTCTGTTGAGTTCTGCTACTACTATTTTGTTATAATAATTTGTGAAGAAGAGAGGGGAGGGCTCACATAAGGCTTGCAAAACAAGTGACAATTATTGTAAAATACAAGCTTGTTTTGCAGGCCAAGTTACTTGTAATCCAAGGTTTTTGCATTGTTAATAATTATTACTAATGTTGAAGGCCAAAACACATGTTGAAATTTATATAAATAACTTATATATATGAATTTGGTGATGCATTTGGACAGGGTTTAAAAAACAATATAAAAGTATCATGTGCACCTAATGGCAGATCTTTAATAATTAATTAGGGGGTGCTGCATGTAAACAGTTGGGGTAAGTAAGGGTAGTTCAATCTATGTAATAAACTGGGGTTACTATATGTACTATAATTTGATCATGGGACTATATATAGGATGTTTTATATGTGGGGCACAAAGTGGTCAGTTAAGTGGTGTATATATTATTTAGGAGCTCAGTGTGGGACCTGTTATCCTGGTAACAGTATACAATAAGCGACTGTTATTTTTACGGATGATGTGCTGCAGAGTTGAAGACTCTGGCGGTGAATACACCAGTGATAAGTCATGGCCGGGAGAAGTCATGATGAAGTCCTCTTCCTGATGGAGAAGATTGTCACCTATAAGCTACTAGATGCTATTGTTGTCTGTGTCACTGACTAATACTAGTGTGTGAGACAGCATTAGCATGTGTAGTGTCAGTCACAGAGGATCAGTAAGCCAGTGGTATTGTGTCAGTATGTTCTGATCAGTTTGTAGATGTTTTTTTGACTGTAAAGTAAATGGGCCGAATATAGAAGGGGATCAGGGTATAGATTAGCAGGTAGGGGCCAGCAAAAATTTTTTTGCCTTAGGCAACAATAAGTCTAGAATCAGACATGATCCGCACATTGGGTTGTTTGGGTTGCCACACAGATCAGTATTAAGTCATCTTCTATGTAATATTTTTATTACTGGCTTCATAGAGGGTTTACAGAGTAGATGTTCAATATTTTTAGATGATACTAAGCTCTGTAAAGTAATCAAGACAGATGAGGATAGTATAACGCTACTGAGGGATTTGTAGAAGTTGGAGGCTTCAGCACAGAAGTTTAATGTAGATACGTGTAAAAATTCACTTGGACAGAGGGAAAAAAGTACAATTTTTATTGTATATAAAATGTTGGGGAAACCTACAGTAGAACAAGATTTGGGGCATTGGTGGGCAATACATTTAGCTTTAGTAACCAGAGCCAGGCACCTGCTAATAAGACAAATAAAAATTTAGAATGTATCAAGAGAGGAATAGATACTCTTGATAAAGATATTGTTTTGTCCTGATATAAATCGTATAACATGTGTATGCCCTCTAATTCGAAAAGGTCTAATAAACTTAAAAAAAAACATTTTTGAACAAGAAGGTGCAGAATTTTATAAAAGAATATATACAACACTGCAGAGGATTTAGCAAAGGCGTTCAATCCAGGCTTACCAAGATCTTAATAGCAAATGTTAAAATGGAATTGAAGTTTGTAATAAATATGTAAATGCTAGAAAATATATGAAAATATCAGTCATTTAAAAGAAAAAAACTTAGAACTGTAATTGTACATTTCATCAGTGAGAGCTGCCAGTGCCAGATTTAATTTGGGGACACAATAAGAAAGGTCTTCAACCCAATATTCCTAAATTAGCCAAACAACAAGAACAGCTGTGTCTAAGTAAATTTAATTTTGGAAAAGCCCCTAATCCAATCGGAATTCATCTATGTGAATTAAAGACTAAGAAAAGAATTGTAGACACACATAATAGAAATCTGCTACCTCCTATGCGCTAATCTCATGTTGTCCCTTTATCCTATTTTGGCTCATATTAAAATGGAAACATATGCAAAGAAATATCTATGTGTTCTCTGTTCCATGTTCTGATCCTTGTTGTAAGACAACTGGATGGAGCAGCAAGAAATGGATCCCTAAGCCCCACTCCCTTGTAGAAAGTTTTCATCCTCAGCCAAAGATGAAGGTGATTGACAGGAGATTAAAGTCTCTACAATAGGATTGGTAAACAGCTAATGCCGCACCAATACGGCATAAGAAGAATGAAAGCAAAAACATATAACTACGGTCCGGTAAGTCTGACATCAGTGATATGAGGATAATCAACACAAGGATCCACTGCAGTATAAACTGTAAATCCAGAGCTTAGAGGTGACATGTTGGTTGAGTATAGGCCATCCATGGACACCTCATGGATGACCAATGCTTTGGTTGACCAAGCGGACCCATCTCAATTTTTTTTTTTTTTTCAGTACACTGCCTTTACATCATTTTCCATTATAATCAAAAATCTCTTCAATATGCATATATGCAGTGTCATTTAACTGGAGCAGTGGGCATTCATCACACATAGAGGAAAGCCATCTATATAGGAAAAAGATCTCTACTGTTAGAGCAGTCAAACTATGGAATGTAGAACACACTGAAAAGGAGTTGTTGGAACGGAATCCGATTTTACATGTAATGATGAAATCTGTAAGTGATTAATGTATCAAAGCGTAATGTTATATTCTATTGGGGGGGGGGGATGAAAAACTAGGCAAAAAACTAGGAGAAAAGGAAAACTCACCATTTCTAGCCTGGATACAAGATGAAATGTGGTTCATCGAGAAGACATACTCGATCCTTATGGCCCACATTTGTCAACAGATGATTAAGAGTGTTATACGAACACTCGAAAGCTGGTCGATATGGTGATACCATGAATACTATTTACTTTTGTGAAATCTTTCCATTATGTGAATAAAGACTGAACACAAAGGGGCAGATTTACTTACCCTGCCCATTCGCGATCCAGCGGCGCGTTCCCTGAACAGGATTCGGGTCCGGACGGGATTTATGAAGGTAGTTCCTCCGCCATCCACCAGCTGCTGCGCTGAAAAGCATCGGAACGCACTGGAATACACCGAGCTGGACCAGGTGAAGGTAAGCGCTTCCCAAGCGACACATTTTCGGTTATTAAATGATGCGATTTTTCCGAATACGTCGGGTTTTCGTTCGGCCACACCCCCCGATTTCCGTCGCGTGCATGCCAGCGCCGATGCGCCACAATACGATCGCGTGTGCCAAAATCCCGGGGCAATTCAGGTACAATTGGCGCAAATCGGAAATATTCGGGTAACACGTCGGGAAAACGCGAATCGGGCCCTTAGTAAATGACCCCCAAAGACATCAAGTGGCAGAGTGATTTGCATCTTTTGTGCTCTAAAAAGGGGCGTGGCTTTGGCGGAGTGGAAACTCCAATACTGGGCATTGTAAACTGGTGGAAAGAAGATCAAAAGAAATTTGGTCTAGCAGGAACACAAAACTGTGATATTGCACTCGGCTAACACTAGCGTTCCCCAGACTGCAGGGACCTTGCTTATGAAAAGTGCAGTTTAAAATCAAATAATTATTATTGTAGATTTTGGATTTATTGAACGATGGTCTATAAATTTAGAAGGCTGTTGGGATGTTGGAGGCAAAATACTCACCACATTAGGATGTCTGCTGCCTGTCCTCCTGGTGTCCAATTTAGACTGGACAAGCTGTCGGATGAGGTCAGCCACCGCCGCAGTGGCCATTGCTCCAGGCCAGGGAAGCGCTCAGCCTGTTCTCCGACTTCTAAACACATTTCTGGTGCTTGGGACAGATTTTGGTCCAACAGGGATAGAAAATGGTTTTGGCACTAGAAATATATCTGCACAGCACCACAATATTGAACATGTATCTCCTTCCCAAAAGCAAGTTGGTAACCAAGCCAATGCAGATACCGACACTTTATATAAATGTCCCCCAATGGTAAGCTACTACTTTGCACTTTCTGCTTGATGGGACTGGGTCCTAGTGATGAAGGAGCAGGCACAAAAGATAATGAAAACCAAACTACAGGCGGTCCCCTACTTAAGGACACCCGACTTACAGACAACCCATAGTTACAGACAGACCCCTCTGACCTCTGGTGAAGCTTTCTGAATGCTTTACTATAGTCCCAGACTGCAATAATCAGCTGTAAGGTGTCTGTAATGAAGCTTTATTGATAATCCTTGGTCCCATTACAGCAAAAAATGTTTAAACTCCAATTGTCACTGGGGCCAAAATTTTTTTTGTTTGGAACTACAATTATAAAATATACAGTTTCGACTTACATACAAATTCAACTTAGGAACAAACCTCCGGACCCTATCTTGTACGTAACCCGGGGACTGCCTGTATAGGATATCTCAGGCGAGATTTCCGCAAAACTTTTTCACTCACCTCCCTTGATAAATGTCTCCATTGTCTGCTCTCCTTTATCCGCTAGCTGAACTGACAATGTCCTGACAGAAAGAAACATCACTATTTAATTGCTATTTTAATAAGATTTACATGTAATAATCACATTATGCAATGTCTGTTTATTCACTGGCAACCGAGAATTTAGACAGTTCCACTTTCATGGCTCATTAACCACTTTACATAGAAATAGCAGCAAATTGTAAGATGTATGAGTTTGCTGCCTATAGAAATAACACAACTGGGGGAAGTGTCACTTCAGGTGCCCCTATCTTAGGCTCTATAGCTGCTAGGTGGTTCTTGTGCCATTTTACTAATGAGAACTTAAACTTTTAAAATGTTTTGTGGTTCTTTGTGCTATAGGACAGTTAAAGAAATGGCATAAACTCGGATCTTTATGTGAAGATCATATTTCCCAATCACTTAAAGAGAACCCGTCATGCAAAATAACCCCTCTAAACTAAATATATTTTCATAAACTGCCATTAGAGAGCATTGCCTCTATCCCTTCATTGTCCCTCTCCATGCCTGTAAACCTAAGCAATGAGGTCCTAAAGCTGTATGCAAATGACCTGTGAAATGTCCAATGAAGCATTAGCATATTCAAGCTGTCCACTCTATTCATGAGTGGGAGGCACAGCCACACCCCCAGTGCTTGACTGACAGCCTGTATAATGGTGTGTGGCTGTATAATGATGTGCTTCCTGGTGCTGGTGGCCACGCCCCCTGCAGCCTGTGTGTGCATGTGTGTGCATGTGTGTGTGTATAGGAGAGATACAGCAGCTCCAGGCAGCCATGTTACAGCAGAACATGTCAGATTCATGTGTAGCTGATGTCTGTGTCTCTGTGTATTAGGAGGATGCAGCATGTCAGCAGGTACAGCACAAATACCAGCTATATTACTATACATTACACACAGACATGAGCAGGGGGAGGAGAGGGGAGGGGTAACAGGGGTGACATCACTGCCTCTGACCATGTGACCAGCCTCATTTACATGATAAAGAAAAGATGATTTTATAATGATTAATGTATGAAATAACTAGATAAAGGCTGGGATGGGATCCTTGTGAGCTGCTCCAACAGGTAGAGGTGACAGGGCTAGTGGCAGAGACCTGATGACAGGTGTCCTTTAAGCTATCTGTAACTCCGATAGATGTATGTGTTTTTATGTATAAAAAGAAACAAAAATTGATACGTAGCTAGAGATGAATCCAATGGTTTGGCTTGTGCACTGAAGCCACTCTTGCTTCATTGAAGATCTGCACACATCCTAATAGTAACAGGAGTTGAGCCTGATAAAAGATTTTTTACTGTGGTCCATTGGCACAGTTAGTTTTTATCTACTGTCAGAGTAGATCTGATGGTAGATTCCTCCTGCTGCCTCTGCCCTAATCTGTAATTTACTAATCCTGGAACCTAACCCAACTTGTTAAAAAATGGAATTTTAGTAATATTTAAATTACCTGCAGAGGCTACTGGGGCAGGGGGGTAGCCTTAGCTCCCGGTGCCCAGCCAGGCTAGTACACGCCCCTCTGCAGTTAAATTACATATTACTAAAATTAACAAATTAGGTTAGGTTCCAGGATTATTAAACTACAGATTAGGGCAGAGGCAGGAGGCATCTACCATCACATCTACTTCTCATGATAGGTTTCCTTTAAAGGACATCTATCACCAGGATAAAGGATTGTAAACTGAGCACACTGACATATTGATGTGTGCCTCCTCTGGCAGGATCCACTGTTCTTTTTTTTGTTATTCCCTGTTTTTTACAAAAACGGGCTTTTATTAAATTATGCAAATGAGCCTAAGGGGCTCCTGGTGCCTGGAGCCTCTCAGGTTCATTTGCATATTCTGTTGTGTTGTTTATAAATTCTTTTTTCTTTAAAGCTTAAAGAGCTTAAAAAAGCTTAAAAAAGCTTAAAGCTTAAAGAAAACTGGCTCCTGCCAGAGGGAGGACACACAAGTATGTCAGTGTGTTTGGTTTACAATCCTTCATCCTGGTGGTAGATGTCCTTTAAGAACAGACGATTTAAAGATGACCCCTAGTTACAGAGAGATTTCTCTGACCACTGTGACCTCTGGTGAAGCTCGCTAGATACTTTCTTTTAGTCCCAGGCTACAATGATCAGCTGTAAGGTGTCTGTGATGAAGCTTTATTGATCCTTGTTCCCATAACAGCAAAAAAAAAAAATCAAAAATCCTTTCCTTTCTAGCCTTTGACTTGGACTGTTATGGTCCTAGGAGCCCTCTCAGTAAAGTACCCCTATCATGGGGACATGATTGAGAAGGCCCTGGGAGGAACAATACTGGTTGGCTAGACATTATGGGGCACATTTACTTACCCGGTCCCCGAGGTGCGTTGTCCGACGAGGATGAAATCTGCCGCGATTCATCAAGATCGTGTGCCCGATATCCTGCATCTGTCGCTTCCCCGCTGAGGTCCGCCGGAGTTCACCTTCTTCCCGGTGTATGCGATTGCATTGTCTTACGACACAATTTGAATTGTTAAATCCTGCGCGTAATCCAAATCCGTCAGATAGTCCATCGGCTGCCCCTCGATTTGTGTCGCGTGAAAGCCGGTGTGATTGTAACACAAAACGATGGCGTGTGACACAATCACTGGCGCGATCCCCGAAAAGTCGGGAAACCCGACAAAAATGTAATATCATATCTAAATAATATCATATGTAATATCATATCTAAACTCATGCAGACCGTGGGGGCCAACCAATTTCAGGGGCCCAACGGTGGATTCACCTTTGGTTAAGTCCCAGATCTAGAATAAATTGGGAAATTGTAAAATTTGACCCATTTGCCATTAAAATATTCAGATGTACACCCTCCCACATAGAGATTTCCATCTAGGACCGATAATTCATTAGAGGTTGAATTAATAATGTGATTTTCCTTTGAACCGGCATAAATGGCAAGCTTCTTGTACCGAGCTGTAAAAGATTTCTCCATTTTCTGCATGAGAACATCTTCTGCTTAATTCGATAATTAGAGAAATGACAGTAAAAAAGTAAAGCAGTCTGATTATAGGTTAGGGGGGGATACATTGTCTAGACCCCTCGTCTGACAGCGTAACGATGGTTTTCATCTTCTAATCTCTATGAAAAGGTGACATTTGTCCCTTAACATGGCTGCCTAGCAGCGGCTCCGCCATTGTTCCCAATATGTTAATTATTATTTTGCTACGATATATGGGTTGGACAAGTTTTCATTAGTAAAATGCTTAACACCAGGGTTGTTATTTTACTGTTAGAATTCCATCTGCGATAGTTTATGCCTGGCCAAGTCGATTAGCCGAGGATTAAGATGTAAGCCTTAAATATTAGCATAACATCAGTTGCTCGCTGAATGATTGAGGTTGGGACTGCTGAGAAGTCGGCACCATCCACACATGCTGCTGGGATAACATAGATGAGGACAAATCTGTGGAGCGAAATGTAAAAAATTGTGGTAAGATGGTTGTTAAATTATAGTCACCATTGTCTATTATTGTCTGTAGTCTTCATTCATGTAGGAAGACTCCTTATGGAGACTTTGCCATCAAAGGCCACCTCTGCAGGCGTGTGGAGACTTACAAGCTTTGATGCTCCACTGGGGATTATGGGAAATATGAAAATTCATTTTCCATGATGGGATAAGGAAATCATTGCCTCTTTAGCTTCCTTGTATGCAGATCCATTAACATCAAGCATGACCTTCAGGAAGCCTAAGGACATGATGAAGGATAAAAGCCAAACCAGTATATGTATTCTAGAAGGAATAGACTTCCAACTGTAGACAGCCCCGTTTCAATGTGTTTATACCTCGTCAGTACAGTGTAGGATAACTGTGTAGGGAACCATCAGTACAGTGTAGGTTTAGCATGAGAGAATAGACACCATATCTGCATATAACCCACTAATTAGTCATATGATTACATTCTTGTTTTCTCCTTATGGAGACTTTGTCATCAAAGGCCGTCTCTGCAGGCAAGTGGTGACTTACAAGCTTTGATGCTCCACAGGGGATTATGGGAAATATGCAAACACATTTTCCATGATGGGATAAGGAAATCATTGCCTCTCTAGCTACCTTGTATGCAGATCCATTAACATCAAGCATGACCTTCAGGAAGCCTAAGGACATGATGAAGGATAAAAGCCAAACCAGTATATCTATTCTAGAAGGAATTCAAATTGTAGATAGCACAGTTTCGATGTTTTTATATCTCATCAGTAACGTGTAGAGAACGGTTTAGGGAACCATCACTACAGTGTAGGTTTAGAGTGATAGGCTATACACCATGGGGCATATTTATGATACACAGACACTTGTGCGCCGGTGTATAATAGATCCGCAGCTGCTTTTGCAAAGCCCGAAATATGAAGAAGCTTCAGCCTCTTTATATTTCCAGTGGGGTCCTGCGCAGTTCTTATCTCAGGGCCTGGTGTAGAAATAAACGCAGCATGAGAAAATGCACAAGGCTGCAGCAAAAGCGCGGGCGTTGGGACATTGAAGCCCCACACCGGCCCACACCCGGCCAGCCGCAACCTCTGCTCACCTGGCGTTCACCCCTTCACACCATACTGGCATGATGGTGGCGGATGAGGCAAATAATCGCAAGTGCTAGCAATAAGCTAACATTTGAGATTATTTCTGGGCTTCCACGCCACAAATGTAGGCGCAGAGGCAGTGATAAGTATCCCCCCCCACATCTGCATATAACCCACTAATTAGTCAAATGACTACATTATTATCCAACATCTCTCCAGTGGCATCTACAGAAATCCAATGTCTGACCCATTAAAAAAAATTTGAAATGTAAAAAAGATTTTAATAAAAGCCAAAATCTTCTATGAAATTAAACTAATCTGTATACATCTATTTATGCCCCTTGTCAGTACAGAACACGTAGTGGTGGTTGGTTGGATAAAAATTCTTTGATGTAGCTCTCGTATCCGGTACAGATAGAGGAACATGGACCTTAAAACAGAAATCTTCAGATGTTTATTTCTTCCTTTTGGAGGGAACGTCAACTCAACTCAAACTCTTGATTTAAAGAAAAACGGATCCATTGAATTATACCTTGTGCAGGGTCTGAAAGGAAGAGCTGGACTCTGTTCACGCCCTGCACCATGTATTATTCAATGAATTAGTTTTGATTGAGCATTGTTTTAAGGATTTTTAAAGGGTTGAATCTTCACTTAGTGGTTAGAGCCCCAGAGGCGACACCAGAGACATGGTTGACTTGCTTCTAATTTGGAAACCCATTTTCCAGTAAGCATTGCCTCTAATAACGTTATGAAATGAAAGAGTCCATCAAGATTCATTTATATGGTAAATAATTTCTCGTAGCCATTTACGTGGGGTAGTCATGAGCCGGCCTGACCGTGTTGCATTTTCTTGTTTAGTTAGTTATTGGGAGTACTCAGTATTTAACAAATAAAGAAGTAGGGGGGGTACAACTAATTCAATAAGAATTAAGATAATGAATAAAATACATGTAAGTATTGGGGTGCATGTCTTTGTGTTATGTAGATTCCATTGGGTGCACACAGTATAACCATGCACAAAGCTGTCATCAATATACAGTGAATACAGAATTCAGACTACTTACCATTTTTCACTCCTTGTTTCATTGCAGCCAATTGATAGATCTAAATAAATTCTTTTCTTGCTCATTAATGTACACTCTGCACCATCTTGACAGAAAAAAACACAAATATATTTTTGCTAATTTCTTAAATACAGAAAACTGAAATATCACATGACCATAAGTATTCAGACCCTGTGCTATGATGCTCATATTTACCCCACATGCTGTCCATTTCATTCTGATCCTCCTTGAGATGGTTCTACTCCTTCATTGGAGTCCAGCTGTTTAATTAAACTGAATGGGCTTAATTAGGAAAGGCACCTGTCTATGTATGAGCTCACACTTCACAGAGCATGTCAGAGCACATGGAAGAGACCAGAGATCAGGAGGGGGTCCAGTGCTCAAAGACAAAACATCTGGAAAGCCAGGGGTCTCTTCCACTTTTCACTCTGCGATCCTGTTCCCTGGAACAAGAAACGCTGATGTCTTGGGAGGCTGTCAGCTGCCATTCTGCGATCTCATACAAGTGCATTCAGTGATGCAAAAAGGTGAGGAGCTTTTTACCTTGTTTGCTATTCTTTGTTTGAAAGTACTACACTAGGCGAGCGTTTTTTTGTCTTCTTCATTGCTCCTCCTGTTTACTGGAAATACTCCAGCAGTAACCAGAGGTTCTACTATCTGTCAGAGCACATGCGAACTGCCAAAGGAGTTCAAAAACAGAATTGTGACAAGGTACAGATTTGGCCAAGGTTACAAAAGAATTTCCTCAGCAGTCAAGGTTCCTAAAAGCACAGTGGTCTTCATAATCCTAAATGGAGAAGTTTGGGACAAACACAACCCTTCCATGACCTGGCCATCCAGCCAAACTAAGGAATCTTGGGAGATAACCCTTGGTGAGAAAGGTAAGGAAGAACCGAAAGATCACTTTGACTATGAGAAATAAGAATCTCTGGTCTGATGAGCCGAAGATTGAACATTTTGATGTAAATTCTAAGGTGGTATATGTGGAGAAAACCAGGCGCTGCTCATCACCTGCCAAATACAATCCCGACAGAGACACAAGGTGGTGGCAGCATCATGCTATGGAGGGGGGGGGGGACTGGTTGCAATTGAAGGAAAGCTGAATGCAGCCAAGCACAGATATATCCTGTATGAAAACCTCTTACAGAGGGCTCTGGACCTCAGAGGTTCACCTTCCAATAAGTCAATGACCCCGAGCACACAGCTAAAATAACAAAGCAGAGGCTTCAGAACATCTCTGTGACTATTCCTGACTGGCCTAGCCAGATCCCGGACCTAAACCCAATGGAGCATCTCTGGAGAGACTTGAAGTGGCATCCACCAACGTTCACCATCCAACCTGAGGGAACTGGAAAGGATCTGCAAGGAAGTGGCAGAGCATCCCCAAATCCAGGGGTGAAAAACTTGTTGCATTATTTCCAAGGAGACTCCTGGCTATACCAGCTCCAAAGCTTCTACTCAATACTGAGCAAAGGGCTGAATTCTTATTACCATGTGATATTTCAGTTTTCTTGTTTAATAAATTAGCAAAAATGTCTATATTTCAGTTTCCTTCTCTCAAGATGGGGGCAGATTGTACATTATAAGCGAAAAAATAACTTTTTTGATCTTACCCATTGACTGCAATGAAACAAAGAATGAAAAATTTAAAGGGGTCTGAATACTTTCTGTACCCGCTGTATTTAAAATACTAGGGCAGATCAAATGGAGAAAAGGCCATGTATGTTACCGGCTCTCTGCATTGATGTGTATTAGTTATTGAGGTCACAGTGCACTGATAGGGTACGCAGAGTAGGGTCCCCACTGTGAGCTTTTTTTTGGGTTTGGATCAGAAAAATCTCCATATTTTATCTCTTTTTATCTTTTTCAAACCAATCTTGTTTTGTTTGGAATTCAGACTCTCAGGATCAACATTTTGTGAAGTTCAAACGGGAAAGCTAAGCTAACAATTCAGATTTGTTGTACCGAAAAATACAGTAAGTCTGATCAGTAAGTAAGAAAAAAAAACATCCAATTGTTAAAATTACCACTTAAGACTTAAATTACCAATTCTCATTTCAAATGTAAAATTACTCTTTATCATCATTTTAAGATTTAAATTAAGATCTAATTTAATGTTGCAAAAGATTGTTTATAATTTTTTTTTTAATTAAAGAGGCCTCAGAATTAATTATAACATTTACACATTTTCCGGCCTGGGGGTCAGTGAACCCCTTGGACCACTGCGGATGGTGACACAAGCCAAGAACTGGGAACGGAGTCTAAGTCGCACCCGGTCTTCCCCAGAGCAGGATGGACTTGCTGCGGCGTGGTGCCACCAGGTCGTTCCAGAGGTGTGACTTGTCCGCGGTGGCATCCAAGGTAGAAGTATCAATGCAGCAAGCAGTCTCAAGGTCGGGGACAGACAGGCCTTTTAAATCTGTGAGTGCCAGTCCCCTAGGGAGTAGGAACGCATGCGCTGGCCAGCTAAAATGGGAGCAGGAGCGTGGAGAGGTGAGTGCGGTAGGGACCGGGTGCCGCCATGGAGAGGGGCATGGGTGTGCCTGCGATCCGAGGAATGGATAGCAGGGACACCCGTGACACACATGTGGACCCACTGGTGCTCCTTTACTTAAAGGAAACCTGTCATCAGCAACTCGCCTAATAAACCACTACCAGTATATTGTCAAGTCGCATAACACCTTCAAGTTTGGTGGCATTGTCCGGAAAATCAACTTTGAAGCAAGATGTAAATTGGTTGCATAAAGTCAAGGAGGCGGAGAGTTTAACACTGAAGTCAGGTTGCAGAGCTCTGAACGTCTCCTCCTCTGTGATTGACATCATGCATTGGACTATTGAACTAATTAAAGTGAAGGCACATTCTGAGGAAGAGAGAGCTTGACTTCAGTGTTAAAATCTCCACCTCCTTTACTTTATAAAACAAATTTACATCTCACTTCAAAGTTGATTTTCTGTATGATGCCACCACACTGGACCATGAAGGAAACAGGATCTGGAAGGTGTTCAGCTGATTGGGAAATCTTCATCAGTCCAACTTGAGACCGGTCAATTGAGAATCACAAATGTAACGAAGATATGACAAATGGCCCGAGTGCCATATGTGACAACTATAACAAAAAATGCTAAAATAAACATATAAGTATGCAATATACATGAATAAAACCACCCAATATAGTTGGGAAAAGATTACACATGAAGAAAAAAGCACCAGGAGAAATCATTAACGAAAGAGGTGACAGAGACGAGGAAGGTAAAAAAAACAACGATAAACCGGGAGGTGCCATTGGATTGGACGAGTGAGGTAAGTGTGGCATTTGATCATTTTATACCCTTCTGAGCTTTAAATACCAAAAAAAAAAAAGAAAAAAGAGGAAATGAAACCTAAGGCTTCAACAAAGATACAATCTTTATTAATAACTACAATAAAATGTATATAAAAACAAATGCATATCAGGAAGGGATACATGAAGCACGCCAGGTAATAGGTCCAAACAAAACTAAATGGGGCTCATTTACTAAGGGTCCGAATCGCGCATTTCCGTCGGGTTTCCTGAATTTTTCCATTTTGCGCCAAATTCCGCCAGGATTTTGGTGCAAGCGATCGGATTTCGCCGGCTTTCACGCGACAGAAATCAGGGGGGTGTGGCCATCGGACAACCCGATGGATTCGGAAAAACCGCTGAATTTAAAAAGTGATTTGTGTCGCAAGATCAAGCACTTACATGCACCGGGAAGAAGCAGGTGAACTCCGGCGGACCTCGGTGCAGCAGCGACACATGCAGGAACTTGGGCGCACGATCTTAGTGAATCCCGGCAGAACCCGAATCCTCGTCGGAGAACGTGCCGCTGGATCGCGACTGGACCGGGTAAGTAAATGAGCCCCAATGTGAGGAGGTCATACAAAATAGTGAGGGCACATGGGATAGTATAATGTAGACCAACACTGGAATAAATGATGAAATGAGAAAAATCACACGAAAGTTCCAACTGGGTTAAAACCAAGGAGTCCAGTGCTGCCAGGCAATATCGCTAACCACCGCGCAGCCACCTCGCCACCCCGGATCACATTTATTAGAAATTACCATATAAAAAAATCTCTGTGTGGAGTCTGCGGAGCTCCATTAAGCCATTTATTTCTTCATGTAATTTCTTATACTTTAATTATAGCCCATTATCTGTGATATTGGGGGAAGGAGGTTATATTAGTTTTTGAACTATAAGTCCATTTGTCATTTTTCCGGAATAGACTGTGTACATGATCCTGTTGGAGTCCACTAATGTAGAGCAGTACATCAAAAAGCAGCAATGATTACATTCCCAATAATTATAGCGAGACTATAATAGGCAGGATCTTACTATGAAAACATTACCTTTCTAGGAAAAGTGCATTTGCAAAATGGATGTGATCAGCCCAGTTACTATAGTATCTCTTATGTGTACCGCCAGAGATCAAAGGAAACATGGCGGATATTTTTGCTGGCCAGCTAAAATGGGAGCAGGAGCGTGGAGAGGTGAGTGCGGTAGGGACCCGGTGCCGCCATGGAGAGGGGCATGGGTGTGCCTGCGATCCGAGGAATGGATAGCAGGGACACCCGTGACACACATGTGGACCCACTGGTGCTCCTTTACTTAAAGGAAACCTGTCATCAGCAACTCGCCTAATAAACCACTACCAGTATATTGTCAAGTCGCATAACACCTTCAAGTTTGGTGGCATTGTCCGGAAAATCAACTTTGAAGCAAGATGTAAATTGGTTGCATAAAGTCAAGGAGGCGGAGAGTTTAACACTGAAGTCAGGTTGCAGAGCTCTGAACGTCTCCTCCTCTGTGATTGACATCATGCATTGGACTATTGAACTAATTAAAGTGAAGGCACATTCTGAGGAAGAGAGAGCTTGACTTCAGTGTTAAAATCTCCACCTCCTTGACTTTATAAAACAAATTTACATCTCACTTCAAAGTTGATTTTCTGTATGATGCCACCACACTGGACCATGAAGGAAACAGGATCTGGAAGGTGTTCAGCTGATTGGGAAATCTTCATCAGTCCAACTTGAGACCGGTCAATTGAGAATCACAAATGTAACGAAGATATGACAAATGGCCCGAGTGCCATATGTGACAACTATAACAAAAAATGCTAAAATAAACATATAAGTATGCAATATACATGAATAAAACCACCCAATATAGTTGGGAAAAGATTACACATGAAGAAAAAAGCACCAGGAGAAATCATTAACGAAAGAGGTGACAGAGACGAGGAAGGTAAAAAAAACAACGATAAACCGGGAGGTGCCATTGGATTGGACGAGTGAGGTAAGTGTGGCATTTGATCATTTTATACCCTTCTGAGCTTTAAATACCAAAAAAAAAAAGAAAAAAGAGGAAATGAAACCTAAGGCTTCAACAAAGATACAATCTTTATTAATAACTACAATAAAATGTATATAAAAACAAATGCATATCAGGAAGGGATACATGAAGCACGCCAGGTAATAGGTCCAAACAAAACTAAATTGGGCTCATTTACTAAGGGTCCGAATCACGCATTTCCGTCGGGTTTCCTGAATTTTTCCATTTTGCGCCAAATTCCGCCAGGATTTTGGTGCAAGCGATCGGATTTCGCCGGCTTTCACGCGACAGAAATCAGGGGGGTGTGGCCGTCGGACAACCCGATGGATTCGGAAAAAACGCTGAATTTAAAAAGTGATTTGTGTCGCAAGATCAAGCACTTACATGCACCGGGAAGAAGCAGGTGAACTCCGGCGGACCTCGGCGCAGCAGGAACTCGGGCGCACGATCTTAGTGAATCCCGGCAGAACCCGAATCCTCGTCGGAGAACGTTCCGCTGGATCGCGACTGGACCGGGTAAATAAATGAGCCCCAATGTGAGGAGGTCATACAAAATAGTGAGGGCACATGGGAGTATAATGTAGAACAACACTGGAATAAATGATGAAATGAGAAAAATCACACGAAAGTTGAAAATGGGTTAAAACCAAGGAGTCCAGTGCTGCCAGGCAATATCGCTAACCACCGCGCAGCCACCTCGCCACCCCGGATCACCTTTGTAAGAAATTTCCATACAAAAAAATCTCTGTGTGGAGTCTGCGGAGCTCCATTAAACCATTTATTTCTTCATGTGATTTCTTATACTTTAATTATAGCCCATTTACTGTGATATTGGGGGAAGGAGGTTATATTAGTTTTTGAACTATAAGTCCATTTGTCATTTTTCCGGAATAGACTGTGTACATGATCCTGTTGGAGTCCACTAATGTAGAGCAGTACATCAAAAAGCAGCAATGATTACATTCCCAATAATTATAGCGAGACTATAATAGGCAGGATCTTACTATGAAAACATTACCTTTCTAGGAAAAGTGCATTTGCAAAATGGATGTGATCAGCCCAGTTACTATAGTATCTCTTATGTGTACTGCCAGAGATCAAAGGAAACATGGCGGATATTTTTGCATTTATACATTCAGTGTGCCAGTGTATGGGTTGTGCGGTTTTTTAGCTGATAGTCATAAACACAAAACCGAAACACAGAAGAAAACTTCAACTGTAAAGTTATAATTCTCCTTAAAATTTTAATTTGAAGAATTAGAATTAGTACCAGGGTTCCCCACACACAACCACCCAATAGGGTAAGTCAACAAAAAAATGGCTGTACAGTATGTAAATGGAACCGCTGCTTCATTAATTTACATGTAGCACAGACCCCCCTTATTAATATGTAGTACGGCAGCATCCCCCATTATTATTATGTAGCATAGCAACCCATTATTAATTATTATGTAGCACAGCAGCACCTGCCATTAATATGTAGTACAACAACTCCTCATTAATTTACCGTATATATTCTCGAGTATAAGCCGACCCGAGTATAAGCCGAGACCCCTAATTTTACCAACAAAAACTGGGAAAACCTATTGACTCGAGTATAAGCCGAGGGTGGGAAATGCATTGGTCACAGACCCCCCAGTATATAGCCAGCCAGCACCCTGTAGTATACAGCCTGCCCACTGTAGTATACAGCCAGCCCAGCCTGCCCCCAGTAGTATACAAACTGCCCCCAGTAGTATACAGCCTGCCCCCAGTAGAATACAGCTTGCCCCCAGTAGTATACAGCCTGCCCCCAGTAGTATACAGCCTGCCCCCAGTAGTATACAGCTTGCCCCCAGTAGTATACAGCCTGCCCCCAGTAGTATACAGCACTGCCCCCAGTAGTATACAACACTGCCCCCAGTAGTATACAGCCTGCCCCCTGTAGTATACAGCTTGCCCCCAGTAGTATACAGCCTGCCCCCAGTAGTATACAGCTTGCCCCCAGTAGTATACAGCTTGCCCCCAGTAGTATACAGCCTGCCCCCAGTAGTATACAGCACTGCCCCCAGTAGTATACAGCACTGCCCCCAGTAGTATACAGCCTGCCCCCTGTAGTATACAGCCTGCCCAGCTTGCCCCCAGTAGTATACAGCCAGCCCAGCTTGCCTGCAGTAGTATACAGCCTGCCCAGCCTGCCCCCAGTAGTATACAGCCTGCCCCCAGTAGTATACAGCCTGCCCCCAGTAGTATACAGCACAGCCCCCAGTAGTATACAGCACAGCCCCCAGTAGTATACAGCTTGCCCCCAGTAGTATACAGCACTGCCCCCAGTAGTATACAGCACAGCCCCCAGTAGTATACAGCCTGCCTCCAGTAGTATACAGCACAGCCCCCAGTAGTATACAGCCTGCCCCCAGTAGTATACAGCACAGCCCCCAGTAGTATACAGCTTGCCCCCAGTAGTATACAGCTTGCCCCCAGTAGTATACAGCACTGCCCCCAGTAGTATACAGCACTGCCCCCAGTAGTATACAGCACAGCCCCCAGTAGTATACAGCCTGCCCCCAGTAGTATACAGCACAGCCCCCAGTAGTATACAGCTTGCCCCCAGTAGTATACAGCTTGCCCCCAGTAGTATACAGCACTGCCCCCAGTAGTATACAGCTTGCCCCCAGTAGTATACAGCACTGCCCCCAGTAGTATACAGCCTGCCCCCAGTAGTATACAGCCTGCCCCCAGTAGTATACAGCCTGCCCCCAGTAGTATACAGCACTGCCCCCAGTAGTATACAGCACTGCCCCCAGTAGTATACAGAACAGCCCCCAGTAGTATACAGCCTGCCCCCAGTAGTATACAGCCTGCCCCCAGTAGTATACAGCACTGCCCCCAGTAGTATACAGCCTGCCCAGCATTAAAAAAATAATAAACTTATATACTCCCCCTACGGTGGCCCACATTTTTTGGGCTGAAAAACTCGGCTTATACAAGAGTATATACGGTAATAAAAGTCGACATGCCCCTATAGGATTCTCTTGCCAATTTTTCAGAGATTATGAATGATAAGACAAAAACTATTTTTCCTCTCATGGTGAATGGTTAGTTGTCTTCGCCCACTAACCTTGAGTGGAGAAATAGTTTTTGTGTAATCATACATTCACTGAAAAACAGCCCTAGAAAGCCAAAATTCTTCAGTGGTATGTAAAATTTTGAGCACAATGGGGAAGATTCATCATAAGTTTTTTTTTACATCAGAACAGTTCTAGTTGACATGGCAACCAATCAGAGCTCAGCTTTCACTTTCCCACAGCTGTTTATAAAGTTAAAGTTCTGATGGGTTTCCATGTGTAACTAGAACAGGTTTACCTAAGAAACTTGATGATAAATCTCCCCTATGGGGGTTATTTATCATTGGTTTCCTTGGCTTTTCGGCATAAAAAAGTCTCCAAGTAGTCACATTAAGGATTTTTGAGACTTTTCATTTCTAAAGTTTTACAGGACTATATACCCATCTTCATTAATCTGGTGTAAACATAGAACTAGTGCTGGTGCCACACCGTGCAAAGACACATTGGGCACATGTACTTACCCGGTCTCTCGGAGTTCCCGAAAGTGCATTGTCCGTGTATAATGCACTGTGCCGCGATTCACTAATATCGTTCGCCCGATATCCCGCATGTGTCGCTTCCTCATGCAGGTCCATTGGAGTTCACCTTCTTCTTCCTGTAGCATGTAAGTGCTTGGTCTTGCGACATAATTTGAATCATAAATCCCGCTCTCAGTTGGAATCATTCGGATCGTCCGGCAGCAAAAATAGACATAGAACTGTCCCAAGGAGCTGGTCTAATGATAAATAACCCCCTATATGTGTATGTATATATATTTATATATATCTCACAGCAGCGCCTTTCATTAAAATGTAGCATAACAACCCCTTAGTATTAAGTAGCACAGCAGAACATTCCATTAATATTTAGTACTGCAATCGCTCATCGCATCAGCCCCCCCTTATCAATTAATTCATACTACAGTTACCCCTCTTTAATATGTAGCACAGCATCACCCCTTCTTTAATAATTATGGAAGTAACAAAACTATTACTTACGCACAGGGGGGATATTTATCATACGCTGGCGCTCGTGCCCCGCCGCTGCAAATTCGCAGCCCGATACATCAAGAGGCTTCCGTCTCTTGATGTATCAGGCAGCCAGCAGCGCCGCGTTTATCGTACGCCAGGCAGGGCCTGGCGTAGAAAAAAACGCAACAGCGGCAGCAGTGAGTGCGCAGGCGCGGTGGACGGTAATGTCCCGCGCCGGCCCACTCCCGGCTGGCCGTGCCCTAGCATTTGCGATTATTTCAGGGCCTCTGCGCCACTGGCGGTGCGCAGTGGTCCTGATAAATATCCCCCTGGATGTCAATGATCCTCTCCTTCCCTATCTTCTAGTGAAACATGCCGATGGGGGAACTACGTCATTGTGTCTCTCATACAGAGGGTATCAGGCTGCTCTATCTCTGCCGGTGCCATTCTAGGAATCAATTGATTCTTTTCAGAGGCAACCAGTGGCCCCACCCAGGCCCAGTTGCGGTTACACAGCCTCTCATGGCAATCATTCTATCTTCCCTACCAGTACAGTAGGGTCCACCACGTGGTCACCAAGATGGAATTGTATGTTCAGGTGTGAGAAATATCTACTCACTTGGACATACAGTTATGTTTTGGTCTGCGATGGGGAGAATTTGTTATGTATGTAAGCCAATGTCTATACTGGCTTTAGACATACCAACACTTAACCAAAAATCATCGGAAAAAAAACATATTTTCCACAAATTTGAAAACCACAAAAACCCAATTTCTCTTCTTTTCATGAGACTCATCGCTACAGGAAAATGCTAATCTTTGAGAAGAAATTCTAAACTTAATACTGATGCCAAGACATCTGCTCCGGGCGTTTACGTGGGAGCAATTATGGCGGCAGACTTCTTTACGTATGATATGGGAAATGGAGGTGAAATGGGTTTTACGAGGAATCAATTAGTAAATACTTCAGCAAGGCGCACTGCGAATTTCCCATCGTCGTATCCGAAATTCTTTGATCCCTCATGGTTCTTTTAAACGCTTAGGGTGTTACTTAGCGTCATTAAGTTATAATTGAAACATATTAGCCCCTATTTCCTTTGCCTTCCTTTTAGGGCTTGAAGATTCATCACTATTACGGGGAGACGACGCTGTTGCTGGCTTAAGCAGGGCTTGGAATTCAGACACTGCAGATATAATCCATCTCTTTGACACTTGCAGTGCCTCATTGTGAGACTTGCAGACACCACTGTCTGCGCGGCTGCGAATGTCGCTGAATACAAATAGAAGGGAGATGATCGGGTCTTCTGGATCTCACATCCATCCTGCGCTCGGAATACATAAGTGCTGTCTGTAAATTCACCTTCCCCATTGTATTCCATTGGGTGCGATGTAGGATGTCGGAGATGTAAGATAAATATTAATATTGTCCATAACCGGAGCCCATCTCCATTTGATACATGATTTTTATCCCAATCTGCCTGACAATACACGGATAACAAATTAGGTACAATATTACTCGCGTGTGCACATTTTCTCTATTGTCTTGATCGTTTCCTACCCAGAAGATGCATTTTTCATGAAATCTCTCGGAGAACACCATATGCTTTAGATAGGTGGTGGGTCGCTTAGCTAAAGTGTATCTTTTCTGAATGGGGAATACACCTTATCCCCACTACTAAAGGAGCGGGGCGTGTTGAAAGCTTTCTGCCTACGCTTATTTTTCGAGGCTAGACAGCAGGTCTGGCCAAAGTAAACCAATTTTATTCAGCTAAAACAGGGTTTTGTTAGATGAATATAATGATGACCTACCATCAACATCTGAAAACCTCACTGACCAGTGCTGTGGTCTCTTTACCCATAATGAAGTACAGTGCCTTGCATTGCATAGAGGCTGTGCTGGGAATTACAGCTTAGATGGTGATATTACTTGATTACTGAGGTTACTCGACTGTAAAGCATAATCAGTGCTGACCTGGAACTGATTGATTGGGGTGTGTGAAAGTTCATCAATATGTTAGTCCTTTAAAGCCCTTTTAAGGGGTTGGCTACTCTTTTACATACGTTGCCCATGTGCCTTTACTGCCCTGTGGATAATCCCTGAATGTTCAACAAGTGATTCAGAACTCCTGCTACTTACATTTGTACTGTATGCAGACACTCCATGCTTCTTTGTTAACATGTCTGAGCTCAGCTGATTAGGAGGAGCTGTAGTGGGAGACTTTTGACTCTTCCTGCCCCTGCCCCTCCTCTCTTCACGTTTCTGTCAGTTAGGATGGTCTGTGAGAAGAAAGAAAAGGTGGGAGACGCCATAAGAATGGCTTAGAGCAGTGAGAAGATGAAGCTGTGTATGCAGGGCCACAAAATAAAACTATTCACATTCATTAAGAGGTTCCCTTTAGCCCTGTACAATAATAACACTTTGTAGTTTACAAACAGTAGTATGGTAAGGAAATCTGTAATATTGGACTGTATGAGAAAAAGATAGATAGATAAATAGTTAGATATATAGTTAGATAACTAGAATAGATGAATAGATGAAATATAGATATATATAGGCAGGAGATAGATAATAAGCATCTTCACCGGGGCATTTAACCAATGTGTATTAAAGGAGCAATACATCCTCTGCCGACAAAGGTCCCTATGCAGGGTGCACTTTCAGGATAGGGGGGCCCTGTGCAAATGCCCAGTTTGCCGCCCCTAACGCCGGCCCTCTCAAAAGAGGCTAAGACACAGGAACATATACATGGAGAAACATGTCTAATGGAACATATTAATTAAAAACTGCACAACCTTTTTAAAGGTGCTTTGTAGAGTAAAAAGTTTGGTTAGGTCTTCAATTTAAGATTGCCGGGGGAATGGGGGGGCTCCAACACAGAAGCAGACAGCTTTGTTCTCTGTGTAGTGGTTGAACAAAGTCACTGAGGCTTGAATTCAACTGAATGTTCTGTCCAGATTTATAATTGAAGTCAATGTGAGTGATATTTATGTATATGACGGGAGGGGCCTCTAGTCTCTTTTTCCTATCTTCTCGGTTTTTTTTTCCCCCTTCTGTTACTGTCTTTCTTTACGGCTAATCATTTTTGCTAGAATTGCCATAACAGGTTCATACAGGTTCACGAAAGTAGGAAGAGCTGTCACATATTTCTGCGTATTGTCATATGTCCAGAAAGAAGGCGCTCCATCTGTATATGATGCGGGAAACGGGAATCCATCAAAATAGAACAGCCGCCAAATGTTCCTATGAGAATATGCCTCACACATCGTTTATCCAGAAAACAAAAATATACCATTGGAAGTTATTCAATATTCTCAAGTTTGCAGTAGAGTGATCCAAAGTTAGGAGTGGAATGATGACAGTCGCTTGTTCTTATCCGTGAGATGAGTGACATTGTGTTTACATGACGGAACAATCAGAAATGATGGTGTCTGCCAGTACAAAAAGATGTTTGCCAATATGCTTTGCTACCTCAGGAGCCAATTTTTCTAATTGATTTTCGGAAACCTGGCAAAAATTCATCACCTTCAAGTTCCTCTATCCTGTGCTTTATTGAGATAATAGGAATTTGCAGACAAGGTGAAAAAGTACATCAGGAAGCTTACAATCTGGAGCGCTGCAAGAGCAAAAATAACACACAATTAAGCAAATGTGTTTGCTAGGATGGGGCAAGGAAAACATTGGCTCTTTAGCTACTTTGTAAGGCAGCCCCCTTAATATTAAGGATGACTTTCAAGAAGCCTAATGACATGATGTGAGGGAAGGAACTGATTCCCAACTATAGAAAGAACTGTTTTGATGTGGCTGTGTCTCTTCAGTACAGTGTAGGGAAATGATTTAGCTGAAAAAGGGGTTTTTGACTAGGGTCAGGAAGTAAGAGTTCTTACAGAGACTGCCAATTAGGCCTCTCACTTCAAACGAGCCTAGGCAGTTAATATATACTGAAGAGATGCAACAATGTGGAAACAGCACTGTCTACAGATATAATTCCAATCTGTCCCTATCAGTCCTGGTGTTTACAATTCTGGTTGCCTCTGGACTCAACCGTACATCTTGTGACTAGGGTCGGATTCTTCTCATGAATAGCTTCTCTTGTCTGCACAATGCAGTGCTCTCTGCATCCTGCCCCTACCCCTTGTGTTACAAAACCAGCTCAGACACAGGCACTTCCTGCCAGCCAGTACAGTGCATAGAAACTCTACAAGCTACAGAAAGAGAGGGTCTTTATCCAAGAGAGATGCATATAGCAGAGCTTACTGTGTGTGTTATCGCTGAATTACTAGAGCTGAGAATGTTATTGTGTTTTATACCCATATCATGGATCTCTCATCTCTAATCTCAGATCTGACTCATCTCTCTTTCTATGTCTCAGATATTAGAAGAATGTTCAGAAGTTAAATAAAAGTCTAGATAGACCCTGTACCCTGATAATCTAAGCACATTGTCAGCACACAGCATCTCATAGCACAGAGGGATTCATGAAGTGTCTTTTTAGTCCCCGCCCACACTGTGGAATATTACACTGACCATCACTGAGTTATTGGAGCTAATCAGCAATAAAACGAGTAAAGTTAGGGGGTTAAAAATGGACCCATGAAACAACAATATTAGCCAAAATATTACTACTTCTTCAGCCATTCTGAATCAAAATGTGACCTTTTGTGTGATGTTCTTGTCTGTTATATCATGTTGCATAGAAAGCATAGAGAATACATAAGATGGAATAGCATAGCCATTAGCATTTTACATAGCCAGTGAGGGAACATATCCAGAATATGGGTATTGTGGCTATTATATTACTAAAAAGACCAAACCATAATATATGGAGGTGAATTTGCCCAGTCTTGAAAGACCAGAGGCTCTGCTGATATCTGGTTAATTGTTATTGACCACCATTAAAGGACATTTACCAGGATGAAGGATTGTAAACCAAGCACACTGACATACTGGTGTGTCCCCTCTGGCAAGATCCACTCTTCTTTTAGCTTCTCATGCCCCGATTTTACAAAAAAGGCTTTAAAGATTATGTAAATGAGCCAGAGGGGCTCCAGGTTCCAAATGTGTTAATTGAGCCTAAAGCCCCTCGGGCTCATTTGCATAATTTTTAGAGCTTTTTTTCTTAAAAAAGAAGGGCATAAGAAGCTTAAGATGAGCAGATCCTGCCAGAGGGGACACGCACCAGTATGTCAGTGTGTTTGGTCTACAATTCTTGAACCTGGTGGTAGATTTCCTTTAATCAAAGATCTAGTAAAGGTTTTGCTTTATGCACAAAATTTCTTGTCTATTTTCTGTGAGATGAGTAACCCCGGTGTGGCTTGGTTCTGTATGGATGAACGCCACTCAATAAGCTGGAATAAAGGCTGGCATGGTCTCTCTCTTGTGGGCGACAATCACCCAGACACATGATTCTGGACTTCATCCCAGCCTTTCTGGCTACTGATTCCTCTATAGAACAATAGCAAACTCATCAACAACATACAATACAATGGGATTAACTCATTATTGAGCAATAACATGGAGTAATGAGTGTTCTGGGAGGTCCAGTGACTCAAACCCCCCCACCCTCTGTGCCGTGTGAAAGAAATAGATTACACCAATGTTGACTCATTTGCCAGTTATTAGGCTCATTGCTCACAAAGCGTTACAGTCCATTGATTACATGTATCCACCAGACCTGTTCCATTGTTTAATGAAAAGTGCTGCGAAAATCGGTCATTTTAAGTTTGTTCTTAAGGGCGTAAGGGCACAGAAAATATTTAGTTGTTGATCAGTAACAATAATAGTAAAAAATTCTATCAACAATATTACAAAATAAAAAATCTCAACATTTGGGATGTCAGGCTCCAGGGGTAGTGGACCCACTGGACCACTGCGGATGATGATGTAAGCCGACACCTGGGACTGGAATGTAAGTGGCACCTGGTTTTCACTAGAGCACCCTAGGAGAGGGGGCTGCGCACACGGTCGAGGACCTACAAGCAGGAGCGAGGACGGGTGAGTAGCAGTGGCGCGGTGCTGGGGCACACAAAGACCACCCATGACATGGGATATGGTGACCACCTATATAGCATTGAGTTAAAGGGGATTTTCAACTCCAATATGCAATAGTGTTCAAATTACTAAGACAAACTTACCTGATTCAACTTTGCGGGGGTTATCCAAGAAATAAAAAAACAGCTATGTGGTAGGGGGGGATTGCTTAAAAAAATAAACATGTACTTACCTCTGCGCTCCTTCTTGGTATCTCAGCTATGCTGGCTGAGGTGGCTGGCCGTGCCCACCTGTCTTCTGTCCAAGTGCATCAGGCGCTGGGATATGGGGCCAGGTGGGCATGGGTAGCCATCTTGGCCAGAAGGTGGTCTAAGAGCAGCTTCCATGTCCCTGTAAACAAACGGGGCCACAGCATGGAGAGAGAATGGCACAGGGTACCGGGAGGGACCAAGGAGGTAAGCACATGTTTATTTTTTTAAGGAGCACCCCTTCCCCAATACTTGCTTTTTATATTTCTCGAACAGCCCTTTAATGTCTCCTTTTAACCTTGTGTCTAAACAAAAAATCTGAATAACTGGAGAAAATCACATATTCTTTCCATCACAATGCTCCAAGTCAGCAATGCCTGTTAACTTACTACAGTGCTCCTAACACCAATAATAGTGCCCTGAATATGCCTGGTTGGCCAGATTGCCAGTCCAGACACTTGTATAACATTTCCCCCTAATGCCGCCCCCCCCCCCTTTTTGCAGCAGGGGCCGCCGCCCGAGGTAATTGCCTCAACCTGCCTTGTACAGGTGCAGCCCTACACTGACCACAGTGCCACCAGAAAAGTAAAAGCAGTGGTGAGCCTAATGCCTGACACTTACCTTCTCCCCACTCCAACTATCTTCCTCCGCTGTAATCATCAGCCCGTGTTTGCAACAAAAGGCTTGGACAAACAAAATGGAAAGTAAGATTTAACACCGATTGATGAATTGAGATTCTAGTAGCACCCAATTTCAGGTTTTCAAGTTCTCTCACCACAATTGCCTTCAAATCACAACCATTGGGTGCAGATTATTGTATCCTAAAAATCTTTTGCAAAACCACGTGGCTTTGAAAAACTAGTCATCCCATCCAGTTATACAACCTGTATGGCCCAGTCTCATGCCCTGTCCACTGGTCAATGCAAAAGGTTCCCAATAAACGTTAATTTTACAATATTAGGGATCACAAGGGATCTGCAGTTCATGACCTCAAATAATTTCCGCTAATCCTGTGCATGTTACTTGTGACTGGTCGTTTCCAAAACCTGGACAATTAGCAATAGATTTTAATAACTTTTTTTTTAAGTTGCTTTTCCTTTTTCAATATTTTTTAGAAATTTTAAGACGGTACATTTAGCGAAATTTGTCAAACTGACAGGACTAATGAGACTCCTGTGAATATAAACGAGGTACTTAGTTTAATATTGTGAAAAAATCCTACCAAACCTTTCAGATTTCCATGACAATTTTTTTCCTTTTTGGGTTTTTTTTCTCGTCCACCTGTCACACGGCTGTCCTGCCGCCTTTGCGGGTAACGCGCTCATTAAGTGGTTCTCGTGAAAGTGATAAATATGCAGCTAATAAAGAGAATTTCAGGATATCACACGTCTCAGTTGTAGCGTATGATTTGGGTGTCTGGACGTATTTATTTACATGGATGTCTCCATATTTCAAATATTTTTCAGAAGCAGGTCCAACCCCATTTATATTAACCCCATCAATGGAGATGTAATACCATGCCTCTATTTCTTATTACCTTTTGGTCATTTAAAAGGACAGTCCTGTAATTTAAAGGTATACTTAGCCACGAAAAAAGGGAACACATTCCTATGGAAATGAACTAGGGCATCAAGTCACAGTCACTCCATTCAGAAAGGGGGACAGGGACATTATTCTTGATATTATTGGGTGTCTTAGCTGTGGAACCTCTCTGATCTACAATACATATCCTATTCTGTAAGTAGGCAAAGACCTTTAAGGCTACATTCACACATTGTTTTCTTCATTTTCTTACCATATACACCAGGAAAGCTCCCAATGTATATAGACATATATTGGCATATACTATACTATAAACTGACATATATAGACATAAACTGGGATATACTATACTATATACTGGCACATATAGACATATACTGTTATATATAGACATACACTCACCGGCCACTTTATTAGGTACACCTGTCCAACTGCTCGTTAACACTTCATTTCTAATCAGCCAATCACATGGCGGCAACTCAGTGCATTTAGGCATGTAGACATGGTCAAGACAATCTCCTGCAGTTCAAACCGAGCATCAGTATGGGAAAGAAAGGTGATTTGATGCCTTTGAACGTGGCATGGTTGTTGGTGCCAGAAGGGCTGGTCTGAGTATTTCAGAAACTGCTGATCTACTGGGATTTTCACGCACAACCATCTCTAGGGTTTACAGAGAATGGTCCGAAAAAGAAAAAACATCCAGTGAGCGGCAGTTCTGTGGGCGGAAATGCCTTGTTGATGCCAGAGGTCAGAGGAGAATGGGCTGACTGGTTCAAGCTGATAGAAAGGCAACAGTGACTCAAATCGCCACCCGTTACAACCAAGGTAGGCAGAAGAGCATCTCTAAACACACAGTACGTCGAACTTTGAGGCAGATGGGCTACAGCAGCAGAAGACCACACCGGGTGCCACTCCTTTCAGCTAAGAACAGGAAACTGAGGCTACAATTTGCACAAGCTCATCGAAATTGGACAGTAGAAGATTGGAAAAACGTTGCCTGGTCTGATTTTTCGCTGCGACATTCGGATGGTAGGGTCAGAATTTGGCGTCAACAACATGAAAGCATGGATCCATCCTGCCTTGTATCAACGGTTCAGGGTGGTGGTGGTGGTGTCATGGTGTGGGGAATATTTTCTTGCCACTCTTTGGGCCCCTTGGTACCAATTGAGTATCGTTGCAATGCCACAGCCTACCTGAGTATTGTTGCTGACCATGTCCATCCCTTTATGAGCACAATGTACCCTGTAACATCTGATGGCTACTTTCAGCAGGATAATGCGCCATGTCATAAAGCTGGAATCATCTCAGACTGGTTTCTTGAACATGACAATGAGGTCACTGTACTCAAATGGCCTCCACAGTCACCAGATCTCAATCCAATAGAGCATCTTTGGGATGTGGTGGAACGGGAGATTCGCATCATGGATGTGCAGCCGACAAATCTGCAGCAACTGTGTGATGCCATCATGTCAATATGGACCAAAATCACTGAGGAATGCTTCCAGCACCTTGTTGAATCTATGCCTCGAAGAATTGAGGCAGTTCTAAAGGCAAAAGGGGGTCCAACCCGTTAATAGCATGGTGAACCTAATAAAGTGGCCGGTGAGTGTATACCGGCATATACTATACTATATACTGACTTATAAGGACATATACTGGCATATACTATATACTGGAATATACTATACTATAAACTGGCATATACTATACTATATACTGGCATATATAGACATATACTGGCATATACTATATACTGGAATATACTATACTATAAACCGGCATATACTATACTATATGCTGGCATATATGGACATATACTGGCATATACTATATACTGGCATATATAGACATATAATGGCATATACTATATACTGGCATATGCAGACATGTACTGGCATAAACTATATACTGGCATATATAGACATAAACTGGCATATACTATATACTTGCATATATAGACATATACCGGTATATACTGTACTATACACTGGAATATGCAGACATACAATTGCAGGTTGTGGCATCCATTTTGCTTCCATCTTTACAGTATACGTTGTACATTTTAGAAAACCCAGGATGGAAAGACGTAACAAGCTATGTCTTTGTAACCTGCTTCTTCCTGCTGAGCAACTCATATGCTCAGCAGAGGCCGTAGGATCCAACAGGGAACGGATGCAAAGTATTACATCCATCCCCTGCCTCTGCTGTGTGTATATGTCGTTCAGGAGGAGGGAGGTCCCAAGTGATGCTTCTGTCTAAATAAACACCCTGAAGATCGGCATCAGCCAATCCTGCTTCCAGGGGGGAACAGGATCACGTATCCCATTGTATGAACTTGTCCCTATGTTGTAAGGAGACAGTATCATGCAACAGAAGACAAAACGCAGTGTGACCCCAGTCTACCTATTATGTATTTGATGATATTGCAGAATACGTATCAGTCTTATCTTTCTGGCAGAGGTGGAAACGCTACCCCAGACCTAATAACTAATCTCCATATGAGAGATGACTGCTGTACTCTACGTCTCCATTCCGCCCGTGATTGATGATCCCTCATCTTAACCAATTCCCATACAGGGTTTGCCACCACAGCATTGTCATTATCACCAGTTACATCTCGGTGTCGGCTTGTAAAATATTTAAGGATAGGATTAAGTTTATTGCCAGTTATAAATAAACATGGATGCTGAACGTGAGACAGGACCTTCTGTAATTTTTTTTTTTTTTCGGTTTCCATTATCAAAGGAATCATTGTGTCGGTTTCATTATGGCCAGTTTCCTTGGAAACATGAATGTGTAATAAAACGGCTATTTATTTGGCTTGTGAGACTGAACATGCCTTTAGATTTCTAGTATGGATGATAGTATGTTACTTGTTAGGAGCCCGTAAATCCCCTTTATGTTTGTACATATTATTTTACAATCTATTTTCCTTTTTTTTTTTTTGCCTTTTTCTTTATGATCCAAATGTACAGCTATAAATCATATAAAGAACACACCATAAACGTGTCCTGCGGTAATAACAACTGATCATATAACATAGAAGTCAATGAGTCCAAGTTCAGGAAACATTTGGGGAGACTTTACTAGTTTACATCCCGTGACCTACATTTGACTCCAGCGCAGATACGATATATATGTTATGTGGAGAATGTCTGTTTTATGATTTCTGCTGATGGTGCACCCAAAGACTAAGCTACATGGCATCATACTTGGCTTAAAGGAATGTTTCTATAGACCAGCGGTTCTTAACCCCCTTTGGTGGTAGAGCATCCTTTTCACAGAGGTTGCTTAGACCATAGGAAATACTGTATGTGTTTTCCAATGTTCTCAGGAACTGACAAACTGCATGCCAAGTGCCCGCTCTCACCTCCATCTGTCATACAGAACCATGGGATGGGTCGAAGGCTACTAGGGGCATCACTGTGACTCCTCGCTACAAGGGGCATTACTGTGACTACTAGCTACTGGGGGAATCACTGTGACTACTGGTTACTGGGGGCATCACTGTGACTGCTGACTACTGGGGGCATCTTTGTGACTGCTGACTACTGGGGACATTAATGTGACTAGTGGCAACTAAGGGCATCACTGTGACTGCTGCCTTCTGGGGACTTTAATGTGACTACTGGCAACTAGGGGCATCAGTGTGATTGCTTATTACTGGGGCCATTACTGTGACTGCTGACTACTAGTGGTATCACTGTGACTACTGGCTACTAGTAGCATCACTGTGACTATACTGATTACTAGTAGCATCACTGTGACTACTGGCTACTTGGGACATCACTGTGACTGCTGACTACTAGGGGCATCACTGTGAATGCTTACTGCTGGGGGTATCACTGTGACTGCTGACTACTGGGGGCATCACTGTGACTGCTGAGTACTGGGGATATTCCTTTGGGGATCACTGTGACTACTTGCCACTAGGTGCATCACTGTTACTACTGGCTACTAGGGGCAGGTGCTGTTACTACTTGGGGCATCACTGTGACTACTACGATTACAATTCATACCATTAACAAAATGAACAAAATGTTATGGGGGAAACATGAGGAATGTAATAAAGGGTTGTGGCATAAGGAAGGTTTAGAACCACTGCTATAGACGGTACATCATTGCAGCATCACATCAATGTTGCTTCCCATAACAGACCATAAACATCTAGTAACATTCCCATGACAGCCCTATGGAGCTTTAAAGGAGTCTACCAGTTACCAAATTCCTCCCACAGGTAAAAATAACTTTGTGTAAGGTATTATGTAAGCTTTCCAGGCATAACTATCCTGTTATTGAAGCTGTTTATTATCTAAAATGATTGATTTCTGGGAATAAGGAAGGGTATGTCTGGAAATCTTAAAACATGCCCTATACGATGCCGATTTTATGTGCAAGATGGTTTGGATATTGGAAGAAGTATTATGGAACCAAAGGTTCAAAAATGTGAGCCACTCCTTTAAAATCCCCTACAAGAGCTGCAACTTTTAAAATTATGCTAATGGACCCTAGGGGCTCTGGGGTGGTGCATTACAAAGCCCCTCTGTGCTGCAGATTCACTGGCTGTTACTTCCCCCTCCCACTGTGTGAGATTACATCAGGTAGAGGAAGGGGGCCTGTGAAGCTATAGCACGGAGGGGCTATGGTAATGCCCACAGAGCCTTTTGGGCTCATTAGCATAATTTTAAAAGTTGATTTTACAAGGAATGAAGACCATGGATAACAAATATAAGAAGATTACCATTGTCACAGTGCCTGGATCTATGACTAAGTGTTTATCGTGATGGATTTTGATGGAAGATTTCCTTTAATTTTATTGCAAAACACTTTTTAAAAAAAAGTTATTATTATTATCATTAACAATGCAGTTTTATATATTTATGCCCATGGTTAAATCTATCACAAGGTGAATGTTTTTGAACTGTTAGAACTATTCACTAAGTTTCTGTACAAAATAACTATAATAAGGACTCGTATACATTAAAGGGGTTATCCGGGTTTAAATTTTTTTTTATGTCCGGGCTGGGGAAGGCTAGTTAAACATAATAAACATGGACTTACCTCCTCCGGTGCTGCCGATGTCCCGCGCCGCGGTCACTTCGATCCGTGCCCCTGTTTGTTTACAGGGGCACGGAAGCCGCGCACAGGGAGCTTCCGGTCCGCAATGTGGACGGCTCCTCCCATGCGTCCCTATCTCTCAGCGTTGTAAGCGCTGAGAGATGGTGCGCATGGGAGCTTCCGGCCGGCCGGAAGCTCCCTGTGCGCCGGTGTAATGAAACCGGCGCACAGAGAAGACGGGCCGCGGCGCGGGACATCGGCAGCACCGGAGGAGGTAAGTACATGTTTATTATGTTTAACTAGCCCTCCCCAGCCCGGACATAAAAAAAAAAATTAAACCCAGATAACCCCTTTAAAGCAACCTCCAAATTGACTTTTGAGGGCAAAAATTTGCAATCCATCCCAAGATTTTAACCATGACTACAGAAATTCTCTGTATTTGTAGTAAAAGGTGCAATTTTAGACCAATCTCTACAAACCCTCATCAATCATTTTCCATAGTCGCCCACTTGTCGGAGTCTATTTACTTGTCAAGTGATCGTGTCGCAGCGGCGAACCCCACACCGAGCGTTTAACCACAACGCAACATTAGGCGTGACATCTACCGTCCTGTCCCAGCATGCACTGCAAAAATTGCAACAATTTCCTGCAAAACTAACATCTTGTAATGTGCGAAAGATTCCAAGTTCCCATTGTTCTCCTGGCGGCAAGGCTCGTATATCGACTATTTATGTCCCACTGGATAAAACGAAGTTTCTGGAAATGTAATAAGGAGAACCTTGATCTAACTAGAGAGGCTTTAATAGAATTTCACAAATTGCTGCAAATGTCATTAAAAATTGAAGTATTTTACCTTGTTATTATGGAAAGTACATTGTAGCTTAATTGCCCGCCGCATGATGGATGAATTATGATGCTACGTTTTAGGTCCGCCAGTCCTGGGTCAGAACACTTAGTGGCTAAAAAGCTTCTGTAATATATCTCTGTCATTAATATAAATTGGATCTTGGATGTAAACATCCTAGCATGACCACCATACCAATCACTTAAAGGGATGTCTTACCTTAAAGGGATCTCGTATTAGGAGTGAGGCCAACCCATGTACTGGACTCTACAAGCAATGGCGGACAAAATTAGTCTTTATGGGGGTCTAGGGATAATCTATGGCAGCGCTGGGTCCGGTGGGGACCCCAATTAATTCAAAATACCTAGAAGCTGGTACCAAACACATAATACTTTATTGAGAAACCCACCTCAGCTGCTGCAGAACCTCATAATATACACTACCTCATAATACAAACCTCAGCTGCTGCGGAACCTCATAATACACACCACAGTTGTCACATTACCTCATAATACACATCAAAGCTGCCATCATAGTGCACACCTCAGCTGCTGCAGAACATCTTAATGCAAACCTTAGCTGCTGCAGAGCCTCATCATACACACCTCAGCTGCTTCAGAACCTCATAATTCATGTCTCACAAGCTGCAGAACCTGATAATGCAAAACTGAGCTGCTGCAGAACCTCATCATACACACCCAAGCTTCCGCAGAACATCATAATACACATCACAGCTGCTGCAGAACCTCATAATATGCACTGCAGCAGTTGCAGCTCTGGGAATGCATAGTGGAAGATCCCTCAAGACAGTGATCTTGCTGATTGTGCGGCAGGACTATAGGCAGGCATGATGGTAGGGGCTCCCTCCTCCTGCTCACTAGTGGGGGTACTTTGGCCCACCTCTGGGTGCTCACCCTATAATCCCACTCTGCAGAAACATAAATTATAAATATCTCCTATTACATTATAAAAAATTTTTTATATCACTAAGATGTGTCACTGATTTGGGGATATTTTGAACCAAAAGAAAAGGTGATAAATTAGACTTTTGTATGTAGCCACCATGGTTCAACAATCAGCTCTGAGTGTTCATTCAATGAATGGGGGGATTTGCTCTGTACAAAAAGTACACAAGAAGGATTGGGCTTCATTGTAGGCAAATTATGTGCTAAAATTTATCCTAAAGAGGTTTTCCTGGTTCAGTTTCAGCGATAACATCAACATATCATATTTTGGGGGGCCTTGTTACACAATTTACACTAATTTAATTGTCTCGGTTACATAGTAAAGAACTAATAACATGAAGTATTGATATCAGGTGACCTCTAAAGGGAAGAAATTCCCAATTTGCAGCTGTACCAATAAAAACTTAACAGGGGAGGCAGCGATTTTATCTTTAGAGTCTTTTGAAAGATTTCTTATGTTTTCACGTGAGATACTTATATATTCTAACCACCGAGAACGGTGAAGTGTAACTTCTTCACAATGTCTGAAGAATAGGCTCTTCCCGATCCCCGCGCGTCGCTCGTAGACTGTAAACAAAGCACTTTTTTTGGGCCATTTAGAATAATGTGAAATGTCTGATGTATCCGCTCATCTCCTCTCTGTGTCTGGCTGCTCATTCCTTACCTGTAATAAAGCACATTTCTAGATGCGGAATCATTGACTTTTTCGGTGCTCGGAGGCTTTAGGAGGCTGCACAATTATCTTGGGGCAGTCTAGTTCTTTATAATTGCTTATGCCATTCAGCGGTGCAGTGAACTATGGATTGGGTGTCAGGCAGCCCCTTTTCAGCTCTCTTTCTTGGGAGATGATGAAAGGAAGATGAGTGGAGTGGGTGAGAGCGATACTGCTGACAGTACCGCAGTGGGGGTGATTATCACAGCTACAGAAAACATAATAAATATCTGGGAAAAAAAAACAAGAAAGCTCTTAGTTTTACATACATAACATAAAAACGTACAGCTCACAGAGCTTTTATAACATGGGAGTAGTGCCGCCTTCCGAGGACAAGGCGAAGACAACTAGATAGACGTATCAAAAGAACAAAAATCCCAAAAAGAGCTAAAGAAATACATGAATTAGAGAAGAGAGACTCGAGGTTCACTTTGCCGAAACTTCACCAAGTTTTTTGTAGGGTATGATTCGGGCCTGAATCTGTTCTGCCCGAACTGATATTGCTTTATTTGTCCTGAAAATTGGTATATAACCCTGTCTAGTCCACTAAAATTTTTTATATATAAAATGATCCTATCTCGTTTCATGTATTTTTCCCACCAGGATGAAGGATTATAAACCAAGCACGCTTACATGCTGGTGCGTGCCCCCTCTGGCAGGATCTGCTCTTCTTTTAACTTCTGATGCATTGGGGACCCTCAGTCTCATTTGTTTAATTTTAAAGGGCACCTACCACCACGATTCTACCTATGAAGGTAGATCGGGTGGTAGGTGGATGTAAGGGACGTGAGGATAGCTCTTTTTAGAACTAATCCTCACGTCCCTGCTAACTTTTGGGAAACTTTATTGGACTAATATGCAAATTCTGTTATGCGGCTACTGGGGTGTGGAGTAGCCGGGCACGAGGCTACACAGCGCAGCTACTCCACGCCCCAGTAGCCACATTACACTTCCTACCCTGTTGTGTGCGGCACGCAGCTCCTCGCAGCTGCGCGCCCTCATCTGACGTGCTGCCGTTCTGCGCAAGCACAGAGCACAGACCCGCGGCTGAGCAGACACAGATCCGAGGCCGGAGCTACTGTGCATGTGCAGAACTCCGGCTTGTCGGACAAGGGCGCGCAGCTACGAGGAGCTGTGTGCCGCACACAACAGGGTAGGAGGAGTAATGTGGCTACTGGGGGCGTGGAGTAGCTGCACTGTGTAGCCTCGTGCCCGGCTACTCCACGCCCCAGTAACCGCATAACAGAATTTGCATATTAGTCCAATAAAGTTTCCCAAAAGTTAGCGGGGACGTGAGGATTAGTTCTAAAAAGAGCTATCCTCACGTCCCTTACATCCACCTACCACCCGATCTACCTTTATAGGTAGAATCGTGGTGGTAGGTTCCCTTTAAAGACTTTTTTTTGTAGAATAAGGGTAAAACGTTAAAAAAGAGTGGATCCTGCCAGAGGGGGCACACACCAGCATGTTAGTGTGCATGGTATAAGATCCTTGATCTTGGTGGCTTTGTTTACAGAAAAAAGCACCAAAGTGGTCCACGATTTTGCATCTTAAAGGGAACCTGTCATCAGCAATTGACCTAATAAACTACTACCAGAATATTGTCAAGCAGCTGAACACCTTCTAGTTATTGTCTCTTTCATGGTCCTATGTGGTGGCATCCTCCAGAAAAGTCAATGAGGAGGACAATTTAACGCTGAAGTCATGCTGGGGAGCCTCCTCCTCTGTGATTGAAATCATGAATTGGAAATCAGAAGATCTGGTTAGTGATGTCTCTTGATGCAGGATCGTCAAATACAGTGATGGGGGCTTTCTGAGGTGGGGAGAGCTTGACTGTAGTGTTAAAATCTCTGCCTACTTGACTTTATGCAACCAATTTACAGTTCATTTCAAAGTAGGTTATTAGGTCAATTTTTGCTGACAGGTTCCCTTTAATCCCACTCCCTTCCTATAAAACTATGTCAATTTGCCATAAAAACAATCCCCTGTGTAGGATGTGGAGTATAAAAAGTGCCTAAAAAGTATCTTAATGTGGGTCCACAACATGCAGGATAGTTTTTTTGGCAAAAATCATTCCAGAATTCTAGTGCATTTTCAATAGTTAATACTGTATGTCCTATTGTTTGAAAATTATTGACTGATTTAGCTCCCTCTAGTGGTGGCAGCTGCAGGCTGTAAAATCAATGATTGCACAGTGAATATTCTTCTCTATTTTGGAAACATGCAATGTTGGCCACTTAACAGAATTCAAATGAATCATCAAAGAACTCGAAGGAGCAGAAATTTACTTTAAGCGTCAGCAGCCTGGAGACAGATTTCCTTTAATATCACACAGTTGATTTTTCCTTGCACATCATTTTTGCAAATAAATTTCTATTCCAACCAGATTTTTTGGATTTCTATATTCATGTTACCTCGGCTAAAGACCATATGAATCCCCAAACCAAAAAAACAGGGGCTGTACTGTGTGGCTGAGCAATGGGACATGACAGCCTTTCTGGGGAGAAAGCAATCTGTGCAGAGCTATTTATCATGCAGATTTTAAGAAGACAATTTTGGCAGATATTATATTGATGGAAAATACCAGAAACGACATAAGGACATTTGGTCTCGCGGAGTCATTTTGGAAGAGAATGATATAATTGCCTTTCGGAACACATTAATCACAATTCATATATCCAATTCTGAATGTGTTATTCTTCCATCCAGGCCCTGGAATGACTTCAGGACAGGTAATTGCCTGGTCTCTTCAGGCAGGCGCCATATTTGAGCCTATGAAGGGCTTAAATTCTTATTATGTTTTATTTTGTTGCTGGCAGAATTTTTTGGTATTGCTCACAAAAGACGAGTCATGTTTTTGGTTTGACATAATTTCTATATAGTAACATAAGATGGAATACATGTACATGACCAATTCTCTATGAATGGGATTTGCCTTTAAATATATGAGGCCAAAGCTTTTAATACTAAATTCCAATTTAAATACCACAAATTCATTTGGGAATAGCTATAAATTGGTAACCAAGCCACCATTTAAAGGGAACCTGTCAGCAGTGTTTACATCACTCTATTAGCAACTCCCCCAGGTAGAATATGGAATCTTCTGTTCAGTATTTACTCTTTGAAGTTAAATCTCAAAATGTTTACCTATAAAAAAAATCATCCCCAAACTCAGTTTTAGAGATGAGTCACATTAAGAAGCTGGGAGAGTCAATTTAGACGCAATTTCGTAAGCCGAATTTATGGGTGACAGGTCCTCTTTAAGCTCCATTTTGTGACTAATGACATTGAGTTTTGTTGCATTCGTTTATTTATAGCATTACGGGTCTTTGTATCAGAGGTTCATATTCATGGAATACCCCTTTAAGACCAGCGTTCAAAATGGCAGTATAATAAATTACCCCCATGTTATTTTGAGAAAAGGAGAACCTGAATGCATCATAGATCAATTTTTTTTAATTCAACCATTTATCGAGTGATAAATAGTCTTCTCAATTTATTGATTCATCTCCGTTTGGTGGCAGCACCATTCCAGTTTTTTTTCTACCTCCTCTATAGCTGCTTTGAGCACATGCTAGATGTACTCCTCAACGTGTGTTATTTATCTCTTATCACACAAAAAGTGACTCTTATCAACTGATTTGCATATGGTATTTATATGTACATAAGTCAAATTTCACCAAAAAGAGGGAATCCTGGAAAGGGCATTTTATACTACACCTGATGGGGCTAGTAGTCTAATTGGTAAAATCTGGTGACAGGGTCCTACGAGAAAGATTAGGCTCAAATCAGGATTGAGTGGGAATTTAGAAAGGTGGTAAAAGATCCTTCTTTGGAGCACAGGGGCAGGTGGAGAAGGGAGGGGGAGTGAACGCTTCTCCCCCCTTCCTTCTCCATTGAAAGACGAGCAGCTCCAATGAAAATCTGCCCGCCTATAGGACTTGGTATATACTTTGCAGGGTGGTCGCACTGTGTGTGCTACTGCACTGTCACCGCTTGCCATAGACGACAATGGGGGCCACGATCTGGCTGCAATTTGTACAACCGGATCACTGACCCCTTTACGGTCATTTGAATGAGGTCTTCATCTAACTTAACAGGTCGGATCTACGGATACCATCAGAACGTAAGACTAGACTGTCTCTGATTTCTGAGTACAGTTATTGGTGT
Source organism: Engystomops pustulosus (assembly GCF_040894005.1). Taxonomy (NCBI): domain Eukaryota; kingdom Metazoa; phylum Chordata; class Amphibia; order Anura; family Leptodactylidae; genus Engystomops; species Engystomops pustulosus. Next base: position 239,354,865 of record NC_092412.1, read on the forward strand.
TGAGTCTTTCCCGTCCTAACTGTATGAGCAAACATTTGCTACTACCAGTAGTTTGCCGATTCTACGACCTGTAAGGAGTAGAGTAAGTGACTGTGGAGGAGGGGGTGCAGCTGCCAAATATCAGCGGGGTACAATGCCACCTGGTTCTCTCAAAATACACAGTACAGATCTCAACAATCATGCAGTACAAAAACCATAATTTACCCCAAAAAAACCAATTACAAACAAAACTCCTGAGTGCACCTTACCCAATGAACGCCTTCGCTTCTTAGAAGGGAACACGATTGCTTTTTGTAATGATCGGTAACACTTTAAGAAATCACAGATGGCCTGCTCCTTTGTTTGTAGCAATTTTAGACTCCTTTTTAGTATTTTAGGGGGGGGGGGGGAGGTTTGCTATTTTTATAGAACTGGGGTTTCTAATAGCCCAAAATAAAGTTAAAATATTTAGCAAGTACCTGAAACAAAAAGAGGTCTTGTGTTCACGGATGGTCGTTTCATAGCGAGCACAATCAATGGAAGTGCTATCAAGCTCTCCCACTGTTTCGGAAAAGAATCTCTTTTTGGATAGTCTGTAATTCAAGGCAAACGCCACTTTCCCGGCTTTGTTCTAAATTATATCTTCTAGTATTTCTATTACCTGAATTTCGTGACCTACTTCTGAACCTGTTGCTCAAGCCACGAAACGTCTTTTGAAGGCATTCGGGAGGTGTTCATCTAACAAGGGACGTGAAAAGTATCTTTGTGTTTGTTACATTGTGAAACATTCAATTCTAATTTTCACTCCGACTGTTGTGTTGCGCCAAATGGTGTCCTGTGATTTCTCCTTAAAAAGGCTCCGCCGTGAATTCGTTTTAATGTTACGAGTAAAATTTCTTTATGGAGCAAATTGCGGCACCAGGGTTTATTCTTCAGGAGAAGGGGGTGAAGTAGGGTTATTTCCTAACACATACATGGACAATACTACAGAAAATCAGTTTAAAGCACCATTACTAATAATAATTCATTATTTATATGGCGCACACAGATTACGCAGCGCTGCACAGAGTTTGCCAAATCGGCCCCTGTCCCCATGGGGCTCACAATCTAATCAACCTACCAGTATGTTTTAGAGTGTGGGAGGAAACCGGAGGACCAGAAGGAAACCCACACAAACACGAAGAAAACATACAAACTCTGCAGATGTTGACTCTGGGACTTGAACCCAGATCCCCAGCGCTGCAAGGCTGTAATGCTAACCACTGAGTCATTGTTTCACCCATATTCTTTAGCTGCAAATTACATATATGGGAAGGATTGTTTGTAAAATGCATTGTCAGCAAAGCAGATTTCAGAAGTTCTTATGTGCTAGGACCCATGCTCAGTGATCCTTACTGGTCACCATAATGTGATAACTGACAGTCCCTTCATGGTTTCAGGCTAAGAGCAGGCAATGGATGGTGAAGGGGTCCTTTAATAAGGTAATTAGTTTTATTCAGGGTAAGTATGATAGCAGTGTTCACTGGAAAACCCCTGGGGGGCTGGAGTCAGAAGAATACAAAAAATTGCCTCTTAGTTCCTGTAGCACATCACCTTTCATGATACATTGGAGGAGATTCATTATGCCTCCTCCGATAGTTTCCTGGCTTCTCCAACCCACACACCACCTTGTGCCCGGCCCACAGAATTTAGTATAGTCTGCCGGAGACTATAGCAGAAACCCCATCAGATGAGACCTGGTCTTAAGTCTGACCTAGCGGAGATTATGTTGCAGCCTTTTAGTAGATAAAACCACCGGTGTGCTGGCGGGTGGTGGTGGGGATTTAAGACTTGTGAGCTGGATCTTTAGGTTCCATTCACTAAGAAGAGCCGGCTCTTCTGGCTCTTGAACAGCTCCCTATTAAATATATAATAGGGAGCCGCAGACCAGTCAGTCACCCTACACCACTTCACTGTTAACCTGATTGTATCGTTATAAAGGGGGCGTGGTGAGCCAGTTAGGGGCGGGGTTAAGTGAGCCATCGGCTCCCTGAGGTGAGCCAACTCACAGCGTTCATGAACAAGAACCGGCTTCTAGAGCCGACTCGTTAGCCAACTACCCATCACTATCTCAGACACTTCTGATAAATCTCCCCCATAGAACTTTCCCAGGAGCCGCCTAATGATAAATAGCCCCTTTTATGTCTATGTAAAACACACTGGGGCAGATTTGCTTACCTGGTCCATTCGCGATCCAGCGGCGCGTTCTCTGCGATGGATTCGGGTCTTCTGGCGATTCACTAAGGCAGTTCCTCCGACGTCCACCAGGTGTCGCTGCTGCGATGAAGTCCGCCAAGGCCCACCGGAGTGCACGATCCTATTCCTGGTGAAGGTAAGTGCGTGTCCCGCAACACTTTTTCATACGGCCACGCCCCCTGATTTCCGTTGCGTGCATGCCGGCGCCGATGCGACACAATCCGATCGCGTGCGCCAAAAACCCGGGGCAATTCAGGGAAAATCGGCGCAAATCGGAAATATTCGGGTAATACGTCGGGAAAACGCGAATCGGGCCCTTAGTAAATGACCCCCACTGAAAACATTGTAAACTGGGTAATGCTATGTTGCTCCTCTGCTTGCAATAACAATCCACCACAGTTTTTCCAAACGTTTAGGTTCAGTTTTTGCAAAGTCGATGTAGTTGATAGCGTTTTTTTATCTTCGGTGAAATCAGTTCTGAATATTCTTCCATATTGGCCAATTACTGTAAGTCCGCAGTTCCTGACAGATTGCTTATTAACTCACATGTGAGGTCTTCACCTCATCCAACTTTTTTTATAGAGTGTTACAAACAGATTCACAGATCTGTACAACATTTTTATTTGGGTCGGAGCCATAACGTTTTGTGCCGGTGACCCTTCAGCTTTCTCTAATATCATCTGTTTAGCGATTGTGCCCGAGGACCACAACAAACGCGTCTCTTAAGTAGATGCTAAGGTTCATTTTACAAGACCCCCTGAAGGCAGGAGTAAAGCGAGTGCAGAGATCTGCTGAGAAATAAGAGGCTATTTTGTAATAATTCTGTGTTCTAAGGGAATAATAGTATTTGGCCATTAGCTCCGGGAGCAGAACATCTACTTTCTTTTATTATTCTTCTGTAAGGACTTTGTGGATTCAGACACAGAACACAGGAAATTAAAGTCTTTGGTTTTAGGCTTCATTTCATTTATTGTGCTTAGAGTTAAGTCTAAACACCTCGTCCAGCCCAAGAGCAACTCTGCGAAATACTGACACATCCAATGATTCCCAGGACTGTTGAATGTTAACCTGAAGTGACACCCTGAAGTCCTCAACCCATATTTAAGAAGAAGAGGTGAGTATTATTCTTATAATACAGGCATACTGCCCACACACAGTGATTGACAGTGAGGGTCCTGATTACTCCGCCCACACACAGTGATTAACAGTGAGGGTCCTGATTACCCCGCCCACACACAGTGATTGACAGTCAGTCCTGATTACCCAACCCACACACAGTGATTGACAGTGAGGGTCCTGATTACTCCGCCCACACACAGTGATTGACAGTCAGTCCTGATTACCCCTCCCACACACAGTGATTGACAGTGAGGGTCCTGATTACTCCGCCCACACACAGTGATTAACAGTGAGGGTCCTGATTACCCCGCCCACACACAGTGATTGACAGTCAGTCCTGATTACCCAACCCACACACAGTGATTGACACTGTGCGGGATAATCAGGACTCTCACTGTCAATCACTGTGTGTGGGCGGGATAATCAGGACTCTCACTATCCATCACTGTGTGTGGGTGGGGTAATCAGGACTCTCACTATCCATCACTGTGTGTGGGTGGGGTAATCAGGACTCTCACTGTCAATCACTGTGTGTGGGCGGGATAATCAGGACTCTCACTATCCATCACTGTGTGTGGGTGGGGTAATCAGGACTCTCACTATCCATCACTGTGTGTGGGTGGTGTAATCTGGACTCTCACTTTGCATCACTGGGTGTGGGTGGGGTGATAAGAACTTTTATTGTCAATAGCTGTGTGCGAGCGGGATAATCAGTCACTGTGTGTGCGGGGGTTGGGTAATCTGGACTCTTACTGTCAATCACTGTGTGTGGGGTAATCAGGACACTTACTGTCAATCACTGTGTGTGGGTGGAGTAATCAGGACTCTCACTGTGTGTGTGGGGGTTGAGTAATCAGGACATTTACTCTCAATCACTGTGTGTGGGAGGGGTAATTAGGAATCTCACTGTCAATCACTGTGTGTGGGCGGGGTAATCAGGACTCTCACTTTCAATCAATGTGTGTGGGTGGGGTAATCAGGTCTCTCTCTGCCAATCACTGTGTGTGGGTGGGGTAATTAGGACTCTCCCTGCCAATCACTGTGTGTGGGTGTGGTAATCAGGACTCTCGCTGTCAATCACTTTGTGTGGGACAGGAAAGCAGAAACCTTACTTTCTCTCTAAAGGAGTCATGTCAGTATTTAATGCATTTTACCAAGTAAAAGGACTTCTAAGACGACAGGTTCATTTTTCTACCATGATAAGAGTAAGAGTTTTTCTACTAAGAGTATTTATCTACATCTGATGGTAGATGTCCTTTAAGCTCCATAATAGCTGCATCCTTAAGGGGTTAACATTCATGTACCTTCCTTTGTATTTCTTTCATCTTTAATAAAGTGATCGTTCGATAAAACGTCCTTCTTCAGCGTTTTCTCTCTTCTAACTTTTTCCTCCATCTCTCCTCTCAACGTCTCGCCTGAACCCGTCGACCTGCAGTAACGTAAACTTCCAGAAGAAACAAATAATTGCGCCTTAATGCGATGCCACATTCGAGCTTGTTATTCCGGTATGAAGCCATGTGACCTAAAATTACCTCGGAGGGATTTCCGAGGCGCGCGCAATGTCGCATTTTCAAGGTAATAACATTTACACAATGTCAGAGTGTGAGGCTGTCAGCGTAAGTGATACTTGAAAAATGAACTTAAACACAAATAAGGGCAAAATGATCCGAATTCTGAAACTTACAAGGAAAGTCATTTGTAAAGAGTTCACAAAGGATAACATTTGTCGTAGATTATGAGCATTTAATCAACCTCCTGGAAAAGGTTTGTGTGCGTCGGTGATGTACCGCCGCCGCAGAACCAAGAGATACACTCAAAATACCCCGGCAAATTACCTTCTATTGTTACTGCAGAAATGTTTCCATCTGGTACTTAGCAAAATAGAAAAGCTCAATCTCTTACCCTGTTTGACTTTTCGACTTGGCAGGGACGGGGCTGAATGTATTCTGGGCTGGGCTGTGTTTAGCTCTACGCTGGCACCGCTACAAAATAAAGATTGGATTCTTAGAAGTAAGCAGACAGTTATCTGTGGAATTGTTATATTAAAGGGAGAGACACAAAATAAAATGTTAAAGACTGACCCCCGCTTAGTTTATTTACTCTGCGTCTAAGTATAGAGAATGGACTTACCACATTGGTATAATTTAAAGGGAACTGTCAACTGATTTAAAGGAAATCTACCATCAAAATCCATCATGATAAACCAGGGACATTACACATAGATCCAGGCACCGTGTCTGTGGTAATCTTCTTATATTTGTTATCTATGTCCTCCTTCCTTCTAAAATCAACTTTTATAATTATTCTAATGATCCTGAAGGGCTCTGGGGGAGGGCTCTGCAGCTTTGCAGACTGATAGACTGGCTTTCCATCCCTCTGTGTCCTCAGCACTTCCCCATCCATCTGCCAGATCTCACTGCAGCAGAGGAAGTTGCAGCACACAGGGGGAAGGGGAAGTCCTTCTGAAGCATGTGAATATGCAACACGGAGGGGCTCTTGGAACCGCCCCAGTAGCCCTTCAGGCTCATTTGCATAATTGTAAAAGTTGATTCTAAAAGGATTGGATTTATGAGTAAGTGTCCCTGGTTTACCATGGCTTAATTTTGATGGTCGATTTCCTTTAACCCCATTAAGCAGCTCAGATATGATGAATCATTCTATATTCTTCTGAAGCCAGTCAAACCAAATTTCTTTACAGATTGGAAACTTATAGACATTTTGTGACAGAGTATCACAAAATACTCTATAGTAATGACAAGAAATGCAGTGCTATATTTTATCAGAGAAAAGTGTTTCATTCTCCACTTGCTTTGGCTCTAATCAACTTCCCTCCTAATCTGCTATGAAACCTCTGCACAGTTCCATCTTGCTAGAAAGGCAGACAGAGGCTCATGGAAGTTACATAGAAGTTTATGGGGAAAGGAGGGGGGAGCAGTGAGTCACAGCAGCTAGGCGGCCACTCATCAGTACAGAGAAGTCTGCAAACCTGAGATACAGACACCAAATATCCTGGAGAATGAAGTTTACAAGTCATATAGGGCCACATTTATCACTTTTGTGCGCCTAAGTGTAGTAGTTGCGCCTAAATTCGGGCGCACTGTTTTGCTAGAATTATCACAAGCTACAACCATCTGTGATAAGTATATTTTCTGCCTCTTATTAATCACTTTACTTTAACACAGTTTAGGCGCAGTTTAGGCGCAGTTAGATTCGGGCACTTACATGTGATCCTGCTACAAGCTCCTCTCTGCTTCTCCCACAGCCCAGAATGAAGATAACACTTCACAGCAGCACCCAGGTGTGTGACACCCTGCACCCAGTGACCTCCTCAGCAGTGGCTTCTCCTGGAGGGGATCCCCCAGTGCTGGTCTCCTGCTGCACCCCTGTAATTCTGCACAATATCCCCCTCAGACACTGTGCAGAATTACATGGGGGACACTTGTATGTCGTATCTGCAACATTCTGCAAACTTCTGCAAACTTCTCTTGCTCTTGCTGTGAGCTCAGCGTTTGCAGAATGTTTTGTAAATAGAAGGTGATGAACTGTAAATAGAGTCTGCAGCTCCTGTCTGTAATGTATCTAATTGTATCTATTATATGTTCCAGTGTCTGCAGAGTATCTAATGTATCTATTATATGTTCCAGTGTCTGGCTGAGCTCTGCTGCTAGAAATGAGCACTTCTGCAAAGAGGCTCAGTGCTTTCTTCTCAGATAACGCCACCTTCGGGCTGGAGTGTTTTTGCGCCCGTTTTTGCGCCTAAATGCAAAAGTCGCACGTGATGAATATCATTAGGCGCAGCAAAACATCTGGAATTGAACGATAGATGAGGGAAAGGTGGTTATTTTAGCTGCGCGGCTAATTTGACGTTTAATCGCAAAAAATGGCGCAAAAACGGTGCGCCTAAACGAAAAGGTGCAAAAACAACAGAAAAAACAAGTGATAAATGTGGCCCATTATGTCCAGAACTAGTGTTATTGCTCATGTACAGATACTGGGTTACAGATTTTTGCAACTTTTGTTGAGAGATGAGATACACTTTAGAGTCAATCTACCTTCAAAATCAACCATGATAAACCAGGGCACTTACTCATAGATCCAAGCACTGTGACTGTGGTAATCTCACACAGTGGGAGGGGGAAGTGCTCAGTGCACAGTATAACAGTCCGTGAAGCTACAGCACAGAGGGGCTCTGCTAATGCCCCCCTGAGCCCTTCTGGTTCATTAGCATAATTATAAAAATTGACTTAACAAATATAAGTACATTACCACAGTCACGGTGCCTTGATCTATGAGTAAGTGCTCCTGGTTTATCATGATGGATTTTGATGGTACATTTCCTTTAAAGGGAACCTGTCACCAGGAGACCCATTTTTAGCACGACCCCCGACCCCACAGATCATAGTAAATACACTGCCAAAGTGTATTTGTATAAAAATTAGGTTTTACAGAATAAAACCTATATGTTATATAAGAACCTTTCAATATCATGTGCTCAGTGACTAGGCACTTGTCACCTGGGAGTGGCTATAGAAGAGCATTCCCGCCCCACCCTTGCAAAACCGATCCTCCATGTGTCCTTTTCAAATATATTAATAACTCCCAGGGGGGCGTCCCTAAACCAAGTGATGGGCTGTTTCATATATTTGAAAAGGACACATGGAGGAGCGGTTTCCCAAGGGGCAGGGAATCCTCCTCTATAGCCACTCCCAGTAGACAACTGCCAAGTCACACAGCACATGGCATTGAAAGGTTCTATATAACTTATCTCTTTTTCTGTAAAACCTAATTTTTATACAAAAACTCTTTGGCAGTGTATGTACTATGCTCTGTGGGCACTGGGGGAGTGCTAAAAATGGGTCTCCTGGTGACAGGTTCCCTTTAAATGGGTGTTTCCATTTCAGCAAATTATTGTTTTTGTTTTTATCAAAACAAGTTATACAATTTTCCAGTATACTTTCTGTATCAATTCCTTACAATTTTCGAGATCTCTGCTTGCTGTCATTCTATGGAAATCTTCTATGTTTACTACTAGTGGAAAGAAATCTGGTGCACGGCTCGTTATATCACAGACAGTAATCAGAGCTGTGGTTTATAACGAGCCGTGCACCTGTGTGACCACTGTCATAGTTCTTTCCACGAGTAGTAAGCATAGACGCTTTCCATTGAATGACAGCAAGTAGAGATCTAGAAAAGTGTAAGGAATTGATACCGACAGTATACAGGCAGTCCCCAGGTTACATACAAGATTGGTTCTGTTGGTTTGTTCTTAAGTTGAGTTTGTATGTTTATTGTAGCCTAGGGCTAAAGTACAATAAATTACCAACATCCAGAGGTCCGTTTGTAACTAGGGATCGTATGTAAGTCGGGTGTTCTTAAGTAGGGGACCGCCTGTCCTGGAAAATTGTATAACTTTTTATCATAAAAAGAATAACATTAATTTGTTGTATAACACCCTTTAAGTGTTATATAGCTGAATAGGAAGCTATACAAGGTCAGTGGGTGTCCCCGGAGCCAAGCACCCACCATTCTGACTTGTACGTGTCCCTGCTTGACTTATAATGGAACGGCTTTACAATGACTGCTTTCCTTGGAACCTTGAATGTCCACATCTGCCGTCATCTTTTGTATCCTAAATATATTCCTACTGTGCAAAAAAAAAAAAAGAAAACCCCCAAATGAAGCATCGAGATTGGGAATTATCTCTCCCCGCACCAAGTTGTTTTGGTTCATTGTCAGAGCGCCGGGCACAGGGCATGCTGTGCGCGTTATTAAACTTGCCTAATGTCTCGTGGGTATTTTTTCAAGTCGCTGCCAATCTTTATTCTTTTCAAAGATTGAAATGTTATCTTGGTTTTGTATAAAAAGGTGCAGCTTCCAAAACAGACGAGGGGCAGAGGAGGTTGGCAGCTCATAAAAGTAAGATCACACTGAGTCGAAAATTTCAATGAGAAAAAAAACACGAGCGTCTCAATAACAATGGCGCGGAACATCTTTGCCACTTGATATCGGCATCTAATAATACGAGACGGGGCCGGATGCAAGTGTTTTGTTGATTTAAGGTTCAGCTGCTTTCAGGCTTATTACTAGAATCAAAGCCTTATATCGAAAACGCTTCTCCTAATGCCAGATAAGAAAAACCCAAATTCTGTTCATTGCTAGGGAAAGGAATTCAAATAAACAGTGTCCTGAAAAAACGGAGATATCCAGACACTCGAATGGATCTCAATATTTAAATGCCAAATGTCCCAGGTGGTCAGATCTGAATGGGCAAGGAAAACAAAATCCATCAGAGAACAAGCAGAAAAATTCTAAAAAAGAGAGATAGAGAATACAAGATTAGCTAATTTTATTTCATCCATTTCCGACAGGTTACAAATGTAGTAGATAATCTATCACCTCCCAAACATGTAAAACACTGGGGCTCATTTACTTACCTGGCCCTGTTACGATCCAGCAGCGCGTTCTCCGACGTGGATTCGGGTTCTGCCGGGATTCACTAACACCGTGCACCCGAGTTCCTGCAGGTGTCGCTGCTGCGCCGAGGTCCGCTGGAGTTCACCTGCTTCTTCTTGGTGCATGTGAGTGCTTGATCTTGCGACATATTTCGCTTTTATATTCCGCGTTTTTTCTGAATCCGTCAGGTTGTCCGAAGGCCACTCCCCTCGATTTCTGTCGTGTGAAAGCTGGCACGATTGCGCCAAAATCCGTCGGAATTCGGCTCAAAACGGAAAAATTTGGGAAACCTGACGAAAGTGCGGCCATGGAGCCCTTAGTAAATGAGGACACATTGGGACACATTGGGGCTTATTTACTAATTGTTGCGGAACGCACTTTTGTCAGACTGTTCATGGTTTTCGGGATTTGCTCCGCTGGGACAGGAATTTAGCAGGGGATTTTGGCGCACCTGCATAGGCTTCTATGCGACAAAACCGGAGGGCGGGCCGTTGGACGATCGACAGATTCGGAATGAGGGCAGGATTTAACAATTTGCGTCGCAAGACAATGCAATTATATGCACCAGGAAGAAGAAGGTGAACTTTTTTGGACCTGAGCGGGGAAGCCACACATGCAGGAATTCAGGTGCACGATCTTAGTGAATCGCGGCAGAGTACATGATTGTCGGAACAATGCACTTTGGATGTACTCTTTGGCCGGGTAAATAAATGTGCTCCATTATAAGCTTTCTACACCTACCTCTCCAGTTTCCAAGGCATCTGTTATTTTAGAGAATCTTTATGAAAATGAGTTTCTCAATGCACTAGGGGCGGGGCTGTGACTGCCAATGCACCTAGGAGAGTGAGTCATTGGGGGGACATGTATCTTTATTTCTGTTTGTTTAATTATCTTATTTTGGCAACTTTTGCAGTTTTTGTGACTTTTCACTGCGACTTTAGCTGCTGTTTTTCAAGTATGCCCCTTGTGCACCCTGTGCCTTATGTATCTTTGTTTTGCAGATGTTTTGTGTGACGTTTCACTTATGTTATCAGTTTTATGTATTTTTGTGACTTTTAGGTGCAAATCTGCATCTGGTCCAGGGCAGCTGCAAATGAAGGATTTTTTTCATGAATCCTACTTTAATATGTAAATTGCAATTATTTCACATGCTGCAAATGTTTAGAAATTTGCACATGAACCTGTTGGACATTGAAAGTTTGGGCAGATTTTTTAATATTCATAAATTTTTGCATTTAAATTTTATTGGTTACTTCTAAGGGTGAGGTCACACGTGGCGTTAACACATGCGTTTACGCATCACAACAGTTTAGAAGAGCAGATTTGGTTAATTACATTGCTGCCAACATGGCGTTTACAAACCGCATGTGTTCATAGAATATTAACACATTTGTTAACATATGTTTGTTAGTGCTATGTTAGCCTGTTTGTAAATGCAATGTTGACAGCAATGTAATTACATTGACGTAGAGACATGATCATAAAGACATGATCGTACATAAAGCGCCAGAAAGGCCTGAGAAAAGTTTCAATTATACACCAAAAAAAAAAAAAATTAGACATGTGCCCCCCCAATGTGTAATGAGGGGCTGCTGAATGGTGCTGTGCAGCATACAATGCAAATGGGAGCCACAGTAGACACAGAAAAGCGAAATTGCATAAATATAAATATTTAATTTTTGATAATATTAGATGTAGCAGCATACCAGTTCAGGCTTGTCAGAAAAAAACTTATGATGTGGTCTACACAATGCAAGTTTTAATTTTGTAGGAGATGGAAGATGGTACATTCCCTTTAAGAGCAATGCTAATTGGGAGATAGTATGAAAAAAAAAACAGAAAGGAAGAAACTCTCTTGCGCCACCTATAGGACAATATAAATTTTCACTAGGGGTTCTGATCTCTGAGGTCTCCACCAACATTCAAGGGATTTTATCATTGGGCTTGGGCACCAAAACCAGCAACATATTCTTCTGCTGCTGGGACTAAGGGAGTACGTAATATGCTCCCTCTAGAGGTGGTTTAAGGCAGCTAAAAAATTCACTTTAAATTCTAATGTGTCCAAACAGCAAAACTCTTACTAGGAAAATTGATACATTATTAAACAATTTCATCAGCCCAGAGGTTTGTGCCGAATCTCAAATGTCACAATGTTAGGAGCTGCACTAAGGGATAGAAATAGTTAATGCCCGGCAGGGATTTGGATGATAAGAAAATGTGTTTAGGAAACAGAATTTCATTTTGATGCAACAATTAAAAGTTCATTTTCTCCATTTGCCACACACGATCCCCGGCTATGAAGTCATTGGATGTGCAGAGGAACTCATTGTTAATTGGATTGTTTTGCCAAATATTTCTAAAACATCTCATTTGTTATTAAATAATAAGATGTGCAAGTTATTTGCCAATTATGGAGAGACTTCTACTAGATGAAAGTGTTTCATTGTTTTCCATCAGAAAGATATCAATGTATACAGATACATGATAAATACTGTACGATAGATAGATAGATAGATAGATAGATAGATAGATAGATATGAGATAGATAGATAGATAGATATGAGATAGATAGATAGATGTAGATATGAGATAGATAGATAGATAGATAGATAGATAGATAGATAGATAGATATGAGATAGATAGATAGATGTAGATATGAGTTACATAGATAGATAAATAGATAAGAGATAGATAGATGATAGATAGATACCGTCAGGGGCGGACTGGCCATAAGACCCACCGGGATAAATACCGGTGGGCCGACTCGTTTGGGGCCGGTCCAGAGACGGTCTGACATCTGTGGGGCTGGAGAAAGAAAAAAACATTGGGCCACATTTATCACTTTTGTGCGCCTAAGTGTAATAGTTGCGCCTAAATTCTGGCGCAGTGTTTTGCCAGAATTATCACAAGCTACAACCATCTGTGATAAGTATATTTTCTGCCTCTTATTAATCACTTTACTTTAACACAGTTTAGGCGCAGTTTAGGCGCAATGTTAGATTCGGGCACTTACATGTCATCCTGCTACAAGCTCCTCTCTGCTTCTCCCACAGCCCAGAATGAAGATAACACTCACAGCAGCACCCAGGTGTGTGACACCCAGCACCCAATGACCTCCTCAGCAGGGGCTTCTCCTGGAGGGGATCCCCCAGTGCTGGTCTCCTGCTGCACCCCTGTAATTCTGCACAGTATCCCCCTCAGACACTGTGCAGAATTACATGGGGGACACTTGTTTGTAGTATCTGCAAGCTTCTGCAAACTTGTGCAAAGTTCTCTCCTGTCTTGCTTTGAGCTCAGGGTTTTGCAGAATGTTTTGTAAATAGAAGGTGATGAACTGTAAATAGAGTCTGCAGCTCCTGTCTGTAATGTATCTAATTGTATCTATTATATGTTCTAGTGTCTGGCTGAGCTTTGCTGCTAGAAATAAGCTCTTCTGCAAAGGGGCTCAGTGCTTTCTTCTCAGATAACGCCACCTTCGAGCTGGAGTGTTTTTGCCTAAATGCAAAAGTCGACATAAGAAGGAAGAACTACACATATAATAAGAAATTGGGCACATGAAAAAGGCAAAACTGAAAAAACACAAAATGGCCATGTGCTATACCAAAACGACAATCTTTATTAGCTATAAACAACAACAATAAATATATATACACCAGACAAAAGACCAATAAAAGCATCTAAAAAGGAAAGAAACATCCTATATCTGAAACCCAAGGGAGGTTTGGGCCCGTGATAAGGCCTCTGCAACAAAAAACCTCCCTACCCAGCCCCGCACCCTGAACCTGTCCAGCAAGGGATGAAAAAATGTAACTGGGAAAAATGACATCAATCATGTAGCCCTGCAGCGAGTGATAATGTGGTATGTATAGCCATCATAATTACCAAGTAAGCCGGACAGAAGGGGGAGGGGCTGGGAGAGCCCCACGCGTATCGCCACAACGGTGGCTTCCTCAGGGGTAACTGGTGTGGATACATATGCCTGTATTTATACCTGTAATCTGAAGTATCAGGTGTGGAGCGCCTTGATGGTATGATCGCGCTCCGCGTCATACCCAGTGTGGCGCGCATGCGCGCGCGTCTGGCCCGTGGGTCACATGATCGGAGATCATGTGACCAAGATGGCGGCGACCAGCGCCGAGTGGAGTGCGCATGCCCGTGATTCATAAGCTGGAATATAAAGTGACAAGAAATTGTATATGGTGTCCAGCGTCTGATCGTTTCCTCCGATATGTATTAAATAGCATACAATAGTGTAAAAAAGAAGTAAAAACGAGTTTTATTGCATATCTCAAGAATGTATTTTGTGATATCAAAAAAGGTGAAAAAAAGGGGTGAAAAAATCTTTCTTCTTTCTTTTTTCTTTTCTTTTCGTTTATCGTTTTTCTTTTTTCCTTTTTTTTTTTTTTTTTTTTAATTTTTTTCATTTTTTCACCCCTTTTTTTCACCTTTTTTGATATCACAAAATACATTCTTGAGATATGCAATAAAACTCGTTTTTACTTCTTTTTTACACTATTGTATGCTATTTAATACATATCGGAGGAAACGATCAGACGCTGGACACCATATACAATTTCTTGTCACTTTATATTCCAGCTTATGAATCACGGGCATGCGCACTCCACTCGGCGCTGGTCGCCGCCATCTTGGTCACATGATCTCCGATCATGTGACCCACGGGCCAGACGCGCGCGCATGCTCGCCACACTGGGTATGACGCGGAGCGCGATCATACCATCAAGGCGCTCCACACCTGATACTTCAGATTACAGGTATAAATACAGGCATATGTATCCACACCAGTTACCCCTGAGGAAGCCACCGTTGTGGCGATACGCGTGGGGCTCTCCCAGCCCCTCCCCCTTCTGTCCGGCTTACTTGGTAATTATGATGGCTATACATACCACATTATCACTCGCTGCAGGGCTACATGATTGATGTCATTTTTCCCAGTTACATTTTTTCATCCCTTGCTGGACAGGTTCAGGGTGCGGGGCTGGGTAGGGAGGTTTTTTGTTGCAGAGGCCTTATCACGGGCCCAAACCTCCCTTGGGTTTCAGATATAGGATGTTTCTTTCCTTTTTAGATGCTTTTATTGGTCTTTTGTCTGGTGTATATATATTTATTGTTGTTGTTTATAGCTAATAAAGATTGTCGTTTTGGTATAGCACATGGCCATTTTGTGTTTTTTCAGTAAATGCAAAAGTCGCACGTGATGAATATCATTAGGCGCAGCAAAACATCTGGAATTGAACGATAGATGAGGGAAAGGTGGTTATTTTAGCTGCGCGGCTAATTTGACGTTTAATCGCAAAAATGGCGCAAAAACGGTGCGCCTAAACGAAAAGGCGCAAAAACAACAGAAAAAACAAGTGATAAATGTGGCCCATTAACTCACCATACCGTAATAGATAGAGAGATAGATAATAGATAAGAGATAGATAGATAGATACCGTAATAGATAGAGAGATAGATAGATAGAGAGATAGATAGATAGATAGATAGATATGAGATAGATAGATAGATAGATAGATATGAGATAGATAGATAGATAGATAGATAGATAGATAGATAGATAGATAGATAGACAGATAGGGGATAGATAGATATGAGATAGATAGATAGATAGATAGATAGATATGAGGTAGATAGATAGGTAGATATGAGATAGATAGATAGATAGATAGATAGATAGATAGATAGATAGATATGAGATAGTTAGATAGATAGATAGATATGGGATAGATATGAGATAGATAGATAGATAGATAGATAGATAGATAGATAGATAGATAGATAGGAGATAGATAGATATGAGATAGATAGATAGATAGATAGATATGAGATAGATAGATAGATAGATAGATAGATAGATAGATAGATAGATAGATAGATAGATAGATAGATAGACAGATAGGGGATAGATAGATATGAGATAGATAGATAGATAGATAGATAGATAGATATGAGATAGATAGATAGGTAGATATGAGATAGATAGATAGATAGATAGATATGAGATAGTTAGATAGATAGATAGATAGATATGGGATAGATATGAGATAGATAGATAGATAGATAGATAGATAGATAGATAGATAGGAGATAGATAGATAGATAGATAGATAGATAGATAGATAGATAGACAGATAGATATGAGATAGATGGATAGATAAATAGATAGATAGAGAGATAGATAGATAGATAGATCACCCTTTCTTTGGAAACGGCTGATGGAGCCTATATTTTAGGACATGTTCACAACATGGCTGCCATATTGGATCAAGGGCAAGTTTATACATTGGGAAGGTGGTCATATATCATATCAAAGAAAAACAGAAAGAGATTTGTAATGTTTCTTGTGGGTCAAAAGGTTGTTGACGCAGAAAGCTGAAACAACAATCAGGAACGGTCCCTGTGAATTTAATTCTGTCCATTCTGTTATATCTTCCTAGCACCCCCTCTTTTATGTTAAATCTCACCAGTAACCCTTGGAGAAAGTGAGGAGTGTAGTTTGGGAGGACCCAAAGGTAAAAGGGTGAATGGTAAAAGCCCTGGACTGCAGTAACCCAAAGGTTAATGTAGACATGTAATAAGCAGGAGTAGTCTGTCTGGTCTATGTTGGCCTCGCTAGCATGGGAATCTTGTAATGTCCGTACTGGGCCTGCCTGTTATGGAGTATGAGTAGGCTGCTAGTGGGACGTCTACTCCATCCAAGCTTCGGTCCTCGGATTTTGTATCACCCACAGGTGCAGGTCACAGGACTCGTTAGAGCCTGATGTATGTCAGGCTTCAGAGTAGTGAAACCCCTGGACCATCGCGGACGATGACACAAGCTGACCCGGTTTTTACCATAGCCCGACGCAAAGCAGGATGGTCTTGCTGCGGCGTGGTGCCACCAGGTCGCTCCACAGGTGCGACTTGTCCGCGGTGGCAGCTGAGGTCAAGGTAAAGGAACACTAGGCAATCTCAAGGTTGGATGGGCAGATAGTCAGGACAGGCGACAAAGATGCAAAATCAGGAACAGAGATGGCAGCGAAGGAGCAACGTAAGGGTCAGGACCGGGTTCACAACAGGAGTTCAGAATACAGGAATAATACAAGAGAAGCTTTCTCATTGGCAAACGCTCAAAGATCCGGCAGAGAAGCCGACTTATAAAGACCCCAGAAGTGGCCGGCGTGAATCAGCCGGCACTGGCCCTTTAAATCTGAGAGTGGCGGCGCTGGCCAGCCGGGACTGGAGTAGGAACATGGAGAGGTAAGTGACCAGGTAACGGGGTGCCGCCACAGAGATGGTTACATACGTGCCTGCGATCCAAGACGTGGATCGCCGGGTCACCCTTAACAGTATAAACTCTAGGCCAGAATCAGTAGGTGAGGCACCTCCTGGTGATCTGAATTCTGGACAGAGTTCATAAAGCTTTGACATAGATCTGTTCATTGTTTGTTTATGCCTAAACTAAGGCTAAATTTAGGCTACGTGATTGAAGAGGGCGGAAAAACACTTGATATGGGGGCAATTCTGGAGCAGATCCTGGAGGACTCCTTTGACTTTGGGGTCCGTTGGGTTTCTATTGGGGGCTCATCATTGTAAGACCAGTGCTGTGTATTATAGAGAGTCATGAAGGAAACCATATATGAACAAACGTGTGTGAATTGAGGTAAATGAAATTAAGTATTTGCTACATAAAACAGCTCAGTTTGTAAGAGAAAACCTTGGTAAGGTGAACTGCGATGACACCGCTCAGATCTCTTTCCTCGAAAACCTATTTACTTAATGTGCTTGTAATTAAGATTTTCACTCAATTGTTCCATGATGACAAATGCTCGTATATTGCAGCCAGCCCGGTCCTGGTGTTAGCAAATCAGCATGAAATATGCCCTGGACCTGTCCATGGACAGTCATTATTTATGTCTGTGTATATTATAGCACCTACATTACTCAGACATTATTCATTAAAGGAAACCTACCACTTGTAGTGGCAGGTTTCCGATGGCAATACCGGGCACCAGCTCAGGGTGAGCTGGTGCCCGAGCTTATTTTAGTTAGTGTTTTAAACCGCGGTATCGCGGTTTAAAACACTTTTTAAACGTTATAGCCGGCACAGGGAGGTACGCGCTCGGCGCTTACCGTGCACGTGGCTCTCATTCACTTGCTATGTAGCCGCGTGCACGGTAAGCGCCGAGCGCGTACCTGCCTGCGCCGGCTATAACGTTTAAAAAGTGTTTTAAACCGCGATACCGCGGTTTAAAACACTAACTAAAATAAGCTCGGGCACCAGCTCACCCTGAGCTGGTGCCCGGTATTGCCATCGGAAACCTGCCACTACAAGTGGTAGGTTTCCTTTAAACTCTGTGATCGTTGTAATGTCTTCGGAATATTGGACGTAGTAACATGGGTGGTTTGGGGACAAGGATTTCATGAAGGTTCATTTAAGTTTTGGTTAAAATTGTAACAAAAACAGCCATAGAACTTAAGGACCTGAAGAAGAACATCCGCCTGAAGGTCCAGTTACTGTTTTTCTTACTTCCTATTACATTTATGTGCTTATTGTAAAGCAAGAGGGAAACGAGGAAGAGATGGTAAGTTGCTGTGAACATTAAAATCCACATAAATGTCAAGTGCCATAATGGGGGATTATAAGCCCCCCCCCCCTTAGCTTCTCTGTAAGCCATGTCAGAAGTCTAATAAAGGGTCTAAATGAGGTCAATGGCTCACTGGATGAGTTATGGGTCGGGAAGTATGAGTTCTACTTACGGAGACTGCCAATTAAGGCCGCCTTGTAGGCGTGTTGGATACTTATAGCCATGGACGAGCCACTAAAAGAGGCATGGGTTTCCTTATCCCATCCTAGAAAACTTATTTGCATATTTTCCCAGACTGCTACGGGACATCTGCGTTGCTTTACGCGCTTGGTTGCAATAGCAGTGAACCGGGTGCGCAGCTCACTATGGATAAAAGTGAAACCCCGGGGACTCAGGAAACAAACTGGCAAGGAGCTAGGTAAACTACCAAAAACAGCAGAAATGGACAAAAAAAAAAGGACAAAAAAGGCCTCTGGTGACAGGTTCCCTTTAAGACTTATGTTAAGAGATGGTATCTATTACGTATCTTAGGCATTCTCCTACTTTCCAACAGGTGGCATAAAAGTGATTTGCATATAGATGTTCTCCCATATAAGGGACGGTACATCAAGGGACAGATTTATTAATTTTGAGATCTCAACTAACTCCACCCCTTGTCAGACCATTCCATTATGACCTCATTGTATGGCCATTCCTATCTCCAAGCCCCTCAGCAGTTATAGGTATTTTCACAAATAATCCTGAATAAGAAGAAAATGGTCATGTAATAAGAGCATGGTTGCGAAAGCCCTAAAGCTTAAAGTCATGCTTTTTATGAGACCCTGAGTCCATGTGTTCCCCATAATCATAAGAAAGAATGATGTATCCATATCCATGCAAATGTATGTAAATATTTTACCTATACAACCTGAAGGATAGAAGTGCATCAGGTAATGTAGTGCAGTAGTAATAATCTGGATTCATTAATTTTTTACCGTAAAGGGGTTGTACAAAAAATATCAGCATACTTGTCCTCAGGTTGTCTATGGTATTGCAGATGACCTGCACTTAAAGGTATATTTACAACTGGGCCTTGACATTTAATTTAATTCATTTGCAATATAAATACAATTGGATGTTATTAAAACAATGGTGGAGATTTATCAGAAGTGTCTGAGAGCTGAACTGTTCTAGTTGGCCATGGTAACCAATCAGAGCTTAGCTTGCATTTTTCAACAGTTGTTTATAAAGTGAAAGCTGAGCTCTGATTGGTTTTTTATCTGCAACTAGAACCGGTTTGCCTCAAACACTTCTGATAAATCTCCCCAAATATACCTGTGTGATGATAATTTGGTCCCTTGGAAACGAGATATCTGTCCTTGGACACGACCATCACTGCTGGAGTTAGCGCACAAAGAAAGAAATAGTTTTTGCATATGAAATGTCCAGAAGTTACTGCATGTTCCATAGATGTCCTGTGTTAAAGAATGCTGAATCCAGGTGGTCGGACAGAGGCCTCATTAGTGGAATTCGCCGCAAAACGGAAAAAGTCAGGAAACCCGACAAAAGTGTGCGGAGCCCTTAGTAAATGAGCCCCTATGTGTCCAGGAAAAAAAATTAAGGTAGCTTGCAAAAAAACAGTTATGGCCCATAAAACATTGTACACGAAAATTCTCTAGAAATGCCCAGTCACTAATGAGTTCATTTAAATGTGTATGGCCAGATGAGAATACCCCTTTAAGTAAATAAAGCCGGGTTGTAATTGCACACACAACCTGTAACTAGATGTGGCAAACATTCCACCGATTCTATTCTACCAATCCCTTCAAAAAATTAGAGGAATAACATCTTCCAGAGTAAAGTTCTGAAAATCATTTTATCCTTGTAGCGCATAAACTTTCCTAAAATGCTGACTCCTCCATATTCCTCCGCCAGAGTATAAGAACATTGAAATCACCTCATCAGTATATAGAAAGCTGCTTGTAAACGTTCCCTGGATATTAGGGGAAAGCTCTTAGATTCATCACCACGAGTCTTTGGCTGCAAATTTAACCATTTGGGTCTGACTTTCCTCACACGTGCGCTCCCGAACAGCAAGAGAAGAAGTCAAGTATAAAACCACCAATACATCTGTTTTATATCATCGCTCCTATACCGTATGCTAAAAAATTCATCAAAATTAAGACTGTAAGAAAAGGTTTAAAATGTGGTCCAAGGACCCCACAATGACAATAGACTGACTGTCACTATGAGAAGTTCTGTTACCTATAGGTGAGGAATTTAGAAAGATAAAGTTAAAAATTACTATATAATGTAATAACTCGGTCAACAAACTTTCCAGGAATCAATAGTTCTATAAGTGTACTCATAATCTTAATTTTCAAGTAGCTTTAAAGAAGAGGCTGGACCAGAGAAGCCAAAGGGTGGCTAACGTGAGGTGGCCTGGTTCAAGGGAGCAGTAACTAGAGGTTGGGTTAACTAAGGCTACTTCACGCCCCAGTAGCCTCTGCAGTTAATTTACATATAACTAAAATAAAGTTTTTAACAAGTTAGGTTAGGTTCCAGGATTATAACATAACAGATGAGGGCAGAGGTAGGCAGGAGACATCTACCATCAGATCTTCTTCTGATGGTAGATTCCTCATGGTAGGTTTCCTTCAAGTTCCCTGGAGCTACAAAATCGATTCATCCCCCATTCTTTCCACCACCCCCTAACTACCACCTTTGGTTTAAGGTCATCAATCATGAAGATGTCTCTATCCACCAGCCCTGTGTTCAACAGGAAGTTCTAAGGGCTCATGGGACCCTTTATGACTGGCCTCCTCAGACCTTTGAAGAACACAGCAAGTGAGGTCTCGAGAAAGACAGATTGGTGCCCTGTGTCCTAGGAGGCTACTCATTGGACGAGGTGTGACCCGTGACTTCCTAGAACTTCCAGTCAGAGCCAGGGTCAGATTTACAGGAACAATGTGGGATGGGAACCAAGAACTGTCTTTACTTTGCTTTCTTTACCCAGGCTCCCTTGTGGTTCTCCACTCCTGACCATGAGTAGTTTGTAGTATCGCAATACCAGAACAAACCATGGTCAGGTGTGGTGATGTTTTTGGATGAAAGCAGCCATGTTTTCAACCCCTAGAGTGTCTTGTCTTCAATTAAGAAGGCTTTCAGTAAAAATACTCAAGTATTAAATGGAAGGTAGAAAAGATTTGGTATGAATTATTGGCACCTGTCACCAGCCTCCTCTTAATTGTGTTTTATTTTGCGGTATTATTTATATAGGTGCAATGTCCCATGCACAGAGGAAGCAATGTCCCATGGTCAGAGGAAGCGATGTCCCATGGTCAGGGGAAGCGATGTCCCATGGTCAGGGGAAGCGATGTCCCATGGTCAGGGGAAGCGATGTCCCATGGTCAGGGGAAGCGATGTCCCATGGTCAGGGGAAGCGATGTCCCCTTGTCAGAGGAAGCAATGTCCCATGGTCAGAGGAAGAAATGTCCCATGGTCAGAGGAAGCAATGTCCCATGGTCAGAGGAAGAAATGTCCCATGGTCAGAGGAAGCAATCTCCCATGGTGAGAGGAAGTGATGCCCCGCATCCTAGAATTGTAAAACATATGTTATTCTATTAATGACTTCTAGGGTTTTCCCTTCGTGTACACTTCTCTCCTATTAACAGGATGGGTCCAACTTCTGAGGATGAACCCTACTGTATATGAAAGAATCGATGGTGAGAATATTTGAATGCCATTCCATTTACTTTTATGGGCCCTGGTAGATTGCTGTCCTAGAGGTCCCATAGCAATGAATGGAGTGCCGGTCCAGCATGCACACTGGTGTTTCATTCACATGGAGCACTGCCCATTTTTTGTAATGCCACCAAGTCACCATAAGGGCGTTGGTCCTTTGGCCTTTAGGGGAGATATTGGAATTCAGATTCTTACCACAATAAATAATTACTTTTGTTCAAGGCGTGATCTAAGACAGAGTAAGACCAGTCTCGGTGGAGCATAATATTGGCAATTTTTTACATTTTTCCACCTCTGTTATGACCTCAAGCCCAGATCTTTAACTCAGTTCACAACAATCTGAATCTACATTACGTATGTCTGAAACCAGCTTCACTGTGCTCACGCATAGGGGAGGAAAAATCATCAAAAACATAATGTGAATGGGAAAACATCTCTCAACTACACTGTGACCAACTTTGCTTTCTTGGTCCGGTGAATAGCCATGTGAAGGGAAATTAGTGCTGGCTTTCTCGTATGGACAATGTAGATGTATGAGGGACTGTTAATTGCTCTGTTCCGGGCCACTGTTGTTAAAGGGAACCTGTCAGCAGAAATTGACATGATAAATTACTACCAGTTACCAAGCAGCTGAAGACCTTCCAGATTGTGTTTCTTACATGACTTAGTGTGGTGGCATCATCCAGAAAATCTACTTTGAAATGACATGTAAATTGGTTGTATAAAGTCAAGGAGGCGGAGATTTTAACACTGAAGTCAAGCTCTCTCTTCCTCACAAATCCCCCTTCACTGTAATTGATGGTCCTGCATCCAGAGACATCACTAACCAGATCTCCTGAAGTCTG
The DNA here is from genome assembly GCF_040894005.1 of Engystomops pustulosus. Classification (NCBI taxonomy): domain Eukaryota; kingdom Metazoa; phylum Chordata; class Amphibia; order Anura; family Leptodactylidae; genus Engystomops; species Engystomops pustulosus. The sequence goes on from NC_092412.1 coordinate 239,377,805, forward strand.
ATGCACGAGGTCAATCACTGAGGAGGAGGCGTTCAGAGCTCCCCACCTGGACTTCAGTGTTAAACTCTCCTCCTCCTTGACTTTATACAACCAATTTACATCTCACTTCAAAGTTGATTTTCTGGAAGATTTCTGGACCTTGAGAGAAACAAAAACTAGAAGGTGTTATGATGCTTGATAATAAACCAGTGGTGGTTTATTAGGCCAATTGCTTATTGGTAGTGGTTTATTAGGTCAATTGATGATGACAGGTTCCCTTTAAATAAACTAAATTATTAGGGTTCCTGAAGCTTAACTGTTTTAGAGAGTAGAACTGTTTCTTCCATGTGCTAAAAATTGGATCCATCATAGCAGCTTGGCTCCACCAACCAACTCTGGGAGAACTAAGGATATATATATATATATATATATATATATATATATATATATATATATATATATATATGTGTGTGTGTGTTTATATACAGAGAGAGATAACCTGCAGAGCGGAAAACTGCTAAATAATTCTAAGTCTATACAGCTCCTAATGTAAAGGTCTCAACCCAATAAAAACTTATAATAAATGTCATTAGAAATCACAGCTTTTTATACTGTACATCACTAAACACTAAACCAATAGTTAGACATAATTCAAAATTTTCCGCCACGCAGCTCGATGGATATAATATAAATTGGAAACAACAATAAAAAACAACATTTGAAGAACAAAATTACAACTATTCAATGGTCTTTGAAAACATAATAGAAAAATGTAGTAATGGAAAGCTTGGGAAAAAACATTCGGAGTACTGAAGAGCCGCCCACTAGGCAGAAAAAATGCTCCATTTTTTTATTATGTATATTCATGTTTACAAAGTACAGAAAATGGAAGCTTTGTATGTAAGTGATTTCAGATGTGAGGCAGAATATAGTGCTGTGCACAGTAATCACTAAGATTCTAAGCTCCCATTGAATCAGACCATCTAGTTAACGAAACAAAGCCCCAGGTGATGCGCAACAATGAGTCGCAACAATAGAGGCGTTTTGGATGGCAATGACACATACCGATCCCCGCCGTCACCTAAATTTCGATAAACTTTTTGAAAACAATTCAGCGAAAGAAAAAAAGCGAACTTTTATACCTCTTATAGCTATATATAAACATGAGTGGACCCTATGGAATTCTAAGAGGGTGCGTCAGGATCTACCAGGGTGTCTGACATTGATGTTTCATCATATATGAGGAAACGTGTTATGGAGGCTCCTGGTAGAGTATCCAACACATATACAGACACAGCTCTATTCCATGAATTTTCTAATATGAACTGTAAACCTGAAGAAGGCCCCTATGATAACACAAATCATTGATACGCAATGGTATTGCCTGTAACAAACCTTAAAGGCAATTTACCCCCAGCATGAAGGATTGTAAACCAAGCACACTGACATACTGGTGTGTGTCCCCTCTGGCAGGATCCGCTCTTCTTTTAGCTTCTTATTCCCTGATTTAAAAAAAAAGGCTTTGAAAATTATGCAAATGAGCCTGATGGGCTCTGGGTTACAGGCTCAATGGAGCCTTCAGTGTTAAACTCTCTGTCTCTTTGACTTTATACAACCAGTTTACATCTCACTTTAAAGGAAACCTACCATTTGATTTCATGCATTATGAAGCAAACATACCTTGAGAATGCTGTAGCTACACTGATGCAGAAACATATCTCGGTTAATCCCTGAGCTGAGTGGTTTTGTTGAAAAAACAATTATAACATTCAGGACCTTCGGAAAGCTGGGTCAGCATGGCTACCAAGATAAACACATTAGATACGGAGCTTGTAATTACAAATGGAGGTTAGTCAATCATGACTAATCAACCTGAGCTGGATCACTCATACACAGCAGATGGGGGATGGTGCAGCAATTGATTATTCTGTTTGGTAGGGAGAACAGTGATTGCATCATCTTCTCCTGCCGAGAAAAACTCTCCTGCTAGGAGAAGCGCTGAAGCAGCTATAGAAGCAACAGAGCTTCATTATCATAATGTTATGTAGATTGACCAAGATATGATTCTGCATCAGTGTATCTACAGCATTTTCAAGGTATGTTTGCTTCATACTGCATCAAATCAAATGGTAGATTTCCTTTAAAGTGGATTTTCTGGACGATGCCACCACACTGGGACATAAAAAAGAACACAATCTGGAAGGTGTGCAGCTGCTTGGAAACATACTTGTAGTGGTTTATTAGATCAATTTCTGCTGACAGGTTCCCTTTAAAGCATCCCTAAGTTATATACAGCGCAGATTTGAAGAAATGGGTTGCGCCAGGACGGTGAACAGCAGCTTCGAGCAAAGTGTTGGACATACTTGGAGTTGTTATGTAGTAGGCAGGGCCACGATCACGATACTACCTGTGGTAGCTCTACAAGGGCCTGGTGCTGGTGCTACATTCATGTGGGGGGGTTGGGTTCCTATTTGGGAAATTTATCACTGTTTTTTTTTTTTTTTTCTGGAATATTCAATATTCTACTCTGCCACAAGTGGTTACATTTATTACAATGTAGACAGAATTAAAGGTTCCCATAAACCAAACATTAGGCAAAATCAAGAAGCAATTTCATCTGTTATAGCTGGTGGTAAATGATTGCACTGAATTAATGGACACAGGCTCAAAGGAGCAGATTTACTTACCCGGTCCATTCGCAATCCAGCGGCGCGTTCTCTGCGGTGGATTCGGGTCCGTCTGGGATTCACTAAGGCAGTTCCTCCACCGTCCACCATGTGGCGCTGCTGTGCTGAAAAGCATCGGAACGCACTGGAGTACACCGAGCCGCGCTGAGTGAAAGTAAGTGCAAGCTCCGCGACACATTTTTTTTTTAAATGCGGCGGTTTTTCCGAATCCGTCGGGTTTTCGTTCGGTCACGCCCCCCCCCTTTCCATCGCGTGCATTGCAGCGCCGATGCGCCACAATCCGATCCCGTGCGCCAAAATCCCAGGGCAATTCAGGGGAAATCGGTGCAAATCGGAAATATTCGCGTAACACGTCGGGAAAACGCGAATCGGGCCCTTAGTAAATATTTATATTTAAGTTTATATTTTGCTCAAATTTAGGGTTTTCACAGCAAAAGGTTCCCGAGGTATTTTGAGAACATCTGTTTCCATGGTAAAGATTTTATGTTTCCATAAAATTCCATGGTAAAGATTTTATGTTTCCATAAAATTCCTAAAGTGCGTCTGTCCTTTCTCCAGGCTTGTCCTTATCAGTAAATTCATGTATTCCCCAAGAAATAACAATTGTTGAGTATCTATTATAATTTTGAACAGTGATGTCCCTCTGTAATTTCTCTTGGAAATTTAATTGACAAATGGGTGTCACTATTGTCAAAGTCTTTGTCAAAGATGTGTATCCTTATACAGTACGGCATGGTTAGAACCGAGTGGGCAGCGTCCGGTGTGAAAGAGTCCACCCCATTGTATGGTAACACCTACTTGCCTCTTGTATTACATTCAGGCGAAATAACAGAGGGATAGAAACATACAGAGAACCTGCTTCAAAATCATTGGTGGTCTTTGCCACAGTCCTCAGGGGGAACGCAGTGCTGAACTTTCCAGGTGATGATTTCTAAATTTATGGTATTTCTTTGATGTCTTTCACAGTTGTCACCATCTCAGGTGGAGACGGTGGAGTCTCTCTGACTGTAGCCTCATGATCTCTTAGATATAAGATAAGGATATAGAGAGAATGATAGTCACACTGTCCCCCCAAGCAGGCTGAGATGGCATCTCTAAGGGGGTGATTAATCTTAGGTCTCCTGATGTATTCAGTGGGGCGGCCCAGAGTGTATATATCTACGACAGGTCCTACCTAGTGTAGAGAACATGCACTTTGTGAGAGTTTCCTGGCTTCAGTGAGTGCGCAGGTGCAACACCCCTGCCGATGTAAAGGATTAATAGGTGTTTTGCAAACTTATCCCTCTCTATGTCAGGAGCTGCGACTGATCACCTCACTAGGGGGTCTCCGGCATGGAAATACAATGTGCAGCTGTAAATCTCTGCCTGGGAGGCTAAGTGTTAATTGTACTATCTAATTATATACTCTGCACTTGCTGTAAGGAAGGAGTAACCTGGTTGGACAAGTGCTCGCTACCTCACAAGGGGAGGAGGTTATAAAGCCCCTTGTGAGTCGGAGCACATGGTCCTTCTCAAGAGGTTTTCTCAAGTGTAAAGTTCCATAGGTGAAATGAGTCTTTCTTGGCTCAGTAGGCAGAGGTGTCTGAGGCAAACTGCCCTGACACCGGACCAGAACAGAGCTCCACCATCAGGACTCTGTTCCTACACAACCAGCCCAGCCTTAAGCTACCAGGCTGTGTGCACGCCTTCCTTAGGACCTGAGCTCCAACCAGCTACCTCCATCCAGCTGAAGTTCTCCTGATGTTAAGGCCGTTGCCTGTTTCGATAAAGAACTGTAATTTATACTTCACCAACGTGTCTCTGAGTGATCCCTTAATTAGGCTGTTCACCATCACGGGCGCCCCATCCTTCATCCCCAGAGATTCCTTCTTTACACCGGGGTCGTCTGAGGGAGAAACGTACTCTGTCAGCCTCTCCCTCCATTTTCTGGCACACACCACCTGCTGGAGACCTGCGAGGCTGTGGACAAGACCTCCGCTCCTGATACCAAGCCCAGCGCAAGGCCGCACTCCATTAATCAGGACCCCGGCTTCCTCCTGCCTTAAAAAAAGGTCAGGTCCTGGGGGGGGATGTTGCACAGGCACAAGGCGTTAACACCCAGCACCGACCCATTCCACCGCCAGCTGTGCTACCCTTCATGCCCCTCCATGCCTCCAAGGCATAGAGATGGTGTAAAGGGGATAGCAATTGCCATTGTTTCAAGGCTTCTACAAAAGTTTGTTGGCATAGTAAATGTCCCTTTAAGCATCCATGTAATGTTCTGCTGATACATCATGGGAATGACAGAAGGCAGCACTGTGATAGAGAAATATAATAGTCAAGATGGGGTCAGATCAAAGCATAAAGGAGGCTGCACTACAGAGAATGTGTGTCTCTCATACACTGTAATTCCTTTATGTGCACATGATAAGATATGCTGATGCATCATGGAAATTACAGCACAGAGATAAAGAAATCTTACAGTCAAGATGGGGTCTGATTGAAGCATAAAGGAGGCTGCACTAAGAGGAATGTGTGTCTCTCATACACTGCACTTCTTATACGTGCACTTTGATCAGGTATGCTGATGCATCATGGGAATGACAGCACAGAGATAGAGAAATCTTACAGTCAAGATGGTGTCTGAAACAAAAAGGAGGCTGCACTGTAGGGAAATGTATGTCCCTCACACTCTTCTTATATGTGCAGTATGATCAGGTAAGGGTTAATACGCTTATATCTTTGTATTTTAGGAAAGGAAAGTCATGTAAAGTTTAAAGTCTTTACGTGGAAATAAGTTCTTCAGAAATATGAAATGATTCATGACACACATTTACTTTTCATGGATGACATCCTTTTTTATTGCATTTAAATGCTTTAGGATCTTCTGCGTAAAATGTGCGGAATTAATCATCGGCATTATTCCCGCTTCTCCTGTCATCCTCGCATAACGCTGCAGTAATAGGAAAATTGAAGAGTAAATATATGTTCTATTCTGAGAGTTTAATTCTGTTTAGAGATTGGAAATCTGTAAGTTAAAAGTCACTTTACTACAGTATGTAAAGTAGTGATAGATTATGAGTCAGCGCAACCTGGTGGCCCCTCTGGTGAACTGCAGTGTTTTTGTGTTTGTTTTTTAGCATCAGTTTTATTAGGATCATGGATTTTTGTGTTGTAGGTAAATTTGTAGTATCAGGTTGTACGTTTGTAAATTATTTAATCTACGTCCTACTTAGTGGGTAACTTCATGTCAAGTATAAAATAAACCACATATCTAGGGCAAGTTCTAACCAGTCCCTGCTCTTGAAGTTTCCATATGCAGAATGTGAGTTTTGCGGAGTGAGGCCAACCATGTCCTTCATCCTGCAGGGGTGTAATTACAGTGATATCCGCCATAGCAGTTGCTACGGGGCATGGAGTGTCAGGGGGCCCCGCCGGCTAACCCGATACCATGCAAAAAACAAAGGAGAATATGTGCAGCCAGGGTCAGCTCCAGGTTTCAGCAGGCCCCTGGGCGATAGACCCTCAGTGGGCCCCTTTGCAGTGAACTCATGTGGCAACATTAAAAATTCAGATACTAAAGCAGTCTCCTGTTTCCTATGGACATCTATGGTTTGATTACTTTGCCAGGGTGAATTGGATGGGTCTGCTAATAATTTCGTGTCAATAGTGTCTTTACAAATAATTCTACTTATTTCACATGCTGTATGTGACCCGAGAGCTTAGGTTGTCATGTTTCAGCAAATAAGTGTTCATTTAATGTTTAGCTGAGTATATAGATGTCATGATGCGTCTTCCTAGCATTAACACCCCCTCGAGGAAGCAGTGGCGGCGAATCGCATGTCAGGGTGCTGTAGTGGTGGTCCTGCTCTGGGGCTTAGTCTCCTGACTGCCCAGGATGTCAGGCAGCGGTCTGGGACACCTCTGCTTCCTGGTAGTGTGTCTGGACACTGGACCTGCTTCTAGAATGCTAATTAAACCCTCAGACCATGTGCTCCCGCCCACAAGGGCTTTTTTATACTCCCCTAGTCTCCCCAGGCAGTTCCTAACAAGGAGAGGGCTCTATCCGCAACAACTACCTACCCTTTGCATCGGCAGGGTTGTTTGCACAAACATACCTTGAGAATGCTGTCGCTACATTGCTAGATATATTTTGTTTAATGCCCGATCCGAGTGGTTTTGCTCAAAAAACTATTATAAAATTCAGGACCTTCTGAAAGCTGGGTGCAGACTGACAAACACATGACACAGAGCTTCCTGGACTGTCCAGACAGCACTAATCAAACTGAGCTGGATGACTCATACACAGCAGCTGGTGGATGGTGCAGCAATTGGTTACTTCTGCCGGTCAGGGACAACATAGTGATGACATATTCTAGGCTTATGCTGGGCAGGACAAGGCTGAAGCAGTGTACAATTAGGGTGAGGAGAGCGCCGGGGCAGCCATAGGAGCGACAGTGCCTAATTTACATAATTTTATAAAAATTTTTTAGCAGTACCACTTCAGGATTTAAACAAGATATGTTTTTGCATCAGTGTAGCTGCAGCATTCGCAAGGTATGTTTGGTTCATAATGCATAAAAACAAATTGTAGATTTCCTTTATGCCACCATTGATTTGTGGAGATGGGATGGAGTAATGATGACTACCAGGGTGTAGCATTTTGTGATTTTAGACATTGTTTTTATTATACTTGATTGCTTGACTTGTATTAAATTATAACATAGAAATTCTCCATTTTGTGAATATTGGAGGTCATTGTGCACCTGTATACTTTTATTGGTATAGATGCATCCGTCTGGTATTCCCCTCTATTCAAACCTTTGGCCACCAGAATAATAAGCATCATCACAGTAACATATGTCATTGATTCAATATGTAAATTCTGTCCAAATCAAGGCTGTTTGTGTGAAATAGCCGGTTATTTCCTCCATAGAGACGATTGCCTGCAGCTGGATTGGAGGCTTCAGGTCTTCTTCACGAGTCACCAAATGTGACTTTAGCATTAAAGGGAATCCTGGCACCAGACGCGGCAGAGATGGGTCCAATGCGGCTCATCAGACCATCTCTATGTAAGTATAAGTATTTTTTTATTACAGCACAGGATATAGATGATACAGGGTATTTTGGGACATTAAACCACAGGTCCATAAGGGTTAGTGGCTGGTTTAGTGCCTCTAGGAGACCTGTGTACGCTCCAGGCTGCCATGCACTGTGTCACTTAGGTTATTAAGGTGTGACTGATGGAAAAATAAAACCACGGTATTTAGCGAGAAACCTCGCTACGACTCTGGATCCTAAACAGTTATAACCGGTTATTATGGAAAAATTACCTTCATAATGACAGGTTCCCTTTAAGAAACACGTGATTTATACCCAGGGTCCGACTGGTCCACCAGTGTATCGGCAAGTGGGCCCCAACCCCTGCCAGCCGCTGACTCTTCCCCCACTGGTCTTTGACTCTGATCCCCATTGCCGCTGTGTCGGGAGTGATCTCTCCAGAGCCCCCATCTCTCTTCATCATTACTGTTCCCCTGCTGCAGATGTATGCAGCAGAGGACGGCAGGCGCAATGTGATGACATCATCCCATCTGCTAGCATCACTGCATGCAGCAGCAGTAGAGGAAGTAGAGAAGAGCTGCTGGGAAATGGGGAGAGGTAAGTACTTGGTGTTTTGTTATTTTTTTTTAAATTGTGCTGAAACCAGAAAAAGAGGAAAAATATGGTGCCCAAAAGTTGAGCGAGGATGATAGAATATGAGGGGGAGGGTCACAATATGACGCGTAGCTGAGGATATCACATTATGAACTGGAGCTGTGAGGCCACCTTATAAGGGGGCAAATATATGATGGGAGATTAGATGGGAGCCACAATATGAGGGGGAGATGAGAGGGGCTACAACATGAGGGGAATATGAGAGGGGTCCCTATATTAGGGGAGCTAATATACAGACTCACAGATTGTTTTTAATAAGACGTCCTACCTAATGCTGGACCTCAAATCTGAGTTCACACAACGGGGCACATTTACTAAGGACCTTGCGCCAGTTTTCTGTTGGACTTTGCACATTATTTTATAGTTCATCTTGCACAAGTATTTAAGAAAATTTATTGTGTCACGTGTGACTTATTTGTGTTGTGGTTGCACTGAACGTGACACAACACAAATTTCCTTACATAAAGGGGCGTTTCAGTGCACAGTCAGACCATGCGCCGAAGTGTGTTGCACCCCCCATGTTAAATGTGCACCAAAAAAAAGTTGTTGCACTCTACCGGAGCCGATTCATGAAGAACATGCGCTACAAATCGTGCATTGGGCACACCCTGCAAACTACACAGGCAATCTGCACATTTACTTACCCGGTCCCATGGAGTTCCCGAAAGTGCAGTGTCCGACGATAATGCACTGTGCCGCAATTCACTAAGATCGTGCGCCCGATATCCTGCATGTGTCACTTCCCCGCTCAGGTCCGCCGGAGTTCACCATCTTCTTCCTGGTTTATGTAAGTGCATTGGATGCGACAAAATTTTATTCTAAAATCCTGAGCTCAGTCCCAATCAGTCGGATCGCCCGACGCCCCCCCCTCCCCCCACACCCCCCATTTCTGTTGCATGTAAGCAGGTGCGAAATCAGACTTTCCAGACACGAGTGTTTAGGTCTAAACACATATGGGAGGAGATTCTGCAGAATGCACTTTAAAATCCAATTCAAGCGCATCATGTGAACATGGACTTATGCGGCATTGCACATTGCAAACACAAAGGGAATAATACATCTGCACTTTTACCATCATTAATAATGACGTGTTTTGGGATCAAGTTTCAAAACTTGATGAAAGCTAATTATATAAATGCAGCCTAAAAATGTACTGTACAGGTAATATTTCCATGTAGCATAAGTGGGCCCTAGACCCTGTGTCAGACTGGGTTTCCTTAGGCCTACCAGAGAAAATCAATCTGGGGGCCCACTCTTCATTATCCCCCAGGAAATATACTCTAGCAGCCTACAAATTGTGGCGTTTGTTGATGGACCTCTGGGGCTCAGTACTGTATTGGGATGAGCCAGGGCCCTGGAGGATCCACTGGTACTCTGGTGGGCCAGTCAGACACTGCCTAGACCTCCTAGACCCCACTCCGACACTGCCTAGACCCCACTCTTCATTTTCCCCCGGGGAATATACCCTAGCAGCCTTCAAATTGTGTTGTTTTCTGATGGATCTCTGGGGTTTAGTATTGGGTAGAGCTAGGGCCCACCGGAGGATCCTCTGGTACTCTGGTGGGCCAGTCCGACACTGTCTAGAACCCCCAATATGTCACTGCTCATACCCTACCTGTGTTGTTATTTTACTGTTGAGAATTCTCCTGACATGTTCCCGATGTTTACCTTAAAAAGACGTGATAATGCGCTGCCCGGTCTGTTGCATGAAGTCACTGCTTACTAATACTTATTCTGTTAGGAGGCAGATAAGATTAGTTACGTCATCTTTTTGGCAGAGCTTGTGGAGGCCTGTGACTTGGCTCTGTATTCAAAAAGACATCATCACCATGTATTGACTTCAAGAATTTTCTTAACGCCAATTACTCTTCTGTCTTTGGACATTCTTGGCCAGGAGAAAATAATCTCTTTATCCTGACTATATGAAATAGTAAATTATAGTAGTGTGAAGACAACCATTGAAAAGTCTATTAAAGGAGTGGCCCATGAAAGAAAGTTCTTAAATCTAAATCCCCTAGTGATGTTTACACAATAAAGATCAATTTAACCCTTCACTTTAAAATTTTACTCTATTTTATTGCTGTTTTAGCTCCTATCACTCAGTGATGGTCAGTGTAATATTCAGGGATTATTACTATCGGGACTCGGTAAGAAGAAACTACATAACCCCTCTGTGCTATGAGATGTGAGCTGACAATGTGCTTAGATTATCAGGGTACAGAGTTTATCAACACATTTTACTTCTGAAAATGCTACTAGTATCTGACAAATGGAATGAGAGATGAGACAGATCAGAGATGAGAGATGTTGAGATCCCTGAGATGGATACAGCACACAATGACACTCTCAGCTCTGCTAACTCACCTATAACACACTGGAAGGAATTTATCATTACAATTTTTCTTTTACTTGGTTGTCTATGTTCAATTTTGTTTTTGTTTTATCTGAATTCATCAAATGATTCGATGTATGTTGTCTTATTTTCTCTTTTTTTGTTTTGGTTTGCGCGTTGTCGCAAAATGTTCTTTTTTGTCGCACATGTCCCTCTAAGGAGCAGTTGGTCTTGATAAATTTGGAAATTTGGTTGTTGTTTTTGTTCTTCTCCTAGTTCAGGGGGTGACTGGAGTCATTTTGCACCAAAAAATGAGCCTAAACGAAAATTTGCACCAAAATGCAAATCATGAATTCAGTTCAGTATTGTGAAAACTCGTCTATGCAAATAATGAATTTGGCGCAAGCATTGTCTTTTTTAAAGTGACTTTGCTTTGCCTATGTTCGTTTGGCGCAATGGAATATCAAAAAAAATTTGTAGCTTGCACCAAACATAGACAAAAAACCCAATTATAAATTCCCCCAGCAGAATAATTTCTACCATATGCCTCCCTTCCCCCCATCCCTGAATAAAGATTTTATCTCTCTATAGCTCGTAGAGTAAGTCCCTGCACACTGTTGCTTGCCAGGAGGAAGTGCCTGTGTCTGAGCAGGTCTTGTAATGCAGGGGGGAGGCGCAGTAGGCAGAGATCAGACTGCATCGTGCAGACAGGAGAAGCTATTCATGAGAAAAATCCAACCATAGTCAGAAGATTTACAGTCAGATCCAGAGACAGCCAAATTGTAAACAGCAGGAGTGATTGAAACTATAATGGAATCATATCTGTGAAATTCAGTATTTTTGTTAATAACAGTGAATTAGAGAATGTGTTATTTTGTTATCCTAAGTATATTTAAGAATCTTGTCTTCGTGTGAATACCGATCTAACTGTCTGTACTTCTTGGTATACATCTACCTATAGAGCAATAAGATTTCATATCTATATATCCATTTATCATTTTAGAGTGACTTGATGCACTCCTGAGATCAGCACAGCCCCCCACCCCCTGCTCTGAGTAAGAGCCTAAAACAGGTAGCAGCATATCCATGGATACCTAAAAAAAATTGGGGGGGGGGGGCGGACATTCATTATGCCTTTCCGCCTTTCTGGAGAAAGCACATGAATCTCGTCCTCCCCACCAGGTTTCTGGTTTCTCCGACCCGCACCCCACTTTGACTGTGTCGGAGCAGAGAGTGGGCAGGAAGTTTGGTGGTTGAAGGGCGGGCTGGGGCGTGAACACCCGGCCCATCACATTTACTATAGTATCCAACAGAAAACTGGCAGAGACTATAGCAAAAAACTCTGCCAGTCCAGATTTGATCAACAGGTCCTAACTGGTGGAGTTTGCGCCCATATTTACGAAAGGCAAAAAAAGGCTCAAATCTATCAATTCCCCAAAAAATGTTGATAAATCTCCCCAAACAGATCTATATAACTTTGATATGTTCATGACTGAACAATATACAGAGGACTCGTCATTTGGTCTGCACAGTAAGTGCCGTAAAAACCAAACCTATAGGAAATTGTCTCAACTTAGATTTTTGGTCAATTTTACATCTTTCACTTAATATTTTGGAGAACATGTTACTGCAAAATATTGTGAGATGACCTCTACAATATTACCCCTAGATTGTCATATTACAAAAGAGGAACGACGGAGGGGAGCAGACAAGTGGCCAGAACAATGCTCACAAGGCTAGGGACACCAAAATGATGTTTATTACCTAAATTTACAAACTTAAATCTGGTTGCAATAAACAAAAAAAAATGTAAAAAACACACAACACAACTGTTATAAATGGTTTCTACAAATTTCATACAAAATACAACTTTGCTATGGCCAGCACATCTCAGGATGACAGATGTTACTAGGTCCTAGGAGAGAAGCTTCTGCTGTTATGACCCTGCTGCAAACGTGATACATAACTAGACGTCAGGTTCTGTCTACGCGCTTGAGAAATCTTAGCTAATTCCTCATGGGAAATGGTCTTCTCTTCACCAAGGGTTACCATGCTACAAAATGCTTAGCAATATATTGCCATGTAAACATACCCTAAGGGACATATTGTAATTCTCGCACATCATGTAGATGGTCATGTAGATGGATTGAGAGCTACTTTAAGTTCACCATCTTGAAGGCCACAATGTCTGTGGTGCACTAAGGACCAGTATCGTCCTGTAGGAGGCCACTAGGGTGCAGCACTTCCATGAAAGGGTGTATTTGGTCTGAAAAAACGTTTAGGTAGATGGTACAAGTCAGAGAAAAATCTTCATAATTGTCAAGATCTATACTGTAGGTTTCCAGACAATATTTCCCAGATCATAACAATGCAACTACCATCCAAGCCTTCTTCTCATGGTGCATCCTGGTGACATCATAATCTCAAAAAATATATTGGCAGAAATTGTGGCACTAATTGTCCGGGATATTTACCAACTCTCAAAAACGAGGATGATAGTAATTATAACAATTTTATTTTTATACACGGTAGACCAAATAGTTAAAACATAAATTAATAGATTGAAGTCCTTACTGACGCGTTTCGGGCAGAGCCCTTTCTCAAAGTGTAGGACAAAAGGGAGTTGAGACAGCATACACCATTGCTATATATGCAAAAAGCGTGGGCCAATTGGGGCAAAAAAGTGGCTGCTTTCCTCCACCTTGGGATCCAACTTGTATACAAGAGGAACACCATCTACCTCCAGGACCCCAACATTGGGGCATTTTGCCTGAAACAAGACTTCCGACAGGTGAGCACCCCACAGAGGGGTTGGGTTTATTCCACTTCTTTGCTGGAAGATATCACTTGAGGCGCCGTCCTCTGTTTTTCTGTTTTTTCTTTTCACTGTTTGCATCTCAATCTCAGGTAAGTGACACACTGGCACCTTATTTAAAACAAAATGGCATTCCATTCTCATCTGATGAATCTACCTTTCCTTGTTCAATGGTCCACTTCTGCTATGCAATACATTCTTTCGGCAATAGACATGGCCGCTCTAACTGTCCTGTGCGCCCGGACACCTTTTTTAATAGAATAGCCAACAATAACTCCTTCTGAAATTCATGCTTGAGTAGCTTATGATAGGGTTTAGGCTAGACAAGTTAATCAATGCTCTGAATATGAGGTCCATGACTCTATTGATGGCTCACAGTAGTCTAATCTTGGACCACTTAAGGTGTTCACCACCACATATCAGGAACAGCCTTCATGATCTGCTGTTTTGCTCACACACACATCATCCGTGTTTGGCTCTTGTCATATAATTGTGGAGTTTTATCCATCCTTCCATGTACAGTACTTCAATGGGACTTCCGGTACGTCTTAGAGACGCTGGATAGAATTGAATGGAACGCAGACCAACAAACACCTGCCTTCTTTTCGTGATGGGGAAGGGCAAGGGACTATCGTTCCACCACTTTATAATTTGGCTCCCAGTGCTGTGTCACAGTCCCTTTAGTAGAATTACAACATAAATTGTGATTGTACAATAAAGTGTACCTAACCGCAGTCTACCACCTTCTAATGTACACACAAGTAGTTTGAGGTAGTAGACCACCCAACACCGAATTTATAATCCTGATGTGGATCCCAACCTGTAACACCAGGGATCGGTGCTGGTGAAGTCACCAACGGCATGTAAACTATTAGCATTTTGTGAGGCGATTTTGCCAGTGGCATTTAAACAGTTAACATCCGTGATTGGTGCTGGCAATAATCATGGGCGTTAACTCTTTAAACTGCCGGGGGAAGTTGAGCCAGGACCCGAACCCACAATGTTCAGGTATGTACTGAACTCTACGTTTCTGGTCAGGTCAACACTACTCACAAGTAAAGTCACCATAGTGTGGGGCACTTTATACACTCTCACGTTTCTTATAGATCTGATATAAAAGAGAAAATTTGGCTCTAAAATTGTTGCTTCTCGGAGCACCGAGGGCAAGGACAATGATTGACATCCATTGTGGAAAGAAAGTCAAGAAAGAAGAAAACCTTCTGCTCCGGCAGCCACGGCCCTAACCTGGTGCACCACGGAGGCCATTTACATAAGCATAAAATGGAATCTTCTCTAAAATTTCAAATAGCTGGGAAACAGGAGACATACCTCTAGGAATCTTACAAAGGGCCCTACACAATGCTGTTGTTACTTGTGAGAAGGTCCAGCGCCTATAAATGCTTTTGTATACAGCAGGTAGCTATGTTAAGTGTGGGAATATAGGAAATAGCAATAAAGTAATGCAGGCAGTATGTACTGTTCTTCTGTTCCCCAAAGGAAAGAATGTTCTGACCCTAAGCTGGAGAATTCAGTGGTCACAAAGTGCATGAAGAGGTCTCACATGTAGGAAATGGAAAAATAATAACTGTCAGGGAAAGCATTAATGGGCGCAGGTAGCAGGTGTCCAGTCTGAACTCACTGAACTACTGCGTTCCCAGGGTCTAATAATTCAGTTCAAAGAAATGAAAACATGGAAAATACAGAGTAATAATAAAAACGAAGAATGCTTTGTCTAGTCTTATCATTTCTGTATCTCAGTGGGCTTTCTAGTCATTCATGGTGAAGCCAGACTCCTCGCTAGCTTTGGGGGAAACAATGGGGCAGATTTACTTACCCGGTCCATTCGCGATCCAGCGGCGCGTTCTCTGCGCTGGATTCGGGTCCGGGATTTATTAAGGCAGTTCCTTCTACGTCCACCAGGTGAAGTTGAAGTTCCCTGGAACGCACTGGAATACACCGAGCCAATACACCTTTTTTTTTTTTAAATGCAGCGGTTTTTCCGAATCCGTCGGGTTTTCGTTCGGCCATGCACCCCGATTTCTGTCGTGTGCATGCCAGTGCCGATCTGCCACAATCCGATCACGTGCGCCAAAATCCCGGGGCAATTCAGGGGAAATCGGCGCAAATCGGAAATATTCGGGTAACACGTCGGGAAAACGTGAATCGGGCCCTTAGTAAATGACCCCCAATGTTCTTTGTTTCCTATCATAGGTGAGAAAGAGGTCCCCAGCATGTGCCTAAGTGTATAAACCAATTAGCTACGGCTCCTAACGCTGCTAACATTGAACTTGACCTTCATTACGGGACACGTATCAATATTAGTGTTGAGCAGAACTGCAAAATTTTGGTTAGGTCCTAGTCTGGTTTCGGTGCCAGCAATTTTTAAAATTCGTGGTCGGCTCGAGTTTGAAATTCCCAGGTCTGCTCCCACTTCTCATGCTGGTCTTTAAAGGACATCTACAATCAGTTTGACTGATAGTAGACTCCAGCATTACATGGCCGTTTTATTTATGCACTAAATGGAACTGTTTTTAGTGCATATAGAAAGGACCGGTGGTGCTCAGGCTTACATCACCAGAGGGGCTCTCAGCACAGCCGGGTTTGAATTTATTCTGCCCCACCCCCCACTCTCCCCACTGTGGTCATACCTCCAGCTCAAACCAATTTTCCCAATGCCACATCAACTTAAAAAAAAACAAAACAAACCTATAATGTCCATGTTCATGTTGCGGTTTGGCTCACACCCATGACATAAAACACCTGTGATCAGTGCTGGCGCAAACTAACTCCTTAAATGCTACCAGCAAAGCCACGAGGAACATTTAAATGAAGACCGCACGTGTGTGCCAGCTAAGTGCCGGTACCACATGCGCGTCCCCATTTCCCAAAGCTTGATGCTCCCCAATGACGTCACGAGGAGCAACGATCCCCGGGAAAATGGTGGCATTCATGCACCAATGGCCATTTAATGCTGCTAGTCAACGTTGTAGGAGGTATTTGAAAAGTTAACATCATCACAGAGGTAGAAGACGCTATGGGTATCTAGACAAAGTTGTTCTCACTGCGCTATAAGATGCTATGAGTATCCAGACACAGGCGTATGAGGATATAGGTGAAATTATTACTATCAGTGACACAGCAAAGTAGAACTGTAGGAGGCTAGAGATGAAATTAGTCCTGTTACTGGCCCTGCACTATAGCATCGTGTCAGTATAGACATGAAGTTCCTCTGACTGCCCTGAAAAGGGCAATTTTTTTTTTAAGTCCTTGTCTTTTAATTTTTTTTTAAGTCCTTATCTCTCTCCAACAGAAGCCACTCTCTAGTGCTGTCCTGACTATAGGAAGATATAGATGAAATTAGGCCTGTCACTGGCTATGCACTGTAGCACCATATCAGCAAATGCACACAGTTCATCAGAATTCCCTGAAAAGGGCAATCATTTCAGACTTCTACATGTCCCTCAATATATCAGCCTCCTCTCCCTACCTACCTGCCATGAAAATGTATTATTCATTGAAGTCCCTGGGTCACATGCACTTCCTGGCCAATCACACCCTTGCCCATAGCGGTTGCTAGAGGCAGAAATCTGTATGATTGGCGGCTCAACATCTCCTCACCCAGCTTTTCCAGGTGCAGCCGACAACTTTTTTTTTGAGCACACACAAGAAAACACCAGAGAGCCTGCAGGATATCCAGACTTAGATATATACCAAACTAAAAAAAACTAGCAATAAAACCGTTGCCAATGTTATAACTGGAGTTCTGCATTTATTTTTTTTTTAAAAGTCAAAAAATGTTCTTTTCCTCGGCACAAATCCTCTGAATATTTCAAAAATGTGCAAGAGCTGAGAAAATACCCGTACAATAAAACAATGAAGGAACGTGACCTGAAGCCTCCAAATGATAACGGACAGGCTCAGCCACTTCTCATTTCACTGCCTCCATCTCAGGTTCTCCTTAAAGAAAATAGTTGTCACTTACAAACCTCCTTGATAATGAGATTCGCACAAACAGGATTAGCCGCTGCCCTGTTTTATCATCGGGTTATTTTCCAGAATGTGGTTCTCAGATCCAATTTACCCAGGTCTAAATTACAATATGAGATGTTCAAATGGGCTGAGGGAATGTTTTCTTCTCGGCTAATGACATTGCTTTCAACCTACGGTAATACCATTAAATTACAGCACGATATTAGTTCAGTCAGATCGCGTTTACCTAAACGGTGTGGACAACATCAAGTACATGTTGATTGTGTGTAGAAACGTATGGCACGGGGGTGTACAGGCGCTGAATGCATTATTAAGGTTCACATTTTAACTTTGCGCTTATTTCATGTCCGTAAACCTGGGACTATCCCAGTTTGTGGATCCCATAATCATGTTTGATGTTCTCAGAGCGATGGCTGCAAAGATGGCTGCCCCGCCCGTACCAGAGGCATCCCAAAGGCATATAGTAGGTGGGTGGGAAGGATGTTACTAATGACTCCAGGGCCCCAGGTTCGCTGTGTGGCAGGACAAGAAAAAAGTTTAGCTTGAGCTTGCCCATCAGTAACTTTCACGTGACCCATTGAGCCATGAGCTGGGATTATGTACCCAAGAGCAGTAGCGATTACCAACTCGCCTGTATATCAAAGACGTCTTCTATATGGAATACAGACCACTATATGATGCAAGTTAAACTATGGGCAAATAGCAGTAGCTTAAGGGAAGATACTAATGACACTCCCCGGGAATAATGGACCTTGATTGGTCAACAGATACATACCTAGGGGATGACATCACAACAGGAAGTGTTAAATAACCAAACTAAATCATTTTCAGTTATAGCCCCGGCTCACAGTGGGTAGCACGTTGGAGGCTATAGTTGGTTTTTGGAACAGCAATCACGTTGATAATAAAGACAGGAGTTCACCCAATGTGCATTGTCCGAAGTCAATGCACTGTGCCGCGATTCACAAAGATGATGCACCCGATTTCCTGTAAGTGTCGCTTCCCCGCTCAGGTCCCCGGAGTTCGCCTTCTTCTTCCCGGTGCATGTAAGTGCATTGGATGCGACACAATTTGAATATTAAATCCTGCGCTCAGTCCGAATAAGTCGGATTGTCCGACGCCCGACCCCCGATCAAAATCCGATCGCGTGGACCCTTAGTAAATAAACCCCAATGTGATAGCACAGCAGTTAGATGAGGGTTGAGGTGGACTCCATTGAAGGAATATAGAGGAAAGCTCTTGATGGAAGGGGCTTTGATCCCTTTTGAGTTATATATATGTATATATATGTGTGTATATTGGATGAAAAATAGGTTAAAAAGTGACACATCTAGTGATTATACTCAGAAACACCAGTAGCCAGGTTCATTACCAGATTCTTAAAAATTTGAGGCAAAGGCCCAATTGTTTTTGTTTTTTTCCAGAAACAGCATATCAATAATGATAGAATTGAGTAATTAGAGAGTACTATAATACAGCAGCTGCATATTTCTCTATAGCCTCCGTTGACTATATTGACATACTGCTACCTCTGACAAGTTGAATAGCAGGGTGGAACACATCATGTGTCATAAATCTCAGTGCACAGAGTAAGGCTGCAATATTTACTGCTACGAAGAATGGCAGGAGATCCTAAAATCCAGGTGTGAAAAACTCGTTGCATCTGCAACAACCCTGCCAGTGCATAGGTTAGGTAGTTGTTGCGAATATCGCAGTCTCCATGTTAGTAGCTGTCTAGGGAGACTTATCACCTCTCTAGAATGTCTCCAAAAGTAGAATACTTTGTATTTGCATCTGGAACCACTACCTGGAAGGGTAAGAGTTAACATATCTATTGTCTTTAACCAATGATATGTTGTGTTCTTTAATGTAAAGCAAGCTGGAAGTTGTTTGGACAGTGCTGCCACTTCACTAGGGGAGTATAAAACCCCTTGTGGGCGTGAGCACATAGTCAAAGACTCATGGTGCTTGGTCAGTCTAGAGTCAGATTCAGACTCAGTGGGGCTCATTTACTATCCGTCGGGTTTCGCAAATATTTCCGATGTGCGCCGAATTACCCTGGGTTTTTGGCGCACACAATCGGATTGTGGTGCATCGGTGCCGGCATGCGTGCGACAGAAATCGGGGGCATGGCCGTCGGACAACTTGACGGATTCGGACAAACCACGGAATTTAAAAAAGAATTGTGTCGCAAGATCAGCACTCAAATACACCAGGAAGAAGAAGGTGAACTCCGACGGACCTCAGCGCAGATGCGACCTATGCAGGAACTCGGGCGCATGGGCTTAGTGAATCGCGGCAGACCCGACTCCTCGTCGGAAAACGCACCTTGGGATCACAACTGGACCGGGTAAGTAAATCTGCCCCTTTGAGTCAGCTAACAAGCCAGTGGGCAGCTCAGGCAGAGCTGCAGTGTTCCAGACACAATACCCGGAAGAAGAGGTGTCTCAGGCAGGCTGCCTGACACCTGTAGCCAGTCAGGAGACAAGGCTAGAGCAGAGGTCCCACATCTGTACTTGGCCTGATCCAGCCTGAAGTTACTACCAGTTACAACCCTTCCTGCAGACCAGCTATCTCCTACCAGCTTTCCAGCCTGCTGAACCTGCTCCTTATGTTAGGCCGTTGCCTGATATTGAAGTCCAAATAGATAACTGTGAGTTGATTTGCACAACGTGCCTCCATGTGATCCCTGGATCAGGCTGTTCACCATCACAGGCTCCCCAGCCTCCATCACCTAGGGATCCCTGTATACACCTTAGGGGTTGCCCCAGGGAGAAACTTATTCCATCAGCCATTCCCTCCATATTTCTTGCACACACCACCTGCTGGAGACCTGCCAGGCTGTTGGACAGCCCTCCGCTCCCCATACCAAGCACCATGACCACAGCGTGCCCTAGGCCCCAACCGCCAGCCACTCCAGTATTCTGGGCCCCGGCTGTCTACAGCCACTGAAGAAAAGCAAGGCCCCAGTGGGGGATTCATTCCCAAGAAGACACACGGCTGCACTAGTTCCAAATTCAAGCAGAATTCTGGCGCAGACTTCATAGTAAATCTGTGCCAGTGTTTTCTCTTGTTTAAGTTGTTTAAAGATTAAGTGAGGCGGGGGGCGTGCCCGGAAGCCGATGTGAGCGGACACACGGAGAGTGAGCTCCGCATCACCAACGCGACATAAGCTTAAATTAAGCGGACCCGACTCACCCTAACATGGGGAACCGGAGGGGACCGTCGGCAGGAAGGTCCAGGAGCGACGAGAGGCTTTCAAAAAAAGAAGTGCAGACATGCAGGCGGGGATTGGCAAGATGGCGCCGGCCCGAGTCTGCCGCGAGGCGCCACTTCCGGCGCTGCAACACAGCGCTGATAAGGAACACCCGGAGAACCCGTGTGAGGGACACGAGCATCTACCTCTGCACCGGAGTGCAGATGACAAGGTGGGGGAAAAACCCAGCTCCTCTACTGGACCTGGAGAGAGGCCAGAAGTAGCCCCTGGACACCCTAGCTACACATGTAGCAAGCAGAAGGCCTCACCTCCACAGCCTGGCTCTCCGGCCGACATCATTAACCCCTCCAACACCGGGGTACCAGCACCCATTAAGTGAAGGAGGTCATTCACCAGCACCTGACCTGGGATCACAAATCCTGCACCCCTCATTACCCCCCTCTCCTGCTCTACAGCGCACCCTATGCTCCCCGGAGGTTTTAACCAGTCAAAAGCTGGAAGTATCATATGCGGCTGCATTGCGGAAAAGCACATTTTATGCCACTCAAGCTCAATTACCCTCCCCAGTTGGAGATGGGTGTATACTGCAAGCACAGGAATCCCTGACCTCTCCACCGGCCTCCCCACACTTGTATTCCTCGATCCCTTCACAAATATCTCCACCCTTGCATGACCCGTTATGGCTTTATATCCAGCAAATGCCCACTAAGCAAGACTTCAGGGAGCTGATAGAGGAAGTGAAGGAAGCTTGCCGGCAAGAAATTGCAACAGTCCATAAAGAAGTTCAACAAGTGGCGCAGAGAGTAGATGTACTTGAAGACGACCACAATCTGGCTAGAGCAGCGGTCTCCACTCTACAGCAGCAGGTTTCAACGCAAGACTCCATTATTAGAGACCTAAGAAGGCACATAGAAGACCTAGATAACAGGGGCCGTCGGCACAACATTAGAATCCGTGGCATTCCAGAGCAACAGGGGGAGGAGAATGTCCATAGCTACCTACAACACCTTTTCAACACTATCCTGGACAGACCGCTAGACACCCCCATTAAGATGGACAGAGCTCACAGGGCACTGCGCCCTAAGACGGCAGGTCCTCCCCGGGATGTTATTTGCCATGTGAACGACTTCCTGTTAAAAGAGGAAATAATGAAGCGGTCTCGCTTGATGAAATCCATCTCTTTTTTGGGGGCTAAGCTCCAACTATACCAAGACCTCTCCTGGATTACGCTACAACAACGCAGAGCCCTGAAACCGCTCTTAGACCTACTAAGAGATCAAGGCATACCTTACCGCTGGGGTTTTCCATTTAGCCTGACGGCAAGAAAAGACGGTCATTCAGCTGTCTTGCGATACCCAGAAGATCTCAAACTTTTTTGTGATACTTTCCAGCTCACCCTTCCGGATCTCCCGGACTGGCCTCAACATCCATCCCCAGTGGATCTCCCTCCTACGTGGCAACAAGTCCGACCGTCAAAGAAGAGGCAGAGGGCCCTGGATAGTGGCAGTAGACAGTCCAATGGACGATAAGTATCGACAAAATATTGCCATTTTGCTTCTGATGTATATTATTATATACTCGGGCTAACCTTAATCCTTATATGTTAATTCTAACTGACTCTTCTTCTCTGATTGTTGTACATATAGTCTTCATCAATGCTTGGGTTAACCATCATAGAGTTTATTATAGTTTAACTGCATGTCGGTGTCCTACATAAGGGCTCAGGGATGCGGGTTCATCCAGACGTTTCTGTCCCGCTGCCCATTTTGCCACTCCGGTGTACGTTTTCTTTCCCCAAGGGTAAATCTTCCCGAAGAGGTTTGCTCCCGGTAACTGACAATGTCAGCCCCGGAGAAATGCAGGACTATACTTCGGAGGATTTACGGCGAGACCTGCCGTAGGCTACCCTCGCTTTTGCAAGTGTGTTATGTTAATGTTGTTTCATTCTTGTTTTTGGTTTTATTTCATGTTCTGGTCCATGAGTCTCTACACAAGTTGTCTCCCAATCCACCTAACCGTGTGATGGAAACAGAACTCGGTCGAGCTCCCCCGGGAGGCTCTAGGGCCGTGATTCCGTCACCTATAAAAACCTCCTATACAGCTGACAGGCTAACTTATACAGATTATGGTTAAAATACTTTCCCTAAACACTAAAGGTCTTAATTCAGATGTGAAAAGGCGGCTTCTTCTGAAAGAACTACGCCAGGCCAAAGCAGACATAGTGTTCCTCCAAGAAACGCATTTCACATCCACGAGTTCCTTTCACTTTGCCAACCACTGGTATCCCGTGTCTTTCCTGGCTAATGCTCCCACTAAGAAGGCAGGGGTAGCTATTCTTATTTCTAGGCATTGCCCATTTCAGCTAACGGAAACTGTAGCAGATCCCCATGGCAGATATATCATAATCAAAGGTTCACTCATGAACATTCACGTAACACTGTGTAATATTTATGCTCCAAACTCCAGCCAACTCCCCTTCCTCAATAAGGTCCTTTCGGGATTAACATCTGATCAACACGAACTCTTACTGGTAGGTGGTGACTTTAATGTAGTGTTCTCAGATAGCGTAGATCGCCTATCAGTCCCGACCCGCCCGACACCTCAAGGGACGAAAACGTTAGCTACAGGGTTCCGTCGTTTGATCCGTAAAAGCTCACTATACGACCTATGGAGAGTGAACAACCCGACGGCCAGGAGCTTTACATTTTATTCCCCCCCGCACAGGACTCACACGCGAATAGACTATTTTTTTGGCAACTACCCGACACTACGAGCCCTAGGGGATGCTGAAATTGGCCAAATTACATGGTCAGACCATGCACCGATCTCCATAGACTTGAGGTTGGAAGATACCTCACTTAAATCTCCCCACTGGCGTCTTAATGAAACCCTCCTTTCCTCCCCACTCTCAAGAGAATCCCTGAGGACGGTTTTGATTAATTATTTTAAGGAAAACACCCCGACGGCACCATCCGTCCCAATTCTATGGGAAGCCCATAAAACAGTTTTTAGAGGTGAGGCCATATCTATAGCCACCAAGATAAAAAGAGATAGATTACTTAACTACTCTAAATATAAACAGAATCTTAGGCAAGCCGAAAGAGATCTAGCCACCTCCCCCACACCTTCCTTACTAAGACGAATCCAGGTTCTACGTTCTAAACTAAGGGAGTTAGACCTTTTAGATGTGGAGCGCATGATTAAATACTCTAAACGGAAATTCTACGAATTCGGTAATAAGGCTCACACATTTCTGGCCAGGCAGCTTAGACATAAATCATCTTCCCAGGCCCCCTTTGCCATAAGAGACAATAAGGGTATTATGCACTATCATCCCTCCAAAATAGCTGAATTATTCCACACCTATTATTCCGCTCTTTACTCTCTAGACTCCCCTTCACCGTCTTCTTCTTTAGAGCAAAACGCGGCACTAGACCATTACCTGTCTCAATGCTCTCTTCCCCAGTTGTCGTCTGAGGCATTGACTCACCTGAATCAAGCCATCACGGCAGAGGAAATAGAGGATACAATAAAGAATTTGCCCGGAGGTAAGGCCCCTGGCCCAGACGGGTTTACGTACCTATATTATAAAACGTTCCTCCCTCTCTTGCTCCCTAATATGGTTGAACTCTTTAATGGATTTCTCCAGGGCGAGCCGGTTCCTCAGACGATGCTTGCTTCGCATATCACGGTAATCCCCAAGCAAGGAAAGGACCCATCCGAATGCTCTAGCTATAGGCCCATTAGTTTGCTCAATGCCGACCTTAAAATTTTCACCAAACTACTGGCTAACAGACTAGGCGATTGGCTCCCGAATTTGGTGCATAAAGACCAAGTCGGATTCGTTAAATTTAGGCAAGCAGGGGACAACACTCGCCGAACCATCGATTTAATAGATGTGGTCCAAAAATCAAAATCAGAGGCCCTGCTCCTTAGCCTTGACGCAGAAAAAGCCTTTGATCGGTTAAACTGGCAGTTCATGTTCAAAACCCTTGCTCGTTTCGGTTTCAGAGGACCATTCATAAAGGCGCTACATGGTTTGTATGCCTCCCCCACGGCGCAAGTTAGGCTTACCCATGCCCACTCTCCTTCCCTACCTATTCGAAACGGGACACGCCAGGGCTGCCCCTTATCCCCCTTGTTATATGTCCTGAGTATTGAGCCCTTAGCAGCTCTTATTCGTAACTGCCCTGACATTAAGGGTATTCAAGTGCGTGATAAACAGTTTAAGATTGCCCTGTTTGCGGACGACGTTTTACTTACCATCACAGATCCCCTGATATCACTACCAAATTTGCACTCGATTATTACAGAATATAGTATGATGTCAGGATATAAGATAAACCATACGAAGTCCGAAGCTCTGCCTCTGAACTTGTCTGCCTCATTACTGCGGACCCTACAGGATAATTTCCACTACTCCTGGTGTAGCTCGTCCCTCAAATATTTAGGGACAAGACTTACGCCATTAGTATCCTCCCTATATAAAGAAAATTTTCCCCCTTTATTCCAGGATGTTAGGAAACAACTCCAGAGTTGGCGCCCCCTATACTTATCCTTGCTAGGCAAAATAGCGGCGATTAAGATGTCTGTCCTGCCCAGGTTTCTCTATCTATTTGAGACCCTTCCGGTTCGAGTCCCAGTAGTTGCCCTGCGCACAATCCAATCGCTGTTTTTGGACTTCTTGTGGAACTCTAAGAGGCATAGAATTCCTAAAACAGTGCTGGTAGCGCCAAAGTCTAGAGGTGGACTAGGTCTACCGGACATAACCTTGTACTACTATGCAACCCACCTACGCCATATTACCTCTTGGACTTCCCTACCTGCCTTTAATAGGTGGACAGAGGTAGAGAAGCTTTGGATAGCCCCAACGCATCCTAGTGCCTTAATTTGGGGACCACCTATAGAGATTCCGCCTAAATCTTTGCTGGCCCCAATGTCCTTCACTAGAGAAATATGGCGTAGTTGCCACATTAAATACTCCTTGGCTACGTTGAAGTCGCCTTTGACCCCCTTCCTCTTTACGCCGAACCTACCTCAGGGTCTGGAGTCTGAGTTTGTGGAATTCTGGAAACCCATGCAGGCCTTTCGCATTAAAGATGTTGCCCATCCGACGTCAAAACGGTTACTTACCCTTTCAGATCTCTGCGCGGCGTCTGACCAGTTTAGCCAGGTTTCAGACTCCTACCCTCTAATTTACCGCTTCTGCTCCCAGACACTAGGCTCTACTACAGTACCACCCCTCACGGACTTTGAGAGGATTTGTCTTAGGAGTTCCTCATCTAAGGGTTTGATTTCAGACCTTTACGCCCTACTACTGACCCAGACGTACTTAGAACCAATTCAACATGCATATATGCAAAGGTGGGAAGACTGGCTGGGGAGATGGTTACCGGTACCCATCTGGAAAGCTATATGGGACAAGGCCCCTAAAGGTTCCTTATCAGCATTATACAAGGAGAACCAGTATAAAATCCTTATGCAGTGGTACCACACCCCAGCACTGCTTCATAAGCTTAATCCACAAATACCAGACGTTTGCTGGAGGTGTAATGCACATGGAGCTTCCGTGTTTCATATTTTCTGGGACTGCCCGCACATACAACAATTTTGGAGTAAGGTCCAAAATGTGTTGGAAAAGACTCTAGGAACCACACTTGAGAAAGACCCTGTCGCTTTCCTTTTAGGCCTCCCCCCTAACAATCTGGGTAAACATCACTCTAAACTGTTTCTCCATATACTTTGTGCCGCGAAGACCCTGATCTCCGCTCACTGGAAGCGAGCCGCTCCCCCTTCACAACTGGATCTATGTGCCCGCATACGCCATATGCGGACACTGGAATCCATGACTGCGACCTTACAGGAAAGGTCGGATCACTTTCTTAAAGTCTGGTCCCCTTGGGATGCGATTGAGGACAACTTTCCCTATTAAACTATATCCTTAACCGCTTAGAGGCTCATGGACGTGTTAGGTTGAATTTTTTGTATAGTTGGACCCACGGAAATGTTGTTTTTTTTTTTCTTTTTAAATCTTCTTTTCTGAGGTCCGTGTCCATTTCTGTGCTGTTTATGTTTGTAATATTTGATGTAAATTTGATTAACAGGCACTACTGTATGTGGTGGACTCTTGCTGTCCTGTCATTGATCACGATCTCTGAAAGGTGGCAAGACCCCCCTTCTTTTTTCTGCTTTTTTCAGAACAGATGTATCTGACCTAAGGTCCTTTAGCTTAATACGTCTAGTTGGGTCCTGTGCGACCCGGATGTGATTATTTGCTGTATAACACTAGATATGTCTTTGTTCCCCCTATAATGTACATGTCTGTCTTTATCATTCTTGGTTAAAAAATAATAAAAAGTAAGTTGGAAAAAAAAAGATTAAGTGAGGGTCCATCCCATATCCACACATCTTGATGACCTGTCAATAACACAGCTTTAGGCCTCTTTCACATTGATGTTCTGGGGACGAAAATCCTGCCGCAAATTTGCATTCCCATTGACACCTATGGCTCCCGGACAGGGTACGTTGATAGCACGCGTGTGTCACTGTAACGTCGCCCGGAAAAATGTAGAGCATGCTCTATCTTTCCCCATACGTATGGGTGGGCACCAAGCCTTGCTATGGAGATGGAAAGAAACCTAACACAGAACATCATCACATCTGGGTGATGCCTTCAGCCAGGAGAACTAGATCCAGCAGAAGTTCTGAATACATTTTCACAACTTTTCCCAAAATGTGAATGAATCTTTACTAGAGATGAGCGAGCACTAAAATGCTCGGGTATTCGTTATTCGAGACAAACTTTTCCAGATGCCCGAGTGCTAGTCTCGAATAACGAGCCCCATTAAAGTCAATGGGAGCCCGAGCATTTTTTTAATAAAACAGAACATTAAAAGAACAGTGCAAAAAAAAATATTCCAGATGTTTCCTGATGTTTTACTTGTAAGAACACATTGAAATAACACTATTCTTCACTTTGCAGGTGTTCGCGCGTGTCTCCCGCTAAGTTCGGAGATGTTCGGAACATCTGGAATGTGAAGAATATTGTTCTTTCAATGTGTTCTGCACTTAAATGGTCCTGTATTCACTGCTTTTAATGTTTTAATTCTATTCTTCACTTTGCAGATGTTAGCGCGTATCTCCGAACCTTAGTGCCTTATTGTACTGTGTCCCAGCATGCACTGCATCACTTTATACCGCCTGTTTGCGTCCTGTCAACCCGTTGTAAATAAAGCTTGGCTGAGACTCTAGACCTATACAAGTCACCCATACAAAGTGATAGCCAGCATTATTACATGTAATTAATGAATGTCACAAGTGCGGATCCCGGATAATTGTGTCATTCCGGGAGAAGGACATTGATTGCATTCATAACAAAGGACGTCTGATTGAGGATTGCGATAAATTTCCAAAATTCTTTTTAAAAAAATGGTAATCTCTTCCAAAATGATTACGATGGTGCAATCACAGAAAGTTGTTTAGCAGGAACAAAATAAGCCGTCCTGCGGAGAGTGGAAAATTTTGAGTACAAGTAATTTTGGGGTAAGGGAGGCCAGTGTGAATAGTCATGTTCTTTTCGTATTTATAAAGTCACTCTACGACCAGGAGAAAAGTTACATTTTCTATACATTTTCTTGTTCTACTCAAATCCTTAAAAAATATAAGGGTGGGTTCACACATGACGGATTTGTTACAAAAAAATATTTAAGAAAACTTGTCAGGTCAATTTGGGAAACTAAACCTGTGGTGCCAAATCGACCTTTTGGAAACTTAAACTTAAATACTTACCTCGTGATGAGGAAAGTGATGCCGGGACAGTAGGTACAGTGCATGCGCAGTGACGCCTGAGTGTAATGCTTCACTTGCTGGAACTCGCTGGTGCTGAGGGATCGGGGGGGGGGGGGCTAAGGTTGTGTATTTAGTTTTGGGTTTTGTTTTTAACCCGAATGCTTAAAAATTTGCGAATTGGGACATTAAAACACCAGTCCGTAAGGACATGTGGGTGGTTTAGTGTCCCAAATCGCAATGACAGGTTCCCTTTAAGGTAAAGAGTTTGATTTTGCAAAAGAGTTTGCAAATTTTTCATTGCAAAAGTAATGCTACAAATCCTCCGAATTCAATTATCTTTTTAAAAAGGGCCTCTTACTCCATAGGACTAAGGTCAGGCAGTAAGAGCTCTCCTTACAGAGACTTTACCAATTAAGGCCACCTTGCAGGAGTGTGGAGACCTAACTTTGATGCTCCACTAAGGGATTCTGGGAAATATGCAAACACATTTTCCAGGATGGGATAAGGAAAACTATGCTTCTTTTCCTACCCTGTAAGGCAGCCCCCTTACCATCAAGCATGAAGTTCAGGAAACCTAATGACATGATGAGGGATTAAAACCAAACCAGTATATCTATTCCAGAAGAAACAGACTCCTAACTGTAGACAGCGCTGTTACAACCTGGTTGCATCTCTTCAGTACAGTGTAGGGAACTGGTTTAGATGAGGGAGAGGCTTTTGACTAGGATCAGGGAGTATGAGTTCCCCTTACGGAGACTTTGCCATTAAGGCCGCCTTGCAGGTGTGTGAAAACTTATAGCCATTGATGTTCCACTGGGAGGAAAACAAGGTAGCTTAGAGGCAATGGTTACCTTATCCCATCTTGGAAATCATATTTGCAAATTTTCCAAAGGACCT
Organism: Engystomops pustulosus; assembly: GCF_040894005.1. Taxonomy (NCBI): domain Eukaryota; kingdom Metazoa; phylum Chordata; class Amphibia; order Anura; family Leptodactylidae; genus Engystomops; species Engystomops pustulosus. The sequence goes on from NC_092412.1 coordinate 239,407,204, forward strand.
GAAAGATTTGTGCTTTACATGGCTTTTCGGTTTGTCTCACTTGTGGTGGTGCTGTAGAGGATATTATTACTTACTGGTTTCTCTGGCATTAAAGTTAATCTCTGAGGTTTCTAGCAGTATGTTCATTGCCTGTGAATAATGTGACATCACCTTTTTAATCTTGGTAAGGTCATTGATTATTTTGTACTCCAGGTGGTAGTCGAGGGTTTGTATTTTGCAGGACAAGTAGTATTTTATTAATGCCACCATTTAATACATATACTGTTAAGCCTCACTCACACAGTCCCACAAGGGGGTTACATTTGCATGTTTGTTTTTACAATATGCTGCAACTTTTGTGATAAAGGAAATTTTTGGTAATTTTTTTGTATAAGGCCCTGGAACTAGTACTTAGGGACAGTATGCCAATATTCAAATACAGACATAAACATTTACCTTATCTTTCCCCGGCAGGGGCTTTTATCAGGGGAAGGAAATTATACACAGTGGGGGTCATTTACTAAGGGCCCGGTTCGCGTTTTCCCGACGTGTTACCCAAATATTTCCAATTTTCGGCGATTTCCCCTGAATTGCCCCGGGATTTTGGCGCACGCGATCAGATTGTAGCGCATCGGCGCCGGCATGCACGCATGGGGGGCATGGCCGAACGGAAACCCGACGGATTCGGAAAAACCGCCGCATTTAAAAAAAAAAAAGTGTCGCGAAAACTGCACTTACCTTCACTCAGCCCGGCTTGGTGTATCCCAGTGCGTTCCGATGCTCTTCAGCGCAGCAGCGCCACCTGGTGGACAGCAGAGGAACTACCTTAATAAATCCCGGCCGGACCCGAATCCAGCGCAGAGAACACGCAGCTGGATCGCGAATGGGCCGGGTAAGTAAATCTGCCCCAGTGTCTTGTGAGGCTGAAGAGAATTCCTGAAGCGGGTGTGAAAGAAGTGAGAATGACAGTGGATGTGTGTGACTGGGCTCTGCTAAATCATTAACTACTCCCTCGGAAGGCGGGGCTGAGGGAGACGCTGATGTTGTGAAGAAAATTCAACCATCCTTCTCGCAGGAATTCTCTTTAGCCAGCAGTGTCAGTGTGGGGGCATCAGTGGAACATGGTACAATAGGTTTTCTCAATAGAGGGCCCAATTATTGCAAGTTTCATTAGTACACAGGGCACAGGGGACGGACATGTAGATGAATTTCATGTTGTGTGCTCAGTAACATGTTTTTTTTCTTAGGCAAAAACCCAAACATGCAGGAATTTCTTTTATACAGGTAGAATATAAAATAGTATATTTAGAATATTTCTCCATGAATATGTAACATTTCCCATTGTTCTGATATCATTAGGGCTTTCCCGTCTCTGATAAGATCTCAATGAGTCTTAGTCCTCGGTCTCGTCTCCTTTGTATAATCCTCGGGTCACGGACAATGACGATATTAATAAATGATGAAGTCGATGTTTGCAGCCCGCGTGTGGAATGAATAAGTTATGTGTCTAAATCACAGGGAAATTGAACCGATATTACCTCGGGTTTACAAATTGCAGCTTTATCTGCTAAAATCAGCCACTTCTAGCTGTGAATTCATGCATATTGAATATGGATGAGGGCAGACTAGTCAGAGGCATTAATATTTACATGTCTAGAAAGCAAGACTCCTCGTATCATATGCTCCACTGGGCGGATTCTCCTCATTCAATTAAAGTTGTACATACAGATGGTGAAACATTTCTAAGATTCTAACAAAAAAGATTCACCAGTGAATCTAATAAAGTAGGGATGCCGTAAATGTTAATGTATGGTGATACAATCCAATAGTTAGACATGAACTGACCAATAGATTGTAGGCTGTGACAGAAGTTGGGACATTGGGGTGTAGGTAATGTGAGAAGAAGGGGAGGGTATAGATACAAGGTGTATGAGGAGGATGGAACATGGGGTTCAGGCTGCATGGGATGAAGAGGACTTGGTAGTGTGAGCAATATGATAAGAAGGGGGACATTGGGGTGCGGCTGTGTAAGGAGGAAAGAGATATATAGAGGTGCTGGCTGTGTGAGAAGGAGGGCGGATGGGGAGTGCTGGCTGTATTAGAAGGGGGATATGGGGGTGCAGACTACGTGAGAAGGAAGGGAGATAGGTCTGTAAGTTCAGCTACATGAGAAGTAGAGAACAAGAGGGTGCTGGCTGTATGAGAAGGAGGGGAGATGGGGTTGCTGGCTGTGTGAGAAGAAAGGGAAAAGGGGGTGCTGGCTGTGTCATAAGAAGGGGAAAAGGGGGTGCTGGCTGTGTGATAAGCAGGGGACATGTGAGTGCTGACTGTGTATGAAGGAGGGGAGATGGGGTGCAGGCTATGTTAAACAGAGGGGAGATAGGGAATGTTGGCTTTGTGAGAAGCAGGGACATGGGGGATGCTGACTGCAAGAGAAGAAGTGGAGATGGAAAATGTTGGCTTTGTGAGAAGAAGAGGGAATGTGGGGTGCTGGCTGTTTGAGAAGAAGGGAAGATGGGGGATGCTCACTGCATGTGAAGAAGGGGAGATAGGGTGCAGGCTGTGCGTGAAGGATGGGATATGGGGGTGATGGCTGTGTTAGATGAAGGGAAAATGAGGGGTGCTGGCTTAGTGAGAAGAAAGGGAGGTGGGGTGCTGGCTTTGTGAGAAGCGGGGACATGGGGTACTGACTGTGTAAGATAGAGGGTAAATAGGGAATGCTGGCTGTGTGAGAAGCAGGGACATGGGGGTGCTGGCTGTGTGAGAAGCAAGGACATGGGGGTACTAGCTGTGTGAGAAGGAGGGGAAATGAGGGGTGCTGGCTTTGTGAGAAGAAAGGGAGGTGGGGTGCTAGCTGTGTGAGAAGGATGGGAGATGGGGGTATTAGCAGTGTGAGAAGGAGGGAGATGGGGGTACTAGCTGTGTGAGTAGGAGGGGAGATGGGGGTGCTGGCTGTGTAAGAAGGAGGGGAGATGGGGGGTGCACGTCTGCATCAGACATTACATCTACATTTAGAGCAGTAGTGGATTATAATACAGGCGGTTTGGGTGGTAGCCCGGGGCCCATGCCTTCTAGGGGGCCCATGGCCATCCAAAACACCCACCAAATATTATACTCAAAAGGACCTTCAACCATGAAATCCTCCTATATCTGTTCATGCTCTTGATACAGATGTATCTTTCAAGGTCCTCCAAAGGTCCTGAAAACACAGATTGAAGGAGGAAGAAGGGACAAATCCTCCATCCCCCAAGAAGCTTAATTCTAGTACCATATGCAGGAAGCGAATTCCAGATGTATAGGGGCTACAATATTCATACAGCCCAGGACCCTTGGCGGTCTTAAACCACCCCTGATTTAGGGAATATCTGCACTCAAATTCTGTCATTCACACATGAGTGCAATTAGTGCAGTTTGCCTCACTATTTATAAATTTGGGCCATTGTGTTTTTCAGTATTGAATGATTGTATTAATGGAGCTATAATAGTATATGCTGTGCTACATGCATTAATAACAATAATTCCTTTATTTATATGGCGCACACAGATTCTGCAGCGCTGCACAGAGCTTCCCACATCAGTCCTTTGTTGCAGCTTCCAATTAATATTCCTGGAGACTTGTATCTCATCTTCCTACTGGATCCACTTCTGGTTCCTGCTCAAACAACTGCATTAAATATTCCAATACTCTTCTAAGTTTTTTTAGATTTTTATTTTTCAAGGAAGCAAAATTTGTTTTGCAGACCAAAATATCCTAACCCCATTGGAATACTATGGTAATTCTCACTATTGGCCACTAGAGGGAGCTTTGTCCCCTCTTTTGTCTTCTTCTTAGTCTTGTGTGTTTGTCTCTCAAGGACAAGTCTGTGAGGTTCTCCCCTCCCCCCTCCAACACAAGGGCTCTGCAGGAAGCCCGGCCTTGTCCATGGAAAAAGCTTCTTACATTGTTGCATTTTAAAAATGGTCCCTTATAGCGATGTGTGACAAGCAATGTCTTTCTGAATGTCACAACCAGGATTTTATAAAACTGGGGGTAAACGGGATTATGAATGGATTTGCATTTCATTTTATACTTTTACCTGGTTCCAAGGAAAGTCATAAGTTTACTGCAGGCTAAGCATACCGCCAGGGAGACGGACTCAACATAGTGCTGCCCCGACCCTAACCCTACACTCTTACTACCACCACATAGTATAATGCCACGTTAGTACCTCTCAGGGCCCCCACCAGCACTGGGTGTATCTGGGCATGTGCCGGGGCCCAGAGCTGGTGGGGGGTCCCACATCAGGCTGTACATAAGGAATCCATGGTGGTGAGGGGGGCTGTATCTAATGAATCCATAGGGGAGGAGGGGGATTATATAAAATACCCATGAGGGGGCTGTATGGTATGTATAATAAACTTGGGAATATTTTAGGGAAATGGAGTTTTAGTTGCTGAATTTTTAATGCTGCCACATGAGTTCACTGCAAAGGGGCCCACTGAGGCACTGTCACCCAGGGGCCTACTGAGGCTCTGTCACCCAGGGGCCTACTGAGGCTCTGTCACCAAGGGTCTTACAGATACCTGGAGCTGACCCTGGTACCACTACACACTATAATGGCTCCTTACTACCGCCACATAGTATAATGCCTTCTTTCTAACACCACATAGTAATGCCCCCTTAGTACCACCACATAGTATAATACCCTCTCACTACCATACAGTATAATGCCCCTTAGTGCCGTGAGATCAGATGCCTGAACTAGCATTTCGTTCGATCCATAACCTGGAAGACTGGTATAATGTACATTATGTGGTGGGGAAATACTTTCCCTAGAAATTATAATGCACCTCACAGTGAATATTCAGCAATAAGATATAGCAGGAACCTGTCCTTACCATCTGTACATAGTTTACAGGTCCAGGCCTCGGCATGTCTGCCCAAATCTTCAGTGCTTGTTCTGTTTTCCATTGTATCTTGTAGGGTATATCTCCAGGTTGGGAAAATGAATTCACATATACCTTGTGTTCTGGGATGATATAGTCTTAAAAGTAACTGTTCTTGTCATCAAGGATAGTATTGTTGTCATAGCCCATGTCTGTGCTGGTCTAGGGGTAGATGTCCATTCCTTTGGTAGGCTAGGACAGTGGTCTCCATGTTTGGTAACAAGGGACCGGAATGTTCTCTCCCATGTGTGTCCTCCCCTTACCTCTACTTATATTTTGCCCCCTGTCCTGCAGCTTCCCCCTTTTGTGCAGATCCCTATTTATAATGTCCCCCTTTCTGTAGCCCCCTATGTAAGGACAGGTCACAGAAAAGGGGGCACTATAAGGAGGGGGCTGCAAAAAAAGGAGTATACTCACCTTTTCCCAGTCCCCTGAAGTCTCTACTCCTGTGCGGAGGCTGTATGCATGGGTCTGAATGATGGCATCATTGTGTCTGCCATCTTCTGCCCCTCTTACAGTCACTGCAAAGGAATAGAGAAGAGATAAGGACTGCTGCTGCTTCAGGGGAGCGGGGAAAGGTGAGTGTATGTTCTTTTTGTTCAAAAAGTTCTTTGACCATGGCCGGGCAGTAGAGGATCTATGATCTAGAATTGCATAGTGGTAAATGCTCATTTCCCTTGTGGTCTAGGATAGTAGAGTCCCCTGGTTGCTCTAGGATAGTATAGTGGTACTTGCCCTCACCCTAGGTGGTCCAGGATAGTACCATGGTGATTGTTCATCCTTTCCCATGGTGGTCCAGGATTGTACAGAAGTAAGTTAACTGTTCCCTAGTGGTCTAGGATATTACAGTGGTAAATTGCTTGGTTGGATTAGGAGACTATAACAGTAAATGTCCTTTCTTCTAGTGATCTGGAGTAGTACAGAGGTAAATGTCGCAGTGGTTTGGGTAGTATAGAGGTAATTCCACTGATGTTCATGATGGTAGAGTGATGCATAACACTTTAGCTATTGCTCTAAATTGTTTTTGGAATTGTTTTCTACATGGTTTACATGCTTAAAGGACATCTACCACCAGGATGAGGCATGGTAAACCAAGCACACTGACATACTGGTGTGTGCCCCTTCTGGTAGAATCTGCTTTTCTTTTAGCTTCTTATAGCCTTGTTTTTACAAAAAAGGGCTTTAAAAATTATACATATTACCTCAAGGGCTCTGGGCTCTGTTAACAGCTATGGAGCCCCTGAGGATCATTTGCATAATTTTTAAAGCCTTATTTTGTTAAAACAAGGGTATAAGAAGCTCAAAGAAGAGCGGATCCTGCCAGAGGGGGCACACACCAGTATGTCAGTGTGCTTGGTTTACAATCCTTCATTCTGGTGGTAGATTTCCTTTAATAACCACCAGCCATAAAAAAATAAAAATCTGCTGCCTCAAAACATCTCCCTTCTGTGAAGTGACCAAAAGAAATCATGAAAAAGTCTAGGAAATTCAATTCTTTAGAGTGAATTGTGGACGATTACAGGACTTTACCCCTTTACTCATATGGTGGAATCTCCCAGACTACACCCAGAGGGTTGAGACTGTAGGGACTTGTAAACTTAGCCCAAAATATTCAGGCTCTTGACCCGGAAATTTTAAATCCTCCAAAATTAAACCAGCCATCAATGGACACCACACCATGTTTCTTCTTGTGGGTATGTGGGGGGGGGGGACAGCATTTATTTTTAGAGAAACAATTAATTAATTAAATAACCAATAGAAAAAATGCAAAATAGTTGGAACAAAATTCATGCCCATCCGGGCCCTTCACTTCTTCTTGAGCAAAAACATTTCACCCGAATGGCGTCAGACGTCATGTGGGCACCTTCATCTCGCCTTCGGGCATGTGAAAATCCGCCAATGCTGTGACATCTAAAAGGAAGACAGAGAACAGCCAGAAACCGGAAAACCACCTGTAAATGAAAATTAACCTGAGGGCAAGGGTGGGTGGGCGACTTCACACCGCTCGGTCCTGAGGGCAGAAGGAAAGAGGCCCCTCCATGTGCCCCCAATGCTTTTAAAACCACAGGGCGGGCCCCAATAAGCCCGCCCAATCCAGCCCCTTTTTGGGACCGCCCAAAGAAGGGGCCAATCACCTTTTAAGCCGCCTTCTGCACCATCACCAGAAATCCCCTACAGTCCCCAGCCCCTTCTCTATGCGATTTGGGGCAAATGAGATCAGGGCCGGCGCCAGCACTGAGAATACCTGGGCAAGTATAAACCACAAAAAGAGTCTAATTGCCATGTATAAAAACTATCCATTCTTTATTACAACAATAATCACAGTAAATAAATTATAAATCATCACGATTCACGAAAAATGACAAATAAGGCTGTGCATAAGGAATCCATGGGGACGAAGGGGCTGTATCTAATGAATCCATAGAGGGTGGGGGCTTTATATAAAATACCCATGAGGGGGCTGTTTGATATGATAAACTAGGGAATATTTTAGGGAACAGGATACTGTTTAGTTTCTGAATTTTTAATGCTGCCATGTAACTTCCTACTGAGGGTCTGTCGCCCAGGGGCCAACTGAAACCTGGAACTGACCCTCCAGGTTGAGATCCTGGACCCTAGCAAAAATTCTGTAGCAGGACCTTCACTTACCATATTGTCTTGCATAATACATAAAGGTTTTCTTTGTGAAAATTGTGAAAAAACTTGGTCAACATGGAGACTGATTACAATCATTTGCCCCCATATGACCCCTCCCCATGATGAATGTGATATGATGCGGCTTCAGATCACTGCACTATAAAGATTTGTTTCCCTTTGGATGAATTATATCTCATAACATGGCAGTGGATGTGAATAGATGTCACCTGAGCGATCCCTACGATCCTGGTTATTATCCTATAATTTACTATTCCGGGGATTGATGTAGAGACCACAACCATGGCGGCTCTGTGCTCCTCCACCCCCCCCCCCCCCCCCACACTATCATGTAGTCAGGTTCAGTGCACCCACAGCTATTGCTTCACTGAACCCACAAGACGCCCGGGGCTGAGCACAGATTACCGTAAGCCGGGAGTCTGCAGGAGGACGGGTATCATTGTACTCCTGACCTGATACAGTATAACGCTAGAAATATACTGTATACCAAGCCTGATGATGTGCTGAATAAACTGCACTTATATTTATACATAAATCTGAATCATATTTCCATGTACATTCATTTAAAGGGATTGTCCAGGATAAGGAAAACACACGAGCAACATCTAAACAGCGCCACCCCCGTCACCAGGTTCTATCTGGTACTGCAGGCCGGCTGTATCGAGGAGGATAGTACTGAACTGCGATATCTAATACTGAGTGTGGACAGACATGGTAAAGTCAGCCATGTTTTTCTGATTCAGGACGACCCGGTTCCAGTAGATCCATCCATTCTTCTAATGTGTAAGGACCTTCAATGGTGAGGAATACATGACCAGACCCCAGCAGCCTCCTCTGTACCCCCTATTAGTCTTTGCAATACATTAGCTGGACTGGACGGGTGCCCAGTCTTAAAGGGGTTGTCCACTTTAAGCACATTCCAGCCAATAATTTATATTGTTTCTGCAATGAAAAGTTATAAAAATTTCCAATATACTTTCTGTATCAATTCTTCCCAGTTTCTAAGATCTCTGCTTGCTGTCATGCAAAAGGAAGGGTCATCGTTTATTTCCTGTCTGTGGTCATGTGATGTCACACAGGTGCACGGTTCGTAATAGCACACGGTGTAATCAATTCTGCGTGATGCTAGCAAGCCGTGCACCTGTGTGACATCACATGACCATGGACCGGTGCTTATCTACTGGAAGTAAACAGTGAAACTTCCCGTTGCAAGACAGCAAGCAGAGATCTAGAAAACCGTAAAGAACGGATACAGAAAGTATATTGGAGAATGTAATAACTTTTCAGTACACAAACAATATCAATTATTTGCTGTAATGGGCTTAGAGTGGACAACCCCTTTAAATCATGAGAGTGAGATACAATGTGAGCTCCAGGTATCTCAGGAGACAATAGATCCCGGCTATAACTTATTCCGCTCATTGAGCTCCTCAGCACGGCTCCTGTTCTTGGATTTTGTCTCATTCCAGTTCCTGTTCCTTATATTTTTACGGTTCGTCGCACTGTAACAAGGAAATGCTGCGCTCTATGTGGTTGTAGGTTCAGGAAACGAAAACATCAAGGTATATCCTCATGGTGTTTACTTATAGGACACATACAATGCTCCAATGTTATAGCTCAGTTATGTCTGTTGCGATATCTAACACAAAATAATTTTTTCTTAGGTTCCCTCCGGATTTTTTTTTTATACCATGCTGAAGAAAACTACTGAGCAGCACATGTCTATGTAAATGTATTCTAAAGGGGTCGTCTAGGATCTTGCAAGTGAAGAGACTGCAGCACAGAATCAAGGACTATATTTAAAAATATATTTATGGGGTCATAATATATATATATTGTATGTATACTGGAGGGTAGTGCAGTCACTGGTGGTGATGTATATAATTTAGGAGCACAGTGTGGAACATATCTGTTGTATTTCCAGGAGCGCAGTGTCGAGATGTTTTGCAAGATCAGCCCTCTGACCAAACTCTTGCTAAATGTGCCCAAGAGGTGATCAACTAATAGCTCCACTACCAGCACCCATGACCCACATATGTTTTGTCAGAGCTATCTCCAGCCACCCAGGTATATTCCTTCCAATCCATATAACAAGGGGACAACTAAAGTCCAATAGTACAGTCCACATCATTATATTGATATATAAACTATGTTGCCTGTAACAAGCTTACCTATAAGTACAATGGAGGCTCATTTACTTACCCGGTCCCCGAAGTTCCACAAAAGTGCATTGTCCAACGATAATGCCCTGTGCCGTGATTCACTAAAATTGTGCTCCCGATATCCTGCATGTGTCGCTTCCCCGCTCAGGTCCGCCGGAGTACACCTTCTTCCTGTGCATGGTGAACATGCTGAGTTCACTCCCGCGGTGCAGCATTCGGGCCGTGCGTTCCCGGCAGCTTGCGTTGCGAGTGTGATGCGAGTTCATCGCATCACACTCGCTAGTGTGGAACGGGCCTAAGAGCTAGGGCTTGCAACACAATTTGAAAGTTAAATCCCACGCTCAGTCCGAATCAATCGGATCATCCGATGGCTAACCACCCCCTCCCCTCCATTTCTGATGCATGAAAATTAGCGCAGCTGCGCCAAGAACCGATCACGTGCGACACACTCCCAGCGCAGACACCTGTTAAATACCTGTCCAAGCCGCGCAACCCCCGAAACCATCGGAAAGTCTGACAAAAGTGCCATCCGCGACCCTTAGTAAATAAGCCCCGGTATGTCCACAGTAGCACTAGGTAAGGTAGGTGCATGATGGGGCAGATATTAGCAACGGGGGCACAACTTGGAGAGTCAGGGCCCCATAGCAGATTTGTGAATGGGGCCCCCATTCCCCATTAATAAAATATAGATATGTGTACATTGTTACTATCACACATATTTATATACCTTTATACATACACATTATTATACACTCATGCACACACATTCATGCACAGATACATACACTTATACATACAGCATAAAGTACTTATACATAATATATAAACATAAAACACACCATATAGCATATATACATCACATCCGCACACATAGAGAGCCTGTACAAATTACATATACACACACATACCATATGCAGACATACTGCTTATATACACACACTTATAGAGTGAATACAGTAGATGACAGGCGGTAAAGATGTGAGATTCCAGTCCGGGACTTCTGCTCTCTCCTTCACCTTCCTCAACATTTCTTATCTGAGCTGCCAACTCATGTGTGTACTGTGGTAGATGTGCGCTGTTATATACATAACATGCTGTACAATGTGGAGTATAATATGTATACAGTGGTTCACATCCTCCATTCTTTAGCCTCTTGGGCTGACGAGGCCCCCTGACACTGCGGGCCCCATAGCAGCTGCTATGCTTGTTACCCCTGTAGTTACGCCCCTGACTAGCAGGTAGGTTGCTGGCCCTATTTGCCCTTGTTGCTATATCATGCTGTGCTCCTCTGGATATACAGAGGCTCTGGAGAGCGCTCACAGATCAGAATCGATTTGTTCATGTTGAGTGTTAGCTGAAGAGGAAACATCATATTAATTGAGGCATGAATCCCCTCACGGCTCGTGTAACAGAGCCGAAATGTGATAAAGGTTTTCTCTTCTGCTCCACAGGACACCACAGGAGGCTTTAATTGTTCTTCAGCTCCACACGATTAAATGGGCCGTGAGTTATATCTGCTGGGAATCCGTAATGTTATAAGACGAGGTGGAAGAACACGTCGAGGAGAGGTCACTGTAAACAGGACGAGGACAAGTGGGGGAGAAGGAGCTGGAACACGGTAAATAATCACAATCCTGCCCAGTACAGAACGTTATAATGGTTATTACTCATGGATTTTTAGGACTTTTTATGAGAGCAATGTCAGCAACAATAAAGTGGAAGATTTATGAACCTTTCAAAAACATGAACTCTCGCCATTAGCAGCCAATCACAGAGAAGCTTTACATTTGGAAAAAGGAAAGTGGCTCTATGATTGGGCAACAGAGACAGTTCCTTAAGGGAATGTATCATCAAAATCCATGGATAAACCATGGACACTAAGGCTACATTCACACGGACGTATGATTTCTCCAGTCCCGTATTTACGGGCCGTATATACGTGACGTTTTTGATCCGTATGCAGCACGTATGTAGCCGGTATTTTATACGTCTCCATAGACTTCTAGGGCATACGGAACTGAAATACGGGAGAAAATAGGACATGCTCTATATTTTTATACGGCCAGTATACAGTACGGAACGGAGTTAACAACGGCAATATAAATGGTTAGGCGTATTGTCCATTGCAATAAATGTGGCCGTATGTAATCCGTAAAAAAACGGTACGGCACGGATACGGCCGTTTTCATACGTCTGTGTGAATGTAGCCTTACCCTTCTTATATTTTTTAACCGTGGTCTCCTTCCTTCTAAAATCAACTTTCATAATTGTGCTATTGAGCCTGAAGGGCTCTGGGGGTTGTTGCCATCCTGGACAACCCCTTAAAGCACTTTACATTTTACAAATTTTTATGTCAGCAACTAGTCTCCCTTGTCTCCAGCCTTGTTGACTGTAATATCCATGCCTGTGTCTACCTCTGTCCGGAGAATGCGGCTTAGAGTACATTCAGATGAACATGTGCAACGCACTGCAACAGCTGAAGAGAGATTAACCTAATCAAATTGATGTTAACAATTGTGTTTACAAATTAATGTGACCCATTCGTTAACCCAATGTTAACAAATGTGATAACACGTGCGTTTAGTGCTGCATTGTCAAAAGGCAAATGCACCCTGAGACTAATAGCACATCCTCCTGTACCCTGTAGCTCTCCTCTGGTACTTGCTATGACGGACAGACCTCTGCTCCAGTCATCTTGGCCTAAGGCTCTCTGGCTACATATTTATATCCAGCTCACAGCTAGTCCATGGCTGCTTATATTTCTTGGCTCGTTCCATATTGTCTTCCCATGTTATTCTTCTGTAATTCTGGTAATCCGATCTTGGCTTTAGTATTTTGACTATCCCTTTATATTACGATTTTGTGACGTAATTGCTATCTCTGCTGTGAGACCTCTGACCTCGATTTTGTGTAGTTTGTTTTTTGTCTTCGCTTTGGTGTAGGAAGGGAACGCCAAATAGTTACCGGCCACTGGTTAGGGTGTACTTACTACCCTGTTTCCCCGAAAATAAGACAGTGTCTTATATTATTTTTTGCTCCTAATGAGGCACTAGGTCTTATTTTCAGGGGATTCTTATTTTTGCAAGAACAAGAATTTAAATTTATGATTGAACAAAAAATCCACTTCTCTACCATCCTTATGACTCTCCAAACTCTGAATTTCATGCTGTATTTCTTGTGACTCCATTTGGGACTTGTGACTCATTGGCCTCAATCTCTCATGTTTAGTAAAAGCACTTTCCATAAATGACCCTTCTTATCCTAGAAGCTGATGGGTTCACATTTGCAGCACAACAACCAGTGATTTAATTCCTTGAATTGTTCCCCATGTCACAATCTTCTGGGGGGAGCTGCTTCAATGACTGCCACTAGGTCTTATTTTCAGGGGAGGCCTTCTATTTCTAAGCCTGAATAATATTGTACTAGGTCTTATTTTCAGGGGATGTTTTATTTTAGGGGAAACAGGGTAATTAGGCAGGTGGGGGGCTCACTGTCCTCCCTGAGTCCAGACCCTTAATTACATAGAGAATGTATTACCTGCAGCGCCTCCACAGGAGAAATAAAGTATTACATGCTGCTTGTTGAAATCAATCTTGCAATTAAAAGACATTCTGGGTTTTTAAGACACCACCTCCACTTTGAAAATGTTAGAGACAAAAAAATCGGATACACGAGGACAGCACTTAGAGATATCTTTGTTTCCTCTACAGACTGCAGAAGCTAAACCTTGAATTTCCTGGGAGAAACTAAGACACATTCAAGCCAAACAATACCTGCTGTGTACCCTGGATTATCTGCTCCGCTCTCTCTCCCAGGATCATCCTCCAACCAAAATAAGACCTCAATTATAATTTTTTAGCCTTGTATGTTTTTGATCTCTGACTCACAAAAACAAAAGTGAAAAAGCATTGTTCAGTGTGTCTTGTGTTATCGTATAATTACAGCAATAACGTCCTATATGCATTATGTGAGATGAAGAAAACCATGGGATGGGTCTGGAGCGCGGCCAACATAGACAGTAATGTTGAAAACCAGTCAAAAGGGAGTGACTTAACAAACACATATTTCATTCATAGACCTACAATAACAAAGGGATGGTGACAACCGGTGAGGATGGGATTGAAAACTGCTTACTAGGCATTTTAGCACATTCCTGACTCTCCAGGGAGCCTCAGATCTCAGCTCCAGCAACACTCAGGGTTAGGCGGGGAGGTATCATCTGTAACATGGAAGGTTCATTGTGACAACGTGTATTATTTCCGCTGATAGAATTGTGTTATCATAAATAATATGCATAGATTAATAAGTTTCTCTCGCTCCCCCCATCACACAACTCCATTGAACTCAGCTTTATTTTATTCAGAGCAGAGTAAGTCCTGACTGGACTCCTAGGAGAGACAGTGGGAGTCCTGATAACTCCGCCTACCGATAACGATTTATAGTGAGAGTTCTGATTGCCCCGCCCAAACCTGATCATTGACAGTCTTCAGTCTTCTGTGTACACACACTGATACAAGGAAAGCTATAAATCATTCTATAAATCATTCTATGGCAGCACGGTGGAGTGAGTAGCACTTCTCCCTTGTAGCGCTGGGGTCCTGGGTTCAAATCCCACCCAGGTCAACATCTGCAAAGAGTTTGTATGTTCTCTCTATGTTTGCGTGGGTTTACTCTGGGTCCTCCGGTTTCCTCCCACACTCCAAAACATACTGGTAGGTTGTTTAGATTGTGAGCCCCATGGGGACAGGGACTGGTCTGACAAGCTTTGTGCAGCGCTGCGTAATCTGTGTGCGCTATATAAATAAAGGAATTAATTAATTCTATGGACCAGGGTCATCAGGACTCCCATAGTCTCTGCAAGGAGTCCAGTCAGGATTCACACTGCTTTTTTCCAGTTTCTTGTAAATACAAAAGTATTCTTACACTTTTCATAATTTTTAAAAAAAAACGTTACAGCCACCAACATTCAAGTAAGCCACACAAAGGAAAAAGTATTTGTGAAATGTAAAGAAAGTGAAATGTGCTTTAATAAATTTTAGCAAATTAAAAATAGCACAAATGTGTGAGCAGCCCCTAGAGTTATTGCTATCCAGGACCCCCTTTACTTGCAATGGCAGCTACAAGTCTCCTGGGAATGTCTCTCCCATCTCTGCACATCAAGAGGCTCTAAAAGTTTCCCATTCTACTCCGCAGTACGGCTCAGTCAGATTAGTTGGAGAATATTTATGAACAATGATTTTCAGTCTTGCTGCTGTGGTGATCATGTGACCATATTTGCTACTGTGGGGGCCTTGTGACTATATAGATTACTGAAGGGGCACTATTAAAGTTTTAGCTACTGTGGGGACACTATATTTGACACAGTGGTGGTCCCTTGGCTAAAATGGCTACTGTAAGGAGACTGTTACATTATTGGCTACTGTGAGGGGATCTCTGACTATAAAGGCTACACTATTTCTATATTGGCCATAGTGGGGGCATCATTAATGTGCTGGCTACTGTAGGGGTACCAATGTTATAGCTACAGTGGGGGCATCACTGCTAAATAGCATACTCTGGGGATACTGCTACTATATTGGCCACAGTGGAGGCCCTGTGATTATAATGGCTACTGTGAGGGCACTGTTACCATATTTGCTAATGTAAGGGGACTATATATGGATAAAGTGAGGATCCAGATGCTGTATCTGCTACTGTGGAGACACTGTTAATGTATTGGCTACTGGGGGCATCAAGTGCCTACTGTGTGGCATTGTTACAATATTGGCTACTGTGAGTAAGCTAAAATGTTTGTATTGCTTGTATGGCTGGAAGAAGCTGACATGGCATTCTAGGTCATAGAAGAAAATGAAACCTCCTCGGCCAGACGTTCCTTACTATAAAATGGCTGCAGATGGAGGGTCATTTGTCCATGCGTAATCGCCCTGCCAGGACTTAATGATAGTATTCATGAATAAAAGATTAAGGTCCTGGCAGGGCGATTGCTCATGGACAGATGGAGATCACATGATCCTCCATCTGCGGCCATTTCATGGACAGGAATGTTTGACAGCTGATGAGGTAAAAGACGGGAGGCTTCACTTTACATCTTAAGAAAGAGGAGCAGAAATAGTATTACCGTATTTTTCAGACTATAAGGCATACAAAAAATAATTAGATTTTCTCAGAAATCAAAGGTACGCCTTATAGTCCAGTGCGCCTTATATATGAACCATACTTACAGACAACAGCTGCCTTGAACTGTGCACAGGTCTGCCACCTGCTGGTCATTCATCCTTATAATCAGGTGCGCCTTATAATCCGGTGCGCCTTATATATGAACCTAGACATTTTGGTGCGCCTTATGATCCCGTGCCCCTTATAGTACGAAAAATACGGTATATATATGTATTGCTAAATTACCTAATCTCCTGCCCCACACACTTACATACACACTACAACATGAGGTAAAATGACCAACCCCTTTAAATATTGTTTTCTTCTGTGACTGTAACTACCCAGCCTCTTTATCTGCAATAACCATCAACCTGAAGAAATAAAGCTCACAATAAATTCACTGCTATGGTTCTACCTCTCTACTCTGCCGTCCTTGTATAGGTGCCCACACACAGAAAACACTTACATGGAGTTATTTCTAACCAAAAAAACTTAAATAAATGGAGAAATTTCCCTGAAATAAGCTCTTGAAATAAGTAATTTAGCAGTCCGGGCACCTACACACTGGACCCGCAGAATCAATAGTGGACAAATGACATCTAAGGTAACAGAAATATCTGAAGAGCCCAAACCACATCCTAATGGATAGACGTGTGTCAGGGCTGTCCGTGTGAATTTGGGCTGTATTCAGATTTGTGCTCCAGATGTCATAATCTATCACATTTTACATGTTATTCTTTATGTTCCTTTCTGCAATCAGCCAAAAGGTCGACAAAGCCGCAGCGATGTATGAGGTACAAGATATAGCAGTACAAGACTTACACAACTGACCTTTTGCTGTATGAATAACATTTAAAGGGAATGTATCATCTGAAAATGGCATGATATTTAACTCAGGTTATTGTTCAGCTTTGCTGTTTAGACTGGGACAAGTTCAGCAGATCCATCTCCTTACTATTAGAGACCAATTGATCTAATAAGGTAGATCCGGTGGCAGGTTCCTCTAATGTATAGTAGTATTGCCCTTTTTAGGGCTAATTCTTGCATGGCCAATAACTTTAATAAACTTTAATTCACCCAATATTAAAATTTTCTAAAGAGGCTACTGGGGCGTGGAGTAGCCGGAGCTGAGGCTACAGGGTAGGCGGCTACTCCGCGCCCCAGTAGCCGAATTAAAGTTTATTAAAGATATCGGCTACGGAAGAATTAGCCCTAAAAAGGGCAATACTACTATACATTAGAGGAACCTGCCCCCGGATCTACCTTTAATGACAGCTCTGCTCTACTGCTGAAAGCAGGGTAACACTATATACACAGACAAGGCTTTGTTCTCATACTGTATGTACCACATTCCTTTATTTATATAACACAGACAGGGCTTGCCAAATCGGTCCCTGTCCGCATGGGGCTCACATCAACCTAAAAGTGTGTTTTTGAAGTGTGGGAGGAAACTCATCCAAACATGGATAGAACATACAAACTCTTTGCTGATGTTGACCTGGATGGGACTTGAACTCAGGACCCCAGCGCTGCAAGGCTGTAGTGCTAACCACTGAGCTAAAACCTGGCCAGAGACATTTCATAAAAGTTGTAAATCCGTATGGCCTAAAGACTGTCCAATAATGACTGATAATGTAAAGAGGGACTGACTGTACATTTGTACTCCCCCCCCCTTGCAATATCCACTATATATTTTTGTTGGATGTCAGGGTTTTAAAGATGTGTCTGTATATGGTCTCAGCTCTGATAAAAGATCATTAACCTATCAGATGCCATACCCAGATACAACCAAAACATCTCATAGATAGTGTCTTCGTATGGTCTCAACTCCAATCAAAGATCTTAAACCCCTCAGTTGCCATGGTCAGGTGAAACCACTGCATATGAGTGGTTAGTAATAAATGAGTTCTTTTTTCACCATGTAAAAATCTATTTAGCGTGCGGTGGGCTTGTGCTTACATGCAGCAAGCAATCATAGAAGACAGAGATAATAGAGATGCAGTTTTAAGTATGGGGTGGATGAAAGCAGCATCTTATGGATTGTGGAAGGTAAATCTATAAAGATTTAACGTGTGTTTAAGTAACTACTCATTCTCCCTATTAACTGCCAATTCTAGAGAGTTTGGGAAAATTTCCTTCCAACTGTTCTGGATCCAATAGGACAGTCCTGGAGTTCAGCCATGGTCCCGGGATTAGAAATTATTCACATATCAGCATCGGTAAGGGGTATACTACTACTGGTCGGAGGTCCTGCCAGCTCATCCCAATAAGGTCATGTGCCAGGGCGCTGCAGCTCTAGATTCTCATTCTCTGATTCCTGATGAGGGGCTTGTGCTGTGAACTGAGTTGTACAAACTCCGGTACTGGAGACACATCTACTAACCCCTCAATCCATCCTGAAAAAAATAGATCCATAATTGGATCTAACCATTTTAGTAAAAACTTGATTTCTAAAGTTGTGCATCAAAACAAGCCTTTCCAATAGACAATGATGTTCCTGCTTCATGACCCTATGAAATGTGTTGCAGGACCTTTTATCCACTGATGGCACCAGATATTTCCTGTGCACATCACAGGGTTGTATTATACTGAGCAAAAGTGAATAGAAAATTCATATAACGAAAAAATTGGCCAAAAAATATTTAATTAAATAAAAAGCTAAAGTTTCTATCTTGGCTGATTTATGGGAGGGACATGGACATGTAGACATGAGGGAGCTGTCAATGTGAATTATAACTGGTACCCCTTGTTGATCGTATCAGTCCCTGGGTGTGTCACAGAGATAAAATTGTTACAAAATCATCTAGATAATTGGCTGTAACATCACAAATGTATTTTATTATCAGGCAAATGGTTGTGACATCACAAACTGCTGTGACATCACAAGTTGGTTTCACACAAATAGCTTACTGTGACATCATAAGGGAGTGTTTAGCTAACAAAGCCACAGTGACATCACATGTAAGGTTTCATCTGGTAACTGCTATGATATAACAGGTCTGCTACAGTACATCACTGATTGCTTCCAGAAATAGTAGTGTACTCTGCACTGTGCCATGAGGTCTGTAGCTCCAAGCTCTGTTAGTGGCAGCAGCCAGGGAGCTCTAATGCTTGCTTGTTACTAAAAGCCACTATGAGCCACTATGTTAGAACCGCACGGATGTAAATGTCCCAGCCCCGGCAGTGGAACGACATCATGGCCGGAGGCAAAGGATAAGGAGGGTTATTGAATAGGAGCAAAAAACCACAACTGGCAAAAAAGGGAGAACAAAAATTTGGGGCACTTAAGAATAATGGTGTAAAAGGGACACTTACTAAGAACTGGGCACTTACTAAGAATTGGGCAATAAGAAAAGGGGCACAACCTTAGAGGGAGCACTGCAATTAAGTGGTTGTCAGGAATTGCAACTTCGGTCAACTCCATGCCAAGTGGGCAAGTAGACCCCATGCTGTCACATTACCTATAGCCTGGGGGGGCAGATGTCAAATTGATCCGATCGAAGCCTCTATATACAGCGTGATGAGCAGGCACCAGGCCTATCAAGAGCTGGGGCTTGCCTTTATGTAGTTCAAATGGTGGTGGTCATGGTTAGGGGCAAGTGGGTCCCCATTAAGAATTTTGGCCCGGGGGTCCAGAGGACTCTGGTTATACCACTGGGTTCCAGTAAGGTGCAGTGATACAGCAGAAATTTGTGGAATTTAGTCAGTTCAATTGAACTATCGAGACATCAGAGTAAGTTACATCCCACATGTGTCGCTAAGGTCAAGGCCCCCCTCCTCCCCCAACACAAAAAAAGCCACTAATAATCTAAGTAATGTGTGTGAAGATATACATGAATTGGTTTGTATTAATCTTCATTATTTTATGCACCTGTGAGAAGCCAAACACTTTCTGCTTCTCTTTGGACAAATCTTTTAAAATTTTTTGTAATGGGAGACGAGTGAAAGAAAATGAAAAAATTTGTTACAGATTAAGGAAGTGATATATGAACTTTTAATGAAAAATGAAGGTTACAACCCAATTTCCAGGCCAATTGGAGCAACATCGGTTTGGAACAAATAGTTTCAGACCTGATCCGAATCTTTGGCAAAGTTTCTACGAAGCGAATCTTGAATGGCTCACTCATCGCTACATGTGGGGCCCCAATGCAGATTTTACTTTGGGGCCTGGAAGCTTCTTGTTACTCCTCCGAGTCTCTTCAATAAAGATGATAAATGATGTGTTGTTTCTGCTGGAGCACATCATCATCCACTACTCGCAGGTCATAAAGTCTGGGCAGGATATCAAATGACCTGTTTATCCTCATCATAACAACAGAGCGGCTTCACTTTTATATGACATAATGGAGACATTATTACAGGTTCACTCGGGAAGAGCAGGAACGTCGTCATTGGATAAATATACAGGTACAGCGGATGAATAGTGCGGAGCTGCGGTAGACACAAGACTTCATTATTTCTTAACCCCCGAGTGGTAGGTTATGGAGAAACCTGTCCGGCAGGTTATCATCAATGAGTCGTGGGCTCACGTTTCACGTACTGTCTATACAAGCCGGTGGCCACTGTAAGGAGAGAGAACATTACTCTCCACTATACAATGGAGTCTTTATTGTTTGCCTATCAAGAAGTTGTGAAGAACATAAAGGAAATGTCTGATCATTGTATTTCTTGCAGTAATACAACGTTTCATAGGCGGTGATTAGTATTGCCATATGCACTTAACCCTTGCAGGACTCTATTGTTTGTTACTTTTTTGTTACCTTCAAAAACCAACTTTTTTTTTTATTTTTTTCTGTTTCCATTTATTTTGTATGTTTTTCTCACTATCTGGCATGAAATCAGAATAAACCTTTCCAGGTTTAGGTCAATTAGGATTACCAAAATAATTTCTATTTTCCAAATGCCAGAATAGTGAGAGAAGTTTTAAAGCATTTTTATTACTTTCTGCAAAGTCAAAGGTTTCCATACATTTCATTAGTATTTGGTACCATTGGCCAGTAGGACTTGGGTCCACAAGCTTCTCAGAATAGTTGGAATTTGGGCACAATCCTCCTGACAGAACTGGTGTCACTGAGACGTTTGTAGCCGCCTCGCTGGCACCGGCCTTTTCAGTTTTCCCTATAAATTTTCAATAGGATTGAGAGCAGGGTTTTGTGCTGACCACTCCAAAACATTGGGGCAGATTTACTTACCCGGTCCATTCGCGATCCAGCGGCGCGTTCTCTGCTGAGGATTCGGGTCCGTCCGGGATTCACTAAGGTAGTTCCTCCGACGTCCACCAGCTGTCGCTGCTGCGCTGAAGTTCATCGGAATGCACTGAAGTTCACCATCCTAACATGGGTGCAGGTAAGCGCGTGTCAAGCGACACTTTTTTTTTTTTTTTAATGCGGCTGTTTTTCCGAATCCGTCGGGTTTTCGTACGGCCACGCCCCCCCCCCCCCCCCGATTTCCGTTGTGTGCATGCCGGCGCCAATGCGCCACAATCCGATTGCGTGCGCCAAAATCCTGGGGCAATTCAGGGAAAATCGGCACAAAACGGAAATTTTCGGATTACCATTTGTCAAAACGGATTCGGGCCCTTTGTACATGACCCCTATTGACTTTCTTATTTGTAACCAGTTTGCCAGAAGCTTACGGTCTATGTCCATTTGGAAGGCCCCTTTTGCTTTCAAGCTTTAACTTTCCAGCTGATGTCTTCAGAGGTTCAGTACATATATTGGGGCACATTTACTGAGGGTCCGAATGCCGTATTTTCATCAGGTTTCGCGTTTTTTTTCAGTTTTGCCATGGATTGCCCCAAGTTTTTGGCGCACACGATCGGATTGTGTCGCATCGGCGCCACCTTGCATGCAAATCGGGGGACATGGACATCGGACAACCCGACTGATTCGGACAAACTGTGGAATTTAAAAAGCAAATTGTGTCGCAAGATCAAGCACTCACATGCATCGGGAAGAAGACGGTGAACTCCGGCGGACCTCAGCGGGGATGCAACACATGCAGGAAATTAGATGCACGATCTTAGTGAATCTCGGCAGAATCCTCGTTGTACAACGCACGGCTGGGATTGCGACGGGACAGGTAAGTAAATGTGCCCCAATGTTCTTTTACCATGATGCATCATCTATTTTGTGAAGTTTGAACCATGAAGGAGCTGTTTGGGATGATAAACTAGGGAATATTTTAGGGAACAGGAGACTGTTTTTGTTTCTGAATTTTTAATGCCACCACATTAGTTCACTGCAAAGGGGCCCATTGAGGCTGTGTCGCCCAGGGGCCTACTGAATCCTGGAGCCGACCCTGAATAGTGTATAACTTGTCACGTGACATCCCCTTCGAGGCATGTTCCTTCTTTATCTCCAGGTTATTCCTAACAATTTGGAACTGGTTGTAGTTTATTTAGTGTGTGAATTTAGCAATGGATACAAAATATGTAAAATGTGACAGCTTGTGTGTAAACCGCAGTTCAAGGCTGTTACAAAACTAAAACCATCATTGCAAATAGATGATAAAATGTAGCAAGGCCATTGACACAAAATAACATGAAACAAAACATTAACAAAAAAAACCATGAAAACATCCTGGAAACCATCATCCATCATCTAGTCTGGGGGATGAGAAGCCCCTTGACCCTCCTGCCCCTCTATTCTTTATATCACATTGTTTTACTAATGTATTAAAAAAAAGTTTCTCCTTAATAGCATTTTAGTCCATCAGAAACACGGACTAACAGCTCACAAATGATGAGGAGGAAATATTTTGGGCAATGTGACCCCTCTCTACCAGTCATCACATCCTACTTGGTTCCAGTCCATGGTCTGTGAGTTCATGAGTTCTCCTCCCATTGGAATAACATGACATAATGTGGGAGACATTTATCTCTACTCCATTATGTGTCCCTGTTACTAATGTTTCTACCCAAAAGGAAAGTCATCCTTAAAGGGGCGTCAGACTTATCACACTGACTCACTCTTGTCTCTACTAATGTAACTCCCTACTAATCGGTCTTCCACTTACAAAACTCTCTCCTCTACAATCTATTGTTAATGCAGAAGCAAAGCTTGTCTTTAAGACCAAACGCTACATGAATGCATCCACTCTGTATCAGTCACTGCCCATCATCTTCCATATTCAAGTCAAATTAATCACCCTCATCCACAAAGCTCTGCACAGTGCTGCACCTTCCATTCTCCCCTCTCTAATCTCAGTCTATCGCCCAACCCGTGCACCTTGATCCTCCAGTGATCTAAGGTTACTATCTTCCTTAATTCAAACCTCTCCCATCTGCAGGACTTCTCCCGAGCTACACCTATTCTCTGGAATGCACTACCTCGATCAGACTAATACCTAACTACCAAACTTTCCAATGTGCCCTAAAAAAACACCTTTTCAGGCAGGTCTATCACATTTCCTAACTGTATGTAACTTTCACTTTCTTTTCTCTAAACCTCCCCTAACTTCTCCTCCTGTCTATGTCATCCCTCATCACTTGATACCATTAAACAGGTTACTCTGTGGACTCACGCACCCTGGTTTTAGTAAATATTGATGCCTGTGACTAGTT
Source organism: Engystomops pustulosus (assembly GCF_040894005.1). Taxonomy (NCBI): domain Eukaryota; kingdom Metazoa; phylum Chordata; class Amphibia; order Anura; family Leptodactylidae; genus Engystomops; species Engystomops pustulosus. The sequence goes on from NC_092412.1 coordinate 239,430,646, forward strand.
CGTTTAGCATTATTTATCTATTTATTTAATTATTTCTATGGCCCTTTTTTATTTTGCTTACCGCTTATCAGTGGGGTCCTAGAGATCAGACTCCCTTTGGTGACCCTTTGGTGACATATTTAAAGGAACACTCCAGTCAAAGCTAATTCATTGAATAATACAGGGTGCAGAGAGGAGCAGGACTCATTCTCATTGTATTCCCAGAACCTGGAGTCCTGCTCCTTCATTCCGGCCATGCACAAGGTATAATTCGATGAATCTGCTGTGACTGGACTGTTCCTTTAAGGCATGTGGTAAAGATCATCAACCCCTTTAGTTATCATTAACTACATCATCAGCAAACATGAGACCTAATATCTACAGGACTTGGCCTCATTACCCTTGCTCTTACATTATGCTGACCTCAGCAGGAAACTGAGCGGCCTCCACAGACAGATCTAATGGGTATACATTAATGCAAATGATGCCTTTAATGAATAGTCCCAACAACACAGCAAAGGAAAATATATATACACTCTTCCTGATTAATGGTAGATTTGTAAGCTGAACCCGATTGCAGTGAAGCTGTTAACAGCAGATTCATCATAGTTTTAAGCGATAAACAACAGAAGGGGGTTCTTAACCACTGTTCATCCTGAGCCTCCTGGTTCATGAATATCATAATATTACATTAACAACATAAAGAGGATTACTAGATTCATGATATTGATAGGATATTGATTTTCCGTCAGTGGGTGACCTAGGTTCCCCAGACTGGCTTCAGCAATGATACCACCATGTAGACAGTATTGGAAGAAAGCAGCCATGTTTTTCTGAACCTGAACAATCTCTTTTTACAAAAGTGATCTGACTAATAATAATAATAATCCTTATTTATATAGCGGCATCATAGAGATCATGGGGAACATATACAGATAAAATAAGACATTACAGAGTAATAATGGTCACAATAGGAGTGAGGGCTCTGCTCGCAAGAGCTTACAATCTAGAGGAAGTGAGAAATTCATATAAGAAATTAATAAATTATAGTATATGACCAGCCACCAGCCACTATCTCTATGTACACATACAAAGTGCATGAGTCTGTAGGGTAACTAGTCCTGAATACAGGTGGTACCCTACTTAAGGACACCCGACTTACAGACAACCCCTAGTTAAAGACGGACCCTTCTGCCTCCTGTGACCTCTGCTGAAGTCTCTGGATGTTACTATAGTCCCAGACTGTAATAATCAGCTGTAAGGAGACTGTAATTTTATTGATAATTCTTGGTCCAATTACAGCAAAAAAAATTTAAATTTCAATTGTCACTGAAGCAAAAAAAATAAAAATTTGTATGGATCTACAATTATAAAATATACAGTTTTGACTTACAAATTCAACTTAAGAACAAACCTATGGAACCTATTTCGTACATACCCCGGGGACTGCCTGTAATAGTATCAGACGCTAGGGGATTCCATAGGGGAGGAGGAAACAGTGGGGGGGTTAGTTGAACGTGAAGGACAATTAAATGCAATTTGGGAGTGGGATGGGTCTGCCTGTAGAAAAGTTTTTTAGCACATATTTGAGTCTTTGGACATTGGGTGTTAGTCTGTTAGCCTGGAGCAGAGCATTCCAGAGAATTGGCGCAGCTCTGGAGAAGTCCTGGAGAAGTGAGACGGAGGTTAAAATTTAAGACAAGAATAATATTAGATCACTGGCAGATCCAAGAGCAGAGGTTATGTGATACATTGAGGCGAGGTAAGGGGTTGCAACATTAAATTAAAGAGAACCCGTCATGCAAAATAACCCCCCTAAACTAAATATATTTTCATAAACTGCCATTAGAGAGCATTGCCTCTATCCCTTCATTGTCCCTCTACATGCCTGTAAACCTAAGCAATGAGGTCCTAAAGCTGTATGCAAATGACCTGTGAAATGTCCAATGAAGCATTAGCATATTCAAGCTGTCCACTCTATTCATGGGTGGGAGGCACAGCCACACCCCCAGTGCATGACTGACAGCCTGTATAATGATGTGAGGCTGTATAATGATGTGCTTCCTGGTGCTGGTGACCACGCCCCCTGCAGCCTGTGTGTGCATGTGTGTGTGTATAGGAGAGATACAACAGCTCCAGGCAGCCATGTTACAGCAGAACATGTCAGATTCATGTGTAGCTGATGTCTGTGTCTCTCACCTGTATATTAGGAGGATGCAGCATGTCAGCAGATGCAGCACACACGCTAGCCATGCTTTACTATACATTACACACAGACATGAGCAGGGGGAGGAGAGGGGAGGGGTAACAGGGGTGACATCACTGCCTCTGACCATGTGACCAGCCTCATTTACATGATAAAGAATAGATGATTTTACAATGAATAATGTATGAAATAACTAGATAAAGGCTGGGATGGGATCCTTGTGAGCTGCTCCAACAGGAAGAGGTGACAGGACTAGTGGCAGAGACCTGATGACAGGTGTCCTTTAAGTACAGAAGCTAATGGGCTACCAGTGCAGTGACTGCCACAGATTGGCGGCATCTATGTGACATATGGATTGAATGATGGATCTGGCTACTGCACTAAGAATAGATTGGAGAGGAGAGAGTTTACTAAGTGGGAGACTGATTAGTAGGGAGTTACAGAACGAATCAGAGATCCGATCAATGCGATCGCACTTGTTATTTACAGTCTTCCTAGTGTAAAGTTTGCTGACTTTATGGAAGCTTTGGCTGTTCAAGGTGAATATGTTATTAGTGTCTTTCCAATATTCTGGAGTTCTTCCTGAAGAGGAATTGTTGATGTCAGGGCGGCGGTGCGCACTCTCCGAGCCATCAATATGACGCCGCATCCTCACATCCTCATCATAATTTAATGCCTCCGATGGACGTTTCTTCTGCGTTTTAGCCACAAATAATAATGTTTGTGTTATGTTGTATAAATAATTGATTTGCTCCCTGTAAAGCTCCAGCGCTGTATGACAACACGCTGTCACAATGTATTGTATCTCCGGTGCGGATCGCGTGGGGGGGGGACCAGGATTAATGTGGAAGGAGAGAATCTGCCATAAGTAAAATAGTGCTGATGTGTTATTATATTACACGTCCTCTGGGCCGCCATGATGGCAGGCGGATAGATATTACTGACAAAAAAAGTTATTGTACCTTGCAGTTCCCCATTGATTTAGTGCTTAGCAATAGTCTTTGCTGCTCACATTGACCATACTGTACGTCCGGACTGTTACAATATGGTTATTGGCCGTACTACAGGCTCCTGTTACTGATGGGTCACCAGAGGGCAGGGACGTGGTACAAATACAAAGGATTACAAATCAATATATTAACAATTCCATTTATTTGCTGCTACAATTGACTGACTTTTAGATGAAACTTTAGAAAGATTTTTCACAGAGTTAAGAAGGCTGAAAGGGAACCTGTCATCAAGAAGGTCATTTTTCAATGTTGTTTCCAAAAGGCTATTGGTGGTAATTTAAAAGATGCCTTTGTTAAAGGATATCTACTACCAGGATGAAGGATTGTAAACCAGGCATACTTACATACTGGTGTATGTCCCCTTTGGCAGAATCCACTCTTCTTTGAGCTTCTTATTCCTTAGTTTTTAAGAAAAATAGGATTTAAAAAGTATGCAAATTTTACAGTAGGAACACTGGACCGAGCTCACAGCAGTCCGGCGTATTCATGAGGGGGTGGTCCGAGGTGCTGCTTCTTCCCCGGACCGCCCCCCACGCCATAGGCCGGCGGTGACTGCTGGGCTACATGCGGCAGTCACTGGCTTCTAGTCCCGCCCCATCATGAATATGCCGGATCGCTGTGAGCTTGGTCCGGCGTTCCTATTGTACAGCGCTGCAGTGTCTGCTAGCGTTATCAGAGGTTTCCGATAAGCAGTTTATCACTGCTAAAAATGGGGTAGTGCTAGGAGCTGCTCACTTTAGTAAACAGCTCCTAGTGCGTTGTTTTTAGGTGACAGGTAGAGATGAGCGAACATGCTCGTCCGAGCTTGATGCTCGGTCGAGCATTAGGGTACTCGAAACTGCTCGTTGCTCGGACGAATACTTCGCCCGCTCGAGAAAATGGCAGCTCCCGCCGTTTTGCTTTTTGGCGGCCAGAAACAGAGCCAATCACAAGCCAGGAGACTCTGCACTCCACCCAGCATGACGTGGTACCCTTACACGTCGATAGCAGTGGTTGGCTGGCCAGATCAGGTGACCCTGGGATAGACTAGCCGCTGCCCGCGCTGCTCGCATCATTCTGTGTCTGGATGCCGCTAGGGAGAGAGCTGCTGCTGGTCAGGGAAAGCGTTAGGGTGTTCTATTAGCTTACTGTTAGGCAGGAGTGATTCTCAAAGAACCCAACAGCCCTTCTTAGGGCTACAATAACGTTATACTTTTTTTATTTTAATTTGCATCTAGTACCATTTTGTGAGGAATTAGCAGGGGGACTTGCTACCGTTGTGTTTAGCTCTTAGTGGCACACATATCCATAGCAAAGACCGAAGTGGGAAAATTTAGTAGGGGTTGGATTTCAATTAGGCACTAACTCAGTGTCATCTCATCTGGCATAGTAGTGTGCTTTGATACTTGGCTAGAAAATAGCCATAGGAGAATACAAAGAGCTTACTTACGCATACAGTAGCGTTCTATATATTTGATTTCTGGTTGATCTGCTGGTGGCTGTACTTTCTGCAGTGCATGTACTAGCCAATTCTGAGCAATTTGTAGTGAGACTTGCGACCGCTGTGTTCTGCGCTTAGTGACGCACATATCCATAGCAAAGACCGAAGTGGGAAAATTTAGTAGGGGTTGGATTTCAATTAGGCACTAACTCAGTGTCATCTCATCTGACAGTAGTGTGCTTTGATACTTGGCTAGAAAATAGCCATAGGAGAATACAAAGAGCTTACTTACGCATACAGTAGCGTTCTATATATTTGATTTCTGGTTGATCTGCTGGTGGCTGTACTTTCTGCAGTGCATGTACTAGCCAATTCTGAGCAATTTGTAGTGAGACTTGCGACCGCTGTGTTCTGCGCTTAGTGACGCACATATCCATAGCAAAGACCGAAGTGGGAAAATTTAGTAGGGGTTGGATTTCAATTAGGCACTAACTCAGCGTCATCTCATCTGGCATAGTAGTGTGCTTTGATACTTGGCTAGAAAATAGCCATAGGAGAATACAAAGAGCTTACTTACGCATACAGTAGCGTTCTATATATTTGATTTCTGGTTGATCTGCTGGTGGCTGTACTTTCTGCAGTGCATGTACTAGCCAATTCTGAGCAATTTGTAGTGAGACTTGCGACCGCTGTGTTCTGCGCTTAGTGACGCACATATCCATAGCAAAGACCGAAGTGGGAAAATTTAGTAGGGGTTGGATTTCAATTAGGCACTAACTCAGTGTCATCTCATCTGGCATAGTAGTGTGCTTTGATACTTGGCTAGAAAATAGCCATAGCAATAGGATAGCATTGTTTGGTTTTAAAAACTCAAAAAAAAACAAAAAACACAAAAAAAAAAAAAACACACAAAAAAAAACAAAAAAAAGTAAAAAAAAAAATAAAGTTATAACTCTCATTTTAAAAATGTTTAACCCGAGGGCTAGGGGTAGAGGACGAGGGCGGGGACGTGGGCGTCCAACTACTGCAGGGGTCAGAGGCCGTGGTCCTGGGCGGGGTGAGACACCACCTGCTGATGAGGGAGCAGGGGAACGCCGCAGAGCTACACTCCCTAGGTTCATGTCTGAAGTTACTGGGACTCGTGGTAGAGCACTGTTGAGGCCAGAACAGTGCGAACAGGTGATGTCGTGGATTGCTGACAATGCTTCGAGCAATTTGTCCACCACCAGTCAGTCTTCCACGCAGTCCACCCATGTCACCGAAATCGGCACTCCTCCAGCTCCTGCACCTCAGCCTCCTCCCCCCCAGTCTGCCCCCTCCCAGGAAAATTTGGCATTTGAACCGGCATACTCTGAGGAACTGTTTTCTGGACCCTTCCCACAGTCACAAACCACTTGTCCGGTTGCTGCTGAGCAATTTTCCGATGCCCAGGTTTTCCAACAGTCACAGTCTGTGGGTGATGATGACCTTCTTGACGTAGTGGAAGTGTGTAAAGAGGTGTCCGACGATGAGGAGACACGGTTGTCAGACAGTGGGGAAGTTGTTGTCAGGGCAGGAAGTCCGAGGGGGGAGCAGACTGAGGGATCGGAGGATGATGAGGTGACAGACCCAAGCTGGGTTGAGAGGCCGGGTGAACACAGTGCTTCTGAGACGGAGGAGAGTCCTCGACCAGAACAGGTTGGAAGAGGCAGTGGTGGGGCCAGACGGAGAGGCAGGGCCAGAGCTGGTGCATCAGCGCCAAATGTGTCAACTAGTGAAGCTCCCGTGGCGAGGGCTCCTGCGGCGAGGGCTAGATCTTCAGAAGTCTGGAGGTTCTTTAAGGAAACACCGGATGACCGACGGACTGTGGTGTGCAACATTTGCCAAACCAGGCTCAGCAGGGGTTCCACCACTACTAGCTTAACTACCACCAGTATGCGCAGGCATATGAATGCTAAACACCCCACTCAGTGGCAACAAGCCCGTTCACCTCCGGCCGTGCACACCACTGCTCCTTCCCCTGTGTCAGCTGCTAGTCAGCCCCCTGCCCAGGACCCTGCCACAAAAACCCCATCGTCGCCTCCACGATCCTCCACAGCATCCACCAGCGTTCAGCTCTCCATACCCCAGACGCTGGAGCGGAAACGCAAATATAGTGCAACCCACCCGCACGCCCAAGCCCTTAATGTGCACATCTCCAGATTGCTTAGCCTGGAGATGCTGCCCTATAGGCTAGTAGAGACCGAGGCCTTTCGCAACCTCATGGCGGCGGCCGCCCCTCGGTATTCGGTCCCCAGCCGCCACTACTTTTCCCGATGTGCCGTCCCAGCCCTGCACCAGCACGTGTCAGACAACATCATCCGTGCCCTGACCAACGCCGTTTCTGACAAGGTCCACCTGACCACGGACACGTGGACGAGTGCTGCCGGGCAGGGCCACTATATATCGCTGACGGCACATTGGGTTAACTTGGTGGAGGCTGGGACCGAGCCTGACACTGGGGCTGCTCATATACTGCCGACGCCGAGGATTGCGGGGCCTACCTCGGTCCAGGTGTTTCAGGCCTACTATGCCTCCTCCTCCTCCCACCCCTCCTCCACCTCCTCCTCCGAACTACCATCCGTGGGCACGGCGCCATCAGTCGGTAGCTCTAGGCACAGCAGCAGTGCCGTCGCTAAGCGACAGCAGGCGGTGCTCAAACTGCTGAGCCTAGGCGACAAAAGGCACACCGCCCAAGAGCTATTACAGGGCATCACGGCGCAGACTGATCTGTGGCTGGCACCGCTGAACCTCAAGCCGGGAATGGTTGTGTGTGACAACGGCCGTAACCTGGTGGCGGCTCTGCAACTCGGCAGACTGACACATGTGCCATGCCTGGCCCATGTGTTAAATCTGATAGTTCAGCGTTTCCTCAAGACATACCCCAATCTGTCTGATTTGCTCACGAAGGTGCGCCGCATCTGTGCGCATTTCAGGAAGTCCAGCCCAGATGCTGCCACTCTCAGGGCAGCGCAGCGCCGCCTCCAACTGCCCGCTCACCGACTGTTGTGCGACGTGCCCACGAGGTGGAATTCAACACTGACCATGTTATCCAGAGTTTACCAGCAGCGCAGAGCGATTGTAGACTGCCAGATGTCAACTTCCACCAGAACTGGTAGTCAGGTCAGTCAGCTTCCTCAAGTCTACAATGAGGAGTGGACGTGGATGTCTGATATCTGTCAGGTGCTGAGTAACTTTGAGGAGTCAACACAGATGGTCAGTGGCGATGCCGCCATCATCAGCCTCACCATCCCGCTGCTTGGCCTGTTGAAAAACTCTCTGGTCAGCATGAAGTCGGAAGCTTTGCGCTCGTCACAAGAGACAGGGGAAGAATATTCCCTTGTTGATAGCCAAAGCACCCTCAGGTCTGTTTCTCAGCGCATATCGGAGGAGGTGGAGGTGGAGGAGGATGAGGAGGAAGAGGAGGAGAATGTTGGTGAGACACAAGAGGGGACCATTGTTGAGTCCTTTACTGTTCAGCGTGTATGGGCAGAAGAAGAGGAGTTGGAGGAGTTGGAGGAGGAGGAAATGGACAGTCAGGCCAGTGAGGGGAGTGAATTCTTACGCGTTGGTACTCTGGCGCATATGGCAGATTTCATGCTAGGCTGCCTATCCCGTGACCCTCGCGTTCAAAGAATTTATTCCAGCACCGATTACTGGGTGTTCACTCTCCTGGACCCACGGTACAAGCAAAATCTTTCCACTCTCATCCCTGCAGAGGAAAGGAGTGTGAGAATGCATGAATACCAGCAGGCCCTGGTGCACAAGCTGAAACAGTATTTCCCTTCTGACAGCGCTAGCGGCAGAGTGCGTAGTTCTGCGGGACAAGTAGCGAGGGAGAGTAGGCGAGCAGGCAGCTTGTCCAGCACTGGCAAGGGTACGCTTTACAAGGCTTTTGCCAGCTTTATGTCACCCCAGCAAGACACTGTCACCTGTCCCCAGTCTCGGCAGAGTAGGGCTGATCTTTACAGAAAGATGGTGAGGGAGTACGTAGCTGACCATACCATCGTCCTAAATGATCACACAGCTCCCTACAACTACTGGGTTTCAAAGCTGGACATGTGGCACGAACTGGCGCTGTACGCCTTGGAGGTTCTTGCCTGCCCTGCCGCTAGCGTCTTGTCCGAGCGGGTTTTCAGTGCAGCTGGTGGCATCATCACCGATAAGCGTACACGCCTGTCGACTGACAGCGCTGACAGGCTGACGCTTATTAAAATGAATAAAGGCTGGATTTCTCAGAATTTCCAATCTCCACCAGGTGAAGGAAGCTCAACCTGAATAATTGATCCACTCCTCCTCCTCCTCATTTTCCTCCTTCTCCTCCTCTTTGTACAGTAAAGCAGAGGAAAATGGCTATTTTTTGACAGGGCCCACTGGCTCTTGCTATAGTACTTCATGCATTTAATTTTTCTGGAGGGCCACCTACCCGGTCCTCTGTTTGAAACAATTTTTGTGAGTGCCACATACAGGCACTCAATCTATTCCATTTTACTGCAGGGCCACCTACCTGCTCCTCTGGTTTGAAACATTTTTGGGACTGCCACATACAGGCACTCAATCTATTCCATTTTACTGGAGGGCCACCTACCTGCTCCTCTGGTTTGAAAAATTTTTGGGACTGCCACATACAGGCACTCAATCTATTCCATTTTACTGCAGGGCCACCTACCTGCTCCTCTGGTTTGAAACATTTTTGGGACTGCCACATACAGGCACTCAATCTATTCCATTTTACTGGAGGGCCACCTACCTGCTCCTCTGGTTTGAAAAATTTTTGGGACTGCCACATACAGGCACTCAATCTATTCCATTTTACTGCAGGGCCACCTACCTGCTCCTCTGGTTTGAAACATTTTTGGGACTGCCACATACAGGCACTCAATCTATTCCATTTTACTGCAGGGCCACCTACCTGCTCCTCTGGTTTGAAACATTTTTGGGACTGCCACATACAGGCACTCAATCTATTCCATTTTACTGGAGGGCCACCTACCTGCTCCTCTGGTTTGAAAAATTTTTGGGACTGCCACATACAGGCACTCAATCTATTCCATTTTACTGCAGGGCCACCTACCTGCTCCTCTGGTTTGAAACATTTTTGGGACTGCCACATACAGGCACTCAATCTATTCCATTTTACTGCAGGGCCACCTACCTGCTCCTCTGGTTTGAAACATTTTTGGGACTGCCACATACAGGCACTCAATCTATTCCATTTTACTGCAGGGCCACCTACCTGCTCCTCTGGTTTGAAACATTTTTGGGACTGCCACATACAGGCACTCAATCTATTCCATTTTACTGGAGGGCCACCTACCTGCTCCTCTGGTTTGAAACATTTTTGGGACTGCCACATACAGGCACTCAATCTATTCCATTTTACTGCAGGGCCACCTACCTGCTCCTCTGGTTTGAAACATTTTTGGGACTGCCACATACAGGCACTCAATCTATTCCATTTTACTGGAGGGCCACCTACCTGCTCCTCTGGTTTGAAAAATGTTTGGGACTGCCACATACAGGCACTATCCAAATTAAATTGTCTCCATAGCAGCCTCCACACGTTGTCTCCATTGCTACCTCCAAAAGTCGTCCATATAGCTGCCTCCATACATCGTCCCTTTATCAAACGAGGTGTGTCAGGCAGAAATTTGGGTTGTTTTCATGGATTACACATCAAAGTTGTTAACTTTGTCGCCACCCTGCTGTGTTATCCACAAAATATACTGGCAAACTTTTACCATTTAGGGATATTATTTCAGCGCTTCTTGCGCATCTGTTTACATTCCCCTCACCCGCCATATCCTAAACTTATAAGAACGCTACTACACTTGATCTTATACAAAAGGTTCTTAGAAGTGCTGTTTGGGGAGTAGCCTAGAGACAGGGGCTTGGATTGGCAAAAGCTCGCCTGGCTGCAGAGCGCCAGCTCCATCCCAAGATCCAACTAACATAGTTGCAGCACCTTTAATCTACTACTAGTTCACTGCCTCCATAATAATAATAATAATAATCTTTATTTATATAGCGCCATCATATTCCGTAGCGCTTTACAAATCATAGGAAACAAATACAAATGTATTGTAACAGAGCACAACATTTGTATGGAACAACAGGAGTGAGGTCCCTGCTCGCCAGAGCTTACGGTTTATGAAGATGATGGGGTAACACGAGGTAAAAGAATATTTAACGGTCAAGCCATTCTTCTTAGGGAATAGAACAAAATATAATAAATGGAATTGCTGTCGCTTGAACCACTCAGCCGTCATCTTATATACCAGGTCCAGGGTGAATGGGACTGCAGAGAAGTCTGGTGCCTGTTGGTTGCTGGATAACAGATGGGAGGACGACACAGGACGGGTTAGTAGAAGAGTTAAAACTTCATGCAGTTAATGAGTGTTATAGGCTTGCCTAAAGAAATGGGTTTTAAGAGCACGTTTGAAACTTTGGAGGTTAGGTATTAGTCTGATAGTCCAGGGCAGAGCATTCCATAGAATTGGTGCAGCTCTAGAGAAGTCTTGGAGACGCGAGTGGGAGGTCCGCACTAGGGTAGAGGTTAATCTAAGATCACTGGCGGATCTAAGAGCACGGGTTGGGCGATAGACTGAGATAAGAGAGGAGAGGTAGGGGGGTGCAGCATTATACAGAGCTTTATGGATGAGGGTTATTATTATTTTAAACTGTATTCGAAAGGAGACTGGCAGCCAGTGCAGCGACTGGCATGAACTGTAAGCATACATGGTCCCCTTATCAAACGAGCTGTGTCAGGCAGAATTTTGGGTTGTTTTCATGGCTTCCATGTTAACTTTGTCGCCACCCTGCTGTGTAATCCACAAAATATACTGGCAAACTTTTATCATGTACCGATATTATTTGAGCGCTTCTTGCTCACCTCCTTTGGTTCCTCTCTGACACCCATTGGTTTGAAGCCTGAGTCCAATTAGGGTATGTCGCCATGCCACTCTCTAGCCTGCTGCCGCTGCCTCTGCCTCTGCATGCCGTCCCCTATAGTGTCAGGGTCAATTATTGGATGTTTTACATGCTATCTAGCTTCATTCGGTCACTCTGTCATGGCCATGCTGTTGCCCATAATTTCGGCATAATGGTGCGATTAAGCAGCCTCAGAGGCATCCATGCATGCTGCCCCTGCTGTTTCCTGTCCATTTCCGTGGTGTTTCCATCCTTTTCTGAGGTTCCCAGGTGTTTGGCCAAGCTTCCCTGTGCAGAGCCTTGGTCCCCTTGAAAAATGCTCGAGTCTCCCATTGACTTCAATGGGGTTCGTTATTCGAGACGAGCACTCGAGCATCGGGAAAAGTTCGTCTCGAATAACGAGTACCCGAGCATTTTAGTGTTCGCTCATCTCTAGTGACAGGTCCTCTTCAAACTATAATTTATAACTTCAAACTTATAATTTAACTTTCAAAATTGTGTCGCAAGATCAGCACTCACATGCACCAGGAAGAAGAAGGTGAACTCCGGCAGACCTCAGCGGGGGAAGCGACACATGCAGGAAATTGGATGCACGATCTTAGTGAATCGCGGCAGCTCCAAATCCTCGTCAGACATGATGGATCGACGGCGCCAATGGGACGGGTAAGTAAATGTGCTCCAATGTGACTGATCTTGCAGTACCTTGTCCGGCCACTATACAGTATAGCAGACCAGTTCCAGTACATTGCAGCTGATCTGGAGGGTGTTGAACTTGAGACAACCAGATAGTGATAAAATACAATGGGCCATGAATGGTAGGGATGAGGAGGAACGCCTTAAATGTATTATTTGTTTTACCATTTGAACTGACAAGAAGAAGATTGATGTGTATTTCTTGTATCCGAGTATTATCATGGAGCTTACAATGGGTGGAGTGTAGTATGGGAATTACCGGAGCCTTAGTAGGTAGGAAGTCACACATCAATACAAGAATATCTGCCCCTTCAAGTATCCAGTGTTGTCCTAAAATAACCACATTCTGCTACATTGTATCTGCTGCAATAATGTAACATTCTGCCTTCTCCAAACTTTCTTCAGAAGCAGAGAGAAGTGTACACAGGGCTGTATAAATATTATTCTGCGCTATATTCTGGATTAGTAACGTGGGGATTATGTGCTGCTCGTATAACAGGGAGTGGCGAGCGGCAGGGGCTGAGGATAAAGTTCACTCATCTGGTGTAATATATGTGTCACGGGCGTGCTGGGAGCTCAGACATGGATCCCATTACACGTGTAATTATCCCCGTGTTGTTACTGTCATGTTGCTTATGGAAATCCACCTGAGGAGGCGCAGATCTCTGCACATGATATTTACATTAACACTGTACAGGCAGTCCCCGGGTTACATACAGGATAGGTTCTTTAGGTTTGTTCTTAAGTTGAATTTGTATGTAAGCTGAAACTGTATACTTTATAATTGTACATCTAGACAAAAAAAAAAAAATTCCCCAGTGACAATTGGAGTTTCAAAATGTTTTGCTGTAATTGGACCAAGGATTATCAATAAAGCTTCATTACAGACACCTTACAGCTGATTATTGCAGTCTAGGACTATAGTAACATCCAGAGAGATCACCAGAGGTCACAGTGGACAGAGGGGTCCGTCTGTAACTAGGGGTCATCTGGAAGTCGGGTGCCCTTAAGTAGGGGACTGTCTGTAGTATTTTTGAGGCTTGTCCCATCAATGATGAGAGACCTGTATGTGTACAGAGCCTCCGAAACACATAGGGCCAGATTTACTAAAGCCGCTGCGCCAGTTTGCTGTCCGACTTTGCAAACTGCTTGCACAGGTACTTAAGAAGTGTCCGCGCCACATATGAGTCCCACCTGGTTCATTTGTGTCCCGGCTACACTATACCCGGCGCAACACAAAATTCTGCACTAAAGGGGGCGTTCCGGTGCTCAGCCGGACTGTGCGCCACATTTATCATGCGGAGTCCGACAGAAGTGTGTTCCACGGCCCATGTTAAAGGTGGACCAAAAAAAAAATAGCTGATGGTATGCTGTCTAATCAGGTCACCCTTTAGATAAATAAGCTTTTTAAAAACCTGTAAATGTACCAGAGGCTCTCTGATGATTACTAATTATGCATGGCCCCACGGCCTGACAGTCTCCGCCCACACAGCGGTCAGAGAGCGGGTGATGTCACTGTCTCTCCTGCAGTTCTTGTGCTATGAGTGGTCAGAGCATTGCATCCATACACCCTGCTATAATCGTGCAGAGCTCTCTGACCGCTGTATGGGCGGAGCCAGCTGGGTCCACGGCCATGCATAATAAGTAATCCCCAGAGCTCATTTACATATTTTACAAAGCTTATTTCTCTGAACCTGTTTAGACATACTAAAACAAGCCTCGGCACGGGTCGGGGAGGTGAGTATTTAACATGAACCATCAACTATTCTGATGGTAGATGTCCTTTAAAGCGTTTTTTCACGCCGTGTTCTGCACGTGCAAGCGCAATGCGTTTTTTCACTGATCAATTGCGATAGAAAAGATAGACCTTGGTCCTGTGTTGAAAACACCAAAAAACGCGTGTGAAAAACTGAACAAACTCTGACTGAAAACTGATTGAACTCTGATAAAAATGTCAGTTTTTCACTGACCAAACCCTGATCGCACCCTGATCAAACTCTGACGTGATCTGCAACGCAAGTGTGGAAGGGGCCTAAGAATTTTAGTTACAATTTTGTATTTAACCTAAAAAACACATCTCAACCCTCATCCCTCAGTCCTGGCCTCCCAGCGTCCATTCCCAGCTTTCCATGTGAGTAATCTCTGTAGGAGTAGCACATACCAAACATTTCAGAACGATATGGACTCTACATGTTACATCTGCATGATACACGCGGTGATGCATTTCATGGTACATGTAGATGTCTATAAGCCACTCGTGTGCACAGTATATACAGTGTATGAAACACGGCTGCAGCCGATATAAAGGTGATGCTGTTTCATTAAAGGAATATCTTATATTTATCACAAATATAAGATGTAATGTGCGACTGACATATACAACAAACATCAAACATGAAAACTGTCCAATAGAAATACTTTCCTTGTTGCCCTTACCAACCCAACAGAGTGAAGAGCTGAATCTATTGGATCAGAATCAAAGTTGCTTCAATTGTCCTTAAAAATTGGTATATAGCCCCCTCCAGTCCACTAATACACAGATTTTCCATGAAAAAGGTTCTAGTTTCATTAATTTTTTTATTTTCCGTCACCTGAAAAATCCTACCTCTGTGTATGGAGTAGTAGCAGTAGGACTGTGAGATTTTTATTCTCGTGTAGTACTGGCAGGGCAGCCATCAGGAAATTCGGGGCCCCATACAGCAAAAGTGTCTGGGCCCCAACACACCCCAAAACCGAACAAGCCTCCTGCCCCCCGCAGTGACCTTTCACAAACAGGGTTTGAGGCCTGTTGCTACGACAAGGCACACTCTTCTGGTAGATTGCCAATAGGAGTCATACTATTGAACGTCACGTGCAATTTTTCACATTTTCATAAAAAAAGCTAAATCCTGCTATTGAGGGACCTGCTCAGGTTTCAAGTCACTTTGAGAGGCCTAAATAAAGTAAAACCCCATAAATTACTCCATTATAGAAACTACACCCCTCAACGTACGTAAAACAACTTTTATGAAGTTTGTTAACCCTTTAATTGGTTTACAGGGGTTAAAACAAAATCGGATGCAATTTCGAAATTACATTTTATTTGGCTAAATTAATGTGTTTTTCATAAAATGTACAAATTCTCAGTGGATAAAATTCCAAAACGCTCCTCAAAATTTGATCCCCCATCTCTCCCGCGTATAACAATACCCCATATGTGGTGGTAACCTGCTGTATGGGCACACGCCAGGGCATTGAGGGGGAGCTGCGCCATTCAGAGCAGATTATGCATTGTCACTTTTTATTGGCTATACAATCTTTATTTTTTTGGCAATTTGGACATTTAAGGGCTTATTTTTTGCGACATGAGATGCACTTTACAAATACTTCATTTAAGTGGGTCTATAGCTTTTCGATGAGATTTTATTAACTCTTTAATGTATGGAGGAAAAGAAAATTGTCAATTTGGGGTTTCTTTTTTTTTATATTTTGGGGGTCGTACACCATACACTAAAAATACTATAATATTTTCATTCTATAGATCACTACGATTACGGTGATACCTCATTTATATAGTTTTTCATTTATTTTTACAATTTTACTGTAGAAAAACTAATACAGAGGAAATCTTATTTGTTTCTGCATCGCCATCTTTTCGGGAACTTAACCTTAATATTTTTTGGTTGACAGAGCTAGTTTAGGGCTTATTTTTTACGTGTTGAGTTGTTCTTTCAATTGGTACCATTTTGGGGCACATAACTTTTTTTGATCACTTTTTAGAACATTTTTGTAAAGGGATTTTATGAAAATTTATATTTTTGGCGAGTTTTTCGGGTTTTGTTTTTACGGCGTTCACCGTACGGGTCCAATAATGTTTCTGACTTATTGTACAGATTGTTACGGACGCGGTGATACCAAATATGTGGGGGGTTTTGGTGATTTTCAGGTATTTTTACTTTATTAGATGTGTATAGGGAATGTTTGTGTTTAGGGGACTTTAACTCTATTTAATTAATTATTTTTATTAAAAATTGTGTTTATTCAGTGTTTTTAACTTTTTTTTCTTTACTTTTACAGGTTAGCTTGAACAAGTGATCCACTGATCACTTGTTCAAGCTATTCTTCACCTAATACAGTGTAATACAGATGTATTACACTGTATTATGTGAAACACTGAGCATGCTGCGCATGCTCAGTGTGTCACAGCCGGGTCCTGCCAGGAGGCACGGACCCGGCACCCGGAAAGAAGATCGCGCAGCCCCGGGCACCGGCAGTCCCGGGGCTGCGATCAGAGCAGCGGGACCCCCCCGGTAAGCGCCGCGGGGGGGGTCCGAATCCTGTTAAATGCCCCTAGCTGACCGCGGCGTGTTAGGGGTTAACACCCGCGATCGGAGAAATCTCCGATCGCGGGTGTTAGAGGAGGGTGTCTTAGAGTCCGGGCCCCCCTAGTGTCTTAGAGTCCGGGCCCCATAGGGCAGTACCAGTTGTACTGCCCTATCGGCGGCCCTGAGTACTGGGGATGTGTCCTCACACTGCTGTGCTCTGTGCAGCCACTATTAGGCAATAGACTTGGAGATGTGTGTAACCATACATTTGTGCATGTTGTTAGTCGCAGTAGGACTGTGAGATATAGATTTTTATTCTAGGATTGTACTGGGAATGTGTCCTCACACTGCTGTGCTCTGTGCAGCCACTATTAGGTAATAGACCTGGAGATGTATCATACCTTTGTGTGTGTTGTTAGTCGCAGTAGGATTGTGAATATTGCATTTATATTCCAGAATTGTAGCTTTTCCAAAGACAATAGTACACTGTAGTTCATCCTCACACTGCTGTGCTCTGTGCACTGAACTGCTGTACAGCCCCATACCACTAGTTAAGTAAAAGTTGTATTGGATAATTAATACCAAAGCATTCAGTGAGAGAATAGGGGAATGACTATAGAGCAGGTCCATGCAAAGAGCACAGCAGTGTGAGGACACAACCTTGGTGTAAATGTAAAAGATCTACTATCCTAGAATGTAAATCCAATTTTCTTTTACCCAGAATTACATTCTAACACCTTCCACTTGGCCTTGGTTGGGCAGACAGCACCCAGCACCCTTTGGGAACTAGACACGAGAAGGTGAAGCGGTACCTGTGGCCCCACCCATGGGACACTAAAATGGGAAGCAACATGATTTTTCTTCATTTAACCACAGATTTTGCTAGAAAAGGTATGATACAGGACACTTGACCTACAAGACAATAAGTTTAGTGTATACAAGACCCAGGAGCTAGCAATCTGATGTCTATTTGCAGCACTGACGGCACTGCTACATATTAGGTAAAGGTCACTTGCTTTTTATAGGCGCAGGTCTATTGTCATCCCAAAAGCTGCAATGTGAGGGGTAGGTGCCAGTAAGTGCATCACCCTCTCAGGAGGCCATTAGGACATCTCAGCCGCTGATAAGGAGTCTCAGGTCCTCACCAGGGACCACTCTTCTACACATTCCTCCAGGTTACAGGTTAAAGTGGATGTTAGGGTTAAATGTGGAGTTAAATCCCTGTGTCCCTGGTGGTCTGTGTGTATGTGCCGCCCTGTGCCCGCCTAATCTGTCTGCATTCCTCAGATAACAACTCCTGAAGTCCCTGGCACTGGCTGGGGGCTGGTAATGCCTCAGGAGTCCTAGCAGATTGTCTCTGTAGTCTGAACCTGCTCTACACAGAGCTGTCTAATGTCTCTAAAGAGAGCTGTCTAATGCGTCCTAGTCTAATGTATCTAGGTCTAAAGAGTGCAGTCTAATGGATATCTAAAGAGAACAGTGTTATGCATCCATGTCTAAAGAGGGCAGTCTAATGTATCCAAGTCTAAAGGGAGCTGTCTAATTTACAGAAGTCTAAAGAGAGCTGTCTAATTTACAGAAGTCTAAAGAGAGCAGTCTAATTTACAGAAATCTAAAGAGAGCAGTCTAATGTATCCAAGTCTAAAAAAGCAGTCTAATTTACAGAAGTCCAAAGAGATCGGTATAATTTACAGAAGTCTAAAGAGAGCAGTCTAAATTATAAAGAGAGCAGTTTAAAGTATCCAATCATAAAGATAGCAGTCTAATATATGCAAGTCTAAAGAGAGCTGTCTAATGTATCATGTCTTTCGACAGTGGTCTAATGTATAAAAGTATAAAGAAAGCAATTTAACGTATCCCAGTCTAAAGACAGCAGTCTAATGTATCTAAGACTTTCCACAGAGCAGTCTAATGTATCTAAGACTTTCCACGGAGCAGTCTAATGTATCTAAGACTTTCCACGGAGCAGTCTAATGTATCTAAGACTTTCCACAGAGCAGTCTAATGTATCTATGACTTTCTGCAGAGCAGTCTAATGTATCTAAGACTTTCCACAGAGCAGTCTAATGTATCTATGACTTTCTGCAGAGCAGTCTAATGTATCTAAGACTTTCCACAGAGCAGTCTAATGTATCTAAGACTTTCCACAGAGCAGTCTAATGTATCTAAGACTTTCCACAGAGCAGTCTAATGTATCTATGACTTTCTGCAGAGCAGTCTAATGTATCTAAGACTTTCCACAGAGCAGTCTAATGTATCTATGACTTTCTGCAGAGCAGTCTAATGTATCTAAGACTTTCCACAGAGCAGTCTAATGTATCTATGACTTTCTGCAGAGCAGTCTAAAGAATCTACAGTTAGTCCAATGGAAAAAGTCCTTGTAAATGTATCTTTAAGCCTCCACAGAACAGTCTTATGCATTTTAGTCCAAAGAAAGCTCCGTAATGTATATGAGTCTCTACAGAGCAGTCTAATCTATTAATGACATTCCACAGAGCAGTCTAATCTATTAATGACATTCCACAGAGCAGTCTAAAGTATCTATCAGTCTCTATAGAGCAGTCTAATGCATTTTTGACTCAATACAGAACAATAGCGTATATATCCAAATCTAATAAGAGCAGTCTAATTTGAGTCAATAGAAAATCTAATCTAACTAAGTCTAAAGACAGCAGTCTAATATATCTAATTATGAAATCTAATAATGTGTCTGAGTCCCCACAGAGCGGTCTAATGCATCTTCGAGTCTTTACAGAACAGTCTAGCATATCTATGTCTAAAAAGAGTCAAATGTATCTATGCGTCTCTATAGTCTAATGCAGCTCTGATTCTAAACAGAGCAGTCTACTGTATCTGTGTGTAAAGAGAGCAGTCTAATTATATATATATATATGAGTCTCTAAAGAACAGTCTCATAAATCATAGAGAATGGTCTAATGTATGTTCAGTATTTCTAATATAGAAGTGTAATGTATCTTCGGGGAGCAGTTATTACTCTATAATGTCTCATTACATTTGTATATGTCCCCCATGATCTGTACAACGCTGCAGAATATGGTGTTGCTATATAAATAACGATTTATCTACTTGAGGCTTTATTAATTTATTTTCTGGAGAAATCTCTGGAGAATCTCTGAGCGGGTAGAGAAATACATTGGGTTTTATGGTGCGCTGTCTCTTTAAGTGCTCCTTGATGACAATAGAGGATATTTTGGGGTCTATGGACACAGCTGACGCGTCCCATTAAATTACACGTTGGGTCGCTCATTGTTTGAGGACAACGGCCTCCATAAATCTCCTCGCTCCTAATTGTTTTCTCTCATTGATTCCGCTGTAATTGTTCATTAATGGCGGCGATTGGGGCAGGAATCTATTATTCACTTTGTTAGCGGCAGAATGATGTTGGAGGCTCAGCCACTCGTCTACGAGAGTCTATTCATCAACGTCCTGAAGGTATGTGAGCAAATCCACATGGACATTCCCAGTGTTTGCAGTGCGGAGAGGTTAGGACTAAATAAAATCGGAATATTTCTAATAACAATAAGTGTTAAATGTTTTAATTCTTGGATATCAGGGCTATAAAGAATACAGCATTTAAAGGTGATGTCACCCATTCTTAAATTGTAGTAATAAAGGAAAAGAGTTTTTTTGTGCTTTGGCTAAAAATCTGAATATTAGACAGGGTTCAGTGTGGAATTATATGGACCATACTATAGGATGAACTGCAATGGTGGAGCAAGGAGCCATTGGCTTCCCTCTACGATGTTGTGCCTTTGCCACTGCTGTGTATGCTGTGCCATATGGTGCGGGGTGGTGCTACAGAAAGGGAGGTATCAGGTGAGGGGAGGCATATGGTGGGGGCTACAGAGAGGGTAGCAAAAGGGTGGGGAGTGCAGAAATGGAAGTATAAAGTTGGGGAACTTTAGGCATAATGTGAAGGGCTAAAGAAAGGGAGGTATAAGATAAAGGGCTATAGGAAAGGAGGGATAGGGTGTGGGGGAGGCATGAACAAAGGCATAAGGTGGGGGCTACAGAAAGGGAGGCATAAGGTGGGGGCTACAGAAAGGGAGGCATAAGGTGGGGGCTACAGAAAGGGAGGCATAAGGTGCGGGCTACTGAAAGGGAGGCATAAGGTTGGGGGCTACATAAAGGGAGGCATAAGGTGGGGGCTACTGAAAGGGAGGCATAAGGTGGGGGCTATAGAAAGGGAGGCAAAAGGTGGTGGCTACTGAAAGGGAGGCATAAGGTTGGGGGCTACAAAAAGGGAGGCATAAGGTGGGGGCTACTGAAAGGGAGGCATAAGGTTGGGGGCTACAGAAAGGGAGGCATAAGGTGGGGGCTACTGAAAGGGAGGCATAAGGTGGGGGCTATAGAAAGGGAGGCATAAGGTGGGGGCTACTGAAAGGGAGGCATAAGGTTGGGGGCTACAGAAAGGGAGGCATAAGGTGGGGGCTACTGAAAGGGAGGCATAAGGTTGGGGGCTACAGAAAGGGAGGCATAAGGATGGGGGCTACAGAAAGGGAGGCATAAGGTGTGGGCTATAGAAAGGGAGGCATAAGGTGGGGGCTACAGAAAGGGAGGCATAAGGTGGGGGCTACAGAAAGGGAGGCATAAGGTGGGGGCTATAGAAAGGGAGGAAAAAGGTTGGGGGCTACAGAAAGGGAGGCATAAGGTGGGGGCTATAGAAAGGGAGGCATAAGGTGGGGGCTAGTGAAAGGGAGGCATAAGGTGGGGGCTACAGAAAGGGAGGCATAAGGTGCGGGCTACAGAAAGGGAGGCATAAGGTTGGGGACTGCTGAAAGGGAGGCATAAGGTGGGGGCTACAGAAAGGGAGGCATAAGGTGGGGGCTACAGAAAGGGAGGCATAAGGTGGGGGCTACAGAAAGGGAGGCATAAGATGGGGGCTATAGAAAGGGAGGAAAAAGGTTGGCGGCTACAGAAAGGGAGGCATAAGGTGGGGGCTACTGAAAGGGAGGCATAAGGTGGGGGCTACAGAAAGGGAGGCATAAGGTGTGGGCTATAGAAAGGGAGGCATAAGGTGTGGGCTACAGAAAGGGAGGCATAAGGTGGGGGCTACAGAAAGGGAGGCATAAGGTGTGGGCTATAGAAAGGGAGGCATAAGGTGGGGGCTACAGAAAGGGAGGCATAAGGTGGGGGCTATAGAAAGGGAAGAAAAAGGTTGGCGGCTACAGAAAGGGAGGCATAAGGTGGGGGCTACTGAAAGGGAGGCATAAGGTGGGGGCTACTGAAAGGGAGGCATAAGGTGGGGGCTACAGAAAGGGAGGCATAAGGTGCGGGCTACAGAAAGGGAGGCATAAGGTGCGGGCTACAGAAAGGGAGGCATAAGGTTGGGGACTGCTGAAAGGGAGGCATAAGGTGGGGGCTACAGAAAGAAAGGCATAAAGTGGGGGCTACAGAAACTGAGGCATAAGGTGGGGGCTACAGAAACTGAGGCATAAGGTGGGGGCTACAGAAACTGAGGCATAAGGTGGGGGCTACAGAAACTGAGGCATAAGGTTGGGGGCGGTTGGTTAAAACTTTTGTTTTTCAAGGCAATCCTTATGAGAAAATTGATTCTGGATTATAATTCTGCACTGCCTGTCAATTTCTGGGCAGAAAAAAATCTGCAATTTTTATAACTCCCATACACTAAAATAGTTCTGCACCAGGAGCCTTTCATACAAGCATTTCTCACGTGTGAGTTTGTGCCTCAATTGCTGAGGAATGAATCCTGCTGAGAGTTGTAGTTGCACAGTTCTGGATGTCCCTATGTTATAATGTGGTTACTCATTCCTGGCAGGAGCGCTGTTCTCTCATTTTGGGCAATAACATTTACATTACTAATGGCACATGAAACCATATGTATATAGCATTATGAATCAAACCAAGCCAAATTTTGATTAATTTAAAAAAAAAATAGGAACAATTTTTCTACAAGAAAATCCCTCACAGCTGTATAAAGTTACACAGAGGAGACAGATGAAGGATGTCCATGTAAACTACATCAATCCTGCAAAAAATCCCTCGTCTGATACAGAATATACTGGGACTGGCGAGAAATATGGCCGCCGGAGTCCATGTAAATACTGATTGTGTCACTATATCTGTGCATCTTATATAGTGCTGCAGTCTTGTAGTCCTCGTATACTATTCATGAACATGGAAGATCTGGATGAGCGGAGACATTTGTTCCCTACAAGAGGTAACAACAGATCACTGAACCGTGTAAAGACACAGCTAAAGGTAATTATATGGTACAATGAATATATATTAACCATCGAAGATGTTTCTTATAGAAAAGGTGTAATTCATTGTAGCTATTAAGCCTCCTTAGTGCTGCGCTGCAGTGACACTACGGATGCCCATACACATTGGATGAATATCAGCCAGACCTGCTGATTATAGAAGGAGCAAACAACCTACTAATGTGCATGGAGACTTAAAGAGAGGTCAGGGTTGTTCATTTTCAGCATGTCCAATCCTTTCGTCTCACAGGACACAAGCATCTACAGGCCGAGCCAGCCATGCGCGGAATAAGTAATGTATTTTTCGGACTATAAGGCGCACCGTATTTTAAGGCGCGCCATCAATAAATGCCTGCTAAAACGTCTAGGTTCATATATAAGGCGCACCTGATTATAAGGATGAATGACCTGTGCACAGTTCAACACAGCTGTTGTCTGTAAGTATGGTTCATATATAAGGCGCACCGAATTGTAAGGATGAATGACCAGCAGGTGGCAGACCTGTGCACAGTTCAAGGCAGCTGTTGTCTGTAAGTACGGTTCATATATAAGGCGCACTGGACTATAAGGCGCACCTTTGATTTCTGACAAAATCAAAGGATTTTTTGTGCGCCTTATAGTCCGAAAAATACGGTAAGGCTTATTTGTCTTATTTAGAGTGTATGAGCTGCTTTTGGGTGATTATTTTGGTTTGTGCGACAAACCCCATATAGATCGATAAATATTGGGAGTCCCCAATAACCAAATTTGAACATTTATCTTAAGCGCTCATTCACATGTTGCATTTTGGCCTTCGTTTTGATTGCGTTTGTAACGCTTTACAACAGCTGAGGAGAGGTAATTTGTCTTATTACATTACTGTTTGCATTTGTTAACGCAATGTTAATAAAAATGTGTTAACAAAACGCATGCATTAATGTGTTTCTAACGCATGCGTTAAAATTGCGTTTCCGATGCGTTTTGTAAACGGAAACGTTAATTGTGATGTAATTAGGCAAATCACCTCTCCTCAGCTGTTGTAATGGGTTTCAAATGCAATTTAAACACAGGTAAAAAAACAATGTGTGAACGCGCCCTTAAAAAACAAATCATCGGTCCCATCTCTTATGAGGCCTGCACATGTATTTACACCTCAGCTGCACTGTGCAGTAGCAGGAGCTCGGTAACCATGCTAGGGGGAAAATTTTTCGACTTTCAAAAGGAAAACTGGCAGATTTTTTTCCCTTGATGCACCTGTATTTATGAAGTGCTGGCGCCACAATGTTGGTGGTTTTCTGACACAGAAATTTTTTTGGGGGTGCCGCTTATGAGTCCGACACTTTTCTGGCGCATCCAGTTTCCAAATTATTTTTTAGCCGCAATCTTTGCCGCACGATTATACCTGCTAAAAACTGGTATACACAGTCCTATTTCGCCTTCATGAATGGGGAAACAGTTCTTGACATTTTAGTCCGTGCGCCAAATCATTAATCCCTTGCACATCAAACTTACATCCCACTGAAAATTACCTGAGTGAAGTTGGCCCCCCCACCTTGTTCAAATCAAACAAAATTGGTGTCAAACGTTTGTGCTACGTTTGTGCTGGTTTGTGCAGCAGAAATTTTTGTTTGTGCCGTTATCGTTTTTAAGATTTTAATGAAAGTTTCCAGAGGTCATCAGAGGTCAACCAGCCCTCCCACGTTGCCCAAATCAAACAAAACTGGTGCTGAACAATTCTGCTACGCTTGTGCTGGTTTGTGCTGCTCAAATTTTTGTTTGTGCTGCTATTGTTTTGAATATATGAACAAAAAATTTAAGTTCAAAAGTTCAGCCAGCCCCCCCCACATTAACCGAATCAAACAAAACTGGTGTCAAACGTTAGTGCTACGTTTGTGCTGGTTTGTGCAGCAAAAATTTTCGTTTGTGCCGCTATCATTTTTAATATATTTATACTTTTTTGCAGAGGTCATCAGAGTTCATTTCTTCCAAAGTACAATGTGTTTGCTAGCTCCCCCTGGTGATCAAACCAGGGAAGTGTCACTAGGTTTGTTTTTTACCAGTTCATCCTAAACACCTCAAACACCTGAACATAGCTTAAAAATTATAGCGGCACAAACAAAAATTTTTGCTGCACAAACCAGCACAAACGTAGCACTAACGTTTGACACCAGTTTTGTTTGATTCGGTTAATGTGGGGGGGCTGCTTGAACTTTTGAACTTTAATTTTTTGTTCATATATTCAAAACAAAAGCAGCACAAACAAAAATTTGCGCAGCACAAACCAGCACAAACGTAGCAGAATTGTTCGGCACCAGTTTTGTTTGATTTGGGCAATGTGGGGGGGCTGGTTGACCTCTGATGACCTCTGGAAACTTTAATTAAAATCTCGAAAATGATGGCGGCACAAACAAAAATTTCTGCTGCACAAACCAGCACAAACGTAGCACAAACGTAGCACAAACGTTTGACACCAATTTTGTTTGATATGAACAAGGTGGGGGGGCCAACTTCACTCAGGTCTGAAAATTATAGTTTCCTGCATCACCCTGCGCCCAGTTTTATAAATGCCTGTCCTAGTAGTTTAGGTTGGATAAAGATGCATCCGTCAAGTTCAGCCTATAATCCTACAGAATTGGACTCCAAGAGGAAGAGTGGATCGTCCTTTTAAGCTAAATAACTGAATGTATTGTATACATTTTTGTGTATTTGTGTATGTTTTTATTTGTTTTGTAAGGTATATCAATAACATTTGTGATGCTTTATTCATTGTTTGATTCTGTGGAATGTATTGTACACCAATCTGTGCAGTTTGCTTAAACTTTGGTGATCTGTCATTGTACTCTAATCCACCCATTTCCCTAGTTACCTTTGTACCCACTCCACTTCGGCTATGTCCTACACATATACTGGTGCTGAGAGGAGAAGTAAATCGTTTCTTGGGTTTATTTATATATTGCAGACCAAGACAAACTTCAGATACAGCTATTTGGTAAACTAACCTACCATTGTCCCAAAAACCGGTGACAGGTTCCCGGAATGTACTGTCAAACTCCATCTTGATGAACCAGGGGCACTTACTTATAGATCCGGGCAGCGTGACTGTGGTAATCTTCTTATAGATGTTATCCATGGCCTTCCTTCTAAAATCAACATTTTAAATTATGCTAATGAGCCTGAAGGATGTTGGGGGCAGCCCCTTCATGCTCTGACTGTAACAATGTCCAGGAAAACGACTCCCCTTTTCCCCAGCACTTTCCCCTCCCTTTGCCTGCTATAATCTCACACAGCGGGAGGGGAGAAGTGCTCCTGCACAGCCTGTGAAGCTACAGCATAAAGGAGCTCTGGTAACACCCTCAGGCTTATAGCATAACTTTAAAAGTTGATTTTAGTACAACGGATAACAAATATAAGAAGATTACCACAGTCACAGAGCCTGGAGCTATGAGTAAGTGTCCCTGGTTATCATGATAAATTTTGATGGTAGATTTTCTTCAAGAAGTTGTTTTTTTCACAGTACGCCAACCTAGCGGTATTAAGTGATTCACTGCACCCCGCAACACACAGGAATGTTAATAGGGATTCACACTAACATCCACATAACTATGATTCACCATGAACTCATACAGTCACATCATGAAAGATTCTGTGCAGGAGAATACGTTGGAGCGTTACTTACTTGTGAGTGTGATGGGTCCAACTCGTATCACTCTCACACAGAGGCGTAACTACAGTGGTAGCAGCCATAGCAGCTGCAATGGGGCCCGCAGTGTCAGGAGGCCCCAGCATCTGACCTAACACTCTAAAGAATATAGGATGTGCACACTTATATACGTAGGTGTATAAATGTGTGTAATAGTGTATAAATCTGTGAGTACACAAATATGTATATTATCTGAGGGGGCCCTATTCAGGAGTCTGCTATGGGGCCCTGTCTCCTAGTTACGCCCCTGTTCTCACAGCTTGTGCTGACTGGAACGCCCGGCCCGAACGCTGACAACTAGAACTGAGCCGACGTGCTGAGTTAAGTTCTGGTTGTCAGCTTTCGGGGCCGGACGCTCCAGTTAGCTTATGCTGCGAGGGTGATACGAGTTGGACCCATCACACTCACAAGTGCATAAGGGGCCTCGGTCCTACAAACACTCAGGTTTCTGTAGACAATGAACTCGGCAGAACAAAGTACCTCCTCACAATGAGTGCCACTAACACCTCTCCTCACACCGCCGAATAAACAGAAACCTGAGTCACATCACAAGAAGGACGTGTAAAGTGCATCGATCATCATATACTGTATGCAGCAGCGTCTACAACACACAACCCATAAATTCAACAGAAACAGGTGAACGGTTATGGAGAAACAGTAACATAGCAAAGCGAGTGAGATTTTACCTGCTGTGGTGTTCTCAGTGAGACTTCAGCTATTTGGTAGACTAAGCTACCGGTGTCCAAAAAAACGGTGACAGGTTCCATAAAGGAAATGTACTGTCAAAATACGTCATGATGAACCAAGGACACTTACTCATAGATCCAGGCACCGTGACTTCGGTAATCTTCTCTTATTTGTTATCCTTGGTCAACTTTTAAAATTATGTTAATGAGCCATAAGGACTCTGGGGGGGCGGTGGCGTAACCAGAGCCCCTTCATGCCCTGACTTCAATGGCTGTAACAATGTGCAGGAGGACGCCTCTCCTAACCCTTGGCCGGCGTGAGAGAGTAATATTTTACCTGCTATGGTGTTCACCTCACAGAGGTTGTCCTGTCTCAGCTGTTAGAGCAGAACTAGCCAATATAGTTCTTGTCAAAACTGCTTGAGAAAGTTCTTGATGGGTCATCAATATCAGACTAGTGGGGGTCACACACCCGAGGACCCCGCTGACCATCTGATATCATCGACATCTCGGCTCCTGAATACTACCAGAGAACAACGCAGTAAGTCCAGCCCCATTCCTTGTATGGTGGCAGGTGGTGGGAACTGCAGTTTAGCTCCTAATCGAGTGAAGTTAAGCCACAAATCCCAATGCTGGACATGATACAGGGAATAGAGCTGGACTTATGGCTCTGTGGTGGATACCAGTTTTGGATAATTTCGTTGGGGGTCCATAAGTGTCATCCTCTCTGTCTTCTGCAGCCTGCATGTTTTTACATACATCCCAGGCTGCTCTGCCCATTCAGAGGAAAACTGTGTGATAGCTCAGTACTCCGTTATCTTCATAAGACTTCAAATGAAATCCACCATCAAAATCAAAAGGATAAACCAGGGACACTTAGGCCCCTTCCACACTAGCGAGTGTGATGCGATGAACTCGCATCACACTCGCAACGCAAGCTGCCGGGAACGCACGGCCCGAACGCTGCACCGCGGGATTGAACTGACATGCTGAGTTCACTCCCGCGGTGCAGCGTTCGGGCCGTGCGTTCCTGGCAGCTTGCGTTGCGAGTGTGATGCGAGTTCATCGCATCACACTCGCTAGTGTGGAAGGGGCCTTACTCATAGATTCAGGCATCTTTGGTAATCTTCTTATATTTTGCTATCCATGACCTCCTTCCTTCTAAAATCAACTTTAAAAATTATTCTAATGAGCCCAAAAGGCCATGGGGCATGTTACCTCTGCTCCCTCAGAACATAAACGCCCAATGTAACAGCCTGTGAAGCCAGAGCACAGAGGGGCCCTGGTAGAGCCTTTCAGGCTCATTGGCATAATTTTAAAAGATGATTTTAAGAAATAAGGATGCAATAGATAACAAATATAAGAAGATTACCACAGTCGCAGTGCCTGGATCTATGAGTAAGTGGATGACACTTAGGGACCCCCATCGTAATTATCTCTGATTATCTGGATCTGTGAGTGAGTGCCCCTGGTTAATCATGCTTCATATAAATGGTAGATTTCCTTTAATTCTTTTCAAACTATGATATGATTATTATATGAATTTTGCTTAAGGGGGATCTCTATAAATATGGAAAAATAGCAGGGGGCAGGGGTAAGAGAAAAAAAGAACAAATACTAACTCTGTTCTGGCTCCTGTTTTGTTCCAGTACTTCCAGTTTCAGCCTAACTGGAGGTCCTGGGTGGTCATGGGCCCCGGTTCATCCAATAAGTGGCCTCCTCATCATAAAACATCACTTCCTATTTTGTGCACTGGTCCATGGAGGCCACTCAATGGATGACCACCCTGAACTTCTGGTTGGGCTGAAACTGGAAGTACTGGAACAAAACCAGTCCATAGCAGCGAAAACCCATTTAAACTATCTTTATGAGGTCCCAGGAGAGCAGAGATAAGCGCTGCCACAGACTGAGCCAACAAACTGACTAACTTGATAGATGTATTTTATTTCACGTAAGATACACATTGGACATGAATATCTATTAGGCTTTTTGTTACATTTTGTGCTCTTACCACATGTTCTATTTGGCCACTGACCGATCACCAGACTCGTAATGTGATCATTTATCACATTTGTCACGCTTGACATTGCCAAGTGATATTATTGAGTTACCTTACACAATGGACTAAAGGTTTGTACTACTGACCACATCGAATTTGCTGATTTTGAAAAAAATTATGTTTTGCTAAGTCAATAAATCACGTGAATTGTTACATTGTATAAACTATACCTTACGATAACAATGGTTGACTGATGCACATTGAGTATTGACTCATAGAGGGAGAATCATTATGCCTTCTCCACCAATTCCTGGCTTCTCTGATTCACATGATACTTTGGGAGGGGGGCAGGTTTTGGGGGAGTGTAAATTGATTAGGGGCGTGAACGCCCAGCCTGCCAAATTTGCTATAGCTTATTACTGGCGGAGTTTACGCCCGGTGTTGAGTCTTACTCAAATGATGACGTTATTTTTTTGCTTTACGCCAGTTTTTTTAGCAGTTTTTTTATCAGTTTTGTTGCCCTGTGTACCATATTTATTATATGTCGGCGCAAAAATTTTGATTGTTTTCCAACACGCATGCCATCGTTTAGTTATACTCATAGTTTATACAGTTGAAAAGAGACACATGTCCATCAAGTTCAACCAAGGAAGGCAGGGATTCCCGTTATCTTTTTTTTTTGTTGCTCAATTTGGGCTTTTTAATCCCAACATTTTTCCTGCAATTCTAGATTTCCAAAACACTTTTTGGCACAAAAATAGACCAACAAAAAGTCAACCAACTTCTAAACTTCTTCATGAATGTGGTTTCACATTTCTGATGTTCATTTGTGCTTTGTACGGTGCGCCAAATACATTGAGGCCGTGCTCCACAATATCACATCACACTTCTGTAAGCTGACTGTATGACATTGCTGGTGGGGGCCGCCTTATGAGTAAAGTGGTGTGGACCCCAGGATGCACGCCCTTGGAGCCCTCCCTATAATCCAGCCCTGCCCTCATGCGGGTAGGAGTTGTAAGAGTAGTGAGCAGAAAATGAGAGGAAGCAGTAATGTTGATTATTAAAGCAGATTGTGAATTATTATTAAAAAGCCTAAAGCAACCCGCCATTAGGTCCAAATGTGAAATCCTGGTGATAGGTTCGCTTTAAAGAGGCTTTATGGGTAGGACTTTTTTTATATACAAGCCACAGTAGGTCATATTGTCACCTTTCTCAGGTGCTTTGACTCAATGCAGCACTGCCCATCACCGCAGAGGCAGTATACAGAGGCTCAGCATTGACGTAGGAGTGACATGGTCCTTATACGGACCACAGCCAGAGGCAGTAGCTAAAGTTGGGCAGCGCCATGCTGGACTGGAGAATAGGTTCTTTGTTATTTTTGAACTTCCTGTGATATATAAAAAAAGCCTCATTCCATAAAACTCCATTAAGAAATTCCCCCATTATGTTTTGGTTTTGTTATTAATATACTATAGGGGGTGTTGTGATAGTAATACTCACACAAGGTGTGAGATATCGAAAGACCCCAGTACTATGTGTAGAACATGAGGGTCCTATAGATGTGCTTAGGCTCTTCATGTTACACCTCTGCTACGTAAAGACGCAACCAAAATCTTTGCCCCAAAGCTTATTTGTCTACTGAAAACATTACAAAAATAATATCTTCACCTCCTATAGAAACACATGTGAAACTGAAACATCAACCTCTGCCTTCATTTCGGAGTCTCAGATGACACAATGTAACGTATTTCACTTTTTTTCTTCTTCCTGGGAATCTCTGACCATTTGAAGTTTAGAAATGTATCTGGACCTCAATTAGATATGTCTTATCCAATTACAGGATATTACCCTGACGGGCAGGAGGGAAGACCTTAGCTGCGCTCTAACAAGGGAGCATTATTTCCCATTACAATCATCCGGCTGACTAAGGGGTTTGAAGTAACAAAGATTTGCTCTTAGCGCTAATCCGTCGCAGCTCATCATTTTGTTAGCTAGAAAAAACATGACTACGCAATCTGTCACAAAACATGAACATCGATGCACAAACTTCTCGATATTTGCTGGTCAGAGAGACGTCCGGATCATGGAGTATAGAAAGGTATAAAATACAATGTAGAGGAGATAATAAAGTGTTGCGCTCCTCACGGGTGACTGAGCTTCTATGTCAGGCTTTGTTGTTGCAGAGGGGTCACCGTCGGTTGATTATTAACCAATTTAAGTTAGGAAGTCATTAAAATCCAAGATTTTTGGCAAAGATAAGATAAAACCGTGTGGCTGTAAGACAAAACTATGGTCCTATTAAACAGGATAAATAAAGGTGTAAAGATGCACACAATGTAAGGTGTGTATCTAGTGACCTCAGGACCCGTGGAAAAATATGGGATGGGGCCCCACTAGAACATAAAGGGCACAGTTATCATCCACTGGGGCTAAGTGTGCCAGCATGTGATGGTACCCCTGATACCCCTGGACTGATAAATCCCAGCAGGGAGGCGCTTGACATTTATATGCCAGGTCTTCACAGGCTATAGACAGCACGTAGACATGAGGCAGCAACACACCGCGCTAGCCCACTGTGTGCCCCCCACTGCCCAACCAGCACAGAAGAAGAAGTAGGAATTGTGACTAAACTACAGCTTGTGCACCTGTATTCAGGTGTGCAAGCGGTGATAAATGTGGCCCCCAGGCATAAATAATGCACATTTAGAGATCACAATAAATGGATAACACACAGTGATGTCACAGTGCATGGATAATACACACAGTGATGTCACAGTACAGAGATAATACACACAGTGATGTCACAGTACAGAGATAATACACACAGTGATGTCACAGTACAGGGATAGTACACACAGTGATGTCACAGTACAGGGATAATACACGCAGTGATGTCACAGTACAGGGATAATACACACAGTGATGTCATAGTCCAGGAATAATACACACAGTGATGTCACAGTACAGAGATAATACACACAGTGATGTCACATTACAGGGATAATACACACAGTGATGTCACAGTACAGGAATAATACACACAGTGATGTCACAGTACAGGGATACTACACACAGTGATGTCACAGTACAAGGATAATACACACAGTGATGTCACAGTACAGGGATAATACACACAGTGATATCACAGTACAGGGATAATATACACAGTGATGTCACAGTACAGGGATAATACACACAGTGATGTCACAGTACAGGGATAATGCACACAGTACTGTCACAGTACAGGGATAATACACACAGTGATGTCACAGTACAGAGATATTACACACAGTAATGTCACAGTACAAGGATAATACACACAGTGATATCACAGTACATGGATAATACACAGTGATGTTACAGTACAGGGATAATACACAGTGATGTCAAAGTACAGGGATATTACACACAGTGATGTCACAGTACAGGGATAATACACACAGTGATGTCACAGTACAGGGATACTACACACAGTGATGTCACAGTACAAGGATAATACACACAGCGATGTCACAGTACAGGGATAATACACACAGTAATGTCACAGTACAGGCGTCATACACAGTGATGTCACAGTACACAGATAAGACACACAGTGATGTCACATCACAGTGGTAATATACACAGTATAGAGAAAATACATGCAGCTATGGCAGAATATAGCATGTAATATCCTGGTACGGCTATTATAAGCATAGTGATATCACAGTACAAAGATAATACATGCGGATATGTCCCTTTAAATCCAGAATATACCATGGAATATCCTGGTACAACTATTATGAACTTAGTGACATTAGAGTACATATATATGGCGAATATACAGTAAGTGAACGGTGTGCCGGTATAATTATTAGTGGCCCCAAAGTTTCGATAATTATTTCTTGTGTCAAGTGGTTTGTCCAGGATTATTATAACTTGGATCTGCGCAGCGCTGCTTAATCTGTGTGCGCTATATAAATAAAGGAATTATTATTGGGTGCTCTCCTCCTGAAATGCTACTACAGCTGGGTGTAGGGTGTGTGCAGCACCTAGTCAACCGTCACTTCAATGGAGTTGAGCTGCAATACCAGACACAACCTATTAACAAGGGGGGTGTTGTTTTTAGAATACAGCAGCCTTGTATTTCCTAGTTTTTGGATAACCACTTTAAAGCCCATTTAGCACCTTGATGCACTAGAAGTGGTCATTTGATCTGGTAATCTATGCAGAATGTATATGTAATTTTTTAAGCGTAAATATAGAAACAGCTCGATTCTGTCTTTGCCGTCGAGGCACATAAATGGATTAACCTCGATGTGCAGAGAAGTGTAATTACATGGTGTAAGGCGCATTGCTTGTTCCTTGCTGCATAAATTATAGTACAAAGTAATAAGTAGAACAGAAAAGCCTGAGGCTATAGAAATAGCGATTATAACAGCGAGTGTATCAGTAAACATCCCTAACAAATCGCTGCCGTTGTGTGATATCTCAATACACCCACACTGTGACCGGGGCGGGTGGCAATGGTGACTGATGGGAAGCTGGAGCGTCATCAATTAGCAGAGGCTTAGTCCATAAATCTAGACATGATATATTCTAATAAAGCAGCAACCTTAGTCTAAGATAGTATAACCTACTTTGGCTCTTTACCCCTGGGGTATTGGTCCAGATTACGAATATTTAAAGGGGTTGTCCAGGATTTGCACAACTTGACGTCTTTCTTATGTAAACAGCGCCACACCTGACTGTGGTGTGTGCTGGTATTGCAACTGAGCTGCAAAGAAATGAATGTAGCCCTAAATGCCTACCCGCTCTTCCCTCGGCCATCCTAGATTGAATGGAATTGTCCTGGATAACGGGGGCTACAAATAGGGGGCCATTATAGAGGAAATGGGGCATTTAAAATAGCGATTAGTGAAAAATGGGGCACTATAACGAAGGGGCTAGAGAAAAAGGGGCATTATAACAAATGGGCAAGAGAAAATGGGGCATTATAACAAATGGGCAAGAGAAAATGGGGCATTATAACAAATGGGCTAGAGAAAAAGGAGCATTATAAGGAAGGAGCTAGAGAAAATGGGCATTATAAGTAAGAGTCTAGAGAAAAGGGGGCATTATAAGAAGGGGGCTTGAGAAAAGGGGGCACTATAACGAAGGAGCTAGAGAAAATGGAACACTATAATGAAGGGGCTAGAGAAAAAAGGGCACAATAAGAAGGCCTAGAGAAAAAGGGGTATTAAAAGGAAGGGACTAGAGAAAAGGGGGCATTATAAGAAGGGGCTAGAGAATAGGGGGCATTATAAGAAGGGGCTAGAGAATAGGGGGCATTATAAGAAGGGGCTAGAGAAAATGGAGCAATATAACGAAGGGGCTAGACGAAAAAGGGGCACTATAAGAAGCGGTAGAGAAAAGGGGATAGTATAAGGAAGGGGCTAGAAAAAAAGGGGCATTATAAGTAAGAGGCTAGAGAAAAGGGGGTATTATAAGAAGGGGGCTTGAGCAAAGGGGCACTATATTGAAGGGGCTAGAGAAAAAAGGGCATTATAAGGAAGGATCTAGAGAAAATGGGGCATTATAAGAAGGGGGCTAGAGAAAAGGGGGCATTATAACGAGGGCGCTAGAGAAGAGGGGGCACTATAACAAAGGGGCTAGAGAAAATAGGTTATTATAATGAAGGGGCTAGTGAAAATGGGGCACTTTAAGGAATGGGCTGGAGAAAAGGGGGCATTATAAGGAAGGGGCTGGCGAAAATGAGTCATTATAAGGAAGGGGCTAGTGAAAAGAGGGCATTTTAATTAGGGGGACCGAAAAAATCATACAGTGTGAGGTTCACAGTAGCACCTTATACATGATAGGGGCCATTATATTGTGTGGGTCCAGTAAGGGGGCATTGTTATACTTGATGGGCACAACTGACTGGGTGGGGTGAGGGACAGGGCAAGGGTGGGGCTTGTAAACCAAAAAATCTCCATGGCGTACACTGCAACCTTTGTCCCTCCTTGTCCACAACAAAAGTTAGGAAGTCTGCCTAATAACACCACTGTACTACATGGGGAGCGGATAACTCTTTACTCAACTTTGGGAGCAGTAATGAGAGGCATCTAAAAAGATAAAATAGTACCCAAAATTTGTATAGGTAATATCAGGACTTTTTAAACACCTGTAACTGCTTTTGGCTTTGTTTCCTCTCATTTTTTTGTTCCGGGTTTAAAAATTCATCTGTAATGACAAGTTTGTGACAACTGGTACGAAAGCCGTAAATCACAGCTCCAGGGGCAGGACAGTTCAAAGACTTTCAGCTACTGCTGAGATTTTTTTCCTTTAATCGCTTTATGAACAGACTTGAAAAGTACAACATCTACCCTGTCATTGGGAACCCCACTAATGAGGAGAATTCATATTTACAGGTGACCTCTGCTCAATCCACCTGTGGGACATTGATTGCCAAATATCACCATTTTAGCCGTCCAATAGAGTAAGAGTGGTTTCATATTAGCGGTTTTTTCACATCAGTGATTTTCCACTGAACCCATTTTGGCTTATGGACACGTACATATATGTTCCTGGGAGTCCATATGTTTAGCATAATGCACAAAAGCTACAAAAACAAATGGGAACCCACATAGGATTTTGCTTTCGTTGTGAAAAACGCAATGCATGAACTTCTCCTGCAGAAACCTACTGAAGTAGCTTTGCGTTTGGATTGCATTTACCAAACGTGATGCAGACACAATTTTACTTTGATAAGTGATAGTAGTAGAAGTCTGTGCGTTGCGTTTGGAAACGCAGAGCAAACGCTTCACATGTGAACGTGGCCTAAGGCAGCGTATGAGTTAGAAAAATTTATCCAATCACAGTACAGAATCCAATTTGTAAACACTCTATAATGGATAAAAGCTGCTCTATGATTGGCTGTTGCACGTAACAGTTTTTGTTTTCAGTCTCTCCACATTATTTCATCATGTCTGGTTTAATTCCAACCTCTTTTTATTTGTTCTGATGAGGAATAATAAGTAATAATCAGATTTAATAGCTATGGGAGAGTTGACCCTGGAATCATTCACGAACTACAACTCCCAGAGTTCCCTGCCAGTCATAAAGCGCCTCTATGTGTCTCAGCCGTTACAGCCTGGGGCAGAGCACCTGTTGCACCAGCATCTGATTCCATATAGTTTGCGGCTGCCGCCTCTGAATGAGGTGAATTGCCGTGCTTTATCTCGGGCAGGTAGTGGGCAGGCTGGGAGTTGTAGTTCAGCAGGACAGGTGTAGTGTACACAGGGGTCATGTGACAGGTGCTGCCCTATCTCCTGTCAGTCATCACCCAGGACTACGGGGGGAGCAGGGAGTGTCCGGCCGGAAGTGACGTCAGCGTTCACCTGCTGCTGGCTGGGCAGAGCCGGGAGGCAGCTAGTAGTGAGCGGAGGGAGAGCGCTGCACGGAGCGGACCGGAGCCCCGCACCTCGGATATAGCAGAACCGCAGCGTGTGGATATTACCGTTACAGGAGGCTGCGGGATGGCGCCGCTGGACTCCGCACTTGTACGGCTTTTGTTCATCAGCCTGAGCTGTTACGGTAAGTACCCGCCGACACCTACCTGCCCTATAAACCGTTAGCGATCAGTTCGATATCCTCGGCTGTGTCCCATTATAAGTGTCTCCCAGTTTTCTTTACATGTCCCGGCACCTCCAGCCGCGGCCACATCTGTCCCATAAGTGGCTCAAAGCTGCGGAAAAATATCCACATTTTTCAAATTTTCCCAAAATGTTAAAAATTGGTAAAACTTCCTCGTTTTGGGGTCCCCTGTCACTTCTTATGGATCGCAGTGATGTATATGGAGGGACAGAAGTTTGATGTTGGGCAAAGTTTTGGTGATTGGGGTCATTGTTGTTCCCTTGGGGTCTCTAGTATGGGAAAGGGACAATTTTTGGGAGGTTTTTAGGTTGTTCCTTTATTATATGAAAGGTTTGGTCTTCCAGGACCCTGAATTTCAGATCCAATATTTATGGGGGAGGTAATAACAAATTTGTAGTATTGTAGTATCTGTTGCAAAACTACAATGCCCATCATGCGCTGTTAGCCCCCTACTGGGAGTTGTAGTCTTGTAGCACTTGTAGAATCACAATTTAGAGGTCAGTGTGATATGATGATCCAAGTAGGGGGATGTCTTCTGGGTTTTGTGGGGTGTGTACCCTACAGAAGTGAGAGGTGAATCCGGGGTGTGCTGAGCCCATTGCAGTATGAGGCGTTAATGTGGTGGTTCTCCTTTCTAATCAGAGGGTCCAGAGTGGGGATCTTGTATTCCCCACAGGATTGGGGAGTGCTGACCCTCCTTACTAATCAGAGGGTCCTGAGTGGGGTCTGCTGTTCCCAACAGGAGTTGTAGGTGGTTCCCATAGATTTTCTGAGCTCACCAGATCTATAGCTGTTTGTGTAGTCCTCTTCCTAATAAGAGGGTCCTAAGGGGGGGAGGGAGGGGGAGTAGCAGTTTTGTGTCTCTATTGGGTCATATAAAGATTTTTTTTTTTCACTATTCCCTTATCTTGTGGGAAGTTGGTAAGATTCTGATTGACTGACTGGGGGTCTCACTGTTGGGACCCTTCCCCCTCCAGAGATGAAGTGAATAGCCCTCCTCATAGATGAGGGTCTCTGATAACGGACTCCTCTGACTCCTGGTCCTATTTGTTTTTGGATCTGAAAGTTACCAGCCCCCTCCTCCTCCTCCTCCAGTGTCCATGTGCTTTCTTCTCCTCTATCTTCTTCCCATCTTCTTCCCAGTGGTGGGGGGTTACCCTGGGGGATGGGGATGGAGACCTGATCCTATTAAACAATAAATAAGAGGGGTCTTAACATGAGCTGAGGGTGAGGGGAGGGGGAGTTGCTGGTATCTGCTGCTGCTTCCTATTTCCTCTTATAAAACATTCATCGTGTGTCAAAAAGTATCAATTATTTATCTATTTGGGACAACGTTGACACTACAGTATAGCGAGGCGACATAGGGGGAGCGGTGACCTGAGATGGGGATCGGCAGCCTCCTGTCTCGTATAGAATTGTGGGGGTCCATAGATGTCGCCCAGGCGCTTAGTTGTGATGTATACGATGGAAAAATGTATTGAGTTGTGTAAAAAGAGGAAATGTGGAGTAATAGGTCCGAGGAAAATGTCCGTGTATCCAGGACAAGTGCGGTCTGCGTATTGTGATGCGCTATTTGCAATCGTGCTATAATAGACGTGTGCTCTCAAAGGGTTAAATTAATATATTTCATTTAAATTTATATATTTTATAATTTATATTGCGCCATTGTGTTCCGCAGCTCTGGACAGATCAAAGGGGGACATTTCCGAGTAATAACATGGTCATATGAAGCAATAATAAGAATAATAGTTCAGTTTTATTGAAGTGAATGTGGTTCGGCTGCAATACCTCCCCCAGTCTATGGAAACACTTGACACTGTTTTCGGAAGAATGCATCCGTGTTCTTCTTTAATGGTCTAAGTGTTCAGACTCATAAGATACTATGTCGCCGTATAGTGCCAAGCGATCAGACACTTCTGTATTGTGCACTGGAGCATTCGCTGATTTTGGAGATTTTAGTCACTGTCTGGTTCATATTCCATCAATCTGTATCATGTCTTGTGGCCTTGACCTTGTATCGATGCCTCTCGGATTATGGAGCCACAGAAAATTCGGTTTCCCCTAGTAGTGGGTTGTAATTTTGCAGCACAAGATGTGGCTCCTTGGAACTTTTTATCCTAACACTACTTGTGCAACAGCAACTCGTATGGGTGTTACAAGTGATCCCCAGTATTGAACTTTTCATCCAATAGGATGATGTCCAGGTAACAATGAACTGCAGAGCCGCAGACCCTACTGGTGCCAGGAATCAGACCCCTCCCCCCCCCCTCCCAGAAAACCCCTTATATGAAGGGTCTAATTAGTTCTTAGGTTTCCTACCGGGTAGAATGACAACATCTTATACCTCAATTGTCACTTGGCTTCTGCATGGTTCTATGTATATAGCAGCTGTAAGGCATTCCTTTCAGGGTTCCAGGAAAGCTGGGTAGTCCATTGTGGAAGCTGGCTGATAATGAGGGAAGAATCATGTAAGGAGATGCTGAGCGGGGTCGTACGATGAGTCTGGCTGTGTCGCCTCTCGCCCTGGTGCTGTGTATACGTGGGTGATCTGTGAGTATATTTAGGATCCTCCTAGTTGGCACGGTGATGTGTTATCCAGCTCGGGCGCCGGTGTTTACCCTTCTCTTCCTCGTACACATCTAATTATTCCTGGCAATGTTTCTCGGGGTTTATCACAGTTCTGCAGAGCACCCCCTCCCTCCTCCTCACTGATGTGTGATCTGTCATTAGTAGGATCACGTACACCTCGTGTTTTACCGTCCACCTCCAGTCTTATCTGCAGCATGAAGAGCTCCAGCTGCTGGAAGACTACAACTCCCAGCCGGGGCTGAGGGAAACTGCATGTTTTATTTATTCCTGCAAGTATATTTTGAAGGGGCTATGGTCTGTCCAGTTGAGCTATAGGCCTCAGGCAGCACCTCACACTAATAATAATAATCTTTATTTATATAGCACCATCACATTCTGTAGCGCTTTATAGAGCTTACAGTCTATGAGGATGAGGGGGTGACACAAGAGCTTACAGTCTATGAGGATGAGGGGGTGACACAAGAGCTTACAGTCTATGAGGATGAGGGGGTGACACAAGAGCTTACAGTCTATGAGGATGAGGGGGTGACACAAGAGCTTACAGTCTATGAGGATGAGGGGGTGACACAAGAGCTTACAGTCTATGAGGATGAGGGGGTGACACAAGAGCTTACAGTCTATGAGGATGAGGAGGTGACACAAGAGCTTACAGTCTATGAGGATGAGGAGGTGACACAAGAGCTTACAGTCTATGAGGATGAGGAGGTGACACAAGAGCTTACAGTCTATGAGGATGAGGAGGTGACACAAGAGCTTACAGTCTATGAGGATGAGGAGGTGACACAAGAGCTTACAGTCTATGAGGATGAGGGGGTGACACAAGAGCTTACAGTCTATGAGGATGAGGGGGTGACACAAGAGCTTACAGTCTATGAGGATGAGGGGGTGACACAAGAGCTTACAGTCTATGAGGATGAGGGGGTGACACAAGAGCTTACAGTCTATGAGGATGAGGGGGTGACACAAGAGCTTACAGTCTATGAGGATGAGGGGGTGACACAAGAGCTTACAGTCTATGAGGATGAGGGGGTGACACAAGAGCTTACAGTCTATGAGGATGAGGAGGTGACACAAGAGCTTACAGTCTATGAGGATGAGGAGGTGACACAAGAGCTTACAGTCTATGAGGATGAGGAGGTGACACAAGAGCTTACAGTCTATGAGGATGAGGAGGTGACACAAGAGCTTACAGTCTATGAGGATGAGGAGGTGACACAAGAGCTTACAGTCTATGAGGATGAGGAGGTGACACAAGAGCTTACAGTCTATGAGGATGAGGGGGTGACACAAGAGCTTACAGTCTATGAGGATGAGGGGGGGACACAAGAGCTTACAGTCTATGAGGATGAGGGGGGGACACAAGAGCTTACAGTCTATGAGGATGAGGGGGGGACACAAGAGCTTACAGTCTATGAGGATGAGGGGGGGACACAAGAGCTTACAGTCTATGAGGATGAGGGGGGGACACAAGAGCTTACAGTCTATGAGGATGAGGGGGGGACACAAGAGCTTACAGTCTATGAGGATGAGGGGTTGACACAAGAGCTTACAGTCTATGAGGATGAGGGGGTGACACAAGAGCTTACAGTCTATGAGGATGAGGGGGGGACACAAGAGCTTACAGTCTATGAGGATGAGGGGGGGACACAAGAGCTTACAGTCTATGAGGATGAGGGGGGGACACAAGAGCTTACAGTCTATGAGGATGAGGGGGGGACACAAGAGCTTACAGTCTATGAGGATGAGGGGGGGACACAAGAGCTTACAGTCTATGAGGATGAGGGGGGGACACAAGAGCTTACAGTCTATGAGGATAAGGGGTGACACAAGAGCTTACAGTCTATGAGGATGAGGGGGGTGACACAAGAGCTTACAGTCTATGAGGATGAGGGGGGGACACAAGAGCTTACAGTCTAAGAGTTTGCACAATAAAATCTGGAATCTGCATTATTTTTAGGTTTTTATTGGGAGCAGGGATAAGAAAAGAATGAATTGGACTATACTATGTGACTCTTAGTTGGTTCTTCTGGCAACTATCCTTCCAGTTGAGCTATAGGTTGCAGGCTGTGTCTCCCACTAGGAGTTTTCACTATAAAAGTCAAAATCTGCATTATTTTCTGGTTTTGATTGAGGCAGGGATAAGAAAAGAATTATAGTGTGTATACTATACGGGTCTGAGTCGGTTTGTGAGACTTGTAGGTGGGTCACTGGTCACTCATCGACCTCAGCTGACTCAGTGAGGCTTACAGCATAGTCACCTGCTAATGTTTGGCCATGTAATGAGTAGTCCGATAATACCTGATATTATTTATAGTCTTGGTCCAATATGTATTGGCAGTAAATATGTTTTTCCATAATAGTAGAGCGTATTCTATACTCTATTATTTCCGTAATAGTAGAGAGCCGCTTAAAGGGGAACTAGATACATACATACCTGCTGGTGCCTGGCGCTGATGCCTGTAATATGAGAGAAGTTTTCGTCACGCAGTGGTGTTGCTGCGGGCGATGGTCGGGACACACAAGTCATGTACAGCAGGAATACGTCCTGTGCGGCTGGAAACCGGTTTTCTTACACCTTGTTTATGTGTCTGCGGGTTATAGGCGGCTTCGGCTCCGTATGCTGAATTGGGTTTGTGTATAGAAAACAATGTTGCGGGGCAGATTTTCTAAATGGCTACAATGTATACATTGTATCCTAGACCTTGAAGATCCAGGGTCCTCTTCTTGAAACCCTCCATATACACCATAGAGCATCACGGTAGGGTTCAGGGTTTCTTATATGGCCACTGCGGATGTGCTGGGGCTGCGTCTCTGTAGTCTGATACTCTTATCTCTTGTCCATAGTGAGAGCAGCTACAAAGAAAACCTCTCACCATGGAGGACCAGTCCTGCCATAAAGAAACCCAATGATGTGAAAGGACGGTGTGTAAGATTTATCACTATGATGGCTCTTCAATAAAACGGACACTTAAGTTGTCCATAGGCGTCAGATTTATGTGCCTTATAGCCGCCTCTTTTGGTCCAAGCCTGAATTTGTATGGGTGGGTGTGAATGGAGGTTTATTGGAGGCTCCAGCGTATTTAAAGGGATATTGTCACAAGGTTTTACCCCCCCCCCCCCCATTAAACTGCCAACCCCCTCAGGTAGGGAATGACATGTATACCAAAATTCCAATATATTCTACAATTCCCTCTTATGTGAAATCTCACCTGTTTACTAAAACAAGAATCCCTTCTACATGTAAAAATTTAAGCAGAGAAGAGACATGTTTTACATTAAATGAGTCAAATTTGGAGACGGGAGGAGTGTCATTTCAAATGCCCAAATCTTTGTTTCTGTAGAGCCTGCTTTTGGTGTTATTTTAAAGATAAGAATCTAATCTTTTGGATTGCCTCAGTCTTACAGTTCTGTGATCTACAGAATCTGAGATGCGTGCAGGTAAAGAAATGGCTGCAAATGTGACCTGCAGGTAAAGAGCCGGTTAGTGTTTCTT
Organism: Engystomops pustulosus; assembly: GCF_040894005.1. Classification (NCBI taxonomy): domain Eukaryota; kingdom Metazoa; phylum Chordata; class Amphibia; order Anura; family Leptodactylidae; genus Engystomops; species Engystomops pustulosus. The sequence continues at coordinate 239,473,511 of NC_092412.1, forward strand.
TATTTCTTTAACTTTCTATCTCACAGAACCATAAACTGGATGTGATCTGAGACATGAGGTTCTTATCTTTAAAATGGCACCACTCGCAGCACATTTCTGGATCAGATAGCAGCAAAGAGGCATCTGAATTTATTATATCCCTGAAGCCTCTAAACTTGACTCGTCTCAGGCTAAAGCTGACTCTTCTTTGTTCATTTTCGCATGGGTAAGATTTCACATAAGAGGGAATTCTGGAAAGCACATTTCACCCCCTACATGAGGGGGGTAGTAGTATAATGTACTTTTTAGGCATGGTTCTTGTTGGTTGCACAGGTGGGCGTTGTTCCTGTATATGGAGTGCTGTTTGCTATGTGCTTGTATTGTGTAATGGTTTCTGTGGAGGCTGCGCTCGGCGCCCTTTGTCCTCCCGGTGTGGGGCTTATCTCCCAGCGCTGGGGCATCTGTTGATTTTCAGTGTTATGTGCTGACACACCACAGCTCACGCTTCTTATCTGCAACCCGTAAAAACGTCTGGAGACTGGTATCTGCACATCCCGGCTTTGATGGTCCCTGCCAAGAATCTGGACGACTTGTAGAGGAAACTTCCAGCATCTTCATATGCAAATGCCCCCCCCCCCCCCCCCCCACCATCCAGATTTACTGCCCCTTCCTGATGATGAATACAAACACTCAAACACTCAGGATCTCCCTTGTTTTATGGCTGCGGACAGTGAAACTATCGCACAGTGAGCGGCCCATTCAATGCAATGACCTTACACAATGGGGGCTGCACTTCTATGGGGTCAGGGGACAGTGCACGGCGATACCCGCAGCGTCCTTTGTCTGTATGATTCAGGTCACAGAGCACAAGGTTTAGCCCTGATCCGGCTATCCTGCTCTGCTTATTAAAGCTCCAGGGAATAGGATGTCACATCAATAGGAAGGGACCCAAAAAGTAACTTCAAGGAAATCCAACATAATAAACCAGGGACATTACTCATGGCTCCAGGCACCAGGACTGTGGGAATCTGCTTATATTTGTTATCCATGGCCTCCTTTCTTCTTAAATTAACTTTTAAAATTATGTTAATGTTCCCCAAGGAATTTTGGGGCATTACCAGAGCCTCTCCATGCTGCAGCTGGTGCGCCTTCTTCTCCCACTGTGTGAGATTATATCAGGAGGGGGGAAATGCTGAGGGAGCCAGGGGTTTTACAAGACCTTTGGTTTAGAAGGCATCTACGACCTCCTCCAAGCATGCAATAGTTTTTTGGGTTTTTTTTGGAGAAATTCCCAGTTGGTGCTCCTGAGTGTGTCCTCGGTACCTGGAGCACTGCTCTTCCTTCCTGTCCCATCACTGGCTGTCAGATGAGCAGGAGGCTTGTCCTTTTCTTGGGTGAAGAGGGAAGGGACTAAAGTCAGAATATCCAGTCCTGAGGACATGGCTCTGGGCTCACCAACTGCCTCATTAGCATACAGATTAAACTGGGGGTAACTTGGAAATGGCACAATGAGCAGAAACAAATGTATATTGGAAATCATTGAGCCTATCTATACCATTTATATTACATAATGACACCAAATTATATTTCTTGGAAGAGGCGGTAGACTCCCTTTAAGTGTCTTGTTCCAAGCAGCCACGTTATTCGGTGGTCTCCTGCCTCCGTGGCTTGTAGTCCTCCATGTACAGCTACTATTTGGAGAGCATGGTTTTCCTTCTTCTCTTCCACTCTCCCTCCATTGTGGACCTATTAGTCACAGCATTGTCGTGGGTAGACCCTTCCATTAGTCACCGGCTATAAGACAAGCGGCGGCCGCTCTGCTCATTTGCTGTAGTTTCCTGGAACAAGAGTGGTGATCAGACCCCCGATCATGTGAGACGCTCGCTGCAATTTCATGCTCCGGCTCTCTGCGCTTCCTGCCTTGTAACACATGAGTGGCGGGAATAATGAGGGTCTCACTGCTAGGTACCGACTCGTGTGCCCGGCACATTGCAATGTTATATACTACACACGTTCATACCCTCACAGATGCAGTGAGACCATAGGGATCTAGAAGACCACCGCACGTGCGTATCGTAATACATGGATAACATAGAGGGCCCCAGTGCACCATAACAAGAGCCCCTGCTTGGTGCCCGACATATGCAAAAGGATGGGGCAAACGCCTGCACGGTCATTCTGTATATGGCAGTGGGGTGAGGAGATTATATGGTTATTACAGGGTTGTGCCTGAGCAGGAGGTTAGGCGTCACCTGGACGTTACTCGGGAAATGTTCATCATCAGTCCTGATGGAAGACAATCCGGAAGAGGATCCTGCCCCCGGCTTCCTGCACATGTGATGGACCTGCAGAGCTGACAGATGTTGAGAATATATATATATATATATTCATTTTTGGTAATACAGGACGATACTTGTGTAAAGTTTTCAGAAAACAGTGTTTGGCTGCAGATCGGGGGGATTTATTAACCATTAAGCACCAGGTTTATCACCCAGCATCAGTCACTGCTGTATTACAGATTTGTTTATTCTGTCTTTTATTCAGGATTAGGAATTTGCCCCATTATGTATATAAGTGGGTGATTTATTGCACGCGTAGGTGCCGCTTATATTAGGACTGTGTGTGGGCAGGATAATCAGGACTCTCGCTGTCCATCACTCTGTGTAGGTGGGGTAATCGGTACTCTCACTATTAGGCTACGTGCACACTGCTGTTGCCCGCCGTACCGTAGCACGGCGGGCACACGGCAGCGCGCGGCGAGAGGAGGGGGTGGTGAGCGTTGCTCACCCCCGCCCCTCTCCATAGGAACATATGGCACACGGCGCCGTAAAATGGTAAGAGATAGGACATATCCTATCTTTCTATGGGTTACGGAGCGGTACGGTGCCGTGATCCCATAGAAGTGTATGGGGGGCGTATATCGGCCGTATATACGTCCCCCATACATATATGTGAATGTAGCCTTAGGCTGGATTCACACGACCGTTGCCCGCTGTCCCGTAGCACGTGTGCTGCACCGTACCACGCCCTTTGCCGTCTATGGGGGACGTATATCGGCCGTATATATGCCCCCCTTGCGGCAGTGTGAATGCAGCCTTACTCCTAAGAGTCCTGTTTGCAAGTTGAATAAACCTATATGCCCCAGAGCTCTGCAGCTTCCTGCATCTTATCCTCCTCTCCGAAAGGGTATCAAAAATAAGCATATTTTATATTTTTAGCATTTCTTCCACACTGTTTTGTGCTGTTTGAGGCATTTTGCTTACATCAGCAGAGATTCGATTAATTTTTATGCATCTGGAGGGGGATCACAAAGCCTATGCTAATTGTAAGCTCCACGTCCATCTCTTATACACAGGCGAGGCCTGTATGTACAATGTGTGGATGATGGATGTACAGTATATGGATGATGGATGTACATACAGTTCTCTCCTCATTTGCATGCGGGTATGCTGTGCTCAGCAGTGATGTCACTGTGTATTATTGAGGGTATTGATCACAGCTGGCGCTGGCTATTCAGGCTGGTGGTGCCCCAATCAGCCGCAAAAGAGAATTGTGCAGTAACAAGCCCTGATCCTGCCATACCCCTGCCCACCTACCTGTACCATGGGGCATCTGTTCTCCATAGACTTGTGCGCTGCATCATCCAGATCATCCTCTGCCATCGTCCGTCTCCTCTAGAGACTAGAAACCCCGGACGTGACAAGTAAAGTGACAGACAAATCTGAGGATTTGCATTTACGTGGGGGCCTCAAATATCCTGCCCTAAAGGGGATGGTAACTTTACCTTTTGTTTTTTGTATACTGGTAAATTACTCAATAACCTTCCCTGCACACACATTATGCACATTACATGGACAGCCCCTTTAAGGATGGGTGGGCAGTAAAGCAGATACAGAATGTAGGGAGCTGTGTCAATGGCTATATGGCTACGTAATGATTTCCCCAGTATAGTCAGTGGTTTGTTGTACTTGTTGCACTGGTTTCCAGTATATACAGTTAACCCCTTTATGGCAGGTGCAGCGCTGCAGGGTGTATGTGCAGTGTAAACACAGTGTGTAGCAGAGGTTTTGTGTGTTTTTTCCTTGGTGTCAGGGCGCTGCCATTGTCTGCCGCACTATTGTCCCGGATGATTGCTGTAATCCTTTGGAGCGGGGGTCATCCCTCCACTTGTTGCTTAGGAACCTGCAGAGCGGCTCCACGTGACTCCCAGCGCGGCGCCCCGGATCCTGACATCACGTCACCAGGTCCTGGTGCTTTATCCATGGATCTGTGCTGTGCACTGCACCTGTACCTGGAAAGTGTCGCCCTACAGACATCACCCATGTGATATGGACCCCGGTAACTTGTAAGGGTAGAGAATCCACAGCCGTCATCACACCTATCAGTCCTGAGGGAGATTTATGATGCAGATTCACCACAGATTTTCTCTGGATTTGGTTGCATGTGTCACCAGATTTTACCTCTTTAAACTACTAGCCCCTCAGGTAGGGGGCGAAATGTCTGTTCTTGAATTCCTTTTTTTTTTCTCACCCGTGTACCTATGAAAATATCTCCTCCAAAGTCGTGTGGAAAGAAGTAAAGAGTCATATTTGCCTGAGATGAGTCAAGAGGATGCAGAAAATACTTTTTTACCTGTATATCTGTTTTTGTAACTCGCAGGATCACAGGTCTGATGCTATCTGAAAGATGATGTTCTTATTTCTCTAAACTTGGTTCATCTGTGGTAAAATGTGACTCGCCTCTGCAGATTTTTCCCATGGGAAATATATATTTTTTATACACTGCTCAAAACAATAAAGGGAACACTTAAACACAATATAACTCGGAGTAAATCAAACTTCTCTGAAATAAAACTGTGCACTTAGGAAGCCGCACTGATTGACAATCAATTTCACTGGCAATTAGAAAGATGCACTCAATAATGGAGTGGTTCTGCAGGTGGGGACCACAGACCACTTCTCCGTACCAATGCTTTGTGGCTGATGTTTTGAATGTTGGTGCTTTCACACTTGTGGTAGCACGAGACTGACTCTACAACCCACACAAGTGGCTCAGGTAGTGCCGCTCATCCAGGATGGTGCATCAATGTGAGCCGTGGCAGGAAGGTTTGCTGTGTCGCTCAGCAAAGTGTCCAGAAGGTGGAGGGGGCTGACAAGACAGGCCAGTGCACCAGGAGACATGGAGCGGCCGTAGGAGGGCAACAACCCAGCAGCAGGACCACTACCTCCACCTTTGTGCAAGGAGGACCAGAAGGAGCACTGCCCGGGCATATTTGATTGAACGCAAGACAACGGGTGCTGATTGCGAAATGTGAAATCGTCTGCGGCCCGCCCTTGTGCGTTTTGACTCTTTCAAGACGGAATGATAACGCTATGGTGTGACGGCGCGCTAAGTTATCTATGCAGATTCTTTCTCTTTCTCCTCATTTGTTCCTCATCAGTGCAGTGCAGGGTCACTGGAGGAGGAAGTGTTTTGGGGGAGGCGACGCTGTTCCACATTGAAAAGACTCGTCGGTGAACGGAGACTTACGAGGTCATCACACTAAAGCGCTGCGGTCCGCAGATGGATGCGTCTGGTTTTCCTGGAATTAGCATCCTATTTTCCCATAGAGCATCGCCGCCTGCAAAAATAAAATCTCCATCCGCTGCTGTGAGTTTTCTATAAGAGCTTCTGCCCGGGAGTGAAGGAGTTAAGTGCAGCCGCGCTCGTAAAAGTTTTATTCGCTGGTTTTAAATACGGGATTAATGTGATTCATTGGCAAAACTATTCCGGCTCCAATTAACTTTTGCAGCGTTGCACTCGGATTACTGCTCCGAGGCCGGGGGAAGTATGGAGGAGCCGCACGGACGCTTCACCACGCGATTCAATAATTTAACACGTGCGTCTAGGCGACTCTGATAGTAGATGACAGAGCCAGGCCTATTTATCATGATAGAAATCTACTTATCCATAAATGTCTGATTGAGAAGACCCCCGATAAATGGAGGGATCATGAGTCTCCCCTTAAGCTGTCATATAGTGAGAAGGACTTCGAGGACAGTAGTGGAACTTGATCCCATCCCCCCACCAATCGGACCATTCAAAGCAGAAACAGCACCACACTTTTCTTTAGGATGCGTGTGGTATTGCAGCTTAGCCATGTTTAAATCTGTGGGGCTGTAGTGCCGGATGACACCCATGTGTGGCGCTGTTTCTGAATGGCTTCCTACTTAGACAGCCCCGTGCCCTATAACATGTGATGCGATGCCTTGGTTATCTTATCTAAAGATGCCATTACATGATCACTGCCAAAGACATATGCAGAGGAGATGAGTCATTTTTTTACCTCAGATGAATCGCACATAAAAGCTGTGGGGGGAGTATTGTTATCTCTCTGTATCTCTCTGGTCTCTGTAGTTCAGTCTTGTGATTTGGAATCATATTAAAGATTGGAGTTTCACATCATCTTTCAGATCACATCAGGCAGCGGGTTCTGCTACAGAACATGATGTAATGGGGAGAAAAAGCAGGAATCGGATCATTACAGCTATGTCTTTAACTGCACCTCTGGTTCTGTAACTCTCTAGTCTGATGCAATCTGAAAGAAGAGATTCTTATCTTTAAATATGATGCCAAGGTGCTATAGAATGTAAGGCAGGAATCTGATCTTTCCGCCTTTTGTCTTTGACTGCCTCCATCTCCTCTGGTTCTAGAGATCTCGGAATCACAAAGAGGAGGATCTTACACCAGCAGAATGTTTCTAGGTCCTATAGAGCTGAAGATGGACGTGTCTGAAGTCACCCGCCCACTGTAGTCTGTAAAGGTGACTCATCTCTGGCAAAAAATGACTCTTCTATGCTCATTTTTCACCTGCCAATTTTTTATTAATAGGTGAAGTGTAGAAATGTTATAATCTAGCTGAGGGCTAGCGGTCTATGTCTTGGTTCGCACTGTTTGTGCGGCCGCCATAACTTGGTATTTTTATTTGCTAGAAAGTCGTCACATTTCTTCCACCTCCATAACTGGATCAGTGTAATGAATACCAGCGTGATAATGAAATCTCTTTGTTGAGAACCGGTTCTTCCCTCTTGTACACACTTGCGGCTCTTGAGGATTTTGCCCCGGGAGCGCTGTGTACCCACTCACTGCCCGCTGTGTACATAACCGCAATCTCCTGTGTCCTCTCGCTACTTTAGTTGTGTTTTTTTTTTTTTTTTTTTCTTCTTCTTTTTGTCTTTGTTGTGGGGAATAGCAAATCCTCATTTTTTTGGAGAACGTGGTCCTGTTCAAGAGCATTAGAGAGGGTCCTGCATTCACAGGTTCCAAAATTTTAAAGGTGTTGTGCAGTGGTATAAAAAAAATGACTGCTTTCTTCCAAAAAAAACAGGTTTCCTGACCATGAGTAGTGTGCTGTATTCAGATTAAGCTCCATTTATTGGGCTGCAATACCAGAATGGACCATAGGGTGGTGCAGTGTATGATGTGAGTGACTCTAACCTCCAGGAGGACTCCCCCTGATACACTCATAGTACCACTAATAATGTAGGGATCCGTGGTCCCTTGTTCTGCTCACCAGCAGGGGGTTAAAACATTGGGTCTCAATCAATTATTGAAGGGTTTTTCATCAAACACAAAATTACCCTTGTCTGGTTCCTGTATCGCTTGAGTACTTCTGCTTTTTGGGGCTGCACCACGTAGTTGAGTTTCACAGGACCCACTTCTTACAATGAGTGGGCTCTGACATTTCCAATTGCACTTTATTTTCTGTGTTGTGCACCGGTCTGAGGAGGCTGCTTGTTGGATGAAGCAGGCACCGATCCGAAAACCGGAAGTGTCTGAGCACTAAGCACACCCTGTCTACTGCCCACCCTGTGCTTAGAGTAATCTCTACCCTAATTTGAACATCTCCAGGACTTCTCCAGAGCTGCACCAATTCTCTGGAATTGCCTTCCCTGAACTATCAGGCTAATATCTAACCTCCAAAGTTTCAAGAGAGCTTTAAAACCAATTTCCTATTACACCTGCTAACTGCATGAAATGTCAACTCCCTTTACTAACCATCTGTTATCCAGAAAACACCAGATTGCCAACTCTGGGCTTTTCTGCAGTCCCGTTCACCTGTTTCACCAATTGTTATTTATGAAATTAATTTAATTTGTTCCCTTATAAAGAATGGCTTGACCATTATACAAGCTCTTATACCTCTTGTGTCACCCCCTCATCCTCATAGACTGTAAGCTCTTGTGTCACCCCCTCATCCTCGTAGACTGTAAGCTCTTGTGTCACCCCCTCATCCTCATAGACTGTAAGCTCTTGTGTCACCTCTCATCCTCATAGACTGTAAGCTCTTGTGTCACCCCCTCATCCTCATAGACTGTAAGCTCTTGTGTCACCCCCTCATCCTCGTAGACTGTAAGCTCTTGTGTCACCCCCTCATCCTCGTAGACTGTAAGCTCTTGTGATCAGGGTCCTCACTCCTATTGTTCCATATGACTGTTTGTTCTCTGTAATGTAATATATTTGTATACGTTCCCTATGATGTGTAATGCGCTGTGGAATATGATGGAGCTATATAAATGAAGATTATTATTGGCCCCCTGGAGGTTTTTCCATATTCACGAGGATCCCCTTTAACTGAAAGTCTGTGGATTTTAAAAGGAATGTGTTATAATTTTTGTGTTCAGTTATCCCAATCCTGTAGATGAACGTTAAAAATATATATACATTATTATGATAAACCCATATACTACGCGGCTGCCCTGTAATCGTGTAGGTTGATGTTGAAGACTTGTTGTGGTTATTCCTCATAGACCTGAGTCTTCTGGTAATGGAGAGGAGGATCTTGGGGGAATTCGGCTCCTGATTGTAGTCAGTGGTGACTCTCATCATCCTGCCCACAGAAGACACGACCGAGGGAAACCTGCGCCTATGGGTTATGGAGTTCAGGCAGGTTTCTTGTAAAAATGCAGATACAATGATCGTGTTTATTGCACTTCTAGAACTTTTATTTCCCTTCTTTTCATGCAATATGATGGGATTCTATTAAAAAAAAAAAAAAATTCTATATATCGATCCAACTTATCCACATAAAACAAGTCCTCGATAAAGCTGTTCAAGAGAAAAAAAAAACAGGTGCCCCAGTTACAAGTAAAAAACAGAAGGGGATAAAAAAAAAGTGGAAATGTTCCCTGGGGGGCTTATATGGCCTCATGGGGGGACATGTAAAGTTAAGGCACACAAATGCATCACATATTAATAAATATGAAAAAATACACATTATTAAAAAAATCCCCCGCTACACAATAAAAAAACATTATCATAGTCGCCCAGTTTGCCCCAGACTATACATATAGTATATCAAAACAGTCACACACACGGGAATTAATGTATAATGGGCATTTTGCATTCATTTGAAAACTTTTTCCTTCTAAAATCAACTTTTAAAATTATTATAAAGAGCAAGAAGGCCTCTAAGGAAGTGTGTGTGTGTGGGGGTTACTAGAGTCCCTCTGTACAGTAGGTTGACAGGCTGTAACACAGTCCCTTCCCCCTACTCCTCCCTTGCTTCTGTACCACAGTCACGGGGCCTGTATCTATGAGTAAGTGTCCCTGGTTTATCATGATGGAGATTTTTTTTTGGTTTCACAAAACTTTATTGATCAGGAAGCATAAAGACGCATAAAAGCGGCAAAACAAATGCCCCTTGCAGGGGGAAATATAACACCGTCTCATCAGATACATAGCGGCTACTGTATCAATTGCGTGATAGTGTAAGGGTGAAGGGGTGGGGAAGGGGCACCCGGGGGGGGGGGGGGGGGGAGAAAAAGCCTTCAACACTAGATTGATGTAAGTGTAGTAAGTGAGGGCGTTGCTGTGATGGAGGACTCGGATGAGCCATGAAGTTACTGCTGAATCTTTAGGGTGATGGTAGCAGTAAAGATAAGAGAGAGGGAGCGCGTCCCTCTGCCAAACGCATCATTTATACAAATATTTTTGAAGGCTGTACAGGAATCCAAGGATGTCCCCCGAGGTATAGAATGTACAAAATGTCAGTTGATTGAGCCTCAAGACTTCGGAGGGCGGGACCTCATATTTTACACTAATTTGCAGAGATTTGCCCCTGGACATCAGGTGCCACACACGGACAATGCCCTTTGCCCCCCTCCATCTGCAGTTCCCTTGTTCTAGTCCCGGAGGAGAGGCAGGATTTTGGGATAAGGGTAACAATAAAGGGTTGAGTGGAAGTTTGTTGGAATCTAACAGAGTGTTAGTTCCTTTTTAAAGGGGTTGTATGAAGTTCTGAAGCCATCAGTTCCTGGTCCTGAGCAGCGGGGGAGGTGGGGTCTCATGACACCCCATACGGATGGTGCAGTTGGGCAGCTGTCATTTTATTTGTCTTGAGGGGCTCTCATGGCCATCTAGAATAAAGCGACCACATGCACGTACATTTTTAATCTGGTTTATAGTGGAGGGGGGGTATGGGCCCCCATAGCTCAGGTAATACCCTATAGATAAGTGCAGTAGGTGTGAGATGATTTGTCTCCTGTCTTTCAGCCGCGTTGAACGCTCTGGAACTCGCTCCGTCCGATAAGAAATATGAAGGCATCCAAGGAGATAAGATCGTCCTGGATTGTAAGTTTATTCTTGCACCGGAAGATATCGGAACCCTGGACATCGAATGGTTCTTAGTGGCTCCCGATGCCCAGCAAGCGGATCAGATGGTAGGTGAACTAATCGCCATCACGTACATGGAAGATGTTGTTATATGCTGCAAGGTCTCCAAAACACTGCATAAATTCCATAAAGGGGTTGTCCGAGACAAACAAAAGGTGGCTGGGAGGGGGCTGCTTAAAAAACAAAAAATTAAAAAGTACTCACCTCTCTGGGTGCTGGATTCAGCCACGTGTGTCGGGGATGGCCCTGAAGCTGAATCCAGCGGGACACCCAGAGCCGAGTATTCATGAGGGGGCGGTGTCAGGAGGCGGAGACTGCAGCATCAAACCAGGCATTCACCGCCGTCACCTGGTGTGGATGGGAGTGGGGAGTGCCTGGACTGCCCCCTCATGAATACAAGCTTTATAGTATGGTCCAGTTGGAGGAAGGCTGGGGATCCGTTTTCATTAGTATGCGCAGCGCGTTTGTATTATTATGCTGACAGGTATTGGCCAGTTTCCTCAAGGAAATATTATTGCTTGTATTAGGAAATACAATTTTCCGATATACCTTTTTGTATAATTTTCTCAATCTCTGCTTGCTGTCACTTAAATTTATAAAGCATGTTTATTGGAAAATCGTCTTCATTCACTTTTACTAAACAAACAATATTAATAACTTTCTGAAAGTAGACGACCCCTTTTAAGTGGTCAAAGCTGCCAACAGAAATTTGCTGGAAAATATCTCAGATAAGATGATATTTCCAGGTTCGGGATGTATGGAGGCTCCTCATCCGGTGGCTCCGGTTTTCTTGCCTTGATTATAATTATCCATTTGTTGCAGTTTTTGCATTTGCAATTCATGGAGCGATTTGGCGAGATCTGTGCAGCGCTGTGTAATCTGTGCAGTGTATATATATATATATATATATATATATATAAAGCTATTAATAATTTATTTTTTTTATACTTTTTTTTTTCGTCAGATAATTGCTTTCAATGGCAAACCCTACCCTCAGGACGGGCCGCTGAAGGGCAGAGTGGATTTTGTGTCTCCGACTCCTGAGGAAGGCGACGCCTCCATAATCATCTCTAATTTGAAAGAATCCGACTCTGGGACCTACCAGTGCAAGGTGAAGAAGATGCCCGGCTCACAGAACAAGAAGGTGACGCTGAATGTCTACGGTAAGTTCTCCCCATCACTGCAGGACAAATGAGATGTCCGTCCAAAGAGCATACACTCGATCAGGACCCTGTTCTGGTGATCGGTGAAGGTCCCGTTTTTCCCATTTTGGGCAGTTATTGCCCATGACTTAGGTTGCCTAACCATAAAACTGTGATACAGAATAATAATCTTTTTATTTTCACAGTCAAACCTACAAAGACGCGGTGCTACGTGGAAGGAAAGCAAGAGATTGGCCATGACATGAACCTGAGGTGCATGGCCACCGAGGGGTCCTCCCCGCTCAGCTACAGCTGGGTAAAAGTCAGTGGTCTGGAGAAGCTTCCGGCCACCGCTACACTAGGTACGTGCGTAGCCGTGTTCATGAGACCCTTTCGTCTTATGATCATTTTTGATGTCCATGATGTTTATACAGACAGGTCTTGACTTTTATGCTTTCCTTAGATGCAACTACCGGGATGCTTCACGTGAAGAACGCCTCTCAGGAGCATAGCGGTACATACAAATGCATGTCCAAAAACAGAGTGGGCACCGACGAATGCATCGTCATGCTCAACGTCGTGCCGCGTAAGTATTACAGATTGGCTTGTGATACCGCCGGGTCCTGTGCAGACCAACACGTCGCCTTATAGCAGCTTTACTTAGATAAGTGGATTTGGCTGATGGCCACCATATGGCAACATGAAATGAATCCACGTGTCCCCCTCCCCTCTGACAGATATTTACTATAGTCTGCTGGCACAAGATGACAAGTCGTACATTTGGTGACCTATTTGCTTTGTCTCCTCCAGCTTCAAATACAGCAGGAATTGTTGCCGGAGCAATTATCGGGACGTTGTTATTCCTCCTCGTACTGGGGGTTTTGATCTTTTTCTGCTGCCGGAAACAGAAGGAGAAGAAGTACGAGAAAGAAATTCAGCATGAGATCAGGTAATGGTAGCACGATGGATGAAAGCCCTTCAGGGGGCATCATGGCCATTTGTGGTGAGAATAAAAAATGAACCCTCTTCCTTCTCCGTACAGGGAAGACGTGGCGCCCCCGAAGAGCCGCACTTCAACAGCTCGTAGTTACATCGGAAGCAACATAGGAAGCAACCACTCATCGTTAGGCTCTTTGTCCCCATCGAATATTGATGGTTACTCCAAGGCTCGATACAACCACATACCCAGCGACGAGATGGAGAGACCACCCAGCCAAGTACCAACCTACGTACCGCCCAAGGTAGCTGGTCCAAATCTTAGTAGAATGGGAGCCATCCCTGTCATGATTCCAGCACAGAACAAGGATGGCTCGATAGTCTAAGTCGTCTTCCTTCAGACTTTGTCGGTTGTGTTCCTCCCCTGACGTTCCCTAAGGGCTCCTCTCGTTAGGTCACTATGGACAGATCCGCTCTTTCTCTGCAGTCACATGAATGCTGTTTTATAGACACGTCACATTATGTTACTTTTCTATGTTTGTAGATAGGAATTCATTTACCAATTTATATCTCTGAGGGGTGGGAGGACGCACAGTCTGACAAAAGCGAGAGGTGTGCCCATAGGTCCCCGATTTCTTTCATGGGAGGTACCAGTTGAGTATTAGCATTTTCTTGTATAGTTGTATAATTTTTTGTCTTTGGATAATTTGTAGTGTAAAAATAATCTTGTTTTGTAGAGAAGCCTTGGTCCGTAGCATAGCATGTTTCGGAGTCTGTGTACGTGCAGGAATGATGCGTGTTGCGTTCTTTATTTATTTTGCTTTAATACTGAATTGTTGGTCTATGAAGTTGTTGTTTTTTTTTGTGGTATCATTAGACCTCATGGCATGAACATATCAAAACGGAGATGCCACCTAGGCCACGTGCAGTTGGTTGTTCAAGTAGATTGTGGTGGGCTTGTACCATAAAACCAACCTTGTATGCCTCGATTTAGGTCTTTGCTTCATGGGAAAGCACGGTTGGAGTTGAGTTGGAGACCACCTCTAGTGCTTTGTGTTAAATGTATGAAGAACTGGTCTGCTGAACTTGGAGAAGGCAGATGGGAAGGTTTGACCACCTAATGTGTTTGGGGTTCTCCTGCCTTTCCCTACATGGAGTAAATACTGTTGGATCTCATTACCCAAGTTTTGGTAGACGCTTACTCATCTACTCAACTTGAGATCACCTGCACACACAGCTATGGTATACCAGCATGTTTATGTAAGAGAAGTGGTCGTGAGGTATAGCCTTTGTGTATGGCCAGCGTGTGCCATGTTGGTATGTGGAAGTGCAGTGATGGAGCTTTGCACAGGTTTGTCCATGGACTACAGGGTCTTGTTGATCCTTGTTCAGCTATGGTCTCCAAAATGGTATTTGGGATGAGTTTGCCAAGTTCAGACAGGTTTCCACAGTTTGAGTGTTCTCTTCCTCAATGAGTAGCTTCGCTTTATGACGGTGTATATATATCAATTGAGTCGTGGCCTCCATGGTCCAGCAATGTTTTCTATTTTGTTCGTTAACCACTTTGGACAAAAGCCTGTTTCGAGCTTGTCCATCTAGTGGTGAGGGTCGGCAAGTCTATTACATATCAAGACCCCTTCATGGATCTGTACCGATTTTGTCCTCGGTTGGTGTTGTCCTCAAGCCACCAGAGATCCTTCAGGAAGTGCCATGTTGGGGATATGTTCCGCTACATCTGCCGTGTCGTGATCTCCCTATGACGGTGCCTTTTATTACAAAAATGACCCTTCTGCAGGAATGTAACTCTCTGACCACGCTCGTGCCTACGGTAGTCTTTCTTAAGGTGCTTTTACATGTGAAGGCACGGTCTTCAAGACGGGAGCTGACCTGTCTACCATGATTCATTGTCTCTTTATTGAAGCCATTTTCATACCCAAGTAAAAAAAATATTTGATTCTCTCATGAGGAGGTGATGTTCACCGACAGCCGGGCCTCCAATTTTCTTGAGCATGACAATGGCTTGAGTGTTTTTTCCTGCTCTTTTTGGCACAGTTCATCACCGATTCCTAAAAACTTTAACAAAAAATTACCGGTGGTTGCTTTAGGACCTTTTAGACTTTTATCCTTATTGAGATGTGGGGAAATGTTTTGCGGTCCTCAAACATTTTCCGCCTAATGTAATCGGTGTCACCATTTTATGTTGGGGTTTTTATTTGGGGTCATTGCGTAGCCGCAACCCATGTGACCCAAGTTGACCACCAATTATCTGGGCCTCTCCATTAGAAGCAGCAGGTGGGACAGAATCCTACAGCTTTATAACCTTTGTGGAAAGTGAGGGAACGCAATAATCCACGCCACCGTAGTCATCCTTCTTAAAGGGGTTGTGCCAAGTCAGATCGGTGGATCGATGAGTAACCGGTCGAGCATTTGTACTGCCGCTCCGTTCCGTACTATGGGAGCGTTAAATTGTGCAGTACAACGGAAATTGCTGAGCACAACTGCAGTGCTCGGACACTGAATGGGAGCACCGTAAACACCAAAATGCTGTGCTCAGCAATTTCCGGCACCCCCATACTACTGAATGGAATGGCAGTATGGATACTCGACCTGTCACGTCAATTAGTGAGGAAGGGAGCCGCAGTATTGTGAACGGTGGAGATCCCGAACCTGGTGAAACCAATAAGAAGACGTGACTTCTGCCCTCTAGTGGAGCTCGCCTCTAATGTGATTCATTGTCACTTCATTAAGTAGCCTCAAGGTGGCGCCACTGTACGTAACCAACGCTGTGATGGGCCGTGCCAAATCTTTATTTTTCTCTAAAAATAATTGGGGTTAAAAGTGTCTTGTCTGATTCCGCTGTTTTCCAATCCTAAACATTTTGTTTTTCTGTTCCAAATATTTCTGAAATTGTAAATTTGTCAGATCTATAAAAAAAGAGAAAATACAAAATGAAACTGAAGCCTTTGTTTAATTTTTTTATTTTCCCGTTTTTATTTTTGACCAAATTACTGAATTCCCAAAGCAATTGTGTAAATACAGAATTTAGCGAGTGGGGGGTGACATAGAGCGAGCAGGGGCGGTGTCATATCCTCTAGCCATGAAAGCCGGGGCACCACATTGCAGTTGGCTCACAGGATTATCATTACACAAATATTTTTTTTTATGTGTCCTTAATCGAGTTTTCACTTTAATGTGAACCAGTCGGTAATGTTGACCATACAAAACTGCAGACGGTGTTCGGTTTTGGCCCTGGAGATCTGTGTAATAAAAGCTTTGTGTGTGTTGGTAGCAGCAGGACTGTGAAAATGCATTTATATTCCAGGGTTGTAGCTGGACTTGGAGCACTGGTTGGGTGTGTCCTCATACTGCTTTGCTCTTAAAACATAGATGCCTTTATTAAGTTCTGCACATTAGGCTGTTGGCAACTCTTCCACTCTGTCCTAAGTCCTGCTACAATCTTGGAATAAATCTTGGAATATTTTTTTTTTACAGTCCTGCATCTACTAACAAACACAATGGGATGATTACACAGATCTCCAGGGTCAATGCCTTACTATATTACGTTGCAGACGTTGTAAGAACTGCCACAGATTCTCTTTTTAAATAAAATAAAAAGTGGAACCTGCGACCCTCCTGCAATGTTTGTACCTCTCCTTATAGTGAATCTCCACCTTTTTGTTTAACCAAAATCCCATGACTTTGTTGTACGCCAAGCGCCTGCATAGAACATGATAAACATGTCTGAAAGAGCATTATGTGCCCCATAACAAAACTACTACTAAAGTCCTGCCCCCATTATTGGCACAGACTTTCACTCTGATCCGAAACATGGCCACTAATTGTCATGTGACCAGGCACATTCATCATCTTATAATCTTCTTATCTCTGGCCTCCTTCCTTCTGAAATCAACTTTCAAACTTATGCTAATGAGCCAGAAAGGCTATGGGGGTGTTATCAGAAATCCTCTGTGTTGTAACATCACCGTGTTGTTCAGAGATTACATAAACTATATTGGCCAATGCCTTTTTCTGAGCATTATGGTAAACATACTCCCCTCTCCGGAGGTCGCTGAGGCGGTTTTCCATCCCGTCTCCATATGGTCCCATCCCTGGCCCCTTTGCTCATGACACGGCTGAGACCTTGTGTTGATGCACTGTTCATGTAAACACAAGTGCTCAGGTTCGGATATGGCTCGGTAGTCACATGCACAATGAACTTTCAGTATGAGGGGGCCACTATCTGTGGACAGCCCCTTACAAATCCTTCCCCATCAGCTGTTTTTCTGATTACTCAAAAATCTTACTTGTGCAGCTGCCACTAGAGGGAGCTTAATGTATACAGATGCGTAACTGATTGGAATGCCTAACCGTATGCCATAAACTCCCTCTAGTGGTGAGCTGCAACCACTACAGATGTAGCATTGCATTATTTCTCTCAGATTTTTGATTCTAAAGCAGATCTAATTATAAAAGGTGGAGATTCCCTTTAAGGCCGTTACCTATAGCCGCACCACTCAATAATTTTTTTAGATGGGATATAATTTCACAAGAGCACGACGATTCCGCCTCCTTTTTATACATGGCTTCAGTTCTTGCTTTTTACGTTTTTTTTAATGTACACGAAGGGCTTTCCAACTTGTAAAAAAATTTTCATAGTTTTGTGAAATAATTGTACTTTTTAAAATAAAAATGACTGATGAAATCCGGATGTGTGTCAGCTTTGTGTCTGTGATTTTCTCACTTTCCTTGGGGTGGAGAACACTAACCGGGTCTTTGTCTTGCCAATTCATTTATTGTTGGTGGGGGGTCTTTCATGGGTCTGTGGGGGTCTTTCATGGGTCTGTGGGGGTCTTTCATGGGTCTGTGGGGGTCTTTCATGGGTCTGTGGGGGTCATGGTTGTTGTTTGATTCATTTATAAGGCATTTGAGCTTACACTTCAGACTCCTGGGGAGGGGGAGGGGTCAGTGTATGACATAAAGTTTGTGAACCCCAAACATAGTTTGACTTGTAAAGTCATCGCTTTACGAGTTGGTCTCTGAAGGTGAAAATGAGGCCTTGCAAGTATTTTTTTTTTGTTTGTTTTTATCAACGAATAGTTAATTATTTGTGCCATGTGTTTTGTCTCATTACCATCTCTTATATGTATACATCCTACTTCCGGAGACTTGTCATCACTGATGAAGGAGGATAAACCTGGAACTGTTCTCTAAGGACTGTAGTGAGAGCCTCTATATCCATGCTATATACACTGCGGCTATGGCTGGATATTTAAAACCAAAGGATAACATTTTAACCGCACTCCAGATAATTATACCATATAAAGCATCTACAGCATTCGCCGTGATTACCCAAAGTCCTTCCGTTTGTATCCCGTTGAAGTGCTACTTTTAATTTTCCTCTTGATGCGAAGTTTCCTCAGTCCAATAGGTTCCTTTTTCTGGGTACCGGTAGAACCCGGGCTGACGGCTATTTCAGAACGAAAAAAAATGGACAGAAAAAAAATGGGACGCGTTTCATAAGAAGAGCCTCTTCCTTCCTCAGGGAGGCTGTCTCCTGTCCTCCTGGGTCATTAGTGGATTAGAGCGCTCCAACTTTTTGTTGCTACGGAGGATAACCGCCAGCTGGGGCTATACCGGTACCCAGAAAGAGGAACCTATTGGACTGAGAACTTTGCATTGAGCGGAAAATTAAAAAATGGCACTACAACGGGATACGAACGGGCGATCCGAAGGAAAAGGACCTGAGGTAATCCCGGTGAGTGCCGCTATAAGGATTACAGAAGATGCTATATATATGGTATAATTATCTGGAGCGCGGTTAAAATTTTATTCTTTGGTTTTAATGCACATGTATTGTACCTAAATAGGGAGGTGCATTTTTAACCTGCAGCACCAAAAAGTATAGGGGGAACCAGCGCCAGTGAGTTTTATACATGGGTGGATATTTGGCCACTAGGACAAAATTGTGAATAATAGTTTTATATTTCAAGATTGTAGATTGTCTCAAAGCACAAATAAGTATAAAAAACCTGAAAACTAGAATGAATTGGTGTAAGAGGCAAGGGGGCCCTGGCCATGAGGGCTCCCGGTCTGTATGGAGGGGTAGATGGAAGGCATGAGGCGAGCAATGGGCTTATTATATATTGTAGGGTTTTCATGTTATGTTTGGAAGGTGGGGACAGTCTGACACATTTTGGTAAGAGTTCTGGACGATGGGGGATGCACGGGAGAAGGTCGGGAGACAGTTGTGAGAAGAGCGGATGGCGGTAGAGTGAAGCTGAAGGTCCTGTGAGGAACTGAGATTATGTATTGGCTGATGAGTCCAAAGGTATTTGGAGGGGACAGGGTCTATACAGAATTGTATTGTGTAATGGGTAACCACTGGAGAGACCGGCAGAAGAGAAGCAAGAAGACGGATGGATGAGTTTGGCAGCAGAGTTGAGGATGGGGAGGAGGGGGGTTGGAGTTACTTCCTGATGATTAAGAGGACCTGTCACTCATATAAAAGGCAGTAGGAGCTACTAAAGTAGGCAACTCCTAGTGCTACAACAGATGCCCCAGAGGTACACTGCTAGCGTTATAGGAACCCTCCAATAACGCCAGCAGACACTGCCACCCTGTACAAAAGGAATGCCGGGCCGCGCTCAAAGCGCCGGTGGTGATTGCCAGGCTTGATGCAGCAGTCACCGCCTCCTAGTCCCGCCCTCTCATGAATACACCGGACCGCTAACAGCGCGGCTCAACGTTCCTATTGTACAGTGTGGCAGGGTCTGCTAGCGTTATCAGAGGCCTACTTTAGTAAGCAGCTCCTAGTGCCCTTTTTTATGGGTGACAGGCCCTCTTTATTCTATGGCTTAGTCTTAAAGTTAAAGGGGTTGGCCACTTTACCTCATGTATTTTATAATGTGTAAGTGTGGAGGGCAGGATGTCTCCTAATATCCTGCCCTGTGGGCAGCCTATAAAACTGGTTGTAATTCCAGCTTTTCCTCATAATACCCCACACACACATACAATGCATGATGAGTTTAGTGGTTATGTAATTGCTCCCGGTGGTAGTGAAGCCCCCTCTTGGCCGTTGTCATAGTTTCTGTAGACGCCTGCCTGTACTTATATGGAGACATTGGTGACCTATGGATTAGGCCACATATTTCTTGGTATAAATCCAGATGGGGGCTTATACCTGTGACCTTTAGTGAGTAGGCCATAACCTATAGTTGAACCGGTGAAAGGATGCAGAGTGGCTCCTCCGCCCTCCATTAATTTTATGAGGGGGTCTGGGTGATCACTGCTGGGTTGTTGATTGTCCTGCTCTCCGGTCTGTGCTTAGGTTCTGTTTTAATTTAGATCTTATCACAGATTTGATGGTAAATAACATCCTGCCCCGCGCTTACAGGTTACAAATAACATGAGGTAAAGTGGCCAATCCCTTTAATGTAATTTTTTTTCCCCCAAACGCTGTAAAAATTTAACCTGTGACGAAAGTGGCACAAGTGTATTTTTTTTTTTTTTTTACCTCAACGTCATTGCACAACTTCTTAAAGGGAACCTACCCCCACATATCTACCTATAAAAGTACAATGGTAAGAGACCCAGCGGCACAAACAATAGTCCAAAATGGTGGGTGCAAGCTCAATAAGGACCAGGCAATGGACCTTCAAAAGTATCCAAACGAAAAAAGCAGCACTCCCACAGGCAAGGATGAAGAAAAGTGGACCCTTTATTCCATTAAAGTTGCGACGTATCGGCCCCTATGGAGCCTTTCTCAAGCCATGAGAAGCCTTGAGAAAGGCTCCATAGGGGCCAAAACGTTGCAACTTTGATGGAGTAAAGGGTCCACTTTTCTTCATCCTTGCCTGTGGGAGTGCTGCTTTTTTAGTTTGGATACCTATAAAGGTAGGTAGACTGGTAGGTGGACCTATAGGACGTGAGGATTAGCCCTTTTAAGGGCTAATCCTCACGTCTCTGCAATCTTTAGCAAACTATTATTCAATATAATGTGTATGTGCGCAGTGGCTCCGGGTTCGGCTCAATGACCGCGGGCCCGCTGTTCTGCGCATGCACAGACCGAAGATTCATCGGACAAGTGCGCGCAGCTATGACGAGCTGTGCGCCGAAGATTTTGGTAGGCGGAACAAAAAGGCTACCGGGGTGTGCAGTAGCCGCGACGTGTGGCCTCAGCTACGGTTACTCCACACCCCAGTAGCCGTGTACGGAAATTTACATATATACTGAATAAAAGTTTGCTAAAAATTGCAGGGACATGAGGATTAGCCCTTAAAAGGGCTATCCTCACGTCCTATAGGTCCACCTACCACCTGATCTACCTTTATAGGTAGATATGTGGTGGTAGGTTCCCTTTAAATTCCATTTGGAAATCCAGCTCCGTGAGGGAGAAATAGAACTTCTGGGTTTTGGAATTGCATCAAGTAGAATAAGCAAAACCCAAAAACGTAAAAGGGTTGCGATAAAAAGGATCTAACAGCAGAATACCCCACTGGGTTACCTGAAGGATCGGTTTTTCTCACCGGATAACACCACTGAAACGGTCACCCAAAGAATCGGACATATAGTTTCATGTGTTGAGGTGGATACACGTGCGGTGTAATTCTATAGACCACAGACAGATGCGCGTCTTATGGGCAAGTTGTGATTCCTCTTTTCCATGTACGTTTTGATGCATTTGACTTTTTTCTCGTGCCAGACACGTGACTGATTTACCACAGGTTCTCTAAGGCGTTAAATGAGCTGAAGCAGCGTCCAGCACCAGAGCTCACCATCACCCGAACCCGTCCATTTACCTTGTAACTACAGGGTCACGTTATGTAGATACTTGATGTTTACGAGGACGGCCGCCTCCTCCATAAACCTCAGCATTGATTTATAGATCAGTACTGGCTGCACTCACCTCCTGTGATGTAAAACCTCCACTATGCAGTACTAGGATCACCTCCACACCGCTCCTGGATCACTACTACTACTACCACCACCATCATCATCATCGGTTTCCTGGCCATATGATACCTCAAGGATGATGGAAATCTGCAACGTTCATGTTGATACAAGGTGCACTTGTAGTGGGGCACATCTGGTGTTGGGGGGGGCAGGATATTAGGTAATTTACCAATATACATCTGTTAATAGTTCTTCTCTGTTTTCCTGATATGTAAAGTGAAGCCTCCTGTCTTCTACCTCATCAGCCAGAGATTCCTGTCCATAAAATGGCCGCAGATGGAGGGTCATGTGATCTCTAACTGTCCATGAACAATCGCCCTGCCAGGACCTTATTCCTATGTTAATACTATAAGGTCCTGGCAGGGCGATTGTTCGAGAAGAGATGGTGATCACAGGAATCACTGGCTGATAAGGTAATAGAACAGGAGGCTTCACTTTACATATCAAGAAAGCAGAGCAGAACTATTATTAAATGTATATTGGTAAATTATCTAATATAACCCCCCCCCCCTTCCATTTCATACACTACAAAATACATGAGGTAAAGTGGCCAACCAATTTTATTGTCTCCTTAAATGGCTGCTGTCTTTCTGAGAAGCTCTATGCAAGGGTGGACTCACATTGGTGTTTCCTTTCACGTCAGTGATTTTTCACTGCAGCCATTTTGGCTTATGGACACGTACATATCGGTGCTCTCCTCCTGGCTCCAGTAATTTGTCACTTATTGTACATTTTTCCATGGGCTTTTTCACACTTCAGTTTTTTTTTTCCTGTGTTTTTTTTTATTTTTATATTTTTTTTTGGTTCAACAACACTGGATCAGTGGAAAAAAGTGTGAAAAAGCCCTTTGAAAAAAAATTTCAGTAAGGGATCAGCGACAAATCACTGGAGCCAGAAAGAGAAAACCAATCTGTACGTGTCCATAAGCCAAAATGGCTTCAGTGAAAAAACGCCAATGTGAGTCTACCCTGAACCTCTCTACAAGGCCAGCCATATACCGAAGTGGCTGGATCAGCAGGTCCTCCTGCCCCATATCCAAATTGGACTCAACCAACCAAGTATGTATGTGTTCTCTGTATAAAGAGGGGATGCGCCGGACCCCTGAGAATGTAAAAAAAGAATCAGACATTGAAATCGAATGGCGTGATTCCTACTGGGAGTGGGAATAGATCAGACATTGTGAGGTTTGACACCCAGGGTGATGGCTCATACAGCATCTTCCAGGCTGCGGCCCTACAGTATGGCGTATTAAAGGGACCCTATCAGGCAGTTTAGGACCAGTCGTATAGTCCCTATTTAAGCTTTCCTCTGCCAGTTGCTACTACTTGGAGAAATCTGGGCTGACTGGTACCAGAGGTACACATGAGGCCTCTGGGGCGGCACACTTTGCCTCATACAGACCCATATGTCTGGCACCCTAAACCCACACAATATAAAACCATTCTGGTCCCAAACTCCCTGACCGTTCCCTTCAAGGCAGTACCCCCGGGCAGCTACATCCTAGGTTGGCCTCGGGTGTGTTGTTTGCTGTGATCTTGCAGAGAATATTGAGTTGTGCTCCATTTCTATAAATATATGTGACCATTTGTATGGATGTTTCTATTTTCGGATGATTTTTCGATCACTGGCGGACATTGGCATCTCCTTAATTTCCTGTATATTGTATAAATGAGTAAACAGCTGATAGGTTATCGCAGTAGATTAGTGATATCAGCTCCTGACGGATTGTTTAATTAGTGACTGGTAAGACGTGACCTGAGGTGACATCCGGGTGGCGGCACATTGCACAGTGTGTACAGGGATCATGGCGGTCAGGACTACAGGACTGTTCATAGGGATGGGCTCAGGGACTTTACAATTTGTCTACAGATTATGGTTTTCGGGATTTCATCAGATTTCAAAATGTTGCTGCCATCTAGTGGAATTTAAGGGATATCCCACGTTATTGTGATGTGATATGATATTATACGGCCATACCCACACGTTTCTGTGGAAATTGATTTGCAGAAACTCGTATTTCCACTCAAATTCCATGATGAATCTTAAGTAGATATGTATGGTTACACATTACATCCCATGTGAAGGCCTTATTCCCAAAGGTTTATGATTAAAAATATTAGGCCGAAGCCTGAGGCTGCACTACTGCTAGAATCGTAGGACACTTCCTGTTCTGACATCGGGTGCACTGTCGTCATGGAGATCTTGTATAGCTTCTTATAGTAATATTCAGTCTGTAGGAACTGTATCACGGCCTTAATTTCTAGATTAAAGGGAACCAGTCATCAGAAAAGGGCCTAATAAACCACTACCGGTATGTTGTCAAGTAGCCAAACACATTCCAGATCATGTTTCTCTCATGACCCAGTGTGGTGGCATCATCCAGAAAATCAGCTTTGAAGTGAGATGTTAATTGGTTTTGACTGAAGTCAAGCTCTCTCTGCCTTTACAGTTCACTGGTCCTGCAGCCAGCAAAATCATGGACCAGATCTCCAGAAGTCCATGGGATTTTGTAAATTCAAATGTGAGGAGGAGTTCAGAGGCAGGGAGAGCTTGACCTTAGTGTTAAACTCTTGGGCTCCCTGTCTATATGCAACCAATTAACATCTCACTTCAAAGTCAAGGAGGCGGAGAGTTTAACACTAAGGTCAAGCTCTCCCTGCCTCTGAACTCCTCTTCCTCCCATTTGAATGACATAATCCCCTGGACTTCAGAAGATCTGGTCAATGATGTCTCTGTCTGCAGGACCAGTGAACAGTGAAGGCAGAGAGAGCTTGACTTCAGTCAAAACCAATTTACATCTCAATTCAAAGTTGATTTTCTGGATGATGCCAACATACTAGGTCATGAAAGAAACTGGATCTAGAAGCTGCTCAGATGCTTGACAACGTGCTGCTAGTGGTTTTGTAGGCCAATGTCTGATGACAGGTTCCCTTTAAGCATCATAGTTTAAGATATTTTTTTTTTCTGACAATAGACTCTACAAAAAATGAAAGGAGCGGTACTCGCCCCTGTGCTCCGCTCCCATCCTGACTTTTTCTAGATCCTTCGCGTCTAAGTCTTGCACAGATGAGACGCTGCTCAGCCAATCACTGTGTGAGGAGTGTAATTACTGGTCATTGATTGGCTGAAAGGTATAAGAAGGAAAACGGGAAGTAGAGCTCTAGGATCGGCGGCTGATCGGAGAGGCGAGTATAAAAACTCTAAACCATTGTTTCTCCTGATAAATGTGACCCCGTTATCATTCGCTCCCCGTTTCATCTGTCATGTGTGAGTCTGTATTCTGCATGCCGCCATCTAATGTCATCCATTTTGTCTCCTTCATTCAAGTACCATGGCCTCACAGTGGTGTAACCGGACCTCCCCTCCATTACGAGCAGCGACTGGGACACGAGATTCCCTGTACTGACGCACTTTTACCCACATTACAGACTTGTGCACATTACACTCAGGCCTGTCTTGTTTACGTGGCTTCCATGAGGAGTTCTTGAAGATTGGGCAGCGCGTATAGATGAAGAAACGACGCCTTTACCCCGGAGACCTGTAATATCAGGCCGCTATTCAGGGGTATAACCCCCATCATCACAACATATGACTTAATTTTTACCTCATGAAAATTCCCTTTTGTCTCAATTGGGGCCTGGAAGCTGAGATTTGGGGTGCTGCATGGTGGGCTCCTGCTGAATTACCACAGACTAAACATCGTCCTTATTGTGACCTGAAGACCCTGACCCCAGGTCCACGCTACCAAGGAACAGAACGTGCATAGAATCTTATAGTCTCTGGGGAAAGGATTCGATTATTGCAGTGAAATCAGTTTTTTGTCTCCAAAATGTCTCATAATTGTCACATCTGCCAGTTTGCGCCATCTTTTTTCAACACACTCCACTTTTCACAAAAGACGACTTACTTCAGATTACCTACGAACTGGTTGTGATAAATTTTCATGTTTTTTTTTTTTTTTACTAACTTTAAAAAAAAAAAAAAAAAAAACCTTTATTAACTAAAATGTATCAAGCTGCCTAAGCCCCTAGGATTATCCCATGTGGAAAGAACAATCAATACACTCTAAAAACTGTAGTAGTGATAACTCTATCCCAAGGCTGGGTTTGGCCAAGTTTTTTTCAAGAGCTCTATGAATGTGCCCTCACACTGATAAGCTCTGTGCCATGGACAGCTCCACAGCCACTACCCTCTGCTCTGAGTAAAATCTGTGCAGCAGTCACTCAGAGCACAGCGGGAAGGCTTGTAGAGCATCCTACAGCAGACAGTTTAGAACTGTTAACAATGTATTTATTTTCTAGGATTGTATCTTCTCCATGTGCAATGGGGATATCCTCACACTGCTGTGCTCCTTGCTTTCTGCATTAAGCTGCACCAGACTTTCCCCTCTGCTCTGAGTGCCTACTGTGCAGCTTATACTCAGAGAAGAGGTGTAAGGACTGTGGAGCAGCTCTAAGAAAAAAAGGTCAATGCACAGCAGTGTGAGGACACGCTTCCCAGTGCTGGTGGAGGAGATACAATCCTGGAAAATAAATTTATTTTTTCACAGTCCTGCTGCTACTTACAACAAACACAAAAGGTATGATTACACATCTCTCCAGGGACAATACTTAACACTGTCTGGCAACTTTACATGGCCTATACTGCTGACCAATCCCTTTAAGACTTTCTGGTTAGGTCTGTCTCTGCTACTCTTAATAATTTTTTCTAATTTTATAACTAACCCAGAAATTGTGGAATTTTCATTTCAATACTTAACACCAGGTACCCAAAACAACAATCCGAATATAATATGTTGTAGTTGTGGGGAAGGGGGATGTTTCTGATACCACTATGTCAATAGACATTCCAGACGATCAAATGTTCCGTATTATCAGCTGGTCCGAAAAAGTTTAACCAATCGCTAAGATGACAACCATGAAAACAACAACAACACTGAAGAGCCTCCTCACGGTGTATCTTCTGGACTATTGGTTGCCGGATTAAAGGATTTTACTGGACTAAATCAACATGTAAAGTTTTACTTACATTTCTGCAAATTTGCTTGCTACGAAACGTGCCTAAACACGTGAGAAACAGTGCGGTTTACAAACACAGGGACAATGACTTCCATAAAACCGAGGATCAATTATGATAGAGAATCGGAGATTAGAGGTTCTGCTATATCTAGTGGCGATGCGTTTTTCTGGGATCATAGTTGTGTTAAATGTTCTGCTCCCTTAGCTCCACCTTCTAAGAGAAATCAGAATATAAGCTCCTCGGGGGCGGGGACTTCATGATCCGTCTCTAAATTCTATTGGCCTCTATTTTGTGCTCATAAACATGAGGATTCTTATTGCTTACTAGGCCGCAGCTATTACCATTATTGAGTGATCTATTATTGAGTAATACTAGATTAGGGACAACTTAAAAATTAGCAGAAAAGATACAATAATACATAAAAGAAAATAAATAAAATAAATTAAGGCTGTGTAAATACCCTTTAAGACATTATTTGCCTTCAGTGATAATAGGAGCACCACAAGATCCTGTGGTTATTTTTTCTTACTTTTATCAATTACTTTTTGGACAATTTTTTGGTACCTGTAGTCTCCGTAGTCCAGTATTGTACATGAGAAATAGTTTTCTGACCATTATATGATTTGTATTCTAGTAGTTTTCCCTTTTGCCCCTGTATTGAGTTCTCCCGGAGCTGGTGGATGGAGACCTAGCTGCTGTGACTCCTCCCCCTCCCCTCTGCATAGACTTCTACATAATCTGACTCCTCAGTGAGTTTCAATTCCTCTTAGTAGCGAGACAGAATTTAGTAGAGTTTCCAGAGTGAAACTCGGTTCTTTCAGATAAATAGGGAGCAAGAGAGGAGTCAGGTAAGTGGAGAAAGAGGCATTTTTATCGGATCTGATAAGTTTCTTGTGGTCACCTGTACTGCAGCTATATCCAAATGTTATTGGCCAAATGGGGGTTTTCATACCCCAATATCCACTTCCCAAATTCAAAGGGCTGCAACGTTTTATAATAGTCTAGAACTTTCTGATACCACTGAGCCTTTTAATCAAAGAGAAACCCACCCGGATTAAAAATGGTGGTCTGACCATGACGGTGTAGGGCATTATGGGATATAGAAGGGTAGGAGTAGCACAATATCACATGATCTGCTCCAGTACCCAACTGTGGATCCTCCCATCAGCCGGATTGATAGAACCTTCTTACAACGTGTACGGATTGTGATGTCGGCCTGTGTACTCTATGTAAATACGAATAAAGATGTTTTATTTCACAGTTTCCATGGTGCTATATGTCACACATCACATAGATCTATCACAGTTACTAATAATCATCAGACAAGTTTCCCTCACACAGTTATGAATGAGGAGCTCACATTTCAGCCTCCCTGACTGTATCCTTATGGTGTGGAGGATAATCCCTGCCTACTAGACATGGTTGTCTATGATTGGTCATGTGATTCTGTGTTCACGCATCATGGGATTGATTGCAGAAAAAGAAAAAGTGGGGAAATACAAAAAACTTAAGATGGGGAATTGATTTTGTGTATATATATATATTTAGCAGAACTGCAAAGAGAAAACACTTATTAGAATAGTGGTAATGTTGGATAGGAGGGAGGGATAGAAGGTGGTGGGAGATATTCGCAATAGTATTCCTGCTGGAACTACAGATACTTCACTCTTCTCTATGGAGCCGTCAGCAGAAATATGGAACACCAGACATTGGATTATTTCGTCCTACATCACATGGCTCTTCCTGCTGCGTAATGTACCCCGCGCTGCTAGAGGAGTCACAGCCACATCTACAGAGCAGCAGTGTACGGGAAGGTGAGAACTACCTGGATGATGGATTATTATGCCAAGTCTTATCAGTGTGGGAAAGGTTCATGGAGACAGATACAGAGAACAATCGCTCCGCCTGTCACCGTGGAAGAATTACAGCATTGTACAGAGTACTGGAGGGGGATGTGTTACTTTCCCCTTCTAGAAGTCACCAATGTTAAGCTTGGTCAGGAAACGTTATGTTTAATCTTTTTATTAAAGGAAATCAACTCTCAAAATCCATCATGATAAACCAGGGATATTTAGTAATCATCTAATATTATCCATGGCCTTCTTCGTAAAATTATGCTAATGAGCTAGAAGTGCTCTAGGGGGCTTTACTAGAGCCCCTTCATACTGCAGATTCATAGGGACAGTGAAATATGCTCTTTTACAGTGTAACATCCTTTGAAGCTACAGCACAGAGGTGCTCTGGTAACACCCCATAGAACTCTTCTGGCTCCTTAGCACAATTCTAAAAGTTGATTTTAGAATAAAGGAGGCAATTGATAACAAATATAAGATTAACACAGTCACGGTGCCTGGATCTATAAGTAATGTCTCTACAGCAGCCTCCATTGACATCTACTGCACCTCCATGGCGGCTGCTGGGATTTCAGGTGATCAGATGCATACGTGGGGTAGATTTTGCAAATAAGGGTGGCTAATAGGGCACTATGAACCCGTCACTAGCCGTATTTGTGAAAAAAAAAAAAAAAAAATGTGGTGACAGGTTCCCTTCTCTTTCTTCCAAAAACATTGCCACACATGACCATAGGCATTCTGTGATATTGCAACAACGTTCCATTCGTTTCTATACAGCTGAGCTGCAATCTCGGTACAAACCACCATCGTCAGGTATGGTGCCGTTTTTTTTTTTAAAGAAACCATGTTTTTTCAATCACTGGCCAACCCCTTTAATATGAATGAACTCATGTAGATGATGAAGTGTTTATCGCAGAGCTGCGTGGGCACTAGAAAAAACAAAAGTAGGTCCTATTCCTGATTAAGTTTGTATTTTTCGCATTCCCATTGACTTCTATAGAAAGGCGCGGTCAGCAGACGTATATCATTCGTATAAGGCTATATCCATACGACCGTTGGGGGGGCGTGTATACTGTCTAGCACCGTCCGGTTCCCGGTAGCAGTGCTCACCCCCTCCTCCTCACCCGTGCGCCCGCCATGCTACCTAATTGTTATTCTGGAATTTCTAGAGCTTGGGACGAGATCGTGAGATAATTTTTCGGATCATCAATGATCCGGCCCAAGAGATGCTTCCTCGCGCGACCCCGGATTCCTTGTGTGCCGTCCCGTCATTTTGCAAAATTATAGCAGAAACAGCGCCGACATAAAACGACAAAGACCCCCAAAAAATGTGCATTATTATTATTATTTTAGTAATATTTCATCATAACATTATTACAAGTAACATCAGTCCATCCTCATCACAATGTAACCTGATCCTCCGGTCATACAATATATATTTATTATTATATAATTATTAATAAAAGATCATTTATTAGTCTTCTATATATAAAATACCACATCAAAATTTTTTTTCTTGCAA
The DNA here is from genome assembly GCF_040894005.1 of Engystomops pustulosus. NCBI lineage: Eukaryota > Metazoa > Chordata > Amphibia > Anura > Leptodactylidae > Engystomops > Engystomops pustulosus. The sequence continues at coordinate 239,503,567 of NC_092412.1, forward strand.
AATAAATACATTTGGTATTTGAAAACGTTCCAGAATAGCCGGCGATTAACATTGATTCTGTGCAATTCGTAGGATATAAATATTAAAAAAATTTTTTTTTTTTTTTTTTTACTCAGGCACTTAACTATTAACCCTATTCAAAAAAAAAAAAAAAAAGTGTTTCCGAAACTTCTAGTAAATGTACAAAAAAGTGCAACAAAGTTTGAGTTAAATAACCATAAAAAAAAAAAAAAAATACTAATAGAAAAAAAACAAAACAAAACATAAACAAGGATGCTTCTAGGATTTGGTCCAGTAACATGACGGATCTCGCTGCCTTAGACCAGACACTGGTGCCCGGTGCCCATCATATGGAGATTGTGCCACTGGTTGCGCTCCATCTGCAGGACCTGCGGCGGCGGCAGCCATGGGGGGCGACCATAGTTCTTGTTCCTTCCCTGCTGGTAACCGGAAGTGAAGCGCGGCTGCTGCTGCGGGTAATGAGCCCCCGGCTTCCTCTTTGGAATCTTGTTCCAGGAAGGAATTGGTTGAGGTCTGAATTCTGGCACCTGAGAAACCAAAGACAAAAGATAAGAATTCACTAATGAGTACAGGGACCACCAGACAGGGGAGATTAGGATCAGGCAGTAGGATTTCAACATGTCCAATCCTTAACCCCTTATCACCGACACTAGTTTTCAGCTCAATGATCAGACTCGATTTTTCAAATCTGACAAGTCTCACGATAATTGGTTATAACTTCGGAACGCTTTAACATATCCCGGGGATTTTGAGAATGTTTTCTTGTGACACATTGTACTTCATGTTAGTTATAAAATTTAAGTGATAAGTTTTGCGATTCGTTCTGAAAAAAAGTGAAAATTTGGCAAAAGTTTGTAAAAATTCTTCATTTTCCAAGTTTGAAATGTTCTGCTTTCCAGACAAGATGTAAAACTACCCAAAAAGTTTGATAATTAACATTTACAGAATATCTGCTTTATGTTGGGATGATATTTTATGCTTCCGGTTATTTTTCTAGGATGTTATGAGGCGCAGAACTTTAGGTGCGATTTTTCTTATTTTCATGAAAATTGCCAAAACTCACATTTTGAGGGACAACTCAGCTTCCAAGTGACTTTGTAAGGCCTAAATAATAGTAAAACCCCATAAATTACCCCACTATAGAAACTTCACCCCTCAACGTATGTAAAACAACTTCTATTAAGTCCATTAACCCTTTAAGTGTTTCACATGGGTTAAAAAATATGGACCTGCGATTTAGAAACTATTGAATTTTTTTGGAAAATACATTCATTTAGGCCAAAACTGAAATTTTCAGAATAAATTAAATGATGAAACGCACTGCAACGCTTGATGCCCAATTCCTCCCGAGTTTACTGATACCACATATGTGGTGGTGACTGCTGCACGGGCGCACGGCCGAGTATAGAATGAATGGAGGCGCCATTCACAGCAGATTTGTATTGTCACATTGTACGACCTATAAATTTCTATTTTTTTGGGTAATGCGAACATATGAGGGCTCATTATGTACGGGATGAGATACAATGTATAGATAATTTATTTTGGGAGTCTAAAGCTTATTCTTGAGATTTTATTAACTATTTCAAGGGGGACACAAACAAAATCATCAATTTTTATTTTGGATTGTGAGCATTTCCACCCCCCCCCCCGCTCACCGTAACGTAAAAATAATATTTTATCTTTATTCTCTGGTTCACTACGATTGCGGTGATACCTCATTTATATAGTTTTTCTTATTTTTGCTTAATTTTCCTGAGCAAAACCAATATTGGAGAAAATCGCATTGTTTTTACTATTGACAACTTTTCAGGGCCATAACTTCTGTATTTTTCTGTTGTCAGATCTGGTTGAGGGCTTATTTTTTGCGAAAACAGTTGTTCTTTTCAGTCGTATCATATTAGGGAACGTAACTTTTTTTTATCACTTTTTAGAACATTTTTTGTGATGGTGTTTGATGAAAAATTGTATATTATGGGAAGTTTTTCGAGTTTTTTTTTTACGTAGTTCACCGAGCGGGTTCAATATTGATTTAGATTTATTGTACAGATTAATACGGACGCGGTGATACCAAATATGTATGTTTTTGTGTTTTATTTACTGTATTTGCATTTTATGTGTTACTGGGGAGATTATGGGACTTTTATTTTATTTATTTATTTAATTATATTATAAAAAGAAAAAAAAAAAAAAAAAAATTAATAACTTTTTTACATTTTCCGCCTTTTGGCTTGAACAAGCGATCATCCGATCACTTATTCAAGCCTTTACACTGCAATACACTTGTATTGCAGTGTAAAGTGTAAGTAACTGAGCATGCTGCGCATGCTCAGTTACTTACAGCCGGGTCCTGCCAGGAAGGCAGGACCCGGCAAGAAGAGGAGCCGACAGCCTCGGGTCACTCGTCGGGACCCGGGGCAGCGGCAGGAGGGATCGGATCCCCCGGTAAGCACACCGGGGGGGGGGGTCCGATCCACGGGGGACACACTTGCACGCCGCGGTCAAGCATGCAAGGGGTTAAACACCCGGGATCGGAGTTTTTCTGATCCCGGGTATTAGCCGGGTCTGGGCTGTGATATCACAGCCCGACACCGGCACTATACTGACCCGATGTACCGAAATCTTCTTCTGACGCGGCGCCGTAGAAAGGCGTTGCGTCAGAAGAAGTACCCTTAATGACCGCCGTAGAATCCCGATAGGGCGGTCATTAAGGGGTTAAAGGGTCTGTTCTACTTCAGCAAATAAATATTGTTTGTGTTATGAAAAGTTATACAATGTTTCAATACACTTTCTAGATCAATTACTCACAGTTTACTAGATCTCTGCTTGCTGTCATTCAAGCTTCATTCTTTACTTCCTTGTCATGTGATGTCACGCAGGTTCTCCAAATATCCTCTCTGTTACAAAAAGCAGTGCACCTGTATGACATCACATGACCAAGGATATATAACGAGCCGTACACCTGTGTGACACCACATGACCAGGGATATATAACGAGCGGTGCACCTGTGTGACATCACATGACCAGGGATATATAACGAGCCGTGCACCTGTGTGACATCACATGACCAGGGATATATAACGAGCCGTACACCTGTGTGACACCACATGACCAAGGATACATAACGAGCCGTACACCTGTGTGACATCACATGACCAAGGATATATAACGAGCCGTGCACCTGTGTGATATCACATGACCAGGGATATATAACGAGCCGTGCACCTGTGTGATATCACATGACCAGGGATATATAACGAGCCGTGCACCTGTGTGACATCACATAACCAGGGATATAACCAGCTGTGCACCTGTGTGATATCACATGACCAGGGATATATAACGAGCCGTGCACCTGTGTGACATCACATAACCAGGGATATAACCAGCTGTGCACCTGTGTGATATCACATGACCAAGGATATATAACGAGCCGTGCACCTGTGTGATATCACATGACCAGGGATATATAACGAGCCGTGCACCTGTGTGATATCACATGACCAGGGATATATAACGAGCCGTGCACCTGTGTGATATCACATGACCAGGGATATATAACGAGCCGTGCACCTGTGTGACATCACATAACCAGGGATATAACCAGCCGTGCACCTGTGTGATATCACATGACCAGGGATATATAACGAGCCGTGCACCTGTGTGACATCACATAACCAGGGATATAACCAGCTGTGCACCTGTGTGATATCACATGACCAAGGATATATAACGAGCCGTGCACCTGTGTGATATCACATGACCAGGGATATATAACGAGCCGTGCACCTGTGTGATATCACATGACCAGGGATATATAACGAGCCGTGCACCTGTGTGACATCACATAACCAGGGATATAACCAGCTGTGCACCTGTGTGATATCACATGACCAGGGATATATAACGAGCCGTGCACCTGTGTGACATCACATGACCAGGGATATATAACGAGCCATACACCTGTGTGACATCACATGACCAGGGATATATAACGAGCCGTGCATCTGTGTGACATCACATGACCAGAGACTGGTTCTTATCCACAGGAACTAATCAATGAAATTTCCTATAGAAGGACAGCAAGCAGTGATCTAGAAATCTGTGAGATAATGTACCAAAGAGTAGATTGGAAAAATGTAAATTGTCCCCTGGGTATAAACTGGGTGAGGCTTTAGGGTCAGGGTTATGGTGTGATCTATTTTACAGATTTATCCCATAAAACCAGAAAATAAATCTACTTGTTGACTGTAAAAACTGAACTGCAAAAAGAGGGAGTACATTGCATTCATTTTTAAGGGTCACATTTTTACAGCCCCTATTAGAGCCATATTTGGGCAGTGAAGCCTGCATATGGTCCCTGCATCACCTGATCCTGAGATTTTTACATGAGATCCCGGAGCTCCGAGATGTTCCACGATCAGACCCAAATATACCAGTGTTATTGGGTCCTACACAGGTTTTGGGGGGCTATAAGTGAACCTACCATACACAGATATGTACATCGCTATGGAGGACGTCACCCCCTTCTCCTGTGTACACAGTAACTGCGCCCATTACCAGTGATGATGTCACTACGTACAGGACGCCATGACATCATGATCCACAGCCGTGTAATGGAAGGAATCCACAATGTCCATGACAACTCCAAATACCTGATAGGAGTCCACTGCCCTGAGGAGGAGCGGAGGGGAAGGAATCTTCTTATTGACATAGACTTCATCATCCGAGGAGGAGCCCGAGTGATAATCGGAGGTCACCTTTTCCATGGCGTAGCTCACTTTCCGGGAGATCTCCATCTTTTCGTCCGTGCTCTGGAAGCTCGCCACCACAAATGAAGGATTCTTCTCTCCATATCTAATGGAAGGGTATTAGGAGAAAACTGCATTAAAATCAATTAAATAAAGACTTCTAGGGGCACGCTTTCACCCTTATTGGCCATAGGTAATAGCACCTGACATTGACTACAAGGTCCTGATGATATAAAACGCCATAGTTTTTCCCTGTATACACCGCACACAGCGCCCCCTGCTGGAATCAGTCGCTACCTGCAGATCTGCTTGTAGTTCTGTGACTTTCCAGCACACAGCGCCACCTGCTGCTCACCAGACACAACTACCGGTAACGTACAATGACATTTACAACAGACTGTGTACTGCGCTCCTGCATATGTTGGAGCCATACAAGTCACGGGTAATAAATGAATGACCTACCACCTTGGTTAACCCCCGCATTGTACCTGGACTCCGTTACACGACTGCCAAATATATTCCTGAAGGTTTTACATTTTTCTTCCGCTGCTCTAATCTTACAATTATTACACTCTGTAATCCCCGCACTTGGCTTCTTCTCTTCTATGGAAAATTCTCTAATCTGCCAATGACAGAGAGAAGCGGGCGCTGGAGGGCACAGGGCGTGTAACCACATACTCGCCCCCTCGCTACACAACATTCAGAGGGACGGATATTAATGTGACCTCCGCGTGGTCTGCTCTGATATCAGGACAATAAGATGCAAAGTTCTGGAGACGCTGTGGGGGGGGGGGGGGTTTATTGTGTTAAATCTCCGGATTGCAGGGGATTTGTCTCGTCTATGTGGTCAATGACTTGGAAATAGGATCAGGGGATTCACCAGCGTCTGGCACCTGCATGCCCCCTACATACCACCATCCACCAGCTCCTAGCACCCGCTACGCACCACCATCCACCAGCTCCTAGCACCCGCTACGCACCACCATCCACCAGCTCCTAGCACCCGCTACGTACCACCATCCCCCAGGCTCCTAGCACCCGCATGCCCGCCTGTAAGTCATCTACCAGGCTCCTAGCACCCTGATGCCCGCTACGTCCCACCATCCACCTGCTCCTAGCACCCTCATGCCCACCAGCTCCTAGCACCCTCATGCCTGCTCCACACCACCATCCACCTGCTCCTAGCACCCTCATGCCCACCAGCTCCTAGCACCCTCATGCCTGCTCCACACCACCATCCACCAGCTCCTAGCACCCTCATGCCCGCTCCACACCACCATCCACCGGCTCCTAGCACCCTCATGCCCAATATGTACCAACATCCACCAGCTCCTAGCACCCTCATGCCCGCTACATACCACCATCCACCGGCTGAGCTGCTAGCACCCTCATGCCCGCTATGTTCCACCATCCATCAGCTCCTAGCGCCTTCATGCCCGCTATGTACCACCATCCACAAGCTCCTAGCGCCTTCATGCCCGCTATGTACCACCATCCACAAGCTCCTAGCGCCTTCATGCCCGCTATGTACCACCACTTGCATCATCCAGGGCAATCACCAGCTCCTAGCACCTGCATTCCCTCCTGTACCACCACACGTCAGGTTATTCACCAGCACCTAGCACCAACATGCCCGCTTCTCACCACCAGCCACCAGGTTATGCACCAGCACCTACATGCCCACGAAATCTTCATACACAATGAGTCTCTGGAGCGGAAAAGTGAAATCCCAGTTCCGCTTCTCCAAGAAATTTGGAGGGTCTGGGGAACAGAAGTCAGTAAGACAAACGTCCAACTCCATGATGTTCGCTGTAGTCTCTGCGATTATTGTCTGCTCCGAATACAGGAATTGGTTTCTAGGCCGAATTAATTGCTGGTTGTGGATTATCTGGTTACTGGTGCAGCCCCCTTAATGTTAAGTGATACAACAATGTTGTGCTGTTCACCCCCCGGCCTAAATCTAGATCAGGACAGACATTTAAAGGAAATTTCATAATTTGTTATATATTGTTGGTCCATTTTATCACGACTCCGACCCCACAGCCTAATCATAAGGGTGTAGAAACTTCAGAACCTGCAGAGAAGCTCTTGTACTGGTGAAGAGGCGGCTATGACTTTCTCCATCCAGGAAAAGTCCCTACAAATATCCCCATTTATACCGATGAACGTATTGTTGGAGAACAACTGGGAACTTATCAAGAGGTACAAGAGGACTTGAGATGGGAACGCGCAACGCTTTTGGCCGTGTTCACAAGTTGCATTGGAATGCAGAAACACGATTCAAGGAGGAGCTAATCCCAAACTCGGATGATTTTAGACCTGCACGCTATAGTTCAGGAACAAATTTTGCCGCTAAACAATGTAAAACACGTATCACTCGTTCCCAAGTGCAAGTGTTTCGACCTCAATCCATCTTTGTCCGGGAGCAGCTCCTCCCGGCTGCGCTTGAATCACGTTTCAGCTTCAGTACAAAGTTCCTGTTGATCGGCACAGAGGAGTCGTCGTCCTCATACACCTACCTGCAGCACACTTCACAGGGATCTACCCACAAGGTCATTTCCAGAGGCAATCCTAAATCTTCATACATAAGGCCACAGTTGAAACAAGCTTTCTGGAGGTCCGGATCCGCTCCGTGATATCGGTTTACACGGATACATCTGAAAATAGATGGAGATTATAGGGAGGATATAGAGCGCCCCCCGCAGGTTCATCAAGGAATTGTCATTCTACAGGCCCCCCGATAACCCTTAGCCAGGTCAACGACTTGTAACTCTTCTCCCAAGTACCTACCTCTAGCATCATGGGTCTGGTGGCTAGGTCCGGTGCACCCTCAATTGTCTGGTTTTGTAAGGCGAGCAGAAGGCTGAACAGTAGGTACTGGGTGGTAAAACTAGGCAAACATGGGTGCACTGGACCTCTTGGCCACGCCCATTGTGCACCGAAATACTTATTTACAAATAAAAGAAGATTTGTCTGCATTCAGGTCACAGATTTTCTCTTCTGCTGCAAGACACCGGGCCAAGGAGCGTAATGTGCATCACCCCCAGAGAACCCATAACAGAGAAGGGGGTCTGCTACCTGTAGGCTTGTCCTTTGCTCGGGGTCTGGGGGTACCAGTGATTGAGGTACTTGTCGTGGAGAATCCTGCTCAGCTCTTCAGAAAACATCTCAATCTCCTCCCTCCTCAGCCTCTTGTTATTTTGCAGCAGTCTTGAGACAAAAAACACAACTGCAGAAATTTCGTTCTTCATCTTCTATTGCACGGGAGGTTTATTTATTAAAAATGAAAAAAAAAAAAAAGTATAAAAAAAATAGAAAACGTAGGACGGATGTAAGGATCTGAAAAAGAAAAAGATTACATGGAATTACACATCTGCTGGAGCCTAACACGTGTATAATACACCACTGGCTTCTAGATAACCATCACTGCACTGTATACGTCTCTACAACTATGGAATCATCATATGGTGTTATACAGATTGTTTCTTTTTTAAGGAACTTTGTTTTAAGGAACTAACAGGTGGCAATGTCCCGCATGAAAATTTCTGGATGATTGAGAGAAGGACTCAAGGATGAAACCACGAGTTGAAGAAGGCTCTGATAAACACTTGCATTCACACTGCCGTGTAGCTGTACAATAGGCCCACATAAAGCTAAAGAAGACATTCCCCAAACCATGACACTTCCTCCGCCAACTTTCACTGATGTTTTACACACTTTGTGTTCCGTCTTTTCCCAGTTTGTCGACGAACATAATGTTTCCAATCAGATCCAAATTAAACTTGCTTTTATCACTAAAAGGAGCTGTGGACATCTCCTCTGTGCACACAACATGCTCCTCAGGAAAGGAAAGTCCAGCTTTTTTATACTTTCTGCTAATGAGAGGTTTGGTCACTGCAGAGTGGACTTTCAGCCCCAATGCTCTTAAAGACTTGTCAGGTCGAATCAACCTTTTCTAAAAGTCTTTATATGTAAAAAAACAAAAAAAAAAACAAAACATATATATATATTTTTTTAAATAAAACTTTGATACTTACCTGGATGGGAATGCAATGAGGTACATCAGAAGATTCCGCACTGGCGCCTTCTCTTTCGTGATGTGGGAATTGAAGCTGGGGCCACAGCTCTTGTGCAGTGAAGCTGGGGTGTAATTCACTTAACGGAACACGTAAGTGCCAAGGGAACGAGGGACAATGTGAGGATTTAGTTTGATTTTTACTCACTTAGGGGTAATAAAAAAAAAAATCAAACAGGGCAATTTTGGACACTGAACCACAGGTCCATAAGGATGTTGTGCCACTGGATGAGGAGAAAGATCCTTACCCTGTTCAGTATCATAGTATATAATGCTGGAAAAAGACACAAATCCATCAAGTCCAACAATTAAGAATTAAATAAATGTTTTATCCCCATAACCCATGATATTTTTTCTCTCCAGAAAGACATCCAGGCCTCTCTTGAACATGTACATAGAGTCCGCCATAACAACCTCCTGCGGCAGAGAGTTCCACAGTCTCACTGCTCTTACAGTAAGAACCTTTGTCTATGGTAATGGTAGAACCTCCTCTCCTCTAGGCGCAGAGGATGCCCCTGTCTATGGGGATGGTAGAACCGCCTCTCCTCTAGGTGTAGAGGATGTCCCCTGTCTATGATGATGGTAGAACCGCCTCTCCTCTAGATGTAGAGGATGCCCCCTGTCTATGGTGATGGTAGAACCTCCTCTCCTCTAGGTGTAGAGGATGCCCCCAGTCTATGGTGATGGTAGAACCTCCTCTCCTCTAGGTGTAGAGGATGCCCCCTGTCTATGACGATGGTAGAACTACCTGGCCTCTAGGTGTAGAGGATGCCCCCTGTTTATAGTGATGGTAGAACCTCCTCTCCTCTAGGTGTAGAGGATGCCCCCAGTCTATGGTGATGGTAGAACCTCCTCTCCTCTAGGTGTAGAGGATGCCCCCTGTCTATGACGATGGTAGAACTACCTGGCCTCTAGGTGTAGAGGATGCCCCCTGTTTATAGTGATGGTAGAACCTCCTCTCCTCTAGGTGTAGAGGATGCCCCTTGTCTACAGTGATGGTAGAGCCATCTCTTCTCTAGGTGTAGAGGATGCCCCCTGTCTATGGTGATGGTAGAACCGCCTCTCCTCTAGGTGTAGAAGATGCCTCCTGTCTATGGTGATGGTAGAACCTCCTCTCCTCTAGGTGTAGAAGATGCCTCCTGTCTATGGTGATGGTAGAACCTCCTCTCCTCTAGGTGTAGAGGATGCCTCCTGTCTATGGTGATGGTAGAACCTCCTCTCCTCTAGGTGTAGAGGATGCCCCCTGTCTATGGTGATGGTAGAACCTCCTCTCCTCTAGGTGTAGAGGATGCCTCCTGTCTATGGTGATGGTAGAACCTCCTCTCCTCTAGGTGTAGTAGATGCCCCCTGTCTATGGGGATGGTAGAACCGCCTCTCCTCTAGGTGTAGAGGATGCCCCCTGTTTATAGTGATGGTAGAACCACCTCTCCCCCAGGAGTAGAGGATGCCCCCTGTCTATGACGATGGTAGAACTACCTGGCCTCTAGGTGTAGAGGATGCCCCCTGTTTATAGTGATGGTAGAACCTCCTCTCCTCTAGGTGTAGAGGATGCCTCCTGTCTATGGTGATGGTAGAACCTCCTCTCCTCTAGGTGTAGAGGATGCCCCTGTCTATGGTGATGGTAGAACCGCCTCTCCTCTAGGTGTAGAAGATGCCTCCTGTCTATGGTGATGGTAGAACCTCCTCTCCTCTAGGTGTAGAGGATGCCCCTGTCTATGGTGATGGTAGAACCGCCTCTCCTCTAGGTGTAGAAGATGCCTCCTGTCTATGGTGATGGTAGAACCTCCTCTCCTCTAGGTGTAGAGGATGCCCCTTGTCTACAGTGATGGTAGCGCCATCTCTTCTCTAGGTGTAGAGGATGCCCCTGTCTATGGTGATGGTAGAACCGCCTCTCCTCTAGGTGTAGAAGATGCCTCCTGTCTATGGTGATGGTAGAACCTCCTCTCCTCTAGGTGTAGAGGATGCCCCTGTCTATGGTGATGGTAGAACCGCCTCTCCTCTAGGTGTAGAAGATGTCCCGTGTCTATGGTGATGGTAGAACCTCCTCTCCTCTAGGTGTAGAGGATGCCTCCTGTCTATGGTGATGGTAGAACCTCCTCTCCTCTAGGTGTAGAGGATGCCCCTGTCTATGGTGATGGTAGAACCGCCTCTCCTCTAGGTGTAGAAGATGCCTCCTGTCTATGGTGATGGTAGAACCTCCTCTCCTCTAGGTGTAGAGGATGCCCCTGTCTATGGTGATGGTAGAACCGCCTCTCCTCTAGGTGTAGAAGATGCCTCCTGTCTATGGTGATGGTAGAACCTCCTCTCCTCTAGGTGTAGAGGATGCCTCCTGTCTATGGTGATGGTAGAACCTCCTCTCCTCTAGGTGTAGAGGATGCCTCCTGTCTATGGTGATGGTAGAACCTCCTCTCCTCTAGGTGTAGAGGATGCCCCCTGTCTATGGGGATGATAGAACCGCCTCTCCTCTAGGTGTAGAGGATGCCCCCTGTTTATAGTGATGGTAGAACCACCTCTCCCCCAGGAGTAGAGGATGCCCCCTGTCTATGACGATGGTAGAACTACCTGGCCTCTAGGTGTAGAGGATGCCCCCTGTTTATAGTGATGGTAGAACCACCTCTCCCCCAGGAGTAGAGGATGCCCCCTGTCTATGACGATGGTAGAACTACCTGGCCTCTAGGTGTAGAGGATGCCCCCTGTTTATAGTGATGGTAGAACCTCCTCTCCTCTAGGTGTAGAGGATGCCCCTTGTCTACAGTGATGGTAGCGCCATCTCTTCTCTAGGTGTAGAGGATGCCCCTGTCTATGGTGATGGTAGAACCGCCTCTCCTCTAGGTGTAGAGGATGTCCCCTGTCTATGATGATGGTAGAACCGCCTCTCCTCTAGGTGTAGAGGATGTCCCCTGTCTATGATGATGGTAGAACCGCCTCTCCTCTAGGTGTAGAGGATGTCCCCTGTCTATGATGATGGTAGAACCGCCTCTCCTCTAGGTGTAGAGGATGTCCCCTGTCTATGATGATGGTAGAACCGCCTCTCCTCTAGATGTAGAGGATGCCCCCTGTCTATGGTGATGGTAGAACCTCCTCTCCTCTAGGTGTAGAGGATGCCCCCTGTCTATGGTGATGGTAGAACCTCCTCTCCTCTAGGTGTAGAGGATGTCCCCTGTCTATGGTGATGGTAGAATCGCTTCTCCTCTAGGTGTAGAGGATGCCCCCTGTCTATGGTGATGGTAGAACCTCCTCTCCTCTAGGTGTAGAGGATGCCCCCAGTCTATGGTGATGGTAGAACCTCCTCTCCTCTAGGTGTAGAGGATGCCCCCTGTCTATGACGATGGTAGAACTACCTGGCCTCTAGGTGTAGAGGATGCCCCCTGTTTATAGTGATGGTAGAACCTCCTCTCCTCTAGGTGTAGAGGATGCCCCTTGTCTACAGTGATGGTAGAGCCATCTCTTCTCTAGGTGTAGAGGATGCCCCCTGTCTATGGTGATGGTAGAACCGCCTCTCCTCTAGGTGTAGAAGATGCCTCCTGTCTATGGTGATGGTAGAACCTCCTCTCCTCTAGGTGTAGAGGATGCCCCTGTCTATGGTGATGGTAGAACCGCCTCTCCTCTAGGTGTAGAAGATGCCTCCTGTCTATGGTGATGGTAGAACCTCCTCTCCTCTAGGTGTAGAGGATGCCCCTGTCTATGGTGATGGTAGAACCGCCTCTCCTCTAGGTGTAGAAGATGCCTCCTGTCTATGGTGATGGTAGAACCTCCTCTCCTCTAGGTGTAGAGGTTGCCCCCTGTCTATGGTGATGGTAGAACCTCCTCTCCTCTAGGTGTAGAGGATGCCTCCTGTCTATGGTGATGGTAGAACCTCCTCTCCTCTAGGTGTAGTAGATGCCCCCTGTCTATGGGGATGGTAGAACCGCCTCTCCTCTAGGTGTAGTAGATGCCCCCTGTCTATGGGGATGGTAGAACCGCCTCTCCTCTAGGTGTAGAGGATGCCCCCTGTTTATAGTGATGGTAGAACCACCTCTCCCCCAGGAGTAGAGGATGCCCCCTGTCTATGACGATGGTAGAACTACCTGGCCTCTAGGTGTAGAGGATGCCCCCTGTTTATAGTGATGGTAGAACCTCCTCTCCTCTAGGTGTAGAGGATGCCTCCTGTCTATGGTGATGGTAGAACCTCCTCTCCTCTAGGTGTAGAGGATGCCCCTGTCTAAGGTGATGGTAGAACCGCCTCTCCTCTAGGTGTAGAAGATGCCTCCTGTCTATGGTGATGGTAGAACCTCCTCTCCTCTAGGTGTAGAGGATGCCCCTGTCTATGGTGATGGTAGAACCGCCTCTCCTCTAGGTGTAGAAGATGCCTCCTGTCTATGGTGATGGTAGAACCTCCTCTCCTCTAGGTGTAGAGGATGCCTCCTGTCTATGGTGATGGTAGAACCTCCTCTCCTCTAGGTGTAGAGGATGCCTCCTGTCTATGGTGATGGTAGAACCTCCTCTCCTCTAGGTGTAGAGGATGCCCCTGTCTATGGTGATGGTAGAACCGCCTCTCCTCTAGGTGTAGAAGATGCCTCCTGTCTATGGTGATGGTAGAACCTCCTCTCCTCTAGGTGTAGAGGATGCCCCTGTCTATGGTGATGGTAGAACCGCCTCTCCTCTAGGTGTAGAAGATGCCTCCTGTCTATGGTGATGGTAGAACCTCCTCTCCTCTAGGTGTAGAGGATGCCTCCTGTCTATGGTGATGGTAGAACCTCCTCTCCTCTAGGTGTAGAGGATGCCTCCTGTCTATGGTGATGGTAGAACCTCCTCTCCTCTAGGTGTAGAGGATGCCCCCTGTCTATGGGGATGATGGAACCGCCTCTCCTCTAGGTGTAGAGGATGCCCCCTGTTTATAGTGATGGTAGAACCACCTCTCCCCCAGGAGTAGAGGATGCCCCCTGTCTATGACGATGGTAGAACTACCTGGCCTCTAGGTGTAGAGGATGCCCCCTGTTTATAGTGATGGTAGAACCTCCTCTCCTCTAGGTGTAGAGGATGCCCCTTGTCTACAGTGATGGTAGCGCCATCTCTTCTCTAGGTGTAGAGGATGCCCCTGTCTATGGTGATGGTAGAACCGCCTCTCCTCTAGGTGTAGAAGATGCCTCCTGTCTATGGTGATGGTAGAACCTCCTCTCCTCTAGGTGTAGAGGATGCCCCCTGTTTATAGTGATGGTAGAACCACCTCTCCCCCAGGAGTAGAGGATGCCTCCTGTCTATGGTGATGGTAGAACCTCCTCTCCTCTAGGTGTAGAGGATGCCCCCTGTCTATGGGGATGGTAGAACCGCCTCTCCTCTAGGTGTAGAGGATGCCCCCTGTTTATAGTGATGGTAGAACCTCCTCTCCTCTAGGTGTAGAGGATGCCCCTGTCTATGGTGATGGTAGAACCTCCTCTCCTCTAGGTGTAGAGGATGCCCCCTGTCTATGGTGATGGTAGAACCTCCTCTCCTCTAGGTGTAGAGGATGCCCCCTGTCTATGGTGATGGTAGAACCTCCTCTCCTCTAGGTGTAGAGGATGTCCCCTGTCTATGTTGACGGTAGAATCGCCTCTCCTCTAGGTGTAGAGCAGTGGTTCTCAACCTTTCTAATGCTGTGACCCCGCAATACAGTTCCTCATGCTGTGGTGACCCCAAACCATGCAACTCGCAGTAAAAACACAGTAAAATTTCGGCTCCGATGGCTTAAGGCGACGCCCGGTTTTGGTCGTCCGACCCCCAGGTTGAGAACCACTGGTGTAGAGGATGCCCCCTGTCTATGTTGATGGTAGAATCGCCTCTCCTCTAGGCGTAGAGGATGCCCCCTTGTCCTGGTCACAGGCCGAGGTATAAAAAGATCTTTGGAGAGATCCTTGTACTGTCCGTTCAGGTATTTGTACATTGTAATGAGGTCTCCCCTCAGTTGTCTTTTTTCTAAACTGAATAATCCCAAATTTTGTAATCTGTCTTTGTATTCTAGTCCCCCCATTCCCCTAATAATCCTGGTTGCTCTCCTTTGCACCCGTTTCAGCTCTACTATATCCTTTTTATACACTGGTGCCCAAAACTGTCCACAATATTCCATGTGTGGTCTGACCAGGGATTTGTATAAGGGCAAAACTATGTCTTTATCATGAGAATCTATTCCTCTCTTGATACATCCCATAATTTTATTTGCTTTAGCAGCAGCCGCCTGGCTCTGGTCACTAAAATTAAGTTTACCATCCACCAATACGCCCAAGTCCTTTTCAGCTTCAGTTTTACTAAGTAATTGACCGTTTAGAACATAATTATACTTTTTGTTTCCATGGCCCAAGTGCATAACTTTACATTTATCTACATTAAACCTCATCATCCATTTCTCTGCCCATCCCTCAAGCTTCCACAAATCCCTCTGTAATGCTAAACTATCGACCTCAGTATTTATTACTTTACACAGCTTAGTATCATCTGCAAATATTGAAACTTGACTGTGTAAACCCACTACAAGGTCATTAATAAAAATATTAAAAGAAGTGGCCCCAATACTGACCCCTGTGGCACTCCACTGGTAATATCAACCCAATCTGAGAATGTGCCATTAATGACCACCCTCTGTTTTCTATCACCAAGCCAATTACTTACCCAAATACACAGATTTTCTCCTATTCCCAGCAGTCTCATTTTATATACCAACCTTTTATGTGGCACTGTGTCAAATGCCTTTGAAAAGTCCAGATATACAACATCCACAGCATCCCCCAGATCCAGTCTTGAACTTACCTCCTCGTAGAAACCAATCAGATTAGTCTGACAGGACCGATCTCTCATAAACCCATGCTGACGCTGGGTTATAAGGTTGTGCACAGTGAGATACTCCAGGATAGCATCTCTAACAAACCCCTCAAATATTTTCCCCACCACAGAAGTAAGACTCACAGGTCTGTAGTTTCCAGGATCGCTATTTGATCCTTTTTTGTATATTGGTACCACATTTGCTATGCGCCAGTCCTGTGGAACATAACCAGTCCTTCAAATATTAAAAATAACAGTCTGTCTATCACGGTACATAGTTCATGCAGAACCCGGGGGTGTATGCCATCTGGCCCAGGTGATTTATCTATCTTAGTGGTTGCGAGGCGGCGCCGTACCTCTTCCTGGGTTAAACTGTTGACATTCCAAAAAGAATTTACATTATTCCTCATTGTGTCTTCCACCAGGGGATTTTCCTGGGTAAAGACAGTTGAGAAGGCGACATTCAGTAGATTGGCCCTTTCCTCATCTCCTTCCACCATGACCCCCATGTTATTTCTAAGGGGACCCACACTCTCTGTTTTTAGTTTCTTCTCATTTATATACTTGAAAAATAATTTGGGATTATTTTTGCTTTCCCTGACAAAATTTCTCTCAGTCTCTATTTTTGCGGCCTTTATCTGCTTTTTACAGGATTTATTTTTCTCTCGATAATCCTGTAATGCCTCATCGCTACCTTCACGTTTTAGCACCTTATACGCCTTATCTTTCTCGCTTATTGCTTTCCTTACAAGACTAGTTAGCCACATAGGGTATTTCTTGTTCCTCTTATGCTTTTTCCCATAAGGTATGTGTTTCTCACAGGACTTTTTTTAGAATATATGAGAAAAAGTCCCATTTTTGGGGGGGGGCTTTTGTCTTTGAGAACATTATCCCAGTCTATGCCTTTAAGGTCTTCCCTTAGTTGCTGAAAGTTTGCCCTCCTGAAGTTTAGCGTGTTGGTTGCCCCTTCCCTAACGCTCTTAGTAAAGCGTAATACAAAATCAATGATATTATGATCACTATTCCCCAGGTTCCCTCCAACCTGTAGTTTTGATACCCTATCACAGTGATGGACAACCTTTTGGAGATAGAGTGCCCAAAGTACAACCAAAACCCACGTATGTGTTGCAAAGTGCCAACATGACAATTTAAGCTGTAACTTATTGATCTCTGCTGTATCACAGGTTTCAATCGTATTGGCATCATGAGTTCACCAATACAATAGAAAGATGGAGAAATGTGGATTGAAGCTTCCCTCCAGGTTCCCCTGAAGAGGAAGAATCAGGGGACCCAGAGCAGGAACTCTGTGTTGGGGTAAAGGCCTGGGTGCCCACAGAAAGGGCTCTGAGTGCCACCTCTGGCACCTGTGCCATAGGTTCGCCACCACTGCCCTATCAGGTCTGTTGGTAAGGATAAGGTCCAGCAGTGCCCCCCTTCTTGTTGGCTCCAGGACTAGTTGCGACAGGTAATTGTCTTTTGTTGTTAACAAGAACCTGCTGCCTTTGAAGGACCTGCAGGTTTCTGCCCCCCAGTCGATATCTGGGTAATTGAAGTCCCCCATGATAAGTACTTCACCATGCTTTGAAGCCGCATCCATTTCACTTATCAGCATTTCCTCTGTTGCCTCCATTATATTTGGAGCCTTATAACAAACCCCTAGTAATATTTTATTATTCTTTTTCCCTCCCCTTATCTCCACCCATAGGGACTCCACATTTGCGTTACTGATGTCATCTCGCAGGACGGGCTTGAGGCAAGAATTCACATATAAACAAACCCCTCCCCCTTTTTTATTTATACGATCCTTTCTAAAAAGACTATAACCATCTATAGTAACAGCCCAGTCATAGCTACTGTCCAGCCATGTCTCGCTGATACCCACTATATCATATTTCCGCTCCAACACCAAGAGTTCCAGTTCCTCCATTGTGTTTGTGAGGCTTCTGGCATTTGTGTACATGCACTTTATATGGTTTTCCCTGTCCGTATTCCTTTTGTTCTTATTCCCCAATCTCATTCCAGCCCCCCTTCCTCCCCCAGAACTGGTGAGCAATCCCATTGTTGAAACAATTACCCATGGAGATTCTCTACATTATTCTTTCCTCTCTTGCATTTCTCTTTCCAGGATGACTTTAATGAGTTAATGATGTTGTAAAGATGGAATATTTTAGAAATAAAACTTGGACCAACCAACACCCCCCTCAGTCACTTTGGAACAGCACAATATTTTTCTGGAAAGTTAGGTGCCGGTAAAATAGGGTGTCAGATAATTTAGGAAATTAGCACCAGATGCCAGATCATCTACAATAACTTACAGGAATGTGGGGGTGCATTCACACGTCCAGGTTTTCAGATACAGTTTTATTCAATGATACATTCTCACCCATTATGATCCTAGCCTGTTTTGGCTTCAAAAACTACATCTGAAAAACAGAACATGTGACCGCACCCCGAAAGTGTTCTCTGATTTTGATCAGTGTTATTTTTTCAAATCTCATTTACATTGTTATTCTATTTTTCTGTGCTCTAGAATACATACAATTTATGAAAATAAGCTTAAAATACTGTTATTATACTCATGTTCATAAAGGGCTAAAAAATAACCTTGACATTAGGGAAATTGTGCGTTCTCCAATTTCGATCTTCAGTGGTCACATAATGAGACTCACAGATGACTCACAGATGACTCACAGATGACTCACAGATGACTCACAGATGACTCACAGATGACTCACAGATGACTCACAGATGACTCACAGATGACTCACAGATGACTCACAGATGACTCCATCTCATGGGGTGAGCCCTTTTCATACAGAGGTGGGGGTTGCTGCATATTGCAGCAAACACCCACTGCTAATATCCGTGATCAGTGCCAGCTCTGATCGCGGGGCATTAACCCTTTCGGTAGCAATGAAAACGTCAGCTCATTTAGCAAAAACTGACACCTCGCACAGCTCTATACACCATATAGCCATAGCCAAAAAGTTATTACCGTCAGAAGATGAAACAAGTTATCCTACACATTCCTTTAATTTTTGAAAATATATTAAAACACAATAAAACCTGTATAAGTTTGGCATCACAGTGATCATATGTACTGAACAAAGTAGAGTTGTTATTTGGAGCGCACAGTGAAAGTCGTAAAAACTGAGCCCACTAGAAAGTGACACAAATTTCACCACATTAGTAATTTTTTTCCAGCTTCCCAGTACATTGCATGGAATAAAATATAAGGTCACTGAGAAGTAACATTTTTCACGCAGAAAATAAGCCCTCGCACAGCTCTGTACACAGAAAACTGAAGGTGGAGAGTGAAAAATTACCGAAAAAACACTGCGTCCTTAAAGGGGTTTTCCCATGAAGACAAGTTAGGCCCTATCCACGGGATAGGGCCTAACTTGCTGATCAGTGGGGGTCTCCGTGCTGAGATCCCCGCTGATCACGAAAACGAGAGGTCCGAGCGACCCCTCGCCGCTTCGTCAGACTAATGAAGCAGACGGCTGAGCATGACCGTTCTCCTCCATTAATCCCTATGGAGCTGACGGAGATCTGTGAGCGCTGCGCTCGGCAATTTCCGCCAGCTCCATAGAGATTAATGGAGCAGAACGGTCATGCTCAGCCGGCTGCGTCATTAGTCTGCCGGAGCGGCGAGGGGTCGGTTGGAGCCCTAGTTTTCGCGATCTGCAGGGGTCTCAGCAAGTTAGGCCAAGTTAGAACAGGTTTTAAAATTTTTATCCCTGACAACAGATCAGTCTGAAACAACTGAAATGTGGAAACACCCATTGAAAAGAACAGTTCAGTAACGAATTCTGTAAAAATCACTGAATAATGGATGAGAAAAACACCAGTGTGAATGAAGCCTTAACGTGAACAGATTCCCACTGATGACAAGAACTGCGGTTTGTTTATCAGTTGCCAATGAAACGGTTGGTCACGGATGTTTCCTGCACATCCATCAAACACTGTGGGAGCGATTGGTAAATACACAGCGCTGTGCTCAGTAATTTCCATACTAGTGAATAGAGTGGCTCAATTGGCTCTGAAAATTAGTAAGAATGAGACCCCATGATTGTGGTGATTGGAGGGGGCCCAGCAGTTAGGCCCCCACTAATCAGGTTGTGGACAGATAATGATAATTGGTACAATGCCTTTAAGAATAAAACAGGTTTGTCTGTCTGTACCTGGATAACCACTACAACACTAGATGTGTAATGAGTCAGTGTTGGTGATGTCACTAAGGTTACAGGACGCCGCGTCCCAAACTGGTTTTCAGGGATTACATTTCGGCTGACAGGAGCCGGAGGCCGCGGTGTTTGTGTTGTCAGGAGTCTCGGGCGTCACCACATACGAGTACAAGGCTTGTAGCTCCACCATGGAGGACAGTGCTCAGGAGAGGCCATCACCACAGGAGGAGACTATGTGCTTCACTCCGGCCTGGCTGCGGCCTACACAGGAATCCCCCCATCACTACATCATCCTTACACCTCTGTCACTCCTCCTGGAAATACACAACCCCTGCGCCATCAGATCATGTCACTGCCGAGCAGGAGGCCGCAGCCTTGTACGAATCTACCCCCCCCCCCCCCCATCTGACCACAGGAGCCGGAGACCCCTGGCACATAACCAGACAAGACAACACAGATCTGCAAAAATGGGTTTTTCGGGAAAATCTTCTAAGGGTCAATTATATTCAGAACAGAAGTAACCGGATATATGGAGCGTTATGTGGTAAAGACAGGGCTGAGCGCCAGGCCTCCTGCCTGATCTGTGCCACATAGACAGCAATATGCAAGATACATGCATAGATAAGAACCCTACACAGAACACACTCCTATATCCCCCCACAGAGAGTCTCCTAAAGAAACACCTGCATCCCCCAGAGAGTCCCCCAAAAGAAGAGGCACTCACCCAGAAAGTCCCCTAAGGGGACACACGCACTCCCTCCAAAATAGTTCCCTACAATGGAACACGCTCACCCTCCCCAGAGAGAGGAGTCCCCAGCATGGAAAATGCGCGCACCCCCTAAAGAGCTCCTACACGGACCACGCACATGCCAACACCGCCCCCCCCCCCCCCCCCCAAAAAAAAAAAATTCCCTACTTTGGAACACGTGCACGCCCCCTCACTCCATGAGCAACCCCAAGTGCCCCCCCAGGAGTCGACTACACACAACCAAATGACGAGTGTCTGCCTGCCGCCCTATTATACCCCCTATAACCCTTCATGTAGCTGCCCCGTCCCCATTTTCATGTAACAGTCACACCATGGTCTGCGACATTGCAGTAAGCAAGAAAATGAAAACTACAAAATCGCTTCTCAAATGTGTTTATACTCTGCCGGCAACTATTAGTGTGAACACAGCCCTACACGAGATGGGGAGGACAGAACATTGTACTTCCAGGTTTCCAATTCCCTGGAAAACACATCGCTGGTACATTACTCCATCTTGGGGAATGTGGTGGAGTACAATGGGTCCTAGAGGTAGGTGATCCATGAAGAAATCTGTGCTCCCCTGCAGCACCTCCGCAGGATGATATAAGTATCACACTGTGTCCCCCATGTCTGGCAGTGCCCTACACAATGAATGGGGGGCCGTGCTACACCTGTTGGACCATTAGTGGGCACAGGACCCCCACCTTATAAACAGTAATGGGTGGGGGATTACATGGAATCTTGGGACATCCCCTTAAAGTGCCCAAAATACACAAAAAGTTTAAAAGTTTAAAGTTTTTCGCGTTATAATTCTATACAGTAACACTATAATAAAATGTGACGCACCCAATGATCAAAATCGTTACAATTAGTGGAAGATGTTGTCATCACAAACAACAATTGTCATTGGTTCCGATCATCTGAGCCCCGGGTTTAGAGGATGAGCCCCATGTTACACCCAGGAGAGATACAAAGTATCAGTGTCCAGTGGTGACTCCGCAGCTGCCCCCCAGGAGGGCACATTCAGCTTCTCTTACCCCGCAGAGTCTTCATGGGATCCCGGCTGTGCTGCTGCTGCTGCCGCCGCTGTTGCTGACCCGGGAAGAGGTGATGCTCCGGGGAGAAGCTCCCGCCCGCTCTGCCGCTCTCTGACGTCAGCCGCCATCCGGGTCGCATTCCTCTGCGGTTTTACTTTCCCACCGCTAGATGCCGCTGCGGCGCCACATTTGTCCATCCAATCAGCTCCATGAGGAAATGAATACCGTTGCCGCCATTTTTGTTGTGGGCAAAGTATAGGGCATGACGTTATGTGTTATAAAGTAACTACTACGGTTCTAATGACTTCTCTAGTAAACCAGGCTGAAGTGCAGAGATATATCTTTTTAATACTGTGATTCAATTTTAATTTCTTTTCTTTATGTCATTGTATGGCAGAAATCGCCTTTGTACCAAGAGTCACAGCTAAAACCCAACAGTTGTTATCCTGTCTCAATAAGACTTTATTCATAGTCAGGAGAATCTTTTTTTTAATTTTTCTGATAGCAGTGGTGCTCATTAATGATGGGAAGTCCGGATCTTCTTAGTGATCTGGCTCATTAGGCTCCGCACACTAAGAAGAGCCGGCTCTTCTGGCTCTGGAACGGCTCCCTATCAAATATATAATACAGGCAAGTTAATCACCCCACACCACTCCACTTTTAACCTGATTTTATCGGGTTAAAGGGGGTATGGTGAGCCTTTTAGGGGCGGAGTTTGGTGAGCCGGCTCAGGTTGTTCATGCGGATGAGCCGACTCTTTGTGCCAGGTCGTTCGCAAATGACCCATCACTAGTGATCATCATATCCCATGGTTCATTCAGATTTCCATTATGATGTCCGATATGGCACCGTAGTGCAGACACCTGACAGGATTTAAGATGGCAGCTCCTATACAGAGATATGATTATATGTATTTTTGTACATACCTACAAAATTTTCATGAAGGGAAAGTGTGACAAAATTCCCCACTAAATGTCCACCTGCTCATGCCTCTTTTTCACTTGTATTAAAATTGAAAACATTTTTAGATTTTGATAGACTGGGACTTTTGGGACACAGCAATACCCAGGGCCGGCACCAGCTCCAGGCATACCAGGGCACGTGTCGGGGCCCAGATGCTGAGGGGGCCAACAGGGCCCAAATCTCAGCCTGGCAGCATCTGGTGAGGGGGGAGGGGATGTATATAATAGAACAATGGGGAGGGGGCCATATAGGTAATAATACTTTCAGAAATTTGAATGCCACCATGTGAGTTCACTGCAAAGGGGCCTACTGAGGCCCTGTCACCCAGGGGCCAACTGAAACCTGGAGCCGACCCTGGCATTACCTAACAAGTTTGTAATTTTTTTGGTTTATTTTTCTATCAGTTCTAGGGAAAGGGATTTAAACATTTAATTCTTTTTCATTTACTTAATTTGCTACCCCCAGCACGCTGTTACAGATCTGCATAAATGACAGGTCCTGGAGTCTCATATTGACTCCAGGTTGTCACTGAGTCATATTTAGCTCCATGATAATGCAACACCCCTGCCACTACATAGGCAGGCTGATAGTTGCGAATAGCGCCCTCTCCAGGTCAGGAGCTGTTAGGGGGAGTCGCGAACCCGCTATGAAGGTTTTAGAACATTGATGGCGAACCTTTTAGCGGCTGAGTGCCTGCTCCCTGTTCCTCAACAGCGTTCGATCATATTGGACAAGATGGGAAATTTGCATAATTTTAGCTTCTTTCCAGTATCCCTCAGAGAATCGTGGTTCCAGCAGAAGGTCCTCCAGAGATAATTCGGCCCTGTCTACTCATTCTCCCTCTTCCTACATACCCAAGTAGCGAAGTAAGTATCACTTTAATATATGACTGAAAGCAGCATCTTTTAAGTTACCTCGAACTGCAGGAAGATTCTTTGAGTCCTGAAAAAGGGCTCTGAATGCCGCCTCTGGCACCCGTGCCATAGGTTCGCCACCACTGTTCTAGAACCTGATCATTATGTAATAGCAGCTGTAGATTCTGCCTGGAAAGGCAATAGTTAAGTGGGTGTAAGATGTTATCCAATTATGTGGCTGTATTGTAAACTGGAGTGTGATTGGAGAGGTGCTATCACCTGACCAGGAGGATAAAACCCCTGTGCAGGGGGAGCACATGGTCTTAGTCTAGTCTTAGCTGGTTTGTCTGACCTCACGGTCTTTCCACAGAGTGGAGTGTCAGAGTAAAGAGAGAGATAGAGTGTGGAGTACACCTTTAGTACTGCCACAGATACCAAACCCAGGAACTGAGTCAGGAGACTCTAATCCAAAGTCTTAATTATCCCAGCCTGCATCTACAACCAGACTGGTGCATTACTCCTCTCCAAGACCACTCTAGTACCGGAATCCAGATCTGCTGTTTGGCCATTCTGGCCCGTTGCCTGCTACCTGTTGATCAATAAAGAACCGTGAGTTGATTTGCACAACGTTGCCTCTGTCTGATCCCTGGATACAGCTGTTACCACCACGTGCTCCCCATCCATTACCCAGCGACATATCTTATAGACACTCAGGGGTTGCCCGAGGGGGAAAAAGTACATCAGCCTCTCCCTCCATATTTCTTGCATACACCACCTACTGGAGACCTGCCAGGCTGTAGGACAGCCCTCCGGTCCCCATACCAAGCACCATGACATCAGCGTGCCTAGGCCGCAATAGTCAGCGACTCCATTATTCTGGGCCATTATTCTGCCTCCAGGCCCCAAGAAAAGGCTAGGCCCGGAGGGGGATGTTGCGATGACATCTTGGGGAGCGACAATCTCTGTTAAAATGGCAGCAGAGGAGGTATTTATTGGGGTGAAACCCACGATCGGTACCAGCACTGATGGGGTTTGTTAGTCACAGTATGTGCCCCTCTTGGCGGTACCCGATCTCCCCGATGTCACTCACCTCTCCTTGGTCCCGCTCCCGTCCCAGCTGCCCTAGGGGACAGGGATGTGCGCGCGCCAACACTCATAAATTTAAAGGGCCAGCGCACCGCTGATTGGCGGTGGCCACTTCCCGGAATTGGTTAAAAGCCGGCTTTTCCCAGCATCCCCCGCTGGATCTTCGTGCTTAATGCCTAAGAGGAAGCTGTTCCCTGTGCTCTATTCCCGTGTATTGACCTCCCGTTGTGACCCCGGACCTGTTCCCGTTTATGCTCCTCCGCTGCCAGCCCTGACCTCCTGGTCTGCCTCTGACCCTGAAGCTTTGCCGCCTGTCTTGACCTCCAGCCTGTCCCGGACCACAAACCTGCCTGCTGACTTTGTACCTCGAACTTGGCTGCCACCGCGGACAGGTTGCTCCTGTGGAATGACCTGCGGGTACCACGGCGCAGCAAGACCAACCTGCTTTGCCGCAGGCTCTGGTGAAGACCGGGTGCCACTGAAATTCTGGTCCCAGGTGTCGGCTTGTGTCTTCGACCGCAGTGGTCCAGAGGGTCCACTACACTAGAAGGCTGAGAGTCCCCCATAGATGGCAATGGTCAAATGGAGCGTTATGGTGCTGCACGCATGTCCTATCTTTCGCCATGTTACAGCCTGTACCCAAGGCATTGCTTTCTCCGTGGGCATTCATCAGTGTAAATGCAGCCTTATCCAATAACTTACAGGTGAAAACCCCTTATGTTGTGTCTTCCCTTCTGTCTGATCTTCCCGGAGACGTCTTCCAGCCACGACACCTCCCTGCAGGTTTGTAAAACAGACATGGTTAGTATCACCTATATACCCCTTACACCTGACCACACTGTGCCTCCCTATATACCATACATACTGCTCACACCATGACTGATCTCACTGTGCCCCCCATATATCATATAGACCCCTCACCCCACAACTGACCACACTGTGCCAGGGTATAGTATAGGCAGTCCCCGGGTTATGTACAAGATCGGTTCTGTAGGTTTGTTCTTAAGTTGAATTTGTATGTAAGTCAGAACTTACAATTGGATTATTTCATTTTTATTTCCCCATATCCAAAGCATACAGCTCCACTGAATTACATAAACTGCCCCTATTTATATTAGATACTTTTTTCCTTAGAATTATACACAGCACCCAATAATTTGTATACAGTGTGAGCACCCCGCAATTCATATATGAAACAATAGTAAGGAAGAAGGGGCGCTCCTATGGTGTAGTATCCTCAGGTTGGTTTCAAAATAGATAATGATAAGGCTACTAACCTTGTCTAGTTGTGCTGACAGGCACAACTCTGAACAGCGTTTAGTGTTTTTTTCCGTTAGCGTCACCTTGCAGCCACGCTCCTGGGGTTTATTCTTTTTCCATGGGAAAAAACTCCAAGGTTCAGAAAATGTTGCGGTTTGTGCATCTATGATGCATAATGAGCGTTTGTAGGCGCTAGGAAGCTATAATTGCTCAGTTTAAAAGATATATATAATTTATTGGTACATAGTTGTAACAATTTAAAAATTAGATAAAATAGAATAAAATAAATAAATAAATAGAACTACGCGTTTCACGCTCGAACTGAGCGCTTCCTCTGGTTCATAAATTGTGTATGGGATGAGTGTCAGATTTATAGTGTCTGGTAGATGATCATCTTCACAGGTGACCACTTCCGGTTGTCAGGTGTAGTGCGATCACCTGTCATTTTGTTCATTTCAAAATACTTGGAGAATGTTATTATTGATAAGTAGTCCTTGGAAATGGATACAATGTAGGGAATGTGCAATTCATATATGACATAGAACCTCGCAGTCAGTAATCCATGTATTATATGGGTCCCCAACTTTAGCAATTAGAAGGCAGGTCCCCCCCCAGGAATTAAGTAGGGGTGCTGGCTTCTAATCAATTACCAAGGGGGGCCCTGCCTTATAATCAAATGCTAAGGAGGGCAGGGCCCCCCTTGGTAATTGATTAGAAGCCAGCGCCCCCCTTAGTAATTGATTATTGATTAGAGGCAGCCTACCCCCCCCCCCCCTTAGCAATTGATTAGAAGGTAGGGTCCTCTATTAGTAATTCATTAGAAGGCAGGGACCCCTCTTAGTAATTGATTATGGATTAGAAGGCAGCCCCCCTCCTTTGCAATTGATTAGAAGGCAGGGCTCCCTCTTAGTAATTGATTAGAAGACAGGATACCCCATTAGCAATTCATTAGAAGGCAACCTTTCCCTCAGTAATTGATCAGACAGGGTCTCCTCTTAGTAATTTATTAAAAGTCAGAGCCCCCCTTAGTAATAGTTGAAGTCATTAATTGAAGTTATTAATGCATTAGAGAAAGTCTTAGTAATTTATTTTATATACATTTTCCCCAATAATTTTTTGCACCCAATAATTTGTATACAGTGTGCGCACCCCCCAATTCATATATGACATAGTATAGTCAGTAATCCGTGTAATATATGGGTCCCCAACTTTAGCAATTCATCCAAAATGTTGCTACTTATTTTAATAGAAAAACAAGAGCTGTGTAGAGCGTGGTGGAGAGGTGTCAAGTGAGGGCAGCTGCACTAGTCTGTGTCTCAGACTCCTGACATTTTAAAATTATGCTAATCAGCCTGATGGGCTTTGGGTAGTGTTACCAGAGCCACTCCATGCTGTAGCTTCACAGGCTGTTACACTGCACAGGAAACTTCCTGCTGTGTGCTGAAACTTATCACACAGATGGAGGGAGCAAGGGGAGGGAGAGACAGTGTAACAGCCTATGAAGCTACAGCACAGAGGGGCTCAGGTGCCTCCCCCCCCCATAGAACTTCTGGCTCATTCCTATAATTTTAAAAGTTGATTTTAGAAGGAAGGAGGACATGGATAACAAATATAAGAAGATTATCACAGTCACGGTGCCTGGATCTATGAGTAATGTCCCTGGTTTATCATGATGGATTTTGATGGTAGATTTTCTTTAATAAAAATTTTCCACCATATACTGTATATAGCAAACACAAACTGATCAACGCCCCCGGCTGGGTCTCTGTATGTTACTCTAGTGAGGCTGTTTGTGTTAGACATTCTCAGCAGAGCTCACTGTTCTGCTGTATCTATCCTGATGTAGCTGCCTGGAGATCGGGTTCACTGTATATAGGATGTTGTATACTAAAGTAAGATGGAAGGAGACTGCACACATCAATGAGACCCATAGCCCCGGACAAATTTAAAGGAGGTACTTGCAAGGCATAATGGGGCCTGGAGGAAACTGCCATGAAGTGTAAATGTACTGGGATCCCTTTCTCTACTGTTAAGTAAGGGGAGAAATAGCAAAATATATGTCCTCCATAAATCCTTAAGATCTGGATTTCAGGTGACACCAGGGTAATGTCAGATATTTAAAGACAAGTGGATCACGCTTCACAGGTTGTGATTTAGGATGATGACCGTATGACATGTGCTGTTTACATTGAATTTTGAATTGCAATACAACAGATGAGGAGAGGGGATTTGCCTAATTAACTTGCTGTTATGTTAATTTTCTGTAAACATTGTGTTTACAATATGCAAATGTTAAAAACAAAGTAATTAGGCAAATCTCTTCTCCTTAATTGTTTCAAAATGCAATGTAAAAGCCACTAGTGAATGCAGCCTGAAGGTCGTAAGTCCTCACACCTTCAAGGGAGGGAGTTGGGGATTTCATTAATATGCAATTGTAAAACCCCCCTGACAGGTTCCCTTTAGCGAATTTCACTAGTGACCATTATGGGGGTCGGCACATAACATGTGCTGTGAGATTTTTTGGAGCTAATCATACCCCCTGTACCTAAACCACACATTGTTATGTTTAATTTTTCTCCATTTTCTCAATCTCTGCTTGCTGTCAGAGAATGGAAACATTCCTATCTATTTATAGGGGTTAAAAAAAGTTTTACAGACCTAATCCAGTTCACAGCAGAGGGAAAAAAATTGTGGGTTCAGTTGTAAATTGGACTTTGGACCTACTGTCTGTTTACTCATTTTCAGCCACAAGATGGCGCCTTTGTACAGGGACAGAAAATACAGTAATAATCCCCCCTCTGATGTATTGGGGGAAATATAAGACCCTGGGAGGGAGGTGCAGTGAGTGCAGGGAGCGGGATGCATCACCTACCTAAGCTGAAAATGTAATGTGTAGCTGAATTAAGCACAAACATGCAGATAATCTTCCTCCAAAATCCTGAATGCAGCATCTTTATTATTCTGTGCAGGGAGCAGAGTACGCCGCCTGTATATTTAGCGCTGGCAGCGAACAATTGTTCATTAATAATGATGGTTATCCGATGTGGGAGCGAGGGCAGCCGCGACTCATCACGAGAAGATTTGCAGATAAGGAGAAACTTGGAATCTACAAAGACAAGATTAAGATTCACTGCGAGAACAAATAAGGTCAAGTAAGATATGATTCACACCATCTTAAAGGGGCATGTTAGGGAAGACACGGGGGCAGTATAATACGCCAGAGTTTTACAAAAATTTTACATTTTGAAGAGAAACCAGAGCGTAGGGTTAGAATTTGCAGAAATTAAATCTTTTTTTATTCTGTTCTCTAATATACCACAGAATCCAGTCACTTTCACACTTTTTTTGTGCGGACATGAAAAAACGTAAGCAATTCAGATGAAAAACGGAAGCAAAACATAAACAACATGCAATGGATGTCCAACACACAAGCCAGTGTGAATCCACCCTAAAAAGAACGTGTAATATGGTTGGTAATTTAGAAGCATCATGATGGATCTCCTTCCATGGCCCAACTTGCTGATCAGTGGGGGGTCTCAGCGCTGAGACCCCCACAGATTGTGAAAACGAGGGGTCTGGCAGACTAATGGAGCAAACGGCCACGCATGACCATTCTGCTCCATCTCTATGGAGCTGACCGAGATCTGTGAGCGCTGCGCTCAGCAATTTCCGTCAGCTCCATAGAGATAAATGGAGCAGAATGGTCGTGCGCGGCCGTCTGCTCCATTAGTCTGACAGACCCCTCGTTTCCACAATCTGTGGGGTCTCAGCGCTGAGACCCCCACTGATCAGCAAGTTAGGCCCCATCCCGTGGATAGGGCCAAACTTTTGTTCGTGGGAAAACCCCTTTAAGAGCCAAAGTTATCAGAGATAGAAGCTTTTCCTCTGATAACATATAACTAAAAGTTTCCTGACTTATGTAAAGTTTGTTAACAAGTTGGTGACTGTTTAATTTTTGTCCCCTCCCCGGCAAGTTTGTGTTGGTAAAACTTTGTATTCACAACAATATCATAGTTCTCCTAGATTCTACATTGTGCTCTTCCTAGAAACCTTTAAAAAAAAAAAAAAATGTATCACGTTTTTAAATAACTACAAGCAAGCAGCAAATATGTGTATACAGAGTAAAGTCTTCAAAGCCTCCATCAACAACTGGGAGTTACCAGTGGTGTGTCCCTACAAAGCCTGAGGGCACGTTCACACCATGCGTTGCGTCACGTTTTTTCATGCGTTTTTTTTTACGCATTCCAAAGGCTTCAGCCTTGATCACGTGCTGAGGTTACATTGCGTTTTAGCAAATGCAGTGGAAACACAATGTAACCTTAGCATGTGATCAAGGCTGAAGCCTTTGGAATGCGTCAAAAACGCAACAAAAAAAGTTTTTTACACTATTTGGACAGTATGTATAGAAATATGATAACATCTGGCTGTCAATTTATTCAGAGGAATAACAGAGGAATGGCACGGCACAGAGTTCTGCAAAAATGTTCTCTAGTATTGTGATTTTATAGGGAAATATAAGCATGTGAGGCAGGAGAGAGGTCCTAAATCTACCACCAGGATAAAGGATAATAAACCAAGAACACTTCCATGCCGGTGTGTGCCCCCTTTGGTAGGATCCGCTCTTCTTTTAGCCTCTTATGCCTTTGTTTTTACAAAAAAAAAGCTTTAAATATTATGCAAATGAGTCTGAGGGGCTCCGGGCTCAATTAACAGCTATGGAACCTGGAGCTCCTCAGGCTCATTTGCATAATATTTAAAGCTTTTTTTTTTTTTTCTAAAAACAAGGGCATAAGAAGCTAAAAGAAGAGCAGATCCTGCCAGAAGGGGCACACACACATTCTTGATACTGGTGGTAGATTTTTTTTCCGGGTGAGGTCACACGTGGCGTTATCGCATGCATGTTCAAACTCATCACCAGAGCTGATAAGAGGAGATTTGACTCATTTTATAGCTGTCAACATTGCGTTTACAAAACATATGCATTAATGTGATGTTAACACATGTGTTAAGTCATGCATGAAAACGCATGCGGTAATACCACGTGTGAACACACCCTGAAATAAGATTACTTTAAAGGGGAGGTTGAAAAACATATAGGGGCAGATTTACTTACCCGGTCCATTCGCGATCCAGCGGCGCATTCTCTGCGCTGGATTCGGGTCCGGCCCGGGATTTATTAAGCTAGTTCCTCCCCTGTCCACCAGGTGGTGCTGCTGCGCTGAAGTTCCCCGGAACACACTGGAATACACCGAGCCGGGCTGAGTGATGGTAAGTGCAAGCTCTGCGACAGATTTTTTGTTTTAAATGCGGCGGTTTTTCCGAATCCGTCGGGTTTTCATTCGGCCACGCCCCCCGATTTCCGTCGCGTGAATGCCAGCGCCGATGCGCCACAATCCGATCGCGTGCGCCAAAATCCCGGGGCAATTCAGGGGAAATCGGCGCAAATCGGAAATATTCGGGTAACACAACGTCCTTAGTAAATGACCCCCGGTATCTTTCTCCAAAACAGCGCCACACCTGACCATAGTTGGTATTGCAGCTCAAAATGTATAGAAATGAATAGAACTTAGTTGCCGTATTATGTAATATCCTGGAGATTATTTGTTTTTGGAAGAAAGCAGCAATGTTTTTTAACCTCTGGATAATCCCTTTAAGAGCCAAACTTCAACTACAATAAGTGCAGCAGGAGCAGGTGGCATATGGATAAATATCGAGAGGACATAAAATCCCATTAAATCTCTTTCTCAGCACAAAAACAAGAGTATTACTAATCCACCGGGGATCTGGGCTGATTAAATGATTCTTAATTATAGGACTGCAGCTCTATCTGTCATTAGCACAATTTACCACAAGAGGGGGTTGTTGATTAATTGGATGCTAATTGCCAAACATCAGCGCTAAGAGGATCTCATCTATCAAGCGGCTGCACATTGTATTATCTATCGGTGGGGAACGGATGGCAGGAGACGGGGGCTGACAATATTATTAGGATCTGTCTCAGATATGAATCCTCCCACCTCCTTATCCCTCAACAAGTCCATGGACAGAACATGAAGATGTAATAAATATCCCCACTCAGGCCCAACATATCATTAGGCTTAGTATAATCCCTGATAATTGCTCAGTGTGTCGCCTGAAGAATCATTGTCAAAACAAGTAGGTGAATGGGCGTATTGGGAATGGCAGGAAGACACAATAGCGAGGCCCGGGCTGCCGAGCACAAGACGCTTCCCATCAATTATAAGACGACAGCCGAGGAATTATAGGAATCACATCCAAATCCCCAGCTGTAAGGAGACCACGCGGGGCGCACCGCGATCTGTCCACGGCGGATACTGATGGATTCATGCTCTATCACTGAAAAATGATGCAATTGCAGTTTATGGATAGTTTCAGAGAAGTCGCAAATTTACTAAGTTCTTAGGATTTAAAGGAAATCTACCATCAAAATCCATCAAACCAGGGACACTTACTCCTAGATCCAGGCACCGGGACTGTGGTAATCTTCTTATATTTGTTATCCATGGCCTCCTTCCTTCTAAAATCGCATTACCAGAGCCCCTTAGTGCTGCAGATTCACAAGCTGTTACAATGAGCAGGGCCTGGATCTATGAGTAAGTGACAGTAATCAGACAGTGACCTATTGTTTGGATCAAATTAGTGTCTCCACTGCTTTCACCATACAATGCTGCAGCCAGTGTTGTGCCTTCAGATCTGTGTAGCCATACCTTTGCGTGTCGTTAGTAGCAGCAGGACTGTGAAGCTCAGACTCATGGTGCCTACCTGTTTATAAATTTTCTCTAATAAATAGAGGTTTTCACAGTACCTTTTAGCTAAAGAATCTGGATTTGCTCTTCTCTTCCTTTGTTTATGTGAAAAATGTTATTTATATTTAAGGGTTGTAGCTGGACTTGCAGACCTGGAAGAGTATCCTCCCTGCATTGAACTGCTCCACAGCTCCTCTTCTTTCTTGGTCACTGCTGTACAAATCTTCTGGTTGAATAATACATCACTCAGGGGGGTCAGGCTGTGCAGCAGTTCAGTTCAGAGAGCTAAGAGCACAGCAGTGTGAGGACACTCCCCTAGTCCAGTTACAATCCTGAATTATAAATGCAATTTTTACATTCTTGCTGCTACTAACATCACATACGATGGTATGGTTACACATATCTCTAGGTGCAATACCTAGCACGGTCTGCAATTTTGCAAAGCCGAAATTGTAGATATACACTCACTGGCCACTTTATTAGGTACACCATGCTAGTAACGGGTTGGACCCCCTTTTGCCTTCAGAACTGCCTCAATTCTTCGTGGCATAGATACAACAAGGTGCTGGAAGCTCCTCAGAGATTCTGGTCCATATTGACATTATGGCATCACACAGTTGCCGCAGATTTGTCGGCTGCACATCCATGATGCAAATCTCCCGTTCCACCACATCCCAAAGATGCTCTATTGGATTGAGATCTGGTGACTGTGGAGGCCATTTGAGTACAGTGAACTCATTGTCATGTTCAAGAAACCCGTCTGAGATGATTCCAGCTTTATGACATGGCGCATTATCCTGCTGAAAGTAGCCATTAGATGTTACAGGGTACATTGTGGTCATAAAGGGATCGACATGGTCAGCAACAATACTCAGGTAGGCTGTGGCGTTGCAACGATGCTCAATTGGTACCAAGGGGCCCAAAGAGTGCCAAGAAAATATTCCCCACACCATGACACCACCACCACCAGCCTGAACCGTTGATACAAGGCAGGATGGATCCATGCTTTCATGTTGTTGACGCCAAATTCTGACCCTACCATCCGAATGTCGCAGCAGAAATCGAGACTCATCAGACCAGGCAACGTTTTCCAATCTTCTACTGTCCAATTTCGATGAGCTTGTGCAAATTGTAGCCTCAGTTTCCTGTTCTTAGCTGAAAGGAGTGGCACCCGGTGTGGTCTTCTGCTGCTGTAGCCCATCTGCCTCAAAGTTGGACGTACTGTGCGTTCAGAGATGCTCTTCTGCCTACTGCCTAATGGGTGGTGATTTAAGTCACTGTTGCCTTTCTATCAGCTTGAACCAGTCTGCCCATTCTCCTCTGACCTCTGGCATCAACAAGGCATTTCCGCCCACTGAACTGCCGCTCACTGGATGTTTTTTCTTTTTCGGACCATTCTCTGTAAACCCTAGAGATGGTTGTGCGTGAAAATCCCAGTAGATCAGCAGTTTCTGAAATACTCAGACCAGCCCTTCTGGCACCAACAACCATGCCACGTTCAAAGGTCCTCAAATCACCTTTCTTCCCCATACTGATGCTCGGTTTGAACTGCAGGAGATTGTCTTGACCATGTCTACATGCCTAAATGCACTGAGTTGCCGCCATGTGATTGGCTGATTAGAAATTAAGTGTTAACGAGCAGATGGACAGGTGTACCTAATAACGTGGCCGGTGAGTGTATATGTTGTGACCATCCACTCACAACCAGATTCTACCTGGTCCTACAGTGGGCTGGAGATTATACACAGTCCGTGACAGCCCCTCCTGTGCCTTTTCATCTGTCGTCTTTGTCTCCCCTCCTACAATTTTGTATGATCCATACCTCTGTAGCATCTCATAAATGTGATCGGATATCACAAGGCATCATGGGATATGTTATTAGAGCAGAACTTTTTCGAGGAAGTATAACTGAACTTCTGTACACACCTAGAGACTCGATCCGCTCAAGATAAATTGGATGAGGAGTAGAAGAAGAGATGTTTTTTAGGACACATCCAGATACTTGTCTAAGTTGTCAACACGAAAGTAGCGAGACAGCGAGACATATGTTGGCGGGGAGGGAGGGCTGCTGAGGGCTGGAGGGGTTAGGATTAGAATTTACAGTAAAAAAAGACAGATAAAAAAATGTTTGGAAATAGAATAAATTAACATCCAGTGGAGAAGACATTGTTGAAGGTGATTTGCATCTTATTTACCATCTGTCGCTCCTCGGTGGGATAAGAGGGATACAAACACTTGAGACGAGCTGTTTAGCAGTAACTTCACATCAAATTGCTTAATAATGGCTCCCCATGTTGTTTTCCCCTTCATTCCTACACATGGCGCGGCTCTTGTTTATAACTTAGGGACCCTGGTGGTCTCACACTGATCTCCCGGCAGTCTGGTTCGCCCTTCTAATGTTCGATTTCCATCACAGACGTCTTCACCGAAAGTCTTAGTCTATTAAAGCATCAACAGTGCGGACAGAAGACTACAGTATGATGTACCCAGATGTAGTGGGACCAGTCCAAAGACCCCCAGATACCACCTAAATATGTCACCGGGGGCTCCAATGGCTATTGTCACGTCTCATTTGAGAAATTGTCACCCTTTGCTGACCAAGGGACATTGGCATTTGAATGTCCCGGTCAATTTTTGCAGTTCTGTTCTGCTCTTCTTTAAATTTTTGTATATCTCTGGAACAGCTTTATATATCATAACAACTTTCTATTTGTTCTGTCTAGTGTGCCCCGTAAGGCAATTAAATATAGAATTTTCACCTGCGTTTATCCCACGCCCATATCTTGGTTATATGTATGCTACCTGAGCTGACTTCTGGCCCAATATAATTCTGTTATGGCCTAAATGTAACGGTTTGTGGCTGAACTACTGTGCTGAGAGGGCTCTGTTTCACTGAGGTGAGTGAAAGGGTTTTGTTGGCCATTCAGGATTGTGGTCAAGTGTTGTGCTGAATTGGAGGTTGCGTGGACAACTCTATTTCACTTCCTGTGCCACCCGGAACCTGTTCGTTAAAGGGGATAATATACAATAAAGATAATTTTTAACCAATTACTTTACAACTTTACCTGGTTTATTGTTTTTTTTTAGCTCCTATTAGTCAGTGTAAAATGTGTGCTGACAATGTGCTTAGATTATCAGGGTACAGGGTTTAGCTACACTATTATTTAGGTTCTGAACATTGTAATAGTATCTGACACATAGAAAAGAGAGATGAGACAGATCAGAGTCAGAGATGGTTATAAAACACACTCACCTAATCAATAAAACAGCTCTGCTATGTCCCCTCCTCCCCTGGGATCCGGAGCTTATCTTGTTTGCTGAGCAGCTGCTCCTGTGTCCTCTCCATGCGGCTGTAGAAGCACAGCTAAACCAAGAAGTCCTTGTGTCTGTAGTGCCGTCTGCCTCCTGCAATGCAAGATAAGCTAGAGAAAATTTTCCGACCATAGTCAGAAGATTCACAGTCGGATCTAGGGACAACCAAAATTGTGTACACCAGGACTGATAGAGACAGTTTGGAATTATATCTGTGAAATGCTGCATTTTTTATAATAACAGTGAATTAGAGAATGTGTTATTTTGTTATCCTGAGAATATTTAAGAATCTTGTCTTCGTGGGAATAGCCCTTTAGGGAAGTGTCGATGAAAAACAATAACGAATTGACCTTGTGGAGTCTAGAAAGTCACAGGCCCATTACATCTTTGCTTCACTGTGCTGGGTGCCACAAATGATGTTTGAGGCTGATGTATTCATGAGCTATGTGGAACTACCTACTGCTGAATTTTCTTGGCAAATATTCTTGGCTACAATTGTGTATCAACATTCTGTATACAGACCTAACATTTGAATATAATGTTCACCTACAAATTGTTGTACATATATTCTATATCGCTGTCCAGGATAAGTATTTTCTAGTGTCCCTTCCCCTTTAATTTCCTTAGGTAGTGAAGTGGAATGTATTTAGGAATAATCTGTCACTCGGATATCTCCATCTGCGTTGATCCAGATCCGCGGATGAGTGTCGGGGGCTGTTGCAGGACTCCGGGAGAAGAATATCTGTCCAGTAATCAATCTGGAGATGTCTGGCAGCGATGAGAGGACGATGACCTTCTATCCAATTATTATGATTCCTGTCACTGCCGAGGACTTACACACTGACATGTGAGGAAAGGCAAAGCTCCGAGTCAATCCCAATATAAACAGACGGGAAAAATATTATTTACCAACAAGTCGGTGAAGTACAGAAGTCTCCGGCAGTGATATCATAGACGGAGTGTGAGATACATTGGAGATTCCACTAAAATAACATTCCGTATGGATTCAATAAATTACAGATACATTGCTTATAATATTTATGCAACTCGTCTATAGACTGGAACACCCCCCTGCTCATCCTGTGCCTCCTGGTGCATGATAATCATACCAGAACTAAAGATCTTCTGAGGCTTAAAGGCAAAGCACTAGGTGTCAGGAACTTGTTGTGCCCATCAACAATCACAGCAGTCTGGATGGATTTCTACTCCTCTCCATGCAGACTGCTGTGAATTCATGATATGCTTTGATTTCATAAGATCATGCTTGGTGTACAGTTTACTTATGTTAGCAGGCTAAAGGACCAGCAAAGATGTCACCCTGGTCAAATGACATGCTGCATGGAGAGAAAGCATGGGGAGAAGCTGCGGGATTCAGCCTGAGGCCACGCCCACCTCGCTTCGCTATAGAGATGCTTGGACACCAGGTAAGAAGTTGAATATATGGAAATATATATGGGTGTCAGTTAGTTACTAGGGCTCTATGGGAACCTGCCACTAACTGTATTTGTGTAATATGTGGTGACAGGTTTCCTTTAAAGGTTCTAATGCAAGGGACCCCCATTTCTCACAAGAACAGGGGCAATATGCTGCATCCATCCCCTATAGGTCTATAGCCAAGTATACCAGGGGAAAAGTGAAAAGTTGGAGCTAAGAATAGGTTTCTATTTTACCCCAAGTGCTTTATTCACCTTTGTACAAGTCAGTACTTATCTATGATGTACTACATGATTCTGCTTATGTCATCTGTTTTTGCGACTACAGGCAGTCCCCGGGTTACATACAAGATAGGGACTGTAGGTTTGTTCTTAAGTTGAATTTGTATGTAAGTCGAAACTGTATATTTTATCATTGTAGTTCCCGACAATTTTTTTTTTTTGCCCCAGTGATAATTGGAGTTTCAAATTTTTTTGCTGTAATAGGACCAAGAATTATCAATAAAGCTTCATTGCAGACAATTTTAAGCTGATTATTGCAATCTGGGACTATTTTAAAGCATCCAGAGAGCTTCACCAGAGGTCACAGTGGGCAGAGGGGTCCGTCTGTAACTATGGGTTGTCTGTAAGTCGGGTGTCCTTAAGTAGGGGACCGCCTGTACACAAATTATATCTGACAGACTTCATCACTGGATAACATCACTGTCACCTTAGATTTTCCGTGGGTAAACGAGGAGTCTGGAATTCAGTTTCTTCAGAGGCTTTTGGGGCCTAATTCACAGATTTCAGAGGATGTCTCTTATCAGCAGGATTTTTCTTCCGAGCTGACGGTGGGACATCTCCATTCTGAATTTCTTCTCTGGCGATGTCCAGGTTCTCCAAGCCTTTGTTGTGACAAACACCGAGCTTGTGCTCAAACTCATCAATCTGTGTCTTCAGCTTGGGCTTGGCTCTTCCTATCACCGTTGGTAAGTAGTTGTACACCCGCCCCCCCCCCCAAAAAAAAGTTTGTGTGCATGTGGGCCGAAATGAACAGAATTACGGAGCAGATCATCCTCGACTTTCAGCATGCAGCGTAAGAGAGACATCATAGCAGCTAGTCTCCACCGTCCAACTATAAAAAACATGAAAAAAAAACTTCCAACAATGCAGAACAGAAGTCATTGAATGGTCACGTACACACAACTACTTGTTATTCATGTAAAGTTTGACTAAAAGTTAACGTTACAATTTGTTAAATGCATTTCCATAAAAACGCAAGAGAAGTCTTCAAGTATAATCCTCCATTACTAATACCCAGAATTCTGAGCTGTAGCCAAAACAAAGCATATTTTGTCACGTATATATAATCCTCTCGTCTGTAAGATGATCTTCAGTGGTTAAGACTGAACTCAGCAGAGAGAAGCGTAATCCCCGGCCTCATCAGATGAAAGACCGACTCAACGGCCTCCAAAATTGTTCCAGCCCGATTCTAATAATAATCATAACATTTGTTAGGGAAGAAACCTGAAATTCGGAAAAGAAAAATGACTACATGAGGAAAGTGCTAATTATTTGGTATAAGGAAGAATGAAATAATGGGACTGGCAGGAAGAGGACGGCACAGACATAATTACATGTTAAACCCATCACGGATTAGACTGGACTGCATGATTATCATAGAGATAAAAGGCCTGGGGTAGAGCAGGATAAATCCGGAGCCGTCATGGAGGAAATCTGAAGAAATGACTAAATGTAACACCATGGATGTGTGTGCTGATGATGATGATGAGTGTGTACTCGTAATACCATAGACACTTTGTATTGTATT
The DNA here is from genome assembly GCF_040894005.1 of Engystomops pustulosus. Lineage (NCBI taxonomy): Eukaryota > Metazoa > Chordata > Amphibia > Anura > Leptodactylidae > Engystomops > Engystomops pustulosus. Next base: position 239,542,643 of record NC_092412.1, read on the forward strand.
TAGTATCTTATAAAGGAAGTCCCCGGGTGACATACAGGTTCTGGAGGTTGGTTCTTATAAGGTTTGGCCGCTTTTCTACATGTCTTTTGTAATGTGTAAGTGTGGAGGGCAGGATATTAAGCAAATTACCAATATACAGGCGGTCCCCTACTTAAGGACACCCCACTTACAGACAACCCATAGTTACAGACGGACCCCTCTGCCCCCTATGACCTCTGGTGAAGCTCTCTGGATGCTTTACTAATAGTCCCAGACTGCAACGATCAGCTGTAAGGTGTCTGTAATGAAGCTTTATTGATAATCCTTGGTCCAATTACAGCAAAAATTTTGAAACTCCAATTGTCACTGGGGCAAAAAAAAAAAGTTGTCTAGAACTTCAATTATAAAATATACAGTTTCGACTTGCATACAAATTCAACTTAAGAACAAACCCCCGGTCCCTATCTTGTACGTAACCGGGGGACTGCCTGTACATGTATTAAAAAGGGTATTTCCATGAAGACAAGATTCTTAAATATACTCAGAATAACAAAATAAAATATTCTCCAAATCACTGTTATTACCAAAAACACAGCATTTCACAGATATAATTTCAACCTGTCTTTATCAGTGCTGGTGTACACAATTTTGGTTTTCCCAGGATCCGACCATAAATCTTCTATGGTCGGGCAGGGCAGATACATCCCATGAATTGCATGTTGAAGTGTGATCTCTGACCCTCCATTACAAGACCAGCTCATACACAGACACTTCCTGCAGGCAAGCAGTGCACAGAGACTTACTCTACAAGCTACAGGTAAGAGAACATCTTTATAGCAGGGGAAGGAGGCGTATAGAAGAACTGACTGTGTTTTATATGTGAGTTAGTAGAGCTGAAAATCTCATTGTGTGTTATATCCATCAGATGGATCTCATCATCTCTCATCTGTCTCTTCTCTCTTTTTCTATATGTCAGATACTAGAATGTTCAGTAGGTAAATACAAGTGTTGCTAAACCTTGTACCCTGATAATATAAGCACATTGTCAGCTCACAGAATTTCATAGCACAGAGGAATCATGAAGTGTCTGCTTAGAGAGTCCCCAACCACACTCTGGAATATTACACTGACCATCACTGACTGATAAGAGCTAAAACAGCAATAACACCAGGTAAAATTGTAAATTAAGGGGGTTAAAAGGATTAAAATATAAAAATATATAGCCTATGCTCCGCCCATCGCCAGGCATAGACTATATATAGCCGCGCGTGCACGTGTGACGTGCGGCCAAACTAGTGCCGGCGTTTTGATTCAGGTAGTCAGTCAGTGCTGTGTGCAAAGAAATATTAGCCAGAAAGAGAGTAATCTAAGCGATTTTGAAGACTAACTGGCGTTATGGCTGCATGATACAGTGAGAACCACTGACCCTGATAACTTTAATAGCACGTCAATTATATCCAGACGGGTTATGGTGTGAATAAATGTGAGATGACATGCCATTACCCGCTCTGTACGTGCTATACTCCTGGTAGATACTCTGCACACCTCTGATGAACTGCCACATGAAATAGTGGCAGGGAAACGCGTTAGGTGCATAGGTGTTTTTAAGTGACCGTGCAGCTGTTCGTCACTGCTACACGGCACTCTGATTTATTTTTGGGTGGAAGTCATAGGTCTACACTTGGGGAGCAACCACCCTATCCGTGACCTTTCACCCAAGCACGCTAGTGGGTCCTCTAAGGGGTTCATACCCCAAAACAAATAGACCGAGTGACATTCTGGCTCTCTGTTTCCTAATGAGGGTGATTGAACGAAGAGGGGACAATTTAATATATACCCTCCGACCCTCTAGACATAACATTGATAGATGTCCTGGTCCTAGATGAGATACCCAAGCCTGTTGATGCATGCTATAATGCAAAGATTTTTTGGCTATTGGCCGAGTTTTTATATTAGTAATGAATAAAGATTTACACTTTTAAATGTTCCTATCACAGGCAGTTTTTGCTTTATTTGAATTTTGAGGATTTAAGAGGAACAAAACCTTGTTGATCCAAAGGCAGTTGTCCTTTATTGTGAACAAAGTTCTATAAGGAGCTGTAGTTAGTTTATTATCTTGTAGGGCTACTGATGATACGTCCCAATACCAAATATTTACTGCCCATCATATTATATACCAATTTAAATATCCAGCCCCTCCCAATAAATTAAGACACAATCAATATTAAATTTTTTTTATTCCAAAATTGGAAAAAAAAAAAAAAAAACTGAAAAGAAAGCATACATTGCAACACAAAGCAAAAGAAACTTAAATACATTCAAAAGGAGGGGAATTTAAAAAAACTAGTTAATAAAGTTTCACTTTTTTAAAGTAAAATCAGTTTGCTTTCGCCGCTTTCAAAAAAGCACAGCTTTTACCAGTGTAGAGATCTTACAGTGACAATATATACAGAGGAAATAACACTCAGGGCCCAGTTACCTAGTGCAGAAGAAAGGGAAGAGGCGTGGCCTGTAGAAACCAATCAAATCAAGGCAAAAGGAAAGCGATTGACTGGTTACAGTTGGCCACGCCCCCTACTTTTCAAAAACGTGGGCCAAACTGTTTTATTATCACGTCTTGTAACTGTTGAATCGGCCAATGTATTACACGTTACAATTTGCAGCTTCTTTATTAGCTCCAGACACTTGACGTTTTTGAAATAAAGGTTCTATTGCTCTGAAATAAGAAAAACTGTATAAAACAAAAACATGCAAAAAAAAAAAATAAATAAATAAAAAATACTAAAAATACTAGATTCACACCAGGAAAAAAAAAAATTAAATAACAAAAGTGTAATGTGAACTACTTTCCTTTGGCAGTGATGAAAATATCAAGAATAAAATTAAAAAAATTTCAGTTACCGATAAATCGGTCAGACGATATTACTACCCTGTGGCCAAGACTTGAGGGGCAATGATTACATTTTTTATACATATATACTGCTTGTAATAGAATATCAAATCTTTATTCCACACCGAAATGTAACAATTTTACTTTTTTTTTTTTTTTTTAATATTCCGGTAACACTGCATCCGTCAGTGCACATGGTGATGGATAACATATTGCATAGCAACACTTACTTATCATAAATACAAAATATCATGATGACGTCATCACAATTCAGATCTAAAGCACCAATATGCAAGTATAGCATTTTTGTTTATAGATTGGGACATAAGCCATCCCCAAAAATTACGCCCATAACTGCACACAATGGGCCGCAAATTTCCAAAACTGCGGAACCAATCAAAGATCCGCACCCAATAACAGTTCAACAGCAGTTTAAAAATTAAAGCACCGATTGGTTGATGGGCAACAAAGATCATTTTACAGTTCCAAAAATTTGCCCCAGGGTGTCAAAAATGTAGAACGGCTCCGGGGACTCTATGGACTCTATAGTCTGGTCATCCGTCTCCTTGAAGAGGGACTAAAACTATCAGAATAGCTTCATATGTTTTGAGACATATTGCGGGCGTGTTTTCTCGTTCCTCAGAAAAGGAGGAAGGTTATGGATATTCATCAAGAGAACTTTCTGCATGTCCCAATGCAGGCAGTCCCTGGATTACATCCAGGATAGGTTAGGTCTGTTCTTAAAGGAAATCTACCATTTGATGCATTATGAAGCAAACATACCTTGAGAATGCTGTAGCCACACTGATGCAGGATCATATCTTGGTTAATCCCTGAGCTGAGTGGTTTTGCTGATAAATCAATTATAAAATTATGATAATGAAACGGTCTGTGGCTGGTTCAGTGCTTCTCCTAGCACGTTAGTAATTCACTGGTTCACAGGATGATGTAATCCCTGGTTTGTGCCTGAAGGCAGAATAATCAATTGCTGCACCATCCCCCAGCTGCTGTGTACGAGTGATCCAGCTCAGGTTGATTAATCATGTCTTTACTAAGCTCCATGTGTAATGTAAAGCTCTGTGTGTAATGTGTTTATGTAAGCAGCCAGCCTGACCCAGCTTTTCCAAGGTCCTAAATGTTATAATTGTTTCTTCAGCAAAACCACTCAGCTCAGGGATTAACCAAGATATGACCCTGCATCAGTGTAGCTACAGCATTCTCAAGGTATGTTTGCTTCATAATGCATCAAATCAAATGGTAGGTTTCCTTTAAGTTGAATTTGTATGCAAACCAGCAGGACAGAGGATGTCTCAGGAAGGCCTGAACCCTGCTGCCTGGGAGGTCACATGACTTGCTGCTACTGGTGGCAAACTTTACCCCATTAAAGTTTTCTATAAGTGGCCATCCCCTTCAAGCTCCTCCCTTTATACACAACACATCCACTCTCACCCAGAGTGTGCATATTAACGTGGAAGTCGATAACACCAGAAACCCCTTAAATGCCACCTCCACTGAACTGAACATTAGTCACCAGTGCATATAAAAAAATCCCATCCGAAAAACAAAAACATCAAACTCCCCCCCCCAAAAGTAACAATATATCCCCTATAGCAATACTATGTGCAATGCACACAACACACAAAGCATTTTTTTTTTTATATAGAACTATTATTAAAAAGTACCCAAAATATTTCTTTGTAAAAAACACAGTAGGTCATAAAAAGGCTTCTTGTAAACATCTTAAAAAGTTCCTAGTAATACAACTTAAGCATTTCAAGCAAGAGGGACTTTTGGTTTCCTTTTTTTTTTTTTCCCCTTAAGTTTTTTTCTTCTATTTTTTTTTTTCTGCAAGAATGAAACAGTCCAGGGTCTGCACGTTGCGAGAAATCTTAAAAAAGGGAACACAAAGACAGCGACCGCTTCTTGGAAGAACAATATACAATAGTAAAATGCGGTAGAAATTACGCATCGTCTCAACCGTGGTCCCTAGTCCAAACAATTTTTTTTTTTTTACAAATAGGCACAATAGCTTCATGATTTGTCACAATACTGACCAGTTTTAGAAAATATTTAAAAATAGTTTAAGTTTTTTTCCACCCCAAATAGCAAAAAAAGGTGGAAGTATTGCCTTGATGTGCAGGATTTGGTAAGACAAATGGTCTTTTTTGACGGTGGACCCAAAAGAGGACTTCTGTCGACAACACTGGCTGGTGAGGAAACGGGCACAGCCCTCCTGAAATAAGATATCTCTGTATTGTGACGGGTTGGTCTTCCTCATACTACATGGTGTAGACGTAGTTTCAAGCGATTCCAGGCGGAATTGGTCAAGGTCACCAAAACGATAAGCCGATTTTACGTTCCCCCCCACTAGAATGGCTTTATTACAATAGAACGAGGAAAACCACCAACCCAACAAGAGTCGGAGTTCATCCTCGGAGATAAGTCTTCGGGAGTGTAAAAAGACAGCTGCGCAATGATGCCGACGTGGCGCTCCTTGTGCTGGTTGGAGCCACGTCAACTAGTTATTGATTGTCATGTTCACCTTCATCCCCGCCCGTCCCATCTGGAGACACGGCAGTTTTGAGCAGTTTTTTAGCAGCTGTTCTATGGCGACGTGACGGACGTGGAGCTCTGAGGAAAGGGCATCCTTCTCCTGGAGGACACAACTGAGGTTTTCAAAAACATCTGGAGAAGAAAATAATAATAAAAAAAATAATAATTAGAAAATTTCACTTTCCATGGACTCGAATACAAAGAACTTTACTGGTCTTAAAATGGGCAAATAAGCTTCTGTTCGGTTCTGTAGCGATCATGTTCTATCCTAACCAGAGTTTGGGCTGCTTGGACAAAAGTAGGAAACCGCATAGAAATGTAGACTTTACCCAACTCTATAAGAAGCCAAGATACTATCAGTGACTGCGAAATGGATGAAAACTATTTTTGAAGCCCTTACATAAACTTACAATAAAGAAATTCTTGTCGTAACGGTATAAAGCTAAATTGGCAAAAAGCCAACACGTACATCCTAATGTAAAAGACAACCAGAATCTGGACATGTTCTGACCAAGAAGAAGATGTCTAGCCCTAATGAGGGCACTGTATGCCTTTGTATGGTACAAGTACAGCCCCATGGCATGGATGGTGATACCATGGGCAAACAATGGTGTATGGATAGAGTTGGACTTTGGGGACACTGTTTCTATGTATGCACACATACTCTGGACATGTTTATGTATTATATGGATCTAAATGGGTAAAGTAGGGCACTAACCACATAAAAAGATCAATATCCTATCCTAAGGATATCTGACCAATATCTAACAAGTAGGAATCCCACACCCACTCCCTTCTTTGTGTAGTGGCCATGCCAAGTCACCAAAGCAATGGAGGCTGATCTGCAGTAAACTGGTCTCACTACTATCTGAAAAGCATTACTACTGAGCATGTACATAAAGTGCTGCCACATTTCTCTCCACTAAAAGTCTGGAAGACAATGCAGAACCGTGAAGGACATGCAGCCTGTCAAGCTTTGACGTCCTGCACCAGAACTAATTAATGGAGCGGCAGGTTGAGCATGCTTCCCGCTACTCCACTCACTTGTGAGGCATCTCTGTTACTCCTATTCACCATCTATGAGAATAAGGGTGCATGCAAATAAACGCATGACTGCCGTATATACGTTCCCCGTAATTGTCTAATGCGCCCGGGCTCACTGCACCGTGCCCGCAAATAAGATGGAGCATGCTCTTTTTTTCGTCCGTGCGCCTCTATTCTCTATGGAGATGGGAGGGGCAAGCAGCTCTCACTTCTCCTCTTTCCCAGTGCGTCCTATGTGTGCCCGTCCGGCCGTAGCCGTGCGTGCAACCTAAGGAGATAGCCGGAAACCCTAATTCTTCAGATTGCTGGGTGTCTCTGCAGTCGGAACCCTCACCTATAACCTTATCCTGTGGATAGGGGATAACAAGTGGTTCATGTAACCCCTTTAAGAGTTCATTCTATAGATAGTTTACAGTTATAGTATGGAAAATCCCTTTAATAAATATGTTAATACTGTAAATTAAAATGAAGACCGACACTTATAATAGGAAGGAAGAACCACCCCAGTCGATGTGTGACAAGAGTAAGCTCCTATGTTAGGTTTTTGCGCTATATCTGGACACGCGATTGGATGTATTTGTGAATGGTCGTCCGTTTTAGGAAAGGATCGGGTCACGTAAAATATGCCACTTAATGCTGATAACATCTATGTGAGCTGGTAAAGGGAGTCTAAATATAAGTCAGTAATAGGATCAGGCGCTGATAAGCTGTACTGTAACCTATACTTAGCCCGCAGCTTGGATTACACAACATCTGCACTCGCCTGACATATTGATTTCATGCCAAGGATTTTTTTTTTAAAGCAGCGGGGAGAAAAGAGCTATTATTAAAAACATAACAAAAAAAACCCTTCACATATCTGCTAAATTCATGTCCTCTGGAAGGTGGAGGCACACGGATAGACGGGATGTTACACCGCACAGAGCAGGACCTCCGGAGGACGCGCCAGTCATTAGCCATAGAGTCTTACCCTGCAGTTGCCGGAGGAGATGTTCATTTACACGTCCAAGTTCTTCTCTGCTCATCGAGCTCACTAGAAGCGAGGGGAGAGACAGACAAAAATCAATTACAGTCACCACAGCAATCCAAGTAATTGAAAACATAAAAAAAAGAGCTTATAATAAAGTCTCCGATCGGGAAGAGACAACAGAAACAGAGACAACAAATAGGGCCTAAGAGACGGAAGCTAAAAGCCGGGAGCTCTTGCTTAGAGCCATGTCCTTGGCTTTTTTGGGTGGGGATTTTGCATTAATAGCATTGGTCAAAAATTAGAGAAAATTTTCTATCTACTGGCCAGAGCCAAGAGGGGAAACTAGAAATGCATTACACATATAATTGATTTTATGGACACAGTGTAACACTTCATTTACCCTGCAGGGGGTGCTGTAGGGAACTAAAAACGCTTGCTACTAAGCTCCTCCAATGACTGGCTGTAGACGACTGTCTCAGCACAAGTTCCCAATATATGAGGGGAATAACTCCGTAACGCTAGTAATAAAATAATTGATCATGTTGTTCAGAAGGAGCATCCTCGTCACCAATTTCTGCTCGGGTCATATTCTCATAAGATATGTAAATCTCCCCCCAACTTAAAGGAAATCTGCCATCAAAATCCATCCTGATAAACCAGGGACACTTACTCATAGATCCAGGCACCGGGACTGTGGTAATCTTCTTATATTTGTTATCCATGGCCTCCTTCCTTATAGAATCAACTTTTAAAATTATGGTAATGCACTAGAAGGGCTCTGGGGGAGTTACCAGAGTCAATGCGTGTTGTAGCTTTACAGGTGGTTACACTCCGTGTTGGACTGGCCCACCAGAGTACCAGAGGATCCTCCTGTGGGCCCAGGCTCTAAACCACTACTGAACCCGTGAGGTACAGCAGAATACAACCAAATTTGGAGGCTACTAGAGTCTGTTTTTCTACAAGCTGATGGAAGTTGGGCCCCCAGCATAATTTCTCTGGTGGGCCCAAGGAACCCCAGTCTGATACTAGTTACACTGTGAGAGATAAGTGAGATTACATCAGGCAATGGGTGGGGGCAGAAGTTATGAAGAAGCAAGGGGTAGGGCGAGACAATGTAACAGCCTGTGAATCTACTACATAGAGGGCTTCTAGTAACACCCCCAGAACCTTTCTGATTAATAAGCATAATTTAAAAAGTTGAGTAATCTCCCTGGTTTATCATGATGGATTTTGATAGATTTCCTTTAAATCGCCACATTTGGTTCACATTTATCTAATATGTGTGGCCAACATTGCCCAGCACAAATGCACGGAGTCCACTATAATCCTATCCATTAAAACCCTACAAATTATGAACCTACGAGCCCCAGACATTGGAGACCTTACACATGACATTATATATACCATAATCGCCTCTACTTTAACTAATCTGCCAGCACTACTCCACAAATCTATCCCAAATCTGCATAAATTCTCCGAAAAACAAGTCACTGTCTGTTAATCTTCATGTCCATCACAGCTTCTACAGCAAACATCCGGGGCAGCTCAGAAGGTTGCGATGCTCTGCAGCAGATGCGACCTTGGGTTGTACTTGCGGAGGGCAGTGTTCATTAACAAGACAGAAGCGGAATGACAATACTTTACTTGTGCCCGAATACAGTAACCTTACACCCAATGGATGATATTTTAGATTTTATCTTGCAGGCAACTCTGCCACGAGACTATAGAGCAGATGAGACTCAGAGCTTCTAGGTGTTAGGAGGCGACCACCACTACAAGTGATCCCTTCAGAAGAAACTTAAAGGGATCCCATCACCAGTAAGCCATGGATCTATAGTATGTAGTATACACAATTTTTTAGCCACACCTTATGTTAAAACATGTCTATTTTACCTATAGAAAATGTACACAATGGAGCCAAAAATAATCACTTTATACCCAGGATGTCACACGGATAGGCCGGAAGAGGTGTGTCTTTTAAGACACCCACAATCTGGGCTCTACAACACAGTCCTTGGGTCATTTTAAAGAGGAGAATTTCAGCTTTTAAGATGCATCAGGAATGGGATTTTGTGTGCTACAGAACTGAAGATACAGGCAGCTCACATACCCAACTATAGCTTTAATGGTCTGTGGTTGCATGTTATATAGAAGTAGAGAAATTATCTTTAAAACCACACTAGCAGCATGCTCCTAGATGCCACTGAACCAGAATTGGGGCATCTGAAGGCCCATTTAAAAGACTTTTCTCAAACCGGAAAAACAATGAATTACTCTTACCGGTAATGTTGTTTCCTCAAGTCACGACGGCACCACCAGGGAGAGATAGGGATCCGCCCTCCAAGGACAGGAAACCTGAGCATAAAAAGAGGCTCCTCCTACTCCACCTCAGTTAGGTTACAGAGAATTTCTTGGAAGAGCCGTTTAGTTAGTAGACAAAACATATACACATATTCATCCGGCATATATATATATATATATATATATATATATATATATATATATATATATATATATATATATATATAATCTTCTTCATGTGTCTTTTTTTTTTTTTTTTTTTTTTTTTTGCGACACCCGTGAATCAAACCACATAAAAAAGTAACACCCGGGTGGGAATACCAGGTGCCGTCGTGACTTGAGGAAACAACATTACCGGTAAGAGTAATTCATTGTTTTCCCCTTCATCACGACGGCACCACCAGAGAGAATTGCAGAGAAAATACAAACAATTAGGGGGGGATAATAGAGGATAAGACTTTTCTTCCAAATGAAAGAGGAAGAACCCATCACATCCACCCTATAGTGTTTTAGGAAAGTGTGCGGGGTAGACCAAGTGGCCGCCTGGCAGATCTGTTCCAGCGTAGCATCCCTACACTCGGCCCATGATGTAGCTAATGATCTAGTTGAATGGGCACGGATGCCGACCGGGACAGGAAGTTCCGCAATCTCATAGGCCATCTGAATAGTCACTTTAATCCATCTAGCGATGGCTGTGGAAGATGCTTTATTCCCCTTATTCTTTCCTGAAAAGAAAATGAACAAGCTATCTGATTTCCTCCAACTAGAAGTGGAATCCAAATACTGTACAATACTCCGTCTAACATCAAGACAATGAAAAGCACTCTCTTTCTCTGTCTTAGGATTACTACAGAATGATGGAAGGATGATGTCTTGAGATCTATGGAAATCAGATACTACCTTAGGCAGGAACCCTGGGTCTGGTCTAAGGATAACCCTGTCATCCAAGACTCTACAATATGGCTGTTTATAGGACAGAGCTGCCATTTCGCCTACCCTTCTGGCTGAGGTAATGGCTGTAAGAAAAACCGTCTTAAAAGTGAGAAGCTTAATAGAAATACTATCTAATGGCTCAAAGGGAGGGCCTGACAAAGCCTTGAGGACCATAGACAAATCCCAGGGAGGCAACTTACTCCTAGAGCTGACACCTGAACCTTAAGAGTAGCCGGCTTGAGACCCTTCTCTAATCCTTTCTGCAGGAACTCAAGAATCTTACTAACATTAGGCTGAGCCAACCGCTCTGGGTCCTGACCAGAGAAGGAAAAGTAAGCCTTCCAGATCCTATGATAGATCCTATATGTAACTGGTTTCCTACTCTTCTGTAGAGTGGAAATCACCTCACGAGACAAACCTTGCTTTTGGAGGATCATCCTCTCAATAGCCATGCCGTCAGATGCAGAGCTTTTATCTCTGGATGGAGGATCGGGCCCTGCGACAATAATTTCCTGGATTCCGGAAGCACCCAGGGATCGGCTACTGACAGCTCCCTTAGACTTGAGAACCATGCCCGACGAGGCCAAAAGGGAGCTATCAAAATTACTTTTGCCCTGTCCTGTCTTATCTTTCTGATAATCCTGGGCAGGAGGATCATGGGGGGGGGAAGGCATAAAGAAGAGGACTGTCCCACTTTTGAGAAAAGGCGTCCACAGCTAAGGGAAGGTCTGCTCTGTTGAGGGAAAAAAATCTTTCTACCTTGCGATTTTTCCTTGTGGCGAAAAGATCTATCAGAGGCATCCCCCAGAGCCTGACTATCTTTTGGAATACTGACTGATTCAGCTCCCATTCCCCTTGATATAGGGTCTCTCGACTTAAAAAATCTGCCGAAACATTTTCTACACCTCTTATGTGAATTCCTTTTAGAGATGTAAAAAAGGTCTCTGCCAGGGTTAGGATCTGAGTGGCTAAGAGCATGAGGCCTGAACTTCTTGTGCCGCCCTGTCTGTTGATATAGGCAATGGTAGTAGTGTTGTCTGACATCACGGCCACCCCATGTCCCTGTAACAGAGGAAGTGCTTGTGTGAGGGCTTTTAAGACTGCTAAGAGTTCTTTTTTGTTTGATGACAGGTCCCTTTCTGTCACCTCCCAAATGCCTTGAAAATACTGATTCTCCATGTGGGCCCCCCACCCCCACGGACTGGCATCCGTAGTGATTAACCTGTCCTGACTGGGGTTCCAGGGAAGACCAACCTCTAGATTTGTTACATTTAACCACCAATCTAGGGAGTTTAAGATTCTTTTGGGGAGGAGAATTTTTACTTCTAAGGAGGCCTGATCCCTGTCCCTCTTCTCTAGAAGAAAATTCTGTAGACTCCTTGAGTGGAACTGAGCCCAAGGAACAGCAGGGATGGCGGCTGAAAAAAGACCTAGAAGAGACATACCCTTTCTTAAGGAAATCAGGGGATTTTGTTTTACCTCTAGCACAAGCAGTCTTATCTTCTCTACCTTTTCTACTGGAAGAAAGGTCCTCTGCCTCTGTGAATCTAACCATGTCCCTAAAAAGAGCTTTCTTGTTGTGGGAACCATAGATGATTTTTCTTTATCAGCCACCCTAATTTCTTTAATATCTGAAGAACCCTGGATAGTTGAGTTTGTACTTCCTGACTTGATGACTAGTAGGAAATCGTCCAGATATGGAATGAACAACCCCTGTGTTTCTCGTATGTGGGCTGCCATTTCTGACACTATTTTCGTAAAGATTCTTGGGGCAATAGCAATCCCGAATGGTAGTGCTCTGTATTGATAATGATGAACCTCCGAGTCTACCTGAATAGCCACCCTTAAGTATTTCTGAAAGTCCTGATGTATGGGGATGTGGTAATACGCATCGGCTAGATCTATTGAGGCCATGAAACAACAGGTTTACCGCTGATTTCAGGGTTTCCATCTTGAATTTTGGGACCATCAGGAATCTGTTTAGGGGCTTTAGATTTAAAATGACTCTTAATGAACCCCCCGGTTTCTTTACCAGAAACAGATTTGAATAAAATCCCTGGCCCTGTTCGGCAAGCGGAACTTGACACAGTACCTTTTTCTGGATCAGGGTCCGGACTTCTGTAAACATCGCTTCTCTGTTTTCTCTGGAAGCGGGATACGTGATGGCTAATCGAGAGGGAGGAAGAGATAGAAAATCCATCGAGACGCCCTTTTGAACTGTCTGAAGCACCCACTTGCTGCCTGATATCTCCGACCAGGCTTCGAAAAAGTGGGCTAGTCTTCCCCCTACGGGGAGCCTGGCGTCATAAAGCATTTGGTCTCTGACGCTTTGGGTCTCTGGGCTGATTGAACAGGAGTCCTCTGTTTTTTTGAAAGGGTCTGAAATTCTGATTCCTTTCTGTCCCCCTTCTTTGAGATCTCGGCCTCCGAAAGGGACGAAAGGAACTACCCTGGGTAGAGGGAAAAGATTTTACTCTACTCCCTGCATTCTCCAATAATTCCTCTAACACCTTCCCGAATAACAATTTTCCGTCACAAGGGATTCCACATAGTCTGTTCCTCGACCCTATATCCCCTGGCCAATTTTTTAGCCAGAGGGCTCTCCTAGGCGGCCCCCTTCTGCACATTAGAAATTGACAAGGCTAAAGCATCCCTTGGCACCTTATTTTGAATATCTGTTTCTAGCTGATCTAACCAAAACATCATAGAACGGGAAACACAAGCGGCTGCAATATTAGGCTTAAAAGCCGAGGTAGCCGAATCCCAAGATCTTTTAAGAAAACTTTCAATTTTCTTATCCATAGGATCTCTTAGGGAACCTAAATCTTCAAACGGGAGAGAAGACCTGCGACTGACCTTTGCTACAGACGCATCCACTTTAGGAGCAGAGCCCCATGTATTGGATACCTCTGAGTCAAAGGGATACTTCCTCTTCACTGATCTAGGAATATACGATTTCCTATCTGGCTTCTCCCATTCCTTCTGTATTAGGGATGACACTGTCTCATGAAGGGGAAAAGATAATTTATGTCTTTCTTTAAGCCCTTCGAACATAATATCCTGAACGGATTTAGGTTGCTTCTTGTCCTCAATGTCCATAGTCATCCTGACCAATTTAAGAAGACAATCCGAGTCGTCAATATTAAACAGAGGACGCCCTGCATGTTCTACTTCAGAGGCCAGGGAACCTGAATCGCTGACTGAGGCTACACCTTCTTCCTCCGATCCTGACCCTTCTGCAACATATACCGCGGAGGTGCCTGGCTGATCCTGAGTGAGTGGGGGTGGGTTTGACAACTCTCTGGCCTTTTGGACTTCCTCTCTAACCACGCTCCTTAATGATTCCATCCAAACGGCAGATTCCTCAGTTACGATTTTGCCAATACAGGTGTTACAGGTGGCTTTTTCATAACTGGAAGGGAGTTTATGGGCGCAAATTTTACACTCTCTATGGTGCGTCTTACGGGTAGCCTTTTTAGGCCCCTCTTCTCCCTAAGATAGACAAACAATAACACCTGTTATAAGATCAGCACAAAGAAGTAAAAAACACTCACCGCCCTGCAGTATAGTTACCGGGGCTGGAGTCCTGGGTGTATCTGCAAGATCACGTTTGTCTGCCATGCTGCACTACTGACTTGTAACCAGCACTCAGCAGTTTCCACCTTATCCTATTTAAACCTCCCGCCAAGTAGGCGTGGCCTCTGACCTACTTCCTGGTCAGGCTGCCAGCGGCGAGAAAAAATATCAAAAGATGATGAAACACAAAAAGAACACGCTTTCCTTTTGATTGACTAAAAATTGTGCGCCTCACCGCTCTTGAAGACATGCGGCGCGCTTTACTGTTTGTTCCGAGCGCCACTTCGGGCGCTCGTAGCTGAAACCGGAAGTGACTATGCGTCACTTCCGGTGCGCGCTTAATCACTCACCCCCGTTGCCGGCAGCCGCAGGTTCCTATCAGCTCCGTTCAGACCGCGGTCCTGCACAGCCGGAGGGAGGAAAAAACGGCACAACCTCATCCCCACACCGGAGGATAGAACTGCCGGCGTCCCACACTCCTTTCATGGAGAAGGGTAAGTGAGACACCGCAGGGACACCTTCATCATGGCGTGCTCAGGTCTCCTTCCAAGGACAGGAAACCAAACTGAGGTGGAGTAGGAGGAGCCTCTTTTTATGCTCAGGTTTCCTGTCCTTGGAGGGCGGATCCCTATCTCTCCCTGGTGGTGCCGTCGTGATGAAGGGGAAAGTGTCTCTTCTCTGCTCACTCGCCTATGACCTGGGAGCTGCAGATGCAGGGATAGCACCAACATGAGCATGGATAAGCCATCGTTATTACTACCCAGCCACTCTGAACTCTGCAGAACATCGCCTGTAATTTCAAGTATTGCAAATATTTTATGGTGCATCTTTTTGTGCTAAATTTCTACATCAAAGCCACTTCTAGCACAGACCAAACACAATATTCTCTCCCTTATGCATTTATAGACTCTTTAAAATAACACCAGGATGTTAGGAAGTGAACACATACATTGTTCCTTGCTGTAATGCTGGTGTCTCCTCCGATCACTCTGTCCGGGCGGCTGGTTAGAGTGGTCATCAGACTTCCGATCCGTACAAGGATTAGACCACAGTTGTCCATGACAGAAGGTCGTGCTGAAATCCCTGTCGTTCCCCTTTCCATACGTGGCTATGCCTCCAGCTCCAGTGTCCAACCACTTTTCGGAATACCTGGGAACCTGCGAGTCGTGTTGGGGTATCAGACTACGGTCATTCAGATGTCTGAATTTGTAAAGCTTATGTTGAGCAGCTTTGGAACGATCCGAATCAGAATATAAATCCTTATTTTGTGCGTATTGGACGATCCAGTTTATTTTTTTGCCGAGAATAGTTTTTACTTCCTCGTACGGACTCTTGGTAAGCTTGGACCGGGAACAGTCTTGGTTTGCTATCTGGTGGTATTTCTCAAAACAGTCCTTGTGACCCCGCAGCGATCTGGTGTGAAGAAGGTCCGACTTTCCGATTCCTAAAAATACAGAAAATAATAATATTAAGAAAAATACACAAGACAGACAATTTTTATTTAAAACGACATCTATACCACCAGGATGAAGGATTGTAAACCAAGCACACTGACATACTGGTGTGTGTCCCCTCTGGCAGGATCCGCTCTTCTTTTAGCTTCTTAAGCTGTTTTTTTTTTAATTAAAAAAAAATACTGTTTAAAAAATTATGCAATTGAGCCTGAGGGTCTCCAGCTCCATAGATGTCAATGCAGCCTAATTTGCATAATAAAAAAAATTTGGTAAAAAAAAAAAAAAAAAAAAAAAAGGCATTAGACGCTAAAAGAAGGGCAGATCCCGGCAGAGGAGGCACACACCAGTATGTCAGTGTGCTTGGCTTACAATCCTTCATCCTGGTTGTAGATTTCCTTGGGGTGCAAAAGGACAGCATTTTAAAACCCCATGGAAAAAAAGTTGGACGTAGATCGGTCACCTGGGAGTGGCTATAGAGTAGGAGTTCCCTTCCACCCTTGGGAAACCGCGTGACAGGTTCCCTTTAACTAGTCCTACTAGTCAGAAAGGTAGGGGCTGAAAAGATAAATCAATCTCAAGCAGTGTCAGGATCAGCGAGGAGGCGGAGTATACAGACTCTATACTGCAGCTCCCCGCCTCCATGACTGGAACAGAGGAAATCAACATTTTTTTTTTTAGCAGAATGGTGGCTCTAATCCCATGTATAAAGACTTCTACACGGGTATCGCGTGTGGTTTGTCCCTTTAACGTATAATAGTGTGTGGTCTGACATAACCGCCCTGAACACGCACAGTTTTGTTCGGGCTTGTAAGCTCTGCAGCAAGTGTAGCTCGAACAAAATCCTACTTTATCCAGGAATGCCCCGATTATTAACAGACTAAACCGGATCTACAAGCTAGAAGGGGGATGGCAACAAAATCCTTTTGTCAATCTACCTGGTAATTTTAAAATTGGTTCCTCCCAAAAGTAGATATTCTAAGGCATTGTACATGCAAGGAGAGCTAACAGATCTATGTAACTGAAGCATCTTCTATAACTCTTGGAGAAATGACACAATGCAATCTATTAATTGACACCTGGGCGTTTCTAGTTGTGGGTGTGTCCCTATACAGTTTAACACTGACCAATTACAGCTGACTGTATAAAGGGGGACAGACCCTTTTAATAAGGGGGAATGCTAACACCTTGTTGTCAATAAATATTCAGAAGGAACAAACAGAGGATTGGCTCAACAGGACAATGGAACCAGAATAAACTTGGAGAAGAAGTTGCTGGCGCTTCCATGAAAGCACCAAGACTGTTCTTACAGGTGACCTGTACTTTCAGCCCTAAAAAGGCTAAAATCCATTCACTCTTTCCATCTGTATAATCCATTCCCCCCCCAAAAAAAAAAGTCTCCCTCTCAGGATCAACCTTTGACTGACTCTTGGGGACTCAGTCCATCCATATATTGAATGGCTGCATGCAATACAACATTTCTCCTGTAGTGGCCACTGTAGCAGAATAGATAACCTCCTTAAGAGGAAGAGAGATGTCGATCAGATGATCACAGTACAATTTATCTTTTTAAAGGGGTAATCTGTCATGATGCTAAATACTGAGATGTTTAATGCATAATTGGAACCATTTCAATGTATGTAAATCAATAGGAACCCCATTGACTGTGGCCACCATTTAGTATAAGAATTGCTTATATTTCACATTTTAGCTCCAAGAAATCAGCCAGGTAAGTGTTCTTGTCTATATTCACCATATTAGAGTCTTATCTTATATATAAGAGATGTAACGTCCTTTCATATAGCGGCCACGTGTAAAGAGATCGCACTGAAGTTCCTCCTGAGGACATCCCACAATTTGAAGTTTAAACTTCAAGCCTCAATTCTTCCTGAAGATTAGAGGTAAATGTTCTTAGACAACCTCGAGCTCTGGACGCCAATTCCCCCACTTGCGTAAGAAAAAAAAGCTCCAGTTTTGGGACTTAAAATAAGAATATTTTGAAAATCTTGAAAGACTTTTCCCTGAACAGCCGGCTTGTACTGAGAGCAGGTAAGGACTGCAGAGCCGAGATAGGATTGAGAAGGTTTTAATTTCATGCTTATTAGCAGATTTTTGCAAAGAAGCTGAAATTCTTGAGAGGGGTTATGGACACGAAACGTCTGAAGGGAGAGTAAAATTAGGTCAATGTGAAAGAACGTTGTTGTCTACCAAAGTCTTCATTCTAGTAGGACGCTCATCATTGTCCCGTCTTAAAGCAACCCTAACATGAGGATTTAAGCTCGAAAGCCATCACAGTCTTCCATTTTCAGTTCTTGCGGATCCTCAAACATGGATGAAATACCGATAACATACGTACCGTTTTTGCAAACATATGGCTCCACTGTGTGTGGCCCAAAAATAGGACAAGTTCTTGCTCATGTGGCCCAACAATGCCTTTAATTTGGTCTTATGGTGTGTTGTTAAGAAACCTGTTAAACCAACAGATTTTCCTCCTAAGGCGCCATATACACATGAAATTTGTGGAGGTATTGAGCTTGTTAGCATCCAACTGCCTGATCCCGATTTCCCGCAATATTTGCAATCGGTTGAGAGCCAGAAGGCATCATATGCATGTGAGGTTTTGTCAGTCCCACCAAGATAGGAGCACCTTAGTTTTTTCATTAGTGGAACGCCAAAGTTTTCAAATACTCATTGGTCTGAGCATGACGTGTCCAAATCGGTGGCCACCAATGAAGGTCAAAAGATTGCACCGACTAGAATACAGTCCGTGAGGCTGTAGATCATTTTGTTGGATAGCTAAATAAATAAAAAGTTGGATAGGATCCTGCCTCTCTGGGCTCACTAGTGGTCATCACATTTACAAATTCAGCTACTGCCGTACAACTAGACATCACACAACCGTGGGATTTCTACGCCCAGGCTTTCTGCTTTCTATTTTAGGGAGAAACATTCTATAAAGGTTGTAATCGCATATTGAAACAGACAGGCAGACGGTAGATTTGTCACTAAACCGGTCAGCTGTGATAAAAAACTTATGCTGCAAATTGGAGGAGGAGGATGAGGGGGTTGAAAAGAAGGAATTTCTCGCTTGAGTGTAGGATTAAGCCTCGGGCTTGGAATGTGCATCTCCGGCTCATAGCATATTGCTGAAATACAACTCTTCAGGCTTGGTTTATCCTTATGTGGATAGCGGACAAATCTGCAGAGCAGGGGCCAGCTGTGATCTGGCCTCCCCCTCCTTCCGTAGCCTATTAGATGTAAAACATCTAAAGTATCTTAAAAGGGATGATGTTGGGTGACTAAAGATTGGAAATATTGGACATATTGGAGGTCATTTACTAAGGGCCCGAATCACTATTTTCCGTCAGGTTTCCCGAATATTACCGATTTGAGCCGTCTTTCCCCGAATTGCCCCGGGTTTTTGGCGCACGCGATCTGATTGTGGCGCATCGGCGGCGGCATGCATGCGGCGGAAATCGGACGCACTACCATAGTCAATCGCTGGAAGACCCGAATCCTTGATGGAGAACGCGCCGCTGGAATGCGACAGGACCAGGTAAGTAAATGTGACCCATTGAATTTGTCCAAGTTGAAGTATGGAGAAGCTGAGAAGGTAGAACCTGATAAATTCACGCAACCTCTCCATCACACAGACTTAGGGTCCTCTTAAAGTTGGCCACATCACCAGATACCAAAAGGCAGCTTTATACAACCGATTACGCAGGACGTAACAAAGGGAATGCATCATCTGACCACCATGACTGTGTAATATGGAGCCTTGTACATAGTATTGGCTTAACAAATCAACATGGATGGATAGTCATGTGTTCAGCACAGTATAGAGGCCGCTTTGTGACTGATCTCCTGACAGGGATAATCCCAGACTAAACTCCTTAAAGACACATTGTACCACAGAAAGGAGCTGAATCAGTCCGTCCGGGAAAATGACTCTTGTGCTTCAATTACTGCCAATTCATAGGAAGTAGTAATCAGGCAGTGATAAGTATCCTCAGTAAAGTCTTCTGCAATGCCCAGGTGGCTAAATCTCCGGGGCTCGAGGGAATCCTACACCCATGCTCTGAAGGGATGAATAGTCAATGAATATGTGAATGTCACGAAAAAGGGGCGGGTCTTGCTGCTACAGGGGGCACGCTTATCCAAACAGTGGCCTCAAAATGTCTGTAGAACTGGGATCCCAGATGTTTGCTAACTTTTTGCCAAGTATGAACACATCCCATCAGCCCCTTACTGATGTCAGCAATGAGGACTCCACCATGTTAAATTCATCACTGTGTCCCGATCAAGTTCCCCGTAGCACTATATCGAATGTGTTAAGGGGGATCCCTGTCCATGGGTTGGATCTGGTAGCTCTACTAAAGTATACAAGAGATTACCTTAAAAGAGGTTTGGAACTTATTAAAAATACATCAAATTTTTAAGCCAAGGCCAGCTCTGAAAGTCTACCTAAAGACCAGTTGCCCCCAAGCAAATTCATGGACTGGACGGACATGCCAAGTTCAGTCCAGTGATACGAGCATGAAGCGTTGTTCTCAAACCTAAATCACTTGTGGGAAACCAGCTCTAGACATACAGCACTTTTTGATACCAGCTCTAGAAAATCTGACCAAAATCTGAACATGTGAACATATCCTAACCCTACAAAACCTCCAACACGAAGAAATACTGGCAGCTCCTACAAGGAAGGCCCCACCATAAATTCACATTAGGACAACGTCTTCCATTACCACTGTGTACCAATCTAAATGCTCATGTATTATAGGGGAAATGAAGGTTGCACGTTCCACTATTTGGTCCTTTTGTGCGGCAATCAATACAATATTACACACAAGTCAGACGCCTCCACAGGAGCATAAAGCGGATTCCCGTCACCCAGACACACGCGCATAAACAACGCCGCTCTCAGAGGGGAGGCTTTTGAGCGTGAAGACTCCTTCGTCATTTACACCAACAAATGTCACTTTAACAAGTAGGAATCAGCAAGCGGTCGGCTGCTTGCTTAACCTCTATTATGTTTGTGCATTTCACATTGTAAGCTGTTGGGAGCGAGTTTAAGTCTTTCCGCTCCATCAAGTGACATTTATTCAGCAGAGGCTTTGCAGCTGCCAGGGCCCTTAAAATCACAGGCAGGGGACCCACAGCTCCCCAGGTCTCATGGCTCTGCAAACTTTTTAATCTAGTTTAGTTAGGTATTAACAGTAAAGTGAGGAACAGTTAAAAAGGCAAAAACAAAAAAGTACAAATAACTTAGCAGAATGCAAAAAAATATAAATGACAAAATTCCACTACGTGTTACAAGTCTATTTAGAACAGAAATGTATGGCTCCAATGTTCTGTGCTCTGCAGAGGCGGGGTTTAGATGGGGGTGTGGCCTCCAAAGATTTTTTTTTTTTTTTTTTTTTGCTAAACAGTGTAATTGGACCAGCATCAGGGAGAATGGATCTACCAAAATAGAGAACTTATACAGGGTCAGTGACTTCTCCATGGCGAGTCTACTCATTTAGCCTTTTCATGAGTGATACTCAAAGCGCCTTCCAAACTTATTTTTTGATTTTTTTTTTTTTTAATTTCACCCATATTTCAGAAAGCCACTTAAACCTTATTTATTCATAACTGAAACCCCTCCGCTAATATTTTTCCCTAGCAGTGCATTTGCCAATTATGTCAAGTAGACAAATTTTGGTAAATTTTCCCTATGTACCTGTAATATATACAGGCAGCCCCCCGGATTACGTACAAGGGTCATCTGTAAGTCGGGTGTTCTTAAGTAGGGGACCGCCTGTATAAAATGAAACATTGAAGCTCCTCTGGTAAGATCTTTAGTGTAGCTTTCGATGTTTGTCTTGATGAGTCTCTTGTCACTTGCTATAAATGAGCAGCCTGAGTGTTGTCGTCCTCGGGGACACATGAGCACTCAGGTGAGGAGCCGGCATCTGTGCACAGCCAAGCCGCCTAAAAGCACATAATAAAACTCTTATGATGCAATAAAACAAACTTTCTCAAGCCGCTTTTATCTCCTTGTTACATCTAAAAGTCCTGGGTTGGGGAGTCGAGACTCAGTTCCCCAAGGCTGCTCCCCTCTGTGCTCACATTTACTTCTTAATCTGCCCTCGCGGATGAGGAAGACGATACGACTTCTCACATAGTATTCGGAGAGAAGTCTGTTACAGAAGAGTATAAAAAAAGGCTCAGTGTTTATCACACCACGGAAATCTAATGAGGAATTCTCCACGGGGGGTCCCAAACAGAGAGTTGAATGCTGGGTCTATACTGTTCTTAACCATATATTTGCCTGCTACAATCTCATATTCCTACCACCTGATTGCAAAACTTTGCCAATCCTTGAAAGTTGGTCAAGTTCTAAAAATCAGAAGCCATGACTTCATCCTTCATGCCACCAGGGTGAGATATATCTAAAGGCTTCAAGGCCCAGATAGACATCTGAAGATTACGATGCCGTCCAACTATACGTCAGAGTAAAGTATCCAAAAGCCACGGAAACAATGAATGCCAGTAGTTCATTCCCAAATCTCAGGTGAAATCATGTGTATATATTGCCTAATCGAACATACATGGGTAAGGGAGAGCAGAGAGGAATAGCCATCAGCTAGACTGATAATTGATGGTCTATTCTTAAAATAGGTAATTAGTTAGAGAGCGCTTGGTTAGATGCTCAACTTCAGATGACAACCATTGTTGGGATAAAGAGCCAGAAACTGATGTCTTCATACCATTTGCAGTTGACGTGTTAAATGTGGCCCGAGCTACAGACTTATAAATGATGGTCTATACTTAGAATAGGTGATTATCTACAGCAAGCGATTGGGTTCAATCCTCAACCCTTTATTTCAGATGATAATCATCAACAGACCCAAAGCCGACATCTCCATGCACTTTGCAGTTGATGTGTTATATCTGACCTGAGCTCTAGTAGCACAGTTGCACCATTAGAGTGTACGGCACCAGCTACTCCTGACATTAACCGATCCGCATGGGGGTTCCAAAACCCCAACACAATTATAGAGTGGTCAATCCTAAACTTTAACGTGCAACGTTTCTCCAATTCAGGACAAAGCTATAAAATATACAACTTTATTAAAATTTTAATCTGTTTTCTATAATAATAATAATAATAATAATAATATAAAGTAGCAGAACTCCAAGACTGCACCTTTTTGTTGAAAATGGAAAAATTTCCCCTCTCCCAAAAAAAAACAAAAAAAAAAAACAAAAAAAAAAAACAACCACCACAAAGTAAACATCTGAGCCAAGCGAAACATAAAGCCCTGACTGTGGAAACATTAGAGCGCCTAATGTGCGATGGTAAATGTTATCTCCGAGACAGAACAACACGGCCGCTGTATATTCACCAGATAAAAGCGCCTTCATTTCCACTGGGTGAACTTCTCGCAGATCATTAGGTCTGCTCAGCAAAACGTCCCTCTCTCCGTTAATTTCCCATTATACAACTTGATTACGCAGGATCTGGAAGGGGGGGATCATGTGGTAGAGGACGGTGAAACGCCGCATTACGAGTTCCCTTTCTAACTACAACATTGTAACAAAACGGGAGAGGTCACCGAGCCTGAAAGTAATGGGGGCAAGAAAGAACTTCTGAATATTTTCAAGGCAAGGATCTGGTAAACGGCACATTGACTGGAGACAGCATGAAAGTCGAATACTGGGCGTACAGGCCTTACACTCTACTGACTGACAATAGGCAGAGCGTCCATCAGCTGTATACATAACCACAGAGCCGCTTATTCACGTAGTAGATGTGAGAAAAGCAACACTCTACTCAGGAGCATCAAACCATTACCACTACGAAAAGCAACCGATTTATACATTGGGTGATCATCGTTAGTGGCCGAGCTATGAGATACCCGTTTTTATTAAATTTTAGGAGTAAAGCCTGACAAGATTCGTAAGAGAAACAACGAGAGCCCTCCAGATTTCCCCATCCACACATAGTGATGGCCAATATTTTACGCAGACTGATACAGTGAAACCTGTCAATCACTGTTCTTGGGTGGGGTAATCGGGTCCCTCACCGGCATTCACTGTGCGTGAATATAGGAGAAAGGGAAGCACCTATGGGCTTCAGTTTAGTAGTTTTACTCATTTTATACAGTCCGCCTTTCATGCAAATAGTGTCTCTCTGAGATTCTGCACCTATTCACTTCAAAGGGCACGGTGCAATGCTCCATCCTGCCTGCGGTGTCGCTGCAGGAAAACAGAAACCCTTGACAGTTTCCTCTATCACCTTGAGCTGATTGATGGCTGTGATCAGTGTGAAATATGAGCCCTTTTTATGTAAATATGATTATAATTCACTGTTATATAAGGAAACATTGAAAAATGTAACATAATAGCTCAACGTTAACCTCTAATGTTCATAGTCTCCTGTAGAAGAAAAAAAGCTTAAACCAGCTCACCTCAAAATGTGTTCTTGGATTTAATCCCAGCGCACGGCAGCAAGATCCCCACGGACTCCAAGGCAGAAGTACAAAACAATTGAACCAGCGCTTCGGGAGGTATCCAGTAAAATTTCTTTATTTCTTTATCCAAAACTTTTAAAAGTACATATCACGGCAAGGTGCACAGATATACATAGGAACACCAGGGCAAAAACCTACGCGTTTCGCTCACAGGAGCTTAATCATGATACCATGGTTTTTTGCCCTGGTGTTCCTATGTATATCTGTGCACCTTGCCGTGATATGTACTTTTAAAAGTTTTGGATAAAGAAATAAAGAAATTTTACTGGATACCTCCCGAAGCGCTGGTTCAATTGTTTCATAGTCTCCTGTATATTACTGTGTGATGACATTTTAGCCTTATCCTCCAGGAAGGATATTTAGAGCCATTAGCCGACATTGGAAAAGAGGAGGCAAGGGAATGGAACAATACTATTGTCCTCACAAGGAGGACGGAAGCCATAACACATGCATTAGAGGCAAGACCCTAGAGGGTACAACATA
Organism: Engystomops pustulosus; assembly: GCF_040894005.1. Classification (NCBI taxonomy): domain Eukaryota; kingdom Metazoa; phylum Chordata; class Amphibia; order Anura; family Leptodactylidae; genus Engystomops; species Engystomops pustulosus. The sequence continues at coordinate 239,567,339 of NC_092412.1, forward strand.
CTGGTATGAGGCTACATCCTATGGTAGAGGTGAACGTGTACTTGTATATACTGTGCTGGTAATTGATCTGATCTTTTGTTTATATGGATCAATAAGAAACCACCTGCAGCAACAATGAATTACATGGGGTGGACAAACATGAGCAGCTCCTGCGAAACGCGTCTGTGTGTTGTCAGCACAGTATTTTGCTTCAATCATTCCAGAAAATCTCTGACCTTTAGCTCTACAGCTGTTGTAGAACTACAACTCTCAGCATCTCCTGACAGCTAGCAACAGCTGGACATTCATAGGTTGGAGACCACTGGTTTGGTAAAAGGAATAAAATTATAAAAATAGTTCCTATCTAATGTCAGATCAGTCGTAAAACAGGTAACACCACAGCCTGATGAACCCCGCGGTCTTACAATCAGATTTTTTAATTTTTTTTTGGAAAAAAAAAAAAAGCCACCAGAAAACCTTAACTTGGTTTCCACAATGGGATCACAACCAAAGTCAAAGCGGGTCGTCCCATCAGACGCAGCTTTCCTGCATGCACAGCTTCTGCAAAGATCATCCTCATCTAAGGAACGTGTGAAATAAGATCCAGAACGGCAGCGATGTAGATCTATAGTACAGGAACAAAGACCAAGGAACTATAAAATATTAACACAGCCGGATTGAATATTTACATGAGATCAGCTGAAGAGGGAAGAAGAACGGCTTGGGCTAGGTTCACACTTGTAGGTATTGGGGTGGAATCAGCTTCAGGTTTCCAATATGGCTCAGAAATGCATGCAAAGCCACCAACACAGAGAGCCCTCAAAAGGGAAACCGCAAATGGGCAAATCAAGGACCACACTCCAATTGGGATTTTCATGCAGCTACCACAGCGTGGAGAACAAGACTCCAATTGGTCCTTGCTGGTCCACCAGCTAACACATAAACATACCCAGATGCCACAAAGTATCAGAAACTTGCTGAAGTTCTTCATAATTAAAGACCTGTCTAAAAAGCAGGGAATGGAACCTTCCTATGAACATCTGCTCCAGGCTAACATACCAGGACCCTTATATATTCGAAGGCCACACACAAACACGGGTCAATATTGATAGATCCCATTTTGTATGTTTGTCCAGATTGTGGTATTTGAGGTGATTATCCATGGCCCTCAGTTACCCTACAACAGGCTTTGTGTCTCACCACCAAAGAATTTACAGCTCAGAAAGTAAACTATCCCGAGACATTGCGAGTACTGGAGGAAAGGTGCTCGTTCCTGTTCAGGCCGAATATTAGGTAGGACCTTTAACCCGCACTTTGACAAACAGATTTTATCAATACAGCAGAAGCGGTTGTGAAGCAAGAAGCCGCGATCAATAAAAATATTCACCCTTTAAGGTGATATTGAGCAGTGCCTATGGATCTACCACATGGGTGCAGTACTTCCAAACCAAGAACGCTTAGATACTAGCTTGTTCCCCCTGAAACATGGATTTGTTATTTTTGCTTTATGAAAAACCTGTCTTTTACAATTATGCAAATGAGCCTCAGGGGCTCCAGGCTACTTCACAGAATCCCCTTCTGACTTGGTCGTCTGCTAAATGATCACATCTAAATTCGGCAGGGAGGAGGCTGGTGTAAACCTTGAATCGAGGTACAAATACTTAGCAGTTGACAGAAGAGACACGAAGTGTGATGTAGCCAGGAGCCCCTGAGGCTCATTTGCATAATGAAAACAGTTTATCTCAAAAACGAAGCTATTAGAGGAGGCACAAACCACCACACAAGTGGCGAACAATATTGCATCCATGTGGTATTTTTCCTTAAAACCAAAGCAATGGGTCTTCCAGGACAAGGGGCCCTCCTAGGCAATAATTCTCAGTACTGGACCCAAGAAGGATCTTATAACAAGGACATGGAGGAAAATCAAGGTCACCCCTTGTGCCAATTTTTATAATTAGAAACAAGAAACTTGGTCAGATTCTAGGTTCTCCCAATGGAGGCTTCTCCTAGTCTCCGTAGATCGGACTATTAGTGATACAATCTGCTGACTAGCCAGGAGCGGCACAAGGATTTCTTATAGTCATTGCTGTGACTGTGTGTAATCCGTATAAACATTATGCCTCATACAACAAGCAAAAAAGTATAAAACTGGAGGCAGCCGTCAGTAGGAGACTGGGTGTGAATTGTATGAAGGACAGGATGTCTGTGTACAAAAACAAAAATCTCTGGAGATCAGGATGAAAGCAAAAGAACATTCTAGTCCCAAAGTATGTAAACAACTTCTGTGCCCAGGACTTGTGGAGCCCTGTGCATTATTCTCAATGCAGGCCCATACCTGCTTCTATTTAACCATTTATAGACTAACTTATCAGCGTATCCTTCATAATAAGCCCCTATATGCTTGATAAGGTTGCATATGTATAGGCTGTTCGCTTCAAGAAGACATCAATAACAAGTTTCCAGGAATAGAAAAAAAGAAAGAGAACAAGAATTTCCTAGAACTACAGCGCCAGTCTGTGTACAGTGGTCAGTGCAGGGAACTGCGGTTGAACTCCAAATTGAGTGAATAGGAGCAGAGCTGCTGGTGGCCACAGTGTCATCTATTTTTCATGTTCCCATACTCCTCTATGGGAAGGCCTGTTCTTCAAACACTGGCAGCCTCCAAACGCATCCTTGAAATACACATTCACGTGCAGTGGTCCATCACGATTATAGATGTTGTCCCCTCTTAGGAAGTTATCCCCAATCCATAGGATAGGGAATAATGTACTAATCGGCGAGGGTCCGACCCCTGGGATATCCACTTATTATTAGTATGAAGGGGGGGGGGGGGCGAGGACTCATTTTCACCAATGAGGGGGGGGGGGGGGGGAGAATTGGCCAGAGATAGTGGAGCATTGGTCGAGAATTGAACAGATCAGCAGGGGACTTGCTTGCACCGACGATCCACCCATTAGCAAGAAAAGGATCCTTATTCTCCTAATTGCTGGGGGGTCCCATTCTCATGATCATTGGGGGACCCAGCTTATGGACCCTTACCAATTAGGAAGTTATCCATTATTCTGTGGATTGGGGATAACTTCCTTAAGCGGGACATCCCCTTTAACTCATACCACACGGACAAAATCAGGGAAAACTTTGTGCTTGCCCAGCACTACAGCCATTCGTTTTCAGTAGTGGTGGTCCCGGATGTTAGACCCTTAAAGACTACATGTCTTTGCTTTCTCAGATGGAAACATTCCCAATAATTTATATGTATTTTTATATCAGAACATATATGTCACTCCAATACTGATCTTATGAATTGTTACACATGTATAAAACCATCCTCACAACTATATAAAAAGTGCGCAAGTATAAACTACACACATTATACAGAATCCGTCCTTCGCAATGTAGCCAAGTTGAAAAAGACAAATCCCCATCATGCAAACCAAATCGGACAAGTCCGCCTTACCCTCGATGCTGAGCTCGAAGCAGATGTGGCAGAATGACAGGGTCTCGATGTCAGTGCCCAGCTTGCAGATGCTGCAGACATTGTCGTCATTCAAGTCAATGTTCACAAACTGCTCCTCTTCAGTCATGGTGCCCCTGAGACAGAACAGAGGATTAACCATCAACCAAAGCCGCCCTTTACAAGGTTATGTCCAATAAATAATCACTGCTACATTTACAGGGATGTCCATTCAGGCGTATCACTCGTAGCATATTGAGCCGTAGGACTCTGCTACTCACTACTATGACATTACAGAGCGATTTATGACTATATCCATATCCCATAAATGTCCCATGGGTCAGAGACATTGACCTTTGCCTTGTGGCACAAACCAGAGGACCTGAAAATGAAAAACTATACAAAATAAAAACAGGTTATAAATTGGTCACACAATACAGGAGGTCCCCTACTAAAGGGCACTCGACTTACAGACGACCCCTAGTTACAGACGGACCCCCTGGACCTCTGGTGAAGCTCTCTGGATGTTACTATAGTCCCAGACAGCAATGATCAGCTGTAAGGTGTCTGTATTGAAGTTATATTGATAATTCTTGGTCTAATTAAAATAAAACAATTTACAAATTCCAATTGTCAAATGCCAATTGGGACAATTTTTTTTTGTCTGGAGCTTCAATTATAAAATATACAGTTCCCTCTTACATACAAATTCAACTTAAGAACAAACCTATGTAACCTATCTTGTATGTAACCCAAGGACTGCCTGTATATAAGTGCATAGGGCCTACAGGAGTTTTTTCTGTTTCTGTGGTTAAGTAGAAATAAGTAATACATGGGATAAGTCACAGGTAGGTGCTATATTGCTGGGTGCTGGTAGGTGCTGCATTTGTTTATGGGCACAGGTGCTCTGTATAGTCCTCAAGAACCTCCATCTGTAGTCACAAGGACATAAACAATCCATCCCCCATGGCAAAATTTGTGAGAATATTTGGAGCAGTGTGCACATGTATTTGTACAGGCGGTCCCCTACTTAAGGACACCCGACTTACAGACAACCCATAGTTACAGACGGACCCCTCTGCCCCATGTGACCTCTGGTGAAGCTCTCTGGATGCTTTACTATAGTCTCAAACTGCAATGATCAGCTGTAAGATGTCTGTAATGAAGCTTTATTGATAATTCTTGGTCCAATTACACCAAAAATTTTGAAACTCCAATTGTCACTGGGGCAAAAGAAAAAAAAAATTGTCTAAAACTTCCATTATAAAATATACAGTTTCGACTTACATACAAATTCAACTTAAGAACAAACCTCCAGACCCTATCTTGTATGTAACCCGGGGACTGCCTGTATAGGCAGATGTCAAAGTCTGGGCTCTTACACAACCACAAAGTGTCAGTCATACAAAATACAACAAGGACACACACAATACAATAGATAGAAAGATACAAAAAGTGTGGGGGCCAGAAGTAGGTTTTTGTAAAGTTGACAGATGATTCATCCATAAGATGCACAAAAGTGATGGAGGACTGATAACTAGAAGCGCATACAGCGACTGTATGTACCACAAAATATGGGGCTTTTATTTAAAGGGAACCTGTCAGCAGAAAATGACCTAATAAACCATTACCAGTATGTTGTCAAGCAGCTGAACACCTTCCAGATCGTATTTCTTTCATGACCCAGTGTGGTGGCATCATCCAGAAAATCAACTTTAAAGTGAGATGTAAACTGGTTGTACAAAGTCAAGGAGGCGGAGATTTTAAAACTGAAGTCAATCTCTCTCTCCTCCCCAGAAAGCCCCTTCACTGTAATTGATGGTCCTGCATCTTTAGTAATGACTTAGGGATAAGACACAAGTAGTGTAATGCAGGAACACAGAACAGTTTACTTACCTTGGCCTATAATACCACTTGTTTCATGTCACCGTGGTCCCATAAGTTCACCACAGCCGTCCCCTGACCTCCCACACTTCAGGCCCAGACATAAGAGTTATAAATCTGGGAACCCTAGCAAGGCAAATTTACGTTATTCAGCATTTTTATACTGGCCTGAGCCACAGCCTACAGATGTATAGCTCAGCACTTTCATGCAACATGTTTGTCCCGTCCCTTTAAGACACTAAAAACTCTCCTCTGACCGAGCGCGGCTTTCAGTGGTTAGAAAGTTACGGAGCTATTTTTAAAAGTAGTAGTAAATGGGGCGGCCACGGTGGCGTCATGTCATCACATGTGGATTGACACCGTGTCATAAAATCATCCTAATCCAGAACATAAAATGTAATCCCCATGGGTGATGCTGTGATGTACCAGGGTCACCAAAGGTGTTTATGTCTCACATGATACCTACCACGTGTTCAAGCAAAAAGGCATTGGCAACGCCCAAAAATATTAAAAGAGGCGTATAATATACCTCCATAGTGACATCATTGTTTTTCGTTCCTGTGATGTCACAGATTACACATCTAGCTTTGTAATGTGTTTTTTGCTTCCTCCATTTCACGATGACCTCGTGAGTTACCACTATAGAGTATTCCAGTAACGTCAGGGTAGATTATGTCCATGTGCGTTATCCCTGCACCGCTACGTCACTGTGTGCATTTATCCCTATATTGTAACGTCACTATGCCAAATATCTCACTACTGTGTTATCACCGTGTGCATTATCCCCACGCTGTGACATTACTGTGCCAATTATCTACATATTGGGGGAGATGCATCATAAGTGTCTAAGAGCAGAACTGGTCTAATTGTCCATGGCAACCAATCAGAGCTCAGCTTTCATTTTCCCACAGCGGTTTATAAAATGAAAGCCGAGCTCTGATTGGTTTCTATGGGCAACTAGAACAGTTTTACCTCAGAAATGTCTGATAGAATACGGACATAATGGGGGAGATTTATCATACATTTCTGAGGTAAAACTGTTCTAGTTGCCCATAGAAACCAATCAGAGCTCAGCTTTCATTTTATAAAACACTGTGGGAATATGAAAGCTGAGCTCTGATTGGTTTCTATAGGCATCTAGAACAGTTTTACCTCAGAAATGTCCGATAAATCTCCCCCATTATCTCGGTATTCTATCATCAAAGTGTGAATTTTCTTACCATTGTGATAACAAAAGCAGTACATGTACGTTCCCTGGACTGTGACATTACAAAATTAGTCATAAGCTTTTTATGTTCTGCACTAATTGCAGTAGCTGGATATGGAGGAATAAGTCCAGTGTCGGTATAAGGTCCTATAGCTACGTGTTATGACCCTACCCTGCCCTGTGGGCCTCCATGTCCTTGCATGGAACAGCGATGTCTATTAGACCTAAACATATGCAGAAACAAACAATAATGACTAATAAATAATAAATGGATAACATATTCTCAGCCTTCTCCTCTCAATCATTTACCTCCCTACCCCATAAACACCTCACTGGACCCGCTTTGGGCTAATGACTGACCTCCTCAGACTGAGAGATGTCACTTCCGGATCTGTGGAGGCCATTTATCGGCTACAACGAATTTCATAACCCTTAACCCCCCCCCCCCCCCCCGCAAAAACTTTAGGCCGAATACAGAGTTAAAATCCAGAAGTACTGGAGCGACACCAGAACCAGGGCAAGGTAAGTTAGCTTTCTATTTTTTTACCTATACCTTCCCCAGGGGGTTTTCTAGGTTCCCGGAAAACCCCTTTAACTTAGACAACCCCTTTAAGTTTGGATCCAGTGGCTCAGAGACTGTAAATGTATAATATGAAGAGAATCACTGGCATCAGGCAGAGGAGCGGCGCCCGGTGATGGCAGCGCTGGGGTATAATTTGCAAGTTCAAACAGTTCATTGGAGAAATAATCAAGTGGAAAGCGCTGGCGGTGCTGATCCAGCCTCCAACACGTCCGCAGAGAGGAACCCTGACCCAAACACTGGAGGGGAGCAATGACTTTTATGGTGGGTGAACACAGAAGAATCCAGCATGTGGTGTATGTACAGAAGCCAGCACGAGGCCTCTACACTCCACATCCACCGAACATCCCAGAGTATGCTGGGGGTTGTAGTAGCAATGTACAGTATGTTATGCACGCCGAGGACAGTATATACATGTGTGATCACCAGTCGCTGCACATGCTTTTCATTTGACTCAGAGATGACATGATGTAAGAATACAATGCGAGGCTGCAGACATACTGACACATCCTATTAGGATGTAACGTTATGACAGCAATTAGGATCAGAAGTCACATGTTATAGCACAAATATCTCAGCAAAGAGCACTGAACAAAGAGAACTTCATAGCAATCAATTGCAATAATAACATAAAGCTCTCACTTAAAGGGGATGTCTAGATGTCTAAAAGGGGTTGCCAGGGGATTAAAAAACATGGATTCTTTCTTCAAAAACCAACTCCTCTCCTGACCAAGGTAAAGCATGGTATTGCAGCCAAGCTTCATTCATTTATATGCAGCCGAGCTGCAATACCAGCGCCAGCCATGGTCAGGTGTGGCGCTGTTTTTAGAAGAAAGCAGCCATGATTTTCATCCACAGGACAAAACCTTTAATTGTTGAGTAAAGAAGGTTCAATTGTGTTCAGTTTGTTAAACTTTTGGTGGATAAGTAGTTAAAGGGGTTGTCAGAGATTAAAATAAAATACTACCATAGACTGGAATGGCTTAAATCAAAATGAAATCTAACATGAAAATCTATCATGATAAACCAGGGACATTTGCTCATAGAGCCAGGCACCTTAAAAGTGGTAACCTTATATATGTTATCCATGGCCTCCGTCCCTTTAAAAATTATTCTAATGACCCTGAAGGGGGTAGGATGGGGGTGTTACCAGAACCCATCTAAACTATAGCTTCACAAGCAGTTACACTTGTGCTCCCTCCCCCTGCTCCCTTAGCACCCCCTCTCCCTCCGCCTGCTGTAGTCTCACACACAGTGGGAGGTGAAAGTGTAACAGCCTTTGAATCTACAGCCCAGATGAGTTCTGGTAACACCCTCAGAAGCATTGCTGGTTAATTAATTTTGGGTGGAAATAAACCCATTTGCAAGAGAGGTTCTGACCACCGCTCCGCACAGTACACATGTAGGAGCCCCCAGATTTAAGGTAAGATTAGCTATCTCTAGAGTCCTACTACATATGGGGGACCCTACAATGTGACCAGGCCGTCTAATGTGTATATTGGGGGATGGGGAACAGCTGTCAGGAAAACAAGTGTGGAGCCAGATTTAGATTTAATCCATGACCTGATATTCTCCCGCTTCTGATGACCATGCATAGGGACTGAGGTTTAGCAGCATTTAAATACAGACACCAGATGTAGGTCACCGGGACGGTCCCTACTATTACTCTATTTTCAATCTCCTCCTAGATTTAGCACTGTAACCAGATTGCCCTGTAATCCACAAAATCTGATAATCCGGCCCCATAGTATTACTATACATAGACATAACAAATCGGGTCCACGCATTAGACAAACAGAAACCTCTTAGTCATGACTTTGAGGAACATCTACAGATCTTACAGGTGACCACATGTGATCGTCATAACTCATAGATATGGGGACCTGAAGTACAGATTACGAGTTATTTCCGCAAGAAGAAAAGTCTCATGTATATAACAATAGCATAAAACTTATTGTGCGCCTGAAGCAACATCAGGAAGTCCCAAACCCTCAGTGCGCCCATCATCTAATCCTTTGTTAGTCCGAGAGGGTGACTTCTTAAAGAAACCGTCAAGTTTTATGCTATATTTACTATCCCTCTTGTGATACAACAAAAGAAACTAAGTCAAAACACTAAAATAGCAAAAAACACATGTTACCAAAGTATAAAAAACAAAAAAAAAAAAAACCTTTCATGTTGATGGGCAGATTTAGAGCCCTGGGGCTATGCTTCTTACTAACCCCCCCCCATCCACCCCCCATGGTGACAACAAAAGAAGGTGAGAAACAATGTAACAAAACTGGAAACTTGTTACTACTTGTATCTAGTGTTATAAAGCAGTATAATAGGTAATAATGTACAATTACAGATAATATCTGACCATTACTTGGTATGTTGAGGTCAGATATAATGGAATGAGGGATTATTACACCACAGGAGATACAATAATGTAAAAATTGCTAATATTGGACACAATAATAGAAGAAAATCTATATAAATACAGGAGACACATAATGAGATCTACTTATAAAGAGCAGAAGACACAACAAGGAGCACCCAATCTACTTACAGTAAGCTGTAGTTCTGTAGGATCTGAGGAAGATACCAGCTCCCCTTCTTACAGTGGTCCTACCTTGAACTACAGCAGCATGGACATCCCCGATCAAGTCACCCACTCACTCTACTGGATCATACCAACGTCTTTCAAAACTTGACTGGACACCACCGTTTATGATGACCGCAACTAAGCTCAGACTTATGTCACTGCTCGTTACGATGGCGAAGACAAAGTTAAACGAGGCGAATAAACTGCGAGGAACTTTATAAAAGTAGAAACGCACATACTAGCCCCCCCTACTCTTGAAAGGTTTTGGTATAGCCCAAGGCTACACCGTCACAGATGCCCGTGAAAGACGAAACCATTATAAAGAGGGGGGGGTAAAGTGATAAGTCCGTACAGTACTGGAAATATGAACTCGATTAACAAGAAGTAAATATTTAAAAAATCTCTATAGAGTTGTGTCAGTGTCACGGGGTGTAGTGGTTTACCTCGCTGAGCATCCCGTATCGTCCATGGCAGGTGGTACAGTCCGCCTGTGTATATTCCCGAGGAAAGTACACGCTGCTCTCTACGTCATAGAGAGAGACGTTGTGGAGCGCAACGGAAAGAGACAATGAAAACAGGGAACCCGCGTGGCCACGCCTCTGGATTCCGATTGGATGTGGCGGTCGTAGTAGAATTGCGTCATAGCCCCGCCCCTTTCCAATGAGTTCTGCAGCGCGCTCTGGATGCGTGTTGCGTGCCCACGCGCGCGCGTTTTCAGCTAGATTTTTGACGTCTTTGTTTGTCTTTTTTTTTTGTTTACCACGTCCCACCCGCGTGTAGCTCTATAGTAAGAGTACTGTATAGTACAATGGAAATAGTATCATTTTTTAGCGCTTTAAGAAGACTTTCCACGTTAACTTTTAAGGACCATGTGACTTTTAAAAAGAAAAAAAACATTTTATAAATGCTGTTCTGTTATTATATAATATTACTACACTGTTATGCTACATGATCACATGACTGTGTAGTACACTACAGGCGGTCCCCTACTTAAGGACACCCGACTTACAGACAACCCATAGTTACAGACGGACCCCTCTGCCCACTGTGACCTCTGGTGAAGCTCTCTGGATGCTTTACTATAGTCCCAGACTCCAATGATCAGCTGTAAGATGCCTGTAATGAAGCTTTATTGATAATTCTTGGTCCAATTACACCAAAAATTTTGAAACTCCTATTGCCACTGGGGCAAAAGAAAAAAAATGGTCTAGAACTTCCATTATAAAATATACAGTTTCGACTTACATACAAATTCAACTTAAGAACAAACCTCCAGAACCTATCTTGTATGTAACCCGGGGACTGCCTGTACATATTATTAGGAAGCAGCATTAGAGAGGTTCCAGAGAGGAAGGGGTGTTTTATACTGACATTGGGGTTCAAATAGTGCATGTTTGCAGGCAGTAGAGAGTGCGCAGGGCAGAAACATTTTGCCACTGGCTGCGGCCCCTTGGCGTGAAGGGGAATATAGTTGCAATTAGTGGTGTGAATTATTGTTATTATGTATTTAATGAAAATGCTTTTATATTTATATACTGTGGATGAAGATTGATAACAGTGTGATAACACGCTCATGTGCCCACTCCAAGGAGAACAGTGTTTTTGTTTCTGCGATGCCCATGTGATAATTACTAACAAATGAACTATGGACATTACTTCTTATCTGTAACTAACCAAGCCCAGGTCCTGCCTCACTGAAAGTTCTGTCTAATCCTTTGTGAAGCAAATAAAGCATCTCACTGCTGCCTAGCCTCTCATGGCAGCGCTGCTCCGCACAGAATGAGATATTATACCATACTTTTTTTTGGTGTGATTTCTTTGAGCTCACTCTGTGAATTTTATTAGTCATTAGAGAACCTGAGGTTGTGTGGACAGAGGCAGAACTTGACACAAGTCTTGATAAATCTTCCCCACTGGACATATCTCTGTGCGGTGCTTAGGTGAACACAGCATTGTACACCCGAGCTTTGTTACACATGCACTATATCTATAGCTCATGCGCATTAAGGCCGTACCTCCCAGCAGGACAGTCCTGGATTTCGTCTCTGTCCTGCCTGGCGGGAGGTATGGCGCAGGACATTGACACTGTGGATAAATGGATGATGATGCTATAGTGATCTGGAGAGCAATCAGCTTTCTGCATCACTGCCGGGTTTCTGCCGTGTCTGTACACAGCAAAGCCTGACAGGTGAAGTGACATCATCACAACGCGCCTGCTGGGCGCTGTTGTAGTACTGACACAGTGGAGGAAGAGACTAGTGATGGGAATTACGGCTCTTCTTAGTGAGCTGGCTCATTAGTCTCCACACACTGAGAAGAGTCGGCTCTTCTGGCTCCCTATTAAATACATAATAGTGAGCCGCAGGCCAGTCACCCGGCACCACTCCACTTTTAACCCGATTGTATCGGGTTAAAGGGGGCATGGTGAGCCGGTTAGGGGCGGGATTAAGTGAGCAATCGGCTCACTGACAGGAGCCGGCTCCTATGGTTCACAGACACATCACTAGAAGAGACAGGATGACGAGGGAACGAGGAAAAGGTGGGTACACTTTATTCTTATTCAACAAAAGAGGGGCCATAAGAACGTGAGCAACGAAGGAGGCACAATAAAGCAGGGGCACAGATGAATATGCGCAATAATAGGGAGAAGCAGAAGTTGGGACCGTGATAAGAAGTGGAGCAGAGAGGTGGCACAATAAGAGAGGGAGCAGAGAGAGGGGGCACAAGAAGGGGGAACAGATAAGGGACATAATAAGGAAAGGAAGAGAAATGGGGACCAATGGAAGGGGAGGGGGAGCCAAGACTGGTTCATAATAAGAGGTGGAGCAGAGAAAGGGACCACTATAAGAGGGAATGGGGAATAGTGCATTGTACAGGGTGAGAATATACAGTGCAAGAGCCATAAATCTAGGTATTATACTGTGTGGGAACACTAAAGGGCTTGGATAAGGGGCACCGGTAGCGCGGTTGGGAGAAGTTGGGAGGTATCATGCGCAGTGAGGCTGAACCTATGGCACCTGCTCAGTGAAGCTGTACCTATGGCATGTGCGTAGTGAGGTCCTCCCTATTGGACATGCACAGTCAGGCCATCCCCGACAGGTTCCCTTTAATGCAGAAGTCAAGCACATAAAGGCCATTAATGGGATGTTACATAAAAAAATTACTGGAAATGAGTGATCTAAACCGTCCTCAGTTTTTACTTTGTTATTTAACTCTTGTAGGACCTAGAAATAATACAGTAGTCCTTACATTTCTTACATGAATTCTATACTTGCAGAGTAATATGTGATAAAGCACACGATTGGAATTCACTAAACGAAAGAATCCAACAACATTTGACGTGATTTATCACTGCAAAATGTCAAACAGTAAATTGCATAAAATTGGATATAAGGAAATGAGGTGGAACCAGGCTGATGCTTGTCATTCAACCGCACGGAAAATCATGTTCAACGCTGGAGACTTCAAAGCCAATCACTTCAAGTCATAATTGTCCCAGTGTTTGGATGAGGGCCCACTTGCTGCTTAATTTTGAGATTTGAAACTCAGGATCCCCAAAAATTACTTTGGGCAGCAGATTCTACACTGAGCTTGGAGCTGTGCTCTCGGATCATTGGTTGAGGGGCTTTAGGCCCCTTCCACACTAGCGAGTGTGCATACCTCCCAACCGTCCCGTTTTGGGCGGGACAGTCCCGTTTTTTAACCCTTGTCCCGCCTGCACGGACCGTTAAGTGAAAGTCCCGGTTTTTTTGCGTTTTCACGGATTTTTCCGTTTTGTCCCGCCCCGAGTCCCGCCCCCCCCGAGTCCCGCCCTCGAGTCCCGCCCCCGTCCTGCTCAGGATACAGAGAAGCCAGGGGGCGGGGTGCAGCGTCCTCCTCCTCTCCAGCTCCCGGGCTGTCTGCTGCAGAGCCGGCACCTCCCCCATCCCCTCCCCTGGGAGGCAGAGCCCTCCCTGTCCTCAGGCTGCCACTCGGCACATGGATGGATGGATGGATGGAGCAGTGCAGAGTGTCATGTTCTCTGCACTGCCCCTGCACAGCAGCCCCAGGGGATCAGCCTCCGTGCAGGCAGGAGCTCTCCAGCTCTGCTACATCAATGGCTCCCTGCCCCCACCTCCTCCTCCTGCTCCTCACTGAAGTTCGTCTGATGAAGCAGAGCCGAGTGTGTGCAGCTGCTGCAGTGTGATAACAGGTACTCTACAGTGACTGCAGGCAGCAAAGGGTTAAACACTTCACTTTCCTCCATAGACCCCCTGCCCCCATCCCTAATCCCCCCCCAGTGCCTTCTATTCTGCTTTTATTGTACCATATACTTAATCCCTTAACCCCTTAAGGACGGAGGGTTTTCCGGCTCATTTCTCGCTCTCCAACTTCAAAAATCCATAACTTTTTCATTTTTCCGTGCACAGACCTGTGTGAGGGCTTATTTTGTGCGTAACAAATTTTACTTTCACGTAATGTTATTTATTTTAACATGGCGTGTACTGCGAAGCTGCAAAAAATTCCAAATGTGGAAATTTTTTTTTAAAAAAACGCACGTGTCACGTTCTTGTGGGCTCAGTTTTTTCGACTTTGACTGTGCACTCAAAATAACACCTCAGCTTTATTCTTTGGTTTGGTGCGATCGCGGTGATACCGGATTTATAGGTTTTATTGTGTTTTAATACATTTTCAAAAATTAAACGAATGTGTACAAAAAAAAAAAATAAAAATTTTTTTGCCATCTTCTGACGCTAATAACTTTTTCATATTTTGGTGCACGGAGCTGGGGGTGGGGTCATTTTTGGCAAAATGAGCCGACGTTTTCATTGCTACCATTTTGAGGTCTGTGCGACATTTTGATCATTTTTTATTTCATTTTTTATGTTATGTAAAAAGGTGTAAAAGTCGCATTTCGGACATTTGGGCGCCATTTCCCGTCTCGGAGGTCACCGCCGCCCGTAACCGTTTTTATATTTTGATAGATCGGGCATTTTGGGACGCGGCGATACCTAATATGTTTGTGATTTTTACTGTTTATTATGTTTTATATCCGTTCTAGGGAAAGGGGGGTGATTAGAATTTTTAATATTTTATAAATTTTTTTTATTTTTAAAACCTGTTTTTTCTTTTTTTTCCACTATTTCTTAGACCATCTAGGGTACATTAACCCTAGATGGTCAGATCGCTCCTACCATATACTGCAATACTTCTGGCTCATTGTAACGAACCTGCAGAAGCCATGTAGCCTCGTGTCAAAAGAAGACCCGAGGCTACCACGGCAAACGATCGCCGCCCCCGATGACGTTCGGGGGCACAGCGATCGTAAAAAAGACTTTGCCGGCGACAATGACCGACTGCGGTTATTAGCGGTGGGGGTTTTCTGCAACATGCAAAACCCCCCACCTTGTATGAAGAGGACTCAGCCCGTGAGCCCTCTTCATACATCCCTTGTACCTCTGCGCCGTAGAGCTACGACACAGAGCGTTAAGGGGTTAAAGGGGTTTTCCCACAAATACAAGTTAGGCCCTATCCATAGGACAGGGCTTAACCTGCTGATGTGTGGGGGTTTCAGTGATGTGACCCCCATAGATCATGAAAACGAGGGGTCTGTTGGGGTCCACATAAGGTACATGTCATCGCTCTATGACAGTAATGGAGCAGAATGGTCATACACGGCCGTCTGCTCCATTACTCTGACGGAGCGATTTTTGCGTTTCCATATTTCACTCCCCACTTTCAAAAATCAATAACTTTTTTATTTTTCCACGTACAGAGCTGTGCGGCCTGTTTCTGCGTAACAAATTATACTTCCTAGTGACAGTATTAAATATTCCAGGCCCTGTACTGGGAAGCGGGAAGGAAAATATCAAATGTGTTTTTTATGGCTTTCACTGCGCGCTCAATAGGACTCCTCCCCTTTACTGCGCTCCATAGGACCCCTCCCCTTTACTGCGCTCCATAGGACCCCTCCCCTTTACTGCGCTCCATAGGACCCCTCCCCTTTACTGCGCTCCATAGGACCCCTCCCCTTTACTGCGCTCCATAGGACCCCTCCCCTTTACTGCGCTCCATAGGACCCCTCCCCTTTACTGCGACAACGAGCATGTCTCCCCCCCCTAGACAACGAGCATTTCCCCCTGCTAGACAACGAGCATGTCTCCCCCTGACCCCTAGACAACGAGCATGTCCCCCCCCCTAGACAACGAGCATGTCCCCCCCCCTAGACAACGAGCATGTCCCCCCCCCCAGACAACGAGCATTCCCCCCCCCTAGACAACGAGCATGTCTCCCCCCGACTCCTAGACAACGAGCATGTCCCCCCCCTAGACAACGAGCATTTCCCCCCCCCCCCCTAGACAACGAGCATGTCTACCCCTGACCCCTAGACAACGAGCATTTCCCCCCCCTGTGGCTGCGTGCCCTTTTTTGTGTGTTTGTGTTATTTTTGTCTTCCAGGACCGTGCCTGCTGTGGACTGCTTCGGATTCGAAGGATTACGTCTATGACCGACATTTCTAACAAATAAAATGGTCAACGAGGGTGTGTCTGCGTCTTTTGTTCAATAAAATTTTCTGAAAACGGTGTGATTATTTATATTTTTGCGACACTCTTCATAGTTTGCCGTAGTAGTGGTGCCGGCTAGGTGACGGTGCTCATTACTAAGGGCTGGCCTTAGTGTTTGCCTTAATTTTTTTGGCAAATTTACACTAACGCCCATACCATTACCCCGGTACCCACCACCACCAGGGGTGCTGGGAAGAGCCGGGTACAAACCAGTACCTGACCGTCTATAGATGGTCAGGCGCTGGGGCGGCTGCAGGCTGTTATTGTTGCGCTGGAATAGCCCCCTAACAGTGGCCTATCCCAGCTCAGTAATGGCAGGCTGCTGCTGCTTTATTGTATCAGGCTGATTTGAACAATAGGGGGAGCCCCATGCCGTTTTTCCCCCCCATTTTTTTGTAAAAATGGGGGAAACAGCCTGGGAGCCCCCTTTAAAGGGGGGACCCCACGCATATTTTTGTCAAAAATTTGAAGAAAAAACGGCATGGGGCTCCCCCTATTTTTCAAATCAGCCTGATACAAAAAAGCAGCAGCAGCCGCCATTACTGAGCTGGGATAGGCCACTGTTAGGGGGCTATTCCAGCGCAACAATAACAGCCTGCGGCCGCCCCAACACCTGACCATCTATAGACGGTCAGGTACTGGTTTGTACCCGGCTCTTCCCAGCACCCCTGGTGGTGGTGGGTACCGGGGTAATGGTATGGGCGTTGGTGTAGTGCAAACACTAAGGCCAGCCCTTAGTAATGAGCACCGTCACCTAGCCGGCACCACTACTACGGCAAACTATGAAGAGTGTCGCAAAAAAATAATCACACCGTTTTCAGAAAATTTTATTGAACAAAAAACGCAGACACACCCTCGTTGACCATTTTATTTGTTAGAACTGTCGGTCATCGATGTAATCCTTCGAATCCGAAGCAGTCCACAGCAGGCACGGTCCTGGAAGACAAAAATAACACAAACACACAAAAAAGGGCACGCAGCCACAGGGGGGGACAGGCTCGTTGTCTAGGTGGGGGACATTCTCGTTGTCTAGGTGGGGGTACATTCTCGTTGTCTAGGTGGGGGTACATGCTCGTTGTTTAGGGGGGGACATGCTCGTTGTCTAGGGGGGGCATGCTCGTTGTCTAGGGGGGGCATGCTCGTTGTCTGGGGGGGACATGCTCGTTGTCTAGGGGGGGCATGCTCGTTGTCTGGGGGCGGACATGCCCGTTGTCTGGGGGGGACATGCTCGTTGTCTGGGGGGGACATGCTCGTTGTCTAGGGGGGGGCATGCTCGTTGTCTAGGGGGGGGGCATGCTCGTTGTCTGGGGGCGGACATGCCCGTTGTCTGGGGGGGACATGCTCGTTGTCTAGGGGGGGACATGCTCGTTGTCTAGGGGAGGACATGCTCGTTGTCTGGGGGGGGCATGCTCGTTGTCTAGGGGAGGACATGCTCGTTGTCTAGGAGGGCATGCTCGTTGTCTGGGGGGGGCATGCTCGTTGTCTAGGAGGGCATGCTCGTTGTCTGGGGGGGGGACATGCTCGTTGTCTAGGGGGAGTGGAATATGCCCCCCAATTATATACATAAATATACATTGGTGCCAGTGGATGCGTTGAAGGTATGAGCAGTGGCGTGGCCAGGGGGTGTGGTTAGGGGGCGTGGCTAGGGTGTGGCTTCTGTGGGTAAAAAAATCGCCGCGGCGCGCTTCGCGCGCCGCCATTTTGTCCCTCTTTCTCCTCCACAAAAGTTGGGAGGTATGGAGTGTGATGCGATGAACTCGCATCACACTCGCAACGCAAGTGCCGGGAACGCACGGCCCGAACGCTGCACCGCGGGAGTGAACTCAGCATGTCAGTTCACTCCCGCGGTGCAGCGTTCGGGCCGTGCGTTCCCGGCAGCTTGCGTTGCGAGTGTGATGCGAGTTCATCGCATCACACTCGCTAGTGTGGAAGGGGCCTTACAGCTCCCTATTACTTATCTGCAGCTGCAGTTACAGTCCCTGACCACTACACAGACAATGGAGCTGGTTTTCCAACTCTCTTCTCTGTTTTGATTCAGCAGGAATCAAGTTATTGCTGGGGATTCTGAGTATTTAGAACCACACCGATCTCACCAATTATAAGTCTTCACTGGACATCTATAAATAACAGCTAGGTGTGCGTGTGTCCTATTAGAGAGAAGGGAATAACCTACAGGTTGCAAAATGGATTACATTTTCCATACTAATTCATCCTGGCAGTGGCTTTCCCCCTGTTCTTTACAGTACAGATGCATGCTTTTCCAAGCCAAGCATGCATGTATATAAGAGGAGTTTGTTAATATATTTGTACTTATGTGAATGACTAAGCTTACATTAGTTTATTAGTTAATTTTTTCCTTCTGTACATGGACCAGGAGGATCAGGATGAACAAAGTAATTATAGGGAATCAGGGAAGGGGCATTGAAACCTGTATAGGTTATTATATTACAAGTTCTATAGGTTATGGCAGTAAACATATCCTATATATTGCTATTTGCAGTCTTTCCTAAAATGAAGCAAATTTTGTGTCTAGTGATTTCCTGCAAATTATCTGCCCCCGTTTTAGTATAAATTTGACCTGTTTTTACTAAGAACTTCACCATAAAGTGATAGCAGATGTATGGATTTAATCAGCCATAAAACTCCCCTGAGTGGTTCTCCGGTGGATTGAAGCTGAGAAATAATTGACATGATGTATAATCCACAGTGGTGGAAACTCTTCTATTCTTATGAATCTCTACTCAATAACCTGATTCCAGGACAGACACTTAAGGGGCTTATCACAGAAAGCATTTTCTTAAAGGGAACCTGTCACCGTGGACTGATTGAGGTATATATTTTCAGTATAGCTTGAATTGTATTCATTGAAATCCGGATTTATTCCCATCTAAGATGTCTAGTCGGTGGTGCTAGTCAATGATTGATAGATTTTTAGATGCTGCTTGCAGATAGGACACTATGTACAATCTGCTCAGCTCCTCCTGCTCTATAACATGCAGCCTGCAGATAGGACACTATGTACAATCTGCTCAGCTCCTCCTGCTCTATAACATGCTGCCTGCAGATAGGACACAATGTACAATCTGCTCAGCTCTTCCTGCTCTATAACGTGCTGCCAGCAGATAGGACTCCATGTACATTCTGCTCAGCTCCTCCTGCTCTACAAAATACTGAAAACACTGAAAAATTCTCTGCTGAAATTTCAGACATATTTTTATCTGAAAAATACTGCCTGCCGGCAGGACACTGCTTTGTGTGCACTCTACTCTGCTCCTCCTGCTCTATAACATGCTGCCTGAAGAAGGGCACTATGTACAATCTGCTCAGCCCCTCCTGCTCTATAACATTTTGCCTGAAGATAGGACACTATGTACAATCTGCTCATTGTCTGCTGCTCTATAACATGCTGCCTGCAGATAGAACAACATGCACAATCTGCTCAGCTTCTCCTGCTCTATAACATATGACCTGGAGATATGACACTACATATAATCTTCTCAGTTCCTCCTACTTTATAACATGCTGCATAGAGATAGGACACTGTGTACAACTTGATGAGCTCCTCCTGCTCTATAACATGCTGCCTGCAGATAAGATACTATATACAATCTGCTCAGCTCTCCCTGCTCTATAACATGCTGTCTGCATATAGGACTCCATGTACAATCTGCTCAGCTCATCCTGCTCTATAACATGCTGCCTGCAAATAGGACAATGTACAATTTGCTTATCTATACCTATTCTGTAACAAACTGCTTGTCGTTATGACTCAAGGAGCAACCAACCTGCACCAATTCAATGTGACAGTTTCCAATTATGGAAATAATAATTGTAATATTCAATTACTAGAACACATTTAATGCGGCTAACGGCAGATGCACACGACAGCATAAATTAGTTGTGCTCTATATGCACGGACAGCACATGGCGGCACTGAACCCAGTATCTATAAACAGCATACTATTTTAATATACAGGAAAATTAAAGATGCGGGTACAACACAGACACCAAGTGAAAGATCCATAAGTAGTGGGTATAATAAAGGCAGATTGGGCAGTACCATTGGGGCCCATGCCTTCTAGGGGGCCCATGGTCTCCAAAGCCACCTACCAAATTTTAAACCTAGAAGGTATATCCTTCTATATCTCCTCTTGCTCTCAGTGCACATGAACACAAGAGTCATTTCAGAACCTTAAAAGGTCCTCCAAAGGTTCTGAAACTGCAGATTGAAAGCCGGCAGAAGGGACGCATCCTCCATTCCCCAAAAAACTTCATTCTAGTATCATATGTAGGAAGTGATTCCAGAATTGTAGAGGCTATAATATTCATACATCCCAGGGTCTTTATCTGCCCCTGCCTAAGGGATTGAAGAGGCAGCAGCCACACCCAAGTGTTAGTGCCTAAGGGGGAAGCTAACACCCATGGAACATCACACTTAGGTGCCCTTCACAGATTTTCCATGGGGTCTAGAGGTTTAAAGTTATAGTGAAGTCACTTTTTGGAAAAACAGAGATCACCAAAGTTTTAGGAGAAAACCTTTCTTCCATAGAGTTTGTATGTACTCTGTATTTAAACTGCTTTAATGGTATCATAGTATTATAGTTTATACTGAAAGGCAAATCATACATAACAGTGTGTAACAAAAAGGTTAGGAGTTTGTAGTATATTTAGCAAAATTCACATTGGATGGATGGAAAAACTTAAAATTTATGTGTGGAATATTTTTCAACAATCTATCCAATGATACCAAACTCACCCTTCTGCCCCAACTCCGGGCAACTTTAAATTCTTAAATGGAAACCCTAATTTTTTTTATTTTAGCAGATTTGGATTCTCCAGGAAAAATTACATTCACTTCAATCTATGATTCAAGTCATTTCCATTGACAGGTGGCGCTGTAATCACTGAAAACCTAGATGAGTAAAAATGTGTTAAAAATGGGGATATCTCAAGAAATGCACATCGGATCAAAAAAAAAATTGGGGGCTGGAGTAATGTGAGTCCCCGCCTCTCACACATCGGGGGGTGGTGTAATGTGAGTCTCCTCCTCTCACACATCGGGTGCTGGTGTAATGTTAGTCCCCACCTCTCACACATTGGGGGCTGGTGTAATGTGAGTCCCCGCCTCTCACACATCGGGGGCTGGTGTAATGTGTGTCCCCACCTCTCCCACATCGGGGGCTGGTGTAATATGAGTCCCCACCTCTCACACATCGGGTGATGGTGTAATGTGAATCCCCACCTCTCACACATCGGGGGCTGGTGTAATGTGTGTCCCCACCTCTCACACATCGGGGGCTGGTGTAATGTGAGTCCCTGCCTCTCACACATTGGGGGCTGGTGTAATGTGTGTGCCCACCTCTCACACATTGGGGGGCTGGTGTAATGTGAATCCCCACCTCTCACACATCGGGGGCTGGTGTAATGTGAGTCCCCGCCTCTCACACATCGGGGGCTGGTGTAATGTGTGTCCCCACCTCTCCCACATCGGGGGCTGGTGTAATATGAGTCCCCACCTCTCACACATCGGGTGATGGTGTAATGTGAATCCCCACCTCTCACACATCGGGGGCTGGTGTAATGTGTGTCCCCACCTCTCACACATCGGGGGCTGGTGTAATGTGAGTCCCTGCCTCTCACACATTGGGGGCTGGTGTAATGTGTGTGCCCACCTCTCACACATCGGGGGGCTGGTGTAATGTGAATCCCCACCTCTCACACATCGGGGGCTGGTGTAATGTGAGTCCCCACCTCTCACACATCAGCGGCCGGTATAATGTGAGTGTCCGCCTCTCACACATGGGGGGCTGGTGTAATGTGAGTCCCTGCCTCTCACACATCGGGGGCTGGTGTAATGTGAGTCCCTGCCTCTCACACATCGGGGGCTGGTGTAATGTGAGTCCCCACCTCTCACATATCAGCGGCGGGTGTAATGTGAGTTCCCACCTCTCACACATCGGGGACTGGTGTAATGTGAGTCCCTGCCTCTCACACATCGGGGGCTGGTGTAATGTGAGTCCCCACCTCTCGCACATCGGGTGCTGGTGTAATGTGAGTCCCCGCCTCTCACACATCGGGGGCTGGTGTAATATGAGTCCCCACCTCTCACACATCAGGGGCTGGTGTAATGTGAGTCCCCACCTCTTACACATCGGGGGCTAGTGTAATATGAATCCCCACCTCTCACACATCGGGGCCTGGTGTAATGTGAGTCTCCGCCTCTCACACATCAGGGGCTAGAGTAATGTGAGTCTCCACCTCTCACACATCAGGGGCTGGTGTAATGTGAGTCTCTGCCTCTTACACATCAGAGGCTGGTGTAATGTGAGTCCCTGCCTCTCACACATCGGGGGCTGGTGTAATATGTGTCCCCGCCTCTCACACATCGGGGGCTGGTGTAATGTGAGTCCCTGCCTCTCACACATCGGGGGCTGGTGTAATGTGAGTCCCCACCTCTCACACATCGGGGGCTGGTGTAATGTGAGTCCCTGCCTCTCACACATCGGGGCTGGTGTAATATGTGTCCCCGCCTCTCACACATCGGGTGCTGGTGTAATGTGAGTCCTCACCTCTCACATATCAGGGGCTGGTCTAATGTGAGTCCCCACCTCTTACACATCGGGGGCTAGTGTAATGTGAGTCTCCGCCTCTCACACATCGGGGGCTAGAGTAATGTGAGTCCCCACCTCTCCCACATCGGGGGCTGGTGTAATGTGTGTCCCCGCCTCTCACACATCAGGGGCTGGTGTAATGTGAGCCCCCACCTCTCACACATAGGGGGCTGGTGTAATGTGAGTCTCTGCCTCTCACACATAGGGGGCTGGTGTCATGTGAGTCCCCACCTCTCACACATCGGTGCGGGTGTAATGTGAGTCCCCACCTCTCTTACATCGGGGGCCGGTGTAATGTGAGTCCCCACCTCTCTTACATCGGGGGCCGGTGTAATGTGATTCCCCACCTCTCTTACATCGGGGGCCGGTGTAATGTGAGTCCCCGCGTCTCACACATCGGTAGCCGGTGTGTTATGTGATATGACTTTTTTGTGCATTATATGTTTCGTTATATGTTATGGGGCTTATGGGCATTTTTATTGATTATTTATTTATTTTTTATTGAATAACATTTTTTTAAAAAACTTTTTTACTAGTTTCCACCATGGGACATGAACAAGCAATCATCTGATTGCTTGTTCATGATCATACTCTGCAATACTGATGTATTGCAGGGTATTAGCAGTGCACATGCACAGGCTGACACTGTGCCTTTAAGATGACATCATAGACACCATCTTAATGGCACCGCCTGCAGGCAGCCCTGGGGTCCTGATCGGACCTTGGGGCTGCCATAGCAATGATCGGTGCCTGCCCGAAGATGGCGCTCGGGGGACGATTGTGGGGGAAAGACCCCCTGAAGGCAGTTTAAATGCCGCGGTTGCACGGGTTAAACACGCGCGATCGGAGCCCACTCCGACCATGGATGTTACGCTGCGGTGTCAGCTATCCCGATGCCGAACAGACTCAGATCTCGAGCTGGGCCGGCATCAGCTCTGCGTCCGATATATTGGACGCGGAGCTCCAACAAGTTAAACACTAAATTTGTCAACAGATATTGCCTTGAATTCTTATACACATGCATTTTGGTCGGAGCTGAGCATGTGTAAGAGGAAAATATTGGAGATTCTTTGGACAATCCCTTTAAGGGGACAGTCAGACAAGACTTTCATTTAACACAAGGCAATCTTCTTGTCCCAGTTTTTTGTCTGTCTTAGGAGCTTTTTGTGTATTAGATTCATCATTGTGTCTTAGACTGCTTGAATGTGGCATATGAGGAATCATCTTGGCTTTGAATTTGAGATGTTTTGGTAAAAAATCACCAATTTTTTTGCAACAGTAAGTTTTTCTTACGCCAGGAGGGGATTCGTGTGAATTTGGGTCTAAATTTGTGACTTGTAGAAAAGTTGCATTTCATAAATCTGTCGTTGCAAAAAGAAAGTGAAATCGTCAGCTGAGACAATTGTGAGACATTTAAATGCCGGGAAATGTACAAAATTTAATTATTCAAATCTTGCAGGATTCTCTCATCTCTGGATTTTCCCATATATACCCAGTTCTATAGAATGAAGCCTGGGCTGGGGTCATTCTGTAATATAATCTACTCCATCTGCTGATTCATGATAACAGAACCCGTCACATCGGTAGAACGCGGCGCCAGTGTTCTGCACAGACGGCTGTTTTGACACTGCTGTGCCTGAGTACTTTGTTCTGAGGGGTCTCTGTGAAAGCAGCAATTGAGGCTTCATACACATTGTAGTATGTTTGGTGACACAGCAGCAATTACACGTGACAACGAGCGTTTCTATAGTCCTGGTGGGAAGGAGCGCGCCAGAGAGACGTCCCTGCACTGTATAATCAAGTGTAATTACAATGTATATACATCAGGCCGTGTTAAAGGGGCTGTTCTGACATTCATTGAGAAACAAAAGTTACATTTCTTCCCTAATTTAAGCTAATGTATTAGAGGGGGCCCCTGGGGCAGACTAGTTGCATGTAGAGTGCAGTTCATATTTACGTTCAGAGAATTGCTTTGAAGTTTTGCTTTGGATTCTATAGAAGAGGTAAGTTAAAAATTGGGGTGAAAAGTAAAAGACTGCCTTCTGAGCGTCGGAGGCCATGACGGGATGGGAGCAGGTCATTGATGGTGGCTGTAAGACGTCTGCCCCAAGATCTTCAACGTATGTACCCATAGGCACTCCATGTGCCATCACATAGACCCAATGGGGGATATTTATCATACGCTGGCGCTCTAGCCCCGCCGCTGCAAATTTGCAACCCGATACATCAAGAGGCTTCTGCCTGGCGTAGAAAAAAAAACAACCAGTGACTTTTCACATATGAAAAGTCGCCGGCAGCAGCAAATGCGCAGGCGCGGGGACAGTAACGCCCCGCGCCGGCCCACTCCCGTCCGGCCGTGCTCTCCTCTCTGGTGTGAAGGTGGGGAATCGGGGCAAATAATCGGTGCGCAGAGGTCCTGATAAATATCACCCAATATGATTACATGTAATATTTCATTGCATGTCTATTCAGCACAAAATTAGTTGAGTAAGTATCATTTTCTGTCTCTGGTATTATGGTTAATATCCATGTAATATCCCATGTCTGTGGTGTGCGGCTGAGGAGGCGCTGATTGAGTCTCTGGGACTACTGTGTGTGAACATGTGTTTAGCTGCCTTGTTGATATGATTGATCTAATTGCACCACATCCATCTCCTCTGCAGCTCTGCTCTCATCCAGCAATAGTTAACCTGGGGCAGAGGCTCTGTAGCTTCACATAAATATCCCGATCACATTCAGTTTGATGCTAGTTAAATGTCATCTTGACCCACTCCATTGGTTGTGAGAAAAACTCTGCTGCTGTATTTCTGGTATTCCAATCTTGTCTCCTGTTCAGACTGTTCTGCTTTTGTGAATTGGTACTGATACCTATCTCTGTTGTGACCCGGCTTGTTGACTATTCTTCTCTGTTTGTGTTTTCTGTCTTGTTACGTGTTTGTACCATTTAGGCTGTTTTCTAGTAAGCAGGCAGGGCCTTTTGGGGGACTTCAGTTTTAGGGCTCACAGGTCTGTTTGTCTTCCCTTAACCTAGTCCATACATTACAGTAAATGTTCTTTTCATAGGGTTATATAAAAATAAGATAATATTCTGTGATTGTAGAGATATACAATAGTGAATATTAATGTGTTTTTTGCAGATTTAATGGAAATCTGTAGGTCAAGAAATCATGACATGTTCCTACATGAACCATAATATGAACAATTCTTCTAGGTGTCACGGGTGCTGTCGCGGATCGCGGGTACACCCGTGCTCTGCTGTGTGCCTGTCCCTGTCCCCCTGCCTGCACTTACCTCTCCTGGCTCCTGCCTGTGCTCCGGGTCCCGGCATGTAGTCCACATGCCTCCTTCCCTGCAGGCCACACGCTCCCGCTGCTAGGGCTTGTGTGCATGGACTTCTCAAGATTTAAAGGGCAAGCATCCTCCTGATTGGCACTGGCGAATCCGGCTCACCCTTTATAATCCGCCACCTCCCGTCCTTCCTGGCCGGATTTTCAGCATTCTATGGAACTTCTAACGTTTCCACACCTCGCTTCCCACAGCGGTTCCTGTTAAAGTGATTGCCCACCAGCGTTCCCAGACGCTCCTTTTTTCCAGCGTTTCCAGGCGCCTCCGTGTTCCTCCAGCATTTCCAGATGCCTCCGTGTCTCCTCTCTCCAGCGTTCTCATACGCTTCATTTTGAAGTGTAATTTTTTTCCCAGAAAATAAGCCATAACACAGCTCTGTACATGGGAAAATAAAAAAAGTTATAGATTTTTGAAGGTGGGGAGTGAAAAATAAAAACGTAAAAACAAAAAAGGGCTGCGGCGTTAAGGGGTCAAAGTCATTTGTAGATACTTTTCTAGTGTAATTTAACAACAAATATCTGTTTGGGCCGGAATAGATAAAGTCTATGAACACATACAAGCAATAACATGACAAAGATATTATCTAGGGTGGTGCAACAATCAAGTTGGTAGATAGCCAACCTAATAATAGGTGTGGCAACCCAAACTGAAAAACAGTGTCCTACCCAATAGTGATGGATCAACACCCACGATTCAGCTAGTAAAGCAACATGAGTATTTGTATTCATTAATTATAACAGAAATGTGGATCCACATTGCCAACATACCATCGCTTGACTTCATGCAAGAAGATGACAGGGTTTCCACTGCTCAAAGTTGTCCCTGAAGTTGGAGGTTATGATACACTGGATCTTTACATAACAGAGATGATGGAGGCACTAATGGCTGTGAGTAACTTCAACGTTATGACCACCAGAAGGAGGGTGGCGTTGGCGGTTGGTGGTCTGTGTTACAGTACCAATATGATGCAGATTCACTAACTCATATAATGGTTTACTGTTCAGTTGCCCTTTGCAAATTTTCCCTTATAAAAGAAATGGAAACTAATTCCAATATGCCTACATTTGGGCATAAAAGTACTATCCATCATAATCAGTACATTCCTTCCCATCTTCGTTTACCATTACAAGGCTTGCTGGAATTTGCTGCTGTGAGAGGGGAAGAGAGAGCTGCTTAATAGAGGTTTCCTATATATAGAAACCCCTTTTATGATGGAGGTGGAGAAAAAGAAAGCATATTTACCCTGCCCGACTCCAATGTTGCTCTTGAACTTCCGCTTTTTGTTGCTTAGCGCGTCCTAAAGGTTCGGAAGGATAACAGAGGAGGGACCTTACATGGCCAATGGAAGTTATGTCACATGACCTCCTGTGACCTCCTCCCTCATGCAATAGCGGAAATACTAGATCGACTGTGGAGACAAACCAGGGTAATTATACTTTTTAATTTTTTTCCACCGCAGACTCAGGAATCTGGAAAATGTTTTTAGAAATTCTTAAATGCTACAAAAAATAAAATGTGCCAAATTCTATAGAAACCGTGATGTAAGCAATTTGAGTGGATGTAGAAAAGGCAAGGCCTCATAGTAGCTTTGTAACTTGGTCCGGGGCCCCCTCACACTTTGGGCCCCATAGCAGTTGCTATCACTGTAGTGACGCCCCTGAATGTGGAATGAATTTTTGAAAAATAAAACTTTATCCAGAATAACATCTCATTTCTCATGAGACTCTCTAAAAAATTACCCATAGTCCTGTAACACACTAGTGATCAGTTTTTCAGCCGCCTTGTATTTATATTGATAAACTCGCTGCTATAAGCCAAATGAACTCATTTGTACAATCTGCTGCCTTTTGGGTAACCATGGAAACATGAACAAAACGGTAATGTTTTTTGTTCAATGCACTTATGGTAGGTTTCGCATGGATTTTTAGATTAAACCCAATAAATAATTTGGCAAGTCCACAAAAGGCTTTTTTTTTGTGACATTTGATCCTTAATCGTTAATATAAACTAATGATTCATCTCACAAATGAGAACAACATAGCCTAATGGAGACTGGCAGCCGAACCGAGACTGACCTGGTCCTACTGTGTGCATGAATACAACAGGTTTACTGGGGTTTTAGTCTTGTTAGTTGAGCTTGAGAGGTTTTAGCAGAAAGAATGTGGCCATTAAATCTCAATAAAGTTCCCTGGAGCTTTGATGAATGTGCCCGCCTGGTGGTAGCCATGACATGGGGGGGGGGGGGTGTCTGATCCTTTAGCGAGTACTAGTCATCAGATTTACTATGATCCAACCTGATGGGCGAGTAATAAAGCGGTAATTATTATGTATTTAATCAAAGGTTTTGTCCAACATTTTACAAAATGCCCACTGTGCCCATCTGCTTGATAGCAATCTCCTGCCAAGTCTGGTTACCTCCATACTAGAATGGCATCCCGCCCCTGGTTTCCTCCAGGAATAGTATAGTGAACGATGGTGATCAGGGCAGATTTGGTATTTCCAGGGCCCCAAGCAAAGTTCAGTCTGGGGGGCCACACTTACATGGGCTATGAGTCTATTACACCGTGTTCTGCTTGGCATATTACTGCCCAGTGTAGGCTTCAGATGTCAGTGTAGGCCTCAGATGTCAGTGTAGGCCTCAGATGTCAGTGTAGGCCTCAGATGTCAGTGTAGGCCTCAGATGTCCTGTGTAGGTCTCAGATGTCAGTGTAGGCCTCAGATGTCAGTGTAGGCCTCAGATGTCAGTGTAGGTCTCAGATGTCCTGTGTAGGTCTCAGATGTCCTGTGTAGGTCTCAGATGTCCTGTGTAGGTCTCAGATGTCCTGTGTAGGTCTCAGATGTCCTGTGTAGGTCTCAGATGTCAGTGTAGGCCTCAGATGTCAGTGTAGGTCTCAGATGTCAGTGTAGGCCTCAGATGTCAGTGTAGGCCTCAGATGTCAGTGTAGGCCTCAGATGTCAGTGTAGGCCTCAGATGTCCTGTGTAGGTCTCAGATGTCCTGTGTAGGTCTCAGATGTCCTGTGTAGGTCTCAGATGTCCTGTGTAGGTCTCAGATGTCCTGTGTAGGTCTCAGATGTCAGTGTAGGCCTCAGATGTCAGTGTAGGCCTCAGATGTCCTGTGTAGGTCTCAGATGTCCTGTGTAGGTCTCAGATTTCAGTGTAGGCCTCAGATGTCCTATGTATTCCTCAGATGTCCTGTGTAGGTCTCAGATGTCAGTGTAGGCCTCAGATGTCCAGTATAGGCCTCAGATGTCAGTGTAGCTTATCTCCCAGACCCAATAATTGGTTTGGGTTGCTTTATAGGTAAATCCTTCTAATAACCTGAATCTGAATTCCATCTTGCTAGCCAGACAAA
The DNA here is from genome assembly GCF_040894005.1 of Engystomops pustulosus. NCBI lineage: Eukaryota > Metazoa > Chordata > Amphibia > Anura > Leptodactylidae > Engystomops > Engystomops pustulosus. The sequence goes on from NC_092412.1 coordinate 239,596,884, forward strand.
CAGAAGGTCAACGAGTTGTGAAATTACATGCAGAGGGGAGGAGTACAAGTGAGTCACATCAGCGAGGTCTCCTCCCAGCAGGGCAGAATGTACATCAAATTACAGAAAGAGGCTGGGGAGAGGAAAACTGGTAGAAAATCCCCCCCCCCCCCAAAAAAAAACTTTAAGACCAGAAGTATTTTGATACATGATAGATAGATAGATAGATAGATAGATGGATGCTGTAGATATATGATAGATAGATAGATAGATAGACATATACATGATAGATACTGTAGATAGATAGATAGATAGATGCTGTAGATAGATGATAGATAGATAGATAGATATGAGATAGATAGATAGATATGAGAGAGATAGATAGATAGATAGATACATGATAGATACTGTAGATAGATAGATAGATAGATACATGATAGATACTGTAGATAGATACATAATGTATAGATAGATATAAATTTCTTACTCTGGTGATGATACCGGCAGGTTTGGGGTTTTGTGAACCTCTTTGTCTTTGTTATGAAAAACAAAACTGCTGCCAACTTAATGGATGGCGGATGTCACAAATCCTTGATTAAATTTCAATTAGCTGCAAGGGTAGAGCAAGGATAAGTGATAGAAATAAGGGATTATTCGCTTAGAATGGTGTTACTATTTAGCCTGGCTGTCCACATTGTAATCTTTTATTACTGCTGTATTGTGGTCAGGGGTCTTATACATGGGTGGGCAGAGGGTGTGGTTTTACCTGGTTCCAGGAGCCCTGGGGTTAAGGGTTGAGGGGTTGATACAGATTTTCCATTGGGGTCAAAAAGCTTCAAGTTATGCCTTAGATAATGGTTAAACAGCAAACTTTAAAAACATTATTTCCAAAATGATAGTGTTGTCAGGGTTATAAACGATTACCATAATTCCAGTTTGCCTGAAGGCTACTGATACCCATTGAGAACAACCCTATAATTTAACTTAACTCCTATAATAACCAAGAACAAATATTGTAGATACACCTCTTTATAATCAATGGACGGTACACAATTTTCTAAATGTCAAGGTCATTGTGTAGTCCTATGTGAATATGTCCTAACATGAGTAAAATAGAGGTATTTTTGCTTATTTCATACATTGTATATACATTCTAAAGCACAGAATAAAAATGTAAATCAGATAATTGTATAACAACACTGATCAAAATGAGAGAACACAAAGTTATTGGTGTTATTCAGGTATCTGGTGCTAATTTTCTTATCTGAAAAAAAACAGTCATTGCTGTTCTCTAATTATGATCATAATAATTCCTTTATTTATATGGATTACGCAGCACTGCACAGAGTTTGCCAAATTGCTCCCTGTCCCCAGTCTAATCAACCTAGCAGCATGTTTTGGAATGTGGGAGGAAACCGGAGGACCTGGAGGAAACCCATGCAAACACGGAGAGAACATACAAAACTCTTTGAAGGTGTTGACCCTGGGACTTCAACCCCCACTGCTGCAAGTCTGTAATGCTAACCACTAAGCCACCATGCTGCCCTTATCATTACATTTTTTGCAAATTTTTTTAAAAAACTTTTCTAGTGGCTTGGTGACCCCTTAAAAAAATAGCAAATGTTCATTGATTACATTATTTCTGGAAAAATAAAGTGACCCTACATTGTTCTCTAATTTTGATCTCCAGTGTATATACTGAAATACTATTGAAGTATATGGCATTTTTGGACAGTAAAAGACCCAAGGCTGTCATGGCAACCAATCGCTGCTTCCCGATGATATCCCGGGGAGTTATGATCTGAACAAAAATGGCGGCACCACGCACCATTGTCTTTTAAATGCTGGCAGCGAAATCAGAAGGGTTAATACCCATGATCGGTGCTAGCACCAATTGCGGTTATTAGCGGTGGGTGTTTGCTGCAATATGTAGCAAACCCCACCTCTGTATGAAGAGGGCTCAGCCCGTGAACCATCTTCTTACAGCCTCCACACCTCCGTACAAGTAAGGAGTTAACAAGCCATTGTTTTGAGTGACAGCTGTAGCAGGCTCTTGATCCTATACTGCAGCTGTCACTAAGAGCAGGGGCAAAGGACCGATGAGCTGCTCAGTGTAGGGAGCAGACAGCTCTTCAGGAGGAAGCTCCTCCCCAGATAGCACTTGTAGAGCTGCAGCCTTGCAATGACAGTAAATTGTTCAAAATCCTGGTGCTACTTACAGCACATACAAATGTGGGATTAAGCAGCTCCCCGGGGATATAAATTACACTGTCTGGAGCTCCGCTGACACCATTAATAATAGGTACTTGTTAGTGGTGTGAGCAGACACCACACACAGTAATTGATGGCATATCGGGGGCATATACATGGTCTCATGGCTACAATACCACTTTAATTCCTGGGGCAATAATTATTCCCCTGATTTATCTATTTTCCACGTTCCGCTATGAGTTTTTTGTTGCACGTTTCAGACTATTACCAATAAATATTAATTTGCCTAATAGTTTGGAGGCGACTTATCCATCCATTATACAATGGCAGCTCGTGGGGCCGTCCTCCGTCAAGTTATTTCCATGCTAAATATTTCATGTAATTCTGTCCCAGGAACTTTCTTATTTATAGAGTTTAGACAAAACTCATCTATTTTCTGCCAGATTAAAGCACAGAGAACCCTACGAGCTTTATTTCCTAAACTTTCCTCCTAATAAAACACCTGAATATTTATGGGACTGGATGAAAACTCATTTTCCTTCCAGGAGATAAAAACGATGTAGGTCACGACCTTCTGATTTTTATGCAAATGTCATCGCTGCTAACGGGAATAATGAAATTGATGGTCCAAGTCTCGAGCTTCTGTTTCTTCGCCGCGTGTCAGAGACACATTTATTGGTTTGGTCAAAGAAAAGATGTTGTAACGATAAATTTTGGGACAAACAGATGACTTTATAAATGTTTTTTTTCCCCTTTGGAGTTGATAAAATACTTGTTATATAACTCTGTACAATAATGACGGCGAAGATTAACCATTGCCGTGGCCAATCTTATATGTCAGAGGACTTATCCTCAACTCAACTCCAAGTTATACGAGAGAAAACTCATAATGGAGATGGAGATGAAGACCAACAACAAGCAATGTTGCATTGTGCAGAACGTACAGTATGAACCTACAGTATGTGGTCACACCTGGGCCTCATTAGGAACCCTTTAAGGCAGTGGTGGCGAACCTATGGCACGGGTGCCATAGGTGGCACTCAGAGCCCTTTCTATGGGCACCCTGGCCATCACCAGAAAGGACTCCAGATATCTTCCTACAGTCCCAAACAGCCCAGGACTTGCTGTGCACAGAGCTATTTTAAAGTGTCAGGACTACCTGGGACTACTGGAGGGGTGGGAAGGTGGAGACAAATCTGGATTATCGTTATGTGGCTCCCATAAATTCTTCCTGTTTATGGGACCCTGGAGGGAAGCTACAATGATTATCCAAATTTCTTCTTTTTTCTGCTTTATTGGTGTCCTCAGGGTGCTGATATGAATGAAAGCTGTGACAGAACAGGGAGTGTAAATCAAAAATTACATTTCTGTGTTGGGCACTTGGTCTCTAAAAGGTTCGCCATCACTGCTTTAAGGAGTCTTCATCTCATATGAGAAGACCTAGACTCCAAACAATATTATGGTTAGAAGCCCTGTTTTGCAAGGGGGCCAAACAGCTTGAAGATCCACCTCTGGGGGTGACCAACCATGCAGCTCCTACAAGGATTGTGGACTGTGGTTGTAAAATAAAATTTTCCACCAGCTTACTTCTGTCTTTCTCATGTAGATGTGGATCCTTGGGACACCATCAGAAAATCTGAGACCCAAGATTGATGCAGAACCAAATGTTATAACCGTAGGCAATCATTTAAACAGTCTTCAGGTGTGCCTTCAAATACATATATATTGCATATATACACAGATGAGTCTCTAATTAACACCTCATACTTACATGCTAGCTCAAGGCAAGCTGTAGCCTGCTGCTGGCTTGGCACAGTGGCATGACCTAGCAGTACTGACCGAACAATTACTAACGTCCTGATTCCACTCTTGACTAGTCCCACACACCTGTAATCTGTTTCTTTCTCTCACAGATCACTCAGTGGGCGGGGGGAAGGTGGACCAAGTGATAGGTGAACAAGTGAAGCTAAGACTGATTGGCTAGCATGTGGCTAGCAGGCAGTTCATCCACCTAGTGTTAGGAATTTGGATAAGGGGAAGTCAGTTGTGTCTGGATGCAGCTCTGCTCTCTCATGCTCTGCATGCAGAATGAGCAAAGTGGTGGGGGCCCTGGGGTGCGCACCCTAGGAGCCCTCCTCTATAATTTGGCAATACCCAGAATAAACACTAACCTGGGACTCAGACTCCTAGCATCATGTTAGGAGTACTTGCCTTCCTGTTGGACTGCGGTTTTGGAGCTGGGAGGTAGGACTATGATACCGGATACTGTCGGTCAGGTCCTTGCGCAGTGCTCAATCTAGGAAACCCATCTTTCATACAGTCTATATTGCAGGCTCATGTGAATGGGGCTTTCGGAAGTGAGAGCTTTAGTCGTGGCAGCACTCAGTAGTTTATTTATGTCACTGAAGTTCAGTCATTTACTTTTTCACATGATCCATTTGGTGCTTAACAGTTTCTACTTAGTGAATAATCTTCTTTGGATTTATGTAAATGGCTTAATGAAATGCACTACATTTAAATAAATGCAAAATACCACCTGCCAATCTCCTCTAAAATATTACGGATCGCTACTAAAACCGTAAATTAATCCATCTCGAAGAAATTAGGTCGTTGGCATAAAGTAGTCAACTGTGATTTGATGTTCTTTCCAGATAATGGAGAGCGTCTGCCGGCTCCACGGGGGGTGATTTGGATTATTTGTTTAACCTTTAATTAGGAAAAAAAAAATGTTTTTGAACATAAAATTTACTTTTTATGGATTTTAATGTGGGAGTCTTAGAGATGTGATAATAACCTCAGAGGGAGAGGAGCTGCAAATATAGCTGGGCCTGACTACCGGATAGCGGAAGGTACCGAGCCCACCGGGAAAGGGGACAGGCGTCACTTAGATAATACACACAGTGATGTCACAGTACAGGGGTAATACACACAGTGATGTCACAGTACAGGGATAATACACACAGCGATGTCACAGTACAGGGATAATACACACAGTGATGTCACAGTACAGGGATAATACACACAGTGATGTCACAGTACAGGGATAATACACACAGGGATGTCACAGTACAGGGATAATACACACAGTGATGTCACAGTACAGAGATAATACACACAGGGATGTCCCAGTACAGAGATAATACACACAGTGATGTCACAGTATAGAGATAATACACACAGTGATGTCACAGTATAGAGATAATACACACAGTGATGTCACAGTACAGGGATAATACACACAGTGATGTCACAGTATAGAGATAATACACACAGCGATGTCACAGTACACGGATAATACACACAGTGATGTCACAGTACAATGATAATGCACACAGTGGTGACACTGCACAGAGATAATACATACAGTGATGTCACAGTACAGGGATAATACACACAGTGATGTCACAGTACAGGGATAATGCACACATTGATGTCACAGTACAGAGATAATACACACAGTGATATCACAGTACAGGGATAATACACACAGTACTGTCACAGTACAATGATAATGCACACAGTGGTGACACTGCACATAGATAATACATACAGTGATGTCACAGTACAGGGATAATACACACAGTGATGTCACAGTACAGGGATAATACACATAGTGATGTCATAGTACAGGGATAATACACACAGTGATGTCACAGTACAGGGATAATACACACAGTGATGTCACAGTACAGCCATAATACACACAGTGATGTCACAGTACAGGAATAATACACACAGTGATGTCACAGTATGGGGATAATACACACAGTGATGTCACAGTACAGGGATAATACACACAGTGATGTCACAGTATAGAGATAATACACACAGTGATGTCACAGTACAGAGATAATACACACAGTAATGTCACAGTACAGGGATAATACACACAGTGATGTCATAGTACAGGGATAATACACACAGTGATGTCATAGTACAAGTATAGTATTTAGAGTTAATATTATAATATAAGTATCATTTGGTCATGTAGTTCCCATATTATGGATAATACAGAAAGTGATGTCACATTATAGAGATGATAAACAGCATCACAACAATATAAGAATAATATTCAGGCTGCATTTTTAATGTGAGAACTAGGAAGATTATGATGGTTCTGATACAATTACTTCTATGGGGTTGGTATAATTATATGGGTTACACCGTAATTGTAATGTTCTGTGCCCTTGTACGATGGTTATGGGCAGAACAGAACAGCAACAATGATGATAATGACAAATAAATGAGTAATTATATTCTCTTACACCCTCTGATAAATGTGTCCTTCAGGAGCAGGCGCTACCCCTGCGTGGGGGTCCTGGTGATCAGCCCTGGGGTCCACAATGGATGTGACTGGGTCTCTTCTCATACACTTCATAGTGAGTGATTGTAATCTATCCGTGAAGAAAACATCTCTTTCCATACATGCTGATGATGAAGTAATGAATATCCATGGAGATAAATCGTGTTACTGAAATTTGAGTTAATGGTGCGTGTCGCTGGGAGCCCGACAATGTGACCCAAATGACTGGTGATTAAATTCTGTGAGGAGCCGATACATCCAGAGTCATGTGTGAGATGTACTTAATAACCAGTCTCTGCGCAGGATACAGCGTATACACATGAGGGTCTTCTATGGAGAACAAAATAATGGAAAGTAATAAAAGCGTTCTAGGATCAACTGCCGCTACTGGAGGGTTGGGTTTTCTTGGGATAACTGGACACATCCTGAGGTTCTGTACCCAGAAAAAAGCAGCCAAATTCATCTGGTTTATGCCCCGATTTGCTGTGGCCGAAGCTGGACTGAGTGTGAATGAGATTTTTAGGAATCCCAAAATCCTAACACTATGGGGCTTCTTTACTAAGGTCATGCGGCCGCATTTCTGTTGGGTTTTCCGACGTTTTCGGGGATCGCAGAGGGGATTGTGTTGCACGCGATTGGATCGTGTCCCAATTGCGCTGGCTTTCACGCGACACAAATCGGGGGGTGGGCTGACGGACGATCCGACTGATTCGGACAACGCAAGGGATTTAACATTTAAAATTGCGTTGCAAGCCAAGCACTTACATGCACCGGGAAGAAGAAGGTGAACTCCGGCGGACCTGGGCGGGGAAGCAAAATATGCAGGATATCGGGCGCACGCTGGTAGTGAATTGCGGCAGCTGTTCATTCTCGTCGGGGAACGCACCTCGGGGATCGCGCCAAGATAGGTAAGTATATCTGCCTCTATAACTCCCCTGTGGTCCTAAAGATAAATAAAGGGATTGGCCACTCTTTTACATAAGCTGCCCATGTGCCCTTACTGCCTTGTGGATAATCCCTGAATGTTCATCAAGTGATTCAGCATTCGTGCTACATACTTTTGTGCAATTTTGGTGCAATGCAGTGAAGAAACGAGAAAGCAGAAGCAGTAATAAACCACTTCTGCCTTCTCCCCAGGGTCTCTGGCTGAGTTTGACAGCCGGAGCCCCAGCCCTGCTCTTGTGATCAGCACTGGCGAAGAAAATACTGCAGTTGCCTACTCGAGACCTGTCCCGGCTGACAGATTTTGTTAATGGGTGGTTGAGATTGCCTTAAAGCAAAGTCAGGAGTAAATTGTGCAAAGAGACTTCTGCATTCAGTCACATAGCTCTCCTGCTAGCTACACAGAGTGGTATCACATGATTTATCCCTCCATGTGATCAGGGAGCAGCTCCATTTCCAGATAGAACCATAGAATTTATTTAGTAAAATACCTACGGTTTCACAAAGCCAATCAGCACTCCCAGGGTAAACAGATATTGTTGGTACAGGCTAAACTGAGGAGGATAACACAGAGACAAGCAGTCCACATAGTAGACACAGCTACTGCAGGGACAAGCTAAAATGAGGAGGTTAGAACAGAAACAAGCAGAGCATCCAGAGAAGACAGCTACTCCAGGGTCAGGCCAAGCTGAGGAGAATAACACCGAGACAAGCAGCACAGACAGGGAAGACAACTTTTGCAGGCAAAGCTGAGGAGGAAAGCACAGAGACAAGCAGCACACCCAGGTGACACATCTACTGCTCGGACTGTCTAAGCTGAGAAGGATAGCACAGAGACAAGAAGCACACTCAGGGAAGACAGGTACTACAGATACAGTCTATACTGAGGAGGATAGCACAGAAACAAGTAGCACTCCCAGGGGAGACGGGTACATCACAGGGACAAGCAGCACACCTGAGAAAGACAGCTATTGCAGAGACAGGCTAAGCTGAGGATAGCACGAAGACAAACAGCACACCCAGGGGAGACAGCCACTGCAGGGACAGGCTAAACTGAGGAGGATAGCACAGAGAAAAAATGTAGCACCCTCCACTTTGTGTAAACTGTCGGGTCCTACAGCATGGCAATGTACTGTGTATATACCTTTAATTGTTTTGTGTTTAATAGAAGAAGGGAACCAGCTACCAAGGTAACCAGTGCAGGACAGGGGATTCTGGGAAGAAGAAAGTTGAAGTTAGGAGAGAATGAGGGAGAGGAAGACAATCAAGAAGGACAGTTCTGAAAAGTGTGAGAGGAACCAAGGAGAGGAGTAAAACTCCTACAGATACTAGATAACCTACAGCAGCACTATTATGGCTAGGTTGAAAAGGAAGTTTAGGGAGAATATTCAGCTCCAGGACCTTAAAGCCTAACAGCTTAAACAGTGTACCTGTGCCCCAGCAGCTGTGAGTACACATTGAAGAGAAAGATAGCGAACAACCTGATATTTAAGAGGGTCAGCTTCCCAAGGTGTCCCTGAAATTGAAGAAGTTCAATTACAAGTGTACAAGTCAATTCTTTAAGCGCGCCAGCGCCATTGGAACTGCAGGAGATCTCAGAAGGCTGCCCTATCTCCCAGGGGCCCAAGGCAGCGATTGACCGGATCTCGGTTGAACATCCCGACTGGCATCACAAACTATTCCTTTCCCCTTTTGAGCACTGGATGTGGTGGCCCTCTTCCCCCGTTTAATAGAGATCCTCGGCCTGGGAGGGGTGTGACCCAAGTAGCACACTGAGGAAAGACAGCTACTACAGGGACAGGCTAAGCCTAGGATAGCACAGAGACAAGCAGCACACCCAGAGGAAACAGCTACTACAGGGACAGGCTAAGCCTAGGATAGCACAGAGACAAGCAGCACACCCAGAGGAAACAGCTACTACAGGGACAGGCTAAGCCTAGGATAGCACAGAGACAAGCAGCACACCCAGGGGAAACAGCTACTACAGGGACAGGCTAAGCCTAGGATAGCACAGAGACAAGCAGCACACCCAGGGGAAACAGCTACTACAGGAACAGGCAAAGCTGAGGATAGCACAGAGACAAGCAGCACACCCAGGGGAAACAGCTACTACAGGGACAGGCTAAGCCTAGGATAGCACAGAGACAAGCAGCACACCCAGGGGAAACAGCTACTACAGGGACAGGCTAAGCCTAGGATAGCACAGAGACAAGCAGCACACCCAGGGGAAACAGCTACTACAGGGACAGGCTAAGCTGAGGATAGCACAGAGACAAGGAGCACACCCAGGGGAAACAGCTACTACAGGGACAGGCTAAGCCTAGGATAGCACAGAGACAAGCAGCACACCCAGAGGAAACAGCTACTACAGGGACAGGCTAAGCCTAGGATAGCACAGAGACAAGCAGCACACCCAGGGGAAACAGCTACTACAGGAACAGGCAAAGCTGAGGATAGCACAGAGACAAGCAGCACACCCAGGGGAAACAGCTACTACAGGGACAGGCTAAGCTGAGGATAGCACAGAGACAAGGAGCACACCCAGGGGAGATGGATACTACAGGGGCAGGCTAGGCTGAGGAGGATAGCACAGAAACAAGCATAACATACTGTGGAGATAACTACTGCAAGAAAGCTGTGGAGGATAGCACAGTGACAAGCAGCACACCAATGGGAGATATCTATTGTAGGGACAGGCTATTCTGAGGAGGATAGCACAGAGACACTCAGCACACATAGGGGGGGGGGGGGCAGGTACGGTACTAATAGGCCAAGCTGAGGAGGATGGCACAGAGACAAGGAGCACACCTAGAGGAAACAGCTACTACAGAGAAAGGCTAAGCTGAGGATGATAGCAAATAAAATGCTGGACATAGGTAATAAAAGTAATAGGGAAGTTGTCCTACTTTGCAAAAACTATTGCTTTGAAAGATTAAAATATTTTTGGGGTAACGCTTTAAGGCTAGTTTCATGTTTGTATGCTGCAGTATGCTCTGGTATCAGTAAAGTGTAGCATTTTCAATTCAACTTTTAATATGAATGGAGAGGAATACATTTAGTAACAAAGAATAAATGTGAGAGTTATCCTGAATTGTTACAATGCGGGAAAACATGACCTCCATTGTCACAAGTAACATCAAAACCCACTCCTGGAAGAAGGAAAATATCTAAAGCCTTCAGACATCTGAAGAAAACATCTATATATAGCTTATGGTTGTATTATACCTCTTGTATTGTACTTGCTTTAGTCTACAGAGAACTGTGTCATAAGGTTACATATATGTTCTAGCCATTGCGTAGCTACAGTAAGATCCAAGGGAAGATTATTACTGAATTTAGGTGAAGCCATAAGAGGTCCTATAGCAGCTCCTATAACATCTCAGGGTCCTATAGCTCCTGCTTCCTCAGTGCACACGTGTGTAGCAATGACCATTAGTACTGTACTACATCATGTGTAGTTATATATTAATATATAGAACATAAAGAATGCCCATGTTAAACCAGAATTGTATTTCAAATGTTTTACATTTCAGATGTTTTTTTTCTGTTTCCAATTGAGTTGTCACAAGCCTTCTTATATAAATGTACTAGCTGTATCCCTCAGTGTTCTCCGGGATAGAAAATAACAGCTCTTAGATATAAAATATTTTTGTTATAGCTATCTCTGTCTGTCTCTCTCTCTCTCTGTCTGTCTCTCTTTGTCAGTCTGTTTCTCTTAGTCCCTGTCTGTTTGTCTGTCTATCTATCTATATCTCTCTGTCTCTGTCCATCTCTATGTCTTTCCCTCTCTGTTTGTGTGTGTCTCTGTTTGGCTCTCTCTGTCTCTAGATCTCTCTCTGTCTCTATCTGTCTGTCTCTATCTCTCTCCATCTTACCTCACACATAAGCATCTTATACTCATTGCCTTTAGCAACCAATCAAAGCTCAGAGCTCATATTTATGACCTTTGGCAAAATAGAAGATAAGTTGTGATTGGTTGCTAACTGCCACAGCACCAGCAGACAATGGCTCCTGTATATGGTGGTTATTTAGTGTATTTTTGAAAGCACAAGATGAAAATTTCGACTCAAAACCGAGTCTATGACGTTCCCTGATTCCCAGAGAGCGGCTGTGCAAAATTTGGCGATTGTAAATGTGACAGTGCAGATTCCTTTAGCAGACATACATACATACATACACTCAGCTTTATAAATTAGACTAGCTGTAGCTCCCAGCATTCCCTGGGATAGTAAATAACTGCTCTTAGCTATAAAAAATAGAATGGGTTGACAAAAAATATTTTATATGTATCTATAGATGGTCTCAGACTGTTTCTGTCACCGACCTTCTCTGTCACTGACACTGTCTGACTCTGGCAGTCTCTTTCAGTGACTGTCTCTAGCAGTTTCTTTCAGTGACTATCCGTCTCTGGCAAACTCTTTCTATTGACTGTCTGTCTCAGGCACTCTCATTCCAGTGACTGTCTGTCTCAGGCACCCTCAATCCAGTGACTATCTGTCTCGGGCACTTTCATTCCAGTTACTGTCTGTGTCGGGCACTCTCATTCCAGTGACTGTCTATCTTGGGCACTCTCATTCCAGTGACTGTCTGTCCCGGGCACTCTCATTCCAGTGACTGTCTGTCCCTGGCACTCTCATTCCAGTGACTGTCTGTCTCTGGCACTCTCATTCCAGCGACTGTCTGTCTCAGGCACTCTCATTCCAGTGACTGTCTGTCTCTGGCACTCTCATTCCAGTGACTGTCTATCTTGGGCACTCTCATTCCAGCGACTGTCTGTCTCGGGCACTCTCATTCCAGTGACTGTTTTTCTTGGGCACTCTCATTCCAGTGACCGTCGGTATCGGGCACTCATTCCAGCGACTGTCTGTCTTAAGCACTGTCATTCCAGTGTCTGTGTCTCTGACTGTCACTTTGTCTATGGAGAGATTTATCAGAAGTATCTGAGAGCAGAACTGCTCTAGTTGCCCATGGCAACCAATCAGAACACAGGTTTCATTTTTGCACAGCTGTTTATAAAATTAGAGCTGATCTCTGATTGGTTTCCATGGGCACCTGGAACAGTTTTACCTCAGACATTTCTGATAAATCTCCCACTATCTCTGTATCCCTATCCAGCTTACCTCCCACCTAAGCTGCATTATACTCATTGCCTGTAGTAACCAATCACAGCTCAGTGCTCATATTAATGACCTGTGGCAGAACAGCAACCAATCACGGCTCAGCTTCTAACTGCCACAGCAGCAGCAGACAATGAGGGTCATTTACTAAGGGCCCGATTCGCGTTTTCCTGACGTGTTACCGGAATATTTCCGGCATGCAAGCGACGGAAATCGGGGGGCGTGGCCGAACGAAAACCAGACGGATTCGGAGAAACCGCTGCGTTAAAAAAAAAAGTGTCGCTGGACACGCGCTTACCTTCACCAGGAATAGGATCGTGAACACTTAGTGAATCGCCAGAAGACCTGAATCCACCGTAGAGAACTCGCTGGTGGATCGCGAATGGACCGGGTAAGTAAATCTGCCCCAATGGCTTCTGTATATGGTGGGTAATAAGTGGATTTTAGAAAGTGTGGGGTGAAAATTTTGGCTCAAAACGTGGTCTTAGACGTTCCCTGAGTCACAGGCAACAACTGTGCAAAATTTGGTAATTGTAAATGTGACGGTTCAAATTAAGGTAGAGATCAATCTAACATCACTGGCAGATCAAAGAGCACAGGTTGGGTGATAGACTGAGATGAGAGAAGAGAGGTAGGGAAGTGCAGCATTGTGCAGAGCTTTGTGGATGGGGGTTATTATTTTAAACTGTATTCGGAAGGAGACAGGCAGCCAGTGCAGTGACTGGCGCAAGCTGGAGTGAAAGACAAGCCTGGCCTGCTGCATTAAGAATAGAATGTAGAGGAGAGAGTTTAGTGAATGGAAGACCGATTAGTAGAGAATTACAGTAGTCTACTTGAGAGTGAATCAGAGCAACAATTAGCATTTTAGTTTTAAATTGTAAGGAATGGGTGGATTCTGGAGATGTTTCTGACATGCTTGCGGCAAGAGCTTGAATATACGTTGCAAAGGAGAGGTCAGAGTCCAGCACAACCCCAAGACAGCGGGACTGCAGCTGCGGTGCTATAGTGATCCCACAGACTAAGATGCAGAGGTCAAGATAGACACAGTTAGTAGATGGTGGAATGGCAAGAATTTGAGTCTTAGAAAAATTAAAGGGGTATTCCCACAAGACAAGATTCTTAAATATACTCAGGATAACAAAATACCTCATTCTCTAATGCACTGTTATTAACAAAAATACAGCATTTCACAGATATAATTCCAACCTGTCTCTATCAGTCCTGGTGTATACAAGTTTGGTTGTCCCAGGATCCAACTGTAAATCTTCTGAGTATGGTCCGGCTGGGCAGATTCTTCTCCTGTCTGTCTCCCCTCTCCAGTACCAGATGATCTTACACACATAGAAGTTTCCTGTGTGTGTTATAGCTCAGATGTAGCGAAGCTGGAGAATGTCATTGTGTGTTATATCCATCTCATGGATCTCATCTCTCATCTCTGATCTGTCTCATCTCTCTTTTTCTATGTATCAGATACTAGTAGAATGTTCAGAAGGTAAGTTAAAGTGTAGATAAACCTGGACCCCTATAATCTAAGCACATTGTCAGCACACAGCATCTCATAGCATAGAGGAATCATGAAGTGTCTGCTTAGAGTGCCCGCACACACTCTGGAATCTTACACCGACAATCACTGAGCTAAAACACCAATAAAACTGAGTAAAATTGTAAAGTAAGGGGTTAAAAATTTGGTAACTTTCTTTCATGGACAAAACCCTTTAAGTTTAAAGAAGAGAGAGGACATGATGTTAGAGACAGCAGGGAGAGAGTCACTAGTGTTCTGGAGTAAGGCAGGAGTGATGTTACGTGCTGAGGTATACAGCTGGATGTCATCAGCATAAAGATGATACTGGAAACCAAATCTGCTGATGGTTTGTCCAATGGGGGCAGTATAGAGAGAGAAGAGGAGAGGACCTAGGACTGAGCCCTGAGGAACCCCGACACTGAGAGGAGAGGACCTAGGACTGAGCCCTGAGGAACCCCGACACTGAGAGGAAGATGAGAAGAGAAAGATCCAGAAAAGGAGACACTGAAAGTGCGGTCAGAGAGATAGGAAGAAAACCAAGAGAGTGCCGTGTCCTTTAGGCCAATGGAGCAAAGCCCCTGAGGAGGAGCTGGTGGTCCACAGTATCAAACGCTGCCGATAGATCCAGGAGAATGAGGAGAGAATAGTCACCTTTGAATTTAGTAGAGAGGAGATCATTGAAGAGCAGTTTCAGTGGAGTGCATAGAGCGGATATCGGGTTAGTCGAGAATAGACCAGGTGTTCCAGGAGTTTGGAGATGAAATGGAGGTTAGAAACTGGTCTGTAGTTAGTAGCATTGGATGGGTCCAGTGAAGGTTTCTATCAATCTACAATCCATCTATCATTCTTGCATCTATAAATCCCACATTTATCGACATACAGGGGCACATTTCCTTACCCGATCCGAGGAGTTCACTGAAAGTGCATTGTCCGCCGGAATGCCCATCTGCCGCGATTCACTAAGATTGTGCGCCCGATATCCTGCATGTGTCACTTCCCCGCTCACGTCCGGTGGAGTTCACCTTCTTCTTCCCGGTGTGAGTGCATTGTCTTGCGCCACAATTTGAAACTTAAATCCCGCGCTCAGTCCGAATCAGTCGGGTAGTCCAACGGCACACCCCGCAATTTCTGTCGCATGAAAGCCAGCACAGCTGCACCACAATCCGATCACATGCGACACAATCCCAGCGCAGACACCTGTTAAATACCTGTCAAAGCTGCAAAATCACAGAAATCGGGAACAGTCCGACGAAAGTGCGATCCGCGACCCTTACTAAATGTGCCCCAATATATCCCAATGAAATAATTTCACATTGTATGATCACTAAGTCTCACATAACCCTTGCTAAATATTTTCCACCTAGACTTCCAGACAGTCCTGTTCTCTAGTTTTGCAGATGACAGGCTGTGTAGATACATCTGAGCTTCTCCACATGAGATGAATGTATTTTTATTTCTCAGGCTTTGTCCTGTGTCCTCTCCTTCCTCTGTATTCTCCTGTATAATGATCTCTGACCACCTGCTGCCCCCTGGTGGTGTGTGGCTCAAGTGACATCTTCCTTTCACAGACATTTCTGTTCACATGGACATAAGATGCAGATTGCGATACCCGTGCGATTTATTTCTTTGTCTGAAAACACAAAGAAAAATAAAGACAAATCCCACAAATAGAAAAGTGTTGGTGTGAATAGAGCCTTGTAGAAGCTTCCAAATACACATTATTATACAGTCAAGGCCATTCCCTACTGTAACTCAGTCACTAGGATGAGTAAAGATGAAAATGATCATTTTGAGAGGCTTTTTGGGCCCTTATACTACTCCCATACATGAAACACTTTAGGTTGGCTGGGTAGTGTTTATGTGCAAATAGGAGAAGGAAGAAAACTTATCAAACAAGACCGGACAGTATGCTATAAAGCAGAAGGAGCTGAGCAAATGTACATATTTCTCTGTACTGTATCTGCTACCAGATGCTCAGCTCCTCCTGTTCTATAACATGCTGCCTGCAGATAGGACACTATGTACAATCTGCTCAGCTCCTCCTGCTCTATAACATGCTGCCTGCAGATAGGACACTATGTACAATCTGCTCAGCTCCTCCTGCTCTATAACATGCTGTCTGCAGATAGGACACAATGTACAATCTTCTCAGCTCATCCTGCTCTATAGCATGTTGCCTGCAGATAGGACACTATCTACAAGCTGCTTAGCTTCTCCTGCTCTATAACTTGCTGCCTGCAGATAGGACACTATGTACAATCTGCTCAGCTTCTCCTGCTCTGTAACATGTTGCCTGCAGACAGGACACTGTGTACAATCTGCTCGGCTCCTCCTGCTCTATAACATGCTGCCTGCAGATAGGACACTATAAACAATCTGCTCAGGTTCTTCTGCTCTATAACATGCTGCCTGCAGATAGGACACTGTGTACAAGCTGCTCAGCTCCTCCTGCTCTATAACATGCTGCCTAAAGATAGGACACTATGTACAATCTCCTCAGCTCATCCTGCTCTATAGGATGTTGCCTGCAGATAGGACACTATCTACAAGCTGCTTAGCTTCTCCTGCTGTATAACATGCTACCTGCATATAGGACACTGTGTACAATCTGCTCAGCTCCTCCTGCTCTATAACATGCTGCCTGCAGACAGGACCATGTTTCAAATGTGACAAGTTGGTGGGATTTTAGTTACTTCAATACCCTTTAAAATGAGAATATTTTATCTTGAACTGATATACAATTAAATAATATAATTTGAGCTTTGATTCCTCACAGATTTTCAATTTTCTACTGTATAAGAACAGTTACATTCACATCCAGAGACTTAAATCTCTTGATTTAGCCCTGCTCCCTGCATTATCCTTAGAACTAATGATAAAACGTTACTCAGTTATTGACAGCGCATCATTTTACCACCGGGTGCTGACTTCCATCAAATGATCAGCAAATCTCAGCAGCCCATGTACATCGCATCTGCTGGAAGGCTTCGGAGGTCATTCATGGCCGTAGCACATCTGCTCTATAACTGCTCTGCACTAGACAACTGGGATTATCAAGTGAGGAGTGTTAGATTGTCCTGTGAACATTTTATACATGTTTATATTGGAAGCTGCTGTAAGATATTATATTATATTCTTTATCCTGATGAAGGTCAAATCCACTGTAACAATGGGGTCCATGTATAGTGAGAGCCCAGTATGCTCAACCTCCAGCAGACGGAAGACATTGAGAGGGACAGTCTAGGACAAAGAGAGGCGGAAGACCTTTGGAAGACCTTCTAAGGTCCTGAAATGGCTCTTGTGTACATGTGTATTGAGAAATGAATATACCAAACACAAAGGGGTTATTTACTAAGGGCCCGATTCGCGTTTTTCCAGCGGGTTACGCAAATTTTTCCGTTTTGCACCGATTTTCCCTCAATTGCCTTGGGATTTTGGCGCACGCGATCGGATTGTGTCGCATTGGCGCCGGCATGCACGCGACGGAAATCGGGGGGGCGTAAAAAAACCCGGCGGATTCAGAAAAACCAACGCATTTTTTTTAAAAAAGTGTCGCTGGACACGCGCTTATCTTCACTCGGCCCGGCTTGGTGAACTCCAGTGCATTCGGCGCAGCAGCAACACCTGGTGGACGTCGGAGGAACTGCCTTAGTGAATCCCGGCCGGACCCGAATCCACAGCAGAGAACGCGTCGCTGGATCGCGATTGGACCGGGTAAGTAAATCTGCCCCATAGATGCCAATGACTATGCCACAAACATAAATATTTATCGACAATGAATACACAAAAATATCCTGCACACATAAATACTGTATATACCAATAATGTAAATACTTCACGCATAAAGATACAGTGGGTATGGAAAGTATTCAGACTTCGTTAAATTTTTCACTATTTGTTTCATTGCAGCCAATTGGTAAAATCAAAAAAAGTCTTATTTTTGCTCATTAATGTACACTTAATATTTCCTTCTGATCCTCCTTGAGATGGTTGCAATCCTTCATCGGAGTCCATCTATGTTTAAATAAATGGATTAGTCTCGATTAGGAAAGGCACACACCTGTCTATATAAGACCTCACAGCTCACAGCACATGTCAGAGCACATGAGAAAATTAAGAGGTCTAAAGAACTGCCCAAGAAGCTCAGAGACATTATTCTGGCAAGTCACAGATCTTCACAGAATTTCTGCAGTACTCAAGGCTCCTAAGAGCACAGTGGCCTTCATAATCCTCAAATGGAAGAAGTTTGGGACGACCACAACTCTTTCTTGACCTTGGCCGTCCAGCCTAACTACACAATTGTGGGAGAAGAACCTTGGTGAGAGAGGTAAAGCATAGCCCCAAGATCAATGTGGCGGAGCTTCAGAGATACAGTAGGGAGATAGGAATCAGTCCCACAAAGTCAACTATCACTGCAGCCTCCACCAGTCAGGGCTTTATGGCAGAGTCTGCCGATGGAAGCCTCTTCTCAGTTCAAGACACAAGAAATAAAAAAATTTTTGTGGTCTGATAAGATGAAGATTCAACTTTTTGTTGCTTATTCTAACCGGTACATGTGGAGAAAACCAGACACAGCTCATCACCTGCCGAATACAATCCCAACAGAGAGACATGGTGGTGGCAGCATACAACACATGTCGGCAAGGGGCTAACTCCAGCACCTTCCTGTAAAGTTAAACAGCACAGCTATCCCGTTAGTACATACCCAGCATAAATGTATCCCAGCACATTCCCCCAGTATGTATGTAAGTCAGCACATGTACGCAGTATATAGATAGCCAAGACCAGCACATTCCCCCAGTATATATTTCGCTCAGGACAGCCCATGCCCCAGGATATAGGTAGGAAAGGCCAGCACATGTCCACAGTATATAGGTAGCTCAGGCCAGCCCAAGCCCTGGGATATAGGTAGCCAAGGCCAGCACATGTCCCCAGTATATAGCTAGCTCAGGCCAGCCCAAGCCCTGGGATATAGGTAGCCAAGGCCAGCACATGACCCCAGTATATAGGTAGCTCAGGCCAGCCTATGCCCGAAGATATAGGTAGCCAAGGCCAGCACATGACCCCAGTATATAAGTAGCTCAGGCCAGCCTATGCCCCAGGATATAGGTAGGAAAGGCCAGCACATGTCCACAGTATATAGGTAGCTCAGGCCAGCCCAAGCCCTGGGATATAGGTAGCCAAGGCCAGCACATGTCCCCAGTATATAGCTAGCTCAGGCCAGCCCAAGCCCTGGGATATAGGTAGCCAAGGCCAGCACATGACCCCAGTATATAGGTAGCTCAGGCCAGCCTATGCCCGAAGATATAGGTAGCCAAGGCCAGCACATGACCCCAGTATATAAGTAGCTCAGGCCAGCCTATGCCCAAGGATATAGGTAGCCAGGGCCAGGACATGACCCCAGTATATAGGTAGCTCAGGCCAGCCCATGCCCCGGGATATAGGTAGCCAAGGCCAGGACATGACCCCAGTATATAGGTAGCTCAGGCCAGCCCATGCCCCGGGATATAGGTAGCCAAGGCCAGGACATGTCCCCAGTATATAGGAAGCTAAGGCCAGCCCATGCCCCGGGATGTAGGTAGCCAAGGCCAGCACATGTCCCCAGTATATAGGTAGCCAAGGCCAGCACCCCCCAGTATATATGTAGCCTAGCACCTGCCCTACCTGTAAAAACAGTTTGCAAATAAAAGAATGTGTAAAGTCAGACAAAAACTGGTGCAGGGGCTTTAATAAATCTGGGCCAACGTGTTTAGGCATCATAAGGAAATTTTGTATGGATCATCTTACGATTTGCCGTACAAAAAATCTGAAGTGTAATACAGCAGTATTGTAGTATGAATGCAATATAAAATTTAATTTGCACCAAATAAGTGACACACTGATTGCTGGCGATCATTGTGTTAAAATCAATCATTGTAATGTCAAGTCTGATGCAGAATTGTGTAAGGATCTGTATCAGAAACTAGTCGATATCTGCAGGATATAACACCAACACCCTGTCCTGAACGATCACTCCCAACCTTACCATAACCCAGTGATTGAGTGCCCTCCTCTTTAGGACTCTCATTCTGACCTTTCTCTAATGATGCCGCTTCCTTCTACATTTGGGATGTCTTCCTGATTGGACCCCCAGCGATCATCTGTAATCTCTGAACCTGGAATCTTATGTATAATTTGCCTGCACTGCCTCCGCAGGGTAAATGAAGCATTGCATGGTGTTTATTAAAATCAACTGGCTGCATGTGCAATCCATGGATGTGCTAGGTCCTCTCATAACTATTGATTCCATTAACTCCTGTTTCTGGTTCAAGCCTTGACCCCCTAAGAAAGATATTTAATGTGGGTTCTCCAGTATTTTTTTTACTTTTTATTAGGACAGGTAATTAATATGTGGCCAGAAAACTTCTGACACCTGACACTCTTGCTGATGAATTGTTGGCATTCTTTTCACCCTTTAAAGCACAGCGCCGTAAATGGCATTGTGGCTATGCTTGGTATTGCAGCTCAGCATCATTCAACCATTTGGGTATCCACATTTAATTTTAAATACATTTCTTCAATTGGATGCTATAAAAAATACCTGTGTGAAGATTATTTCTCATAAATGTAGTCATGATATCCCTTAGAAACAAGATAGTTGTCTTTGGATACGACCATCTCTGCACCCTGGCAGCGGTGGCCACACATGTGCTATTGAGGTGCCCGACCACCTGGATTCAGTGTTCATTACCACAGGATGGCTGTGGGTCATGTAGTAACTCCTGGACATTTCATATGCAAAAACTATTAGTTTCTTTGTGCAATCACTGCAGAAGCGGAGGTCGTATCCAAGGACAACAATCTCATTTCTAAGGGTCATCATGACTTTTTTAAATAACATCCAATAGAAGAATTGTATCTATATGGCGTATTAAATTAGTGAATTAAATTAAAGGTCAATACCCAGACTATAAAATCCCATTAAATGCGACTGACCGACTGCAAAGTAGTCATGTGACTGATTGATGTACCCTCACTCACCTCTGAAGCAGAATTGGACCTCCCACCCTTTATCAGGGTCCTCAGACAGAGGTCAGATTAGGAATGCCTCTCTAGTTATTCAGAATGTGTCAGTATGTTATTATGCAGGATGTTAGAATTGATAGGAGTCGCCTCATTTGTTCTTCCCGATACAAATTTCTCCACCAAAACTTTCCTTCTTACTGCTTCTATTTATAATTTATTCGCCGCAGAATAAATAAAATATGATAACATTTTACAATATAGTAAAGGGAGTTAAAGAATTAAATTGGTTTAGCTCAAAGTAGACGAAAGGGAAATTCATGTTGACCTCCCTTCTTCCAAACCTGGCACATATCATAGCCCTGTGCACTCCGAATTGTGTTGCAAAGAAATATTTCGGTTTAACAATTAATCAGAATATTTCTTTGCAAGACAATTTGGAGTGCTGGGTTATTGTGACTTGGTTGAATTGGGGTGGTACCCCTACCCCCAGCACCCTATCCCTTAAAGGAGTGACGTATAGTACATAGAAATAATAGCCTGATTACTCAACGTCATAACCTAGAACTCAACTCAATTTATGTAACTTTAGAAGCAGCCACTAGGGGGCAGTGATGCCTCATCCTTGTAAATCATGCTACAGATAAGGGATTGGCGCTGTAGCTACAAGGCTACACAAGGCTCCTGTTGTTCCAGCAATGTTTAGTTACAAACAAGTAACATAAATAAGTAAAAGGGGCGAGCGGTAACAAGGCTGTTTTCGATTTGCTTTCTACCGGTCGGACATGGCCAATCTCACCGGAGACGACTCCCTCAATGACAGGGAGTTGGATTTGGGAACATCCTTATCACAACGGCGGAGTAATATCCATCCTGTCTGGGGGGGGGGGGGGGGGGAATGGATCAATCTGCTGTCAGGTCAGATCAGTGATTCATGCTGCATCTACCTGGACGTCTATAGTGAAAGCTCCATGGGAGAATCAAGCAATCAAAACATCAATGTAGAGAAGAAAATTACACCCCCCCAAAAAAAAAATTACCCCTCCGCCTGTCCAGGAAATGCAATGAAATAATAAAGTCATAAATAACAATAAAATAAGCTTTTAGGGATCAATTTGCCCAAGACCCCGGAAACCTCTCTGCAGCGATTTTACCTTAATGCATTTTTTTATTCCGAAATTGGAAGGATTTTGATCGGTGTTTAAGTAATTCAGTAATGAGTATGCAGAATGCGCCGCATTAGCTTTCTCCAGCCGGGGGATTGTCAATAGGAGATAATGGGAGAGAAGAGAGGGGAGAGCTCTAGACAATATCAAATTATATTTACAAATTGCTATTTTCGGTCTTGTAAATGCTTCACCCTGAAAATAATAAGTGAAATCTGGAGGAATTGGGCGCAAAGATTGTACTTGTTATAACTTAAGTGTGATTTGTGTCATCAGAATTGTCATAAGCATTAAAAAGATTATTTCATATTGGATACATGGGGTGTGACTTGCTTCTTGCTTATTGGGAGAAATTTGCATTGATTAAAGGGAACTTGTCATCAGAAATTGTCCTAATAAACCACTACCAATATAAAGTCAAGCAGTGTAACACCTTCTAATTATTGTTTCTTGTATGACCCAGTGTGGTTGAATCACCCAGAAAATCAACTTTAAAGTGAGATGTAAATTGGTTGTATAAAGTCAAGGAGGTGGAGAGTTCAACACTGAAGTCAAGCTGGGGAGCTCTTACCACCTCCTCCCCTATCTATCTATCTATCTATCTATCTATCTATCTATCTATCTATCTATCCCATATCTATCTATCTCCTATCTATCTATCTATCTATCTATCTATCTATCCCATATCTATCTATCTATCTATCTATCTATCTATCTATCTATGTATCTATGTATCTATCTATCTATCTATCTATCTATCTATCTATCTATCTATCTATCTATCTATCCCATATCTATCTATCTATCTATCTATCTCATATCTATCTATCTATCTATCTATCTATCTATCTATCTATCAATCAATCATATATCTATCTATCTATCTATCTATCTATCTATCAATCAATCATATATCTATCTATCTATCTATCTATCTATCTATCTATCTATCAATCATATATCTATCTATCTATCTATCTATCTATCTATCTATCTATGACCCCTTGTGGATACGGTTTTACTATATATTGACTTGTCTGTAACTTGATTTTTTACCAACAACCTAATATATTTTTTTTATGTCTTATGAATTTCACATATAATCATTGATTAATACTACTATATACGCTTTATTACGGGTATATGTATAAAGATGGTATTTTTTACATGGATTGTCACTTTATTGCACAGTTTTCTGTATTCTGTGGGCGGAGCCTTAAGTCATGTGATGTCTTCCATTTTGGTATAAATATGTGTGTGTGATCAATATGTCACCACTATGTGTGTGCACACACTATGATGTCAGCGAACGGCAGACGTCACAGCTCGAGCACTTCGTGAGATCGTTGTTTGGTGCTGAAAATAAAATAATGATTAGTCTGAAGTATGTTGATTGTACAGTATGTTGCCAGCAGAACCACATGATCACATCTATCTAAGCAAATTTTGACATTAGACAAGTATGGCGCAAAATAGAGACATTTTAGCTTAAACCCCCCCCAGCAAAATAGAAAAAATTAAGATAAATCTGCCTCATAGTGTAGGTTATTGGGGGTGCTGGGTGTCTCACTCCCATCGATCACCAATCACCGATCAGTGACATCTGCCATGGATTGCCCATTAATAGCTTAGGCCCAGAAAACCCTTTTAAAAAACCGAAATCCATCATGATAATCCCAGGACATTACTCATAGATCCAGGCACCGTGACTGTGGTAATCTTCTTCTATTTCTTATCCATGGCCTTCCTTTTAAAATCAACATTTTAAATTATGCTAACAGGCTGTTACACTGTGCAGGAGCACCTCCCCCTCCCACTATGTGCTGAAACTCTCTGCTGCCCAGAGATTACAGAAGACAGAGGGGGAAAATACTGAGGGAGCAGGGGGGGGGGGAGGGGGGACAGTGTAACATCCCACGAAGCTGCAGTATGCTACTGGAGAAGCTCTGATAAGGCCATGGATAACAAATATAAGTCACAGTGCCTGGATCCATGAGTAAGTGGTTTAGGGTTATGTTTGATTTCAACTGTAGATTTCATGATCTCAAGATAAGAGTCGCTGGGTGATGCAAGATGACAGCGACCAAACCATACAATTAGTTACAACGAAAGAACAATAATTGGGTGGAATTGGCAAGTTACAGTCCTAACCCACGCAGAGGTAATTCTGCAGCCACTTCACAAGCAATACCCGGCCCAAATCATCTGCTTCCTGCATTGTGCAGAGGAAAAGGAACATGATTTTTTGTACATGGCGCACAGATGGGATCTGGATAAATGCCTCGCACTTAGCCGTTACTGTATCATGCTGCGTCTGCAGACAAGAGCAATGCCTACCCCCCTGCCAATTTATTCATTAATTTCTAGGAGTAATAACAGAGAAACGCACAGAGAAGATGCTCCACAATTCATATATTTCCAGCATTTACTAAAGCAGCCGGGGCAAGAGAGGGGCACAGGTTATAATATGAACGGCTCGTACTAAAAAAATAGCTGAAAAGTTATTTAATGTGAAATCAGCTCAAAAGACAATTCTCTCCATCCGGATAAAAAAAGATTTAGGGGCGCAATTATCATATGTTGCCCGTGTATGATGGTGCCCCCATCCCCTAGCAATCGGCAAATCCATCACAGGCTCCGGTCTCCTGATAAATCCAGAAGGACAGCTGTCCAGCATAGCATAGAATTGCCCCATACATTTCCACAATAGGCAGTGCACAGGTATGGGGCAGGAACACCTCAAACCGCCCACTGAGCTCCGGCACACCCATTTGGCATGTAGAAGGGGTGGGAAATATGACAATCAATCAGTGCTCAGCTTTAATTTTATAAATGCAATCTGAGATCTGATTGGTTGCCATAGGCAGCTAGAACAGTTCTTCTCTCAGTCACTTATGAATCTGTGGGAATAGCTGAGCTCAGGGGCAGAGCACAGCAAGGACAGAAGAGAGCTTCAAAAATAATCTAGATGCCGTCTAACAGCAGAATAACATTGATGGTTATATTATAATATCAGAATTTTGTCCCCTCTACATCCCTAACCCCGGTCCCTTGTCTGCCGTTTGATCTTGATTGACATATGTGTTTTATCATTTATACTAACGATGTAACCAGATATCTACAAAGGGCTGAATGTACTGCACCCATCAGCTGTATTATTTGCATGTATGGAGCAGTCACTGTATCAAGTGGCCAAGCTGTGGTACTGCAACTCAGCTACTATTCAAATAAGTGGAAGAAGAGCAATAGCACAACTTGTCCACTGCAGTGTGTGTGGCGCTGTCACCTTCTGACTCTGTACAAGAAGCTACTAAATTAATCATAAGTCATGGACAAACCTTTAAATTGGACCTCAGGTTGTTCTGATCACAGTATAAGAAGGTAAGTGCACAGAATCCCGTCTGACTATTCGCTACAATCCCATTCTAGAGTGTATACTGTATACTTTGTATTTCTGTCTTTTCTAATACCTTATCCTGCGCCGCCGCTCTCTAACAATGTTCACAGCTCACATAATAATGCGCCAAGAGACGGAAAAGTTCTAAAATAGCATCTGAAAGTATACTAACAACCCCCGAGGCTAAATAATCAACTCCAAATCTGTCATGGATGCCGTACCGGGGAGTCAGACAAAAACATCTGTGATTGAACTGGCAGCAATAGGGAAATGTGATAGATCGTGTACCTCAAGTGTTCCACCATCTGTTGGTGCATTTCAGATCTGAAATAATTCTATTATAAGAAAGTAACCCGAGAACACGAGCCTGAACTGTCACAAAAACCTGACGCCATTCCACTGCATTGCCGGTGTATCGTAAGGGTTTGCTTTGTAAGACTTAATAGAATCCGAATTATCACGGCCACAACTCGTCACATGACCCCGGGGGGCAGCTATAATCTATAGCCGTGTTATGACTACACTCCATCAGCAACATTCCACATGGACTCATCCTTGAAAAACTTTTTGGGGATTATAATATAGATCTAATCCATATCAGTGGGGAATCAGATACACAGAGGGCCCACGACCACCTTTTTGTATTGGTACCACTATGAGTAGTCCTTCATCTTCAGAGACCCATGACGTGGGACTGCACTGCAATACCTGACACAGCCACTATAAAAGACGGAGCGCAGTACAAGAGCTCATCCATGGAGGTGCTGGGTTAAGTGCAGGTCGTCGATGTCATAGTCTTGAAGCAACATATCAATATGCAAGATAAAGGCTCTTATAAAATTTTGGAATTTTTCTAGGGATTGTCAACTCCTTTTTCTCACCTGTGTATAGTCAGATAGACTTGGAGGTGGATATGTGTATTTTTGCTAGTATCAAAATTCAGGGCCTTGGGAAAACTGGGTGCCCTGCCTGCGGTGCATAAAACACATTACACATGGAGCTTCCTAAACTGTCCAGACAGGACTGATCAACCTGAGAAGGATGACTCATACACAGCAGCTAGGGGATGGTGCGGTGATTGATTACTTCTGCCTCTCAGGGACAACACAGTGATTACATCATTCTCTGGAGCACTGCATACTTTGGGTATGAGGAGAAGTGCTGGGGCAGCCACAGGAGCATCAGGACCTCATTATCAGAATTTTAAAATTGTTTTTTCAGCAAAAACACTCAGCTCAGACAAGATATATTTCTGCATCAGTGTAGCATTCTCAAGGTATGTTTGGTTCACATTGCATTAAAACAAATGGGATGAATTTTAAGACTGATTTAAATAAATTACCCCCCTTGTGTTCTGGACAAGTTCTTCTAGATTTCCAGCTCATTTTTATACCTGTTTTATATAATATATTATTTTAGCTCTTCCCAACATAATAGTTGAATTAAGCAGTCTTCCATTCCACACAGAAATCTACTCTATTCCAGTTATTCTGGACAGACTTTTCCACTTATTGTTGGTAAATTATTGAAAAGGGTCAGATGCTTGATGTGCGTTATATTGGGGAGGTCAGGCAGGAAGGGAAAGGTTCACAGGAGCCGAGATTATTGTAAAGTCTTGCATCAAATTGTCTATTAAATACAGTAAATTCTGAGCTTTAGCAAATAGGAAGAGTCTCAAAAGTAAATTAATTTGTCAGAAACCTGTTTATTTGTGTGAGACCCTTTCTTGTGCATCACTATTTCATCCATGGTCCATGGAGACTTCTTGTCTGTGGTAAAGAGAATTTATGGCTCTTTGCACAGTTACTAGAAAACTTAAGTGATTCTACATAATAATGATTCACATGACAAACCCTGAGAGGGCGCTAGACTGCATTGGCGCATATTAGTGGTGAGCTTTTAGGCCAGTGATGGCGAACCTTTTAGCAGCCGAGTGTGCAAAAAGTAACCCCAAATCCCCCTTATTTATCGCGAGGTGCCAACCAAAAATTAAAGCAGTAACTTATTGCTCCCTGTTCTTCAACAATCATATTGGCCTCCTGAGAACAGTAACATAGTATAAATTAGGAAAATTTGCATCATTTTAGCTTCTTTCCAGTGATCCTCTGTACACAGAGAATCGTGGGGCCACAGAAGATCCTCCAAAGATAATTCGGCCCTGTCTATTCAGTATCAAAATATCACTGAAAGCAGCATCTTTTAAGTTGCTTGGAACTGCAGGAAGATTCTTTGAGTCCTGTCTGGTGTGCTGGGGCGATGGCCCGGGTGCCCACAGAGAGGGCTCTGAGTGCCACCTTTGGCACCCGTGCCATAGGTTCGCCACCACTGTTTTAGGCTGTAGCAAAAACCTTTGCACTATTGGAAGGTGCCGAAGCAGAGGCTTATACAGAGCTCATAGGGTCTATTATTTTGACTTATTATGGACCCCCACCTCTGTGTAACAATACTAGAGGGAAATTTAGAAAATCATGTTTGCCCTGAGCTCCCCCAAGGTGCAGAAAACTTCTGTCAAACATTATTCATTAGCCGAAGGCATATTGTATCAGGCCGCTTCCCACAGACTCTGTAGCAGCTGGTGTCTGGGGGCAAGTGGCTGCCACTTTGCCCCCTTTACTAAATACCAAAAAGACCCTGATGATTAGGGGTTCACAAATCTGTCAAAAAGGCTGTAACATGGCTCAAATCCAGCTTAGAATTAAGGGGTAACCCTACCAGGTCCCCCATTTTTTGCCCTTATCCTCCCATAAATCCTCCTCCCTCTTCTTTTGTGACTCATTTATCCATTCGTGCACCTTTTCTTCAAAAGGAGACCACAAATTACAGTCTGTATTTGACTGGGGCTCAGCCATGGTCTATTGGCACTTTATTGTCATAGGTAATTATTCTTATAAGATCAGCAATATATTGGGTCATTTGATTTACATATGGGACTAATTTACATGGGTATGTGCAATAGTATACTTTATCATGTTCAGGGCATTATAATGTTTGATGTTTACACTTATGTCCCATCATAATCTTTCGGCTATTGGATCCTACCACAAGACGCTGCTGTGTCTTTTCAATGTATCCAGCGCTTTTTCTATTTTCTGACGCATGCGCTGACATTGAATCCCCGTCCCGGCTTAAGCGATATATAACACAATACATCGAAATCCTGCACATGCGCGGTAGCTCAATTCATAGCCATGTTGTTTGTGACTGCTCCGGCGTGTTACGTGTCATCATAGGATCAGGTGCAGTTATTTCTGCTAGTTCTATTATTGGTCAGGCTTTTGTATATAAGGGAAATTGTTAACATTTATCAGGCACTCCCCCAGAGGAAGCACCATCAGTGTATCTATAGGTGTCAGGGTATTCAGTGTGCAATCCAGGTTTTGGTATGCTATTGATGTATCCCCTTCTATGCTCCTATTCCATGCCCTGATTACATATGTTTCTACTATATATTAGGATCTAAGTGACAATCTCACTCTACCATCACATATTATATTGTAGTATATGGGGTACTTTTCCAACCTTTTACGTAATCTCTGCCTTTAATTTCTGGGCACACATTTTTTATATTTCTGCTGTTTTATTAGTATACCAAACTGTAATTATGTATATGTTAATAAATATCCTTAGTAATACAACATACATTGTTCTTTTTGTCCAAGTTCTTTGGTTACACGGTCTAGTGTCTGACAGATCCATTTACGGCATATCGGATATTTAGTGCATATCTAGTGGGTTCCATAAATCTCCCTTGTTTCCTTTCATTTCCATTGTTCCTTAGCACTAGAGCAGTGGTGGCGAACCTATGGCACGGGTGCCAGAGGTGGCACTCAGAGCCCTTTCTGTGGGCACTCAGGCCATCATCCAAGGACAGAGTTCACCAAACACTGAATCTTCCTACAGTCCCAGACAACTTATGAGATGCTGCTCTCAGTGGTATTTTAAAGCAACACTTAATTGGCTGTTTGGAACTGCAGGGAAAGTAAGAAGGTGTTGACAGAACTGCATTATCTTTGGAGGTTTTCCTGCTGGACCACCATTCTTCCTGTATAGAGAGACCCTGGAGAGAAGCAGCAATGATAGTTTGAATTTGAACTCCTTCTGTCAACTGTACTTTTGGCCTTAGGCAGCCAATACAATTGAAATATGTGGAAGAACAGGGAGCAATAAGTTACTGTTTAAAATTCCATGTTGGCACTTCACGGTAAATAAGTGGATTTTGGTTGAAGTTTCGGCACTCGGTCTCTAAAAGGTTCGCCATCACTGCACTAGAGGGAGCTAAAGAGCTTACTGCATACACAGAACTCTACTAGCTCCCTCTAGTGCTGGCTTCAGGAAGGCAAATATTCCTAATCAATCTTAATCCATGTAAGATTGTACCCGTTGAAAAAGTAACATAATGTATAAATGTACAGTATTTTCTGAAGCATTTGACAAGCTGCAGGTTGCCGACCACCGCTCTAATCTCATGAATTCATGTTATTTTAAAAGTAACATTTTCTTCAAAACATTGAGGGAATGAGGACAGTCAGTAGAAACCTGCGCCTAAATGAAAGTCTTCTCTCTGATAAACAAAAATTTGCACATGAAAGGATAATTTATTCAGCAATGTGCGGCCTGTCTGCATTTCTGCACGTTTCTACGCACCTTTCCATTTGCTTTATCTATAATGTACTCTATAGTCACTAAAAAACAAGAAGATGGTAAATAATGCAGAGCATTAAATACCACAGCGATACGTTCTTTAGAGCGGCAACTGGAGCTCATGTAAATATTGGCGACAGCACAAATGCTCGTAGCTGGAATTAAAGAGACATCCAGGAGAGAATCATCCATCTCTATGGGGCAGATGTATAAAAAGTATTAGTTGTGGTGTCGCTGGCTAAAGGCTTTATGGACATGAACTTTGTTTTTGTGCATGTGCTAATTTTCATGGATCCGCGAGGAGGCTGTAGAGCTCAGAGCAGGTCCTATTCCTGCCTGTGGTTGTTATTTGTGCATCATTATCCCACCGGGGCCTGACTGCAGTTTTGGGGCAGCTGGATTCCCAGGGACCGAAGTGGCTGGCTGTAGTGCGGTCTAGCGCCAGGATTTTGTCATGGTGACTTGGTCCATAGAAACAAGCCTTGTCCATGCCTGTAAATACCAGTGGGGGATGGAAAAAGAGGGGGACGCCGCAATAGGGTTCCCCCTGGGGCAATCCTGAAGTATTTGTGTGGCAATGGATTCTCGCAAAAATGGTCAAATGGAGTCCCATGATGTTAGCGACAGGCCAGGGTTCACGCTTTGAAACAGCAATATTTAAAGGGAATATGTTGCCAGAAGTCTATATTTCAGTGAGCACAGGTTCCCATAGACACTGTAATGTAGATAGCAGACATGGTCTTATCATAACTTAGTGGTCTATAGTTGTTGTAATATTCACAGGTGAGTCCCATGATGTTAGCGGCAGGCCAGGGTTCATGCTTTGAAACAGCAATATTTAAAGGGAACCTGTCACCAGAAGTCTATATTTCGGTGGGGACAGGTTCCCGTAGACACAGTAATATGGATAGCAGACATGGTCTTATCATACCTTAGTGGTCTATAGTTGTTGTAATATTCACAGGTGAAGTTTACCTGGCACCCTGCCAGCAGGGCCTACTGAAATACAGAGGGAGGCTGCATTTGAACGGTAATGTGCACTTCCTAATTAGCATATTTATAACTACACTGATGATATAGAGACCACAGATTTAAGGTTTTTGGTCTGAGCACAGAACATATTTTTAATGTAATGTCTACGTTGAAACTGACAGACCTGTTTCAGCGTGGTTTCATCT
This sequence comes from Engystomops pustulosus, assembly GCF_040894005.1. NCBI lineage: Eukaryota > Metazoa > Chordata > Amphibia > Anura > Leptodactylidae > Engystomops > Engystomops pustulosus. The sequence goes on from NC_092412.1 coordinate 239,628,342, forward strand.
CTCCAGCACAGTGTAGGGAACTGCCTTGTCTGAGTTTGAGAGGCTATTGACTAGGCTCAGGGAGTATGAGCTCTCCTTAAGGAGACTTTACCAATTAAGATCTCCTTACAGGCATATGGAGACTTATAGCCATTGATGCTCCACTAGGAGATTCTGTGAAATATGCAAATAAGTTTTCCAGGATGGGACATAGAAAACCATGCCTCTTTTGCTACCTTTTAAGGCAGTCCCCTTACCATCAAGCATGACAAGTTGGAATCTTTCAGAACAGAGATTCCCAAAGACCAGGAAACCAGAAAGTAGATTCCTGCCTAGAGTCAGGGAGCTCTCCTTGAGGAGACTTTACCAATTAAGACCTCCTTGCAGGCATGTGGAGACTTATAGTCATTGATGCTTCACTAGGAGATTCTGTGAAATATACAAATTGGTTAGTATATTTTCACTGAGGGTGTGAATAAACAGGGTGGTAATGACGCAGCGGTCATGCAGCTATGATGGGGCCGGCCACATCATTTAAGGAATTGTGCCGATAATCCATAACAAAATTATTATTTAGTGACAGTTTCATGTACTGTTCACATGAAATTTGCCACTATATAATAATTTTGTTATGAATTATTGTCACAGTTTCTTAAATGATGCAGCCAACCGAATCACAACTGCATCAAGGAGGAGTCATGGTTCCACCATCTATTCGAACCCTGAATTTTCCATTTTTCAGGCACCAAATCCAAATCTGAATCTTTTCCGCTTGCTCTGGGCAAATTTTGTAAAATACAACTTGTCATTAATGGACATCTACCAACAGATTCAGTGTTGGCTCTGCCGTGATTCATTTTATGCACGCCCCTGGTCCTGCACGCCCCTGGTCCTGCACGTCCTCTGGTCATGCGTCCACCTGCTTGGCACCGTCGAGAGTGCGCAGAGAGTTGGTGACCTCAATGATCTTGCGATTGCACAATGATCACATTCCTTGGCAGTAGTGGACTATAATACAGGCGGTTTGGGCGGTAGCCCGGGGCCCAAGCCTTCTAAGGGGCAAATGAGCCAAAAATAGTTGCAAATAGATGAGAAAAAAGAAAGAATCCTTAATTAAATGACCCCCTCACAAAATGTCTCACAAAACTTCTCTTCCTCGATCATATCTTTACATATTTGAAGCATGGGGTTAGGGTTAGTTCAAAAATGGAACAGACATCTTTGAAACAGACGTATGTTCACTTCTAAATTCTGGGAGGTCTCTTCATTTTCCAGAATCTTCTGGACACTACAAAGGAAGCTGGCAAGTGTGTAATAGAAGGTTCTGTGATAACTATACAATACGCATGTAATATATAATAGTGATGCATCCCGGCCTCATATGGTTATTCATTCATAACCCGATACCTTGACGCTGCCGTAGTGAATTTTACAGATGGATCGTTGTTACTTTTTCCAGGAATGAAGTGACATTCTGGTAGAAGAAAGAGGAAGCTTGTACACGTCTAACGAGCTGCGAGACGGAAATCTGGGGAGGATGCGGTCGCTGTTTGCGATACGGAAAAGAGAATCTGCTTTAACAATTCTCACGTCAGGTTCAGTGAGAAGGAAGCGGAGGATTCGTCTTTCCACTTACACTTCATGTTAGCCAAATATATGGTTCCAGAGGCCAGAGAGCAGCGCGGCTACGCTCCACGACAGACTCATCCATATATTGAAGGGAAGAAACCAATGAGTCAGGAAGGATTTGTTTGCTTAATGAGACTCCTCTTTACTTTAGGAGATTTTTTTTAGATCATCTAAATCAATAGAACTGGTTAACGGAAATATATCTATTGGTCAATATCTATATAGAGCCAATATATCCTATACAGCATGATGGAGAATGCTTAATCATTCCTGAACCAGAGGAGCTTACAATCTTAATACTATTTATTATAGGATTAGATGTTCAGGTAGATATTTCAGTCTATCTCTTTGACTGTATTACATAGACAAAGGGCAGACGCCAGCACTGGGCAAACCCGGGCAAGTACCGGGCCCCTGGGCTGCTAGGGGGGCCCACATAAGGCTGTACATAAGGAATCCATAAAGGGGCTTTATATAAAATAACCATGAGGGGGGCTGCATATAAAACAATCCATGTCCAAGCTCTTTCCAAGCTCTATTAAGTAACCGAGATCCGATTGGAATGAAGGATCTGAGGATTTCATTACCTCCTCATACAGGTACAGCTAATTTATCACCTATACCTTCAAAGCACGACTTTGATAGCTTTGACCCCTTCACTAACGGGGTAGGTTGGTTCTATTTTGACACAAACTATTTGGTCTCTTCACCTGAAAAATATGTATACATATATATTTCTTTTGTTCATTCTTCACATCCAGACATTACACTCCTCCATTTTCCCCAAAAGAGCCTAAAAACGCCGGGTCAGTGGGGCAGATTTATCAAGCAGTCTGAAAGTCAGAATATTTCCAATTGCCCATGGCAACCAATCACAGCTCCCCTTTAAAATACTCATGAGAACTGGTGAAATGAAAGCTGAGCTGTGATTGGTTGCCATGGGCAACTGGAAATATTCTGACTTTCAGACTGCTTGATAAATCTGCCCCAGTATCTCTATACTATGCATCAAATAGAGTATGCACGATTATTATATTCATTATTTCCTTTATAATATATGAACTATGAAATGTAACAATATCATTATTTTTTCGGCCATACTGTTCACTATTTATTAACTGAAAGTGGTACTTATATTTATATAGAAATGACTTCGGTCTATGATGAAGTTGTACTTGGTCTATTTTACATATATTCCTGGACCAATTTTTTTAGTATTCTTTTTTCTTTTTATTAACACTGTGTCATCACATGGACCTGAAGAAGGGAGCCGTACCCCCCAAAACGCGTCGTCCGTTTACCAATATTCCTGAAATAAACAATTGTCACTGTTGAGAAGCGCGGTTTAACGTCCTGTTTTTTACCTCCATTGATTGATATTTTTTTATCCCGGCATATCACACATTCCAGGACACAGGACACATGGCAATATCATACCTTACCACCATCACCTGGAACATTGGACTTATAGTACTTCCTAATATGTTTTGTATGGAGCCTTGTTGTGCTGTGTTGTTTTTTTCTTTTATTTTGTATAAAATAATCCATGACAGGGCTGTTTGGGATGATAAACTATGGAATATTTTAGAAAACAGGAGACTGTTGTAGTCTCTGAATTTTTAATGCAGCCACGTGAGTTCACTCCAAAGGGGCCCACTGAGGTTCTGTTGCCCAGGGGCCTACTGAAATCTGGAGACGACCCTGCATAGACAAATCAATTGATTTGAAAGAGAAATGTAATACTTAATTTCACCTGTGGGGGCGCTGCAGGGATATTGAACATTTACTACCAGTTTCCACCATAGATTAGAGTGGATGACTGAAGCAGTAGGGCAGTTTATTATTGGCTTATTGTTACAGGGTTCAAAGTTAATACACAAATAGGTTTTCCAGGATGGGACAAGGAAAGTATTGCCTTTTGCTACCTTTTAAGGCAGTCCCCTTACCATCAAGCATCATTTTCAGGCATGATGTAGGATTATAGCTGTTAAGGAGGTCGCACTGGTTTCGGACGCCATCTTGACTACTGTCCGCCATCTTAGATACAGCGGCCACCTTGGGGGGGGGGGGGGGTATGCTTCCCTTTTAGAACCTATAGAGTTAAATGTTTTAATTCAGCTATTTTTCTCATTTAAACTGTTGTTTGCCTTTTCACAATATCCTTGGCATTTCTTACTGTCCTTCGGGCCTCTGTATTCTTGTTATTTATTTTGGTTATGAAGAAGCTTCTAGGAGCCATTGTGTAGATAAGCATGGCTGTAAACAAGGCCTAGTCATTTTTCCCAGAATGTGCTGGTACAAAAACATAATGGCCAATAGAATCTAAGTCCTTATCTCCATTCATACAACACCCCTTTGATGACTCTTCTGTCTGATATATATTATGCATTTTGATTATTAAAGAGGGGAAGATCTTGACTAAGAGATTGACATGTCTTGGTCTCTATGTTCAATCAAGGGTTAATTAGGACTCACCTTACAAAAGTCAAGAGGGCTGTTGGGGCCCTGCATAAAAATCCCTAACAATATTTGGCGTCCCTGGGTGGGCTTAGGAGTAAACAACAACAACACCAAGACAGCCTCCGTGAAGTGTCCCCGCCGGCTTGGTGAACAGAACTGACCAGAGAGCTCTCAGGGTAAGCTGTTTTTTCTTGTCTACCTTGATATGTCACTTCTGGTTCACTGGTTGGACGGACCGGGTAAGACTGTCTCTGTGTTATGTATTTGCCACTGTTGTTCACTGTAACCTAAGCTCATAGTTTTTGGCAAAGAACCACTTTGTAAGGTGATGGACAGAGACTGGACAGAGACGGATGGTCAGACAGTCTGTGATGTTAGCTGAAGCTGTGGGACGGGAAAGAGTAACACTTAGAGGTCCACACTGCTAAAGTAGGAGATACTTTGTTGTGATTGTCAGATTATCATAGTGTCTATAGTACTGTTTGACTAGTGTCAATAAGGTTGCCCATAGAGGTAGAGAGCTCAATTTGTGCACGTGCAGCGGAGACCCACTCTGATCAAGTGTGCGTTTAGCTTCATTTTGGAGTCTGAACGACTTTGTGGATGACTGTAAGAACTAGTAGTGACTTGGTAAAGAGTCAGTAAGAGAGTTGACTTGGTAAAGAGTCAATGAGAGAGTAGTTCAGTAAAGAGAGTTGATTTGGTAAAGAGTCAATAAGGGAGACTTGGTAAAGAGTCCTCTGTGGAAGTCTGGTATCTAGTTTCTTTGGGGTCGGTCACACAAGGTGTCGGATTCGTTGTATCTGTGGGGGACAGGTTTGGCAGTGTTGCAGTTGTAGACATTTGTGATGGGAAGTAAGCAAAGTAAAGTAAGCCAAGGGTGCGGACCTAGAAAAGCTACTCAGATTGTGTCCCACAATGAGGGGAAAGACGCACAGAGACAGAAGGTTGTTGAGTTAAGTAGAACTGATGGAAAAGTGCAAGTTGACATGATCGGACATAAGGGCTGGTAGTTTTGAAGTAAAAAGTATTGAAGGTTTGAAGGTTTTGGGATGTGTCAGATGATCTGATGATTGTACAAGTGAGAAAACTTTGCAAACAGACACTTAGAGACTCTGACTGACGGACGGACCAGGACAGAGTGACAGGGATCCTTCAGAGTGCCGTTTAAGAAAGAGACAGGCGATAAGGGACATTTCAAAGTTTTTGATGTGGAAAGAATTTGAGAAAAAGAGATTTTATTATATTTTCCTTGGAGTGAAAAATGGCCCCTGTAATGCAGACTCCACCCCTGTATCTGGTGGTTAGAGAAGATGACACGCCCTACCATTCTTCAGTGGCGCCCATCTTAAGACAGTTTATTTCTCAGTGGCGGCCATTTTAAGTTATATTCCCTTCAAGTCGATGAAAGTTGATTGCTGTTGGCAGCCATAAAAGCTGTTGTGGGGCTCTGTAGGATAACAGCTGACCATGCTTGGGGCATCTGCTAGGGGTCTTGGAGTGAGGGATGGAGGTTGTTTGAGTATTATTCAAATTTATTGATCCCGACAATTAGAGAAAAATTACTATGAAAAAGTGTTACAATGTCTCCGGTACCTGCTTTCTGGCATTAAAGGGGTTAACAAAAGGGTGGGGGCTGTTGGAGCTGCGTTTTGTTTTGTAAAGGACTGACATGTAAGTCTAAGGCTTTGCCTGAATGCTGTGTCTTTCTTATCTACGAGAGAGACGATAGTGACCTTGATGTTCACAGAAAACTGAATTTCTCCATATTGAGTTGCTTGGAATCTGTGTTCTGTTATCTCGTGGTTTACAGGCTAGTGAGAACATTTACATTTGGGAGGGGTAGATCGCTGCGTTTAGACTTCTCCCTGACAATCTAAAAAAGACTTGAAGGAATTTATTTGATTGTGGAACAAGAATACAGTATGATGTGATGTCCTCCTGTGTACCCCATGAACAGACTAAGCAAGAACGAGCCCCCCAACTGTATTACAGAACCTATGACTGACTTTTGTTCCTTTTTGATTAAAAACCATCTTAAGTGTACCTGGATTTTATTGAGACGTTGGAGTCTGGACAGAACTTTATAGGTAGCACAGAACACTGGACTGGAGATGTGGTGGAGGGACTCTGACATTGACATACAGAGGGAATAGAGGATGTTTCACAGACCACGCCGAAGTGAGATTGACAACATCTCCGGAAGTCTCAACCGGCCAACCCAAGTGGGCGTTGCGGGGAGGAGACATTACTGTAGTGAGTGGCGGAGACGGCCCCCACAGGGCAAGACAAGGGGGGTGGTTACGGACAAGGATGTTAGCGAGAACAGTCCCCCTTCTGAACAGCCCCCCAAACAGAGTTATCGCCTTTCATTGTAGAACTCTCCTCTGCTAGTCCGATGATGATTTTAGCCCATTCCCGGTCAAGAAAAGACTCAGAAAGAACAGCCGGATACATGTAGGATGGTCCATGATCTCTAAGCTGCCAATGAGTGCACTGAAGCCCAGTGGTCCCTAGCCCAAACTGGCAGCAGTCCCTGAGAGTGACATATTATTCACTGTTATTGATTTGGCAAATGTTTTCCTCTCTGTGACCCTGCATGAAGATTGCCAGTACCTATTTGCATTTACCAGTTCAGTATTCCAGTATACCTGATGTAGATTCCCACAAGGGGGGGGGGGTAAAACTCACCCAGCCAATACCCCACGGCCCTACAGGGAATAGACTGGCAGACTGCCCCTTACTGGATGTTCTCCTTTTCAGTATGCGGATGACCTACTGTTTTGTTTGCCAGGATGCATTTATTGACCTTATGTGTTTTCTGTTCCAGAAGGGTTGCAAAGTTCCCAGAGACAAACTCCGGTACTGCCAGGAGAAGGTGGTCTTCCTAGGCCACTGCTCCTCAGCCACAGGCAGATACCTGACAGAGGGAAGAAAGCTGGCAGTCCAGAATATGCCCCTGCCCTGAGGCCCTAAGCCTCTTCACATGTTTCTAGCACTGGCCAGCTCCTGCAAGCCTGGGATAAGGTCTGCTACCTCCAGCCCAATGCTGCCCCTTTCTGACTGAATTGCCTCTTCCCCATTTGCCCTTAGTCAGGAGGCAATTGATGCATTCCATAGCCCTAAGCTGGCAAATCCTGTCTGCCCCGGCCCTAGGCACATGCCACTGAACCAGACCTTTTATTTTATTTTGCACGGAGTATCTAGGAGACAGGTGTCTTAGCCCAGGAACGTGGTGGCCTTGCCAGTGGCCCACTATTAGGCCCGGTTAGACTCAGTCGTGAGGGGAGACCCTCATGTGTCAGTAGCTGCAGCCAGTAATCTGCTCAGCAAGGCCAGTGAGTTGATCCTAAGAGACCCTAGATCACTCAGTTACAGTGCGAACCCCACATACCTTGCACAGTGTCCTCACCCAAGTACAGCCCAAGCATCTGAGCCAAGGCCAGACAGCTCAGACTCCAGTGTGCACTCCTGATGCCCCAGGACACACTGATAAGGTGCACAGCTCTGAATCCTGCCGTTCTGTTACCAGTCTTCCAGGATTCAGAGGGGGGGAGAGAAGGGTGATTAACCCAGATGTTGAGTTTTTTCTCATAGATGGCTCCAGGTCTGCAGGAGAAGACAGACGGTTCTACACTGGATATACAGTGGTCAGTGGCGCACATGAGGTAGTACAAGCAGAACCACTCCCTCCACACAGGTCAGCGCAGGAGGTGAAGTGACGGCACTCAGGGAAGCGCTACAGCTGGTGGAAGGTAAAAGGGCAAACATCTATACTAAAGGTATAGTTTTGAGGTCTAAACATGACTATGAACCCTTATGGAAGGCTAAAGCTTTCCTCACCTCTGCAGGGACCCCCGATAAGCATGGCACGCTGGTTAAAGAGCTCATGGATGCTCTCTTACTTCCATAAGAGGTGAGGATAATAAAAGTAAAAGCACACACAATTTGGTAACTCCACAAGCCAAGGGCAAGGATGTGGATGACGGGATGGCGAAGGCAGCTGCGCAGATGGAGCCCAGAGACTGTCCTGAAGTCTCAGCGGTGAGTTCTGAGCTAAAAGTTTGATACACAGGTGTTCCAGTCCCTGGTGGCCCGAGTGTCATCAGAAGTGAAGGAAGTGTGGAGGAAAGCTGGAGCCCAGATGCCGATGGGACCTGGATGCTGGGAGAGAGGGTGTGCCTGCCCAGAGCCCTGCACCCGACAGTAAGTCAAGTAGCCCACGGACACACACACATATTCCAAATGGCCATGCTAGTGCACATAAACCACCAGTGGTTTGCCCCGGGCATTACTACCCCTGTCACTAGAGTAGTGAAAGCCTGTATAGTCTGTGCCCGCCACAGCCGGGTAAGGTGGTAAAGACCCCACAGAAGGTGACACCCAAGCTGCTGTATCCCTTCCAGAGACTGCAGATGGATTTTATCCAGCTACCAAAAAGTGGTACGTAGGAGTACGTGCTTGTGTGCATTGATCTCTTTCCAGGGTGGCCAGAAGCTTCTCCCATGACCAAGGCTACTGCCAGAGCTGCAGACAAGAAGTTGGTGAGTGAGATTTTTTCTGCAGGTTTGGACTTCCAGAGACCATAGAGTCCGGTCGCAGAACCCACTTCACTGGACAGGTAAAGACCTGAAACCTTGTCCCTCCTGGGTCTAGAACAGGCCCTGAACACCCCTCAGCATCCCCAAGTTAGTGGTGGGATTGAAAGACTAAACTGCACTCTTAAGTTAGAGAGCCAGGAGGCCATGGAAGAAACAGGGAAACCATGGTGCGAGGGCTTTCCTGCTGCCCACTACTCAGTTAGGACCACACCCAACAGAAAGATGGGATTGTCCCCTTTGAAGTACTTTTTGGCTGTGCACCCAGGCTAGGCCCCTACTTCCCACAGACCCTGCAGCTGATGGCAGGAAACCAGGTGGAACACGCCATACAGTTGAGCCAGGCCTTGAAAAAGGTCGGCAAAAGTGTTTCTGATTCCTTTTTCAGATCCAGACAGAGACCTCAGGACGCATAACCTGAAGCCTGGAGACAACGGGTGGTAAAGAGACCAGAGAGGGAGTCTGGAGCCTCGCTACGACGGTCCTTTCCAAGTCCTGCTGACCAGTGCCACGTCTTTGAAGCTAGAGGGAAGTCAGCACGCTTCCACGCTTTCTATTCCATGCTTACTTATTCTTCTTGCTAGCTGGTCTCTTCTGACTGACTGTATGCTCAGGGACACCCCAACCATGACTATCACTGTATCTATAGGGGTGACCAGGATGCCCCCAGGGTAGGAGACTTTACCTACGGTTGGTGCAACAAGACAATGACCTTCTTTAACATTGACAGCAGAGGTGGCCCTGTATTAGCAGTGTCTGATGTGTACTGGATTTGTGGGGATAGGAGAGTCAGGTCAGGCCTAGAGGCTGGGAAGGTGAGTGTACTGTGATAACACTTGTGTATTCCTTCCTCGTGATCCCCAGGGATAAGGTTGATCAGACACATAAGAAAAGGTAGAGAATCCCAAAGGATTCTGGAGGTCTGAGAGAAGCACCTAGATGACAACGTTTATATGGATACAGTGGGAGCACCAAGGGGGGTCCCAGATGAGTACAAGGCCCACAATCAGATATGGGCAGGTATAGAGTCCATTATTCCCCAGAGAGCTATGAGCAAAGATGTTGATTGGATTGGGTTAACTATTTTTATTGTAATCAACAGAGATTTGTGAATTATATCCGAGATGCTTCCCAGAACCGCATGGCTTTGGACATGATCCTTGCTGAGAAGGGAGGAGTCTGTAAGATGGTGGGAGTGGCTTGTCGCATATACATCCCAGATGACATCGCCCCTATGGATCCATTACCCATGCTCGTGAAAAGATTGAAGGACTGTCCAGGGACCTCAAGAGAAACTCTGGGGTGGACACTTTGTCCTTCACTTTGTGGTTGGGGGATTGGAAGGGTTTCCTTTAAGTGGGGGTAATATTGGGGATTGTGATTTTGCTCTTGTCACTTATTGCGCGTTGTGTAGTCCCCCTCATCAAGTCCACCATGTCCCAGATGGCCGTCCAAGCGGTAAGAACCACGACAGGAGAAGTGCCCGGAGCGGAGGATGATTCTGCCTGTTTACAAACCTATGGACTATGGGAACTCAGTGATGTGATTTGAGTATGCAGGCCTGTAACCCCTGAGTGACTGGCCTCCAGGGGATCTGGTGAAGAGTTAACAAGTCCAGCAGGTACGGGCTTAGCCTACCTGTGGGTACCTGGAGCTTGAGGAGGTCGCTCAGGATGGAGTTACAGGCCAGCAAAGCTCAAAGGGGGGAATTGTTAAGGAGGTCGCACTGGTTTCGGACGCCATCTTGACTACTGTCCGCCATCTTAGATACAGCGGCCACCTTGGGGGGGGGGGTATGCTTCCCTTTTAGAACCTATAGAGTTAAATGTTTTAATTCAGCTATTTTTCTCATTTAAACTGTTGTTTGCCTTTTCACAATATCCTTGGCATTTCTTACTGTCCTTCGGGCCTCTGTATTCTTGTTATTTATTTTGGTTATGAAGAAGCTTCTAGGAGCCATTGTGTAGATAAGCATGGCTGTAAACAAGGTCTAGTCATTTTTCCCAGAATGTGCTGGTACAAAAACATAATGGCCAATAGAATCTAAGTCCTTATCTCCATTCATACAACACCCCTTTGATGACTCTTCTGTCTGATATATATTATGCATTTTGATTATTAAAGAGGGGAAGATCTTGACTAAGAGATTGACATGTCTTGGTCTCTATGTTCAATCAAGGGTTAATTAGGACTCACCTTACAAAAGTCAAGAGGGCTGTTGGGGCCCTGCATAAAAATCCCTAACAATAGCAAAATTAGTTTATAAATAGATTCCCATCTGTAGACAGACCTGTTTCAATGCGGTTTTACCTCTTTAGCACAGTGTAGGGAACTGGTTTGGCTGAGTAAGAGGCTATTCACTAGGCTCAGGGAGTATGAACTCTCCTTAAGGAGACTTTACCAATTAAGGCCACCTTGCAGGCTTGTAGAGACTTATAGCTATTGATGCTCCACTAGGAGATTCTGTAAAATATGCAGATACATTTTCCAGGATGAGACATAGAAAACCCATGCCTCTTTTGCTACCTTTTAAGGCAGTGCCCTCACCATCAAGCATCATTTTCAGGCATGATGTAGGATTATAGCAAAACCAGTATATCGATTAGAGATGAAACTAATTCCCAACTGTAGACAAACCAATGTGGTTTCACCTCTTTACAACAGTGCAGAGAACTGGTTTGGCTGAGTATTCACTAGGCTCAGGGAGTATGAGCTCTCCTTAAAGGAAACCTACCACTTTAAAATGACCCCTCTGACCCACAAATACCTTAAGCTAGCTCAGGATGAGCTGATGCCGGACCATATTTTCAATTAAACCAGAAACCGCTGTATTTGTAGAAACATTATTTTCTTGTGGTAGTAAAATCTCTCTTCGGCGCTTCTATAAGCGTCATACAGCGCGCACCCCGGACCCTGCTCCGCGATCACGCTGTCGTCAGCGCCGCTCCCGTCACTAATTTTGCTGTGCCCGAGAGCCGGTGACGTCACCGAGCTCTCGGGCACACTAGCGCATGCGCACCACCTCCTCCTGGCGCGTCGCGGCCGGATCCCATTGCGCATGGGCGAAGTATAGCGGCGAGCATAGTGGAGGTGGTCTTCTCGGTCTTCTCTCCGAAGCCTCGCGATACTACGAGGCTTCGGGACTTCGCCCATGCGCAATGGGATCCGGCCGCGACGCGCCGGGAGGAGGTGGTGCGCATGCGCTAGTGTGCCCGAGAGCTCGGTGACGTCACCGGCTCTCGGGCACAGCAAAATTAGTGACGGGAGCGGCGCTGACGACAGCGTGATCGCGGAGCAGGGTCCGGGGTGCGCGCTGTATGACGCTTATAGAAGCGCCGAAGAGAGATTTTACTACCACAAGAAAATAATGTTTCTACAAATACAGCGGTTTCTGGTTTAATTGAAAATATGGTCCGGCATCAGCTCATCCTGAGCTAGCTTAAGGTATTTGTGGGTCAGAGGGGTCATTTTAAAGTGGTAGGTTTCCTTTAAGTCCCCTTACCATCAAGCATGACAAGTTGGAATCTTTCAGAAAAGAGATTCCCAAAGGAATCAGGAAACCAGAAAGTAGATTCCTAATTTCCTTTTTAAGTGTGGGTCTACAAGGCGGTATGAAGGTTTTTCACAAAAAAATGGTAAATCAGTAAAGGTAAACCATGGAAGTCCAACGGAAACTGGAGGGAAATACAACTCATGTTAGATGGAGCATGCACTCAATTACAGTTAAAACTTGGGGGCAGGGCTTAGTGAAAGGTCTCAATTAGGCCTCTCCAGGACCCAGGCCCAGTATTACTTTGTATTACTTTGGTTAGGGTCAGAACCCAATAATATAATGATACTTAATGTTGTGTGATGTATGGCCTAGGGCAGGCCACACAGATGTACTAGAAAATAGGGGGCCACATGTATCACTCGTTTTTTCTGTTGTTTTTGCGCCTTTTCATTCAGGCGCACCGTTTTTGCGCCATTTTTGCGATTAAACGCCAAACTAGCCGCGCAGCAAAAATAACCAGCTTTCCCTCATCTATCTTACCAATCCAGATGTTTTGCTGTGCCTAATGATATTCATCACTTGCAACGTTTTCATTTTGCCGCAAAAACGGGCGCAAAAACACTCCAGCCCGAAGGTGGCGTTATCTGAGATGAAAGCACTGAGCCCCTGTGCAGAACAGCTCATTTCTAGCAGCAGAGCTCAGCCAGACACTGGAACAGATAATAGATACATTAGATACACTGCAGACAGGAGCTGCAGACTCTATTTACAGTTCATCACCTTCTATTTACAAAACATTCTGCAAACTCCTGAGCTCAGAGCAAGACAGGAGAGAACTTTGCAGAAGTTTGCAGAATGTTGCAGATACGACATACAAGTGTCCCCCACGTAATTCTGCACAGTATCACCCCTGTATCTGCGGGGGATACTGTGCAGAATTACAGGGGTGCAGCAGGAGATCAGCACTGGGGGATCCCCTCCAGGAGAAGCCTCTGCTGAGGAGGTCACTGGGTGCTGGGTGTCACACACCTGGGTGCAGCTGTGAGTGTTATCTTCATTCTGGGCTGTGGGAGAAGCAGAGAGGAGCTTGTAGCAGGATCACATGTAAGTGCCCGAATCTAACATTGCGCCAAAACTGCGCCAAAATTGTGCCAAAACTGTTTTAAAGTAAAATGATTAATAAGAGGCAGAAAATATACTTATCACAGATGGTTGTAGCTTGTGATAATTCTGGCAAAACAGTGCGCCAGAATTTAGGTGCAACTACTACACTTAGGCGCACAAAAGTGATAAATGTGGCCCATAGATTTTTATTTAGTCTTGAAGAACATAGCAGGTACCATCTGTTACTTATGACAGGGGGCTCCAAAATATAATCAAGATCTCATTCTGTGAACTCTCAATACCCTCATAAGACTACGGAAAGAACTTGTCTACATCAAGCCCCCTCGCTTTGTGAACCATCATAACACACAATTGTTTGATAATAAGTGGAGAAGATGTATCTACCATAGCCATAAACTGAGAGAACGTACAATACATGAACTTTTTGTAAAAAAAAAAACCTGTTTTGACTTGGATTCCATCTGGAATTTGTCTTAAGTGTTTCCAAAACCAGACGAGACATATCTTAATTACGACTGATTTGTGAACTTCCTCCCATGTCCTAACCACCTAGACTTCATCTATATGATGTTCTGTCCATGGGATCTCCACCTTCACCTCTGTTTGACTTTATGTCTGTCACCATCTGGTCCTATTCCTCATCTTCTGTAGTCTGATACAGTCCTGGACCTTGGTTAGTCATGTTCCTCATCTTCCGTAGTCTGATACAGTTCTTGACCTTGTTATTTGACAGTATTGGTATTTTCCATTTTACTTTGACTACATTGTCTCCGATTCCTGAAGTAACATCTCAGTCATCTCCTGTAAGCCCTCAGGGTCCTCGAGTACTTGGGAACTCCCTATGGAAACACATAATACATCAGATGGAGAAGAACGTGTTGGTCTTCACCTCTTACTGTTTAGTTCTCTCCTGGAATGACATGTAGCAGTTTTGGAGATTTCTGTGTAATAGCTCCAGGCAGAGGTCTCATTACTTCTCCCAATAGTTTCTAAACATTAGTGACCGTTCCTGTAACTGATACGAGGGATTGTCCATGAATCTTCTCACTAATGTTTTATTGTTCTTTTAGGAGGAATCATTTTCTTAAAAGCATTGGTTCTTTAGAGATGGGCACTCACTGCTCCTAATTATATGCTTCTCTTTCATGTTTCTTCCTAATAACTGAGACGTTGTCTCCTCCATTTACATGTTACAAACACTATTACAAGAGAAGGAACTCCTACACTGAAATGTTGTGCAAAAAAACATAAATTAAAGGGAAACAGTCACATTGTATACCCATCTGCAGGCAACATGTAATAGCGCAGGAAGGGCTGAGAAGATTGTACATAGTATCCTATCTGTAGGCAGCATGTTATAGAGCAGGAGGAGCTGAACAGATTCTACATAGTGTCCTATCTGCAGGCAGCATGTTATAGAGCAGGAAGGGCTGAGAAGATTGTACATAATGTGCTATCTGCAGGCAACATGTAATAGCGCAGGAGGGGCTGAGAAGATTGCACATAGTGTCCTATCTGCAGGCAGCATGTTATAGATCAGGAGGTGCTGAGTACATTGTACATAGGGTCCTATCTGCAGGCAACATGTAATAGCGCAGGAAGGGCTGAGAAGATTGTACATAGTGTGCTATCTGCAGGCAGCATGTTATAGAGCAGGAGGAGCTGAACAGATTGTACATAGTGTCCTATCTGCAGGCAGCATGTTATAGAGCAGGAGGAGCTGAACAGATTGTACATAGTGTCCTATCTGCAGGCAGCATGTTATAGATCAGGAGGTGCTGAGTACATTGTACATAGGGTCCTATCTGCAGGCAGCATGTAATAGCGCAGGAAGGGCTGAGAAGATTGTGCATAGTGTGCTATCTGCAGGCAGCTTGTTAAAAAGCAGGAGGAGCTGAGCATATTGTACATAGTATCCTATCTGCAGGTAGCATATTATAGAGCAGGAGGAGCTTAGGAGCATAGCATACTGTACAATGTGTCCTATCAGCAGGTAGCATGTTATAGAGCAGGAGGAGCTGAGCATATTGTACATAGTGTCCTATCTGCAGGTAGCATATTATAGAGCAGGAGGAGCTTAGGAGCTTAGCATACTGTACATAGTGTCCTATCTGCAGGTAGCATGTTATAGAGCAGGAGAAGCTTAGGAGCTTAGCATATTGTATATTGTGTCCTATCTGCAGGTAGAAGTTAAAGAGCAGCAAAAGCTTAGCAGGTTGTACTTAGTGTCCTATCTGCAATCAGAACGTTATAGAACAGGAGGAGCTGAGGAGATTTTATACAGCTTCCTATTTGCAGGCAGAATTGTATAGAGCAGGTGAAGCTGAGCAGATTGAACATAGTGGGGTGGATGTACCATATGCAGGTGCATAAGCCCCTCCAAGCCCACTTGGCGAAGAGCTGATGCAAGTTGGGAAATAGGTGCAACTGCTGGCCGTGCACCAGAAATTGCACCTATTTCAGGGTTTGTATGCCAAAAAACTGTCCCCAAGTCCTGATAAATCCCTTCAGTGCCTTATATTTTTACACATATTTTTTTTGTATCAATTGCGTGTGACATCACATGACCAGGGATATAACATGCCGTGCATCTGTGTGACATCACATGACCAGGGATATAACATGCCGTGCATCTGTGTGACATCACATGACCTTGCATATAATGAGCCGTGCTCCTGTGTGACATCACATGACCGGGGATATAACAAGCCGTGCATCTGTGTGACATCACATGACCGGGGATATAACAAACCCTTTGTGACATCACATGACCAAGGATATAACAAGCCGTGCTCCTGTGTGACATCACATGCTCGGGGATATAACGAGCCGTGCTCCTGTGTGACATCACATGACCGGGGATATAATGAGCCGTGCACCTGTGTGACATCACATGACCGGGGATATAATGAGCCATGCACCTGTGTGACATCACATGACCGGGGATATAACGAGCCGTGCACCTGTGTGACATCACATGACCGTGGATATAACGAGCCGTGCACCTGTGTGACATCACATGACCAGGAACCATTTTTTATCAACAGTAAGTAAACATTAAAGCTTTCTATAGATTGACAGCAAGCAGAGATCTAGAGAACTGTGAGGAATACAGAAAGTAAATCAGAAAATTGTATTTTTCAGCACATGAACAATATTAATTATTAGCTGAAAGTGGAGAAGCCCTTTAACTTTTCAAAAACGGGTTTTCTAAACCAGACAGCCCCCTTAGGTTACACCGGCCGATACACAGGTGGGAACAGCATTATTACAACACAAAGTCCTGCAAGACACACTGAGGACTCACATAGGACATGTATGCTCTGCCACGGCTCGGCTCGTCTAGGAGGTGCACTTATCTCATTTATTTTAATTGCTTAATCAGTGAAGAATATTCACAAGGGCTTGAAAATGAGTCTGTTCAATCGGTGTTAAGTTCTCCATCTAATTAGGGACACATTTATGAAAATGCGAAAGGTCTGAAGAAATAATGACAGCATCTAATGGAGAGACTTGGAGCGATAGAGCACGATCCCGTTATCAAATCCCATCTGATTGAGAAACCTTGGCTGGGTGAGCAGAATGGAGAAGAGCGATGAGTGACGGGGCTGACATGATGTGAACTCATCTTACTTAAAAGTGTAACTATTCCTTTTTTTTTCACTCTAGGGGGGGTCACCATTTCTATATATACTAAAAGGAAATCCATCCTGATAAACCAGGGACACTTACTCATAGATCCAAGCACCATTCCTCGGGTAACCTTCTTATATTTGTTATCCATTGCCTCCTTCCATCTAAAATCAACTTTAAAAATTATGCTAATGAGCTTGCGTGGTTATCCTAGCCCATTGGTGGCAAACCTATGGCACGGGTGCCAGAGGCGGCACTCAGAGCCCTTTCTGTGGGCACCCGGACCATCACCCCAGCACCAGACAGGACTCAAAGAATCTCCCTGCAGTTCCAAGCAACTTAAAAGGTGTTGCTTTCAGTCATATTTTGATACTTACTTCGGTACTTGGGACTGTAGGAAGAGGGAGAATGAGTAAACAGGGCCGGATTATCTTTGGAGGACCTCCTGCTGGCCCCACGATTCTCTGTACAGAGGGACACTGGAAAGAAGCTAAAATGATGAAAATGTTCCATCTTTCTATTGTGTTGCTGTCTTCAGGAGGCAAATATGATTAAAAGTTGTTTAACAGGGAGCAATAAGTTACTGCTTTCATTTTTGGTTGGCACCTCGTGATAAATAAGGGGGGTTTCGGGTTGCAGTTTGGGCACTCAGCCGCTAAAAGGTTCGCCATCACCGCCCTAGCCCCTCTGTGATTTGGCTTTACACTGTCTCAACCTCCCCCCTGCTGCCTGAGAATACAGCAGGAAGTGCTGATTGCTCAAGTGCTAAGGGAGTAGGGAGAAGGAGAGACAGTGTAACAGTCTGTAAAGCCATATCACAGAGGGGCTAGGGTTGCCCCTCAGGCTCATAAGCATAATTTTTAAAGTTGCTTTTAGAAAGAAGGAGGCCATGGATAACAAATATAAGAAGATTGTATTTAAAGAAATGGGGCAACAATATATCATAAGGGAGTTCAGTCACACATCCAAAAAGTAGTGATGCAAAACCAAAGAAAAAGGAGATGTGTATAGATGACACAAAATAAACTTTATTGTTATATACATTAAAACATACTAAAAACCCAAAAGAATGGGTACATACCACATGTTTTCCCCAGAAGAACCACATATATGGGTGGTCAAGCCACCATACAAAACAACAATGAAGGTAAGTAGAAATGGAGGAGTACACAGGAAATATATATGTAGATATAGGACCACAAGAATATATTAATAAACCATAGTAGCCTCAAATGGAATCGGTAAAAGGCTAGGTCCAAGGTGTGTGAATCACGAAAAGGTAAAGTGCAGCGCTACATTACCAGGTAGTGAGGTTCAGTCTGGGAGAAAGGAAGACGCCCCACGCGTATCGCCCGGCTCGGCGGGCTTCGTCAGGGGATAACAACATAGTGCATGAGATATGTTTAAATACCCTGGCCGCTCCGTCGCGGCACAACCCACTTCCGCTCCGTAATGATGTCACTTCCGGTATTATACCTCACGGAACGAAAAAACCTGGCCGTGCGTTCCAAACAGCCGGATGTAAGTAAATAGTAAATGGAGCTAGCGTTTCAGCATAATTGGAGGATTAAAGTACACATTCGCGAGCGAACTTAGATAAAATAGCGTGTATATGCTTAAAAATAAAGCCTACCATTGGACCCATCGTGGCAATGGTCGACGCTTTTATTCCAAAACTACACGAAGCAAACCAGCGACTGATCCCGAGATGTGTGATTCACAATCTACGGACCTGAGTGAGTCTGACTCATCCCAAGAGGATTCTACGGCTAGACAACAGAACAACAAAAAACGCGGCCCGAGACATCGTGACTGGTCGCCTAACTACAAACGGGATAAACCGACTCGGAGCAGGAAACCCACAAATGGAGGTAATACTTGTGACCTTCAGATTATCAATCTGTCCACGTACCAGCTAAATGCTACTGAGGTTTCTGTACTTAGGAGGGGTTTATCATTCTCACCCATGAATCGTTTGGACAAGTTCGTTCTAACAAAAGATTTGTATTTGTTCTGTAGGCAATTAGCCTTCAAACTGTTATATCATCAACCATCTCTTTTGGATTCCTTTCCACTTGAAGACAGACAGGTCCTCAGAGATCTTCTGGACCTACTTGAGGAGACCCCGACCGAACAAGGTAGGAGAAAGTTTACTCTTCGTACACCATCTCATAACACACCTAGTTTTAGGATGTTCCCTGCCTTACAGATCTTTTATGAGACTACTCTACAAGACATTAGGGCACTCAAATCAGACAACAACAAGATGGAAAATCTATCCAAATTAGAACGCACTGCCCTTAATAACCTTAAACGGAATCAGTCCTTCCTGATTAAGGAAGCGGACAAAGGGGGGAATATTGTCATCTGGCCCCTTGATTTGTACCTAGAGGAGGCAAAGAGACAGTTGGGCAATACTCAATTCTATGTCGTTCTACCCTCAGATCCCACCTCTATCTTCAAAGGAAAGATTGATCGATTATTGGCAGCAGCTCTTAGAGTGGGTATCCTGAATAAGAGTGAAGCACAATTTCTCACAACAGATAAACCTACAACACCGACCTTCTATATGTTACCGAAGGTACACAAATCTACAGTGAAGCCTCCAGGGCGTCCGATTGTCTCGGGGATTGGGGGGTTGAATGAAAAACTTTGTACTTATCTGGACTTTTTTCTTCAGCCCCTAGTTACCGATTTATCCTCCTATGTCCGCGATACCACACACCTTATCCAGAGGATTGAAGAATTTACAACCACAACTCCTATCCTGTTGGTCACTCTTGACGTGGAAGCATTATACACGATTATTGGACATCAGGTAGGCATTACTGCCATCACTTATTTTCTGGATAAACAGTGGTCTATGGATAGGAGGCATGACTCTTTCTTGCTGGACCTGCTGTACCTAGTTTTACATCAAAACTACTTTCTTTTTGACCGTGTCTATTATAGACAGGTTTCAGGTACGGCCATGGGGGCCAAGTGTGCCCCCTCCTATGCAAATTTATTTATGGGGTGGTGGGAGGAGAATGTTGTCTACCACCTCGACGCCTTCAAGACCTGGGTAGCGGGGTGGTACCGTTACATCGATGACATTCTCCTCTTGTGGACAGGTAACCATGAAGACTGCCAGAATTTCATCAACCAACTTAATACTAACCCTTGGAACATAAAACTTACTGCACATATCTCGGACGCCTCAGTGGATTTCCTGGACATCAAAATTAGGTACGTGCATCCTAAACTGACCACATCTCTATATCGCAAAGCAACGGCTTCTAATAGCCTCTTACATTTTTCTAGTTTCCATCCGGCCCACCTCAAGAACGGCATACCCGCTGGACAATTTTTCCGGGTTAAACGGAATTGCAGCAATGAGGAGGATTTCAAACAACATGCACACGACCTTACTTCCCGTTTTAGGAACAGAGGCTACCCTCGGAAGATCATCTCCCAGGGCTTTCTACGAGCCAAGAGCAGTGAACGCAACCAACTCCTTCAAAACAAGGCACGACCAGTGGATTCTAGACCAAGGCTTATTACTACCTATAACAACCAGTGGTCGGAAATTTATGACATCCTTGGAAAAAACTGGAGTATCCTGAAGAGCGATAGCAGACTCATTCCATTCCTCACCGAGAAGCCACATATTACAGCGAGGCGCTCAAAGAACCTGAAGGATGCTCTGACCAACAGCCACTTTCAACGCCCCTCTATTCAGCTTGGACATGGGATACGACTACAAGGTTGTTTCCCATGTGGGGGTTGCTCCGTCTGCCCGTTTATTCTACGCTCCGAGTTCTTTGAAGATCAGGTATTGAAGAAAAAGTATAAAATCAGGAGTTACATCAACTGCAAAACTCGAGGTGTGATTTACGTCTTGGTATGCCCCTGTCGCAAACTTTACGTGGGACAGACCACACAGGAGCTTCGGAAGAGGTGCCAGCAGCATTTTTCAACAATTCGGACGGCCCCCTCGGACCATCAAAAGGGCAAAAAACTTACCTCGGTCGCACTTCACTTCTTACAGTACCATGGGGGCAACCCACGAGGGCTCCAGATTATTGGCCTAGAAAAAGTTACACTCAACAATAGGGGTGGGGATATTGTTCCTCTTTTATTGCGCCAGGAATCTAGGTGGATCTACACTTTGAATACTACTGCACCCAATGGATTGAATGAAGAACTTCTCTTCACCGGCCATTATAGAACATAGACCGGCAAACTATACCAACGGTATGTCTCTTTTATTTATTTTTTGATATTTCTTTGAGATTTTTTTGATACTTTTTGGTTTTCTGCTCGAGATATACAATATATTAATATCTTAATCTGTTCACTTCTCTTTTTCGTCACAATTGGTTGTTCACACATACAATCACCTCTACAGGCTGACATACTAGCCTTGTCGTCAATTTATATCTCTTTCTACATCTTCTACTCACAATTCTACTTAGTTTTTGTTCACTCACGTATCCAGCCACTACTTCATTCACAATTTTCACTCCTTTTTCCGGACCCCTTACGGTGTTTATTTCATTTGGGCCCCCTATTATATTTCACACATTAGTTGTCCTGTTTTCCTGTTTTTTCCTTTTTTTCTGCTTTTCTCTCTCTCACTCTTGTTATTTATTGCTTTTCCATTCTAATTCTAATTTTTATCCTTCAGTATATCTCCTTAAAGCTATTGACATACCTGATGTTGCTATTGGTGATCCATCCGTCGTTACAGTCGAAGCCACCCGCCAACTGAAGAACCTGTGCACCATCAACATCAATGTCCAAGTGACCAACAACCGGCCAGGACCCATTATCCCCACTTTTTCCCCTTTCCCCCCCCTTTCCCCCCCCCTTCCCCCCCCTTTCCCCCCCCCCCTTCCCCCCCCCTTTTTTGAGTGCACTCCAGCTTTGTTCTTACTATTTCTAATAGTTTATCTGTTCCATTGGCTGCATCTATCGTATGAATATATATCTCGATATAGTATCTGCACCTCGATTGTCCTGTAGTCTTGGTTTGACCTCCTATAGTACCTGCTGTTTGGGTTCTTTTATTGTGACAATATTGTGATCGCTCGATTTACTGTTTTTGCATTATGTTTTTGATTCCTTCGTAATACATGCATTTTGTACATTACTCTATGTTTTTTAACTTGTGCTTCTTTGTGCCCTGGCTGCTCCGCTGTGGCCCAGCCCACATTTCTCCGCCTCCGTTTATCCTTGATATTTTCGCTTACGCTATTGACAATCTGCACGTTAGATATCAACTGGTTGAATATTCAGTGCGCCAGAAACTTTGAAATACATACTTACATAACTCCTGTACTTCCATGTTCGCCGGAGTGAGCTAGGATCTTTTGTAGGAGAATATTAGACCATATTGGCATTTTTTATAGGCGGTGCCCATATATTATTACTTTATCTTTTGGTTTCCCATCACGTCTTTAGCACACAACAAATTGTTTTTATTGTCACGCTAGGTCTCCTCTGTGGATCTGTATTGTCATATGTTTTTATTTTTATTTTTATGTTTCTAGTACACACTTGGGTGGTATATCACTGACCCACGTATCTTTTTTATCTATAGGTTTTTACCTCATAGGTCACTGCGCCGATACTTACTTAGATTGTTGGTGTATTTAACCGCCTCCCCCTCATAATCGCCGACCAATGATACACTTTCTTATTTATTTATTTATTTATTTATTTATTTATTATTATTTTTTCTAGGCGCCGCTATGGGATATACTTTATGTCCATGTCGTCTATACGCTCTATTCTCCGCCGACCTATGGTCTTTTCTTACGATATTCACTCATACACCTTTTGTATTTTGGCGACACTTTGGTGTAAAATTACCTATTTTATATGTTTCTTATCTTATATATTTGATACATGTTGGATACACCCCTTATATTCATATGTGCTTGATTTTTTCCGATCGGTCTCTATATACATAGTATATATTTTTATCTATGCATACCTCCTACTTGTACACTTTGTCTAGCATATACACGCTATTTTATCTAAGTTCGCTCGCGAATGTGTACTTTAATCCTCCAATTATGCTGAAACGCTAGCTCCATTTACTATTTACTTACATCCGGCTGTTTGGAACGCACGGCCATGTTTTTTTCGTTCCGTGAGGTATAATACCGGAAGTGACATCATTACGGAGCGGAAGTGGGTTGTGCCGCGACGGAGCGGCCAGGGTATTTAAACATATCTCATGCACTATGTTGTTATCCCCTGACGAAGCCCGCCGAGCCGGGCGATACGCGTGGGGCGTCTTCCTTTCTCCCAGACTGAACCTCACTACCTGGTAATGTAGCGCTGCACTTTACCTTTTCGTGATTCACACACCTTGGACCTAGCCTTTTACCGATTCCATTTGAGGCTACTATGGTTTATTAATATATTCTTGTGGTCCTATATCTACATATATATTTCCTGTGTACTCCTCCATTTCTACTTACCTTCATTGTTGTTTTGTATGGTGGCTTGACCACCCATATATGTGGTTCTTCTGGGGAAAACATGTGGTATGTACCCATTCTTTTGGGTTTTTAGTATGTTTTAATGTATATAACAATAAAGTTTATTTTGTGTCATCTATACACATCTCCTTTTTCTTTGGTTTTGCAAATATAAGAAGATTACGCTGGTTTATCATGATTGATTTTGATAGTAGATTTCATTTAAAGGGGTTATCCAGAATCAGTCATCTATAGATGATTTTATACAGTATTACAACTTAACCCTATTTATTTTAATGGAGCTGACCGGCAATCCCGGACATGGGTGGTGTAGTTTTTTTGGAAGAAAGGAGACACATTTCTCTATTGCAGTAATTGCAATAAGAGGAACAGATAGAGGACCGGTAATTGCGATGCCACGTTACATGGCGGGCTACGTCCATTGACAGCATAAATTAACCCTGGCCTCACATCGAGCCCACAAATTGGTCAGATTAATCGAGTCACAGCGGTTAAAATAAGTTGTCATTCATAGAGAGCTGCCACCGAAGCCAAGGCTCGTTTCCTAAATCCAGCTATTCCATCTGTGCTCCCTAAACGACACATGGATGAAGTCAAAATATTGGATTAGAAAAAAGTGACCTAAATCTAGAATAACTTGAAAAAAAAAAAAGATTTGTAGCAATTGTTAAGTTAATTCAAATTGTTAATAAGGTAGAAATTATGACCCCTCTCCATAGCAATGCATTGGGTACGGGCTGTAACACGGGGAAAGATAGGACATGTTCCTTTGTACGGAGCGGTACGGTGCTGCCATTACTGTCTATAGGGGACGTATGTACAGCCAAAGCTTGCTGCCGTACATATTTCCCTCATACGGTCGTTTGAATGGAGCCTAAGAGGCACCAGCTTCTTAGTGAATATGGCCTCTGCCATCTGCTCACCGTGCTGCCTGCCCGGTCTCCGCCCACCCTGCTGCCTGCCTGGTATCCGCCCCTCTGCTGCCTGCCCGGTCTCTGCCTGCCCTCCTGCCTGCCCTGCTGCCTGCCTGGTCTCCACCCGCCCTGCTGCCTGCCCGGTCTCAGCCTGCCCTGCTGCCTTCCTGGTCTCCGCCCATAGCCCTGCTGCCTTCCTGGTCTCCACCCGCCCTGCTGCCTGCCCGGTCTCCCCCCGCCCTGCTGCCTGCCCGGTCTCCACCCGCCCTGCTGCCTGCCCGGTCTCCACCCACCCTGCTGCCTGCCCGGTCTCCGCCCGCCCTGCTGCCTGCCCGGTCTCCGCCCGCCCTGCTGCCTGCCCAGTCTCCGCCCATAGTGGCGTGCAGGATGGAGAAAGCCCAAAACTGGTGAGGAGAGGAAGATTAATATGGTTTCTTTGCCAGGGAAGCCAAAATGAATCTCCCCCTAATGAGTTAAAAATGGCAGATTCCCAAATTCACTTCGAAAATTTGCCTATGTCTGTTTTTCCTATAAAAAAAATTGCGGATACCATAACATGAGCCATGAGGCGCTGTTCACATTCTTTCCCTGTGAATCTTTTCATGGTTATATTTTCAAAAATCTAAATTCGGCATAAAACATATAATCCAGTTTTCAGAATTATTCTAATACACTTTTCCTATTTATCTCAGTCCCTTCTGCAGCGTCTTCTCTAAAGCTTATATAGCGGCGAATCCTCCCACCGCGCTATAACAGCTGGGGCTTATCCGAAACGGATTGATTTGACCTGGAGAAATGAGATGTGGGTGACGAGATTGATTGCTATACGGTGAGTCCGATGTGTCTGCACAAACAATTAAGGGAAGCAATTTACTATCAATTTATAGGAAATATACGAGGAAAAAGGTGGATTAAATTAAGGGGGAGACATGTAAGACTAAGTGAAAACACAGACAAGAGGAAGGCACGGTTATTAAGCTGCTCTCCTCAGGGTTAACCGGGAGATTTTCTAGACATTAGATATGGACATATGGTGTTGTTCTTAAGAACTGGAAAATGTCGAAAAATAATATTCAGTGTTTTCTATCTGAAATCGATCCTCAGTATTTTACAAAAGTAGGTCCCTACAGAACCTTAAAACCAGGACAGTTCTTATATATTCATAATATAGAACAGCATTTTAATGTTTTATTACTGACTTTCAATTTAATATCAATCTTTATTACATATCTCGTGTTACATGTATTATGGATCGAAAACTGGACTCTAAGATGCATCTAAAATTGAATTCAGGAGTCTAAGGGCTCTCCCTGATCTTTGGCTAATTCTGGGAAACCTCTGGGATAGCGACAAAGTAAGAAAACTTACTGATTTGCTCTGGTACTTCCAATTTTTAGCCCTACGTACGCTCCTAAAGTTCCACAGAAGCACAGGACCCATTTTGACTATTAAGTGACCTCTTTTGACCTGGGGACAACAAAGGAAGTGATGTCCTGTGGTCATAGGAAGTGATGTCCTGTGGTCATAGGAAGTGATGTCCTGTGGTCATAGGAAGTGATGTCCTGTGGTCAAAGGAAGTGATGTGAAGGCCACTCATTGCAAGGAAAGTGCTTCCATTGACGCCCCTGAACTTCAGGACAAGCACAGGACCAAAAACTGGAAGTGCTTTAGCATCATGGGAACCAGGTGTCAGAGCAGAATAGCTATGGGTCTTGCAGGAAGATGAGCACTAGGTTGGTGATTGGATGGGGTCTCGTGATCATAAAACATAGGGTCTTCACCAGGTGATCAGGTTTTAAAAAGGTACAACAGAAGATGAAATGGAAGCGTGGTCTGTACCTTAGGGTCAGAGAATGCTACATGAACTCAGTAGAGAATGCGAAGGCCAAGACAGGAGAAAGGTCAACCTAGGTCAGGATTAGGTCAGGAGTCTGCAGGAGTACACAGGAACAGGAGCCATATAAGTCATCAGGGCAGGATTAAGGTTGGTGGGGGTCCCTGGGTGCAAAATCTGGTGGGGTCCCCTTTGAATGCAGTCCAGACAGGGAAGAGCAATCGTTATATACTGCTCCCCAGCAATAATTATATACAGCCTCCCCAGTATTCACTATATACAGCGCCCAATATTCACTACATACAGCCTCCCCAGTATTCACTATATACAGTGCCCAGTATTCACTATATAAAACCGCCAGTTTTCACTATATACAGCCTGGCCAGTATTCACTATATACAGCCCCCCAGCAATCAGAGCTCTCCAAGCAATCACTATATACAGATCCTCAGCAATCACTGTATACAGCCCCCAGTAATTACTACATACAACTCCACCAGTAATCACTATATACAGCTCACCCCAGCAATCACTATATACAGCTCCCCCAGTAATCACTATATAAAGCTCCTCCAGCAATCACTACATAAAGTTCCCCAGTAATCACTATATACAGTTCCACTGTATTAGCTCCCCAGCAACCACTATATATGGCTCCCAAGCAACCACTATTTACAGCTCCCCCAGCAACCACTATATATGGCTCCCAAGCAACCACTATTTACAGCTCCCCCAGCAATCACTGTATACAGCTCCCCCAGCAACCACTGTATACAACTCTAAAGCAACCACTAAATATGACTTTTCTCTATTCATTTTCACATGAAGGAGATTTTTTTAAATCTCAGGGGAGGTATACAGGGGAGATTCCTCATAAGAGGGGATTTTAGAATTTTTGTATCTCCTACCTGAGGGGGCCAGTAGCTTAAAGGCATGACAAGTTCTCTTTTGTATCTCACTTTTGGCTGCACTACTAATGAGGGATACCGGATGTGGGTGAATTATGGTTTTGGTAATTAGTGACAATTGTTGGGTACTTTCAGTTGTTAGGTAAATTTTGCTATTTTGGACAGATAAAGATGTCACCTCATTTGTAATTTTTATTTTGTTGTATAATGATTAATGCAAAAAGTGTTGAGCATAGCTGCATGCAAGGCCATGTACCAGATTCCCATATATAGTAGATTATTTGATATAATATTCTTATCAATACGTGACAGATACTTCATGGGAGGTGGCTTGAAGCATGGGAAAAAGGGAGAAAACTGGGGAAGCCTCATGTTGCTGGGTTGATCCTTGGTCCTTCCTCGGAGGCTGCTCTTACTACTGAGGTCCAAGTGGGACAGGAAATGTCTCTTTATGCGGACCAAGCCCTGTCGTTTTACAAGTTGGCAGGTGGTCTTTAGAGCGGACCTCAATTTTGTCACGGGGGCCCCAAGACAGGTTGAGACAAGCTGACTTATGATAGCGTCACCATAGCATCAGCATAGCTAGTGAGGCTCATCTGGTGGATGTCCACATCCGGCACACCCCAGGCCACGCGGGGTTCACCTATTATAGGTGTAGCTGCAGGTCTAGAATACACAGGTTTTATTTAAAGGAGGAAGCAATTTCTTCAGCAGTGTCCGTTGTTGAGGTGGAGTTCTCTGACCACTGTCTAATTTTGTTTTCTCTGAATGTTACAGAGACCCCCTGGATGGGAAGAGGCTATGGGCAGCTGAATTTGTCTCTCCTAGAAGAAGCAAAGATCAGACGATCCTTTGATGACTTGCGTCAAAGCCAAGTACCATTTCTGGGCTTTTGTAGCAGTATCGGCAGAGTGGTGGGAGTTGTCAAGAAAAGGGTGTCAAGATTCTTCTGCCAGCTCTCGAGCCTCAGGAGGCTGGACAGGTACCGCCTGTATCAGGGCCTGAGGAGGAAACTCTAGCATTTTGTTTTGAATGGAGGTAGTTGTCACAGAGTCACAGTCATGAGTGAAATATTTGCTGAAGAGGTAAACGATAGACATGTATCTTTAATTTTTGAGAGGGATTACGAAAAAATACCGCTCCCCCCGACCCTTCGAGAAACTGCAAGATGTCAGTAAGTGGTAAAGTTGTCATGGGACTGGTTTATGTTACGGGGTTGCTGAAAAGGTCCAGATCGGGGATTCTGGAGGTCGTCAGTTCCTTCTACTCACACCTCTTGGGCAGGAAAGCAGGGCAGGGCTGGTCTTTGGAAGGGGTCCTTTCTGTCCTTGGATCAGGAAAAAGTATTTGATTGGATTAACCTTCTGAGGTATGACCTGACGGGGGAGTTTGTAGATTGGCTGAAAGTTTTGTATGCAGGGGCAGATAGTTTCCCGCTTGTGAATGGTTGGATTGGCCAATCTTTTAAGGTTGGGCATGGCATATGCCGATGATGTCACTGTTTTTGTGTCCTCACGATTGATGTCAGACTTACCGGGATAAGTGTGAGAGTCACTGGGAGAGGGGGATCCAGGCTTTGATCTCCCGGACACTCTTCCACATCCACAAAACTCTGCGAAAGTTCTCGGCATCGAATTTGGCCAGGGGGATTGCCCCATGCAAAAATGGGACAGCAGGCTTAAGATCACCGCTCAGAAGGTGGACAAATGGAAGGGTTGGTCTTTGACTCTCAGGGAAAAAGTAAACCTGATTAAAACTCACCTGCTCCCGCTGCTGATATATCTGGGCAATGTGTGCATCTTGTCGGAGCCTCTCTGCACTCGGGTCTACAGTCTGTTCTTCCAGCGGTTATGGGGGAATAGGCTGAACTTACCGCACGAGGAGACAAGGAGGGTTGTGTATGGTCAACCCTGTGGTATTCCTAGTTAATATCTTTCTTAAGACCAATGTCGCAAACCTCTGGAAAGAGAAGACTCCTCCGTGGGTATACTCCTGTAGGAGATTGTTCGGCCTTTCTTCAAGGAATGGGAGACTGGAGGGCAAGTGAAGGATCAATGTACACCTCACGGGCATCTTCCGGCTTAAGCTACCCTGGTTCTGAAGGTTATTCGCCGTTGGTGTCTGGGAAAGTGGGAGATCAGGACCATGTCGAGGAAACTCCTTGACAAAAGGGTTCTGTTTGCCTCTGGCCCTCAGGGATTGCCCAAGTTGGGATCTGGGGGTGGGTTTAGATCTTTTGAATTCCATCAGTATCCCCGTGATGTTTTGGGACTTGGCTTGGCGCTGCTTCCATGGAAAGGTGTGTGTGAGAGACAATCTGAAGTGTCAGAGCTCCAAAGAAATGGGTTGTCCCCGGGAGGAGTGCAGTGGCCTGCTGGAGAGCATGGACCACTTCCTGCTTCAGTGCCCCTTTAACTTCCATCCATTAGCCCAGGTTGGCTGGTCTTTCCTACGCGGAGTTGACCTATGGAGCACTCAGATGCCTGGGTGGCCGGGACCGCTGCACGCTATTCCTAGTTAGTCTAGTTGTCAGGTACTACACGTGGAACACACGGTGTCTAGTATCGTTGCAGCGAAAAATACTCCTGTTGGATGAGGTGGTTAGGAACATTCTGGGTGACCTGGTGAAGTCAGGAGTGACCTGGAGTATCAAAGGATGGGCACGGGGAGGGCCTCTCTCCTTTGGGGGTTTGCAGGTGCCGAGCATGGGCTTTATGTGGTTTGTATTTGTTTAGAGATCTGATGTGTGTTATAATGTATTGTTTTATAGAGATTTTTTTTTAGTATTTGAGCATATATGTTTTGTTTGGGGTGTAGGGATTAGGTTGGGAGGGGGGTGGACGGGATTTGGACACTATGATCCTGGGCACTGGTTTGGACTACTCAATGCGAACTTTGGACGTTAGACCAGTGTCTGGGTGGGAGCGTGATGGGCGTGGGATTTATTTAGTTATATTTAATGGTTTTTTTCCTGTTTATGTCTATTTTGCTGTTTATTAATTAGTCATTTATGATTGTAATGTTTTTCATTTTGCTATATAAAGTAAAAGATCTACAGGATGTAATTCAGGATCAGTACAGAATAAGTAATGTATGTACACAGTGGGGGTCATTTACTAAGGGCCCGATTCACGTTTTCCCGACGTGTTACCCGAATATTTCCGTTTTGGGCCGATTTTCCCTGTATTGCCCCGGGATTTTGGCGCACGGGATCGGATTGTGGCGCATCGGCGCCGGCATGCACGCGACAGAAATCGTGGGGCGTGGCCGAGCGAAAACCCGACGGAATCGGAAAAACTGCCGCATTTAAAACAATAAAAGTGTCGCTTGGGACGCGCTTACCTTCACTTGGTCCGGCTCGGTGAATTTCAGGGCATTCGGATGCTTTTCAGCGCAGCAGCGCCACCTGGTGGACGGCGGAGGAACTACCTTGATGAATCCCGGGCGGACCCGAATCCACCGCAGAGAACGTGCCGCTGGATCGCGAACGGACCGGGTAAGTAAATCTGCCCCAGTGACTGCACCAGCAGCAGAATAGTGAGTGCAGCTCTGGAGTATAATAAATGACAGTTTTATTATGTAGATAGTCTTTGAGCAGTATCGTGTACCCCAGATTAAGCTACATCCTACATGTTAACATGTTAAAAAGTTACATTTACAAGCAGTGAAGACATTTCTATAACACTTGCCCTTGGCGCGCTGTACACATGTACGAAGGAGAAGGAGGACGAGTAAGAAGAATAATACAGATACATTCTTCAGGGCTATAACAATAATGTAAACCTTAACGCTTCCATTAGTATTGGAATCTTAACAGCTTTGATTAATACATTTTGATGTAGATCTTAGGAGATCGCAGTTATAACGGCTCCATATTCTTACCATCAATAAGCAGAATGAAGGCCGGCGCTCGTGTGAACAAAGACTTCCGCTTTCAGATCAGAGTCTGACGACAGAGTTACACAAAGCGTCAAATTGTTACAAAACTTGGCGTTTCTCTTTCTATCGCTTTCCATTAACGATTGGCTAAAAGCTTCTCCTGTAAATACTATAATATTCAGAAACATGTAAGTGTTATATAAATGCAGGTTAAGTCCATTGTATGAGATGAAGCGCTCCACTGCGTGATGTAACACCCCATCTTAGATACACGTCTGATACACTTTCTTCTATTATTGCTGCATTATATTCAATATTCCAATATAAAATAACATATTCACGCTAGAGCTGAACCAGATAAAAGGGACGTAATAGCCATTCACATACTGATGTACTTGTTTTATAAACTGTAACTATATCAACTGTAATATATATGGTTCTATGCTAGCAAAATGGGGGGGGGGGGGTGTAATCAAATACCCGGGGCATTGTGCACCAGCTCTTGATGTTGTCGCTGCTCCTCTCGCTGCACCGGATATATGAGGACTCTTTGGACTCTCAATATATCCACCAGCCGGACAATTCTAAACCAGGTCCAGGCAAGAAATGTTGAATAACCGTGCCCACTCCACAGTCCAGCACCTCTATGCCCACTCCACAGTCCAGCACCTCTATGCCCACTCCACAGTCTGGCACCTCTATGCCCACTCCACAGTCTGGCACTTCTATACCCACTCCACAGTCCAGCACCTCTATGCCCACTCCACAGTCTGGAACCTCTATGCCCACTCCACAGTCTGGAACCTCTATGCCCACTCCACAGTCTGGAACCTCTATGCCCACTCCACAGTCTGGCACCTCTATGCCCACTCCACAGTCTGGCACCTGTATGCCCACTCCACAGTCTGGCACCTGTATGCCCACTCCACAGTCCGGCACCTCTATGCCCACTCCACAGTCTGGCACCTGTATGCCCACTCCACAGTCTGGCACCTGTATGCCCACTCCACAGCCTGGCACCTCAAAAATTTTTTACAGTATTGCACAAAAAAGGAAGTTATGGCTCTTAAACCAATAAGTTTGAAAATTCGTTAGAAATGCTCCGGTTAGTACAGCCTTTTAAGGTCTGGTCAGAAAAGGGTTGACAGATGAATCACAGATTGTGTCAAAACCGGCTAATTGCTCTGAATGGGATCAGATTTTCGGCTTCTGTGCTTGAAAACCACACCCAGAGCTGCCTGTGATTGACGACTCCCTTTCAGGATCTTTCCTTAGGGAAAGCTGGGTGTGTGTTTGAGCTAATCTTGTCTGCAGCTGTGGCATGAGTGATGGATGGCTGAACCAGTCAGTGCTGGGGGCGGTGTCCATTACTCCCTTTACATTCTTCCCAGTCCCTACAGAGGGCGCTGATTATTGCAGTCCTACTTCTTGACTTTGCTTGTGCTTTTGCCACCTTTGCTATTCTGTGTATCCAATTTCAGCTACATATATATACCATTCTATCGTTTGTCGATTCTGTACTTTTGCAGCCATCTTGGTTTTGACCTGGTTTTGTGATAGATGTGCCCCTGAGTTTCCCTAATATTTGTAGTACCCAATGTGCATGAGTAGTGGCATAACTTGAATCTGTTGGACCCCAGTGCAAAATGTGTGCCAGGCCCTCCATTACAATGTATTGTTTATAGTACTAGTCATCTCATATTGGAAAGTTACATCATATGGGCCCTCTAGGCCTCTTGGGCCCGATTGCGATCACACGCTCTGCACCCCCTCAAGTTACGCCCCCTGTACAGGAGGGCAGTCCGCATACAGCACATGGATGTCGTAGAGGAGGGGTTTCTCCCATCTTGACCTCACCCCATGACCCAGCCCAGACATTTAATGACCACCATATAATTTACATTTACTTTGCTTTAGTAATATGTATTTTTAGCTGCATTTTCTCCTCTGGTCGGCCATTAAATGACAACCCTGAAATATAACGTACAACGTTATCCCAAAAATAAGCAATTACATTTCCTCCATTCTAAAAAGTACAATCTATGTAAGTTCTATTTTTTTCCATTTGACATTTTTATTCCTTGCAGGGCCTTATGTAGGTTTTCTTTGTCCTGCGTCCACCTCGGCATTGTTCCTGGCGCTGCATTCGCTTCCTTTCTTCTGCTCTCGCGGTTCGGAGGCCTTTGTCTCGTCAGTCATTCCTCTCCTCCGGCTACAGAACCCGTGCTCTTTGCTTTTCCCTCGCATAGCGCTGAGTGGAGACAGAGGATCCTTCAGTTCCTCGCGTCCGTCTGTTTATGTCTTATTCTATTTTTCTTTATTATTTTATTATTTTTTTCATTCAACTTTGATCATTGTGGAAGTTCAGGCGACTGCCTCGAGTCTTCGCTTTTGTCGTGTTTCCATTAAAATTCATAGGACAACTACATAAGTGCAGAATATTAAATAGACGGAGCCTTAGATTTTTTTTTTTTTTACGAGTCGGGTCATTGACATTAGAACTCATTATATTTTACAATTTTCACTTATGGACTTTCAGCGTCTACATGAAGGAAGATCTGTAAATTATTTGGTAAAGGA
The DNA here is from genome assembly GCF_040894005.1 of Engystomops pustulosus. Taxonomy (NCBI): domain Eukaryota; kingdom Metazoa; phylum Chordata; class Amphibia; order Anura; family Leptodactylidae; genus Engystomops; species Engystomops pustulosus. The sequence goes on from NC_092412.1 coordinate 239,661,868, forward strand.
AATAGAAAATTAGCCTCCGAGCCCCCGGGAAAGCGAGATTAAAGGTTAATATTTATCAGCATTTCTCTATGTTAATGTAAATAGAGAATTAGCACATTAGCAAATGAACATAAAAGATTTGAAATACATAAAAAAAAAAAAAAGACATATCTACTTTTCTATTAGACACGCTTTATTTGCTCCATGCTGTGCATTTCGTCTTTTGATGGATCTAACAGTCTGCGGCAGGGAGTGTCTGAGCTCAGTATGAGAGTAGAAGGTCCTTATAGTGTGGTTAGGCAGCAGCATGTACAGTACATACCACTATAGCAGCTATACTGTAAGTCTTATGTTTTACCCCTTTACTATTTACAATGATGGGTGTGATGATAAAGATAGGGAAACATCAAAATTACAAATAAAAGTAGGCACCCGTACCTTGAAATTCCTCTACTTGTGCCTAAACCCCGACCAGGACACTATTATAAAACCTTACGATCCAGTGGGGGAAGAGTCTATCAACACCCATTACATAAGTCAGAATTATAATAATAATTCCTTTATTTATATAGCACCAAAATACCCCACAGTGCTCCACAGAGCTAAGTCCCTGTCCCCATGGAGCTCACAATCTAATCAACCTACCAGTATGTTTTGGAGTGTGGGAGGAAACCGGAGGATCTGGAGGAAATCCACACAAACACAGAGAGAACATACAAACTTTTCGCAGATGTTGACCTGGATGGGACTTGAACCCAGGACCCCAGCACTGCAAGGCAGAGCCACCATCCTATGGACATCAAAGAAATATGTGGCATAATTTATATTTCGGCCTCACGCTGTTCCCTTATAACTCCATCCAGGTCTCTGCTGTTACTGTATCAAAGACCACTAAATGGCAGCCCAGCGACAGGGACCAAAATTCCCAAACTGTTACTAATTTTAGCATCGTGATTAGTATGTGTGTGTCCGGGACATCATGAGGGACAAGATGGGCGTAAGACCAAGTATGTAGGATGCCCTTATGGCAACATTTCCTCATTTAAAGATTTTGGGGTGCAAAGTAGTTGTATAACACATGGTTATCAAAGGACATTACCATACACCAAGCCTTCCTCATGTCATCACAAACAGAGGGGTTTGAGGGGATTTTGGAACCTTACTAAGGCGAAATGCTAGATGATGTGCTATTCTTAATAACCCGCCTATGAGTGCACAACGGGGCACATTTAGTTACCCGGACCCTGCGCGTTCCCTGACATGCGTCCGCGGACCCTTAGTAAATGTGCCCCAATGTGTCCGATATATACCGGTAGACTCCGGCCTATTGGTAAATTGGGTGCACAACAATTCTGTGTCAGGTCTTGCCTAGCATATTATAGCCTTGTAACAGCAAATGTGGCAGGCTGGAACATCCCTACCACAGCCAAACCCTTACACTCCCCCCCAACAGCCATGGGCGTAATTACAGTAGCCATAGCAGCCGATATTGGGCCCCCAGTGTCAGGGGGCCCCATCATCTGACCTGACACTAAATAATGGAGGATGTGCGCCATTATATACATATTATGCTGCAGATTGTACAGCAAAATATGTATAACACACATGTGATGTATATATGCTGTATATATGTGTGTATCTGTGATGTGTATGTACTGTATGTGTATATGGTGTATGTTGTGTATATATGCTGTATGTGGCACAGTATATGTGTGTATGTGTCATGTGTATAGGCTCTATATGTGTGCGTGTGTAAAAGAGTATAAATGTGTGTGTATAAGTGAAGAACAGTTCGTTTATGTATAAAGGTATATAAATGTGTGTGTATATGAGTGTAATATGCATATTTTTAAGCGGGAAGGGGGGTTCCATTCGGAAGTCTGCTACAGGGCCCTGCCTTTCCTAGTTACACCCCTGCCCACAGCAGCCTCTTCTCACCTACCTGGCGTGAGTGTAGGGGATAAGGGGATAAAGATTCACAATTCCTGGGCCATGCACCCCAAATATTTTTTAAGAAGGCATTTTTGTATTTCCTGTGTCATTCCTGACACCAATTCTATCTGTTTCAATTACAAGGAAAAATAATTTGGAAAATCCAAAAATTGTCCAAAAGTGGGACACATAGTCACATAAAGAACTGTATTCCTTTGATCAGCTTTGTTCTGGTGCTCTGTTTTTATACTGAGTTTGGTTCAGGTGCTTTATGAATGTACAGAGCTTGATTCTGGTGCTATATTTATAAAGATGGGGCATGGCTTTGGTGCTGTTTTTCTGTTCTGAGCTCAGTTCTGTTGCTGTTTTTATATATGGAGCTTGGTTCTGGTGCTGTATTTCTTTCAGAACTGAGCTATAGTGCTGTGTTTTTGTACTAAGCTTGGATCTGGTGCTGAATTTGTATACTGAGCTTAGTTCTGTTGCTCTATTTCTATACCAAGCTAGCTTTGTGTGCTTTATTTCTGCACGTAGCTCAGTTCTTGTGCTGTATTTCCGTAATAACCTCAATTCTGTGGCTGCATTGCGTTATATCTTTTTTGAAAACTTGCCCTGTTGAGTAAATTTGTAAATTTAGGTGATGGTATGACCCCAACAAATCACTCATCATCATTCAGTGTCTCTGTAATTACATAAGTAGACAGAAAGAATTGATCACGCCTTCATCCACAGAGGATCTGTGCCTCATTATCCAAGATGTCTGGGACAACCTCCCTGCTGAGTTACTTCAAAAAAATGTGCCTAGAAAATCTGATACAGTTTAAACGGTTACTTCTTGTTCCTTTCTTTTAGATTTTGTAGATCAATATAAATTATTGACACTTCTATAATTCGAAAGATTTAGTTTTTTTCCTCTGAGCTGTCTAAAACTTTTCCACAGTACTATATGTATTTTTCTGTGGGTGTATACACCTATGTACAGTAAAATGCTATCTACGCCCCCACACGGGATCGGGGACAAAATATAAGATTGGAAAAACTTGCCTCCTCATAACTGTGAGACTTGGTATACAGACATTTTACACATATTCATCTGCAATACAAACACACATTTTCCGTCTCACCTGTGGACTTGAAGCGACCACCAGAATATTATATTTTCTCCCAGCAACCTGACAGCTGGTTTTTGCAGATAAATCTGAATAATTGCCCAGAAAAGAACACAATACTTTTCAAATAAAAACATGTTTTTTTTTTTTTTTTTAAAAAGGGAATCTGTTCTGCCGTACACAATGATACAGTCCCGATTCCTCGGCACATGTGTCAGATGAGATCACCCCCCTAAAGGCAGCGTATTATTAATGTTTTTATTATCTGGTTCCGAGACCGAAAAGCCGCCATTACTGCACAATTTTGATAAAACTTTATTGTTTCAGGTTGCGATTGTGTGTGGCCAATGGGGTTATAAATCTATTGTGTCACAGGCGGCCGGAGCTCTTGATGTTACCATAGCAGCAAGCACGTATATTGCCAATAGCAATAATGAAAGCACAATGTTTTTTTTATTTTTTTTACTATTACTTGAAGGGGATTTTACAGGGTGTTTGTTTTCTATTCCATCTAAAAATAAGAGAACATAGTTCGATGGAAAAATTGCCAATTTAGGGCAAATCTATTGTCCATCAAACTGATGAAAATTGGCGTAAGTGTTGGAATGTCACAGAATGAGAACCCAGGAATGTTTTTCAATAACGATTCCAAAGTGTAGAACCGTAGGCCGGGGGTTGGGACAAACTCAGAAGCACAACAACAGCATAAAAACAGAAAAATGGCATAAACATTATTAAAAAAAAAATTTCAGCATCTTGAATTGTATTTTATTTGTATTTTTGGCAATTTTCTATTTCTAGCTGAAGGCAAACTGTGTCGGAGGCAATTATAAATTATTATATGGGCTAATTGGGTGACTGCTCGGGGCCCAAGGCTTCTAGGGGGCCCATAGCCACCTAAACCACCAACAAATATTGATATTGCCCTGTACAGATAATAAAGAGAGGGACATCCAGCCCTGAAATCCTCATACATGTCCCAGCCCCTCAATACACATGTGTACAATAGCCCTTCCAGGCAGGGGTGTAATGATGGTGGTCACAGGGTGTGCGTCCGTGACCGGGCCTGGCCGTGGTATGGGCCCGTATCTGTCTATATGGGCAGATATGAGCACAAGAGAAGCGATTGTGAATCAATTCTCTGTGTGTCATTGAGGCTAGGGAAGAAAGGTGAGTAATAAATGTATTGATTTTAATGGCTCCTGGTCAACACATCAAAAGTAGGGGGGGTGCCTGGACAGTACATCAAAAGGGGGAGGGGGGGCACCTGAATAGTACATCAAAAGAAGGGGAAGCTATGACTCCTGGACAGTATACTTTCTTTTGGGGAGGCAAGTTCTTGGACAGTATATAATTAGGAAGGGGGGAGGGCATTCCATGACAGTATATTATTAGGGGGTAATTGGCTCCTGAACAGTATATTTTAAGGAGGGGGGGGGGGTCCTTGAACGTATCATAATAGTAGACTGCTGGACAATTAGAAGCTGCTAGACAGAATATTTATAACTGGGGCTGCTGAACATTGTATTAACCAAAATTACTAGTAAGAGGGGCTGCTGTGCCACTTATTAATTACTTGGGGCACTACTAATCTACATATGGATTAGTAAGGGGGCAGCTCTGCTACTTTAATAATTACAGGGTCCAGGGTTACAAATAAATGAATGAGGGTACTGCTTTGCTAAGTATTAATGAATGTACACAACATAAATTAATGGATAGATGTTGTTGCTGTATATAAATTAGGAGATCGTTTTAATCTATGTGGCATTATACTGTAAGTGACTGTGGTGTTTTTAGGTGCACAGTTCTGTGATGTGCTGCCCGGTGCCGAAGACGTCCAGTAGTGAATTCTGTAGCAACAAGTCACGTCCGGAGAAGTTATCAAAGTTCTGAGCCACATCTTTTAATCTGTCTAGGATTAGGTGACGAGACAGACTACATCCACTCTGCCTGTCTTTAGATTTTTAAGATGTTTGGAACAACCTCCCTGCTGAGTTTCTAAAACTTTATACTATTGTACATAGAAAAATTAAGTCGTTTGAAGGCAAAGGCTGTTCACACCACGTGTTCATGTGATTTGAAATGTGCAGAATTTTTCCTCCACCCGCCTAAAACTTTTGCACAGCACTGTGTGTATGCATATATAATAACTGCTCATATAACATGCCCATAGTGCAATATCCTCAATCCATTTTTAACTTTCCCTCTACTAAAGCTTCTCCAAAAATCAATAATTTGCCGATTTATCTCAGCAATTTGAATTGTAAAACAGCGATGTCCATCCGCAGACCATCAGGGCGCGAGGCTTCATGTGATTTTAATGGTGAGACTCAGCAATATTGATGCATCGGGGATGACAGTTAGATGAATATGTGATAATATCTTATGGGACGCGGTGTGGGTGTATACTGTACTACATGCGGCATCTACTTTATGGAGAGAGACCCCCATCCTCACACTTACAGTCAGGACTCCCTCCCTGCCAGCCGTTTACCAAAGCACAGACAAAAATCAATTTTAATTAGTATTTTTGGCTTTAATGAAAAGTGATTACAGAATTGGCATTTTAGCTAATACCGCCGAGATTTATGGCAGGCGAATGTTAATGAATTTTCTTCTGGATTGCTATGAGCCATGAATAAGTGCGGGGAGATGGCACTTCTGCTGATAGCAGGTCTATATCAGCACTTCCTATAACAAAGGGGAAGCTTAATGGGCTGCAGGTAGATGTTCCATTAATTCTCACAAACTAAACATTATCAATTCTTTATGAAATGGACATAAAATATATATATATAACGCCAAATGCGGATTGTGGAAGCCGCGTGACACGGAAATCTCTGGCAGAAGATAATGAGACGTTTCTATTAAATGTCACAAAAAAAAAAAAATTGAAAAATGTGCTGAGTAAGGAATTTATTTGGAAATTGGAAACGTATCAGGATACCTGGATGTGACATATTTAAAGGGGATTTTAAATCCCCTTAACTAATTTTGTCCTTTTTTGTTTTTCTATTTTCTTACATTCAAAAATGTATAATTAATTTTTTTTCCATGAACTTCGTGGTAATGGCATTTAATATTTCATGCCGTGTACTGGAAAGTGGGAAAAAAATTCCAAATGTGGTGAAATTGATGAAAAAACGCATTTGTGGGCTTGTGGGATTGTGGGACTCTAGTAACTTTTTCATACTTTGGTGTACAGAGCAGTTTGAGGTATTATTTTTAATGTCTTCTTTGCTACCATTATGGGAACTGTATGACATTTTCATCACTTTTTGTTTCAAAATGGAGAAAACTTGGTGTTTTCAAAAATGTGGGCACTATTTTCAATTAAAAGGTTCAAGCCTCAAGTTACTTTAGCCCTAGGTTATCGATCCTACCATATACTGCCATACTGGGGATTTTGCACATGATCTTTTTCAATGTGCCACTGGCACACTGTAACAGATCTTCAGAAATGGCACAGTCTCAGGTCCTATAAAGACCCAAGTCTGTCATGGTGACGGATCGTTGACTCTTAAGGGGAGAGTCAATCTAAGCCAATATGCCGGCGCCCACGTGCAAGTGGCTTTTGACTGCCGTCAGCAATATTTTATACTGATATACAGGACTTTTATTACAGAACTAGAAGAGGAAATGACATATCACCACTAGCGGATCTCCATTTGGCCATTTTAGGCAGTTGCCTGGGGCCCCACAATCCTGGGGGCCCGTCCTAAAATCTAGTCAGAGAATCTGCCGAGGTTCTGATCTCCCTCCACTTCCTAGAGGCGCTGGTCTTGCTTGAGGGGGAGGGGTCACAGGAAGATCAAACAGGAAGCAGTAACTACACTGCCAAATTGTGTTCTCCCTCTCCTCCCTCTCTATCTGCAGGGATGGGCAGCATCCGGCCAATTTTCATAAGTTTGTGTTTGTCTGGTTCAGTAGGTGACACAATCATGGGGCAGATGGCAATATTCTAGAATTCACAGACTTGGAACAACCCACTTCTCTTGCTATGGCTGATGGGGTCACCCCTTTGGCCTTCATCTGGGCAGCCTGCAGCTGGAGGGTTTCAGTCACTTTGGCACAACGTTTTTGCGAAGTCAGTGAAAACTAGAAAGTTAGTCGCCAGTTACACAGGGTTTGTTAGAAAATTAAGGAAATTAGCACCAGGTGCCAGATTAACACCAATATTGTGCAGATTCCTGAAAGTGTTCTCTAATTTTGACAGTGTCTTTTCCAATTTTCTCATTTACATTTCTGACCTTGACATTTAGGATATGTCTAATTTTATGCCCAAAACTGGAGAACTTTATTAAAGTTAAAGGGGCAATGCCACAGTAGACACATCCCCTATCCATAGGTCGGAATAACTGTCCTCCAAAGTTTGATTTTAGAAGGAAGGAGGTCATTGATAAGAAATATAAGAAGATACCACAACCCCGGTGCCTGGATCTAGGAGTAAATGTCCCTGGTTTACTATGATGGAATTTGATGACAGATTTCCTTTAACCCCTTAACGACGCACAATGTAATACTACGGCGCACGTCGGGTGCGGTACATGGAGAGGGCTCACGGGCTGAGCCCTCTTCATATTTTGTAAGTCTTTGCTGCATATTGCTATTACCAATGGTGGGTGTTATCACACCAATCGCAGCTGGCAAAACTGTCAGGCTTCAAAAAGATGGCGGCGGAAAATAGTGAAAGTTAAAAAAAAAAGTAAAAAGAAAAAAATATTATAAAAAAACTAAAAATGTAAATCATCCCCATTCCTTAGAACTGATATAAATATAAATAAACAGTAAAAATCATAAACACATTGGGGGATATTTATCATACGCCGGTGCTTGTGCGCCAGCGTATGATAGCCCCGCCGCTGCAAATTCGCAGCCCGATATATGAAGAGGCTTCTGCCTCTTGATGTATCGGGCTGCCAGTTGCGCAGCGTTTTTCCTGCGCGTTTTTCCTGCGCAACGTATGAAAAGTCGCCGGCAGCAGCGAGTGCGCAGGCGCCGGCCCACTCCAGTCCGTCCGCACCCCCCGCTCGGCCGGCCGCGCCCCCCCTTCATGCCCCTTCACGCCCCACTGGCGTGAAGGTGGCGGATTGTGAAAAATAATCGCAAAAGCTAGCAATAAGCTAGCATTTGCGATTATTTCAGGGCCTCTGCGCCACTGGCGGTGCGCAGAGGTCCTGATAAATATCCCCCATTAGGTATGACCACGTCCGAAAATGCCCGATCTATCAAAATATTATAACGGTTTTTCACTGCGCTTAACCCCGTAACGGAAAATGGTGCCCAAAGTCGAAAATGGCACTTCTGAAAAATATAAAAAATGTTATAGGAAGTGACCAAAAGATCGCACAGTCCTAAAAATGGTATCATTGAAAATTTTATCAAAAGTCGCAAAAAATGACATAATCCACAGCTCCGTAACACCAAAGTATGAAAAAGTTATTAGCGCTAGAAGTTGGCAAAATCAATAGAAACATTTTTGTACATGAGGTTTTAATTTTTGTAAATGTATGAAACATTATAAAACCTATATAAATTTGTTATCCCCATAATCGTACCGACCAAAAGAATAAAGTAGACCTGTCATTTGGGGTGCACAGTGAAAGCCGTAAAATCTAAGCCTACAAGAAAACGGCGCAAATGTGTTTTTTCACCATTTTCACTGAATTTGGAATTTTTTTCCCACTTCCCAGTACACGTCATGGAATAATAAATACCATCACTGCAAGTGCAATTTGTTGAGCAGTAAACAAGTCGTCACTCTCTTTACATGTAAAAATAAAAAAGTTATAGATTTTTGAAGGTGGGGATTGAAAAATGGAAACTTCTACCCCAAAATTTAGATAACCTGCAATACCAGCTTCAGCCTTTGCACCAGTGGGGCACTCTTTGAGCAAAATATAGATACTGCATCTCCTTTAATCCTGCATAATCTGTGTACATTTATGGGAGATAGATAAGAATAGAGCAGCCTTTTTTACATATAAAAGCTCTTTTTATGCTTATAATTGTAGTTTTTCTCGAAAATGTCAGCTCTTTTATGTGACTTGTAAAGAAATGAAGACTAAAAGTGAGAGAACATAATGCAGAGATATAAAAAAAAATCTCATATGTTGTTTAATATAACTGGGGTAAAGCAATTCCCTTGGATGGTATAGAGGCTTGTAATGGACATTAAGTGGCGCGCGGTTATGCGAGTTCTACAATCCATTTAACTGTTGCATTAGCCTCGGCGCCGTAGACTATAGGCTTCATTTCATACACAGTTAATCCTTTTATTATTAGACCCGACTGATTGAAATAGAGTGAAGTTCTTGTCTTTATGAAATGGAATCCTTGTGCGGGAGGTTAAGTAATAGGGGAAGGTACGAGGATGCTTTTAATATAGACGGATCAAGTGATACATCTCAGCGCGAGGCGTTTTATACACAATGATGTTCCATGGAGGCGGAATTGTTAGGATTCTACTGTATAGATCTATCAAGTTCTGAAGATCTGTCCTTAGCAGACAACTGAGGGCCTCTGTACAAGGACAACACATGGGGCCTTTTCCGCCAGTATAAAACTGCCTTATATTTGTGGCCTTTTCCTTTGCTCTGGCTGATGAAGAAGGGCCCGGAATGACGGACCCCAACGTTAGCTCTAAGTCCATAAAAATCTAGGGTGATGAATGGGTGAGGGCCGGCGCCAGCACTAGGCATACCTGGGCAAGTGCCTGGGCCCAGAGCTGCTGGTGAGGGGGGGCCCACATAAGGCTGTACATAAGGAATCCATAGGGGTAAAGGGGTTGTATCCAATGAATCCATAGGGAATGAGGGGGGCTGTATATAAAATAACCATGAGAGAGCTGTTTGGTATGATAATTGAGGTATATTTTAGGGAACAGGAGACTGTTTTACTTTCTGAATTTTTAATGCCGCCATGTGAGTTTAGTACAAAGGGGCCCACTGAAGCTGTGTCGCCCAGGGGCCTAGTGAAACCTGGAGCCGACCCTGAATAGGTGTTTCGCAAAAAGTTGTAAAATGGATACAGAGGAGGGAAAGAAAAGCATCAATTGTGTGATTCTCTGATTTTAAGATACCAAATATGTCAGGTAGATACGGTCTAGGCTTGTTTAGTTGTGCTGGATCATCACAACTCGATGTAGCGCTATGATATGTGGCTGCAGGGCCGGATTAAGGTTGGTGTGGGCCCCTGGGCGCAAAATATGGTGGAGGCCCCCATTGAATGTAGTCCAGACAGGGAACAGCAATCGCTATATACCGCCCCCCCCAGCAATAACCATATACAGCCTCCCCAGTAATCACTATACACAGCTCCCCCAGCAACCACTGTATACAGCTCCCCAGCAATCACTGTATACAGCTCCCCCAGCAATCACTGTATACAGCTCCCCCAGCAATCACTGTATACAGCTCCCCCAGCAATCACTATATACAGCTCCCCCAGCAATCACTATATACAGCTCCCCCAGCAATCACTATATACAGCTCCCCAGCAATCACTATATGCAGATACCAGTAATCACTATATACAGCTCCCCCAGCAATCACTGTATACAGCTCCCCCAGCAATCACTATATACAGCTTCCCCAGTAATCACTGTATACAGCTCCCCCAGCAATCACTGTATACAGCTCCCCCAGCAATCACTATATACAGCTCCCCCAGCAATCACGGTATACAGCTCCCCCAGCAATCACTGTATACAGCTCCCCCAGCAATCACTGTATACAGTTTCTCCAGCAATCACTGTATACAGCTCCCCCAGCAATCACGGTATACAGCTCCCCCAGCAATCACTGTATACAGCTCCCCCAGCAATCACTATATACAGCTCCCCCAGAAATCACTACATACAGCTCCCCAGCAATCACTATATACAGCTCCCCCAGCAATCACTATATACAGCTCCCCCAGCAATCACTATATACAGCTCCCCAGCAATCACTGTATACAGCTCCCCCAGCAACCACTGTATACAGCTCCCCCAGCAATCACTGTATACAGCTCCCCCCAGCAATCACTGTAAACAGCTCCCCCAGCAATCACTGTATACAGCTCCCCCAGTAATCACTGTATACAGCTCCCCCAGCAATCACTGTATACAGCTCCCCCAGCAACCACTGTATACAGCTCCCCCAGCAATCACTGTATACAGCTCCCCCAGCAATCACTATATACAGCTCCCCCAGCAATCACTGTATACAGCTCCCCCATCAATCACTGTATACAGCTCCCCCCAGCAATCACTATATACAGCTCCCCCAGCAATCACTATATACAGCTCCCCCAGCAATCACTATATACAGATACCAGTAATCACTATATACAGCTCCCCCAGCAATCACTATATACAGCTCCCCCCAGCAATCACTATATACAGCTCCCCCAGCAATCAATATATACAGCTCCCCCAGCAATCACTATATACAGCTCCCCCAGCAATCACTGTATACAGCTCCCCAGCAATCAATATATACAGCTCCCCAATAAATCACTGTATACAGCTCCCCCAGCAATCACTGTATACAGATCCCCCAGTAATCACTATATACAGCTCCCCCAGCAATCACTGTATACAGCTCCTCCAGCAATCACTATATACAGCTCCCCCAGCAATCACTACATACAGCTCCCCAGCAATGACTATATACAGATACCAGTAATCACTGTATACAGCTCCCCCCAGCAATCACTATATACAGCTCCCCCAGCAATCACGGTATACAGCTCCCCCAGCAATCACGGTATACAGCTCCCCCAGCAATCACGGTATACAGCTCCCACCAGCAATCACTGTATACAGCTCCCCCAGAAATCACTGTATACAGCTCCCCCCCAGCAATCACTGTATACAGCTCCCCCAGCAATCACTGTATACAGCTCCCCCAGCAATCACTATATACAGCTCCCCCAGCAATCACTACATACAGCTCCCCAGCAATCACTATATACAGATACCAGTAATCACTATATACAGCTCCCCCAGCAATCACTGTATACAGCTCCCCCCCAGCAATCACTATATACAGCTCCCCCAGCAATCACTACATACAGCTCCCCAGCAATCACTATATACAGATACCAGTAATCACTATATACAGCTCCCCCAGCAATCACTATATACAGCTTCCCCCAGCAATCACTATATACAGCTCCCCCAGCAATCACTATATACAGCTCCCCCAGCAATCACGGTATACAGCTCCCCCAGCAATCACTGTATACAGCTCCCCCAACAATTACTATATACAGCTCCCCAGCAATCACTATATACAGCTCCCCCAGCAATCACTATATACAGCTCCCCCAGCAATCACTATATACAGATACCAGTAATCACTATATACAGCTCCCCCAGCAATCATGGTATACAGCTCCCCCAGCAATCATGGTATACAGCTCCCCCAGCAATCACTATATACAGCTCCCCCAGCAATCACTGCATACAGCTCCCCCAGCAATCACTACATACAGCTCCCCAGCAATCACTATATACAGATACCAGTAATCACTATATACAGCTCCCCCAGCAATCATGGTATACAGCTCCCTCAGCAATCATGGTATACAGCTCCCCCAGCAATCACTATATACAGCTCCCCCAGCAATCACTATATACAGCTCCCCCAGTAATCACTATATACAGCTCCCCCAGTAATCACTATATACAGCTCCCCCAGAAATCACTATATACAGCTCCCCCAGCAATCACTATATACAGCTCCCCCAGCAATCACTGTATACAGCTCCCCCAGCAATTACTGCATACAGCTCCCCCAGCAATCACTATATACAGCTCCCCCAGCAATCACTATATACAGCTCCCCCAGCAATCACTGTATACAGCTCCCCCAGTAATCACTGTATACAGCTCCCCCAGCAATCACTATATACAGCCCCCCCAGCAATCACTATATACAGCTCCCCCAGCAATCACTATATACAGCTCCCCAGTAATCACTATATACAGCTCCCCCAGCAATCTCTAAATACAGTTCCCCCAGCAATCGCTATATACAGCTCCCCAGCAATCACTGTATACAGCTCCCCCAGCAATCACTGTATACAGCTCCCCCAGCAATCACTACATACAGCTCCCCAGCAATCACTATATACAGATACCAGTAATCACTATATAATGCTCCCCTAGCAATCACTATATACAGCTCCCCCCAGCAATCACTATATACAGATACCAGTAATAACTATATAATGCTCCCCCAGCAATCACTATATACAGCTCCCCCCAGCAATCACTATATACAGCTCCCCCAGCAATCACTATATACAGCTCCCCAGCAATCACTATATACAGCTCCCCAGCAATCACTGTATACAGCTCCTCCAGCAATCACTGTATACAGCTCCCCCAGCAATCATTGTATACAGCTCCCCCAGCAATCACTATATACAGCTCCCCCAGTAATCACTATATACAGCTCCTCCAGCAATCACTATATACAGCTCCCCCAGTAATCACAGTATACAGCTCCCCCAGCAATCACTATATACATCTCCCCCAGCAACCACTATATACAGCTCCCCCAGCAATCACTATATACAGCTCCCCCAGCAATCACTATATACAGCTCCTCCAGAAATAACTATATACAGCTCCCAGTAATCACTATATACAGTCCCCTATAACAACTATATACAGACCCCTATAATACCTATATACATCCCTATAATAACTATATACACCCCCCTATAATAACTACATACAGTTCCCCTATTACAATATACACCCCCCCTATAACTACATACAGTTCCTCTATAATAACTATATACATACCCCTATAATAACTATATACACCCCTATAATAACTATATACACCCCCCTATAACAACTATATACAGTGCCCCTATAATAACTATATACAGTTCCCCTATTACAATATACAGTCCCTCTATAATAACTATATACAGACCCCTATAATAACTATATACACCCCTATAATAACTATATACACTCCCCTATAACAACTATATACAGTGCACCTATAATAACTATATACACCCCCCTATAACAACTATATACAGTGCACCTATAATAACTATATACACCCCTATAATAACTATATACACTCCCCTATAACAACTATATACAGTGCACCTATAATAACTATATACACCCCCCTATAACAACTATATACAGTGCACCTATAATAACTATATACACCCCCCTATAACAACTATATACAGTGCCCCTATAATAACTATACACACCCCCTATAACAACTATATACAGTGCACCTATAATAACTATATACACCCCCTATAATAATTATATACAGTGCACCTATAATAACTATATACACCCCCATACTAAATATATACAATCCCCCTATAATAACTATATACACCCCCCTATAACAACTATATACAGATTCCTATTATTGCTATACACCCCCCCCACATAATAAATATATACACCCCCCCCAATAATAACTATATACAGTTCTAGATATAATGCTAAAATTGTACTCACCCACCATCGTTCCCACGCTGCGCGCTGTCTTCATCCTCCCTCGCGTTGTCAGGGTGGAGATCGGATGTAAACAAAGATGGCGGCGCCCTGCTACAGCCCGTGTCGTGAGTCACGCCGCTGTGACGTCACACTCTGCGACGTGACCCAGCGGCAGGACGCCGCCATCTTTATTTACATTGGATCGTCTATGGCAGAGCAGGGAACTTATTGTTCCCTCGCTCTGCCATAGACTAAAGGCAGAAACACCGGCGGGATCTGGTCCGCGGGCCGGGGAACCTGGCACCAAATACATTGCTGGCGATTCGGGCGGTCATGCGACCGCCCGAATCGCCCCAATTTCATGGGGGCCGCTTTTAAAGGCAAAGTGGTGGGGGCCCCGGGGCTCGCGCCCCAGGAGCCCCCCTATGATCCGGCTCTGTGTGGCTGCTGCGTATAAAAAGATCCTCTATTATTAAGATGTGAGATAATGTTTGATGTTTACTCTTCCTGCTTGATTACTGAAGAAGAGCCCTGCTTCAGTGACCAACAATTTTCTGTTTTACAGTAAGGTCGTTGATAAGAACATCCCTGGTGGTCAAGAGGACGATTGAATGAAAAATGTTGTAATTAGAGCTGTAATTTTTTTTGTGGTTCAAAAGTTACCAATTCAGGAAGTGGCAACAACAACCGGGAATATTCCCTGTGATGCACAGCTATGTGATGTGTTGTCACTTGTGCTGGACACAAAGTGGAGATGGCTATGATCCAATCATTAGAATCAATGGAGGATTTCTGTATTGGGAACATTTGTTCCACAAGAGATATTACAAATCTGATTGTGCCAAATTAATTTCTGAGACCTTTTTTGGTCTTGTATTATATGTTACATGATGATCACCTTCCCTTTGGAAAAACGTACCTTTGATCTAATACGG
Organism: Engystomops pustulosus; assembly: GCF_040894005.1. Classification (NCBI taxonomy): domain Eukaryota; kingdom Metazoa; phylum Chordata; class Amphibia; order Anura; family Leptodactylidae; genus Engystomops; species Engystomops pustulosus. Next base: position 239,677,302 of record NC_092412.1, read on the forward strand.
CAGCTTTCAAGATGGTGACCATGTCCTGGGATTCACCTTGTACTTTACTGGGGCACTTCCACAGTCTCCGGTCACAAGCCCACAATAGGGTCTTTCTCCAAAAACCATATCAGACTTGCTACAATTTATTTATTTATTATTACAATCTTATATAACGGCCAAGCACTACGAGACAGTGGTCCAATGGGAAGTCAGGATCAACATATCAAGAGTGGTGATCCTTCGAGGCTGCCTCTTTCCCGCAGTCTTGTGTTGCCTTTCACATGCACACTTTCTGTTTTTACTACCACTTTATTCCCAGAAGATGCTTAGACTATAGTAGCAAGCTAATGATGATGTAGACTAATGATCTACAAACTCACGGATAATGGGGCTCATTTATTTACCCGGTCCAGTCGCGATCCAGAGGTGCGTTCTCCGACGAGGATTCGGGTTCTGCCGGGATTCACTAAGGTCCGTGCACCCGATATCCACCAGGTGTCGCTGCTGCGCTGAGGTCCACCGGAGTTCACCTTCTTATCTTCGGTGCATGTGAGTGCGTGTCAAGCGAAACAAATACTTTTTTAAATACCGCGTTTTTTCCGAATCCGTCGGATTTTACGACGGCCACGCCCCCGATTTCCGTCGCGTGCAAGCCGGCGCGATGCGACACAACCCGATCGCGTGCGCCAAAAACCCGGAGCAATTCAGGGAAAAACGGCGCAAATCAGTAATATTTAGAAAACCCGGCGATTCGGCCCCTTAGTAAATGAGCCCCAATGAGTCCTAATGACAAACAACAATCTTGGAGACAATGGAACGGAGCAGTAGAACCAGCAATGGACCAGCAGAAGACCATATGGAGGTGAATTTGAAGGCAGTCACTTTTCTCTTGATCCTCTTAACAATTCCCTTCTCACGACACCTCTATGCCAAGTTCATGTGGAAGGCTTTTGTAGTAGGTCGTGCCTGGCCATGGAGTGTATCAGGATGCTGAAGCCACTTGATGTATCCAGCTGCACCGGGTGGTCGGAGATGGTCGGAGAGGCTATCGTATGATAAATACCTCCCAGAATTTCTACTTCTCAGTGGAGACAAAATGCCCTTAATTCTCCAACCTGTCGATTCATATCTAGAGATTTACAGAAAAAAGAGAGTTAGTGGTACATAATTCTACACAATATTTGGACCATTAGCACAAAGTGTACATGACACCAGAGCCTCCATGTGATGGAGCTGGCGCTCTCACACTGCAGACATCATCAATAAGAAAATTGCTGCAATCCGGAGGGATGTCACTTTCCCGAGCCGGGTCATGCCATTAAAAAAATTGAAGTCCTGATTCTGAGCTACATTTTCCAACTACAGAAAAATGGATAATTCACCAGAAAGTGAAAATTGTAAATGTGAGATGTGTGCAGTCACGAGGTTTCACTTGATTAAGTGAATTGTTTTTTCCTAAAAACTTTTTATGATCACCTCATCATTTTCTAAATTTAATAACCACTGCAACTGAAATCTAAAGTTCTCCATACATATAAAAGGTTGTTAGTCGGCAATTGTCTTAGGGGTCTTCTTGACTCTACCCTGATGATGGCAGTACAGGGAGGGGTAATAGTAGTTTGTTCCCTCCTTGCCTTTAGTATTTCTTGGCCCCCAAGCAAAGTTTTTTCTAAGGACACCACCCCACAATGCATAGCTCTACCTTGAGGTCAGTGCACAGAGTTTATTGCCTTCACATTGCTTTAAATTGTATTGGCGTCTTGGGGATGCAGATTTAGTTTACAACTTCCTTATTCCGGGTTCCTCTAACCAGAGTCTGGAGAATTTGATACATTTACATCCACCAATGTGGATCCTCCAGAAGACATTTCATGGGTTGAATTACGGCTAAATTCTCCTCTGACCGTTGCACATTTTGTATGTAATGCTGAACACATGAAGGCTCCTGTATATCGTGTGTTCTGCATGTAATGGGGAATTTATTTAGTGCCCCCAATAACACTTATGGCTCATTAACATAATTTTTAAACATGATTTAAGAAGGAAGAAGAAGATATAAAAATGAGAAGATTATGAAAATTATGGCGCCTCAATCTAAGTTAGGGTCCCTGCTAGTGTTGAGCGAACTCAGCCATTTAGAAGTTCGGGTTTGGCTCAACAGCCATGCGAATAACAATCCTGATGGCAGCACACCATTTTCGTGAGGATCGTCACTCTCTGATGACATCGAGGGTGACATCATGGGGAGTGCCAATTTTCCCAAAATTGGCAGCACACAGCGCCACCAGCATGGTGGCATGCATGCACACAACACATTGATTTATGTGCCACTGGCAACACGAATCACTGGTGGAGTTTGGGTTCAAGTTTGGAAAGTTCTGGTTTGGATTGAACTCAACTCGATTCCAAACTTTCTTGGATCTGCTTATCACTACTACCTGCAGGGGTGTAACTACAGTGGTAGCAGTCATATCAGCTACTATGGGGCCCCCAGTGTCAGGGGGCCCTGGTATCTGGGATATTGGGTATGTATTTGGTGTATGATGTACTGTATGTGTGTGTGGTGTGTATATACTGTATGTGTGTATATTCTGTATGTCTGTATATGGTATTGTATATATATGTGTATTTGCTATATTTGTGTATATAGGATGTGTATAAGCTGCATGGATGTATCTGTATGCATATGTGATGTGTGTTTACTGTATGTATGTTTATGCTGTATGTCTATATACTGTATATATACAGCAAGTATATTAATGTGTGTTTATATGATGCGTTTGTACAATATGCATATTTTTTTTAATGGGGAAGGGGGGCCCAATTCAGAAATCTGCTATGGGGGCTATTCTCTCCTGTTACGCCCCTAACTACCTGGTTTATCATGCTTTATAATGATTTTTTTTATATATATATAATACTGTGTATTAATGTTTCCCTTCAAACCATGAAGAAGAATATATGATTTACTCAGATAATTCCAGCTCTGGTGCGCTCTGTGCGTTACCCAACATAACCCGTAGTAAGTGGAGGACACGATGACATAATGTAGCACTTGCATCTGCAGGATGGTCTCAGTGTACAAGTTGCAATTTTAAAACAGAATCTCCCAGTGGAAAAGAAAAAGATGATGTCAGGACATTTTAGAAATCATGAATCTTGGTTTTGTCAAGATCTAAATGAACAGAAGATCTGGCAAGAATTGGACGCGTTTCCCGGAACTCTATTGTGTTTTCTGTTGTGTTATTGTAATAAATCACATTATAGGCAAGACATTGAACACTGAGCCACACTAAGTGGACCCCGGGTAAGTATATAACAGCTGCAGTCTCGTAAAGTAATGTCTCCAATTAAAAACCTTTCCGACGCCACCAGATTCTGACATTGGACGTCTACAACCGTCTACGAACCTTCATTCTGAAGGGGAACCTATCAGCTCAAAAATGAACACTGTAGAAACTTTCCAGATATACTGGTCCGGTTTCCCAGAGATTTGAGTTTTTAAGTTTTACTTACGTTTTTACAATTATGCTAAGTACTGCTGGTGTAGCTATCCTTTCCATTCCATTCTACAACTCCTTTAAATTAGGATTGACATGTCGAGATCAAAATATTGAGTGGAGCATGAAAAAAATGTGCACCAATTGAGTTGGCCACGCCCTCAGTGCTTTAGAACCTAATTTGCATAAACATAAAAATGTAATTTTCTCTAAAATGACAAGTAGGCCACTACACAGGGGATGGGGTTGCTCTTCTGGCTTAGCTTTCTATGTGAATACTTGTGGGAGATAAGATGTCTAATGATTGTGTTGGAGCCCAACCAATCAAATTTTGATGACATATCCAATGTATAGGTCATCAATATAAGGAATCTTGGAAAGGTCTTTAATTGTCTTGAAAGTCATGCTATGCACAACTGTTATGTTTTACGGATAATGTCCCTTAAAGATTTCCTCCCCCAATCCAGATGTCAAGGAGGTTGGAACATTTGGACCCTGTGATCAAAGGGAAAGACAGAAAAAGATGAAGAACATGGACATTCCATTGTCACCTCTTCTGTTTCAGCACTGGGCTGAGAGGTAGGCAATAGTTAAAATCTTGCGAGGTGTTACTCAACTCCAAGTATAAATGCCCCCTGAGACTGAAGTTCACTGCCAGTTATTGGTAAATGCTCCTGTATGTGGATATTCTCCAACCTGGAGTCTTGTTACTTGATATCTGCTCTGTTCCCTGACCTTCTCTTGCACTTTATGATTTTGTACCATTTAGTTGCAACTAACGCTTGAACACTGTGGTTTGTGATTATGTCCTGACAAACTCCTGGTTTTAACTCAACTTTGCATTGCTTCACTTTATTCAGTGTAATGAACGTCGCCTAGGGCCATATATTAGAAACCATTTGATAGAAAATAACTAAATCACCGTCACATGTTGTCACTGTATACCTGGTTTATAGTTTGGTATAAAGTGACAGCATGTATCGGTGATTTAGTAATTTCTTATTAAATGTTTTCTATGTATTTTGTTCTTAAAGGGCACCTACCACCACGAATCTACCTATAAAGGTAGATCGGGTGGTAGGTGGATGTATGGGACGTGAGGATAGCCCTTTTTAGAGCTAATCCTCACGTCCCCGCTAGCGTAGCATAAACTTTATTGCCTTGATATGTAAATTTTATTAAGCGGCTACTGGGGCGTGGAGTAGCCGGACACGAGGCTACACGGCGCGGCTACTCCACGCCCCAGTAGCCGCTTTCCCCGCCTACCCTGTGATCTTCGGCGCGCAGCTTCTGGCAGCTGCGCGCCCTCGTCCGAGAAGCCGGAGTTCTGCGCATGCGCAGTAACTCCGGCCTCGTTCCCGAGATCGCGCATCCTCAGGCTCCGAGCGCAGGCCTGAGGATGCGCGATCTCGGGAACGAGAAGATCACAGGGTAGGCGGGGAAAGCGGCTACTGGGGCGTGGAGTAGCCGCGCCGTGTAGCCTCGTGTCCGGCTACTCCACGCCCCAGTAGCCGCTTAATAAAATTTACATATCAAGGCAATAAAGTTTATGCTACGCTAGCGGGGACGTGAGGATTAGCTCTAAAAAGGGCTATCCTCACGTCCCATACATCCACCTACCACCCGATCTACCTTTATAGGTAGATTCGTGGTGGTAGGTTCCCTTTAAGGAAACCTGTCACCAGGGACCTCAATTTTCACTAAAGACAGGTTGCAGAAGCTTATTACACCTGCAGTGCATATGTGTCTTTCTGCTTTCTCTAAGCATTTGCATTACTATATAATTGTGTGTTCTAACTTACCTTGCATCCTGGGTAGTCCCTGGGGCTGGACATTGGTTTGGATGCATTTCCAAAAACAACATGTGACTTGTCTATGTTACTCACTCCTCAGATCTTAGCCTCCACCTTTGTGCTCCTGTACAGCTCCTCCTCCTGCTCCTTCTCAGAGGTCACAGCCTGGTGAGCTGACATCAGTGGGGGAGGGACCAGCTGTACAGGAGCACAAAGATGGAGGCAGCCAGACAAGTCACATGTTGTTTTTTGAAATGCATCCAAACCAAAGCCCAGCCCCTGGGACTACCCCAGGATTTTGTCAGGATGCAATAGTAAGTTATAACACACAATTATATTGTAATGCAAATGATTAGAAAAGGCAGAGAGACGTTTTGCACTGTAGGTGTCATGGGCTTTTACAATCTGTCTTTTGTGAAAATTAGGTCCCTTGTGACAGGTTCCCTTTAAATTGATCTGTTTTTAATATGTTTAACATGTGTGTGTAGCGCCACCTCCACTCCATATATTAGGGTGATCCTCAAGTAAGCAGTAAGCAGACAGCTGGGAGGATTGGCAACCTGTTGTTTGAGTCAGATCACAGAAGGGATAGTAAAAGTTGATTTTAGAAAGAAGAAGGCCATAGATAAAAAATATAATAAGATAATCACGTTCATGGTGCCTGGAGTAAGTGTCACTGATTTATCCTGCTTGATTCTGTTGGTAGATTTCCTTCAAAGGGTTTTTCCACAAAACAAGTTATCCCTATCCTGTGGATAGGGCCTAAGTTGCTGATCGGTGGGGGTCTCAGTGATAGGAACCCCACAGATCATGATAACGGGGATCCTATGTACTAGTGTACACTTTGGTTAGGCCGCCCCTTTCATCTCTATGGAGTTGATGGAGATTGCAGAGTATGGTGCTTGGCAATCTCTGTCAACTCCATAGAGATGAACGAGGCAGCCCATGTGTGCACGACCAGCTGCTCCAGTCATCTTGGGGAGCGACGAGAGGTCAGGCAGGGGATACATCAGACCGCTTCCGACCCACATTCTCATTGATCTGTGGGGGCCTCATGACTGACAGCCCCACTAATCAGCAAGTTAGACCCTATCCTATGGATATTACAGCCATTTTGGGGTCCTCATGTCTCCATTGACTTCAATGAAGTTCGTGTTCAGGGTCAAGTTCAAGTCCTGAACCTAATTTTTACCCGATGGTCAGAAATATTCACAGAATTTCAACCTGCATTTCGACCAACCCGCTCATGACTACTGATAATTGCTTAGAGCGATTGTATATTATTGTCGTTTAATAGTAAGAGTAAAATTGCTCAGAAGATCCCTTAGGAAATCAGCAATCTAATTAATTTCTTGTAATCCTCGCAGCCTCCGCAGTGCCGGATTACAGTAACGGCCACCCTCATATTTTTAATAAATGCCGGCACATTTGCGTGAGTCAGCACAATCCTGTAATTTCTTTAGGCCCATCAACCTCTCTCTGCCAGTTACATATTTTCTGAATAAAGTTGGCAAATGAAGCAGGTGATTTATCAAACAGATTTAGTTGGCAGTGAATTACAATTTCTCTAATAAAACATTTCCTCCAGATCAGTAGAATTCATTTCTGAATTTGGCTCCGTTCATTCTGCTGCAGGAGCTCAGTCCTACAGGAATCGGAGATAAGATTTCACATATAAGATGTAACCTAATAAAATGAAGCACCTGAAAAAAGGCAACAGCTAATAATACATAGAACTGAGGGTTATGCTCAGGTAGGTACCTAGAAATGATCCCCCCAACTGTATGTTGTGGTGTGAAATTAAACCCCCCCGATTTCTGTTGCGTGCAAGCCGGTGCCGATGCGCCAATATCTGATCATGGGATTTTGTATCAGACCTTCATATTCCCGGAATACCCCTTTAATAAATCATTACTCCTATGAATAATTACAACACGGAAACTTGTTTTTTTTACCAGTTTTTTCTGTATTTGCAGTATAATTTTTATAGAAAAAAATGGAACAGTCTTAAGCCCGGGATTGAGGTAAGGTAATTCCAGCTTGTCACAAGACACATCCGCTAATATCCACACATAACGAAACCAGTGATTTCCAGGTAACGTCTCCCCCTTAATCTGACACTCTTCTCATTGATTCCTGTGACAACAGGTATAGACACATCTATCTCGCTTTGGTGGAGCAATCTACACCGCATGTAATTATTGCACCCCGCGTCTCCTACGCACCACACATCAGCCACGGCGCTATATCCTTAATACACAATGTTCCATCAATCACATCTACAACCTTCAGTAACTGCGATTGTCACCTCACACAACCAGGAGCCCAACACTGCAGCGCTGGAGGCAATGTATTCTAATCTAGCGAGATAAATATCTTTCCAATCAGACATCAGCGGGTGAAAATATATTTGTCTTGCTTTGATGCCTGAGACGTAACGATAACGTATCTGCCAGTAAAAGCCTCATCGATAGGACAAGCCTGGAATGCAGATCAGTAACATTTAATTACAGTGATATGTAGATTGGGTCTGGTATGTGCAGGGACATATCTACATGTAATACATACATGACAGAAGAGGTCCAACATTTCATATTCACACATGGCTCCTCATGGCACGTCACATATGTAATATGCAATGTATTTTACATGACATGCTGCTGGCAATCTTTGCTGTAATTTTAGTTTTGTCACAATTATACTGGTCAATTAAATGCAGTATTTAGTATTAATATAGGGTGTGGTATTTTTTAACAGCAGCAGGAGTGGGCTGTCACGGGCGCTCTCGCGATCCATGTCGCGGATCGCGGGTACACCCGTGCTCCCTTTGGCTGCCTGTCCCCCTGCCCGCATTTACCTCTCCTGGCTCCTAGCTATGCTCCGGGTCCCGGCCGCACGCTCCTGCCTTCCAGGCTCCCGCTGCTGTCCAGGGGTCCGTGTCTGGTGGCCCGTGCCCGGTGGTCATTATCCTGTGGTCCCTATCCTGTGGTCCATTCCCATACGACTGTGCTCCTGCTCTGCCGTCTAGGGTTCCAGCCCAGTGATGACCTCCTGCCTTCCTGTGCTTCTGCGGTGTCTTCCAGGGTTCCAACCCAGCGGGGTCTTCACTCCGTACCAGCATTTACAATGTTGCTCTGAGTTCCTGCTGTCATCTCAGGTTATAAATGAACACAGATGTACGCTATATGACCAAAGATATACAATTTTATTAATAATGCAAAAAGAGCACAGCAAGAACAAACAACAATAAAAACCATTAAAGTGTGCAAGGCACACAAATTCAACAAGCAGGGCAACCCAGCATATGATAGTGCTGGTTGCTCTGCACACCACCAGCTCCCCCTACCTGCAGAGAACCCCTTCCTCTGCACAAGTGTAAAGCAATGTACGATGATGAATCAGTTGGAAAAAACCTTGCTATGTCCCAAAACCAAGGTGCGGTTTGACTAAGTGTACAAATGTACAAAGTCTGGGGGGAAAAAAAACCCAAGATACTAAAAAAAGGTGTAATGGGCGCTAGCCCAGGGTCCACGCTCGGTTTTACCTGTAAAGATGGCAAAGTCCTGTCGTAAAATGCGGTGGGGGGAAGGAGAAGAGCTGGGGAGAACACTGAATAGTTCCCTGCTATTCATTCTTTAATCTGGATATGTTCAAGATAAACCACCAGGTTGTAATTCAGTGACTGACCAAGACAAATTAAGAGACACCAATTATGAAGCCTCCAGTCGCTATAAATTGCCACTACCATTGGCATTTTTATCATGGGTGCCAACAACATGAAAGAGGAAGCCCCCTCGAAAACACATACATACTGGGGCAGATTTATCAAGCTGTCTAAGAGTAAGGATGTTCTCAGTTGCCCATGGCAACGAATTACAGCTCAGCTTTCATTTTACCAGTGCTCATTATTATATTTTAAAGGGGAGCTATAATTGTTTGCCATGGGCAATTAAGAACATTCTTACTCTTAGACAGCTTGATAAATCTGCCCCACTGTGATTTGCATTGATCCCAACAGTAAGGGGCAGATTTACTTACCCGGTCCATTCGCGATCCAGCGGTGCGTTCTCTGCGGTGGATTCGGGTCTTCCGGCGATTCACTAAGGCAGTTCCTCCGACGTCCACCAGGTGTCGCTGCTGCGCTGAAGTTCATCGGAATGCACTGATCTTCACCAAGCCGGGTTGAATGCAGGTAAGCACGAGTCCAGCAACACTTTTTTTTTTTTAAATGCGGCGGTTTTTCCGAATCCGTTGGGTTTTCTTACGGCCACGCCCCCCGATTTCCGTCGCGTGCATGCCGGCGCAGATGCGCCACAATCCGATCGCGGGGGGCAATACAGGGAAAATCAGCGCAAAACAGAAATATTCGGTTAACCCGTCGCAAAAACTCGAATCGGGCCCTTAGTAAATGACCCCCTAAGGGTTGAACTGCAGGAATTTGATTTTCCTATGATCCAAACTACTAGAGCTAACATGCAAGATGAACACAAATGGATAGAAAGACATAGAAAACTGAAAGATGGGTGTTGGCACCAGTTTTCCTCACATCTCTGCCCCCAAGCTGGAGAGGATCTGATGACTTTGATGACCAAATGTGAACTGGCCCTTGTAAAGGTGATGTAATGCAGCAGGTGTGGACCTACACTGAAGAGATCTAGATTCCCAATATTTGGACTACTAAAGATATTGGGTTAAATGTATCAGAAGTGTCTGAGAGCAGAACTGTTTGCTCTTGGCAACCAATCAGAGCTCAGTTTTAATTTTATGAACAGCTGTGGGGAAATGAAACCTGGGTTCTGATTGGTTTCCATGGGTAGCTAGAACAGTTCTTCTCTTAGACGCTTCTGATAACTCTCCCCCATTGTCTGAATGGTTTCCAGGTTTTCATCCTTTAATCTTCATTTTGGGATCTGTATTTTCTTCAGGGAAACCACCAGGTTGCTACCCCTTGGTGTAGTTTGGAGAATAACTAAAGCATAGCAAGGCCAGGGATCTTTATAAAAACCATTAGTACTGTGCAATTCCATGGGAAAAGAAACCCCCCTCTCAGAAACCACTTAGATGCCACAGGCACAACTGATCCCAACATGCAATAGGCTGAACTGCATGGATTGGATTTTCCTGTGGTCCAAACTAATAGAGCTGATATAAAAGACCCATATAAATGGAGAGAAGTCCATAGAAAACTGTAAGATTGGTGTTGGCATCAGCCTCTCTCACATCTCCCCCCCAAGCTGGAGGGAACCTGATGCCTTTGATTGCCATATGTAAACAAGCCCTTGTAATTGTGGTGTATTGCAGCAGGTCATTGACTGATCTTCAGTGGACTACTAAAGACATTGGGGCTCATTTGCTTACCCGGTCCAGTCGCGATCCAGCGGCACGATCTCCGACGTGGATTCGGGTCTGCCGGGATTCACTTAGGTCGTGCGGCCGATATCCAGTGGGTGTCGCTGCGCTGAGGTCCGCCAGAGTTCACCTGCTTCTTCTCGGTGCATGTAAGTGCTTGATCTTGCGACGCATTTCGTTTTTTAAATTCCGCCTTTTTTTCCCTATCCATCAGGTTGTCCGACGGCCACGCCCCCCAATTTCTGTCGCATGAAAGCCGGCGTGATTGCACCAAAATCTGATCGTGTCCACCAAAATCCCGGCAGAATTCGGTACAAAACGGAAAAATTCGGGAAACCGGACGAAAGTGTTGCCCACAGAGCCCTTAGTAAATGAGCCCCATTGTCTGAATGGTTCTCTGATATTCACCTTTAACCTCCATTTTGAGGATCGACTTTGCTGTAGGGAAACCACAAGGCTACCACCTTTTGGTGAAGATCAATTGAGAGACACCAATGAGGTCTCTGGTGTATATAAAAAACCATTGGCACCGTGCAATTCCATTATGGGTGCTGACAGATGAAACCACCTAGATACTGTGATCAGAATTGATCCCAACATCTAAAGGGTTGAACTACCATATAAATTTGGTGAAAAAACTCAACTCTGCTTAGACTTGAGTGTTTAAAAACAACGTATGTACTTAACCTCCGACGCTTTCTGTGGTTACTCTTCCTCCTAGTCTTCACTTCATCAGAGCGGGCAGAGTATATGAACGTTTCTCTACCCACTCTGAGAGACATGAATATGAGAAGAAAGAGGGGATGCAGGGAGCATCGGAGGCTAAAAATATACGTTTATTTTATAGGGGCACTAGAGGTAGTTTAATTACCCAGCTGCTGCAGACCATTTCTTTACTGTGGGGGCTGCTGCAGGCCATTTCTTTACTGGGGGCTGCTGCAGACCATTTCTTTACTGTGGGGACTGCTGCAGACCATTTCTTTACTGTGGGGGCTGCTGCAGACCATTTCTTTACTGTGGGGGCTGCTGCAGACCATTTCTTTACTGTGGGGGCTGCTGCAGGCCATTTTATTTCCTGGAGGAGCTGCTGCAGGCCATTTCATTAGTGAGGGGGCTGGTGCTCGATATTTCATTACTGGTGGGGGGGGGGGCTGCTGCAGGCCATTTCATCACTGGTGGGGGCTGCTGCAGGTCATTTCATTGCTGGGGGGGGGGTGCTGCAGGCCATTTCCTCACTGGGGGGGGCTGCTGCAGGGTATTTCATTACTGGGAGGGGTAGGCTGTATGCGGTACTTCATCATTGGGGAAGCTGCATGGAGCATTTGATTACTGGGGAGTTTTTGACCAATGAATTTTCCACCCTAGGCTTATACTCGAGTCAATACTCCCCGTATAAAATTTGCCAGTATTTTGTGGTAAAATTAGGTGCCTTGGCTTTTATAGTACTTTGATTAGATTTTCCTACATTCCAATCCCTTCTGTAAAACACATCATACAGTATATGTTATATGTATATACTATAACTGAACCCCATATATGCAGATGACTGCTCTTTTATTACTTGGTTTATGGTTATTCTTTGTGACATTGGTTTAATATGAAATAAACGTTTGGACAGCCATGGGCCTCTAAGAACTTTGGGCTCAGGCAACAGCCCAAAAAAACACCTATAATAATCCCCTGTTACATAGCAAGAAAAAACTTATGTGCCCCGGCAGGTCCGGATAAACTAATTTACCTGAAGTTTAAAATGGAACCTTCTCTTATACAAAGTAAAACAGTAAAAATATGTCTGGAAGGTTTCGAATGTCCCCTACACAATGGGGCAGATTTACTTACCCAGTCCATTCGCGATCCAGGATCGGGTTCTCCGACGCTGATTCGTGTCTTCCGGCAACTCACTCAGGTCGTGCGCCCGATGTCCACCAGGTGTCGCTGCTGTGCTGAAGTCCGCTGAGGTCCGTCGGAGTTCACCAAGCTACGCTGGGTGCAGGTAAGTGCGTGTCAAGCGACACATTTTTTAAAAAAAATACGTCGATTTTTGCGAATCCGTTGGGTTTTTCTGCGTGCACGCCGGCACCGATGCGGCACAGTCCGATCGCGTGCGCCAAAAACCCGGGGCAATTCAGTGAAAAACGTAATATTCGGGAAACACGTCGCAAAATCGCGATTCGGACCTTTAGTAAATGACCCCCAATGACGTTTTTACTTGCCGGGTGATTGGTAGTAATAGACTCCCTTCCAGTAGAACACAATTTGGCAATGGAAGCACAAAGTTAACATGCGGCAGCTAAAAACTGAATGACAGACGCATATCCGCAAGTCAAAAGCCGAATAGATTCTCTGTGTTGTGTCTGACACATGAAGGAGTTAAGAAGACGAGTAGTGAAGCCTACGGGATGGAAATGAACCCACGCTGCACGCACTCTGTCACCGCGCTCTCGCTGAGATGGACTACAGAGAGAGACGTGAAGCCTCCTTCTTACTCAGAAACGCCGACCTCCGTTTCTCATGTCACTGATTTGCATGGCTTTTCCTTAGCGCTTTCAGCTGGAAACCTTTTTACAGTCTGGGAAATGACATTACGCGCCATCCGCCTGACAGATGTAACATACTTCATTTGGTGCACAATGGTCTAATCCGTCTCCACCAGCGGCATCTTCATCCAGACTCGCCTTCCAGGGATATGTATGGGTGATTATTGTCATAATAGATAACAGGGGTCATAGTGCAGGGGGGAAGGAGATATTAGTATACATCTGGGGGTGGACAGAATGGTCATTTATAGAGTAGAGTCATGGCCTATAAGGCTGGACCATGGATTAATAATCTCTGTATGCTAATACTGGCCTTAAAGGAAATTTACCATCTGCACAATACTTAGTAAATCAGCTCCAGGAGTCACCCATATACAGGATATGTTATTGCATTTCTTTTTTAGGCTGTCCTTATTGTAGAAAAATACTTTTTGTTACAAATATGCAAATAAACCCAAAGTGCTTTGGGGAGGCATCACTAGAGCCTTTCCAGGCTCCGGTAGCAATGGTAATTACTAGAGATAAGTGAGCACTAAAATGCTCGAGTGCTCGTTACTCGAGTCGAACTTTTCCCGATGCTCGAGTGCTTGTTTCGAATAACGAGCCCCATTGAAGTCAATGGGAGACAAGAGCATTTTTCAAGGGGACCAACAAAATGTGTCATTTTATTGAGAAATAAGGAAGTCAGTCCTGTTTCTTCGTTTTTTTTATTCAATGGAATATTCGTGGAACTTCAAAAATGAGAATGACCCGTGTTAAACATCTGTAATGTGTTCTTCACACATATTGTTCTTCACATACTATTGTGAAGAACACCTTTCTGTACTCATGTCTTCTGATAAGTTAGCAGATGTACGGAAACATCTGCAATGTGTTCTTCACTGTGTTCACTGTGTTCTTCACTTAAATGATCCTTAGAAAGCTCGTTCTCGAGCAGGCAAAATACTCATCCGAGCAACGAGCCGTTTCGAGTATGCTAATACTTGAACGAGTATGCTCACTCATCTCTAGTAATTACCCATCCTTAGGTTCACTCGATAATCCCCCCTCACCCCGCTGCATTCTCTCTTCCTCAGTATGTATTGAGGGCTTTGGGGGGCAAGTCATGGCCATCGCTACTAAAGCAGCTCCTTTAAAGCTGCTGTACCAAATAGTCATATAATGAAAATGGACACCCATTTAGCCTGTAACCTGATGCCCCTCTGAATATTGGAGCATTGGATATTGCTGAGCACAGCAGTCTGGTATCTCCTGAAGGGAACAGAGTGATGAGACACCACAACACTGTGCTGGTAATTTCCAACTCTCTCATAGGATGGAATGGAGTGGGAGGACACATACTCAATCTGTTTCTCCATTATCTAGTCAGAACGGGACTACATTTCTCAAAAGTGGTGGTGGTTGTCTCTTGTGATCAGACTAAGTAGTGGGACCCCCATCAGATTTTTATCCCCTATCCTGTTGGTAAGGGATAGCAATCAAACTTGGTACAACTCGTTGAGAGTCTGGTCCAAAAAATTAACAGTGTAGTGATGGGGAGGGGTGGGCGGTACATGACAAGGAACTGTCTAAACAGCGGGACCCCTTTAACTGGAAGTTTTATCATTTCTATTATTAGCACCCCCCCCTCCCAACAAAAAAAGGCAATCAAAACCATGTTTTCTTTATCTGTCACAGATTAAATTCTATTTAAACTGATATTTTCCTATTGCAAAAAAAATAATAAATTGTGTTTGATGAGAAATAATGTATTTCTACAAAAAGCAAGAGCGATAAGAGCGGCAAATAAACGATCGGAGAATATTCTGAATAAATTGTATTAGAATAATTTCATCTGAAAGCCATGCAAATATTGAGCTAAGATCCATAGAATCAGCAATTGTAACAGAAGTCATAAAACAATGCGTCCTGCTATCAATGCAAATAATTATTCTACTTTCCCCGAGTCAGCAAAATGAAAAGATCTATGAAGAAAATTGCTGTCTCATCACTCCCGCCCACACACAATCACTTAATTAATAAAACAGGTTACATCCATCCAGTAATTGGGAATTAAATTGCAACTACAGTAATACATCAAGCTTTTCTTTTTTTTCTAATTGAATATTCTGTGCTGTAGGTGGATAGTACAGAGAGGGTTAATGCACATTGTGTACATGCTCAGGATGTGCTCCGGATTCATATAGAAACTGCTAAACATAGAATGATTCGCAATACTTTCCAAATTCCCCTCACTACAATTCTCGACGCAACAAAAAGCACTGGCGCT
The DNA here is from genome assembly GCF_040894005.1 of Engystomops pustulosus. Lineage (NCBI taxonomy): Eukaryota > Metazoa > Chordata > Amphibia > Anura > Leptodactylidae > Engystomops > Engystomops pustulosus. The sequence goes on from NC_092412.1 coordinate 239,692,732, forward strand.
GCAGCTAATTTGTTCAACTTAAAGGGAACCTACCACCACAAATCTACCTATAAAGGTAGATCGGGTGGTAGGTGGATCAATGGGACGTGAGGATAGCCCTTTTAAGGGCTAATCCTCACTTCCCCACACTTTTTTGTTAACTTTTATTAAACTTGTATGCAAATTTACTTATGCGGCTACTGGGGCGTGGAGTAGCCGCATCTGAGGTTACACGAGGCGGCTACTCCACGCCCCGGTAGCCTCTTTTCCCCTCCTAGAGGCTACTGGGGCGTGGAGTAGCTGCCTCGTGTAACCTCAGATGCGGCTACTCCACGCCCCAGTAGCCGCATAAGTAAATTTGCATACAAGTTTAATAAAAGTTAACAAAAAAGTGTGGGGACGTGAGGATTAGCCCTTAAAAGGGCTATCCTCACGTCCCATTGATCCACCTACCACCCGATCTACCTTTATAGGTAGATTTGTGGTGGTAGGTTCCCTTTAAGATGAGTTCTTAAGAATCAGTCTCCTTCCCCTTCTGGCAGCTGAAATACCCCTTTTACTGCCCATAGAAGGAGTCTTCTTAGATATACATCTGTACTGCAGAGGTTTTGTTCCTTCCCTGACAAGCAGGACAAGAAGCTATTTCTATTAGTTGCTTTGCAATGTATAGATGATCACAGGAGAGAGTGACTGTGCATGTGAGTCCTCAAAAAGGACAGATAGACCAATGATTCTACAACGATTAATCTTTGTGAGCAGTAGGGATTTCTAGTGGGCCAATAGTGAACAGTAACTTCCCACTGTCTTTGTATTTTGCTATCTCTAGGTCTAGTACATAGTCCATCAAAGCTCAAGCTCTTTACATTGGCTCTCAGAGGTTAATAAATTGAATTTATGGACTTTGAGATCTCCATCTCCCATCATTATGTCCTATACTTCTGCCAGTATTTAGTGTGTATCAATAGTAATACTAACCGGTAATTTTCAACCACACAAGCTGATTTTCTGACCCTCCCCACTTGTTTTAGTCCTGTCTGCTGATGTGTAGAGCATTAAAATAGTGTCCTGGGCAATCTTAAAGAGAGCCTGTCACCAGGAATGTCATTTTTGGCTGGTGACAGGTTCCAATAGCCTATGGTATGCTGATTTAAAAAATGCCTTTATAAGCATTCTGAATAATTTCAGTAATTCACAACAGTGTATTTTACATTATATGGCTCCCTACCAGCACCATGTGGTGTGTCCCAGGGTGGGAGGGGGGGCAGCTGTAGTCTGTGTGTGCCTATGCATGTCTTCTTTCATCAAACTTCATCCCCACTTCCTATAATGTGCAATGAGCAGGCAGGGGAGTAAGGGGGATGGTATGGAGGAGAGGGAGAATTCATGAGGAGATACAGGCACACACAGGCTGCAGCTGCCCCTTCCCCGGGACTCACTACAAGCTTCTGACAGGGATCCAGGTAATGTGAAATACACAAGTGAAGTTTTATAAACTACTGAAATGGTTCAGAATGTTGACAAGGCATTTTTTAAATCAGCATTGCATAGGCCAGGGGTCCCCAAACTACGGCCGGGGGACCACATGCGGTCCGCAGACCGTTTCTATGCGGCCCCCGGCAGTCGAAATCCCTCCGGCAGTCGGGCAGGGGCTTCCGTTCGCTCGAGCACTATTATTGCAGGTGGAGCGATGTGGCCGGAAAACCAACCCGGCGCACATCGCTCTTTGAACCTGCATGTGCGCACCTTTTCCTGTCCGGCAGCCGCAAGAAGAAAGAAGACGCGGGAGCCAGAGGTGAGTATAGGATTTTTTAATTTTTTTTTTAAGCAGCAGTAAAAACATTGTGCCAGCGGGGGGCCCTAATATATGAAATAATTCACTATGGGAGCATCATATAAAATAACTAATGGTGGGGGGACATATAAAATAACTAATGGTGGGGGCAAATAAAAAAAATAATAACTAATGGTGCGGGGACATATAAAATAACTAATGGTGGGGGCAAATAAAAAAAATAATAACTAATGGTGGGGGGCATATAAAATAACTAATGGTGCGGTGGGGGGACATATAAAATAACTAATGGTGGGGGGCATATAAAATAACTAATGGTGGGGGGCATATAAAATAACTAATGGTGGGGGGCATATAAAATAACTAATGGTGGTGCGGGGGAACATATAAAATAACAAATGGTGGAGGGGCAGCATAGGAAATAATTAATGGTGGGGGGAGGGCATAGGTAATAATTAATTATGAGGGACAGTCTAGTAATTAATAGGGGGGCAGCATATTCAATAATTAATGGAGAGGGGTCCCAGTATATTAATAATTAATTGACCCAATTAATTAATTCATTGGGCCAGTATATAAAATAGTTCACAAGAGGGTGCAGTATATTAAATAATTAATTGAGGGGGGGGGCAGTGTATTACAGATGCGGTCACATGTACTGCTATTTATCCGGCCCTCCAACGGTCTGAAAGGGACAATGAACGGCCCCCTATGTAAAAAGTTTGGGGACCCCTGGCATAGGCTATGGGAACTTGTCACCAGCTAAAAATTACATTCGTGGTGACAGGTGTGCTCTAAGTTCCCAATCTACACATGGTCCACTAGCACTCATGCCAGTAGGTGGACACGTGCATTGTAATACACCTTAACCCCTAGGCGCACCTGGACGTTATAGTACGTCCCCGGGGCTAGATGCTTAGCGCACGGGGACGTTCTATAACGTCCTGCTTCTGGCACCGGCTCACGAACGGAGCCGGTACCAGAAGCAGCGGCTGTCAGCTGTCTAGTACAGCTGACAGCCTGCGCTAACACCCGCGATCGGAGACGGCTCCGATCGCGGGTGTTAACCCCTTACACGCCGCGGTCAAACATGACCGCGGCGTGTAACGGTGTTAGCGCTGTGGATCGGATCCCCCGTGCCGCTTACCGGGGGATCCGATCCTCTTCCGGGCAGCTCCGAGGACTGGCATGTGCCCCGGAGCTGCCCGGTCTCCATGGCAGCCAGACCCCTTCCGGGTCTGGCTGTAAACTGTCTGAGCATGCGCAAGCTTGCTCAGACAGTTTACACTGCTCTACAATAAAATAGTATTGTAGAGCAGTGTATTGAACTTAAACCAGTGATCAGAGCATCCCTGGTTTAAGTTCAAGTATGTATAAGTAAAAAAAAATGCATAAACAGTTAACACTACACATTATAATAAATAAAAAATAAATACCGTATATACTCGTGTATAAGCCGAGTTTTTCAGCACAAAAAATGTGCTGAAAAACGTCCCCTCGGCTTATACACGAGTCAATACTGACTAAAATTGACTAAAAAAATAATAAACTTATATACTCACCCTCCGGTGGCCCCGATGCGCAGCGCTGCTCCCCCGATGTCATCGCGGCTCCTCTTCTGGCTTCCCGGCTGTTCTTCTTCCTTCAGCTTGCTGGGCGCCGCCATGCTCTTCTCGCGGGCGGCGCATAGTATGACGTCAGCAGCGGCGCGTCATACTAGGCACCGTCCCGAGAAGAACAAGACGGCGCCCAGCAAGCTGAAGCAAGAATAGGAGCCGCGGTGACATCGGGGGAGCAGCGCTGCGCATCGGGACGCACGGTGAGTATATAACTTTATTTTTTTATTCTGCTAGGGGCACGGCTCTATACTACTGGGGGCACGGCTCTATACTACTGGGGGCACGGCTCTATACTACTGGGGGCACGGCTGTGCTGTATACTACTGGGGGCACGGCTGTGCTGTATACTACTGGGGGCACGGCTGTGCTGTATACTACTGGGGGCACGGCTGTGCTGTATACTACTGGGGTCAGGCTGTGCTGTATACTACTGGGGGCAGGCTGTGCTGTATACTACTGGGGGCAGGCTGTGCTGTATACTACTGGGGGCACGGCTGTGCTGTATACTACTGGGGGCACGGCTGTGCTGTATACTACTGGGGGCAGGCTGGGCTGTATACTACTGGGGGCAGGCTGGGCTGTATACTACTGGGGGCAGGCTGGGCTGTATACTACTGGGGGCAGGCTGGGCTGTATACTACTGGGGGCAGGCTGGGCTGTATACTACTGGGGGCAGGCTGGGCTGTATACTACTGGGGGCAGGCTGGGCTGTATACTACTGGGGGCAGGCTGGGCTGTATACTACTGGGGGCAGGCTGGGCTGTATACTACTGGGGGCAGGCTGGCTATATACTGGGGGGTCTGTGACCAATGCATTTCCCACCCTCGGCTTATACTTGAGTCAATAGGTTTTCCCAGTTTTTTGTGGTAAAATTAGGGGTCTCGGCTTATACTCGGGTCGGCTTATACTCGAGTATATACGGTACATAAAATATAAGCCCCTAAAATGTCACTTTCCCATAAAAAAACTTAATAAAGTATAAAAAACATAAAAACACAAAAAAACCCCGCATATTTGGTATTGCCGCGTCCGTAACAATCTGCATAATAAAACAGAATTGTTACTGGACCCGCACGGTAAACGCCGGAGGAAAAAAACGCAAAAAACATTCCGAAAAAAGATAATTTTTAATTAATACCCTATAAAAAATGCTCTAAAAAGTGATTTAAAAAATGTTATGCACTCCAAAATAAGCCCACTAAAAAGAACAACTGTTCTCGCAAAAAATAAGCCCCTAACAAGATTTATCTGCCAAAAAATAAAAAAGTTATGCATATAAAAAGATGGTGATGCTAAAATGAATAAGATTTTCTCCAAATTAGTTTTTATTCAGTACAATTGAATAAAATACACAAAACCCCCACATATTTGGTATCCCTGCGTCCGTAACAATCTGTATAATAAAACAGAATCGTTATTAGATCCGCAAAGTGAACCCCGTAAAAAACAACCTAAAAAAACTCTCTCTGCTAAAGATGATTATTTTATTAATGCCCTTTAAAAATGCTCTAAAAAAGTGATTTTAAAAAGTTACGCAATCTAAAATAAGACCACTAAAAAGAGCTATCATTCTTGCAAAAAATAAGCCCTTAAACAGATTTTTGAGGTGAAAAATAAAAAAGTTATGCATATGAAAGACGGTGATGCTAAAATTAACAACAATTTTGCCAAATTACTTTTTATTCAGTAAAAATGGGAAAAAATAAAAAAATATATATAAATGAAGTATTTTCATAAACGTGGCGACCCAAAGAATAAAAATAATATACTATTTTCATGGTATGGTTAACGGCCAAAAAAAAAAACACATAAAAATTTTCCTAAAAATTGATGATTTTCATTTCCTCCACCAACAAAGAGTTAATTAAATCTCACCAATTAGCTATAGATGCCCCAAAATTATGTATTAGAAAAGTGCATCTCATGTGGCAAAAGAAATAAGCCCCTATAGGTCCTCAATAAAAAAAAGAAAAAAATTATAGCCTGTACAATGTGACATAGCAAATCTGCTCTGGATGGCGCCTCCTTCCCTTCTATGCCCGGCCGTGCGCCCATACAGCAGGTTACCACCACATGTAGGGTATCGGTGTACTCGGGAGAAATTGCGTATCAAACTTTGTGGAGCCTTTTTTCATTTTATCCATTACAAATGTAAAATTTTCCACCCAAAATGAGTGTATTGTGAAAAAATATTACAATTTGCAGACTCCACCTCCATTTTGTTTTAACCCCTATAAAACACGTAAAGGGTTAACAAACTTCTTAAAAGTGGTTTTTCATACGTTGAGGGGTGTAGTTTCCACAATGGGGTAATTTACGAGTCTCGCTATTATTTAGGCCTCTCAGTGTCAATTAGAAACTGAGCAGGTCCATCTAAATACAGGTTTTGGCGATTTTACAAAAAATGTGAAAAATGGCACCCAAATTCTGAGCCTCATAACATTCTAGTAAAATATGTGGAATCTTAAAAAACCATGCCAACATAAAGCAGACATTTGGGAAATGTAAGTTATGAATTTATTTGGGTGCTATGACTTTCTGAATCAAAAGTAGAGAATTTAGAACGTTGAAAATAAAGAATTTTTAAAAATTTTTCCAAATTTTGTTTTTTTTCATAACTAAACGCAAAAGATTTCATCCAAATTTTTAAACTAATTTGAAGTACAATGTGTCACGAGAAAACAATCTCAAAATCCCCTGGATATCTCACAGCGTTCCCACGCTATAACCACTTATAGTGACACAGGCCAGATTTGAAAAATGGGGCTGCGTCCTTTAGGCCAAAAGATGCTGTGTCCCGTAGGGGTTAAACACCAGGTGACGCCATATAGCAAAGCAAATTATACAACAAGGCAACACTAGAGTGTGCATGATATGTTACATGGCTGACACTGATGACTTGGCTTGGTAGATTATTGGGTAATATGTATTGTACACTTTTCTGTTTGTCCATATGTTTATGCTGTGTTTATGTTGAGTCCCCCTCCAGTACGGAGGTTGCAGTCTTGGCTTTGGGTTTACATCTATAAAACCAATGAAGAGGAGAACATTCTGAGATTCCATTCTGCTCAGTGAAGTCTCGGAGGGAAATAACTGTAGTAGAAGACATCGCCCATCAAGAATAAGCCGAAATCATTGTGACAGTTTGCTGACCGTACAGTTATTGATAGTCTTCTCCGAGGGATTAGCTAGTATCCCACTGCTCCTGACATGAGATGAAGGGAAAACTCAGAACAATCTGATGGTAGGAAAAGTCCTGGAGTAACTGAAACCTAAAGGAACCCGGATCTATGTTATTATATGATATTTACATGAATAAATCACTGATTCTATGGAAAATAATATCTAGTGACTAATGATATAACCAGGCTGGAGAACTTCTCAAGTCAAGTCAGAAATCTGTTTATTTTGGAGACCTGGTTCTCATTAAAAAGACAGATAGGCAATAGTAGTAGCAGCAGTGATTCATGGGAAAAAAAAGTATGTAAATTCACTCTCTTCCAGAAGGAAGTCTCACTAGTGACACCTAGAGGTTACTACCTTGTAAGTCTCATTGACTTGTCACTAGATCACTAGATGGACAGCACTTTGTATGGTAAGAAGCAACTTTCGATACAATTTTTTTTCTAATTAAAGGTCCATTCACACATAAATCAGCACAACTGATGGTAAAACTGATGCAAATATGCTGATTTGAGGATAAAAAATGGATGGTCCGTAACCTGCTCTGTACTGACGACCTGTGCCTGGCTCAGCTACTATCTCTCATCACACTGCAAGGAAATCTACCATCAAAATCCATCATGATAAATCATGGACACTTACTCATAGATCCAGGCACCGTGACGGTGGTAATCTCTTTATATTTTTTTTATCTCCTTCATTCTAAAATCAATGTTTAAAATTATGCTAATGAGCCAATAGATATCTGGGGGTGTTAAAAGAGCTTCTACATGTTGTAGCTTCACAGGCCGTTACACTGTGCGGGAACACTTACACTCTCCACTGTGTGAGATTACACCAGGAGCAGGAGGAGGGAGACGCTATAACAGCCTGTGAAGCTGCAGCATGAAGGGGATCTGGTAACACCTAATGCAGCATAATTATAAAAGTTGATGTTAGAAGGAAGGTGGCCATGGATGGTCACAGTGCCTGGATCTATGAGTAATAGTTTATCATGTCTACTTTTGATGGTAGATTTCCTTTAAGAGATGCAATACTTTGGGTGGTTACTAACAGCAAAGCCAAGTACAGTACAAAGGAAATACATAATAAAAATATATTTCACATTAAAATATAGAGAAGATTGATCTTCCAAATGTGATATCCTGAATAGTAAAAAGAGATTATGGGACACATTTATGCCACGCCACCATTTACACCTCCCCACTTGGAGTATTGGTGGCGTAAGGGGGAAATAGATACAATATCTCACCGTATGCCCGGAACTGCCCATATTTCAGAGCTTGTACATGTAATTTCAGGTGCACCAGCAATAATGTCCCCGCCCCCGAAGCACCAGGAAGCTCATTTGCATAAATATCTAAACCGAATTTTCTCTAAAATGGCAAATCGCTGGGAAGCTAGAGAGGTATCTTTAGAAAACGTATAAAGTCACCTACAAAATGCTGCATGACCAGAGTGGCCCCTTCAAAGAGCTAACAGGGGGCGTACAAGGATTTGGACCCCGATATCTATTGTTTATTCTATGGACCATGAATAGATTGAGAACTTGGAAAATCCCTTTAAGAAACAGCAACATTTGGGATAGGACAGTGATGGTGAAGATAAATATTTCCCAGCAATCATCTTGTCCAGTCGTGGGACTAGGGATAATTGCAGTGCCAGTACTTGGCCAATAGGTGCAGCAGTGGGTCAGGTGCAGCTTCCAACTGTTACTACTGGCAGCACCAGGGAGCAGAAGCCGCCATACTGAATGATGTAAGGAAATTTACTGAGGTCATGGATAAAAATTTCTGGGGACAATTTTACATCTTTGATACTGTATCTATTAGAAAATGGTCCAACATTTACTACTACATGCACCAGATCTATCAGAGTGGCTCTTGATGGGTGATAAACCTGCTGCACTATTACATTGTCTAGTCAAAGCTTATATCACTAATAGTTGGCTTAGTTTAAGCCTCAATTTTGGCCAATTTTGGCCAAATTAGGCAAGTTTAATAACATTAGATTTAAGGAAACCTCCATTCTGAAGCTACTACAAGGATGAGCTGTTCATGCAAGGAGGGGCCATCAAAATGATAACTACACTGGGTTACGTACAAGATAGGTTCCATAGGTTTGTTCTTAAGTTGAATTTGTATGTAAATCGGAACTGAATATTTTATAATTGTAGATCCAGACAAAAAAATGTTTTTGCCCCAGTGACAACTGGAGTTTCAAACTTTTTAGTTGTAATTGGACCAAGGATTATCAATAAAGCTTCATTACAGACACCTTACAGCTGATCATTGCAGTCTGGGACTATAGTAACATATAGTCACAGTGGGCAGAGGGGTCCGTCTTTAACTAGGGGTCGTTTGTAAGTTGGGTGTCCTTAAGTAGGGGACCGTCTGTACTCATCTTTTCCTGTTCACTAGTTATAGTATAAGCCTCTTCTTCTAAATATCAGTCATTTACTTTCAAATGATAAATAGTAAACTTTCATATAGTCGGAAACCTGTTTTATTACCAGAGAGTGCTATGAGGTAACCTACCTCTTCTATGTTCTGACTCCTAAGAGTCCAACCATTTTTTTTCTGCTCCATTGATCACCCAGGGAAGAAGGAAATAGTAAACGTCAAGAAATGGAAGCAAAGTGGAAGAGGCTTAAGATCCTAAAAGATGACCTACAAGAGTCCCTGGAGAAATCAGACATTGAGGTGCAGGATCTCATGCAGGAGCTGGCCTCGCTGCGTGAAGAGAACAAGACGTAAGCGAGACGTGAGACCTCCTAGGCTGAACCCCCAGATAATCTGCTGGTCCTCGGAGAAACAGGGTTTCCACTAGTTATCATAGCTATTGTAAGGTGCATTAGTTTCCATATTATAACAGATAGAAGTGGTAACAATCTGGAATTTTTCTGGATTATCTAGAATTTTCAGTAAAGTTATCAAGACAGTTGTCTCTGCTCAAATAGGGCAAGGGCTTCTGCCGATCCCTCCTGGGAAGGTTGGGAGGGGGAGGGGGCTGGTATTTTAATGCTTTTGCCAAAGAAAAGTAGTTAAACATCACAACAACTTATCAGTACAAGCTGTAGGATAGTTTTCGATTATGTGCCCATCAAAACAACGAGAAATCTCCCACATCCACAGAAGAAATTGCTTTTCTCCTGAGCCATTATAAATGTTCCATCAACTTCTGGGCTCCTCGTCCTTCTCCACCGCATATGGACACAAAAGAGATTAGACTTATTCTTAGTGTTCCTGTCCCTGTCCTCACACATTACCACGGTCTTCCTAACTATGGTGTGAAGTATGATCTTCAGTGATGCCATGGCAGAAGACCTACCTCTTAGTGAGTACACGGAAGATATTAGTGTTCTCTTCTCTGTAGCCTTCAGAAAGAGAAAGCCAAGTTCCTGGACCTGATGGAAGAGGCCGACCGGCTGAAGCTGAGCCTGGAGCAATGCGAGAATACCGAGCGTAGGGCACGCCAAGGGGAGAAAGAGCTGGTAGGATCATATGTACATATAAACCTATGAAAAATCAGACTGCCCACTAGGTGATGGTTCTTACTCTTATTGGGGTCCTGGATTTCATATATCCTATAGTTATGTTTTCTCTGATAATAACCACAATGTCTCTGACCAGGAGAGAAGATGTCTCCACATGGAAGAGAAGGCAGAAGAGCTCTTGCATATGGTAAGTATAACTCAGACACAAGTGTGTGTGAAGCCGCTATTGTCTTCTTACCATTTCAAACATTTTGCTTTATATTTATTCTTTAAAACTTTTTGCTCCTAAAAATAAATTGACATCCAAAATACATGAATTCAAACCCCCTGCACAAAATTAAAGGGGTTCTCCAGTCATAACAAGTTAGCCTCTATCTACAGGAGAGGGGCTTACTTATTGATCATAGCAGGCCTCAGAGATGGGTCTGTTGTACCCCTATTGCACCCAAGTTCCATTGCTACTCCGTTTCGCAGTCTATGGAACTGACAGAGATAGCCAAGACCCCCACCGGGATCTTGATGCCCCCACCAATCAGCAAGTTAGTGGGGCTTATTTACTAAGGGTCCCGCATCTGCATTTTTGTAGGGTTTCCCAACTTTTCGGGCATTGAGTCGCACGCAATTGTTTTGTGTTGCAATCGCACCAGCTTTCACGCTACACAAATCGGGGAGCGGGCCATTGGACAATACAATGGATACGGACTACACGTGGGATTTAACAATTCAATTTGTGTCACAAGTCATGCACTGACATTCACCAGGAAGATGAAGGCGAACTCCTGCAGACCTGATCAGGGGAGGGACACATGTAGGAAATCGGGCGCACAATCTTCATGAATCGCGGCAGATGGGCATTTTGGGGGACATTCCGGATCGGGGATCACGCAGGGAGTGGGTAAGTAATTGTGCTCCAGTGTGTATTTGCCTAACTTCTTGTGACTGAACAAACCCTTTAATAATGGCTACCTACCATCATTAAAAAATATATATTTATTTAACAGAGCACAAAACTGTTATATAGTCCAACGTGAAAGGGCCACACTTCAAAATTATAATCGTGCATACAGAAGCACCAAGTACCACAGCACAGCCCAAAAAATCACCAATAAACACAGCAATGCATCACAAAATACCAAACCAGAAGTACCAAATACTACAATGTTTTAAAAAAATACCAAACCAGAAGTACCAAATACCACAGTGATGTAAAAAATAACAAACCAGAAGTACCAAGTACCACAGTGCTGTAAAAAATGCTACCCTAGATGGACCAAATATCATATTGCTGTAAAAAATACCATCTCATAAGTAGCAAATACAAAAGTGCTGTAAAAAATACCACCCTGAAGTACCGAAAACCACAGTGTTGTAAAAAATACCACCTAGAAAAACCAAATACCACCTTGTTGTAAAAATACTACCCCAGACGTACCAGGTATAATAGTGTAATAGTGTATAAAAATCTAGCCCATAATAATATCAGATAAATATTGTAGTAGAGCCCTAATATTATTCAAGAAACATTAAAGAGGACCTGTCACCCCCAAAAAATACCCCCACCAAATATGTTCCCCCTAATCCTGTCCCCAGCCCCTTTATATTTATTCAATTTTTTTTTCAAATTTGTGTGTGTAAAGTTTTAATCGATCCGTCCTTTTACCAAATAAGAGGTCGGATTGTCATACAGGCCCCCTAGCAGTCGTTCATGAAGGGGCCGACCGACATACCCCTTCCACGCCCCTGTCAGTAAAGATCCTGTAAGAATCGCCGGCAGCAGTGCATGTATTGCACAATTGCTGCCGGCTCTATGTGATGCAGCGCGCTGACAGCGGCTGACGAACATTCAACCAGCGCTGTGAATAAGCCCCTCTGCAGCCGCTTTCAGCACGCAGCATCGCATAGAGCCGGCAGTGATTGCGCAATACATGCGCTGCTTCCGGCGATTCTTACAGGTCCCTGACTGACAGGGGCGGGGAGGGGGTGTGTCGGCCGGCCCCCTCATGAATACGGCTGACTGCACAGGGACAAGTACGACGATCCGGCCTCTTATTCGGATCGATTAAAACTAAGTTTGCACACATACATTAGAACAAAAATTGAATAAATATAAAGGGACTGGGGAACTAATTTGGTGGCTGTATTTTTCAGGGGTGATGGGTCCTCTTTAAGCAAAACATAATGATACCTAAAAACACAATCACCAGATGAAAGACAATATACAAATCTCAGACTGATTATTAATAAAAACAGACCCCAGGCCAGTCAAGAAAATTAATAAATAGTTACCTTTCGTTCATCCTCTACAGATCCGCTGTAGTACAAGCAGGTAACAAGTGCAGCACTTGCAGCAAGGAAGGACTAGGGAGTATTAGACCAGGTGTAGGCCACAACTGGTGGAGTAATGCAATCCTGCTATGGAGTAAGCAAGAGAACAGCACCCTCCTACTATAGTTCCTACTAGATATCTCCCTCTGGTAGTGACCCATACAATAAGATGACATCAGCAGCTATGGCAGAGTAGAAAACATGCCTATCTGCTAGCTAGTGACTTTTTTGACTACTATTGTTCAGTCTCATTCAACTGAATGGCGGCTTAGTTACAGTGATCCATCCGGGCCGTTACACATTGAGCCGTGTTTCCATCTCTGTACCCCGAGTAGTCCCGCTACTGCAGCTGCTGATAACTGATGATCATTGGAGGTGCTAGACCCCCCGCTATTCAATATTGATGATCTCCTCTGAAATCTAAGCCATCAATACCTAAAGAAAATAATGTATTTTTACTATTCAGGATATCACTTTTGCGGGATCAATATTTCCTTTGTTCTGTACTTTGTGTTTTGTGAATTTTTTGTTGAGATTTCTTAGGATGCTAATACAATAAGTAGATAAGTCTGTAACCAGGTCTGTATGTAATTCTATATCACGTAGATAAGTGTCTCTGAAAATGAAAATAATTTGTTACGTGATGATGTCACCTGGCTGAAGCAACAAATCGTGGAGCTAGAGGTGAGTTTTATGGGTGAAGCCTCAGGAAATGATCAGAACTGGAGATATTTATATACAGGCGGTCCCCTACTTAAGAACACTCGACTTACATACGACCCATAGTTACAAACGGACCTCTGGATATTGGTAATTATTGTACTTTATCCTTGGGCTACAATAAACAGCTATAACAGTTATCACAGGCGTCTGTAATGAAGCTTTATTATTAATCCTGATTCTTATGACAACCCAACATTTTTAAAATCCAATTGTCACAGAGACCAAAAAAGTTCTGGCTGGGATTACAATGTTAAAATATACAGTTCCGACTTACATACAAACTCAACTTAAGAACAAACCTACAGACCCTATCTTGTATGTAACCCGGGGACTGCCTGTACATACATAGATATATTTCGGAGATATATAGATACATTTCGATTTAGGTGAAAGGAAACTGTCCCGCACACATTATCGGTCCACATTACAGACACTATGGTACTAGTTAGGCAGAGAGACATCTCTTTTGACCCCACCATGCACGTGCATGCTTGGCTAAGGCACCTTGAAGCTCCTCAGAAGGACAACATCCATTATAATTGTTGTTTGGAAATGGATTGAGAAGAACAGACGGCCATTTTTTGTGACAGTCAATTTGTGGCCGGAGAGAGAAAACGAAGACTGTTTGTACCCACCAAACTCATTGCCTTTCTTAAAGGAAACCTACCATCAAAATCAAGCCTGATAAACCAGGGAAACTCATAACACTAGGGTATGTGACTGTAATCTTCTTATTTTTGTTACCCATGGTCTCCTTCTTTTTAAAATCAACTATTACAATCATGTTAATGAACCAGAAGGGCTCACTAGCCCATAGACCTCTATAGGGTGTATTTATTGTGTGGTGATGGACATTGGCAGGGTGAATGGCGCTCACCCACTGATGTCAGATGGGCCCCAGACAATGAGCCAGACACGTGATGTTGGTGTGCATTAGACCTTATGTTGTACTTTCTTTGTGTTTGCTCCACAGGGACATTTGAATACAAAAAGTCTGGAGTTGAAAGAAAAGGATAATCAGGCACAGGAGGTGAGGGATATTTTTATGGAGATCCAGATTTCTAATGAAAAGAACCATGTCAAACAAACAAGAAGCGGTAGCAGCCATAGTGGCTGCTATGGGACCCACAGTGTCGGGGGCCCTGGCATCCGACCTAACACACTAAAAAATGGTGAATATATATATATAACAGTGAAAACTTTTACAATACACAGATGAGTTGGGAACTCAGATAAGAAATGTCAGGGGAGGGGATGGCAGGACTAGGAATCTCTTATCTCTAGCATCCTGCCATATACTTCCCCCAGGGAAGGGTCTGCAGTTACAAGGACATATATGTACCCTCAACCCCATTCAGAATGGGTGTGGTGTCCATCGTCTCCTAGTTACGCCCCTGTTCCTTCCTCTTGGCCTGAGAAGACCAGCTCCATGGAAAAATGGGAATTTGTAGTATTATTACACACTTGTTATATATAGTAAGAGCCAGTGTTGACATAGGTAGAGTTGTGAGTGATTGGAAGTTTAACATTCCCCACTTATTTTGTATCATTCCCATGACGCTTCAGCACAACATAAAAGGTAAGGATGGGAACATCTGCATGAGGCTTCTTGTAGATGAATGCTACATGTTGACAAGTTAAATGTGATTCATTCCAGAGAGAATTGGTAATAGAAGAAATGAGGGTAACAATGAGCCAGTACTTATCTATTAAACAGGTGAGTATCGGTCCATGCCTACACTCTTATTACACAGCTGTCATGGGGGCCCTCATGTATCTGGAATCTTCTTTTTCAGGTTCTAAATGATAAGATCCAAGAATTACAATCTCAGTTGGAAGAATCTTACCAGGAAATTGCAATGTCAGTATCTCCTCTCTGTGGTTCATTCAGCAATCTAGAATACAGCTTTACCACCAGTCCATTCTCTTCTGTGCACTAGCCATGGTTATATCCTTCCGTCCCATAGTTAAGTCTTAGCACGCAAGGGGACATGGGAATCACTGCTCTCGTTCTTGCTGAACGGATATTCATAGACGGTTTGTTAAACAGACTGATTTCTTATAGGAGAAAAGCTGTGGAGGAGAATAGTATGATAAAAAACCCCAGTGCCAGTACTATAATGTACGAGATTATAGAGACCAGACTGGTAAGTGAAAACCTGCTAATTCGGTTTCTAATTATTGATTCCTTAAACTGAAAGGAGGTCTTCTCCTGTGTCATATACTCACTGATACAGAGATACTAAGCCCATCATACAGTTCCACATCATATCTTTAGTATTGGGAAGTGATACTTACTTATCTAGTAAAGTAATTTTTAAGTTTGGTGTAAATCAGGTAATTGGTGCATTCGGGTCGTTACCTTCAATCCCGAGCATAGCAATGGAACATTGTATCCTCTCCTGTCTATTTCTAGGATGATCATTTCTTTCCTCCATCTAATCCCAACCACTGCTGTGATATCTCTGGACCTCGGTATGAAATGTCATAGATGCCTCGTCTGGTTACTTACTGGCGCACATGCAGTAAACTGAGGCGCATGCGTCCAGCTCTCAAAGACTTTTGCGCATACTCCCAAAGTTTTTCTCCCACCTGGATTAGAATGATGTAGGGACCCATGCACGCTGAAAAGGTCATGGCCTTTCCAAAGCCGCCCTGATTTACATCAAGCTTCAAACCTAAACAATGTTTTAGATTTGTGGAACAGAGGTAGTATCACTGTGTTAGTGGTTAAGCAACAGTGTAGATGGTGGAAGTTGCCCTCTTAAAGGGTCTTCTAGGCTAACCTGAAAACTCATTAATGGCCAAGGCCAGAAAAAATAAGGTGTACGCACCTACCCCCAGCACTCTGTTACAACTTACCGCCACTTCAGGTCCCAGCCAGGCCATAACTGATGAGACTTCTATTTTTCATATGTGAATGGTGCCATCCCTGCTCATACATTACCATTTTTGGTAGTAAGTGAAACTAACGTCCAATCAGAGGTCAGCATAGTGGCTCTCTGATCAGTAGAGATCTAACTCTTAGGACACCCCCGATACCAAAAATCAACATTTATTAGTCTTTTAGAATTTTTTCATCTATTTTTAGGAGAAACAATTGGAGCAGGAGCGCATGAAGAACGATGGCATTCATGGCTTTCTAGGGTGGAGGTAAGTTCTTCACCAGGTGCTACACCTTAAAAAATGTGCCAAAAACCTGACCACCTTTGAGAATACCAACTTCCTTTGACGTATTTTTATTTCCTCCATGTATTATAAATACTAATCTCATTAGAAGAGCGCTTTCTTGTGCATATTTAGGTGGTCATCCCAAACAAGTTTAGGATCTATGGCCCAGATTTACTGTGGCTTCTACAGCTGTTTTCTGGTGGAGAAACCATGTCAATCTCCCTCTCCCCGACACTTTCCACAACCCACACGCTACTTAGGGCTGGGGGGGTCGTATGAAAGTTACTACAGGTATAGTCTTAACTTGAGTTCTGACAAAGACTAGAGCAAAAAAAATCCACCCGTACCGCCCTGGTCTACAGGTCAAAACTGGCAAAATTTGTGCAACATCCTCCACTGGGGCCTAGACTTTTCTTGGGGGCCTTGAGGCAGCCAGGGCTCAGAATACCGGAGTGGCTGGCTATTAAGGCCTTGGGCACGCTGTGGTTACGGTGATTGGTATGGGGACCAGAGGATGGTTCAACAGCATGGCAGGTCTCCAGCAGGTGGTGTGTGCAAGAAATGTGGAGGGAGAGGCTGATGAAAGAGGTTTCTCCCAGGAGCAACCCATGGGGTGTATTTTGGAGTTCCTGGATGAATGAGTTTGGGGAGCTTGTGGTGGTTATGCAGCCTGATCCAGAGATTACACGCAGGCACATTGTACAAATCAATTTACAGTTCTTTGTTCAACTTCACAAAGCCGGCAATGGTAGCAGCAGATTCAGCAAGCTGGAAGGTTGATGGAGATAGCTGGTCCACAGGAAGGTTTACTCACAGGCTGGTAGTAGCTTCAGGCTGGGCTGGTAAAGGTGGAGCCAAGTCCGGACGGTGGACCTCTGCTCTAGGGGCTTAAGTTTCCCAACTTGCCCTGGGTGCTAGGCAGTAGCCTAAGGCACTTCTGCTTCCTTGTATTATGACACTGCAGAGCTGTACTCTCCTCTGCTTGCTTGGCTGACATGTACTCCAAGATGGAATCTCTCACTTGGACCATGTACTCCTGCCCAACAGGGATTTTTATACTCCCCTGTTCAGGTGGTAGCACCCTCCAAAGAGCTTCCAGCTTGCTTTACAATCGTATAGAGATTCTTATTGGACAACAACATTTCAAATTGTTAACTCTTGCCTTACCAGGCAGTGGCTACAGGTACAATTACAACGTTCTCCAGTATTAGAAGGTGATCAGTAGAGATGAGCGAGCACTAAAATGCTTGAGTGCTCGTTATTCAAGACAAACTTTTCCTGATGCTCGAGTGCTCGTATCGAATAACGAACCCCATTGAAGTCAATGGGAGACTCGAGCATTTTTCACTGAAAGAACACATTGAAAGAAGAACACTGAAGAAGAACACATTGCAGATGTTTGCAGATGTTTTCACTGAAAGAACACATTGAAAGAACACAGTGAAGAACACATTGCAGATGTTCGCGTAAATCTGCAATCTGTTCCGAAGATACGAGTGCAGAACGGTTTTCTTCACAATAGTATGTGAAAACAATATGTGTCAACATTGCAGATGTTTCAATGTGTTCTTCACTTAAATGATCCTGTGTTCACTGTGTTAATGTGTTCACTGTTTTCATTGTATTCTTCACTGTTCTTCACTGTGTTTTCTTAAGTAAATGCTCAATCTCGAGCCGGCGAAATACTCGTCCGAGCAACGAGCCGTTTCGAGTACGGACGAGTATACTTGTTCATCTCTAGTGATCAGTCTCCCTAACAGCTCCTAACATGGAGAGGGCACTATTCGTAACAAGCACCTTGCCTATGCATTGGCACGGGTGTTACATTTGCAACCATATTTACTAAGAGGCTAGAACATCGGTTGCTAGTCTTAATGATTCCTCCCTATGTTTTTGTCCGTTCAAGGATTACCATCACAAAATAAAAAAATAAAATGTACAAACGCATATGTGGA
The DNA here is from genome assembly GCF_040894005.1 of Engystomops pustulosus. Lineage (NCBI taxonomy): Eukaryota > Metazoa > Chordata > Amphibia > Anura > Leptodactylidae > Engystomops > Engystomops pustulosus. Next base: position 239,710,976 of record NC_092412.1, read on the forward strand.
TAAGATCTAAGACTCCGTTTCCTCTTGCAGGTTTCTGCTTAACATGATGCAACAGTTTCTTTGGTGCTCGTTTAGTGTTGGCTTCTTCCTCCTTGTCTTCTACGTTTTTATGCGGCTTTTCCATGCAGTACGCCCTGAATACCCACTGCTGAACCTACGCAGAATTTTCCTCTCAGAAACTGTAGACGTCTTACAGAACCTTCTGCACCCCTATTTGAAGCTGAGGGTACTTGGAGTGAAGCCTTCATAAAGGAGTTCAAATAAAATATTCCACTCTTTAAAAAATAAATGACAAAATCTATAGACTCAGTGCTAATGAGCTTATTGCGGCCAACATGGATGGATGACCAGACTTTAGCAAGTAATGGCGCAGTCACATCCAGGGATGGAAATGGATGGCTGTGTTTTCTATGGATAATTTGGTGATCATTAGTGATAATAGGTAAGGATGGAGGGTAAGACAAATAGCCCAGAGGAAGAGAAGATGAGTAGACTCCCTCCCTACTCTTCCTTTCTTATGGACCTTATACAGTTCCCTGTCCCAGTGGTTTGTATGCCTTTGTCAAACATTAGTGTCTGTCCATCCCATATTTCTTTCAAAGAACACATTGACGTGCCCTCATATTTATTGTGATCAGCTGTCTAGCATCACCTCGGTTCCTACCATTATTCCCAGCTCATTACACTGTATAGCTGCACAGAGGCTGCACACAAGATGGTCTTGTATGAGTTGGCACTGCATCGCTCAGTAAAGCGACTGTTATCGTATAAAAGTTGGTCTTTTATTGGTGAATACATAATGGGGGTCATTTACTAAGGGCCCGGTTCGCGGTTTCCCGACGTGTTACCCGAATATTTCCGATTTGCGACGATTTTCCCTGTATTGCCCCAGGATTTTGGCGCATCGGTGCTGGCATGCACGCAACGGAAATCGGGGGGCGTGGCCGAAAGAAAACCCTACGGATTCGGAAAAACCGCCGCATTTAAAAAACAAAAAGTGTCGCGGAGCTTGCACTTACCTTCACCAGGAATAGGCCGGTGTACTTGAGTGCATTACAGCAGACTTCAGCGCAGCAGCGCCACCTGGTGGACATCGGAGGAATTACCTTAGTGAATCCCGGCCGGACCCGAATCCACCGCAGAGAACGCGCCGCTGGATTGCGAATGGACCAGGTAAGTAAATCTGCCCCAATGCGTTTTGCAGCATATTGCAGCAAAGGCTTACCGGTAACACCCGCGATCAGTGCCGTCACCGATCGTGGGTGTTTTCCTGCTTATTGCCATCTTTCCAAGGATCGTCGCTCCCCGTGACGCCATCGGGGAGCGCCGATCCGTCGCCATGGTAGCTTCGCGTCTCACGAAGACCCGAAGCTACTTCGGGTTAACCCATTCGTTACAATGTGCTATCAGCACATTGTAATGACTGAGGAGTAAAATCCACATACTGTATTCTGCCATACTGTAGTATGGCAGTATATGATAGGATCGTACAGACACCCTAGGGTTAAAGTACCCTAGGGAGTCTGAAAAAATAGTAAAAATAAAAAAAAAAGTTTAAAAAAAATTATAATAAAAAAACCTACAAATTCAAATCACCCCCCTTTCCCTAGAAATGATATAAATATAAATAAAAATCTGAAAAACATTAGGTATCGCAGCGTCCGAAAATGCCCGATCTATCAAAATATGATAACGGCGTTTAACTCCGTAACGGAAAATCGCGCCCAAAGTCGAAAATGGCACTTTTTGCCATTTTAAAAAAAATTAAAAATTCTATAAAAAGTGATCTAAAGATCACACAGTCCTAAAAATGATAACATTGTAAACGTCATCAAATTCCGCAAAAAATGACACCACCCACAGCTCCATACACCAAAGTATGAAAAAGTTATTAGCGCCAGAAGATGGCAAAATCCCCCCAAAAAATTTTGTACAGGAGGTTTTAATTTTTTTAAATGTATGAAAACATTATAAAACCTATACAAATTTGTTATCCCCATAATCGTACTGACCCAAGGAATAAAGTAGACATGTCATTTGGGGCGTACAGTGAAATCCGTAAAATCCAAGCCCACAAGAATACGGCACATATGCGTTATTTTACCAATTTCACTGCATTTGGAATTTTTTTCCCGCTTCCCAGTACACGGCATGGAATATGAAATACCAAAATTTTGAAGTGCAATTTGTTTTGCAGAAAATAAGCTATAACACAGCTCTGTACATGGAAAAATAAAAAAGTTATAGATTTTTGAATGTGGGGAGTGAAAAATGAAAACGCAAAAACGAAAAAGGGCTGCAGCGGGAAGGGGTTAAATATACCTTTGTATAAGACGTAAAAGTAGTTGGGTTTTACTACATTATCTGTAACTCAGCACCTATGTAACACTCATGCTGTGAGAGAGGAGAGGGAGGAAGGGATATCACAACCATGTCTGAGACTCATACTGGAAGAATACTGTCTAAATCTTTTTGTGAGAATTGATGATGAAGAGTATTAAAGGACACCTGTCATCAGATCTGTGTCACTTGTCCTGTCACCTCTACCTGTTGGAGCAGCTCACAAGGATCCATCCCAGCCTTTATCTAGTTATTTCATACATTATTCATTATAAAATCATCTATTCTTTATCATGTAAATGAGGCTGGTCACATGGTCAGAGGCAGTGATGTCACCCCTGTTACCCCTCCCCTCTCCTCCCCCTGCTCATGTCTGTGTGTAATGTATAGTAAAGCATTGCTAGTGTGAGTGCTGCATCTGCTGACATGCTGCATCCTCCTAATACACATGTGAGAGACACAGACATCAGCTACACATGAATCTGACATGTTCTGCTGTAACATGGCTGCCTGGAGCTGCTGTATCTCCCCTATACACACACACATGCACACACAGGCTGCAGGGGGTGTGGCCACCAGCACCCGGAAGCACATCATTATACAGCCTCACATCATTATACAGGCTGTCAGTCATGCACTGGGGGTGTGGCTGTGCCTCCCACTCATGAATAGAGTGGACAGCTTGAATATGCTAATGCTTCATTGGACATTTCACAGGTCATTTGCATACAGCTTTAGGGCCTCATTGCTTAGGTTTACAGGCATGTAGAGGGACAATGAAGGGATAGAGGCAATGCTCTCTAATGGCAGTTTATGAAAATCTATTTAGTTTAGGGGGTTATTTTGCCTGACGGGTTCTCTTTAAGAAAAGCAGACCCATTACTGGACTTCAGCAAGAACTTCTGTGTCCAGTTCATAACCCCTCTAGCCGTTAACACAAAGCCACTTTTATTAGTTAAAGAGAACCCGTCATGCAAAATAACCCCCTAAACTAAATATATTTTCATAAACTGCCATTAGAGAGCATTGCCTCTATCCCTTCATTGTCCCTCTACATGCATGTAAACCTAAGCAATGAGGTCCTCAAGCTGTATGCAAATGACCTGTGAAATGTCCAATGAAGCATTAGCATATTCAAGCTGTCCACTCTATTCATGAGTGGGAGGCAAAGCTACACCCCCAGTGCATGACTGACAGCCTGTATAATGATGTGAGGCTGTATAATGATGTGCTTCCTGGTGCTGGTGGCCACACCCCCTGCAGCCTGTGTTTGTGTTTAGGAGAGATACAGCAGCTCCAGGCTGCAGCCATGTTACAGCAGAACATGTCAGGTACTTGTGTAGCTGATGTCTGTGTCTCTCACATGTGTATTAGGAGGATGCAGCATGTCAGCAGATGCAGCACGCACACTAGCCATGCTTTACTATACATTACACACAGACATGAGCAGGGGGAGGAGAGGGGAGGGGTAACAGGGGTGACATCACTGCCTCTGACCATGTGACCAGCCTCATTTACATGATAAAGAATAGATGATTTTACAATGAATAATGTATGAAATAACTAGATAAAGGCTGGGATGGGATCCTTGTGATCTGCTCCAAGAGGTAGAGGTGACAGGACTAGTGGCAGAGACCTGATGACAGGTGTCCTTTAAATACAGACAGTGTGTGAGCGGCGCCATTTTGCAGCATCATCAACAAGTGACATCATCATTCTCCGTAAACTGCTGGCTTTGCGGCATCTAACTGCCATGTGACGTACTAGTACGTCACGCGTCAGCTATGGGTGTATGGAGAGGGCTCATGGGCTGAGCCCTCTTCATACAAGCAGGGTGTTTGCTGCATATTGCAGTAAACACCAACCGGTAACATCCTAGATTAGCGCTAGTCCACAATCGGTACTAGCGCTAATCAAGGGTGTTACCGGTTGGTGTTTACTGCAATATGCAGCAAACACCCAGCTTGTATGAAGAGGGCTCAGCCCATGAGCCATCTCCATACACCCGTAGGTGATGTGTGTTAACCATTTGATTGCAACCGGCCATCTTGGCTTAGTTCGAGTGAGAATCTGTTGCCATGACAGCCTCGGTGTCTTTATAAGACACATTGTAACAGATGATGTGTAAAATCCCCATATACTGTCATAATGTGGTATTCCTTCTGCTATGTGTGAGACTCAAGCTGTGATGAGGAAGTAGAGGTTTCAGCAGCAGAATATTTTACCTCACCATCCAAGTGTGTGAGAATCTTGTTGAGAGAGGGAAGGGAAGCTGCACACTAAAACAGAGAACATGGAAGACCTATGACATAACTTATACTACAGTATAACATCACATCAGAAGAGTCTGCCCACTATAAGTGAAGATTAAAGGAATATAAAATACAATACACATATCATAAACAGGGAAAAGCAATACAAATATTGGGGGAGATTTATCAGAAGTGTCTGAGAGCTGAACTTTTCTAGTTACCCACGCAACCAATCAGGGCTCTTCTTTCATTTTCTCATAGCCTTATTTAGAATTAAATATGATCTCTGATTGGTTTTCATGGGAGACTGGAAGAGTTTTGCCTCCGACACTTCTGATAAATCTTCCCCATTAAGTTGTATCATCATAGTATCAGAGTTTATACGGTTGATAAAAGACACTTGTCCATCAAGTTCAACCAAGGAAGGGAAGGGATTGGATGAGGAAGGGATTTAGGGGAAACAATTCTATATAGCATAACCATCAATGGTATTTAGATGTAAAAAGGCATCTAGACCCTTCTTGAAGCTCTCTGCTGTCCCTGCTGTGACCAGCGCCTGAGGCAGGCTATTCCACAGATTGACCGTTCTCATAGTAAAAAAGCCCTGTCGCCTCCGGTGATTAAACCTTGATTTCTCTAAACGGAGACAGTGCCCCTCGTCTTTTGATTTGATTTAATCTGAAACAACTTACCATCATATTTTTTGTATGGACCATTCATATATTTATATAAATTATTCATGTCCCCTCATAGTCGTCTCTTTTCCAGACTAAATAAATCTAGTTGTTTTAATCTTTCCTCATAACTGAGACCCTCCATACCCCTTATCAGTTTTGTGGCTCTATGTTGAACCCTCTCCAGCTCCAGGACATCCTTGTCAATTTTCTTTTACAGGATTTTTTTTAGATATCACATATCAATGGAAGAAAGTGATTATATCATTACAGTTTCACAGACTAGGACGATACATATGGGCCAGGATTTTTGTAGATAGTCTGATACAGCGTTGTCTAGTGGTGCAGACTATATTTCTATGGAAGGTTTTTTTTTCCTCCTACTACAGTGGTAATCATGTCATCTTCCAGTGTACTGGCTTTAAATAAAGTGTAAGGCTCCCTGTGGGCATCCGGGTGTATTATAGAAGGCTACATCCCCGGTGTTTTATTGTTGACCATTTTGGTTCTCCTGTCTTCATGTTCAGTGGTGTGAGCCATTTCAATTTCTATTACTATACAATTTTCGCTTCCTCTCGGCTGGCTCGCTGTGTGTGTAATGGGACGTGCGGCGCTGGAGCTTATTCTGGGAGTCTGGATGCAGAGGCTCGAGGAACTAGTAAAGTCCTGTGCCTGCTGCCATATTACATGGTCACTTCATGTTTCACATTGATGATTTGGACTTTGGGCCATTCAAACAAAAAAATGTATTAATTATGTAGAAACTGGGGCTCATTTACTAAGAGTCGTGCTGCTCACTTTCGTCGGACTGTGCAACGTTTTTGGGGATTGCACGGCTTGCACAGGTATTTAAAGTAGTGTCTAGGCTGGGATTTTGGCACACGCAATATTGTTTGTGGGCGCAGCTGCGCTGCTTCCATGCAACACAATTTAGAAGGCGTGCCATAGGACAATCCAACTGATTCGGACTGAGCACGGGATTCAACTTTCAAATTGTGTTACAAGCCCTAGCACTGAGACGCACCACAAAATAGAAGGTGAACTTGAGCGGACCTGAGCGGGGAAGTGACACATGCAGGATATCGGGTGCACAATCTTAGTGAATCGCCGCACAGTGCATTATACACGGACAATGCACTTTCGGTAAACTCCAGCGGCCCTGTAAGTAAATGTGTCCCACTGTGTTTGTTGCAGTGTCCTAATCACTGCGGGTTATCTGCTGCAAAATCACTTGGGGCTAAGGTGCAGTGATTTATAGTTACAGCATATTGAAGGGATGTAATGTTTTTGTTTTTTTAATCTAGTATGTGTTGATTTTTTTTATATCATTTTTATTATTAATATTTTGGGCAGAATAATTATCAGTTTATTATTGCTTTCAAATGATTTCAATATTTTGGACAATTAAAAAATATATATGATTATTATTATTATCATTATATTATTGTTTTTTTATTATTTTATTATTTTATTACGGTACCTTGGGCAGATGTATAATCATTTTATGCATTATTTAATTATTATTTCAATTTATTTTATTTTCATTTTTTGGCCAGAATTATTATTATTTATTATTATTAATAATATATTTTTTAATAATACATTTTATTATTTTTTTTATATTTTGGGCAGATTTTTTTTTTCATTATTTTATGTTATTGTATTTGAATTATTTTATTATTTACATTTTTGGGCAGAATTATTTTGTTATTATTAATATTCTGAATAATACTTTTATGATTATATTTTATTATTTTATTATATGGAGCAGAATTTTTTTATGTTATTGTTTTTGAATTATGGAATTTTATTTGCAAAACTTTGGGCCAAATTATTCTTATTTTTTTATTATTATATTATTATACTTATTAATTATTATACTTTATTATTTCCATACTTTGGATGGAATAAATTTATTATTTTCTTGATTAATATCTTAGAATTGTTTTTGAATTATTTTATTTTTTCACCACTTTGTTTTTTGTTTTTTTTTCTTTTTTCTTCTTTTTTTTCTTTAATTACTTTTTCTTTGTTATTATTTTATTATTTCCACACTTTGGGCAAAGTTCTCATTTGAATTTTTGAATCCTCATAAGACTATTTTAATTGGCACAATTTGTACCGCATAAAACTAATACATATTACCGATCCATAATAACGCTCCAATCATTAAAACATATGAAATGAATAGAAGTAATCTCCCTCATTAAAGTGCAGCTAATTATTCTATTTAGATGATACGTTTTATATCACATCCGGTCACATCTTACTGTGATAAGCCAAAGGAATCAATTTTTTTTCTTAATAAATTTCATTTCTCATTAAGCCGGAATCAATTAATTGTTTAATCTAGCGAGTGACTCGGCTGCACCATATTAAATACAATTTCTAAGGAGGTTGGAAAAAAAATATTTTTTTCGAAATAAACATGAAAGTTCCATTTGCACAGAAGTTTCTGCGGAATAGTTTCTGATAACCCGAGTGTTACCCTCAGTTACGGAATAAACATATCATTGGCTTTTTTCATATACAGAAAACCTGTCATATGTTTTATGAAATTCCACTGCAAAAGTGGGAAAAACAACTTCACAACCGTGAAACATAGACGAGCGCCGGTGTGTATTGGCACCCGCTGTGTAATATAAAGATGTCTTCATTTCACCTCATTATCACCTCGTCTCAGCTTCTTCCATGAATATATTTCGGTTTACGAGAGATCGGCTTGTAATGCAGCGAGGAGCATTTTTATCTTTCATTTATTCCCAAACTGTGAAACTTTCCAGGAGGTGGAATTCCATATTTTGATACAGAGATCAAACTACCCAACAACCACCCACTTTTGGGCATGCGTAGAGGTTTACACACATTACAGAAATCTCTAGAGGTGGCTGCAGAAAACCAGCTTTTTCGCCAGGTATATTGCTGTAAAGGGCATTTGGATACAATATATATACTAAGTTAATCAGTTTTGATTATTTTAACTCAAAATGGTGTGTAGCACTGGCAGCCTGTGTCCATCACCGCGGTACCTACCCTGGCTGGCATGGCTGATGGATCACCTCCTCTTCTCGCAGCTCACACTCCTCTTACATCTCCCTCCCTTGTGCCCCAGCTCTTATTGTTGCTTAACAGGCTCCTTCCTCAACAGTAAGGTGTCTAAGTGTTAAAGGGGTTGTCCAGGAATCTAGAGGACAGGGGTGGGAAAACAAAATTTATTATTAACCTGCTCTGGCTCCTGCTTTCCCTCATCTCTCCGGTATTTTTTGACTTCATGTGATTTGCTTCAGCGAATGTGCGCCCTCTACAGACCAGGGGTCAACATATTAAGTGACGTCCTGTGGTCGATGGAAGCCACTCATGAAGGGGGTCCTATGAGCCCCAAGAACTTATGGCCGAAGTACCAGGACTATGCAGGGACTGAGAGCTGGAGCAGGGTAAGTAAGCTTTTTGTTTCTTCCCCACCCTGGCCCAAACAAAGGCTAGACAGTACTGACAGGACCCCCATAACAGAAAAGGTCATGGGGAAGGACTAGGCCACAAAATACTGACAGGACCCATAACAGAAACAGTAATAGAGGAGGTCTACGCAGCAGATTCCTAACAAGAGCCTAATAGCAGAAATCATAAGAGACAAGGACTAGGCCACGGGATACTGACCGGAGGGAAGGACAAGGCAGTAGGTAACTGATAGACCCCCCCCCCTAACAGAAACATTATTCTTTACCCTCAGAATAGCTACCCTCCGTCCCTTCAAAATAATGTATTCTTGGGCTCTTGGTACCCAATTCAACACTCAGTACATTTCTCAAGTACTTCTGTTCCTCACCAATCAAAACCTCTAATTTGCCACTCTATTCGGCTGAACCCACCGATTTCTGCAGAACCGGCTTATTATCTTTTGTATATGGTGAAGTGCTTGGGGATTGGTGAAAGTCAGATTATGTTGAAAATCCTTTGTTCTCTTCTCCCCTTTGACAACACTCAGCATCAGACCTGCCTGTGTATGGCTAGATTGGGAGGAATAGCTACTTAATCATAGAGCACTCGATGAACCCAATGCTAGTCACCGGAGTGTTCATATTTGATCATCTCATAGACGGTGGACGTGCCACTAAGGAAATGATTTATATACATTGTCCTCAAAACTACTGGCCAATCAATAATTGTAAATGAAATCCTTATGTTCAGGGAGATTTATATGAGCGGCACAACCAGTAACGGCGTCTAATCATTTATCCACTGGACAGATAATAATCAGATGATACTTTATGATATGCAGCCGTCGTGAAGAACAGCAGTTACCGGGTAATGAGTTTGTTTAACATGTTTGAGACGAACTACAATTTATCTAAATGTTTCAGGAGAAAAAAATCTGTAGCATTAGTGATAATATTTGTATCTTATATAGAATGTGCTTAGTAATGAATTTCCAGGGTTATGGGTTATTGATTGGGCTGGGTCTGACTAATGATGAGCGGGCGCAAACACACAATGTCCGGGTCCCCAAACTTTAGCAAGAAGTTTGGGTTGAGGCTCACTCTCACTTGGTAACGTCCATGATCGGTGCTAGTACAAATCGTGGGTGTTGACTCTTTCAATGCCACCACCAATTACTCCAGGATCATTGCCCCCTAATTATCTCATGGGGGGTGATGATCCTCTGGAAAATGGCAGCATTTAAAGGGTAACAACGGTGATCTGTGATACCGAACAGAACTTTCAGATTTGCTCATCCCTAGTTCTGACCGTCCAGAACCTCCTTTAGCAAAAAGAGGTGATTATTGGAGCACTGCAGCCTCAATACTGGGGCAGGATGTACCAAATAGGGCAAATCTCAAAAAAGTGCCCCATCTCCAGTAAATGGAACCTGTCACCAGGGACCTCATATTCACTAAAAACAGGTTGAAAAAGCCCATTACAGCTGTCTTACTGCTTTCTCTAAGCATTTGCACTACAATATAATTGTGCTCCAACTTACCTTGCACCCTGACAGAATCCTCTGTGTAGTCCTAGGGTTTGGGTTTTGCTTTAGATGCATTTAAAAAAACAACACACGACTTGTCTGTGCTGCAGTCTCCACAGCTCTCAGCCCCCACCTTTGTGCTCCTATACAGTTCTTCTTATATCTTTGTATTTGTTTATTTTTAATTAAAAAATTATGAAAAAATTGTAATTCACTTCTCCGGTCATAAGATACGGTGAATGAAATGAATTAATCCAGTTACCAATTGAATCCAAATTTCAATAATATGGGCAATGGTTAGGAAAGTGCTATAGGGAACTGTCATTATGTTTATAATTGAAAATCTAGTGACAGGTTCCCTTTAAACCGATTACATGAAAAAATCCAAACCCCTAAAATAAATTAACACTAAGCTCAGACCTATTTTTTTTTTGTTAATTCATTTAATTAGGTTCCCTAAAACATAACCAGGGGTTTCCAGGCTATCAAAATTAAATGGACTGCAAAGACTTATTAGAAACAATAGTGGATATGAATATATCAAACTTTTTGGATATGCCTTTTCTTCACTTCCATTAGCCTCCTCCTACAATACCGGGGGAGGGAGGGGCAAAATATGAAGGGGCCACAATGTGAGGGGGAGCCGGCAGAAGCACATGCAACTGGTAGCTAGGTGGCACAATATCAAAGGTGCACAATATGCTCAAAAAAGTTTTTAAAATATGTAAATTAACTGCAAGTACTAACAGGGGCTTTGCCATAGCCCATGCAAATTCTGGAGGCTTTTTCTATTTCACGCTCTCTGGAGCCCTACTGTGACGCTTCGTTGTGCAATGGCAATATATACTTTGAGGCCAACATCCACAGTTCTTCCTGTTGTGCCGCCGCTTCAGGGATGCTCAGCAACTCTTGTTTTTTGACGACAAAGGAGGCACTAAATTTACTTATGAAATACATCGCCTGCATCACCCTGCTACTCGAGAGACTTTGGTAAGTAGTTTGCAGATGGTAGATTTCCTTTAAAGGGGTTTTCCCACAAACGCAAGTTAGGCCCTATCCATGACAAAGGGCCTAACTTGATGAACAGTGGGGGCCGCAGTGATGAGACCCCTATAGATCACGAAAACAAAGGGTCTGTTGGACTAATGGAACAGACGGCCATGGGCGTTCTACTCCATTGATCTTTATGGAGCTTAGAGATTAATGGAGCAGAAGAGTCATGCACGGCGTTTGCTCCATTAGTCTGAAGGAGCGACGAGAGGTCCGACGGAGGTACTTGGGACCCCATAGGAACCCTCGTTTTTGTGATCAGTGGGGGTCTCAGTGATAATCAGCAAGTTATGCCCTATCTCGTGGTTAGGGCCTAACTTGGATTCGTGGGAAAACCCCATTTAAGCCAAATAGGCACTTCATACTGAACTTTGTAGGGTGGAACTCTACTCTATGGGTTATAGCACACCACCCATAGGGGAGTTACCTAACAACCTTACAGCACCCTTACTGACAGACTTAGGCCCCAGACACTGTTTGGTGTGGATATGTGTAGCGATGGTCCACCATATGGTAAAGGAGGCATCAACAAAATTAATCCTGCTTCCTATATTACACGTGCTGCATGATCTGCCTCTATTTCACAGCTGATACCACCAGTATATTCCAGTATATTCCAGTATATTTAAGCAACTTAAAACTTATGGGCCCCAGTGCAAAGTCTGGAGCAGAGCCCAACTATAATGTATGGTTTCTAGTACTAGTCTTAAATGGGAAAGTTATGGGCCCGCTAAGCCTCTTGGACTCAGTGGAGACCGTACCCACTACACCCCCTCATGTTACACCCCCGTTCTACATACTTTTACCGCTACACTATGAATCCCTGACTAGACTTGTTGGATCCAACCTGAAATCCATAAATTATCATGTCTTGATCTTAGCTGGAGTCAGCAGTAGTGTGTTTGCTCCATTTGTATTTTAATTTCTGCCTATTAATATCCAGAAAGTCGAGAGAAATGGAAAGTCTTGGAACATGTTGGCGCACTCGCTCCCGTCTGCAGGCGTTTGCATATTGCTGACACATGTAAATACCTGCACCTTAATGGCGCTCTTTAGATCTAATGAGATACATTATGAATCATTTGACATCCACCTCTTCTGTGCACCGTATCTACTTTATAGATTGCAGGAAGATGACAAATGATTTCTCCAGAGCTGCCGAGAGCAGAATACACTCCCCGGAGATCCTGAGTGACCAACACAAATCCCAGCATGTCAGGATACTGGATAGTGCCAGGAATAACATTGATCGCAGAGACCCCCTAGAACGGCCGGCAGCCCTATAATTCACAATCGGCTTTACCTCCAGTATATATAATATATATATAGAGAAGCTTCCTATGTGCTTTCTTTGGAAGAAACAAAACCGCAATTCCCACTGGTAAAAATGATCATTTTTTGGAAGTATAAATGAGGTTTTCTCGTTGAAACATCACACAGATGCATAAAGTGACTCATGCATTTGGGAATTAATTAAGTAAATGGAAAAGCCACATTTGCATGTCTCTTTATATATATGTTGGTTACAAGCCGCTCTGAATAAATGCAACTTATACAAAAGATTTTGCAGACTTTTGCCTTTATTCCAGCATGTTTTCTTATAAAAAGTGAATATGAGCAGGCAAGGGAATGTGTGAATTGACTACAACCCCCAAAAAGGCAATAGGTAAACCATGAGAGAGATTGCAAATCTGAGTTAATGTTTTTATATGACGGGGCCCGGTGACTGCTAATTTAGAAGTTATTAGTGAGGGGAGACTGCTGCTACACATGTTATTATTGAGTGGAGGCTGCTTCCCCTTCATTTTATTGAGTGGAAGCTGCTACTGGACATTTCACTGAGTGGAAGCTGCTACTGCACTTTTCATCAAGTGGCTACTGCACTTTTCATCAAGTCAGTGGTGTAACAACAGCCGTAGCAGCCGTAGCGGTGCTACGGGGCCCGTGCTGCTTGGGGGCCCGGGGAGGGACGTGAACCGTGTTGTCCGCCCACTCTCCCGCCACCCCGACAGTCGGCAACAAATCCTCCATGCCGACATGTGCCCTTGCCCGACTGCCGGCACATCCTGCCACCTACCCGCCTCCACATCCTCCTACCAAACGCCCACCAGCAAGTCTTCCCGCCCACCAGCATTCTTCCTGCCCGCCCACCTCTACAATCCCCTTCCTGCCCACCTGCATGTCTGCCTGCCTGCCACCATATCCTGCCGCCCACCTGCCTCCACATCCTCCTATTCAACCACCCGCCTCCACAATCCCACTGCCCGCCCACCAGCATGTCTTCCCGACCCCCTTCACGCCCCCCTGCCCGCCCACCAGCATGTCCCCCTGGCCCCGCCGGCACATTCCCCTACCTGCCTGTCATTGCGTCCTTCCGGCCGAAGGCCGAAGGCTCGTGATGCACGTGGCTGCGCGGGCGTATGTTAAATAACCACCTAAATAACCCTGTGTATATACTGTGTATACTGTATGTATATACTGTATATGATGTATATATAATATTTATGTATGTATATAACGTGTATGCACTATACGGTATGTGTGCAAATTGCATGTGTATGCATGGTATGTGTGTATATAATGTATGAGTTTGTATAACATGTATGTATTAGTGTATAAATGTTTATGTAGGTACATAAATGTGTGCGTATACGAGTATATAAAAGTGAGTGAATGAATTTAGAACTTTACCTGTGTGTATATAATATAAATGTGTGTACATGAGTGCATGAGATCGAAATATGTTCAATCGTATAAATGTGTTCATACCAATATGTATATATATTTTTTTAAAAAGGAAGGGGGGCCCCATACAGAAATCTGCTATGGGGCTCAAGCTCTCCTAGTTACGCCCCTGCATCAAGTGGAGGCTTATTAATGAAGGAGGTTGGCAGACAGTGGGGCAGATTTACTTACCCGTTCTTGTCACGATCCAGCGGCGCGTTCTCCTACGAAGATTCAGGTCTCCCGGCAATTCACTAAGGTCGTGCGCCCGATGTCCTCCAGGTATTGCTGCTGTGCCGAGGTCCATCGGAGTTCACCTGGTTCTTCTTGGTGCATGTGAGTGCTTGATTTTGCAACACACTGGGGCAGGTTTATCAAGTGTCTGAAAGTCAGAATATTTCCAATTGCCCATGGCAACCAATCACAGCTCCCCTTTAAAATATTCATGAGCACTGGTGAAATGAAAGCTGAGCTGTGATTGGTTGCCATGGGCAACTGGAAATATTCTGACTTTCAGACTGCTTGATAAATCTGCCCCACTTTGTTTTTTAAATTCAGAAGTTTTTCCAAATCCGTCGGGTTTTCCATCGGCCACGCCCCCTATTTCTGTCACGTGAAAGCCGGCGCGATTGCGCTGAAATCCGTCGAAATTCGTCGGAAAACGGAAAAAGTCGGGAAACCCGACGAAAGTGCGCCCCCGCGGAGCCCTTAGTAAATGAGCCCCAGTATCTTAATAGAGGACACTGGGGCTCATTTACTAAATATCCAACGATTTACAATGTGCGCCGCATTTAGAATGGCACACGCGATTGGATTTTGGCGCATCGGCGCTGTCAGGGCAGGGAGTCTGTGGACCCTCTGGACCACCGCGGGAGGTGGTACTAGCCGACCTGGGACCAGAGTCTAAGTGGAAACTCGGTGTTCACCAGAGCCCACCGCAAAGCGGGATGGACTTGCTGCGGAGGGAACCACCAGGTCGTTCCACAGGTGCAACTAGCCCGCAGTGGCTGCCAAGGTAGCAATACAGGAGACACCACTCACGTCAGGAATCGCAGGAGCTGGCACACAGGAACGCAGGACCACAGGGACGGACTGGCACACAGGAATAACAGAGATGCAGGAATCACAGGGACACAGGAATCACAGGAGAGCATTCTCTACATGGGGATGACTTGAAGATCCGGCAAGGGTCACAGGAAGAGGCAGAACTTTTAACAGGCCATCGCCAATTACCGGCGCGCCGGCCCTTTAAATCCGAGCGAGCTGGCGAGTGCGCGCCCTAGGAGACGGGGTCGCACGCGCCGAGCCATGGGAGCAGGAGAGGACATCGCTGGAGCCGGGGAAGGTTAGCAGAGTGGAGCTCCGGAGGGATGCTGAGGGGCACGGGTGCGCCCGCGATCAGAAACATAGATCGCGGGAGCACCCATCACAGTACCCCCCCCCCCCTTTGGCCTCCCCCTCTTCTTCTTGGTCCCAAGAAACCTCTGGAGGAAAGTCCGATCAAAGATGTTTTCTTTAGGCTCCCAGGATCCCCCCTTAGGCCCAAACCCCTTTCCAATCTAAAAAGAAAGAACCACTTACCCCTCACGATCTTCATGTCCAGAACATCCTTAACTTCATAGATATCTGGGGAATCCGCCACAGGAGCAGGAGGAGGGGATTGCTGGGAAAACCGGTTCAAGATGACTGGCTTC
Source organism: Engystomops pustulosus (assembly GCF_040894005.1). Taxonomy (NCBI): domain Eukaryota; kingdom Metazoa; phylum Chordata; class Amphibia; order Anura; family Leptodactylidae; genus Engystomops; species Engystomops pustulosus. The sequence goes on from NC_092412.1 coordinate 239,726,673, forward strand.
AGGAGGGAGACATGGAAGGAGTTCGGGATGCGCATTGATGGTGGAAGGTGGAGCTTGTAGGCCACTTGATTGATGCGCTTGATTACCTTATTAGGGACTGAGAAATCGGGGACCAAGTTTGTAACTGGGTATCTTAAGCCGGATGTATTTGGAGGACAACCATACTTTGTCACCAGGAGAGAAGACAGTAGGAGCTCGACATTTCTTATCAGCCTGGAATTTGGTACGGTTCGTAGCTCGTAGAAGGGACTGGCGGGTCTAGTCCCAAATAGACTTGAGGTCCTGCACCAAATCATCTACTGCAGGTACATCAGAGGAAGTAGACAGTGGGAGAGGCGGGCGAGGAATACGTCCATAGACCACAAAGAACGGAGCCGAGCCAGTAGACCCCGAATCCAGGGAATTGTAGGAGAACTCAGCCCAAGGTAGTAGGTCAGCCCAGTTGTCCTGACGGGCTGAGACAAAGTGACGAAGGGAGCAGCCCAAAGTCTGGTTCACCCTCTCCACTTGACCATTAGACTGCGGGTGGTATGCAGAGGAAAAGTCTAGGTTGACCCGCAGCTGGTTACACAAAGAACGCCAGAATCTTGACATGAACTGGACTCCTCGATCGGACACGATGTGAAGCGGAAGACCATGCAGCCGGAAGATGTGTCTGAAGAATAGACTGGCAAGCTGTGGAGAAGACGGAAGACATGGAAGGGAAACAAAATGGGACATCTTTGAAAACCGGTCTGTCACCACCCAGATGACAGTATAGCCCGAGGAGACAGGCAGATCGTGACAAAGTCCATCGCAATGTGGGACCATGGGCGACTGGGTATCGGCAAAGGCAATAACAGTCCAGCCGGTTTGAGGCGAGAGGCTTTGTTGCGGGCACAGGAAGAGCAGGATCCCACAAACTCCTGAACATCTTTGACCATGTCTGGCCACCAGTAGGAGCCGGAGATGAGGGCCACAGTGCGCTGCACCCCAGGATGCCCAGCCACATGAGAAGAATGTCCCCAAGATAATATCCTGTTCCGAAGAGCAGGTCTAACATATGTCTTGCCAGGAGGTAGCTGCCGAAGATCAAATGGAGCTGCAACAACAAGCTGTTCCAGAGAAATTATGTGCCGAGGAACTGGTTCTTCTCCAACCACATCGGAAGCCTGGGACAGGGCATCAGCCTTGACATTCTTGTCAGCTGGACGAAAATGGATAAGCACATCGAATCGGGAGAAGAACAATGACCACCGGGCTTGCCTGGGACGCTGGGCTGTCTGGAGGTATAACAAGTTTTTGTGGTCAGTATACACACTCACGGGATGGAGAACACCTTCCAGAAGATACCGACATTCTTCTAGCGCAAGCTTGATGGCCAACAGCTCTCTGTCTCCAATAGAGTAATTTCTCTCAGCTGGGGAAAATGTCTTGGAAAAGAAGCCGCATGTGGAAGTTCGACCCTTGAGCCATCTCTGAGAGAGCACCGCTCCAGCCCCAACAGAAGATGCATTCACCTCAAGATGAAAAGGTTTGTTGGTATCAGGTCTAGAGAGGACTGGAGCCGAGACAAAAGCGGACTTCAACTTGGAGAAGGCCTCTTCAGCTGTGGAAGACCAAGCCCGTGGATTGGCTCCCTTCTTAGTGAGTGCCACGATGGGGGCCACAACAGTGGAGAAATTGGGAATAAACTGTCTATAGTAATTCGCAAACCCCAGGAACCTCTGTATGGCTCGGGGACCTTCTGGACGTGGCCACTGAAGAACAGGAGACAGTTTCGCGGGATCCATCTCAAGGCCTCTGTCGGAAATTATGTACCCGAGGAATGGAGGACTGTGCTGATGAAACTGGCATTTCTCAAGTTTGGCGTAGAGATGATTGGCACAAAGTCTTCCAAGAACTTGACGTACGTGTGTCTGGTGGGTGTCACGGGTCGACCTGCGACCCACATCGCGGGTCGCGGGCTCACCCTTGCCTCTCGCTCCCGCAGTGCATCTCACCTCTCCCCGCTCCCGAGTCCCGCCCTCGCTCCGTGTGTGCGCGGTCCCGTGCCTTAGGGCGCGCGCGCGGCACTTCTAGGAAATTTAAAGGGCCAGCGCGTCATTGATTGGCGCTGGTCATTTCCCAGGAGGCTATTTATATCTGCCTCTCCCATCTAACCCTGCCGGATCTTTGTGCCTCACAGCCTTAGAGAAAGCTCTGTTGCGATTTGCCTGCGTTTCAGTGTCTCCTGCGTTTCAGTGTCTCCTGCGTTCCAGTGTCTCCTGCGTTCCAGTGTCTCCTGCGTTCCTGACTCCCTCCATCTTCCTGTGTTACCTGACCTCCTCCGTGTTCCCGTGTACTAGTGTTCCTCCGTGCTGCTGTCGTGTGTGCTGTGTTCCCGTACCCTTCTGCATGGACCTCCTGTTGCTGACCCCGGATTGGACTCTGACATTGCATCTCTGCCGCCTGCCCTGACCCTGTGCCTGGACTGTGACCTCGAGTTTGACTGCTGTTTCTGTACTTCAACCTCGGCCGCCACTGCAGACAAGTCACGCCTGAGGATCGACCTGGTGGTACCACGCCACAGCTTGTCTAACCCGCTTTGCGGCGGGCTCTGGTGAAAACCGGGTACCACTTAGACTCCGGTCCCAGGTAGTGGCTTGAGTCATCGTCTGCAGTGGTCCAGTGGATCCACATCCCGTAAGCCTGACAGTGGGATTCAAGGTCTGGAGAGTAAACCAAGATGTCGTCCAGGTAGACCACAACACACAAATAGAGGAGGTCCCAGAAAATGTCATTAACAAATTCCTGGAAGACAGCAGGGGCATTACACTATCCAAAAGGCATTACTAGATATTCAAAATGCCAGTGACGAGTATTAAATGCCGTCTTCCACTCGTCACCTTTGCGAATCCGGATGAGATTATAAGCACCCTGAAGATCCAACTTGGAGAATACCCCGGAACCGCGTAGGCGATCAAAGAGTTCCGTAATCAATGGTAGAGGGTGGCGGTTTTTAACTGTGATCTTGTTCAGCCCTCGATAGTCGATACAGGGACGTAAGGAGCCGTCCTTCTTGGTAACAAAGAAGAAACCTGCACTGGCCGGAGAGGAGGACTTGCGTATGAAACCTCTCTGCAGATTCTCTTTGATGTATTCCAACATGGCAGCCATCTCGGGAACGGAAAGCGGATAGACCCGACCTCTGGGAGGAGTAGCACCCGGAAGGAGATCCACTGGACAATCATAGGGACGATGTGGTGGCAAGGTCTCCGCTTGTTTCTTAGAGAACACATCAGCAAAGTCCCGGTAACAAGCTGGAAGACCCTGCGTTGTGGAAGACGCAGAAGAAGTCAGGACCTGGATTGATGCCACCATGCATCAAGATTGGCATTCTGGTCCCCATCGCAGTATCTCACCAGTTTTCCAATTGAGGACAAGAGCATGAAGTTGGAGCCAAGGAAGACCCAGAAGAATAGCTGATGTGGAGCGAGGCAGGACATAGAAGACCAGACTTTCTTGGTGAAGGAGTCCAACTTGAAGATGGATGGGTTCCGTGCGGTAACGGACCGGATCGGAAAGAAGCTGCCCGCTTACAGAGGAAATGACTAGCGGAGACCTGAGGGGAACCACCGGAATGTGGTGCCGGGAGACCAGAGCGGCATCCACAAAGTTCCCCGCGGAATCAGAGTCCAGGAATGCTGAGACTTGCATGGGAGGACCGGTACCGACACGGAGGAGCACGGGAACAGTCAGACGTGGAGAAGCTGAATTCACACATAGGGACGCTTCTCCCAGAAGCCCTAGGTGCTGGCATTTCTCGGACGTTGAGGACGGACTGGACAAGCCCCGATGTGATGTTTGGGGCTGGCACAGTACAGACAAAGGTTTTCTTGGAAACGTCTGGATCGTTCTGCAGGCAAAAGTTCAGCCAGTATCTGACGTGGCTCCTTGGCGGGGTCCATGGCCGGATCTTACTGTCAGGGCAGGGAGTCTGTGGACACCCGGTGTTCACCAGAGCCCGCCGCAAAGCGGGATGGACTTGCTGCAGCGGGAACCACCAGGTCGTTCCACAGGTGCGACTAGCCCGCGGTGTCTGCCAAGGTAGCAATACAGGAGACACCACTCACATCAGGAATCACAGGAGCTGGCACACAGGAACGCAGGACCACAAGGACGGACTAGTACACAGGAACGCAGGACCACAGGAACGGACTGGCACACAGGAACGCAGGACCACAGGAACGGACTGGCACACAGGAACGGACTGGCACACAGGAACGCAGGACCACAGGAACGGACTGACACACAGGAATGCAGGATCACAGGAGCGGATTGGCACACAGGAATAACAGAGATGCAGGAATCACAGGGACGCAGGAATCACAGGAGAGCATTCTCTACATGGGAAAGACATGAAGATCCGGCAAGGGTCACAGGAAGAGGCAGAACTTATAACAGCCCAGCGCCAATTACCGGCACGCTTACCCTTTAAATCCGAGCGAGCTGGCGCGTGTGCGCTCTAAGAGACGGGGACGCAATGCGCGCCGAGCCGCGGGAGCAGGAGAGGACATCGCTGGAGCCGGGGAAGGTAAGCAGAGTGGAGCTCCGGAGGGACACTGAGGGGCACGGGTGCGCCCGCAATCGGAGACAGAGATATCGGGAGCACCGTGACAGGCGCCAGCTTTCATGTCACAGAAATCGGGCTGTCGGACGATCCGACGGATTCGGACTAAGCGCGAGATTTGACATTCAAATTTGTGTCGCAAGCCAGGTGCTTACCTGCACCGGGAAGAAGAAGGTGAACCCCGGCGGACCAGAGCGGGGAATCGACACATGCAGGATATCGGGCACACGATCTTAGTGAATCACGGCACAGCACAGGATCGTTGGGGAACGCACCTAGCAACTTGGACAGGTAAGTAACTGTGCCCCACTATGTATAAGGTTTATGAGTATGGGGCTGTGAATATATGTCTGTATAGCATATATGTGTATTTTTAGGTGTAATGTGCGGGAGGGTGGGGCAGTGCGTGTTTAGGTATATGGCGGCCCTGATCCAAAGTTTGCCTTAAGGCCTATTGATGTCTTGTTACGCACTGGTGTACAGAACTAATCTTTGTCCATTGTGTGCGATAAATCACTGTGGACCCCTGGGACACTCATAGGGACTGAGTGACCCTTTGTTATGGCTATTTAAGATACGGCTGTACAATCCCTTTATGCTTTTCCTCATGGCGCCCTGTATTACTCTCCTCTGTGTCGCCATAATGACCCAATTTGCCGCTCACAACTGCTCGCATTGTATTCCTCCGTGTAAGGGCCCAATATACATTTTCTTGACAGGTTTATTATTCCACCTCTTTGTATATTTGCATAAATGACACAATAGTCATAATCTCAAGCCATTTGTTCCGGATTTCTCATACTATAGGCCATTATATAGCATTGAATGAATATTAAAAATCTTTCAATACTCCAATTAGCGTAGACTTTGGTATGGTAATTATTGGTGAATAAACATTCCCGGTGGCTTTTATTGCCGGCCATCCGTACTTCAGCATCTAAAGTCCCGTATTAATGTAGGCATTACCCTAAAAATTAAAGCGTAAAATGAAGTTCTGAATGGAGTCTGCTTTACATTCCCATTTAATAGGTTTAAAGAACGGGTTTTGTGGACCATTAATTAACTCCTTTGATAAAGGTCAGGCGCGGGGAGGGGTCTGGCAGTTCGGTCTTCGGTAAAGAGAACCATATTTAACTTTAATGAAAAGCTTTTTTTTATCTAAATCCTTGCAAAGTGGGAAAACAGGAACAGCGTCCCCCAGAGATAAAGAAATTATGCAGAAGAGCGAACCAATTAAACGTATGTAGAATAATGGCGGTTACGGCTACAGTCAAAGAGAAATTAATTACATTCAATAAAGGGAGGTTGTGAGGTGGCGTCATTGTGCTTCCAGGACCGATTGACAAAGTAACACCAGGAAAATAGAGGGACATTTCATGTTACAGATTATACCACTGGAGAGAGAACACTTAGAGATGTGGTTTCCTTCTACCAGTTGGCATTTTGTCAAATCAAAGAATTTTCTGACGACAAATGGGGATCTGCCGGGGCCACCATAATGGCAGTCACTCTCAACTGATGCCTATTGGGCATATATTGCCCTCAATGTTATGTCACTATCAGGGCCGGCGCCAGCCCCTGGTATACCTGTGCAAGTGCCGGGGGGCCCATATCTGCGTGGGGGCCCATTCATTGCCGTATCTCATCTTGGTAGTCCATAGGAAGCAGGGCCTGGGTGCTGACGGATTACTTGATGCACAGAATTGCCAAACCCTGGAAACACCAAAGTCCATACAATATAATGAACCCATGAGGGGGTGGTATATAATGCATTCACTGCAAATTGGCCCTGTGTTGATAAGGTCTAAGACTCTAAAATTTGTCTGCTATTCTTATACAAGCACAGACCGGAGGCCAGGGCAATATAACACAAGCAGTGATCACCCAGACCCCTCATAAAATTAATGGAGGGGGGAGAAGAGCCCTAATACATCCTTTCACTGGTTCAACCATAGGTTATGGCTTACTCACTAAAGGTCATAGGTATAAGCCCCCATCTGGATTTATAGATCCCAGGAATAAATGGCATAATCCATATGTCTGCTTCAAAAATGTAATTGCAACCAAGTGTATAAGATGCCCACAGGGCAAGAAATCAGCCAAGAAATATTCTGAGGCAGACAAGGTTGGTTTACACCTCCTAGTGATAGAAGGCAATTATCCTATGCCAGGCCTCCTGGTGTTGTTACAAGCAGGACGGTGGTTAGGGAATCTTACAATCTATTTAGATTTCTTGTCTGCCTAAATATGACAAGTGGTGGCAGGTATATCACTCCGGTTCTTGGAGGGTGAAGAGCTGTCAGAGCATGGTGCAGTGAGACCTGGCAGGTCCCCTTCCTGAACCTAAGTCCGAACCAGTCAGCTAGTGCCAGGTTCCTGACAGGCGCATTGAGGCTCTGTCGCCCAGGGGCCTATGGAAATCTGAAACCGGCCCTGGTCACTATCAATGTTGATACGCTAGAAAGTTATTTAAACCTGGTTAACTTAGTCTTCACACCCACAGTCACCATTTCTCTCTCCAGTAAATTATACCCATACCTGTTTAGAAACTCACTGGCTGCTGCAAAATTATAAGCACACATCTTTTCCTTTTCAATTCCTAACTCACACATTTTTTTTTGCTGTGGAGTAAGTGTACTGCACTGAGGGAATGTCCTGGATGGACCAGAATGACATCCAATGACAGTCAGAACCAATGCTAAACCCCCTTCCCAGCTGTTCCTACCTAATTTCCCAGGCTACCCTAAGCAGCAGGTGAAACTGGTCGATGTTACCTTCCTGCGCCAAAGTTCTAACATGGAAACAAATACTGGACAATACGGACTCAGAAGAGTAGCTGACAGATACGGGTCAGCACCAAGAGCAATGGTCAAAAATAGGCAAAAGGTCAAGGAATCAAAAATAAAGAAGTCAAAATAAACTCCAGCAAGCTTCAAATAAAACATCCAGGTGATGGCAAGCAAACCTAATGTAAGATGGCAGAGTTCATTGGACCATCAGACTTTAATTGGACCAGCAGGAGGGAAGTGGAGGAAGAATCTGCAACAATCTCAACTAACTTAACAACACAAAGAAAAATCAACAGCAGACAGACCAGTGTAGTGGAATTCAAGTGAGGTAGGTACAGGTTAGTAATGGCAGAATATAAACTAAGAACAACATCTCATCTGCACATCTACAGCTGTACTTTAAGGAAACCACAAGGCACTTTACACACATTTCAGACTTGCCTTTATTGGTTCCAAGTCTTCGCACCTCAACCATCTCTTTGCTTCCTTACAAAGAGTTTTCCATGAAATATAGAAAACTATTTGGGGGCCAGGGTAGGATTACAAAAAAAGGGAAATATGCTTTACCAGTTCCAGCATTGTGCAGAAATCTCCAACCACATATAGAAGTGCCAAGGGGTCACAGACCTGTGGTCTTTTGACAGGAAATGACTTTTGACATAAAATAAAGGGACATCCTAAGGTTCAAGAGGGGACCTTAGTGGGTCCCATGACCATGCCCAATGGATCCCACTAAGGATCCGTTGGGCCCAGAGGTAGCGAAGCCAAGAAGTAAGGGCTTGATTTATAAACTTTGTGCCAGAGAATTGTAAAAACACTTCTTTTTGTTATGCCCTAACCCCAGGGTTCTCCAGAATTACTGGTAACCCTTTTAAGTAGGCTCTGCTTCAATGATTCCGGCACTGTTCCTAATCAACAGCCTTGTTGAAGATGTTAAATAGCCTTTCTACAATTAGATGGGTGATTTCAGTCTCCAGTGAGCCAACTGGCTATATTGAGGGCTAGCGGCACTGATTTCTTGGGAATGGTTCGGGCCAGAGAAAAATTCCAATTGGGCCGGATAAAAGGAGCAACACTTATTACAGGGAACATCGTCTACTGAAGGAGATAAAAAGTTGATGGTGTTTGAAGTGGTAAAAGATCTCTATAATGAGAATCTGTCAGCAGATTTTACTCCATACAATGTATAATATAGAGTCACACAGACATCCAGCCGATGATCTACACAACTGACGTGCGAGCACAATTTCGCTACCATCATAATTCAGAGTATCCATCTTGTGTCCTTCACATTCTACCATCTGCACCAGTAACAGAAATTGTCTGAACAGAATTAATCGAAAACTCTCCTCAAGAAGGTGGTAAGAAGGCGATAGGGCAGAGAAAGGATAAAAAAAATAAAAAATGGATTTATGGGTTGCCTACACTGTACTGAAAAGATGCAACCAGGTCGAAACAGTTCTTTCTACAGTGGGGAATCTATTCCTTCTAGAATAGATATACTGGTTTTGGCTTTAATCCCACATCATGTCATTAGGCTTCCTGAAAGTCATGCTTGATGTCTTTAAGGGGCTGCCCTACAATGTAGTTAGGAGGCAATGTTTTCCTTGTCCCAGCCTTATTTGCATATTTTAAAGTAGAGTGGGACACAAATTCTGCAATATAAATATATTGTAAAGATGAATTATGATACAACTTATGCACTTTCCTCCCATGAGACAATAGCGGGTAGCCTCACATGAACACTGACCACCCCCTGTCACTTTTATAATATCACCCTCCTGCTAAACCACCATTTATTTCCCAATCACAGTAATTCACAGTAGTGTTTGATGGGGCAATTTTATACTATTTTCTCTAATAATAATAAAATAAAATAAAATTTTGATGGTTGCCCCTTCCTATTGCATATATTGCAATATTACTTTTTAAAATCCCCAAGACCCCTTTACATCTCCCTCCTATCTGACATAAAGGGGCACATTTACTAAGGCTCCGAATCACGTTTTTTCACCAGGTTTACCAAATGTTACCGTTTTGCGCCAAATTGCCCGGGTTTTTGGCGCATGCGATCGGATTGCATGCGACGAAAAACGGGGGACATTCGGAAAAATCTCGGTATTTAAAAAATAAAAAGTGTTGCTTGACTAACACTTACATGCACCAGGAATAGGTTGGTGAACTCCGGCGGACGTCGTCGCAGCAACGACACTTGGTAGACATCGGGCGCATGACCTTAGTGAATCGCCGGAAGACCCAAATCCTTATCGGAGAACGCGCCACTGGATCACGACAGGACCGGGTAAGTAAATGTGCCCCAAAAAGTTTAGGTTAAGAACAAAAAAACATTGGAAAGGTTAAAAATGTAACAAAAGCAACAATTTCTGCTAGTTTCTACCCTGGATTGATCCCCCGGTTGCCTGTAGATCTATATATCCGCTGTGAATGGAATTGGGGATAGAACTATTATTTAAATACTAAAACATAAATTATTATAGATTTTTTTTCCAAACAGTCAGTAAAGTAAATCCAGTATTGTCAGAAGAGAAGAAAAGCCACACTTCTCAGTGATCAATACACCTGGCTATGTGAGCTATTGATTGGCCGCCCGCTACTTTGGTCAATTAGTATTATTGATCCGGTAGCATTCAATGTTTATAGGTTTTAGCGGATCTCGGCTTATCCTTGGTTCTAACCACTGGAAATGACTAGAAGCAGCGGGGTGCCTAAAGAGAGGTCAATCGGATCAAAGGAAGGAAATTAGTATTTACAAGCTTGTTAGCCTCTAGATGAAGATGTTAACCTACATAGAAGATATGGCGGAGCTATGAGTATACGGAGACTGAACAGAGGTCCCTGTGGGCCCGGTGATTAACCCTTTACACTGGAGGACTGGAATGACAATGTTATTCCTTTTTTAGTTATTGGCGCAACCCCTTCAAATGTTCCAGCCATTAAGCGCAATGAGGGAGGAAAAGCACCAGGGGAAGAGCAGGTAGGCAGGGACAGCAGAGGCTACTTGGCCATGGATCCCTCTCCTCACCCAAGTAGCTTCTCCAGAAATTGGCATATTAGTTAGATAAGCCGTAGTTTAGATATATAGTAACTAAAGCTAAAGCTAGATTAGTGTTTAAAATGAAGGTGGCAACCTACTATCAGAACTACCTTAATAAGTAGATATCTGATGGTAGGTTTCCTTTAAATAATAGTGCAAGTGTAATTCTTCATTTCTCCTGCGGAGGCACTGCAGGTAAACTGGATACTTACTAGCCAGCTTCTGTACAGACTAAAACTGATTCTTTGATGTCAGGGTGGTGCACAAAATTTACCTGGACAACATAGGGGCACATAGACTAAGGGTCCTGCGGCTGCGATTCCGTCAGGTTTTCCCCACTATTTTCGATTTGCGCCATTTTGCGACAAATTGCCCTGGGTTTTTGGCGCACGCGATCGGATTGTGGCGCATCGGCGCTGGCTTTCACGCGGCAGAAATGGGGGGCTTGGCCATCGGACAACCCGACGGCTTCAGAAAAACCGCAGAATTTAAAAAACTATTTGTGGCGCAAGATCAAGCACTCAAGCTCATGCACCGGGAAGAAGAAGGTGAACTCAGGCGGACCTCAGCGCAGCAGCGACACCTGCAGGAACTCGGGCTCACGATTTTAGTGAATCCTGGGAGAACCGAATCCTCGTCGGACTACGCGCCGCATGATTGCGACTTGACCAGGTAAGTAAATGTGCCCCATAATCTTTCAAAATATAGGAACAGTTCTGCGTAACTGCTGTTACATGTTTATCGTACAAGCTGCCGAGTGAAATAAATCGCTTTCCTTTTTTTCCCAGTTATTTATAAATAAATCCTGATTGATTTCTCTTTCAATAAAATCTGACGCTGGCTACAAGCGGCCTGGGAATAAATGAAATTAAGAAGGAATTTTAGACAAGTCTAATTTACACCACAGATTCACGAGAAGAGAAAAAAAGACGCATTTTAAAGTGATATTGTATTGTTTCTGTTGTGTGAAGAATCTGAAAGAGAAGAGAACATTCCCGGAGGTATTCCGAGGAGATTTAATTTACCTCCTCACTTGACCCGAGCCGTGTAAATTCCTACTGCATACAATAGCAATAAAAGTCAAGGAACAAGTTTGAGGTGGTTCTTCTCTATTGACTATCCTTTTAGAGTTATATTTGTTTTTATTAGGTCACCCAGGGTCAGTCTGCTGTGTAAAGCCGGGGTGAAGAGGCCGCCAGGGCCGTGTCCATCAGCTTCGCTGCTTCTTTTTCAATGACAGCTTGTATTTATTTCCACCATTTAATCTTTTTAAGACTCAGATGTCTATAGATTGTAAAATACTGATACTAAGTGTTACACAACCTGATGGTTTTTACTGCTTTTGCAAATTTTACTATAATTGACTTGTGCATTTACATTGTTGTCTAGAGTATCCTACCGAAATAAAGGCGGATATCACATTAAATTTCATCCTGCCCCTTATTAATTTACTCATTAATATGCGCACATTGCTTAGGTAATACATCCGGATAGGGGCGTAGCTTGAGGGGGCGCAGAGATTGCGGTCGCAACCGGGCCCAAGAGGTTTAGGGGGCCCATAAGGTGTCAATTTCCCATATGAGAAGACTAGTACTATATACCAGTGATTTTCAACCTGTGTGCTGCGGCACACTAGTGTGCCGCGACACATGGTTGAGTGTGCCGCGGAGAGCCCCTGTGTAGCGCTGCCGCGCCTTGGCCCCCATACTTACCAACAAGGCCCGCGTCGGCGATCCGCCCATCTTCCGTAACTCCTTCACCGAGCGGCCCATGTCACGTGACTGACGCGACCTGACGCCATTAGGAGAGAAGTTACGTGGAAGAAGACATCAAGGGTAAGTATATAGGGTTATTATTTGTATAGGAAAGGCAGCTAGGGTCTTTTTTTTTATTAGTAAAGGGAGGCTGGGGCTTTTAATTAGTAAAGGGAGGCCTCTAGGGCCTTTTAATTAGTAAAGGGGGGCTTCTAGGGCCTTTTAATTAGTAAAGGGGGGCCTCTAGGGCGTTTAAATTAGTAAAGGGAGGCCTTTAGGGCCTTTAAATTAGTAAAGGGAGGCCGCTAGGGGCTCTTAATTAGTAAAGGGAGGCCGCTATGGGCTCTTAATTAGTAAAGGGAGGCCGCTAGGTTCTTTTAATTAGTAAAGGGAGGCCGCTAGGTTCTTTTAATTAGTAAAGGGAGGCCGCTAGGTTCTTTTAATTAGTAAAGGGAGGCCGCTAGGGGCTTTTGATTAGTAAAGGGAGGCCGCTAAGGGCTTTTGATTAGTAAAGGGAGGCCGCTAGAGGTTTTTATTAGTAAAGGGAGGCCGCTAGAGGTTTTTATTAGTAAAGGGAGGCCGCTAGGGGGTTTTTATTAGTAAAGGGGGCCTTTTATGACTGTTTTAGTGTCATTTTGTGGTATTTTGGTTGGTGGTGTGCCTCAGGATTTTCTAAGTATAAAAAGTGTGCCGCGGCTCAAAAAAGGTTGAAAATCACTGCTATATACCATACATTATAGTCAGGGGCTTTGCACTGGGGCCCATTAGCTTCAAGTTACACCACTGTATCCTGACCTTATTTTGTCATTTTTCTTGTGTCTGATGATTGTTAAATGTAAATCTACTTTTGAAATGTTGACTAGGAAACCCAAGTGTTATATCTTGTCCCTTGTTCACCAGCCTGTAGTGAGGTCTTCTACCGCTGGGCTTAGAGACTGTTGTGGTTGAAGGATCTCCCGTGTGGACTACTGAATTCTTCTCTATGGTCTCCCAGCAAACTCTCTAACGCCCCTCCAATCTACCCTTAACTCTGCTGCCCGGCTAATCCATCTGTCTCCTCACTTCTCCTCTCTGCCGGTCTCTCCACTGGTTTCCCATTGCAAATTCAGTTTAAAATATTAACCATGAATTACAAAGCCATCTACTACCTGTTCCAACCACCGGCCACAACTTGTCCCCTCCATATATCTCTGAACTCATCATCCAATAACGCCCCACACGTAATCTCCGTTCCTCACAGGACCTTCAGCTTCAGTCTATTACCATCCGCTCTTCTTACAACTGTATCCAGGATATCTCCCATGCATCGCCCACAGGCTACATTCATACGAACGTGTGCCTGCCATATCGTAGCACAACGGGCACATGTCGGTGCTCGGGAAAGGAGGAACGGTCCCCCCCACCCCTCTCCATATGGCGCCATATTACGGGGAAAGATAGAACATGCCTTTCTCCTGGCTACGGAACGGTGCCTATTTCCTGGCTCTCTTACAGCGCCATATGCCCATTGCCGTCTGTGGGGGACGTATATACGCTGTATATACATCGGCCGTATATATACGTTGCCCCCACAGTCGTATGAATATAGCCATACTCTGGAACTCTCTACAAAAATGTATCAGACTCTCCCCCAACTTCCAAACCTTCAAACATATGCCTTAATGTAATGTACGTGAATTCCTTACTGTTTGTACAAAGCCATGGAATTAATGGTGCTATATAAATAAATAATAAGGGTAGAAATTATACTCTGACAGCCTTTCAAAGGGTTAGTGCTTGCTCTGTGCAATATAACTTGCACAATCCCATGCCTGCCGCAGACACCTTTTCCTTATTGCTCAGGCACTTTTACCCTTTTTAATGGGAAGTTGCCTGAGCAATAAGGTTCCAATGAAGCTTCAGATTAACATTTTGTTTATTCATCTGCCCAATTCCAGATCTCTATCTTTCTTACTGTGTTTAGACGAGTTCCACATGCCTTTACATTTGCCTTTGCCTTTTCTCTGACTTCACCCCCGTCTTTTTTTGTTTGGTACCACCATCTGTTGATTGCAGATTGTCCTGGGTCAACCATTCATATTTCAGGGGGTTCCTGGCAGTAAGGTCCACAGATTCAAAATTCACATTTACCCTATTTATGGTTTAAATGATAAGTATCATCAGAGCAAACCAAATAATTATTTACACACTGTTTACTGTCCTACTCTATGGCAAGATTTATTACGCACCATATGTAAGTATTATTTGTGCTGTCAATGGGGCAGGTGCCTGATGCTAGATGATAAATTTGGCAAAATATACAGCAGTATCATTTTCAGACATTTTGGCATTATTATTTTCACAGTCATTAATGGAATTAATACAGGCGGTCCCCTACTTAAGGACACCCGACTTACAGACAACCCATAGTTACAGACAGAGCCCTCTGACCTCTGATCAAGGTCTCTGGATGCTTTACTATAGTCCCAGATTGCAATAATCAGCTGTAAGGTGTCTGTAATGAAGTTTTATTGATAATCCTTGGTCCCATTATGGCAAAAAATGTTTAAACTCCAATTGTCACTGGGGCCAAACTATTTTTTGTCTGGAGCTACAATTATAAAATATACAGTTTCAACTTACATACAAATTCAACTTAAGAACAAACCTCCAGACCCTATCTTGTACGTAACCCGGGGACTGCCTGTAATAGTATTATTGTTACATACTTAGGGGCACATTTATCAGGGCTTATACATCTTAAATCTATTGTACAAGCTCTGAAATAAGCCAAATTCCCATTGCATGGGCAGCAATTGTGTTATTTCCCCATTTAGCCCATCTCCACGCCAAGTGGGTGTGAAGAGTTGTAAAGGGGGTGTAGCCGGTGGGAGACTGGACTGCGGTCCACCGGGATGTGCCCCTATATTTCTGTACTATTTTTATACTATGCAGCATTGTGATTTGCACAGCTGGTGATATTATTTGTGCATTGTATAGCAGTATTATGCTGATACTATGCTATAATATACTATTTGCATACACTACGGCAATATTTTCACTTTATAATAATATTCACTGTACACTGTATGTCACTATTATATCATCACATAGTTGCATTATTGTATAGCACGTACAACAAAGAATTATTATGGCATCACTGGTTACATTTTCGGTCTACATACCTTCCGTGCATGGATATTATTCAATTGTGAGGCTGAAGTGCTCTCCCTTGGTCGAAGCTGTTCTAGTATTGATCCGAATAAATTGTGTAAGTAAGCAGAATTTACATTTTTTTTAAAAACAAAAACACTGTTTATTGATGACCTATGATGTGCACAGGAATATCTGCTGCTAAAGCAAATTATGGGATGTATCAAGAGATGAATAGATTCTCATGGTAAGGACATAGTTTTGCCCTTATACAAAGCACTGGTCAGATCGCACATGGAATATTGTGGACAGTTTTGGGCACCAGTGTATAAAAAGGACATAGTAGAACTGGGAACGGGGGCAGAGGAGAGCAACCAAGTTTATAAGGGGAATGGGGGGACTAGAATACAATGAGAGATTACTTGGCTTGTTTAGCTGAGAAAAAAGACGGATAAGGGGAGACCTCATTACAATGTACAAATAAATGAATGGGCAGTACAAGGATCTCTCCAAAGATTTATTTGGACCATGACCAGAACAAGGGGGTATCCTCTACACCTAGAGGAGAGGCGGTTCTACCATCACCATAAACAGGGGGCATCCTCTACACCTAGAGGAGAGGCGGTTCTACCATCACCGTAGACAGGGGGCATCCCCTACACCTAGAGGAGAGGCGGTTCTACCATCACCATAGACAGGGGGCATCCACTACACCTAGAGGAGAGGCGGTTCTACCATCACCTTAGACAGAGGGCATCCTCTACACCTAGAGGAGAGGCGGTTCTACCATCACCATAGACAGGGGGCATCCTCTACACCTAGAGGAGAGGCGGTTCTACCATCACTGTAGACAAGGGGCATCCTCTACACCTAGAGGAGAGGTGGTTCTACCATCACCATAGACAGGGGGCATCCTCTACACTTAGAGGAGAGGAGGTTCTACCATCACCATAGACAGGAGGCATCCTCTACACCTTGAGGAGAGGTGGTTCTACCATCACCATAGACAATGGACATCCTCTACACCTAGAGGAGAGGAGGTTCTACCATCACCATAGACAGGGGGCATCCTCTACACCTAGAGGAGAGGCAGCTCTACCATCACCATAGACAGGGGGCATCCTCTACACCAAGAGGAGAGGAGGTTCTACCATCACCATAGACAGGGGGCAACCTCTACACCTTGAGGAGAGGCGGTTCTACCATCACCATAGACAGGAGGCATCCTCTACACCTAGAGGAGAGGCGGTTCTACCATCACCATAGACAGGGGGCATCCTCTACACCTAGAGGAGAGGAGTTTCTACCATCACCATAGACAGGGGGCATCCTCTACACCTAGAGGAGAGGCGGTTTTACCATCACTATAGACAGGGGGCATCCTCTACACCCAGGGGCGCACCTGCCATGAGGCAAGTTGAGCATCTCGCCTCAGGCGGCGTGCCTCCTGCTCAATGAGGGGGCAGCACCAAGCTCCCATGGGCCAGTACTGAGCACTCCGTCAGCTTGCTCCCCGGCGCTGCCCGCACCTTGCGCCCACCCTCTGCCGCCTCTGACACCTTGCACCCGCCCCAAGCCGCCGCCGGCCTGCATCAAACTCCCACATGCTTGCCGGCCAGCGCCACTTTCCAGACGGGCACCCTGCTCCCGGCCGCCGGCCAACAATATGCTCCCGCCCCCCACTCCCTGCATACCTCCGCTCCCGCTTCCCCCCCTCCAGGCTCTCGACTCCCTGCTCCGACCTCTCCCGCTCAACCACTCAAACACCGAGCTCCCTACCCCTCCTTACTGGACCGGCTATCAAGTCTTCCCACTCCCGGCTTCCCCCATGCACTGCCACTGCAGGACAAGAGGTACACAACAGAGAGGTAAGGTTACTTTATATGTGTGTGTATCTGTGTATATATGTATATATGTGTGTATCTGTATGTATATATATATATATATATATATATATATATATATATATATATATATTTATAAATATATATGTGTGTGTATCTGTGTATATATTTATATATGTGTGCATCTGTGTGTATATGTGTGTGTATATGTGTATATATGCATGAGTGTGTGTGTATGTGTATATATGTATGTATGTGTATATATATGTGTGTGTGTATATATGTGTGTGTGTATGCTGTATCTACTGTTTGTATATGTGTATATGTGCTGTATGTATATGCAGCATTTGTGATATTTATCAGGGCTTCTATTTTGTACTACATGGTGCTACTCATTTTATAGTACTTGCTGGTATGCTGTATCTATTTTATACTACATGGCGGTACGCTGTATGCATTTTATACTAAATGGCGGTATGCTGTGTGCATTTTATACTACATGGTGATACGCAGTATGCATTTTATACTACATGGCGACACGCTGTATGCATTTTATACTACATGGCGGTATGCTATATCTATTTTATACTACATGGCGGTATGCTATATCTATTTTATACTACATGGCGGCACACTGTATGCATTTTATACTACATGGCGGTACGCTGTATCCATTCTATACTACATGGCGGTACGCTGTATGCATTTTATACTACATGGTGGTACGCTGTATGCATTTTATACTACATGGCGGCACGCTGTATGCATTTTATATTACATGACGGTACACTGTATGCATTTTGCATTGCTTTATTTTTACACCAAACCAATATGATGGATCTGGTCCTGATACTCCCTGATATATTACATATATGGGCGGGGGGGCATCTCTCTATGCCTCAGGCAGCAGACAGGCTAGGTACACACTAGGGCATCCTCTACACCTATACTGATGCTCAGTTTGAACTGAGCATCAGTATGGGGAAGAAAGGTGATTTGAGTGCCTTTGAACGTGGCATGGTTGTTGGTGCCAGAAGGGATGGTCTGAGTATTTCAGAAACTGCTGATCTACTGGGATTTTCACGCACAACCATCTCTAGGGTTTACAGAGAATGGTCCGAAAAAGAAAAAACATACAGTGAGCATCAGTTCTGTGGGCGGAAATGCCTTGTTGATGCCAGAGGTCAGAGGAGAATGGGTAGACTGGTTCAAGCTGATAGAAAGGCAACAGTGACTCAAATCGCCACCCGATACAACTAGAGATGAGCGAGCACTAAAATGCTCGGGTGCTCGTTATTCGAGACAAACTTTTCCCGATGCTCGAGTGCTCGACTCGAATAACGAACCCCATTGAAGTCAATGGGAGACTCGAGCATTTTTGCTCGACCAAGGGTCTGCACAGGGAAGCTTGGCCAAACACCTGGAAACCTCAGAAAATGATGTAAACACCACGGAAATGGACAGGAAACAGCAGGGGCAGCATGCATGGATGCCTCTGAGGCTGCTTAATCGCACCATTGTGCCAAAATTATGGGCAACAGCATGGCCATGACAGAGTGACCGAATGAGGCTAGATAGCATCTAAAACATCCAATAATTGACCCTGACACTATAGAAGACGGCATGCAGAGGCAGCGGCAGCAGCGGCGGGCTAGAGAGTGTCATGGCAACATACCCTAGTCTGGTGAAACACCCGAAAAATGAGCCTGACACAGCTCGTTTGATAAGGGGACGACATGTGGAGGCAGCCATGGAGATGACTTCCATGATTAAGAGTGACAGTATGGGGCATCCATATTGCGCTTCTATGATTGAAACTTCAGGTCTCCAGCATGGCGGCGACAGATGCGCCGAGTTCCATTATGTATCTGTTGAAACACCTGAAAATTCTGCCTGACACAGCTCGTTTGATAAGGGGGTTAATGTGCAATATATCCTCTCGTGCTCCAGCGTCTGGGGTATAGAGAGTTGAAATTTGCGCATGGAGACATTGGTGGACGCTGTGGAGGATTGTGGAGGCAAAATGGACAGGAAACAGCAGGGGCAGCATGCATGGATGCCTCTGAGGCTGCCTAATCTTGGGATGGAGCTGGCGGTCCGCTGCCAGGCAAGCTTTCGCCTGTCCAAGCCCCTGTCTCTCGGCTCCTCCCCACCCAAAATGGTCCTGGGAGCCAGAAGCGTTTACTTTGAAAAAATTATAATTTTCAAAGCAGACGGGGTCGTTTGAATATTTCATCTAGGAATAATGAAATAGCATAGCGGTTCTATTTTTAATAGTTTTTTCGTAAATAGTTCCATGATTAAGAGCGACAGTATGGGGCATTCATATTGCGCTGCTATGATTGCAACTTCAGGTCTCCAGCATGGCGGCGACAGATGCGCTGAGTTTCATTATGTATCTGGTGAAACACCCGAAAATTCTGCCTGACACAGCTCGTTTGATAAGGGGACGATGTATGGAGGCAGTAAAGTAGTAGTCGATTAAAGGTGCTGCAGTTAAAACTATGTTAGTTGGATCTTGGGATGGAGCTGTCGGTCCGCTGCCAGGCGAGCTTTCGCCTGTCCAAGCCCCTGACTCCCGGCTCTTCCCCAAACAGCACTTCTAAGAACCTTTTGTTTAAGTGTAGTTGTGTTCTTATAAGTTTGGGTTATGGCGGGTGAGGGGAATGTAAACAGATGCGCAAGAAGCGCTGAAATAATATCGGTAAATGATAAAAGTTTGCCAGTATATTTTGTGGATAACACAGCAGGGTGGCGACAAAGTTAACAAGTTTGATGTGGAAGCCATGAAAACAACCCAAAATTCTGGCAGTCTGGCAGTCTACAATCGCTCTGCGCTGCTGGTAAACTCTGGATAACATGGTTAATGTTGAATTCCACCTCGTGGGCACATCGCACAACAGTCGGTGAGCGGGCAGTTGGAGGCGGCGCTGCGCTGACCTGAGAGTGGCAGCATCTGTGCTGGACTTCCTGAAATGCGCACAG
Source organism: Engystomops pustulosus (assembly GCF_040894005.1). Taxonomy (NCBI): domain Eukaryota; kingdom Metazoa; phylum Chordata; class Amphibia; order Anura; family Leptodactylidae; genus Engystomops; species Engystomops pustulosus. The sequence goes on from NC_092412.1 coordinate 239,746,823, forward strand.
ATGCGGCGCACCTTCGTGAGCAAATCAGACAGATTGGGGTATGTCTTGAGGAAACGCTGAACTATGTGATTTAACACATGAGCCAGGCATGGCACATGTGTCAGTCTGCCGAGTTGCAGAGGCGCCACCAGGTTACGGCCGTTGTCACACACAACCATGCCTGGCTTCAGGTTCAGCGGTGCCAGCCACAGATCAGTCTGCGCTGTGATGCCCTGTAATAGCTCTTGGGCGGTGTGCCTTTTATCGCCTAGGCTCAGCAGTTTCCTGCTGTCGCTTAGCGATGGCACTGCTGCTGTGCCTAGAGCATGCCCACGGATGGTATTTCGGAGGAGGAGGTGGATGAGGGGTGGGAGGAGGAGGAGGCATAGTAGGCCTTTGAGACCTGGACCGAGGTAGGCCCCGCAATCCTCGGCTTCGGCAGTATATGACAAGCCCCAGGGTCAGACTCGGTCCCAGCCTCCACCAAGTTAACCCAATGTGCCGTCAGCAATATATAGTGGCCCTGTCCGGCAGCACTCGTCCACGTGTCCGTGGTCAGGTGGACTTTGTCAAAAACGGCGTTGGTCAGGGCACAGATGATGTTGTCTGACACGTGCTGGTGCAGGGCTGGGACGGCACATCGGGAAAAGTAGTGGCGGCTGGGGACCGAATACCGAGGGGTGACCGCCGCCATGAGGTTGCGAAAGGCCTCGGTCTCTACCAGCCTATAGGGCAGCATCTCCAGGCTAAGCAGTTTGGAGATGTGGAGGAGCTGGAGGAGTGCTGATTTCGGTGACATGGGTGGACTGCGTGGAAGACTGACTGGTGGACAAATGGCTCGAAGCATTGTCCGCAATCCACGACATCACCTGTTCGCATTGTTCTGGCCTCAACAGTGCTCTACCACAAGTCCCAGTAACTTGAGACATGAACCTAGGGAGTGTAGCTCTGCGGCGTTCCCCTGCTCCCTCATCAGCAGGTGGTGTCTCACCCCGCCCAGGACCACGGTCTCTGACCCCTGCAGTAGTTGGACGCCCATGTCCACGCCCTCGTCCTCTACCCCCAGCCCTAGCCCGGGTTCAACATTTTCAAAATTAAAGTGTAAACTGTAAATTTTTTAGGATTTTTTGGTTTTATTTGTGTTTTTTTGTGTTTTTTTTTTTAACAAAATGATGCTATCCTATTGCTATGGCTAGTTTCTAACCTACACTGACAGCACACAACTGGATTTTGTGCTGTGCCTGATGACTTTGAGTTACAAAAAAAAATAAAAGTAAAAAAAAAAATCTGTGCAGACTGTGCCTAATTCAATCAAACCCCTAATATATTGTCCCACTTAGGTGTTTCAGATGTGTGTGTCACTAAGAGCTAAATATAACGTTCGCAAGTCTCCCAGCAAATTCCTCACAATATGGTACTAGCTGTACTACTAGTGCCAGCAAGCCCAGTCACAAGCAAACAAAAAAAATATATATATATAACGCTATTCTAGCCCTAAAAAGGGCTGTTGGGTTCTTGTAGACTCACTCCTGCCTAACAGTAAGCTAATATAACACCCTAACGCTATCCCTGCAGCAGCAGCAGCTCTCTCCTTAACGGCATCCAGACAGAGAATGATGCGAGCAGCGCGGGCAGCGGCTAGTCTATCCCAGGGTCACCTGATCTGGCCAGCCAACCACTGCTATCGACGTGCAAGGGTACCACATCATGTTGGGTGGAGTGCTGAGTCTCCTGGCTTGTGATTGGCTCTGTTTCTGGCCGCCAAAAATCAAAATGGCAGGAGATGCCATTTTCTCGAGCGGGCGAAGTATTCGTCCGAGCAACGAGCAGTTACGAGTATGCTAATGCTCGAATGAGCATCAAGCTCGGACGAGTGTGTTCGCTCATCTCTTGTTACAACCAAGGTAGGCAGAAGAGCATCTCTGAACGCACAGTACGTCGAACTTTGAGGCAGATGGACTACAGCAGCAGAAGACCACACCGGGTGCCACTCCTTTCAGCTAAGAACAGCAAACTGAGGCTACAATTTGCACAAGCTCATCGAAATTGGACAGTAGAAGATTGGAAAAACGTTGCCTGGTCTGATGAGTCTCGATTTCTGCCGCGACATTCGGATGGTAGGGTCAGAATATGGCGTCAACAACATGAAAGCATGGATCCATCCTGCCTTGTATCAACAGTTCAGGCTGGTGGTGGTGGTGTCATGGTGTGGGGAATATTTTCTTGGCACTCTTTGGGCCCCTTGGTACCAATTGAGCATCGTTGCAACGCCACAGCCTACCTGAGTATTGTTGCTGACCATGTCCATCCCTTTATGACCACAATGTACCCAACATCTGATGGCTACTTTCAGCAGGATAATGTGCCATGTCATAAAGCTGGAATCATCTCAGACTGGTTTCTTGAACATGACAATGATTTCACTATACTCAAATGGCTTCCACAGTCACCAGATCTCAATCCAATAGAGCATCTTTGGGATGTGGTGGAACGGGAGATTGGCATCATGGATGTGCAGCCGACAAATCTGCGGCAACTGTGTGATGCCATCATGTCAATATGGAGCAAAATCTCTGAGGAGCTTCCAGCACCTTGTTGAATCTATGCCACGAAGAATTGAGGCAGTTCTGAAGGCAAAACTGTGTCTAACCCGTTACTGTGTACCTAAGCATGGTGTACCTAATAAAGTGGCCGGTGAGTGTTTATATATATATTAGGAACCGTCCATTTTGCTCTGGATAATCCATTTGGGTGATAGCTTTATAAGTGATTAGGAAATCTCTGTAGAATTACAGGAGGTTTAGCTCTAGTCCAGATTTCCAGACTCAATTACAGAACTTCTGTATTACACATTAATTTAATGGTCGGAGATAGGATGACATATGAATAAAACGTGCATGCTCTTCATCAATTATACACTACATGGTTCTATTATATTATTACAGGTGACATGCGCTGGTGTATTGTCTATATTTTACATGCTGTTTTATTAAGCTATAAGTGTCATGCGGTACAGTGCCGCTTGCTTTGACTGTGTTGTATAACTTTGGAATGGATTCAACATTAATAGTTTCCAATATTCACTTCTATTATAGAAATGGAAACTAAATACTGATATAAATGTTAGTATCAGTCACTATTGGCTTCTAATGCACAGAAGGGACAGGTCACACTATGAGGGATTTATCACAGCTTGTGCGCCAGAATTCCGGTGTACAAGCTCTGAAATAGGCACAGTTTCTGGGGTACCTATTTCCTCCTTATACAACCTCCACAGCAAGTGGGCTTGCAGGGGTGTGAAGGAGGTGTGGCCAGTAGCTCAGTGGGCCGGTGTAGGACACTAAAGCTTCCTGATAAATCCAGTGAGTGCCAGTAGGAGAGATAGTATTAAAAATTGGTGCACCATTCACCAGCGTGTGAAAAATCACCCCCTATATTCCTAAATGCGGGGTGGCACAGAGTGGTCAGTTTTTTTTGGGGGGGGGAGAAATTTTCATATGTGTCAGTGCACAGTGTTCTCAGTTGTGGTGTGAGGAGTATATATTATTCAGGAGCATAGTTGTTATCCTAGTGACACAATACAGTAAGAGACTGCATTATTTGCAAGGACACATACCGAAGACGCCTGGGCAGAAGATTATTTCAATAATGACGCATGGCTTGGAGGGGTTGCCATGAAGTTCTGGACCTGATGTAGAAGATATGAGATACTTATAGATGCCTCTATTGTTTGTGTCTGATCTGTACTGTATTCACTAACTACCCTTTAGTCCGCAAGGCAGCTTTCCGTATGTGTAGTGTCTTTGGGGCTCGTTTACTAAGGGTCCGAACGTCGCACTTCCTTCGGGTTTCACAAATATTTCTGTTTTGTGCCGAATTCCCCCAGGATTTTGCTGCATTGGCGCCAGCTTGCACGTGACAGAAATCGGGGGGCGTGGCCATCGGACAACCCAACGGATTCGGACAAACAGCGGAATTTAAAAAAGGTTTTGTGTTGTGGCATATGCAGGAACTCGGACGCACAATCTTAATGAATCGTGCCAGACCCGAATCCTCGTCGGACAACGCACCACGGGATCGTGACGGGACTGTGTAAGTAAATCCGCCCCATTGATTCAAACCTGCCTTTCACGTAAGAGTCAGCAATGATGGAGTTGGGGAGCATTGTATCGCAAATTCAGAGAGAAAGCAGCCACACATTCTCCCTGCTGCTCTTCTCATCTCTTTGATAACTAAGAGCTGTACTCCACAATCTCCATTGTGTCACAGACAATGAATGGAGTGTCAGTGCACATGTCCAACCCTTCTCTCCATTCACTGGGGTACAGAGAGATCACTGGAACCACCACCGATCAGCAAGTTGCTTCCCCAATATGCCTCCCCACATCATTCAGCAGGTGGGGTCGCCCGAGGCAATTTTCTCAGATTGCCTCATGGGTAGTGCATTCCTGGTCACTTCCAATGGACATTGGAGCACATGGCCTGTTGCATGCCAAGCAAAATGCACAGCCCAAGTCTTCGTAGGAGCTGGGCAACAGAGTGGGGACCTTCTCTGATATTTAGCAATCGTAACAGGGCACAACAAGAACATCCATTTATATGTAAACAATGTGCACAATCGGCACAATAGTTTGTGCTTACCCAGCGCCATCTATATTTCACACATAATCCAGACCATTTAGCCGCTTGCTGTCAGACAACATTTTCATTTCCACTTTAATTGCTCGCATTTTATTTGCGTCTGTTTGCATTCGCCACATTTGTTTTCCAAATTATAGGCATGAGGAGGGAACGTGGGGAGCAGCGATGGCAGTGATTATGTTATTCTCTTCTGCCTAGAAGTCATCGGACAGAATTAAATATGATCACAGGAAACGCACAATTCCTGGAAAACATAAATGAGGATCCTATGAGCCGACACATTCTACACGCAGCAGCTACAGGATTTAATTAGTACAAAAACAAGGCAAGTCAAGTTTTCTTAGAAAGACCGTAATTATTTCTAGTATTTTTCTTGTTCGTGTTCTACCTCCATACATACATATCCTAGCACATACAGGTTATTAGCTTAGTTTTCCATTCATCCGGTTTTCTATTTTTTTTTAGGTAGCTTTCGTTTTTCTAGGGTGAGTTGTAATTAATAAATGTGTTGTGGTTTTTTGGTAAATACATTACTGTGTAAAAGTTTTAGGCAGGTGTGAAACAAAATGCTGTAGAGTAAGAATCTTGTTAAAAATTATTTTAATAGTGTGTGAAAACATATTCTGCAGCAGGAAAACTTCCAAATCCAATGTCATGAAGAACTAACTTCAGTGGAAAGATGAACAAGGAGTCATCATCTACTCTGTATGGTATGACATAAAGGAGATCAGAACAAGACAACATCCACACTGAGTTCCTATAAAATGTGTGCACCTAGTTCAGGAAGGAACTTGTTTGCCCTGTCACAGGTGCTCCCGCGATCCCTGTCTCGGATCGCGGGCGCACCCATGGTCCTCCGTGTGCCCCCGCTGCAATCCTGCCATCTCACTTACCTCTCCCGCATCCTGCTCTTCCCGGACTGCCATGCAGACGCGTCCCCGCCTCCTAGGGCATGCGCTCGCCGGTAGCTGAAAACCTCCTCCTTATAATCCGGCACCTCCCTTCCTGCTCTGCCGAATCTTTGTGCCTCACAGCCTGAGAGAAAGCTTCCTAGTGATTGTTCCTGTGTATTCCTGCGTTCCTGCTCCCGAATCTTGTGTTCCTGCTCTTGAGTCCTGTGTTACCCCAGTTCCTCCGTGTTGCTGTGTTACCCAAGTTCCTCCGTGTTGCTGTGTTACCCGAGTTCCTCCGTGTTGCTGTGTCCTGTGCGCCTGTGTTCTCGTTCCCATCTGCTTGGACGTCCCGTTGCTGACCCCCGGATTTGGACTTGACATTGCATCTCTGCCGCCTGGACCTGACCACGAGACTGTCTTCCGCTAAGGTACCTCGACCTTGGCTGCCACCGCGGGCTAGTTGCACCTGTGGAGCGACTTGGTGGTATCCTGCCACAGCAAGTCTACCCGCTTTGCGTCGGGCTCTGGTGAAAACCAGGTGCCACTTACATTCCGGTCCCAGGTGTAGGCTAGTACCATCTCCCGCGGTGGTCCAGAGGATCCACTGATCCTGACACGCCCTATGGAGACTGGGGTCATGTTTTTAGGCCTATAGAGTCAGGGCTGGCACCAGCACTGGGCATGCCCAGGCAAGAACCGGGGCTCCAGGGGGGAGTCCACATAAAGCTGCATTTAAGAAATCCATGGGGTTTTGGGAAGCTGTATATATAATAACCATGAGGGGGCTGTTGGGGATGATAAAATAGGGAATATTTTAGGGAACAGGAGACTGTTTTAGTTTTCAAATGTTTTTTGCCACCACATGAGTTCACTGAAAAGGGGCCCACTGGAACCTGGAGCCAACCCTGTGTAGAAATATGGGTAAGGAATATGCCAATAACGTTTTCCATAGCTTCTTATACATAAATGTCCAACTTTCCAGAAGTCTACTGATATAATGTGAGATAACAGCCAAACCAGTAAGTCTCTTCCTAAAGGAACATGCGCCCAATTGTCTCAAGAATCATTGTTCCTCATCAGTGTAAGGAACAGGTATAGTTTGGTAATTAGCCATGGATATGTGTCAGGTACGAATTTGTTGTACTTATTGAGACTGCCTTTGCAGGACACTCTTTAAGGTATAAAGGGGGGCATTAATCATAGGGGGTCTCAGGTTCACCTATTTTTCGCCTGGTTTGCTCTTCTTTTTGGCTCCTGATCTATGATGGATCTAGTTCTGCCTTAGTAAATGCACTTTGGAATTGCTGCATGTCCGATTCATTTACGCTTAATTTACCAAATTTGTAAATGCAGGGACTAAAAGTTACATATTTGTGAAAAAAAAAATAACAAATCTTGCTGAAATTAGTCTTTTCCTTTTTTATTATAATGTACAGGAAATGGAGACTGATAATATTCTCAGATCTGTACAATAAGACAATAATCACTCACAGAGATGATCCCATAGACAATGATGAAGTCGTTACTGGAGAAATTTTACATTTTAAAACTGCTCCGAAGGATTTTCCATGTTGCATAGAGGAAATTTTTCATTTGGCAAATGAAAACCTTTGTTTTTAGTAATGAAAAGTAAAGTTTTTTGGAAGTGCACCTGCTCAGAGTAGGTGCATTTTTTCACCTTTTTGCGACCTTTTAGGCGCAAATTCATGATAAATCCCCTGCAAACACCTTTATAGCAGCCGCTCACTATGTCAGATAAGATGCAGACACTCTGAACTTTGCCAAAAAAAAGCGCACATTGGGGATTCAGGTTGAGGAATATGGAGGGTGGGAAGTAAAGCTAACCCACTAATGCTACCTCATTTAAAGCAAATTGGCCATTACAAAAAACAAAAAGAAACTCGAAATACTTACCTCCACTCCTCTTGATGTTGATTCTTGACAGAAACTTATAATTAGCAGCATGGAGAGCCAGATGTCCCGTGCTCTGGGCTGATAATTATGCACACCCTCTGGGAGCATGGGAGAGTGAGATGCGAGGGCTTGCATAATTAGCAGCACGGAGTGACGGGCATCTTGTTTCTTTCATAGGTGATCCTGGTGTGTCAAGCGAAGGACAGTGCCGGGATTAACATCAAGAAGAGCAGAGGTGAGTATTTCTATTTTTTTTTTTTTTTTTCTAATGGTTGATTTCCTTTCAATAGGTATTCCCACAAAGACAATTTTCTTACATGTACTAAGGATAACAAAATCCTGCATTTTCACTGTTATTAACAAAAATGCAGCATTTCACAGATATAATTCCAACCTGTCTCTATCAGTCCTGGTGTTCATAATTTTAGTTGCCCCTAGACACGACCCTGCAACTTCTGACTTAAGGTCAGGTGGGCGCCATCTTGGATTTCTGTGTGGTGCCATGCTGCTGAGATTTCTCTCTCCATTGTGCCTGTAGCCCTGCCCCCTACAGTCTAGCATGGAGCTCACACTGACACTCACTGACTTCCTGCCAGCAAATACATCGTGAGCAGAGAGAAGCTGCAAACTACAAACTACAAGCAGATTGTATATACACCTGTACCCTGATAATCAAACCACACTATCAGCTCTGCATAGAGAGGCCCCACCCACACCCTGGGATTTTGCACTGAGCAGCCTAGGGAGTGATATGAGCTAAAACAGCAATACATCTGAGTAAAATTGTAAAGTAAGGGGTTAAAATGATGTTTATTGTGTAAAAATCACTAGGGGATTGAGATTTGAGAATTTTCTTTAGTAGGAAAATCCCTTTAAGGCAGATACATTGTTGCTTGACTTTCATGAAGTCAGATAATAGCTAAACTTCCAAATCTCTTCCAAATGGAATAGACATCCAACATGTCTTGAAATGATTGTTCCTCGTCAGTACAGTATTGGGAACTGGGTCAGGAAGGAATTAATTTTCCTTATAGCGATTGCATTTACAGGCATATGGAGTCTCAAAGTCCATACATGCTCAGCTGGGGGTTCTGGGTAAGGAATATGCAAATAATTCTTCTAATTTGCTTCCATACTACATTAAAAGGGCGTCTTCAAAAATTTACAAGAAGAACGGTTGATGTGATTTAGATGTTTGTTTTGTTCATACAATTTGCATGTTGTCAGCCGATTGGAATAAATTATTATCACTTCTATCTCACTGTTTTCACATGCCTAGCTAAAACCTTTTAACAATTCTGGGAGATTATACATCAGATACTTATTGCCTGCGGCTTGTTAATATTCTGCAACACTCTACAGTCCCTGTCCCCATGGGAAAACCACCTAATTTCCATATCTAAAACATGTCCAATTTCCTTATAGGAGACCTATAAGAATTTTTTGGAATGTGGAATGACATGGGAGAGCCTGGAGGAACACTACTCCCTAGCCTGGGATATACCAGTACAAGCCACCGCCAAGTTGGGGCTATAACAATCTCATATATATGAGGTCTAATGTACACTTCACTGCCAATAAGCTGAGAGTAAATGAGAAAAGACTACACAGGAGCGGAACACGATTCATCAATAAACTTTATTGACCCACCAAATCATTTGTTTTCGAGAACACTTCAACATTCGGGCAAACATGTCTAAAAGTCATCATGGTGCCTGGAGAATGAAGCAGAGGTGACTCTTCATAATCTTCCAGATGACAAATATTGACACAGTAAAGCGAGATGCTGAAAATCCCGCCAGCTTCGGGAAAACAATCCAATATTCACTTATTCATAAACATTGTAACTTATCCTTATCGTAAAAAAAAAAAAAAAAGTAAAATTATTTAGTTTTGTCTTCATTCCCTTTTATTACGTACAATATGTTGAGTCTTCTGGGAAATTGATTTTTACGAGATTGTAAAGCGCGACAATATAAACAAGTGGTTTAATACGGTTTTTCTGAAAATACAGGCGATAAACAGATGCCATATTTTATCCCTCCTAAAAATGTCTCATTAGACGGTGAAAAATCAGGGACTAAAACGAGTTCTTCATTCCATCAAAAAGAAAGATGTAATGGCTCGTTTTTTTACAGCTGAAGATGAAAGAAGATTTTTTTGGGGTGAGTTAATCCAGGTCAACAAGAAGATGGACAGTAAAAGGAGCGGTGGAGATGATCTGGAGCTTTGGAGTTTTGTGGAGGTAGTGGATATATTTTTCTGAAAAGCTGTGGAGTTCTTCATGGAAGTTGTGGAGCTGGACATCGTTGGGTGTGTACAGCAGAAGTAATTTAGGAAGGTTCATCTATGGAGACTGTGGATATTTACAAATCTGTGCTTAAGGTGGAGCCTAAAGATGTTCTCCAGAAGGACTGTAGACCTCAACATTACAGGCATGGAGCTGGGCACCAAAAGGCAAGTCATTGGTGGCAGCAATAGTAATCTTGAAGACTGTGAAGATGAGCATTACTGACGCATTGGGTTGGTGCACTAAATGGATTGTGATTCAAAAGAAATGTGGAGGTCATCGGAGAGAACAGGAACCTTTGATCTGTGGAGAGGTTCTCCGGCCTCCATGTTGCTGAACCAGAAGTATTCTACACTTTGGAAGTTGTTGGACCTTGAGCTGTAAAGATATGAACCAAAAACACAGTGGAACTGTTCATAGAGTGTGCGAGATGGACTGTGAAAATGTGATAGAAAATAATATACAGGCGGTCCCCGGGTTATGTACAAGATAGATTCTGTAGGTTTGTTCTTAAGTTGACTTTGTATGTAAGTCAGAATTGTATACTTTATAATTGTAACCCCAAACAAAATTTTTTGGGTCTCTGTGACAATTGGATTTTAAAAATGTTGGGTTGTTATAAGAACCAGGATTATCAATAAATCTTAATAGCAGACACCTGTAATAACTGTTATAGCTGATTATCGTAGCCTGGGGCTAAAATACAGTAAATTACCAACATCCACAGATCTGTTTGTAACTAGGGGTCTTCTGTAAGTTGGGTGTTCTTAAGTAGGGGACTTCCTGTATTTGTGGACAGATTGAGAATAAGCGCCTAACCAACCTAACCAACTGTAGTATAGAGATATAGAGGGAGGTTTATCATATGCCGGTTCTTCGTGTGCTGCCCCCCCCCCCCATGGCGGATACATAAAGAGGCTCTGACCTCCTGATGTATCTGCTGGTTGTGCTACCCTTGCAGCCAGAACTGCACCAGAAAACTGTGGTAGAAGCATTGAGAAAGCTCCCCCATAGAATAGATGTGCACTAGAGAGATTACAAACAATACAATATAAAAATACATTATGGAAGCTGTTGATCTCTCCTCTAAAAGAAATGTGAAGTTATGCACCACAAAGACACTGAACATGTACAGTTTTAGGGAATGCATCACTGCGGTGTACTTACCCAAAATAGCTGCTTTGTTCTATAGGGCTATACCCACACATGTCTTCCATACCATAATTTTTAGTGTCTAGCTGATAGATAAATGTCCTTGGATACGGCCACCCAGCACTCTGGATTCAGTAATCATCACTACAGGGCGGCTGTGGGACATGTAGTAACTCCCGGACATTTCATATGCAAAAACTATTTGTTTGTTTGTGCAATCCCTCCAGCAGTAGCGATCGTATCCAAGGACAACAATCTCAAGGAACAACATGATTACATTTATGCAAAATTCTCTTCACACAGGTACATTTTTTTTACTAACATCCAATTGAAGAAATGTATATACATAAATTTTATTAAATGGCAATGCCCAGATATAAATTACCCTTTAAAAGCAAAATAAGCTCCATTCACTCTATTCAGAAAAGACGTGAACATTCAACCAAGCCAAGCATCTGTGTTGATGGTTACTTCAGAAGGAAAAAACGATCATCTAGCATATATAATTTGTGCTAAGTGTATATCAAGTGCTTCTTGTAAAGGACCTTTCTCCACTTCCACCAATTGTCTTTGCATCATTTTGTAGATTCCAAGTCACTGATTCTTACATTGTTAAAGTATTTCCCTAGACCCCATCGTTCTCAAGCAACCAATGTTCTTACAATTGGCACCAAAAGTTCTTATGTTTATTGAACCTCCTACTGTCAGGTGGATGGTCCTGGGCTGCAGATGACATCCTTGGATAAACCACCTGAAAATAGTAATGCCCACATCAGACTCCCCCACTGCTTCTAACAATGCAAATGGTTTCATAATCAGTGGATCAACTCTTAATAAAGGTTACGGATAGATGTGGGCCGTGAAAGGTTATTTTTAAGCGGCCCATACAAATAATATGAATATTGGTCAATATGCTCTAAAATGCACAGAATGAATATGGCGCTCCCCAACTTCCCCTCAAGTCCTCCTAAACAACAGGTATGGTGGACGTAAGGATCAGGAAAGTTGGATTTCAACTAACCAACACTTTTGGTTTTGGGACTGAGCAGCTACTCAGCTACTACACAACTACCCATGTAGTTTCAGTTGATCTGATGCAGTGCATGAGGGAATTGGAAGAAATCGCTATGTATCACAGACCTTTGACAATTTCAGCATATTTTGTCTTAAGTGTACGGACAGCTACTTACAGGTATAGATCAGGGCTGGCACCAGCACTGGGCATACCTGGGCAAGTGCTTGGGCCCAGAGCTGCTGGGGGGAGCACATAAGGCTGTACAAAAGGAAACCATAGGGTACTGTAACTTATGAATCTATTGGGTGTGAGGAGGGCTTATATAAAATACCCATGAGGGGGCTGTATATAAAATACCCATGAGGGGCTTGTATATAATATAACCATGAGGGGCTGTATATAAAAAAAACCATGAGGGGGCTGTATAAAAGATAACCATGAGGGGGCTGTATATAAAATAACCATGAGGGGGCTGTATATAAATAATCATGAGGGGGCTGTATATAAAATAACCATGTGGGGGCTGTATATAAAATAACCATGTGGGGCTGTATATAATATAACCATGAGGGGGCGGTATATAAAATAACCATGAGGAGGCTGTATATAAAATAATCATGAGGGGCTGTATATAAAATACCCATGAGGGGGCTGTATATAAAATAACCATGAGGGGGCTGTATATAAAATAACCATGAGGGGCTGTATATAAAATAATCATGAGGGGTTGTATATAAGATAACCATGAGGTGGCTGTATATAAAATAATCAAGAGGGGCTGTATATAAAATAACCATGAGGGGGCTGTATATAAGATAACCATGCAGGGGCTGTATATAAAATAACCATGAGGGGCTGTATATAAAATAATCAAGAGGGGCTGTATATAAAATAACCATGAGGGGCTGTATATAAAATAATCAAGAGGGGCTGTATATAAAATAACCATGAGGGGGCTGTATATAATATAACCATGAGGGGGCTGTATATAAAATAATCAAGAGGGGCTGTATATAAAATAACCATGAGGGGCTGTATATAAAATAATCAAGAGGGGCTGTATATAAAATAACCATGAGGGGGCTGTATATAATATAACCATGAGGGGGCTGTATATAAAATAATCAAGAGGGGCTGTATATAAAATAACCATGAGGGGGCTGTATATAAAATAATCAAGAGGGGCTGTATATAAAATAACCATGGGGGGCTGTATATAAAATAACCATGGGGGGGCTGTATATAAAATAACCATGAGGGGGCTGTATATAAAATAACCATGAGGGGCTATATATAAAATAACCATGAGGGGGCTGCATATAAAATAACCATGAGGGGGCTGTATATAAAATAACCATGAGGGGCTGTATATAAAATAACCATGAGGTGGCTGTATATAAAATAACCATGAGAGGGCTGTATATAAGATAACCATGGGGGGCTGTATATAAAATAACCATGGGGGGCTGTATATAAAATAACCATGGGGGGGCTGTATATAAAATAACCATGAGGGGCTGTATATAAAATAACCCCGAGGGGGCTGTATATAAAATAACCATGAGAGTGCTGTATATAAAATAACCATGAGGGGGCTGTATATAAAATAACCATGAGGGGGCTGTATATAAAATAACCATGAGGTGGCTGTATATAAAATAACCATGAGGGGGCTGTATATAAGATAACTATGAGGGGGCTGTATATAAAATAATCATGCGGGGGCTATAATTTGAGGGGATAAGTCAAGTGGCTGGAAGCATATGCTCTCATCTTAAAGCTGTCAGATCACATCTATCTCAAAACACAAAGCAACCCAACAAAAGCTATAGATCAGTGAGAATGGGACGCGGCTGAAATGAATGAGGCTGTAGCCAAGTGTAAAGCGGAGATAAGTATCTGTAGCACATAAGGCTGTACAAAAGGAAACCATAGGGTACTGTAACTTATGAATCTATTGGGTGTGAGGAGGGCTTATATAAAATACCCATGAGGGGGCTGTATATAAAATACCCATGAGGGGCTTGTATATAATATAACCATGAGGGGCTGTATATAAAAAAAACCATGAGGGGGCTGTATAAAAGATAACCATGAGGGGGCTGTATATAAAATAACCATGAGGGGGCTGTATATAAATAATCATGAGGGGGCTGTATATAAAATAACCATGTGGGGGCTGTATATAAAATAACCATGTGGGGCTGTATATAATATAACCATGAGGGGGCGGTATATAAAATAACCATGAGGAGGCTGTATATAAAATAATCATGAGGGGCTGTATATAAAATACCCATGAGGGGGCTGTATATAAAATAACCATGAGGGGGCTGTATATAAAATAACCATGAGGGGCTGTATATAAAATAATCATGAGGGGTTGTATATAAGATAACCATGAGGTGGCTGTATATAAAATAATCAAGAGGGGCTGTATATAAAATAACCATGAGGGGGCTGTATATAAGATAACCATGCAGGGGCTGTATATAAAATAACCATGAGGGGCTGTATATAAAATAATCAAGAGGGGCTGTATATAAAATAACCATGAGGGGCTGTATATAAAATAATCAAGAGGGGCTGTATATAAAATAACCATGAGGGGGCTGTATATAATATAACCATGAGGGGGCTGTATATAAAATAATCAAAAGGGGCTGTATATAAAATAACCATGAGGGGCTGTATATAAAATAATCAAGAGGGGCTGTATATAAAATAACCATGAGGGGGCTGTATATAATATAACCATGAGGGGGCTGTATATAAAATAATCAAGAGGGGCTGTATATAAAATAACCATGAGGGGGCTGTATATAAAATAATCAAGAGGGGCTGTATATAAAATAACCATGGGGGGCTGTATATAAAATAACCATGGGGGGGCTGTATATAAAATAACCATGAGGGGGCTGTATATAAAATAACCATGAGGGGCTATATATAAAATAACCATGAGGGGGCTGCATATAAAATAACCATGAGGGGGCTGTATATAAAATAACCATGAGGGGCTGTATATAAAATAACCATGAGGTGGCTGTATATAAAATAACCATGAGAGGGCTGTATATAAGATAACCATGGGGGGGCTGTATATAAAATAACCATGGGGGGCTGTATATAAGATAACCATGAGGGGGCTGTATATAAGATAACCATGAGAGGCTGTGTGGGATGATAAACTAGGCAATATTTTAGGGAACTGTTTTGGTTTCTGAATTTTTAAATATTCCAAAGGGATCCACTGAGGCTCTGTCGCCCAGGGGCCTACTGAAATCTGAAGCCGACCCTGGAGTAAATAAATAGACATGAGTACAACACATAATTTCTAGAAAGAGACTTTAGATAATTACATCCTGTTTGTCACACCTTTTGTTGACTATCAATGGCTCCTAAGGGTCCTCCTGTAGGTTGCCTGCCCCAAGCTTCACCTGTAAGCGTGTCGACAAATTGAAGAGTCTTACATTGGCAGCAGTTCCATTTTATATGTAGGGGGAGCCACAAGACACACATTATGATTTCCAAAACGGTGCGGAATCTTTTGCTTAATGTAATGTATAAGAGCGCCGGAGCGTGACGCACAAATGAATCCTTTATCTTGAATAATTTGAGGGGATAAGTCAAGTGGCTGGAAGCATATGCTCTCATCTTAAAGCTGTCAGATCACATCTATCTCAAAACACAAAGCAACCCAACAAAAGCTATAGATCAGTGAGAATGGGACGCGGCAGAAATGAATGAGGCTGTAGCCAAGTGTAAAGCGGAGATAAGTATCTGTATCACAAAACTCGCCTCATCATAATTGCTATTGTTTTGCGATATCTCAGCATCAAGCCGGGCTCATTGCGGAAACTCAACGGGGGAAAGAGAAGATTTTTGACAACTATAATCTATCACGACATTTAATAGTTGTTTTGTTTGTTTTTTTTGGAGGGGAGAATTAGCAGTTTTTTTGCTTTAAAATGAGTTTGATGATAATGTACCCGTAAATCTTCCATGTTTTCAAATGTTTGGCTGGTTTGAGGGCAGACTTCTTCATGACTAGACTCTAGTATATATTTTCATTGTCAAAATAAACATATATACATCAGAATCTGTGATGATATCTCCCAGTCTAGGAATTTGGTCTTACTTGTTTTCCCTCATAATGTTGTCATAAAGGACTAATATTTTGGGAATTTTGGTCCCTGTAGCTTGGGTGCCATTCCGTGGCCTTTGACTCAGTAAGAGCAGAGACATGGATGGAGTTATAAGGGAATAACATGTGGCTGAAATATGAATTACGCCACATATTTCTTTGATGTATATAGCAAAATGGGGTTTCTAGAGGTGACCTCCATTACTCAGGGCGTCACCTTTTACTGACCTCAGTAATGGAAGCTCCCATCATCCTTCCATCGGGCCATTGGGTTTTACAATACTATCTTTTGGATACTGTGGTTATGGGAAGGGTGCCTACTTTTACTCGTAATTTTGATGTTTCTCAATCTTTCTCATCAAAATCAGAGGTTACACTAACATTTTTCCAGAAGGGTAATAATACCCCACCATTGCCTTCCAGATGCATCAAGAGGCCTGAGCTTCTTGATGTAGCCGACGGGACGAGGGGACGTGGCCATTATCATATGCTGGCGCAGGAGTGCCGGCTTATGATAGATCTCCCCCTGGAGATTTATACTGGATGGGCATTTCAAACGCTGTGTTTCTCAATAATCACATACCCTTCTCTCCTTTCTGATACCTGGGCCAGGTTCTCCACCTGTCAAATATTAAAGGTCAAGATCTACACTCTTGGTATCAGGTGTAAGAACACAGAACATTGTGGCTTAGGCCTCTCGATGTATTCGGCCAGCGGTGTGGCCAGCGAGCAAAACTTCTCCAGGCTTTTCAACAGAATGCAGAAATTGGGTGTGTCCGCCCTCAAACAGCTGCCGCACCCCTCTATACCGCCTCCACACCCACATAGTGTAGAGGTGGCGTATCCGCTATTTTAATCGCAAATTCTCGCGCAGCACAAAAATTTGGGATTATTTAACTGCTTCTCGAAATGAAGCAGTGATAAATCTCCCCCGTAGTGTGGTATCCCAGTTAAAGTAATGGTTTTCTTAGCCTAAAAGCCTCATTAGCATTTACCTAAATCTATACCTACCTCCACGTACTAGTATTCTGTACATGTTACAAAGAAGAAACAACATCAGAAAAATGATTGAAAGAAATGGGGAAAATCATTTAGTGGAGAAATTGAATCTCAGACCCCCAGAGAATGGGACATGATTGGGTTAGTTATGGAGCATTGCGGGGAGAGCAAAAACCATAAGACCATATCAAATAGGATTAGGTGATACTCTGCCGCTTCTAAAAAGAGCTACATCATGGTGGAATTTTAGAAAAGTGTCTGATAGCAAAACTGTACTAGTTGTTCATGGCAACCAATCAGAGCTTATCATTTATTTTCACATAATAGTTTAAAAATGAGAGCTGAGCTCTGATTGGTTGCCATAGGAAACCATAACAGTTCTGCTCTCAGACACTTCTGATAAATCTCCCTCAATGGGGATCATTTACTAAGGGCCCGGTTCGCGTTTTCCCGACGTGTTACCTGAATATTTCCGATTTTCCCTGTTTTGCCCTGGGATATTGGCGCACGTGATCGGATTGTGGCGCATCGGCGCCGGCATCCACGCGACAGAAATTGGGGGGGCGTGGCCGAGCGAAAACCCAACGGATACGGAAAAACCACCGCATTTAAAACAATAAAAGTGTCGCTTGGGACGCGCTTACCGTCACTTGGTCCGGCTCGGTGAACTTGAGTGCGTTCAGATGCTTTTCAGCGCAGCAGCGCCACCTGGTGGACGGTGGAGGAACTACCTTGATGAATCTCGGCCGGACCCGAATCCACCGCAGAGAATGCGCCGCTGGATCGCGAACCGGACCGGCTAAGTAAATCTGCCCCAATGTCTTTAAGTTACAGATGAGCTAATTGCTTTGCTGGTTTGTAGATTTGGTACAAATCTAATTGAATCCAAATCTTTTCTGATTTACTTTGGACTTTTTCATAATGGCATCTACCTTCTGCCGTAATTCTGCCCATAGTTTAGAGAAGGCAGGGAAGAAAAATCTAGAAATTCTTTTTAAAAAGTTACCAAACTAGGTAGTAGCTTTTTATGGGGAATCTGTGTTTTAGAGGACTAAAGGGGGTTATATTCCATTTTTTTTTTGTATCTTTCTTTTTATTGTTTTTTTAAAGAATAACATGTAACAAGTATTACAATGCATGTCTTACAATGATTACAAAAGGTAGCTTAAATTGTCAGATTTCCAAGGTACAAATGTTTATCAAGCAATACATGTCGTAAAAGAAAGTAGATAAGATGTAACATAAAAACATAGAACATAGAACAATGGTCTATATTCCAATTAGAGCAACATTGTTTCAGACCAATTCAATTTGACCCCAACCAAATCTTTTGAAAAATTCAACCAAGCGTCTACTAACCAAATCCCAGATGAATCATTCACCTCTAATTACAGTGTATCCAAAATGTATCACATACATGTATAAATATATATTATATATAGTTGATAGAATATTATACATTATTACAGATGTAACAACATATTTGACATGAATGTGGCTTTGGAGTGGACTTCAGATCCTGCCCTGTAGTCATGCACCGGTCCGGTTTGTGATCGCCTATGCTTTTATCTCATTATGGCTTTGCTGACCAAGTATAGTAGATATTTGCTGATGTAGCAATGTTATCTATGTTATTCTGCTGAATTAGGATGATTAAATATAACTCTATTAAATTAGAGGCCTCTCCATAATAGTTTGAGACAGGTAGGAGAATGACAGATGGGTATGAGGTGACTTTATTACTGGGCCGGGGGTGATTTACTTATTTGGCATAAATAGAAGCGTTGGTAGTGCACAGAAGATGTTATGTGCTGTGTGAGGGCCAGATTTAATGGACTTCTACTGATGGAAGATGTGTCCTAATAAGAGGTTCTTACATTCAACTCTCTTTGCCGCAATTGCAGAAATATAGGGGCACATTTACTTACCCGTCGCGTCGCGATCCCCGCTTTGCATTGTCCGACGAGGATTCGGGTCTGCCGCAATTTTCTAAGATTGTGCGTCAGAGTTCATCTTCTTCTTCCTGGTGCATGTGAGTGCTGATCTTACAACACAATTTCGTATTTAAATTCTGTGGTTAGTCCGAATCAGTAGGGTTGTCCGACGTCCACACCCCTCGATTTGTGTCGCATGCAAGCCGGGGCGGATGCGCCACAATCCGATCCCGTGTGCCAAAAACATTGTGTGAAAACATACCGGTTGACACACGATAAAACCGTAGCACACTTCCCATAAAGGGGGTTATCCAACAGGTGTAGTGTGGTCAATCATACATTTCCAATTGTTATTCTGTGTCAGTATTTTAATTTATGCACCCCCCCTGAAACGCTAATGGTCCCACCCAGTTCCAGCCCCCTGAGCACATAGGGAAAAGGCGGGACTGGGCAGGACCACTAGGACTGAGGGAAGAGTGCTTAAATTAAAATACAAGGCTCCCTGAGGTGCTTGCATGACGTAGCCTTAACACACCAGGGTAGTTAGCATACATTTTAGGAACTTCTTATTAGGACCAGGTTATAGGGGTGTAGCTGGTAATGACTCATCCATAGGATTATTAGTAGAGGTGTGTACTTGTTCAGGTTCACCAAGTTCAGCAAAACACAAACATCCCCACCAGTAACACACACTGTTTTCCCTAGGATTGTTGCTTCCTGTGACGTCATCGGTGAGCGACAATGCTACAGGAAATGATGGTGCGAATGCGCCATCGGCATGCACTTGACGGTGTACATGTGTCAGCGGCATTTAAATGGTGCCCATCACTTTGCTGATGTCATTTAAAGAGTTAACACATGTGATCATTACATGCATCATTTGGGGGATAATTCTGTACCTCTAACCCAAACTACAGGCTGAAATACGGGTTCGGGTGCAATCTTTGACAATGTTCCTGCAATGTTCAGGTCCGCTTAACCCTAGTCATTAGTAATTAATCAATGTAGGTTTACGAGACCCCAAACATACACTATGCAATACAATAATACAATTCTAATGACCACACAGTAATTTTGGGCAGTTTACTGAGTTCATCTATTGGTTCATAGAATCGATACAAATCTTTAACTTTTTAGGCACTTAATAAAATCTAAATCTTTTAGGATTTGTTGTTGACTGTTAAAATGCCAAATGTAATTCATCCCAGAATTTAGGGAAAGGGGATTGGTAAAGGAAAATGAACTGATTTGTGAAAAATTCTTTAAAAAAAAGGAGCTTTTTAGAATAAATCTGTGTTTTAGAGGACAAGACGGGGTTATGTACCAAATTCAAACTGGGGCAAAAACGGCTGACTAATTTAATTTGGACCCCAATCAAATCCTCCGAAAAAAATTGCCAAAGCGAATCTTGCAACATTCACTTATCTCTAATTAACAAGATAATCTGAAGATCAGTTGGTGTAGTAATATATATATATATATATATATATATATATATATACATATATACCATATATACTCGAGTATAAGCCGACCCAAGTATAAGCCGAGGCCCCTAATTTTACTACAAAAACCTGGTAAAACCTATATTTTTTTTACTCGAGTATAAGCCGAGTTTGGGTTTTCAGCACATTTTTTTGTGCTGAAAAACTAGGCTTATACTCGAGTATATATGGTATATGTATACACAGTATATATAACGGCAACTGGCTGTCTCTACATTAAGTGACGATAGCTCGCCTCCAGGACTATAGTGGTCACCTGCTCATCACCAGCAACATGATCCTCTCTCATCATATTTCATCATAAAAATTAGGGAAGAAGGTGAAAAATTCAACAAGTCAGTATCAACCAGGACTGTTTATTCTGAGCCGTCTATATTAATTACCGTCCATCTATCACTGCCACTGAAATAATGGAGATTGATAGGAGCCATTCTCCTTGTCTTAAGTACCGGTGACTGTATACAATCTATATGGGCAGGATGTAGAGGATTCATTAAGCCATTGTTTATGTGAGTTAATGTAGCTTTACCGTTTGCATTTGCTGAGGTCTGTTGTATTACAATCCCTGATAATGATAATGCTGCTATAGATTAATGCGGGGGGGGGGGGGGGGGGGGAGCATGTGATGGTCTGACATATTCTGTCTCTTAGGGTTATGTTTTCAAACACAATGAAGAACAACCTCTGACTGAAGTTTGTAAGTTCTCCTAATGTTTGCTTGGATTTGCTTGGAGTTTCCTAACATATTCCAAAAACACAAAAACATACTGATATGGATTTAGATTGTGAGCTCTGCTGGTGAGTAATGTCTGATTATTACATAAAGGGAACTGGGCACCTCTAATATTCTGTATAAACAGCACAGGGTACTTTATTCAAGCATGTGCAGTACTCTTTGTCTCATTGCAGCCAATTAGTAAGATCAAAAAAGTGTTTTTTTGCGTTCATTAATATACTCTCTGCACCCCATCTTGACAGAAAAAGAAAAATGTAGATATTTTTGCTTATTTATTAAACGATAATAATGATAATCTTTATTTATGTAGCGCTATCAAATTCCAATAAAAACTGAAATATCACACGACCATAACTATTCAGAACTTTTGCTATGATACTCATATTTAACTCACATGCTGTCCATTTCCTTCTGATCCTCCTTGAGATAGTCCTGCTCCTTTATTGGAGTCCAGCTGTGTTTAATTAAACTGGTTGGACTTGATTATGCTACCTGTAAATCTGCTCCTGCATCTTGTGACAGAAGTGCAATCAAGAGGAAATGTAAGTAGGGATGAGCAGACCCAAACAGGGTCTCGTAACCCAGACTTCAGCTAGAAGGTACATAGGCTCATCCTAGCTGGTAACACCGGGCCATAATTGGTGCTGGAACTTATCGCACTCGTGACAGGTGCTAACGATGATCATGGTTGTTACTGGTTCAGGTTCTGGGGGTGGGGGATCAGAACTGAACCCGAATGAAATGGTTTATCCCTAAATGTAAGGAAGGATACAACTGGAAGAATCCATCTTTACAATAATAGGGTTCCTATGGAACATATGATTAGCCGCTGAAATGTTCTGAAATAAAGCAGAACTTCTCTCCTCTGTCACTGTATTCCCTTCATGATGACTTTTTATGATTATTGGAACAAGTAGTTTACGGGTGACTTCAGACTCCTGAAACTTGGGACACCTCCGTACGATTAATTTTGCTGGTTAAGGTCTGACATATCATATATTGGGCACAGCTCATTCAACAATGATAATAAAAATGTCAGTGGAGATATACAGCCGAGAACCTCGCCGTAAATATAAAGTTATCTCTCCGTCTCATCATAACAAATGCTTCTTAGTCACTGATGGCCAAAGTCAAGGAGCGAAATCTCTCTATAAAATCACTATATCATGTACGACTGCCTGACTGATAGGAAAGCCATAAGGAGAACAAGCAACGAGATTGCTTCTGTTTTAATAGGTAGAAAATGAACATCTTAGATCTTCCATTCATCATGGGGCAGACATCGGCTGTGGCTTGGTCATGTCTATAAGCCTGTTAAAGGGGAAATTCAACAGTAAGTGTCTTCTGATAAGTCGTAGATTCACAGTGATACAGCTGCATCAGTCCTTGGGATAATTTATCAATGAATAAAGCATCATGTCCTCTAGAGATATCACCATTATGGTCGTTATAGCTCATTATTGTGATTGTTGTGTTACTGAAGTGGCAGAAGTGTAACCGGTAATGGTTGGGCCCCATTGTAAAATTTTAGCCACGGACCCCCCTCTCCTGTAACTGTACATTGTAGCATGTGAATATACCAGGTCACTGTGCACTACACTTATCAAAATTAATTTTTTGCCTTAATCCCACACACTAGTGTCTTACAAAGCATAACACCCCTTTTGGTGGCCCCCCACATAGTGAAATAAACTGTTTCTTTAGGTCGCCACGTGTAATGGTTAAAGGTTCAGTAACCACCAATGCAAATGCCTCCTATCTGTATTACCGTCAGTTAAAATATGTCCCTATCTTTAGCTCAACTTTTCTGTAGCCCACTATCTTATTCCTCCCTTTCTGTAATCCTCCACCTTATGCCTCCCTAGAATAGCCTGCAGCCCTTGTCCCCCAGTACATAGCCTGCAGCCCTTGTCCCCCAGTATATAGCCTGTAGCCTCTGTCCCCCAGTATATAGCCTGCTGCCCTTGTCCCCCAGTAGATAGCCTGCAGCCCCTGCCCTCTAGTATATAGCCTGCAACCCCTGCCATCCAGTTTATAGCCTGCAGCCCCTGCCCTCCAGTATATAGCCTGCAGCCCATGTCCCCCAGTATATAGCCTGCAGCCCCTGTTCCCCAGTATATAGCCTGCAGCCCCTGTCGCCAGTATATAGCCTGTAGCCTCTGTACCCCAGTATATAGCCTGTAGCCTCTGTCCCCCAGTATATATCCTGCAGCCCCTGACCTCCAGTATATAGCCTGCAGCCCCTGTCCCCCAGTATTTAGCCTGCAGCCCCTGTCCACCAGTATATAGCCTGCAGCTCCTGTCCCCCAGTATATAGCCTGAAGCCGCTGCCCTCCAGTAAATAGCCTGCAGCCCCTGTCCCCAGTATATAGCCTGCAGCCCCTGTCCCCCAGTATATAGCCTGCAGCCTCTGTCCCCCAGTATATAGCCTGCAGCCCCTGTCCCCCAGTACACAGCCTGCAGCCTCTGTCCCCCAGTTTATAGCCTGCAGCCCCTGTCCCCCAGTATATAGCCTGCAGCCCCTGTCCCCCAGTATATAGCCTTCACCCCCCTGTCCCCCAGGATATAGCCTGCAGCCCCTGCCCCCCCAGTATATAGCCTGCAGTCCCTGTCCCCCATTATATAGCCTGTAGCCCCTGTCCCCCAGTATATAGCCTGCAGCCCCTGTCCCCCAGTATATAGCCTATAGCCCCTGTCCCCCAGTATATAAACTGCAGCCCCTGTCCCCCAGTATATAGCCTGCAGCCCCTGTCCCCCAGTATATAGCCTGCAGCCGCTGCCCTCCAGTATATAGCCTGCAGCCCCTGCCCCCCAGTATATAGCTTGCAGCCCCTGTCCCCCAGTATACAGTCTGCAGCCTTTGTCCCCCAGTTTATAGCCTGCAGCCCCTGTCCCCCAGTATACAGTCTGCAGCCTCTGTCCCCCAGTTTATAATCTGCAGCCCCTGTCCCCCAGTATATAGCCTGCGGCCCCTGTCCCCCAGTATATAGCCTGCAGCCCTTGCCCCCCAGTTTATAGCCTGAAGCCCCTGTCCACCCAGTATTTAGCCTGCAGTCCGTGTCCCCAAGTATATAGCCTGCAGTCCGTGTCCCCCAGTATTTAGCCTGTAGCTCCCGTCCCCCAGTATATAGCCTGCAGCCCCTGCCCCCCAGTATATAGCCTGCAGCTCCTGTCCCCCAGTATTTAGCCTGCAGCCTCTGTCCCCCAGTATATAGCCTGCAGCCCTTGTCCCCCAGTATATAGCCTGTAGCCTTTGTCCTCCAGTATATAGCCTGCAGCCCCTGTCCTCCAGTATATAGCCTGCAGCCCCTGTCCTGCAGTATATAGCCTGCAGCCCTTGCCCCCCAGTTTATAGCCTGCAGCCCCTGTCCACCCAGTATTTAGCCTGCAGTCCGTGTCCCCCAGTATATAGCCTGTAGCTCCCGTCTCCCAGTATATAGCCTGCAGCCCCTGCCCCCCCAGTATATAGCCTGCAGCCTCTGT
Organism: Engystomops pustulosus; assembly: GCF_040894005.1. Taxonomy (NCBI): domain Eukaryota; kingdom Metazoa; phylum Chordata; class Amphibia; order Anura; family Leptodactylidae; genus Engystomops; species Engystomops pustulosus. The sequence goes on from NC_092412.1 coordinate 239,771,511, forward strand.
CCACCCAGTATTTAGCCTGCAGTCCGTGTCCCCCAGTATATAGCCTGTAGCTCCCGTCCCCCAGTATATAGCCTGCAGCCTCTGTCCCCCAGTATATAGTATATAGCCTCTGTCCCCCAGTATGTAGCCTGCAGCCCTTGTCCCCCAGTATATAGCCTGTAGCCTTTTTCCCCCAGTATATAGCCTGCAGCCCCTATCCCCCAGTATATAGCCTGTAGCCTTTGTCCCCCAGTTTATAGCCTGCAGCCCCTGTCCCCCAGTATATAGCCTGCAGCCCAAGTCCCCTAGTATATAGCCTACAGCCTCTGTCCCCCAGTATATAGCCTGCAGCACCTGCCCCACAGTATATATCCTGCAGCCCCTGTCCCCCAGTATATAGCCTGCAGCCCCTGTCCCCCAGTTTATAACCTTTAGCCCCTGTCTACCCAGTATTTAGCCTGCAGCCTCTGTTCCCCAGTATATAGCCTGCAGTCCGTGTTCCCCAGTATATAGCCTGTAGCTCCTGTCCCCCAGTATATAGCCTGCAGCCCCCCAAGTATATAGCCTGCAGCCCCCTGTCCCCCAGGATATAGCCTGCAGCCCCTGCCCCCCCCCAGGATATAACCTGCAGCCCCCTGTCCCCCAGTATATAGCCTGCAGCCCCTGTCCCCCAGTATATAGCCTGCAGCCTCTGTCCCCCAATATATAGCCTGCTGCCCCTGTCCCCCAGTATATAGCCTGTAGCTCCTGTCCCCCAGTATATAGCCTGCAGCCTCTGTCCCCCAGTTTATAGCCTGCAGCCCCTTTCCCCCAGTATATAGCCTGCAGCCCCTGCCCCCCAGTATATAGCCTGCAGTCCCTGTCCCCCAGTATATAGCCTGCAGCCCCTGTCCCCCAGTATATAGCCTATAGCCCCTGTCCCCCAGTATATAGCCTGCAGCCGCTGCCCTCCAGTATATAGCCTGCAGCCCCTGCCCCCCAGTATATAGCCTGCAGCCCCTGTCCCCCAGTATACAGTCTGCAGCCTCTGTCCCCCAGTTTATAGCCTGCAGCCCCTGTCCCCCAGTATATAGCCTGCGGCCCCTGTCCCCCAGTATATAGCCTGCAGCCCTTGCCCCCCAGTTTATAGCCTGAAGCCCCTGTCCACCAAGTATTTAGCCTGCAGTCCGTGTCCCCAAGTATATAGCCTGCAGTCCGTGTCCCTCAGTATTTAGCCTCTAGCTCCCATCCCCCAGTATATAGCCTGCAGCCCCTGCCCCCCAGTATATAGCCTGCAGCTCCTGTCCCCCAGTATTTAGCCTGCAGCCTCTGTCCCCCAGTATATAGCCTGCAGCCCTTGTCCCCCAGTATATAGCCTGTAGCCTTTGTCCCCCATTATATAGCCTGCAGCCCCTGTCCCCCAGTATATAGCCTGCAGCCCCTGTCCTGCAGTATATAGCCTGCAGCCCTTGCCCCCCAGTTTATAGCCTGCAGCCCCTGTCCACCCAGTATTTAGCCTGCAGTCCGTGTCCCCCAGTATATAGCCTGCAGTACGTGTCCCCCAGTATATAGCCTGTAGCTCCCGTCCCCCAGTATATAGCCTTCAGCCCCTGCCCCCCCAGTATATAGCCTGCAGCCTCTGTCCCCCAGTATATAGCCTATAGCCTCTGTCCCCCATTATATAGCCTGCAGCCCTTGTCCCCCAGTATATAGCCTGTAGCCTTTTTCCCCCAGTATATAGCCTGCAGCCCCTATCCCCCAGTATATAGCCTGTAGCCTTTGTCCCCCAGTTTATAGCCTGCAGCCCCTGTCCCCCAGTATATAGCCTGCAGCCCAAGTCCCCTAGTATATAGCCTGCAGCCTCTGTACCCCAGTTTATAGCCTACAGCCTCTGTCCCCCAGTATATAGCCTGCAGCACCTGCCCCACAGTATATATCCTGCAGCCCCTGTCCCCCAGTATATAGCCTGCAGCCCCTGTCCCCCAGTTTATAACCTGCAGCCCCTGTCCACCCAGTATTTAGCCTGCAGCCTCTGTTCCCCAGTATATAGCCTGCAGTCCGTGTTCCCCAGTATATAGCCTGTAGCTCCTGTCCCCCAGTATATAGCCTGCAGCCCCTGCCCCCCAAGTATATAGCCGGCAGCCCCCTGTCCCCCAGGATATAGCCTGCAGCCCCTGCCCCCCCCCAGGATATAACCTGCAGCCCCCTGTCCCCCAGTATATAGCCTGCAGCCCCTGTCCCCCAGTATATAGCCTGCAGCCTCTGTCCCCCAATATATAGCCTGCAGCCGCTGCCCTCCAGTATATAGCCTGCAGCCCCTGTTCCCCAGTATATAGCCTGCAGCCCCTGTCCCCCAGTATATAGCCTGCAGCCCCTGTCCCCCAGTATATAGCCTGCAGCCTCTGTCCCCCAATATATAGCCTGCTGCCCCTGTCCCCCAGTATATAGCCTGTAGCTCCTGTCCCCCAGTATATAGCCTGCAGCCCCTGTCCCCCAGTTTATAGCCTGCAGCCCCTTTCCCCCAGTATATAGCCTGCAGCCCCTGCCACCCAGTATATAGCCTGCAGTTCCTGTCCCCCAGTATATAGCCTGTAGCCCCTGTCCCCCAGTATAGCCTGCAGCCCTTGCCCCCCAGTATATAGCCTATAGCCCCTGTCCCCAGTTTATAGACTGCAGCCTCTGTCCCCCAGTATATAGCCTTCAGCCCCTGCCCCCCCAGTATATAGCCTGCAGCCTCTGTCCTCCAGTATATAGCCTATAGCCTCTGTCCCCCAGCATATAGCCTGCAGCCCTTGTCCCCCAGTATATAGCCTGTAGCCTTTTTCCCCCAGTATATAGCCTGCAGCCCCTATCCCCCAGTATATAGCCTGTAGCCTTTGTCCCCCAGTTTATAGCCTGCAGCCCCTGTCCCCCAGTATATAGCCTGCAGCCCAAGTCCCCTAGTATATAGCCTGCAGCCTCTGTACCCCAGTTTATAGCCTACAGCCTCTGTCCCCCAGTATATAGCCTGCAGCACCTGCCCCACAGTATATATCCTGCAGCCCCTGTCCCCCAGTATATAGCCTGCAGCCCCTGTCCCCCAGTTTATAACCTGCAGCCCCTGTCCACCCAGTATTTAGCCTGCAGCCTCTGTTCCCCAGTATATAGCCTGCAGTCCGTGTTCCCCAGGATATAGCCTGTAGCTCCTGTCCCCCAGTATATAGCCTGCAGCCCCTGCCCCCCAAGTATATAGCCGGCAGCCCCCTGTCCCCCAGGATATAGCCTGCAGCCCCTGCCCCCCCCCAGGATATAACCTGCAGCCCCCTGTCCCCCAGTATATAGCCTGCAGCCCCTGTCCCCCAGTATATAGCCTGCAGCCTCTGCCCCCCAATATATAGCCTGCAGCCGCTGCCCTCCAGTATATAGCCTGCAGCCCCTGTTCCCCAGTATATAGCCTGCAGCCCCTGTCCCCCAGTATATAGCCTGCAGCCCCTGTCCCCCAGTATATAGCCTGCAGCCTCTGTCCCCCAATATATAGCCTGCTGCCCCTGTCCCCCAGTATATAGCCTGTAGCTCCTGTCCCCCAGTATATAGCCTGCAGCCTCTGTCCCCCAGTTTATAGCCTGCAGCCCCTTTCCCCCAGTATATAGCCTGCAGCCCCTGCCACCCAGTATATAGCCTGCAGTTCCTGTCCCCCAGTATATAGCCTGTAGCCCCTGTCCCCCAGTATAGCCTGCAGCCCTTGCCCCCCAGTATATAGCCTATAGCCCCTGTCCCCAGTTTATAGACTGCAGCCTCTGTCCCCCAGTATATAGCCTGCAGCCCCTGCCCCCCCAGAATATAGCCTGCAGCGCCTGACCCCCAGTATATAGCCTGCAGCCCCTGTCCCCCAGTATATAGCCTGCAGCTTCTTTCCCCCAGTATATAGCCTGTAGCTCCTGTCCCCCAGTATATAGCCTGCAGTCTGTGTCCCCCAGTATTTAGCCTGTAGCTCCTGTCCCCCAGTATATAGCCTGCAGCCCCTGCCCCCCAATTATATAGCCTGCAGCCCCCTGTCCCCCAGGATATAGCCTGCAGCCCCTTCCCCCCAATATATAGCCTGCAGCCCTTGTACCCCAGTATATAGCCTGCAGCCTCTGTTCCCCAGTATATAGCCTGCAGCCCCTGCCCCCCAGTATATAGCCTGCAGCCCCCTGTCCCCCAGTATTTAGCCTGCTGCCCCTGTCCCCCAGTATATAACCTGCAGCCCCTGCCGCCCCCAGTATATAGCCTGCAGTCCCTGTCCCCCAGTAAATAGCCTGCAGCCCCTGTCCCCCAGTATACAGCCTGCAACCCCTGCCCCCCAGTATATAGCCTGCAGCCCCCTGTCCCCCAGTATATAGCCCGCAGCCCCTGTCCCCCAGTATATAACCTGTAGCCCCTGTCGCCCCCAGTATATAGCCTGCAGTCCCTGTCCCCCAGTAAATAGCCTGCAGCCCCTGTCCCCCAGTATATAGCCTGCAGCCCCTGTCCCCCAGTATATAGCCTTCAGTCCCTGTCCCCCAGTATATAGCCTGCAGCCCCTGTCCCCCAGTATTTAGCCTGCAGCCTCTGTCCCCCAGTATATAGCCTGTAGCTCCCGTCCCCCAGTATATAGCCTGCAGCCCCTGTCCCCCAGTATATAAGCTTCAGCCCCTGCCGCCCCCAGTATATAGCCTGCAGTCCCTGTCCCCCAGTATATAGCCTTCAGCCCCTGTCCCCCAGTATATAGCCTGCAGCCCCTGTCCCCCAGTATATAGCCTGCAGCCCCTGTCCACCAGTATTTAGCCTGCAGCCTCTGTCCCCCAGTATATAGCCTGTAGCTCCTGTCCCCCAGAATATAGCCTGCGCCCCTGCACCCCCAGTATATAGCCTGCAGCCCCTGCCCCCCCAGTATATAGCCTGTAGCCCCTGTCCCCCAGTATATAGCCTGCAGCCCCTGCCCCCCAGTATATAGCCTGCAGCCCCTGTCCCCCAGTATATAGCCTGTAGCTTCTGTCCCCCAGTCTATAGCTTGCAGCTCCTGTCCCCCAGTATATAGCCTGCAGCCCCTGTCCCCCGTATATAGCCTGTAGCCCTTCCCTGATTGATACCCAGCTTATAAAAAAAACTAAATGTGTACTCACCCTCTGACCCCCCCTGGCAGGTCCTCTTCTTTCCATTGCTGTCCAGCTTCAGTTCTTCGATGGCTCGCTCAAGTCATGACATCAGCCGCTCAGTGACATCACCGTATGTCCCGATGGTGGATCACACACTAAAATGTCAGCGAGTAGCTGTCGCCATGATACGAGCGATGGCACCGCACAGAGACACGGAGCCGAAGACGGACTTTAATGGAAAGAAAAAGACTTACCCGGTTGGGGGCGTCGGAAGGTGAGTACACATTTTGTTTTTTCCATAACCTTGAGTATTTTTTGTGCTGAAAAACTCGGCTTATAGTCGAGTATATATGGTAATTATAATGGCTTTATATATAGAAGAACACCATGACTGCACAGAAGCAGCGATTGGAACTAAAGCTCCTAAAATCACGAGGTGATTGTAGCTGTATAGTAACTTGTATTGTGCCAAAATACAATACTGTAGGTTTCAATTGGGACGTTACTTTCCGAGGATTATATGTTTTAATGGAAAGCAGTAAAGAAGCAGTTGTGTGGTTATTATAGTGGTTACAGGGGTATTACAGTCCCGCTAGGAGGGAGTGCCGGAAACTGTTGATTATCACTTGACCAAAGCTTTTACAGGACGGGACTTTTTGATACAATGATGTTAATATACAGTCCTGCAGTCTCCATTTATGAAGTCCAAATATATCAATAGGACTCGAACCCATAGTTGTCTATGACAAGTGAATAATAGCAAATCTTTATTCATCCCACGCATTCACTCATTCCATTTTATTCACTATAAGTCCCATTGTTATACCTGTAACATGGTACTGGCTACCTCCGATTGTGTTAAAAAAGGGATAAAATTGTAGCAAACGACTAAAAAAATTGCTAGCGCTGGAATTTACTGCACAATGTAAATGGCTTTAAATGGTACGTTACGTATTATCTTGAAATAACAATAATGAAACGGTATTTTTGAAAATAATAAAGGTTTTTGTATGAGCGGCCACGTGAAAGAACAAGAGAGTTACTTGTTCTCAAGCAAAGTACAAAGGCACAAACACAATCCTAATATTATTTCTCCCTGAGTCCTTTCTTCCTGAGAGAGGCCGTATAAAGAGAGCAAGAATAACGTCACAATTTACTAACCAACAATGAAGAAGGCAAGTCTATGGGGGTCATTTACTAAGGGCCCGATTCGCGTTTTCCCGACGTGTTACCCGAATATTTCCGATTTGTGCTGATTTTTCCTGAATTGCCCCAGGATTTTGGCGCACGCGATTGGATTTTGGTGCATCGGTGCCGGCATGCACTCAACGGAAATCGGGGGGGGGGGGGGCGTGGCCGAACGAAAACCCGATTGATTCGGAAAAACCGCTGCATTTAAAAAAAAAAAAGTGTCGCTGGACACGCACTTATCTTCACCCAGCAATGGACCTCGGCGGACTTCAGTGCAACAGCGAATGGACCGGGTAGGTAAATCTGCTCCCATATCTTACCCTGCGAACACTGTACACAGTATCCTATCTGCAGGTACATGTTACAAAGCAGGAGAAGCTGAGCAGTTTGTACATAGTATCATACAAGCAGGCAGCATGTTATAGAGCAGGAGGAGCTGAGGAGATTGTACAGAGTGTCCTATCTGCAGGTACATGTTATAAGGCAGGAGGAGCTGAGCAGATTGTACATAGTGTCCTATCTGCAGGCAGCATGTTATAGAGCAGGAGGAGCTGAGGAGATTGTACATAGTGTCCTATCTGCAGGCAGCTTGTTATAAAGCAGGAGGAGCTGAGCAGATTGCACATAGTGTCCTATCTGCAGGCAGCATGTTATAGAGCAGGAGGAGCTGAGCAGATTGTACTTAGTGTCCTATCTGCAGGCAGCATGTTATAGAGCAGGAGGAGCTGAGCAGATTGTACTTAGTGTCCTATCTGCAGGCAGCATGTTATAGAGCAGGAGGAGCTGAGCAGATTGTACAGAGTGTTCTGTTCAGGTGCAGGTTTTTGCACAATTCTACGCCAGGTCAGCATTGCTGGCGTAGTGCAACTAGAACCTCATGATAAATCCGGTGGGTTCTCGGGGCACCATCATACCCTGGCACATGATAAATGTGCCCCTTTATGTTCCAGGCCCCCTTAATACCCTTTTATTTTCCCCAATAAACTTTTTGAAAACTTGAAATGTAATGGAATCATACTATTCCAGCAACATTATACCCTTCTCAATCTCGGGTGGATGGCAAGTTTTAAAAAGTATAAAAGAAGCTTTTATTTATGCGGCAATTAACATATCTGATGACTGATGGGTTATTAGCATACAGCTGCAGACTATTACACTGAATGAATGTAATTACTAAGAGGAACCTGCATCAAGTCCCATCTCTTCCAGAGAAGTCCCAGTTACATAAGTACAGAGGGAGAGGCGCAGATTTAAGGGTCTCGGCTATAGTTTTGTGGAGTAACTTATTAATATAACATCTTATTGATGGTGGCAGGTGTTCTGCTCTCTGCAAAATGTCAATCAATTTCATTATGTAAAAAGTATTCTGTGCTGCATCAGTAGAAAGTACCCAGAAAATCACCAGCTCAATTACATTTCTTGATTAGTTTAGGAAATTATAATAAGCTTTTGTGGAATAAAGTCAAGGACTTACTGTATAGAAAGTCATTTTCAGCTAATATGAAGGTAATTTGGTTGACGCAGAAGAGTTCTGTATATTATTTGGGAATGTATCATTTAGAGGGTCGTCCTAATAAACCAGAATCAGTTATGTAACTGACCCTGGAACTGAGGGGGTCAGGTCCTTTATTTTAAAGGGGTTGTATCAACAAGGTGCCCCCCAGGACCCCCAGGTCTGTAAAACAGGGGTTCCATAGAAAGCCAAGCCCAGTGCTCAGCAATCTCTGACCGCACACATAGAATGGAGCAACTACAGTGGTAGCAGAGGTAGCAGCTGCTATGGGGCCCACAGTGTCAGGGGGCCCGGTCATATGACGTGACACACTAAAGAATGGCGGATGTGCACCATTATATACATATTTTGCTGCACATTCTACAAAATAATGGGGGTCATTTACTAAGGGCCCGATTCGCGTTTTCCTGACGTGTTACCCGAATATTTCCGATTTGCGACGATTTCCCCTGAATTGCCCCGGGATTTTGGCGCACGCGATTGGATTGTGGCGCATCAGCGCTGGCATGCACGCGACGGAAATCGGGGGGCATGGCCGAAAAAAAACCCGACGGATTCGGAAAAACTGCTGCATTTAAAAAAAAAATCTGTCGCGGAGCTTGCACTTACCTTCACTCAGCCCGAGCCGGTGAACTCCAGCGCGTAGCAGCGCCACCTGGTGGACGGCGGAGGAACTAGCTTAATGAATCCCGGCCGGACCCGAAACCAGCGCAGAGAACGCGCAGCTGGATCGCGAATGGACCGTGTAAGTAAATCTGCCCCAATATGTATATAACATATGTGTGATGTATATATGCTATATTTGTAATGTGTTTATGCTGTATGTGTATACGGTGTATTGTGTGTGTATATACGGTATGTGTGTGTGTATACTCTATATGTGTCCACATGAGTGTATAAATGTGTGATTAAAGCTTGCATGTGTGGGAAGGGGGCCCCATTCAGAAGTCTACTATGGGGCCCGCCCTCTCCGAGTTATGCCCCTGAGCATCAGGACGCATGCTGGTCCTAGCTGAGGGACCCCGTTCTCATGATTGGTGGGGTTCCCAGCAGTCAGAGGATCACCAATAACCGTGTCATCCCCAATCCTGTGGATCGAATAAAAATCTTTGTATTACATTGTACATGAGGAAAGTTCATTCTGCACTTACTTGGCTTCTCTCTTGATAGCAAGACACACAGAAGCTAATTCAGATATACTGTAACATAAAACACTATGGAGGAGGAGGGGAGGAAGAAGAAGGGAGTCATGGCTGCTAGGTGTCCACCCCCAAAGTCAGATATTGGCCAGAAACAGTGTTATAAACCTACCGTGACCAATCTACTACCAGGAGTAGATGTGATGGCAGATGCCTCCTTCCTGCCTCTTACCTAATCTGTAATTAAAAGGGGTATTCTCACTTGGGCAAATTAATATTATTGTTTGCATAATTAAATTTTTTTTTTCAATATTTTCATTTTTCCAATATACTTTCTGTATCAATTCGTCACCGTTTTGGAGATTTCTACTTGCTGTCATTCTATAGAAAGCTTCTATGGTTACTTCCAGGGGACAGAAATCTGACCATGGTCACACAGGTGCACGGCTCGTTAGTATCAGACAGTAATCAGAGCTGTGGGATGTAACGAGCCGTGCACCTGTGTGACCATGGTCAGATTTCTGTTCACCGGAAATAAACAATGAAGATTTCTATAGCAGGACAGCAAGCAGAGATCTAGAAAACCGTGAGGAATCGATACAGAGAGTATATATGAAAATTTTATAACTTTTCATTATACAAACAATAATATTTGTTTTCTGAAATGGGAACACCCCTTTAATAATCTTGGATTCTAACCTAAGTTGTTAAAAAGTTTATTTTAGTAATATGTAAATTACCTGCAAAGGCTACTGGGGCGTGTATTAGCCTGGACAGGCTTTGGGGACTAAGGCTAATCCGGGCCTCTAACTTAAATTAGGTTCCAGGATTATTAAATTATAGATAAGGGCAGAGACAGCAGGAGGAATCACTATCACTATCACATCTACTTCTGATGGTAGATTTCCTTCAACTATTAACTTCTAAAGTTTGTTTGCAAGATAAATAACATTTTAAGTTCCGGAATATACCATCAAAATCCATCCTGATAAACCAGGGACACTTACTTATAGATCCGGGCACCGGGACTGTGGTAATCTTCTTATATTTGTTATTCATGGCCTCCTTCCTTCTAAAATAAACTTTTAACTTAATGCTATGGGGAGTGTTACTAGAGCCCCTCAATGCTGTAGCATCACTGTGTTACACTGTGCCACCCCCCCCCTACTCCTTCACTACTACCCCCCTCCCTCTACTTGCCATATGTCAGGGGCTAGCCAGTCAGCTGCTGGGGGTGGCATCCAGGGACCTTCTACCATGTTCCCGTGCCTGCTCCCTGATACTCATATATCTGCATTTTTATCTGCCCTGACAGAATAAATATTTATTTATATGAAACTCTAAATTTGTGGATGAATAGAGGCAAGAGGTAAGGTAAAGTTTTTTTTTTAATTTGACAGCTTAAATAGGTAATAACAGTAGCCTTATCATCTGGATTACATTACCAGACTGTAGGACCAACTTAGTACAATCCAGCAAAAAGGTATATCATAGTATCATGTCCATCAAGTTCAACCAAGGAAGGGGAGGGTTTGGAAATTGGTTATATAGGTAAAACATGTGAAACATATAAAGGCATGATACCATAGATAGTAAGTGAGGGCACAAGCACTGTGTATACCGATACTGAATGTGCCTATAATACAAGTGGGGAAAGGGATGAGACCTACGAATTTGGGGGAGAAGAGGGTCACAAAAAGGAAGAATCTTATTGATGAGTAGTTGAGCAGGGAAAATCATTATCCCCCTTGCCTGTCTCCTCCATTTGCCAGAGGTGGAACATACTCTAATCTGAAAAACCTCAACACAGATACATTCCCACCATAGACTTACATGATCAATCAGTCTTTGTACTCCCTCTCCTTTCTGGACTAAGCTATAATTTTCCCTAAACCGAACATACATGCACCTAATCCATTTCCCTACGTAGAAAAAACCTCCAGGACTGAAAATTACATTAACAACAAACTGCAATTTACAGATCATAAACTGCTTCACATTTACTGCGATGCTTCCAACCATCAGACTTTTAGTTTTGACAAAGTTTGAAGTTCCCTTATGGAACCATTTTCTGTAACCAATTCTTATTCTCAGCTGGCAGTTGTCACGGGTGCTCCTGCGAGCTCTCTCCCCTGCAGCCTCACACACCTGTCCACGATCCACCAGCGATCTCCTCGCTCCAGCGTGCACGTCCCAGCCTCCTAGGGCGTGGGCGCACCGGTGTTCTGTGAGGGCCAAAGCGCTCTGTGGGGCTGGTCGTCTGCCCTTCCTGTTTAAATCCCAGCCCTTTCCTGTGTCCCCTGCCAGATCTTGGTGCCTTGTGCCCTAGAGATAGCTTGTCCCGTATGCTCCTTGTCTGTATTGCAATTTCCTGTTGTGATCCCGGTTACGTTATTGACTTTGATCCCGTGCTGCCTGTCCTGACCTCCTGCCCATCCCCAACTATGATTCTTCTATTCAACGTTGTACTTTGCCTTGGCCACTACTGCAGACAAAGTCATGCCTGTGGAGCGACTTGGTGGTACCACGCCACAGCAAGTCCAACCCTCTTAGCGGGTACCACTTAGACTTTGCTCCCAGGTGTCGGCTTACGTCATCGTCCGTGGTGGTCCAGTGGGTCCACTACCCCTGGTGCCTGGCAGCTGTCTACTATTTCATCCTTTACTGTCCTAGTTCTCCTTAAGGTGACAATCGGAAAATCTTTTAACATATCCTTCAAAACCGGATCTTCATAAAGCATATAATAATTTTTCCGTACAGCGGTCCTAATTTTAGAGACCATTGGCCCTTTAAGCAAATGAGAATGTAAAACTTCTAGCTTCATTACACTTTGTCCCTTTCTTACTCTTATTTCCTAGGAGATCTGCCCGTTGCAGATACGTTGCCTTCCGACAGGCTTCATTGATCAATGTCATAGAATAGCCTCTCTGACATAACCTTTTTTTCTATTCTCCTGCCTGCACAATAAAGGATTCATCATCGCTATTAATCCGTCTTAATCTGACAAATTCTCCATAGGGCGCTGCTGTTTTTACACTATCAGGATGGGAACTTTCAAAGTGCATTAGACTGTATTGCTGTAACCTTTCTCTGCATAGTTGTCTTCAAAACGTCATCTTTAGCTGTGACTAACATGTCCAAAAAGTCCCATTGTTTGTCGTCTAGCCTCCACGTGAAGGACATATTCATGTTGTTGGAGTTCACATAATCCATAAACTCCTGAAAGTGGTTGGGCGTACCAGCCACACCATGAATGTCATCCACACCTCAAATACAACCTACAAATATATTACTTAGTGAGAACACATATCAGTCGCCAAAAAAAAAAAAATCTATCTCTTCGCCATGTGCGGCACCTTACTGCCGTCAAGTGCCTCTAGCTGTCTATGGGGGCAAATATATGGCCGTAAACTTGCCCCTGTATAAACGCCCCCAAAACAGCAATGCACCCTTAAGTTGATGTGCCCACCTCTAATCCAAGCTGTGAATGTCTGACCAAGTAGTTTAAAGGGACACTGCCCCTATTGTTTCTGGTGTTGGATTTCTTCAATTATATGATATTAAAAAGAAATGACCTGTGTGAAAATAATTTCCCATGGATAATAATAACAATAACAATTTACTGTTCCCGAAATGAATTACAAATGTTACATACAGTTCCAAATATATATATATTACAATGAGATAAATATAGACATCCTGCGGCTTATTTACTAAGGTTAGCGGATCGCACTTTCGTCGGACTGTTCACGTTTTTCGGGATTTGCGGAGCTTTGACGAGTATTTAACAGGGGTTTTCTCTGGGATTGTGTTGCGCGCAATCGGCTTTTGGCGCAGCTGCGCCGGCTTTCATGCGACAGAAATAGAGGGCGGGCCGTCAGACGCTCTGACTGATTCAGACAGAGGTCGGGATTTAACTATACAATGGTGTCGCAAGACAATGCACTTTCATACACCAGGAAGAAGAAGGTGAACTCCGGCGGACCTGAGTGGGGAAGCGACACATGCAGGATATCGGGCGCACGATCTTAGTGAATTGTTGGACAATGCAACGATTGTTGTCTTGTAGAAACGAGAGATGTCCTTGGATACGACCACATCTGCACTCTGACAAAACATGCGATATAGTGTCCTGTATGATCACCTGGATTCAGTGTTTATTACCACAGGACGACTGTGGGACATGCAGTAACTCTTGAACATTTCATATGTAGAAACTATTTGTTTTAACAATCCTACCAGAAGTGGTGGTCGTTTCCAAGGACAGCTATTCTGCATTATGTCTACCTTTATGGGAAATTATTTTTACAGAGGTAGATTGAAGAAAATTGAAGAAATGTATATATATATATGGTAGGTGAATTAAATTTAATGTTAATGTCCAGATGAGAATAACCATATTATGTCATCTTGAAGGGATATGAGATTGACCATTATAGTTTGGGATGTTTAAATTACTTTTCTTGGTCAGATATTGAATGACGGGCTAGTTAACTTTAGGGGGCACTAGAGAGACAGTTTCTTACTTTTGTAATATAACTTTTTTGCACATATGTGGATAAAAATGAAAAAAAGGCAAATGTTGTGTCCTACAATCCATCATTTTTACTCCCATCCTAACTCTCATCCTTATCTCTCGAGTCATCATTATCGGTCACGATGATTATTCGTCATTATCACCAGTGGCACATGACACATCGGCTGCTTCTAGTTTCTATCCTTTCATTTTTTCATTTCTATGTTGGGTTTTCCGTCGTGACCTTTCCCCAACTCAACTCCGAGAAGTAATTGAACCCACAGAGATTTCAGGTACTTTCCTTCAGACGTTGTACTGTATTCGGTCTTTTTCACAGCTCAAAAATACATATAAAAGTTTTACATGAAATAATCATCAGTAAATAAAAAAAATCCACAGGATATTGAGAAACGCGTTAGCCCGGGAAGAGCTTCAGTTTTGCAATCACAATTCGGTAGAACAAAAGCCTCTTTTAATCCAGCAGATGCTCGCTGTGGATCATGGCCGTAGCCGCCTGCCGAATGTTTATACTCTCTGTTATATGGTACAAATCTCCACCTGCTGATAGTAATAGAATCAGCACTTTTAAAGACCTTTGATCTAGTACTTTGGATAACTAAAGTTTCCCATTATGTTAAAACAGTATCATATTGTTCTCCTTTATAACACTGGGTCACAACATCCGCATCACACATCATTACATGGGCATTCAGTGCTTCATCCAATCTGAAATAATAACTTATAAAAAAAAAAGTTGTTTAACTAGTCCTGATTAAAGGTATCCAACTGTTTTGTGTATGCAGATGTATGTGCCCCCCATATTACAGAATGCAGAGCTACCCCCTACAGCAGTGGTGGCGAAACTATGGCACGGGTGCTAGTGGTGGCACTCAGAGACCTCCCTTTGGCCACTACCACTGTGACCCCCAGATAGATAGAACCAAGACAGTCCTGGATGTTTTGTGGTATTTTAAAGTGGTCCATCCTCAACTGGCTGGGACTGTAGGAGGAGGAATGAAGTGTTGACTTTCACTGGACTATCACTGCAGCTTCTTCTCCAAGCCCCTGCAATTCCTCATTCCAAACTACTGTATTGGTGTCTTCAGGGTGCTGATACGATTGAAAGCTGTGACAGAGCCAGGAGAAATAAGTTACTGCTTAAAATTGCCATGTTGGCACTTTGCAATAAATTAGTGGGTTTCGGGGGTAATTTGGGCACTTAGGGGCATATTTATCAGGACCTCTGCGCAACGCCAGTGGCGCAGTTGCCCTGAAATAATCGCAAATGCTAGCTTATTGCTAGCTTTTGCGTTTATTTGCCAGTGGGGCGTGAAGGGGGGCGCGGCCAGCTGAGCGGAGGGCGCGGCCGGCTGGGAGTGGGCCAGCATGGGGTGTTACTGTCCCCGCACCTGCGCAATTGCTGCTGCCAGCGACTTTTCATACGTGAAAAGTCGCCGGCTGCGTATTTTTCTACGCCAGGCCCTGCGGAAGTCTCTTGATGTATCGGGCTGCGAACTTGCAGTGGCGGGGCAGTAAATATGCCCAATAGTCTCTAAAAGGTTCGCCATCACTGCCCCACAGTCATAGGGTAGTGGACCCACTGGACCACCACGGATGATGACGTAAGCCAACACCGGTATCCAAGTGACAACCGGTTTTCACCAGAGCCCGCCGCAAAGCGGGTTGGACTTGCTGAGGCGTGGTACCATTAGGTTACACAGGTGCAACTTTGTTGACGGCGATGGCAGCCAAGGCGAGGTACACAGACGTTGAGCAAAATCGTAGTCAGGGACAGGAAGTAGGTCAGGACGGGCAGCACGGGATCAGAGTGGGGGATGTAGCAAGATGTCAAGGCAGGCAGCGGTGAAGCGTAGTGAGGAAAGAAACCTGGGTCACAATGGGAAATCACAATAACAGAAAAGAGCATGGAACACAGCTTTCTCTAGGGCACAAGGAACGAAGATCCGTCAGGTTGTCTTCGGAATGAGCTGGAATTTAAACAGAACAGGCAGCCGGACATTGGCAATTATTGGCGCGCTGGGCCTTTAAATTTCAGGAATTTCAGTGTAACCTGCACTGCCGGAGTCAGCGCTGTATCGCGGTGAGGTAAGTAAACCGGCGGGGGACCGGAGCAGCAGAGAGGGACATGGGTGCGCCTGCGACCCGGGAGGTGGGTTGCAGGAACACCCGTGACACTAATCCTGCACCTTCCATCTATCTTCTACTTCTCAATGTCACACAGATAGTAGGATATAAGTAGTAGGGGACAGACTGGACGTGTTTGTTGTCCGTCATCATGGGGACAACATAGGAGCCATAGACACAAATTGTTCGAATGATATGAAATTCTTTGGAGCAAAGGAGAGCATTTAAAGGATCTTTATGGGACATCTACCACCAGGACGAAGGATTGTAAGCCAAAGCCTAGGCAGAGAGCTAGGTAATGTGAAATAAAATTTTATAAGGTCCTGAAGTGATTCAGAATGCCAGCAACTGCATTGTCCTTCCCCCAAGTTCAGAATGCTAAAACCTGTCACCAGCTAAAATGACATTCCTGGTGACGGGTTTGGTTTAACCCATTATCTCAGTCCCTGTTTTCCACATTAATACGTAGGCAATTTTATTTATTTTTTTTATCAATTCCTTCTACTAGATATAACTTTTATATTTTGCTGTCAAAATTTTTTGGTTTCATATGTCCTACTGCTGAACTTTTATTAACCCTTTCCTAACCGAACTTAATAACTTATTTCTATGGGTCAATACACACATAACGATTCCAAATGTAACATTTTGTTAAAAGACGTTTCTTTGCATAATGAAATACTTTTGTATACTTTTGTATGCATAATAAAAAAATCTTTCCAAGAGCTTTAACTTTTGACATTGTTTGACTGCGGTGTCTAAGGGATTAAAAATTAGAATTCAAAGCTTTTCTGATCCAGGGTGTTAGTGCCAAGGCTATTAGAAAAGTGTCATGGCAGAAGAAGTTCCATCAATGACAACCCTAGATTCCCTATATGGTGGTTATTAAGGAGTTAATGGGGCACATTTACTTACCCGGTCCATTCACGATCCAGCGGTGCGTTCTCAGTGGAGGATTCGAGTCTTCCGGCGATTCACTAAGGTAGGGCGCCCGATGTCCACCAGGTGTCGCTGCTGCGCTGAAGTCCGTCGGGGTACACTGAAGTTCACGATCCGTTGCTGGGTGCAGGTAAGCGAGTGTCAAGCGACACTTTTTAAAAAAAAAAAATGGTGTTTTTTCCGTATCCGTTGGGTATTCCAATGGCCACGCCCCCCCGATTTCCGTCGCGTGCATGCCGGCGCTAATGCGCCACAATCCAATCACATGGGCCAAAAACCTGGGGCAATTAAGGGAAAATCGGCACAAAACGGTAGTAGCATGAAGTCATCTAGGGTGGGCACTTTAGTATGTATTAGGTCAGGGGTCAGGAACCTTTTTGGCTGAGAGAGCCATGAAGCCACATATTTTAAAATGTTATTCTGTAAGAGCCGTACCATATGCACATGCCCCCCAGTAGATGGGTAGTCCCAGCGTCACGGTTGCCCCTGCGTTCTACGTATTGGATCGCAGGCACACCAGTGCCCCTATCCGTGGCGGTGCCACTTTCCAAGCTCCCTCACCTCTCTACGTTCCTGCTCCCGCGCTGGCACTCGCAGATTTGATGAGCCAGTGCGCTGCTGCTTCTCGCTGCTTACGTCCCGGGTTCCTATGAAGACCGGCAGCTCTCAGCATTCCAAAGTGTTGACCTCCCGTTGTGACCCCGGACCTGTTCCTTATTCTGCTCCTTCGCTGACCTTGACCGTCTACCTGTCCCTGACCATGAGACTGCCTAGTGATCCTGTACCTCGACTTTGGCTGCCACCGTGGATAAGTCGCACCTGTGGAACGACCTGGTGGTACCACGCTGCACCAAGACCATCCTGCTTTGCGGCGGGCTCTGGTGAAGACTGGTTGCCACTTAGAGTCCGGTCCCAGGTGTCTGCTTACATCATCATCTGCAGTGGTCCAGGGGGTTCACTACACCAAATCCTGACACCCACCACATGCCTCCCAGTAGACAGGTAGCTACAGCACATACTCCCTGTAAATAGGTAGCCACAGCACATGCTTCCCAGGAGATAGGTAGCCACAGCACATACCCCTAAGTAGATAGGCAGTCACAGCAAAAAAAAAGAATATTCACTTACTCCCTGCAGAGAAAAAGGTTTGTCCTATGTGGACAATACCACCCATTGGTCTATATATGAACCATCCGGGTCCTCAGTTTGTTTCTCAGCTGGGTAGTCTCACTCCAGTGTGACCCTCAAACCTCCAATATGTAAGCTATGGTACGGCACATTCAAAGCCCAACACTACTCCTATTACATAGCCTCAACCAGCTAAGGGGAAGAGGGGAAGGGGAAGGGGAAGGGGGAGTAAAATTCCTATATCTTGCCCTGATGCTTAATCTCCAATCATTCCATCACACATACAAGCATATAACTTATGCAGTCGCTAGATTGCGAGGCGCTTAACACACTGCTGAATCTAAAAAGTACAAAACAGCCCCCCCGAACATGTTTTGCCACTACACGTGGCGTCCTCAGGGGTACCGGGGCTATAGTGATCAGTCTAAGACACACAGCAGCCATCACTATTTATTAAAGATCTGTCTGAGAGCCAGATGCAGCCAACAAAAGAGCCATATCTGGCTCCCGAGCCATAGGTTCCCTACCCCTGTATTAGGTAGTGATACTGGGGTGGGGGGTTCAATCTTTCCCCATCAAAATACATTGCATGGAAATCTCCTTTTACTCAAACTGTGGGGCCAGTTTATGGAATCTTTCTCCTCGGTCCATCAATACATTAAAATGACTCTTCCCATAAAAGTCCAATAAGTGGCACCTGCCCCGATCGTTAAAGGGAACCTGTCACCAGAGTTTACCCCATTAAACCTCTTAGGGGTTGAAGGTGTCCTTTCTAAAATTGCCTTTTTTATGCTAAAAAATTCCATCCAAAGTCATGTGACAATGAGCTGAGAAAAGTCATATTTTACCTGAGATGAGTCACTAATTGAGGCTGCAGGTGGACTATCACTGCAGACACCCCTATATTCTGTTCTATAGCCCTCTGCAATTTCCGTGCATCCAGAAAGATTTCATACATAAAAATTTGCCGGCTGCATTTATTTCTATGCTCAGTAGGTCATGGCGTAAAAATAAACGCTGCACAGGCCCAGCCAGCTACATCAAGAGGCTGGGGCGCTAGATGCTCAGTGGGGCTGTAACACCCCATTTCTGTAAATGTCTGTTACTCTGTAGATCAAAGAACCACAAGGAAAGATTTGTTTCTTATCTTTAATATGACACCAGCAGCATATTTCTAGGTGCTATAGAACCAAAGATTTGGACTTCTGAAGTCTCTAAACTCAGATTCTAGACTCATAACAGCCAAAACATGACTCTTTTCAACTTATTTGCATATGACTTTAGAGGACATTTTGATATAGGTATGCAGTGAAGATTTCAAATAAAGTTAATTTTAGACAAGAATTTCAATACCCTATCTGAGGGGGCTGCTAGTTTAATAAGGTAAAATCTGGGGACAGTTTCTTTCTAAGATTCCATGCTCAGATCCCAAGCATTCTAGGGGGCTCATGGTCACCTAAACCACCCACCAAACTTTAGACTCTGAAGGACCTTCGCCCATTAAATCTTCATACATCTGTTCCTGCTTTCCAAGGTCCTGAAAAGGTCCTGAAACCATAGACTGAAAGCAGACAAAAGGGACACATCCTCCTTTCCACAAGAAGCTGATTCTAGAACCAGATGTAGGAAGTGAGTCCAGACTTGTAGGGGCTATAATATTTATAGAGCCCAGGGGGGCCCATGGGAGTGATAATCCACCCCTGTAGCCATTACACTTAAAGGTGTTATTCCCGTCTGGGCATTTAAATTTAATTAATTTTCCATATGTAAACATTTCTTCAATTGGATGTTATTAAAAAAAAATGTTCCTGTGTGAAGATCATTTCTCATAAATGTGGCCATGTTATTCCTTGGAAACTAGATGACTTACTCAGATACGACCACCCGCACTCTGGCAGCGGTGGCCAGACATGCACTATAGAGTCCTGCCTGACCTCCTGAATTCAGCGATCATTACCACAGGACGGCTGTGGGACATGTAGTAACTCCCGGACATTTCATATACACAAACTTTTTGATTCTTTGTGCAATCTCTCCAGCAGAGGTGGTCGTATCCAAGGACACAATCTTGTTTCTAAGGGACTATATCACTACATTTAAGTGAAATTATCTTCACAGGGGTAAAAAATTTTTCATGACATCTAATTGAAGAGATGATTATACATGGCTGATTAATGAATCTGGATGTGAATGCCCAGACGAGAATATGACAATTATTCTGTAAACCATGTAAACCCTCTAATCCCGGCACCTTCTTATGTCATGAATACTGTGGGACTGATGGAGGGTCAGTTACAGTTCTTAAACCCTTACGTTACACTGTTCCTCTATTTCTACTTCTGGGACATTTTTCTAGCACATTTTTATAAACAGCTTCATATAAAAAGCAATATATCGGTGCAGGCAGCTTGGACAATTTGTTCTTTGTATTTTTTTTAGTCCTACTGTGTTACTTTGATATTGAGTACATTATGCACTACCCAATGCACTGCAGACCATTCAATATAATACAGTTCAGTACATAAATTTCTTCTGTATAATATCTTCCAGAAGGTTTACAATTATGAGAAACGAATAAATAACAAATGTGTTTACACTTGTTTTATTCTCAGAATTCCGAAAAGAATATTTTGTATCTTTTTAATGCAAAAATGTACATATTATTCCTATGTGATGTAACATTCATGCAGGAACTTCTCCATTTATTCTCCGTGACGGGCTCATCTGGCAGAACGAGAATCAGTAGGACTTTTGTTGTTTCTGTGTCTGCCACTGACCTTATTGGAGATGTATCCTATACTGGATGTGTGCTGATGACCTTGTGAAGGGCTTACAGAGTATCATTTTAGTATTTGCAGATGAGATTAAGCTCTGTAAAGTAATCAACACAAAAGAGGATAATATAATATTACAAAGGGATTTGTGGAAGCCGGACGGTTTGGCAGAGAAATGGCTAATGAAGCTCAATGTAGATAAATGTAAGGTAATGCACTTGGGATGATGATTCAGACTCTACAATGCTAAGTAAAGACTAAGGCATTAACCAGATGATTTAAGTGCAATATACAAATATCAGAACAGAGATCTTTCCAAAGAACTTTGTAAACCTAAAACCTAGGCTAAGACAAGAGGTTATCCTCTACACCTAGAGGAGAGGAGGTTCTACCATCACCATAGACAGGGGACATCCTCTACACCTAGAGGAGAGGAGGTTCTACCATCACCATAGACAGGGGGTCCTCTACACCTAGAGGAGAGGAAGTTCTACCATCACCATAGACAGGGGACATCCTCTCTACCTAGAGGAGAGGCTGTTCTACCATCACCATAGACAGGGGGCATCATCTACACCTAGAGGAGAGGTGGTTCTACCATCACCATAGACAGGGGGCATCCTCTACACCTAGAGGAGAGGTCGGGCTACCATCACCATAGACAGTGGGCATCCTCTACACCTAGAGGAGAGGCCACGGTACCATCACCATAGACAAGGGGCATCCTCGACACCTAGAGGAGAGGCGGTTCTACCATCACCATAGACAGGGGGCATCCTCTACACCTAGAGGAGAGGCAGTTATACCATCACCATAGACAGGGGGCATCCTCTATCCCTAGAGGAGAGGCAGTTCTACCATCACCATAGACAGGGGCATCCTCTACACCTAGATGAGAGGCGGTTCTACCATCACCATAGACAGGGGGCATACTTTACACCTAGAGGAGAGGTAGTTCTACCATCACCATAGACAGGGGGCATCCTCTACGGCTAGAGAAGAGGTAGTTCTACCATCACTATAGACAGGGGGCATCCTCTACACCTAGAGGAGAGGCGGTTTTACCATCACCATAAACAGGGGGTATCCTCTACACCTAGAGGAAAGGAGGTTCTACCATCACCATAGAAAGGGAGCATCCTCTACACCTAGAGGAGAGGAGGTTCTACCATCACCATAGACAGGAGGCATCCTCTAAAACCTAGAGGAGAGGTGATTCTACCATCACCATAGACAGGAGGCATCCTCTACACCTAGAGGAGAGGTGGTTTTACCATCACCATAAACAGGGGGCATCCTCTACCCCTAGAGGAGAGGAGGTTCTACCATCACCATAGACAGGGAGCATCCTCTACACCTAGAGGAGAGGCTGTTCTATAATCACCATAGACAGGGGGCATCCTCTACACCTAGAGGAGAGACAGTTATACCATCACCATAGACAGGGGGCATCCTCTACACCTAGAGGAGAGGAGTTTCTACCATCACCATAGACAGGAGGCATCCTCTACACCTAGAGGAGAGGTGATTCTACCAGCACCATAGACAGGGGGCATCCTCTACGCCTAGAGGAGAGGTAGTTCTACCATCACCATAGACAGGGGGCATCCTCTACACCTAGAGGAGAGGCGGTTTTACCATCACCATAAACAGGGGGCATCCTCTACCCCTAGAGGAGAGGAGGTTCTACCATCACCATAGACAGGGGCATCCTCTACACCTAGAGGAGAGGTGGTTCTACCATCACCATAGACAGGGAGCATCCTCTACACCTAGAGGAGAGGCTGTTCTATAATCACCATAGACAGGGGGCATCCTCTACTCCTAGAGGAGAGACGGTTTTACCACCACCATAAACAGGGGGCATCCTCTACCCCTAGAGGAGAGGAGGTTCTACCATCACCATAGACAGGGAGCATCCTTTACACCTAGAGGAGAGGCTGTTCTATAATCACCATAGACAGGGGGCATCCTCTACACCTAGAGGAGAGGCAGTTCTACCATCACCATAGACAGGGGACATCCTCTACACCTAGAGGAGAGGAGGTTCTACCATCACCATAGACAGGGGGCATCCTCTACACCTAGAGGAGAGGAGGTTCTACCATCACCATAGACAGGGGGCATCCTCTACACCTAGAGGAGAGGTGATTCTACCATCACCATAGACAGGGGGCATCATCTACACCTAGAGGAGAGGTGGTTCTACCATCACCATAGACAGGGAGCATCCTCTACACCTAGAGGAGAGGCTGTTCTATAATCACCATAGACAGGGGGCATCCTCTACTCCTAGAGGAGAGGCGGTTTTACCATCACCATAAACAGGGGGCATCCTCTACCCCTAGAGGAGAGGAGGTTCTACCATCACCATAGACAGGGAGCATCCTCTACACCTAGAGGAGAGGCTGTTCTATAATCACCATAGACAGGGGGCATCCTCCACACCTAGAGGAGAGGCTGTTCTATAATCACCATAGTCAGGGGGAATCCTCTACACCTAGAGGAGAGGCAGTTCTACCATCACCATAGACAGGGGACATCCTCTACACCTAGAGGAGAGGAGGTTCTACCATCACCATAGACAGGGGGCATCCTCTACACCTAGAGGAGAGGAGGTTCTACCATCACCATAGACAGGGGGCATCCTCTACACCTAGAGGAGAGGTGATTCTACCATCACCATAGACAGGGGGCATCATCTACACCTAGAGGAGAGGTGGTTCCACCATCACCATAGACAGGGAGCATCCTCTACACCTAGAGGAGAGGCTGTTCTATAATCACCATAGACAGGGGGCATCCTCTACTCCTAGAGGAGAGGCGGTTTTACCATCACCATAAACAGGGGGCATCCTCTACCCCTAGAGGAGAGGAGGTTCTACCATCACCATAGACAGGGAGAATCCTCTACACCTAGAGGAGAGGCTGTTCTATAATCACCATAGACAGGGGGCATCCTCCACACCTAGAGGAGAGGCTGTTCTATAATCACCATAGTCAGGGGGAATCCTCTACACCTAGAAGAGAGGCAGTTCTGCCATCACCATAGACAGGGGACATCCTCTACACCTAGAGGAGAGGAGGTTCTACCATCACCATAGACAGGGGGCATCCTCTACACCTAGAGGAGAGGTGATTCTACCATCACCATAGACAGGGGGTATCCTCTACACCTAGGGGAGAGGAGGTTCCACCATCACCATAGACAGGGGGCATCCAAAACACCTAGAGGAGAGGAGGTTCTACCATCACCATAGACAGGGGGCATCCTCTACACCTAGAGGAGAGGAGGTTCTACCATCGCCATAGACAGGAGGCATCCTCTACACCTAGAGGAGAGGAGATTCTACCATCGCCATAGAAAGGGGGCATCCTCTACACCTAGAGGAGAGGTGGTTCTACCATCACCATAGACAGGGGGCATCCCCTACACCTAGAGGAGAGGAAGTTCTACCATTGCCATAGACAGGGGGCATCCTCTACACCTAGAGGAGAGGAGGTTCTACCATCACCATAGACAGGGGGTATCCTCTACACCTAGAGGAGAGGTGGTTCTACCATCGCCATAGACAGGGGGCATCCTCTACACCTAGAGGAGAGGAGGTTCTACCATCACCATAGACAGGGGGCATCCCCTACACCTAGAGGAGAGGAAGTTCTACCATTGCCATAGACAGGGGGCATCCTCTACACCTAGAGGAGAGGAGGTTCTACCATCACCATAGACAGGGGGTATCCTCTACACCTAGAGGAGAGGTGGTTCTACCATCGCCATAGACAGGGGGCATCCTCTACACCTAGAGGAGAGGAGGTTCTACCATCACCATAGACAGGGGGCATCCCCTACACCTAGAGGAGAGGAAGTTCTACCATTGCCATAGACAGGGGGCATCCTCTACACCTAGAGGAGAGGAGGTTCTACCATCACCATAGACAGGGGGTATCCTCTACACCTAGAGGAGAGGTGGTTCTACCATCGCCATAGACAGGGGGCATCCTCTACACCTAGAGGAGAGGAGGTTCTACCATCACCATAGACAGGGGGCATCCTCTACACCTAGAGGAGAGGCAGTTGTATAATCACTATAGGCAGGGGATGTTACAACCTTTATTAGATTATGGTAGATGACACTTCTGGAATGTATTCTGCCATACTTAAAGTTGAGAAATGTGTATCTGTCTCCTAGGGTTTTATGCGTTGCTTTAGATGAGCATGTTTAGGTTATAGGTTTGACCAAGCATTCGTGTCTTAAAAACACTATGTAACTATTTCATTCAGATTCTATTTGAACATCAACCTATCAGGGTGCACTGATAAAGATACCCCAGATCTTTTGTTGTAGATTTTGGGCCCCTATTGATGGACTTGATGTCACACTGGGCAGCTTTTTAATAGTGCACAACTAAACATAAAAATAAATATATCCTTTAACATTATACATCCAGTGTATTAATCCAGCACATGTGAGTTTGGGGTGGCATGTCTGCTGTGATGCTGCAGTGAGATCATCCATTTGCTTCATGTAATGACATCAGTTTCCAATTAGCCATTGAGTACGGTAAGCAGATGTGTGCAGCAGGTGGTTGGATCAGTCCTCCGTCAAGGGCTCAGCACACGATCCCGTGCGATTACCCTGGGATGGATCTTTTTCAGTACTGGTTTCCCACTGAGACTTACTGGAAAATAGCAACATTTTTCATGCATTTTTAAAAAAAAAAAAAGTTATTTTAGTTCTAAGTTTTGTGCTTATAAACCAAAATGTAGTACAGATGTAAATTCCTTTAAAATATCTCTGTAAAATGACCTGACTTTCCTTAATTTTACTTTAACTTTACTTAAAAATAGAATTTAAAGGGTTATTCCGGGAATATGAACTTCTGATACAAAAACCCAATATCATACAACTGAACTCAATGGGGCACATTTACTTACCCGGCCCATTCGCGATCCAGCGGCGCGTTCTCTGCACAGGATTCGGGTCCGGCTGGGATTTAAGATGGTAGTTCCTCCGCCGTCCACCAGGTGGCGCTGCAGCGCCGAAAATAATCTTAACGCCCCGGAATGCACCATCCCATAGAAGGTGAAGGTGAGCGCTCCCCAAGCGACACATTTTCGGTTTTTAAATGCGGCGGTTTTTCCGAATACGTCGGGTTTTCGTTCGGCCACGCCCCCCCGATTTCTGTCGCGCGCATGCCGGCCCCGATGCGCCACAATCCGATCGCGTGCGCCAAAAAACCCGGGGCAATTCATGTACAAGCGGCGCAAATCAGAAATATTCGGGTAACACGTCGGGAAAACGCGAATCGGGCCCTTAGTAAATGACCCCCAATGTCATTAATCACAAAATGGAGCTTAAATAGTTTGCTTATTATTATGCTTGCTTATTCACTAAATTGGATGGGTTTTCTAATGTATGTGGTGTTATCTCCAAGATGGCCGCCAGCTACAACTACAACTCCCATGATCACTCAGTTTTTAGTAACTCCTCCTCCCTCTTATGTTCTGCTCCCAGTGATGATGTAACAAACTGTCCTGCTCTGTTGCCATAGTAATGATGTGTAACTGCCATCACTGCACATTACCTCACTGAGATGGGTCTCACCGCAACACTGGCCACACTAGCTGCACTGCAACCAACCCATTACAGCCAAATACAGTGGTGATCACATGACCTGCCCGGGCAGGTGCAGGAAATGTCATGTGGACATGTGACCAGTGGCCATTGATGTCCATTGCAAAGACAGACAGGAGAAGGACCTCCCCCATCTTATGCTGTGAAGGCAATCGGCACATTCCCGGTGAGTCATGGTTTGGTGTATGAAGGCAGTTTATATTTTTGGGCCATAGTGGTCATTGCATTGCTAAAAGCCTTAGGCCACTTACACTTGTGTGTTGCGTCCAACTTGTATCACACTTACAGCATGTGCTTAGAAACCAGAACCTTACTCTACATATCAATTCAGTCCCGGTTCCCAGAGTTTGGGCCGGACGTTCCAGTAGGCCCACATTGCCATAGTGATAAGAGTTCGACGCATCAAGTGCTTAGTTAGTAAATTTATGTGATTACAGCAGCATCATTGACATTTCTTATTATAGATCATTCAATATATTATTGGTCATCCATAAAACACTGAAATGATCTGTTTAGTCTTACAAGGTATAGCGCCATACATTGCATGGTGGTTGTGGTTAGTATTGCAGTTCATTCCTATTCACTGGGATTAGATGGAACTAGACCAAGTGACATCACCAAAAAACAGGCCATCTGTGTATTAACCTGTCAATAATGATGGTCACTAATTCTGCTGCTGTGATCACTGTTTGACCTCATTGGTCATAGGATCCCCAGCGGTTTGACCAGAAAGGGGAAAGGTTGCACCATTTAGTGCAGTCTGTGAGTTTCTGTGTAAGTATAACACTTGCAGCGCTGGGATCCTGGGCTCAAGTCCCATCCAGCTCAACATCTGCATAGAGTTTGTATGTTCTCTTCGTGTGTGTTGGTTTCTTCCGGGTCCTCTGGTTTCCTCCCACACTCCAAAACATACTGGTAGACGCGGCGATACCTAATGTGTTTATGATTTTTACTGTTTATTTATATTTATATCAGTTCTAGGGAAAGGGGGGTGATTTGAGTTTTTAGGGTTTTTTATTATAATTTTTTTTTTTTAACTTTTTTTTATTTTTATTTTTAGTACTTTTCAGACTCCCTAGGGTACTTTAACCCTAGGGGGTCTGCACGATCCTATCATATACTGCCATACTACAGTATGGCAGTATATGGGGATTTTACTACTCATACATTACAATGTGCTGATAGCACATTGTAATGCATGGGTTAACCTGAAGTAGACCCGAGGTTACCATGGCGACGGATCGCCGCTCCCCGATTATGTCACGGGGAGCGGCGATCCTCGAAAAGATGGCGGCGCCCATCGCGGCACCGATCGCGGGTGTTACCGGTAAGCCTTTGCTGCAATATGCAGCAAAGACTTACCGGCTATGGAGAGGGCTCAGCGCGTGAGCCCTCTCCATGCACCCGCGGCCGACCCGTGACGTGCTATTACGTCATGGGTCGTGAAAGGGTTAAAACCAATGGGTGGCAGAGAGGAACCAAAGGAGGTGAGCAAGAAGCGCTCAAATAATATCGGTAAATGATAAAAGTTTGCCAGTATATTTTGTGGATTACACAGCAGGGTGGCGACAAAGTTAACAAGTTTGATGTGGAAGCCATGAAAACAACCCAAAATTCTGCCTGACACAGCTCGTTTGATAAGGGGACCATGTATGGAGGCAGTGAACTAGTAGTAGATTAAAGGTGCTGCAGTTAAAACTATGTTAGTTGGATCTTGGGATGGAGCTGGCGCTCCGCTGCCAGGCGAGTTTTCGCCAATCCAAGCCCCTGTCTCTAGGCTACTCCCCAAACAGCACTTCTAAGAACCTTTTGTATAAGATCAAGTGTAGTAGCGTTCTTATAAGTTTAGGATATGGCGGGTGAGGGGAATGTAAACAGATGCGCAAGAAGCGCTGAAATAATATTGGTAAATGATAAAAGTTTACCAGTATATTTTGTGGATTACACAGCAGGGTGGCGACAAAGTTAACAAGTTTGTTGTGGAAGCCATGAAAACAACCCAAAATTCTGCCTGACACAGCTCGTTTGATAAGGGGACCATGTATGCCTACAGTTCATGCCAGTCGCTGCACTGGCTGCCAGTCTCCTTTCGAATACAGTTTAAAATAATAACCCTCATCCATAAAGCTCTGTATAATGCTGCACCCCCCTACCTCTCCTCTCTTATCTCAGTCTATCAGCCAACCCGTGCTCTTAGATCCGCCAGTGATCTTAGATTAACCTCTACCCTAGTGCGGACCTCCCACTCGCGTCTCCAAGACTTCTCTAGAGCTGCACCAATTCTATGGAATGCTCTGCCCCGGACTATCAGACTAATACCTAACCTCCAAAGTTTCAAACGTGCTCTTAAAACCCATTTCTTTAGGCAAGCCTATAACACTCATTAACTGCATGAAGTTTTAACTCTTCTACTAACCCGTCCTGTGTCGTCCTCCCATCTGTTATCCATCAACCAACAGGCACCAGACTTCTCTGCAGTCCCATTCACCCTGGACCTGGTATATAAGATGACGGCTGAGTGGTTCAAGCGACAGCAATTCCATGTATTATATTTTGTTCTATTCCCTAAGAAGAATGGCTTGACCATTAAATATTCTTTTACCTCGTGTTACCCCATCATCTTCATAAACCGTAAGCTCTGGCGAGCAGGGACCTCACTCCTGTTGTTCCATACAAATGTTGTGCTCTGTTACATTACATTTGTATTTGTTTCCTATGATTTGTAAAGCGCTACGGAATATGATGGCGCTATATAAATAAAGATTATTATTATTATTATTATTATTATTATGGAGGCAGTGAACTAGTAGTAGATTAAAGGTGCTGCAGTTAAAACTATGTTAGTTGGATCTTGGGATGGAGCTGGCGCTCCGCTTCCAGGCGAGCTTTCGCCAATCCAAGCCCCTGTCTCTAGGCTACTCCCCAAACAGCACTTCTAAGAACCTTTTGTATAAGATTAAGTGTAGTAGCGTTCTTATAAGTTTGGGATATGGCGGGTGAGGGGAATGTAAACAGATGCGCAAGAAGCGCTGAAATAATATCGGTAAATGATAAAAGTTTTCCAGTATATTTTGTGGATTACACAGCAGGGTGGCGACAAAGTTAACAAGTTTGTTGTGGAAGCCATGAAAACAACCCAAAATTCTGCCTGACACAGCTCGTTTGATAAGGGGACCATGTATGCCTACAGTTCATGCCAGTCGCTGCACTGGCTGCCAGTCTCCTTTCGAATACAGTTTAAAATAATAACCCTCATCCATAAAGCTCTGTATAATGCTGCACCCCCCTACCTCTCCTCTCTTATCTCAGTCTATCGCCCAACCCGTGCTCTTAGATCCGCCAGTGATCTTAGATTAACCTCTACCCTAGTGCAGACCTCCCACTCGCGTCTCCAAGACTTCTCTAGAGCTGCACCAATTCTATGGAATGCTCTGCCCCGGACTATCAGACTAATACCTAACCTCCAAAGTTTCAAACGTGCTCTTAAAACCCATTTCTTTAGGCAAGCCTATAACACTCATTAACTGCATGAAGTTTTAACTCTTCTACTAACCCGTCCTGTGTCGTCCTCCCATCTGTTATCCAGCAACCAACAGGCACCAGACTTCTCTGCAGTCCCATTCACCCTGGACCTGGTATATAAGATGACGGCTGAGTGGTTCAAGCGACAGCAATTCCATTTATTATATTTTGTTCTATTCCCTAAGAAGAATGGCTTGACCATTAAATATTCTTTTACCTCGTGTTACCCCATCATCTTCATAAACCGTAAGCTCTGGCGAGCAGAGACCTCACTCCTGTTGTTCCATACAAATGTTGTGCTCTGTTACATTACATTTGTATTTGTTTCCTATGATTTGTAAAGCGCTACGGAATATGATGGCGCTATATAAATAAAGATTATTATTATTATTATTATTATGGAGGCAGTGAACTAGTAGTAGATTAAAGGTGCTGCAGTTAAAACTATGTTAGTTGGATCTTGGGATGGAGCTGGCGCTCCGCTTCCAGGCGAGCTTTCGCCAATCCAAGCCCCTGTCTCTAGGCTACTCCCCAAACAGCACTTCTAAGAACCTTTTGTATAAGATTAAGTGTAGTAGCGTTCTTATAAGTTTGGGATATGGCGGGTGAGGGGAATGTAAACAGATGCGCAAGAAGCGCTGAAATAATATCGGTAAATGATAAAAGTTTTCCAGTATATTTTGTGGATTACACAGCAGGGTGGCGACAAAGTTAACAAGTTTGTTGTGGAAGCCATGAAAACAACCCAAAATTCTGCCTGACACAGCTCGTTTGATAAGGGGACCATGTATGCCTACAGTTCATGCCAGTCGCTGCACTGGCTGCCAGTCTCCTTTCGAATACAGTTTAAAATAATAACCCTCATCCATAAAGCTCTGTATAATGCTGCACCCCCCTACCTCTCCTCTCTTATCTCAGTCTATCGCCCAACCCGTGCTCTTAGATCCGCCAGTGATCTTAGATTAACCTCTACCCTAGTGCAGACCTCCCACTCGCGTCTCCAAGACTTCTCTAGAGCTGCACCAATTCTATGGAATGCTCTGCCCCGGACTATCAGACTAATACCTAACCTCCAAAGTTTCAAACGTGCTCTTAAAACCCATTTCTTTAGGCAAGCCTATAACACTCATTAACTGCATGAAGTTTTAACTCTTCTACTAACCCGTCCTGTGTCGTCCTCCCATCTGTTATCCAGCAACCAACAGGCACCAGACTTCTCTGCAGTCCCATTCACCCTGGACCTGGTATATAAGATGACGGCTGAGTGGTTCAAGCGACAGCAATTCCATTTATTATATTTTGTTCTATTCCCTAAGAAGAATGGCTTGACCATTAAATATTCTTTTACCTCGTGTTACCCCATCATCTTCATAAACCGTAAGCTCTGGCGAGCAGGGACCTCACTCCTGTTGTTCCATACAAATGTTGTGCTCTGTTACATTACATTTGTATTTGTTTCCTATGATTTGTAAAGCGCTACGGAATATGATGGCGCTATATAAATAAAGATTATTATTATTATTATTATTATGGAGGCAGTGAACTAGTAGTAGATTAAAGGTGCTGCAGTTAAAACTATGTTAGTTGGATCTTGGGATGGAGCTGGCGCTCCGCTTCCAGGCGAGCTTTCGCCAATCCAAGCCCCTGTCTCTAGGCTACTCCCCAAACAGCACTTCTAAGAACCTTTTGTATAAGATTAAGTGTAGTAGCGTTCTTATAAGTTTGGGATATGGCGGGTGAGGGGAATGTAAACAGATGCGCAAGAAGCGCTGAAATAATATCGGTAAATGATAAAAGTTTTCCAGTATATTTTGTGGATTACACAGCAGGGTGGCGACAAAGTTAACAAGTTTGATGTGGAATGCCCTGTAATAGCTCTTGGGCGGTGTGCCTTTTATCGCCTAGGCTCAACATTTTGAGCACCGCCTGCTGTCGCTTAGCGACGGCACTGCTGCTGTGCCTAGAGCTACCGACTGATGGCGCCATGCCCACGGATGGTAATTCGGAGGGGGAGGAGGTGGAGGAGGGGTGGGAGGAGGAGGAGGTATAGTAGGCAATTCACTGACAATTGCTGTAATAGCAAAAATTATTATTAAAGATCTCTCAAAACAAAAGGAGAATTCACTGGTATTGGAGAGGGATCTGACTGTGGATATCCTAAAAAATAACTTTTATTCACAGTTACATTAAAAATGGACCACTAAATGGTCAAACCCATTAAAATTGTGTCACTTCCCACAATGCCGCAGGAAAACCTAATACTAAGGGTCAATTCTTGATAGTTTTATTCGACCCTAAGGACAGATGACCATCGGTGTGTATTCGAGAGAGGATGGACTCGGGCACGAACCTACACTGCAATAACTACGGGCTTGCCCCTGATATGGTCAGGCAGCCCACTAGTATAAGTGTATTTATTTGTCCCTACTCTCCATAACAACACCATTCACACTTTATTAAGACCCAACGCGTTTCTAGTACTCCTATCATCAGGGGTCACATTCATTCACTGTCATACATGATTTTATAAGACAGAGCGGCGTGGGCTCACGCTGTCGCATTGATGTCAGCGGCAGCGAGTGAGGAAAAACACTAGGTATATATTGCGGAATCACCTCCCATAGGGCGTGCCAAAGGTGACCGACAGACCAACCACAATACGCCCCGAATCCGGTAGGTCCACCCACTGGGCGGGGCCAGCGGCTCATCCCCGCTGAGCAGCCGGGGGAGGAGAGAACCACCGCCCATAAGGTGAGACGGCAGGTTAAAGTCCGCCCCCCGCTGCAGATCACATGTCACCGGTCATGTGATCATGCCGAGAAGTCATGTGACTTTACGGTCTAATGATCACACCGGGGACCAGCATCACGTTACCAAGGTAACCCCCCTGCCAGCCCCCGGGAACCAAGGAGAGCTCCAGGAGGACAAAGGGCCACCCCTCAACCCAGTAGGGCCTAATCACTAAAAGTGACGGACCGCCCCACAGATGTCACCCCACAGATCGATCAGGTGGGGAGGGGGGGGGGGAGGGGTTTCTTGAGGGGGGTACGATTATGGCAGAGGCAGAACGGAGGCTGGAATGTCCAGGTCCCGCCTGCTCTTTGCCATTATTAGGTACGTGTCTCCAAGTATTGGAGAAGGATGAGCCAAACCGGTCCATGAGGTCACATACCTCAAAAGGACCGGGCAACCCCGGACTGTCAGATGAAACAACAGTAAAAAGGGGTGGTCAAAGGAGATTCAGGGCAGGGGCTGGAGCTGGTCACCAGATAGAGGCCAATGCCTATGGAACCTCAAGGGGATCCCCACTGTTACTAAATAGGGATAAAGGCACGTATCCATGGTGCCTGGCAGGAAATTAGGTACTGTTGGCCAGTACAATTGTCAACCGACCCCGGGACGACTCTCGACTAGGGGGTGAGAGGGGCAGAGTAAACATATCTCAAAAGACTTAAAGTCCCATCATCTTGAGAGAGGAACCAGTAACATGTTTAGTGAGCTTGAAAAAACATCATGTATCGATGAAACTTGCAAAAGAAAGGACATCATTGAGACCTCTCGGTGATACACAGTCCATTCTAAAAATCCACTGTGCCTCCTTACGTAAAATCAAGTTGTCCCAATCACCTCCCCTTCTCGGAGGTCTCACCCATTCGATTGCCTGGAAGTGTGCTAGATTGTAGTCACTATTATGTAGTTCCCTGAAGTGTTTGGCAATCGGGGTATCCTTGTTGTTTTTAATGTCCCTGATATGTTCCCTAATACGATTTTTAAAGGGGCGAAAGGTTTTGCCAACATAGTTTAGGGGACAACTGCATGTCAAGAGGTAAATCACACCCGCTGTGACGCAGGTAACGTGGTCCCTAATGTCATAGACCATTCCCGTGCTCACACTCTTGAAAGTAGATCCCCTGGTGATATATGGACAGGCCTTGCAGCTCCCACAGCCGAAGGTTCCGGGTCGTGGTCTACCCAACCAGGTCTGGGGACGTTGGACTGGTTCCAGATAGCTGTGGACCAATCTGTCCTTAAGATTCTTGCCCCTCCTAAAAGTGACCGTAGCATTTTCAGAGATATGTTCCCTGATGTCCTCATCGTATTGGAGAATGCGCCAATACTTCTCTAGGATGCCTTTGACTGCGCCATTCTGTGCGTCAAAAGTCCCTATTAGTCTCGTGATGCCCGGTGTTGTTATCTTAGGTTTCTGAATCAAAAGCGTATCCCTTACGGTTTCTCTGGCCATAGATTCTGCCTTTCTAATGACCTGTTTGGGAAAACCTCTATTCACAAAACGATGGCTCATTTCTTTTGCCTGTACGGTATAGTCAGAAAGATCGCTACAATTACGGCGTAGCCGTAAAAATTGACCTCGTGGTATTCCGCGTTTTAGGGGGGTCGGATGACAACTCTCCCACCTCAACAAACTATTGGTCGCAGTGTCTTTTCTGTGCACCTTTGTGCGGAGCGAGCCATCTTCCTTGATCGAGATTGCCAGATCCAGGAAGGTTAAAGATGTCTGGTTAATCTCGCTCGTGAAGTGGAGCCCCAGATCGTTCACATTTAGGGCTCCCACAAAGTCATGGAAATCCTGCACCGATGATGTCCAAAGTATAAGGACATCATCGATATATCTTAGCCACAGGGCAATCGATGATGACCAGTTGGAGAGTTCTTCTGCGAAGACCACAGTTTCCTCCCACCACCCGAGGTACAGGTTTGCGTACGTGGGGGCTACTGGGCTCCCCATGGCCGTACCTCGTTGCTGGTGGAGGATGTGGCCATCGAACGTGAAGAAGTTTTTCTCCAAAACAAAGGACATCAAACTCAGGATCAGCTCATTGTGATTCCTATATTGCACTTTGAGGCCTTTGAGACCTGGACCGAGGTAGGCCCCGCAATCCTCTGCGTCGGCAGTATATGACCAGCCCCATGGTCAGACTCGGTCCCAGCCTCCACCAAGTTAAGTGTAGTAGCGTTCTTATAAGTTTGGGATATGGCGGATGAGGGGAATGTAAACAGATGCGCAAGAAGCGCTGAAATAATATCCGTAAATGGTAAAAGTTTGCCAGTATATTTTGTGGATTACACAGCAGGGTAGCGACAAAGTTAACAAGTTTGATGTGGAATCCATGAAAACAACCCAAATTTCTGCCTGACACACCTCGTTTGATAAGGGGACGATGTATGGAGGCAGCTATATGGACGACTTTTGGAGATATCAATGGAGACAACGTGTGGAGGCTGCTATGGAGACAATTTAATTTGGATAGTGCCTGTATGTGGCAGTCCAAAAAAGTTTTCAAACCAGAGGAGCAGGTAGGTGGCCCTCCAGAAAAATGAAATAGATTGAGTGCCTGTATGTGGCAGTCCAAAAAAGTTTTCAAACCAGAGGAGCAGGTAGGTGGCCCTCCAGAAAAATTGAATAGATTGAGTGCCTGTATGTGGCAGTCCAAAAAAGTTTTCAAACCAGAGGAGCAGGTAGGTGGCCCTCCAGAAAAATTGAATAGATTGAGTGCCTGTATGTGGCACTCCCAAAAATTGTTTAAAACAGAGGACCGGGTAGGTGGCCCTCCAGAAAAATTAAATGCATAAAGTACTATAGCTAGAGCCAGTGGGCCCTGTCAAAAAATAGCCAGTTTCCTCTGCTTTAGTGTACAAAGAGGAGGAGAAGGAGGAAAATGAGGAGGAGGAGGAGTGCATAAATTATTCAGGTTGAGCTTCCTTCACCTGGTGGAGATTGGAAATTATGAGAAATCCAGGCTTTATTCATCTTAATAAGCGTCAGCCTGTCAGCGCTGTCAGTCGACAGGCGTGTACGCTTATCGGTGATGATGCCACCAGCTGCACTGAAAACCCGCTCGGACAACACGCTAGCGGCAGGGCAGGCAAGAACCTCCAAGGCGTACAGCGCCAGTTCGTGCCACATGTCCAGCTTTGAAACCCAGTACTTGTAGGGAGCTGTGTGATCATTTAGGACGATGGTATGGTCAGCTACATACTCCCTCACCATCTTTCTGTAAAGATCAGCCCTACTCTGCCGAGACTGGGGACAGGTGACAGTGTCTTGCTGGGGTGACATAAAGCTGGCAAAAGCCTTGTAAAGCGTACCCTTGCCAGTGCTGGACAAGCTGCCTGCTCGCCTACTCTCCCTCGCTACTTGTCCCGCAGAACTACGCACTCTGCCGCTAGCGCTGTCAGAAGGGAAATAGTGTTTCAGCTTGTGGACCAGGGCCTGCTGGTATTCATGCATTCTCACACTCCTTTCCTCTCCAGGGATGAGAGTGGAAAGATTTTGCTTGTACCGTGGTCCAGGAGAGTGAATACCCAGTAATCGGTGCTGGAATAAATTCTTTGAACGCGAGGGTCACGGGATAGGCAGCCTAGCATGAAATCTGCCATATGCGCCAGAGTACCAACGCGCAAGAATTCACTCCCCTCACTGGCCTGACTGTCCATTTCCTCCTCCTCCAACTCCTCCAACTCCTCTTCTTCTGCCCATACACGCTGAACAGTGAAGGACTGAACAATGGTCCCCTCTTGTGTCTCGCCAACATTCTCCTCCTCTTCCTCCTCATCCTCCTCCACCTCCACCTCCTCCGATATGCGCTGAGAAACAGACCTAAGGGTACTTTGGCTATCAACAAGGGAATCTTCTTCCCCCGTCTCTTGTGACGAGCGCAAAGCTTCCGACTTCATGCTGATCAGAGAGTTTTTCAACAGGCCAAGCAGCGGGATGGTGAGGCTGATGATGGCGGCATCGCCACTGACCATCTGTGTTGACTCCTCGAAGTTACTCAGCACCTGACAGATATCAGACATCAACGTCCACTCCTCATTGTAGACTTGAGGAAGCTGACTGACCTGACTACCAGTTCTGGTGGAAGTTGACATCTGGCAGTCTACAATCGCTCTGCGCTGCTGGTAAACTCTGGATAACATGGTTAATGTTGAATTCCACCTCGAGGGCACGTCGCACAACAGTCGGTGAGCGGGCAGT
The DNA here is from genome assembly GCF_040894005.1 of Engystomops pustulosus. Lineage (NCBI taxonomy): Eukaryota > Metazoa > Chordata > Amphibia > Anura > Leptodactylidae > Engystomops > Engystomops pustulosus. Next base: position 239,808,065 of record NC_092412.1, read on the forward strand.
TGGAGGCGGCGCTGCGCTGCCCTGAGAGTGGTAGCATCTGTGCTGGACTTCCTGAAATGCGCACAGATGCGGCGCACCTTCGTGAGCAAATCAGACAGATTGGGGTATGTCTTGAGGAAACGCTGAACTATCAGATTTAACACATGGGCCAGGCATGGCACATGTGTCAGTCTGCCGAGTTGCAGAGCCGCCACCAGGTTACGGCCGTTGTCACACACAACCATGCCTGGCTTCAGGTTCAGCGGTGCCAGCCACAGATCAGTCTGCGCCGTGATGCCCTGTAATAGTTCTTGGGCGGTGTGCCTTTTATCGCCTAGGCTCAGCAGTTTGAGCACCGCCTGCTATCGCTTAGCGACGGCACTGCTGCTGTGCCTAGAGCTAGCGACTGATGGCGCCATGCCCACGGATGGTAGTTCGGAGGAGGAGGTGGAGGAGGGGTGGGAGGAGGAGGCATAGTAGGCCTGAAAGACCTGGACCGAGGTAGGCCCCGCAATCCTCGGCGTCGGCAGTATATGACCAGCCGCAGGGTCAGACTCGGTCCCAGCCTCCACCAAGTTAACCCAATGTGCCGTCAGCGATATATAGTGGCCCTGCCCGGCAATACTCGTCCACGTGTCCGTGGTCAGGTGGACCTTGTCAGAAACGGCGTTGGTCAGGACACGGATGATGTTGTCTGACACGTGCTGGTGCAGGGCTGGGACGGCACATCGGGAAAAGTAGTGGCGGCTGGGGACCGAATACCGAGGGGCGGCCGCCGCCATGAGGTTGCGAAAGGCCTCGGTCTCTACTAGCCTATAGGGCAGCATCTCCAGGCTAAGCAATCTGGAGATGTGGACATTAAGGGCTTGGGCGTGCGGGTGGGTTGCACTATATTTCCGTTTCCGCTCCAGCGTCTGGGGTATGGAGAGCTGAACGCTGGTGGATGCTGTGGAGGATCGTGGAGGCGACGATGGGGTTTTTGTGCCAGGGTCCTGGGCAGGGGGCTGACTATCAGCTGACACAGGGGAAGGAGCAGTGGTGTGCACGGCCGGAGGTGAACGGGCTTGGTGCCACTGAGTGGGGTGTTTAGCATTCATATGCCTGCGCATACTGGTGGTAGTTAAGCTAGTAGTGGTGGAACCCCTGCTGATCCTGGTTTGGCAAAGGTTGCACACCACAGTCCGTCGGTCATCCGGTGTTTCCTTAAAGAACCTCCAGACTTCTGAAAATCTAGCCCTCGCCGCGGGAGCCCTCGCCAAGGGAGCTTCACTACGTGACACATTTGGCGCTGATGCACCTGCTCTGGCCCTGCCTCTCCGTCTGGCCCCACCACTGCCTCTTCCAACCTGTTCTGGTCGAGGACTCTCCTCCGTCTCAGAAGCACTGTGTTCACCCGGCCTCTCAACCCAGCTTGGGTCTGTCACCTCATCATCCTCCGATCCCTCAGTCTGCTCCCCCCTCGGACTTCCACAACAACTTCACCACTGTCTGACAACTTCACCACTGTCTGACAACCGTGTCTCCTCATCGTCGGACACCTCTTTACACACTTCTTTCACTACGTCAAGAAGGTCACTATCACCCACAGACTGCGACTGGTGGAAAACCTGGGCATCGGAAAATTGCTCAGCAGCAACCGGACAAGTGGTTTGTGACTGTGGGAAGGGTCTAGAAAACAGTTCCTCAGAGTATGCCGGTTCAAATGCCAAATTTTCCTGAGAGGGGGCAGACTGGGGGGGGAGGAGGCTGAGGTGCAGGAGCTGGAGGAGTGCCGATTTCGGTGACATGGGTGGACTGCGTGGAAGACTGACTGGTGGACAAATTGCTCGAAGCATTGTCGGCAATCCACGACATCACCTGTTCGCACTGTTCTGGCCTCAACAGTGCTCTACCACGAGTCCCAGTAACTTCAGACATGAACCTAGGGAGTGTAGCTCTGCGGCGTTCCCCTGCTCCCTCATCAGCAGGTGGTGTCTCACCCCGCCCAGGACCACGGCCTCTGACCCCTGCAGTAGTTGGACGCCCACGTCCCCGCCCTCGTCCTCTACCCCTAGCCCTCGGGTTAAACATTTTGAAAATGAAAGTTATAACTTTAATTTTTTTTTAACTTTTTTTTGTGTTTTTTTGTGTTGTTTTTTTTTCTTTCTATTTTTTGGTTTTAAAACCAAACGATGCTATCCTATTGCTATGGCTATTTTCTATCCAAGTATGAAAGCACACTGCTATGCCAGATGAGATGACGCTGAGTTACAAAAAAATACACGTAAAATAAAAAGTAAATGGCAGACTGTGCCTAATTGAAATCAAACCCCTAATAAATTTTCCCACTTCGGTCTTTGCGATGGATATGTGCGTCAGTAAGCGCTAAACACAATGGTCGCAAGTCTCACTACAAATTCCTCACAATATGGTAGTAGATGCACTACAGCAAGGACAGCCACCAGCAGATCAACCAGAAATAAAATATATATAACGCTATTGTAGGCCTAAGTAAGCCGTTTGGATTCTCCTATGGCTATTTTCTAGCCAAGTATGAAAGCACACTGCTATGCCAGATGAGATGACGCTGAGTTATGAAAAAATAAATGTAAAATAAAAAGTAAATGGCAGACTGTGCCTAATTGAAATCAAACCCCTAATAAATTTTCCCACTTTGGTGTTTGAGGTGGATATGTGTGTCACTAAGAGCTAAACACAATGGTAGCAAGTCCCCCTGCAAATTCCTCACAATATGGTACTAGCTGCAAATAAAAAAAAAAAAGTATAACGTTATTGTAGCCCTAAGAAGGGCTGTTGGGTTCTTGTAGAATCACTCCTGCCTAACACTATTCTAATAGAACACCCTAACGCTTTCCCTGACCAGCAGCAGCTCTCTCCCTAGCGGCATCCAGACACAGAATGATCCGAGCAGCGCAGGCAGGGGCTAGTCTATTCCAGGGTCACCTGATCTGGCCAGCCAACCACTGCTATCGACGTGTAAGGGTACCACGTCATGCTGGGTGGAGTGCAGAGTCTCCTGGCTTGTGATTGGCTCTGTTTCTGGCCGCCAAAAAGCAAAACGGCGGGAGATGCCATTTTCTCGAGCGGGCGAAGTATTCGTCCGAGCAACGAGCAGTTTCGAGTACGCTAATGCTCGAACGAGCATCAAGCTCGGACAGTATGTTCGCTCATCTCTAGCTCTTACTAATCCGGCTAGCCCTTATACTCCGGCACCTCCCTTCACTCCCCGCCGGATCTTCAGCATCATTTCCTGCTAAGAGAAAGCCCTCCTGTGTTCCCTGTATTTCCAGTGTTCCTCTGTGTCTCTGCCATTCCTATGACCTGCTATGCCTTCCAGGGTTCCTGTCCTGCTGTGCCTTCCAGGGTTCCTGTCCTGCTGTGCCTTCCAGGGTTCCTGTCCTGCTATGCCTTCCAGGGTTCCTGTCCTGCTATGCCTTCCAGGGTTCCTGTCCTGCTATGCCTTCCAGGGTTCCTGTCCTGCTATGCCTTCCAGGGTTCCTGTCCTGCTATGCCTTCCAGGGTTCCTGTCCTGCTATGCCTTCCAGGGTTCCTGTCCTGCTATGCCTTCCAGGGTTCCTGTCCTGCTATGCCTTCCAGGGTTCCTGTCCTGCTGTTCCTTCCAGGGTTCCTGTCCTGTTGTGCCTTCCAGGATTCCTGTCCTGCGGAATCTACAGTCCGTGCCAGATTCACCAGTGTTCCTCTGTGTGCCAGCGTTACCAGTATTCCTCCATGTTTCCTGCTGTCATCTCAGGTTTTGACTGTTTCCTGCATTTCCTGCCGTACTACCTTGTCTGCCACCGCGGGCCTCATACCATCACCTGTGGTGGTCCAGTCAGTCCACAGACTCTTCCAAGAGACTTTTACACACTTTCCCTCCTCCAGTGTGACATTATTATTATTAAAACCTCTCTGTATAAGAAAAATCTCATTGTACTAATTTGAAAAAAGGAGTTTGACGTTCTCCCGAATCTGTGAGAGGTCACATGATGTGAAAAAACAGGTGGCTGACTGCATAGGAAAAAGAAAAGTTTCCAAGTAAGAACAGAAAGTCTAATTATGAGATCATCGCGAGTCTCTATCAAGGCCATTGCACGTCCCAAAGCAATAAATATCATGTAAATACAGATACGGCCGGTGTATAACGTGCTGTTCCTGTACTTTGTACTATCAGATTATAATGCCCCTGTCAGCCATTGTGACTGTCAAGAACCCTTTGTGTTTCTCATACAAATGTTTTTAATTATAGTAGAGCCGCACATAACGAGCTCTCTGTGCTCAGGTCTTGGGGCTGCAGCTGCTGCACGTGAGACTCCTACCATAATATGTCTCAAGGATCTTATGCCAAAAACTTCTCTTATACAGACTGTTAAAATAAGCAACACAAAAAATTTTATTATATCTAAATGTAACATTAGTTGTAAGGTTTTTATTTTCTGCAGAAGTCGTTAGCAACAAATTAATTGGGATGTAGAACAACTTAGCTTATTATTTGTTACCTGTATCCAGCAGTTTCTTTGCTTTACCCCTTTAGATTATCTCAGTGCTGCAGGAGCTGCTTCTTCTCTATGTGTTGCCCAGGAGTCCATATTATAAACAAATCTACGGACTCACAAGAGAGGAGGGGCTGCGACTCCCTGCTCACAATGGAGGAGGTCATGTGACAGAGCTTTCTCTATGTATGTAGCAGAGCTGGATGTGTTCAGGACTGTGAATACAGATGTCTCCTACACAGAATAGTGAAATACAAGATCTCCCCTGTTCCCTGTCAGTCCCTCCATCCCAGACTGTGAATCTACAGATCTTTTCATGTCTCTCTCCTCATGCTGCAGAACTTCCTCCATGTTGTTATCGGCAGTATCTGTGCAGATAAGCTATTAAACCTTAGTCCTCACACAGCACAAGCTATAGACTTCAAATACTAATGATTTCTTCCACTTATTATATGTCCCCTGCTCCTCCACGTGATGGAAGCTGCCAAGCTGGTAATCATATGCATCCTGTATGTGCCCTGTATTTACTTTTATTTACTTGTAGGAATATTACTGTATTCGCTGCTAAATTACTTTGAGAGAGAACACAAGGCATTATGGGATCTGTGGGCAAACTAATTGGACTCAGCGTAAGGGCAGATACAGTAAGACTTTAGTCTCCATCCACTTTACCTCTGGTGAGAAATATTTTTATCAAACACTTTCAGAACAGAAAATCCCATAACTTTGGAAAGAAAAGGGCAAGTAATACCGAGTAAGCATTATTCTGTTTTTAAAGGGAGAATCGAATATGAGAATTTGGTAAAACTATTATAACTTTACACTTACACTTTAAGGCTCCACATTTAACCACCTCCAAGTGTTTGCATCCTCTATTTCACAGGTTCCGATGAAGTTAGAATTTTTTGCTCTACTCAGCACTATTCTCAAGCAATCAGTGTTTTTTTTTTTATTTAACTGTATTTTTATTGATTTTTCCTTTTATAAACATAATCTTGGAATCCAATATGCTAATTAAAGGGATTGACCTCTTTCCCATAAATATGTTCCATTAGAAATGTCCCTGCATGTATATGCACCTGTACTTTTGCCTCTTTTGAGAACTTCATATTTTCCCTGTTCTCTGTCCCACTTTGCCTCTTTCTCTCACAGTCTATCTCACTGACAGACACATGGTGAGGGGAGGGGAGAGGATGCATCATAACCTCCTGCTGCAGCTCCTACTATTCATCAGTGTTCATATATGTAAACAAGGAATCACCAAAAATTTGCAGACAGCACTAAAGTAAGTAGCAGGACTGCTAAATAACTTGATAAACATTCAGGGATTATTATTAAGGCAGTAAAGCCCACAGGCATCTTAGGTAAAAGAGTGGCCAACCCCTTTCAGCTATCCACTGTCAGATAAGTGGTGCTGGGCTGGGACAGAGAATTTGTCACCATCCATCTCACAGTAGCAAGCTAATTGAATGGTGACTGCAAAGAGAAACAATTCTAGCTTCATTGGAATAAGGTGAGAATCGGGGGAGTTGGGATTGGTGGGGGAAGTTGTGTATACCACCCCAGAAATGTAAATATCTATACTCTGGACCCATCTCACATGCACTTTCGAAGACTCTTTCGAGTAGGACTGCAAAGTCCACAGTACTTAAAAGGAAACCTCTATATAAATTAGTAATACACTGGTATCATACTTCCCCCCACTTCTGCACATCCTACTATCCCTCCAACATACTGAACTTACTGAGTTTCTATAGGTACTCTGCTCTCCATCTTCTGGACCTACCTGTTCTTAATTCCAATTTTGGCAGGAGTTGGAAGGCCTTTTACAAAAACTTTCAAAAAGGGAGGTCCCACTGGATCCCTAGACTTTTCTGCTCAATGTTACTTCCCCCGGGGACTTGCAAAGTGCTGTGTCCAATTGTTTCTTAATGTTTTGTATTGTCTCTAAATCTATGATTGTTCCTTCTTCTAGAATGGAACTCAGATGCAAAAAGTTCCTACACTGGAGAATAGGACGGCCTCCCTGAGTAACCCTGTAGACCCCTTCCAGTTGGTTTAGGCCCCCTGGGACAGTCTCTGTGTTGTGAAAGTGTTGTGTTGTGAATCTACAACTTAACCCCCCAAACCCCTATGTCCCACTATAGTCCCCTTAAACTTCTGTGTCTGTTGTTTGTGTCTTTTTGTAATGTCTTGATATTTTTGTGAAATTTGAACTCCTCTTCCTGTTCATGATAGAAACTCTATAGGGCACATGTATCATAGTTTTTCGGCTGCCATTTTTTCAAGTTTCCTGAAGTCGGAACTTACAATGTATCTTAATTTTTTTTCCCTTTGTGATACATGTGATGAGTTGCCTGTTGCCTAGTCTCACTTTTGCAACTTTTTGTGGTGTGCGACTTTTTAATCCCAAATAGTAGTCTACCAAAAGTAAGTCAACTGCACAAGTTGAACAAACATCTGGGCTACAAAGATAAATGCATTACATCCTTAAAGGACACCTGTCATCAGGTCTCTGCCACTAGTCCTGTCACCTCTTCCTGTTGGAGCAGCTCACAAGGATCCCATCCCAGCCTTTATCTAGTTATTTCATACAGTATTCATTGTAAAATAATCTATTCTTTATCATGTAAATGAGGCTGGTCACATGGTCAGAGGCAGTGATGTCACCCCTGTTACCCCTCCCCTCTCCTCCCCCTGCTCATGTCTGTGTGTAATGTATAGTAAAGCATTGCTAGTGTGTGTGCTGCATCTGCTGACATGCTGCATCCTCCTAATATACAGGTGAGAGACACAGACATCAGCTACACATGAATCTGACATGTTCTGCTATAACATGGCTGCCTGGAGCTGCTGTATCTCTCCTATACACACACACATGCACACACAGGCTGCAGGGGGCGTGGCCACCAGCACCAGGAAGCACATCATTATACAGCCTCACATCATTATACAGGCTGTCAGTCATGCACTGGGGGTGTGGCTGTGCCTCCCACTCATGAATAGAGTGGACAGCTTGAATATGCTAATGCTTCATTGGACATTTCACAGGTCATTTGCATACAGCTTTAGGACCTCATTGCTTAGGTTTACAGGCATGTAGAGGGACAATGGCAGTTTATGAAAATATATTTAGTTTAGGGGGTTATTTTGCATGACGGGTTCTCTTTAAGGTAGCTAACTTTGGTGCGTTGCTTGATTTTGCACCTGAAAAGTGTCAAACTGCAAAAAGTCTCACAAAAAGTCTTCCAAAAAAAGAAAGCAATAGGAGTGATACATGTCCCCCTATATGTGTTTCATATATGACTGTTTTTAATGTGGCTTCTTCTGCTATAACATTGTGACTACTGATCCCTCGTATAACTGCGGACAAGATGTTCTACTGCTTTTTTCCCATTTATATATCTGCTGGTTTTATTTTTCTTATGCTATTGCCATATGCACGGTATGTGCGCCTTTTATTTTGTATGTTGAAAATTTGTAACTCTGCACTACACGATCTAGTGTTGATGATCTGACACGGTCAGCTGTCATCAGTGTAGCCTATCACTGACTCCATTACTGGGCTCCATTACAGTCCGCGATTGGCTGCAACAGTGGTTTTTGTATCTCTTTATTGATATCCGGAACATCATGTACTTATAAAGTCTGCCACGTATACAATGGGGAAACCTATGAGGCGAGTTGAGCCTCCTGCCTCAGACAGCAACACCTGTAGCAAAACTGGCAGCAATATAAAAGAGAACCCGTCAGGCAAAATAACCCCCCTAAACTAAATATATTTTTATAAAGTGCCATTAGAAAGCATTGCCTCTATCCCTTTATTGTCCCTCTACATGCCTGTAACCTTAAAGGAAACCTACCACTTGGGATAGGGCTTCTATGCAGCGCATGCCGTGCACCAGCTCAGGGTGAGCTGGTGCAGATGCTTATCTTCGTTATGTTTTTAAACTGTTTTAAAGCGTTTATATCTGAACTAGCTTCCCCGCACCGTGGTCTGCACTTGGCGCACCATGCGTGCGACCACTTCCTATGCAGGCGCACGCACGGTCGTGCGCATGGTGCACCAAGCGCGGACCACGGAACGGGGAAGCTAGTTCAGATATAAACATTAATAAAGTGTTAAAACACTTTAAAACAGTTTAAAAAGATAACGAAGATAAGCGCCGGCACCAGCTCACCCTGAGCTGGTGCACGGCATGTGCTGCTTAGAAGCCCTATCCGAAGTGGTAGGTTTCCTTTAAGCAATGAGGTTCTAAAGCTGTATGCAAATGACCTGTGAAATGTGCAATGAGTCATTAGCATATTCAAGCTCTCCAGCTTATTCATGAGTGGGAGGTACAGCCACATCCCCAGTGCTTGACTGACGTCCTGTATACTGGTGTAAGGTATAACGGTGTAATGGCTCCTCCATGTTCTTCCTGGTGCTGACGCCCCCTGCAGCCTGTGTGTGTATAGGAGAGATGCAACAGCCCCAGGCAGCCATGTTATAGCAGAACATGTCAGGTACTTGTATAGCTGATGTCTGTGTCTCTGTATATTAGGAAGATGCAGCATGTCAGCAGATAAAGCACAGGCACTAGCAATGCATTACTATACATTATACACAGACATGGGCAGGGGGAGGAGAGGGGAGGGGTAACAGGGGTGACATCACTGCCTCTGACCATGTGACCAGCCTCATTTACATAATAAAGAAAAGATGATTTTATAAAGGCTGGGATGGGATCCTTGTGAGCTGCTCCAACAGGTAGAGGTGACAGGACAAGTGACACAGACCTGATGACAGGTGTCCTTTAAGGGCACAATCTCAGCAGGAACTAACATTTAAAATTATTGGGGCTTATTTACTAAGGGTTGCGCTGCTCACTTTCTTCAGACTGTTCACCATTTTCGTGGATTACACGGCTTGGACAGGTATTTAATGGGTGTCTGCGCTGGGAATGTGTCGCACACGATTGGATTGTGGCACAGCTTAGCTGCTTCCATGCGACAGAAATCGGGGGCCGTGCCGTCGGACAATCTAACTGATTCGGACTGAGCGCAGGATTTAAGATTCAAATTGTGTCACAAGAAATGCACTTACATACAATGGGAAGAAGAAGGTGAACTCTGGCGGACCTGAGCGGGGGAAGCGACACATGCAGGATATCGGGCGCATTATCTTAGTGAATCGCCGCACAGTGTATTATCGTTGAACAATGCGCTTTCTGTGAACTCCGCGGAACGGGTAAGTAAATCTGCCCCAATGTCTCTTTGCACCCAATATCAGCACGGAGAACCCACTTACTAAAAAATAACCTGATATGTTACCACTGGGTAGTCACCAAACGGGTAGTCACCATTGTATAACCTGCCCCAGGCAGCAGAAAGTTCCGGTCACGCTTGTCTACAATATACTTGTCACTAATTCCACAGCCCCTAAGATAATTGATGTGACTCTGCCCATCTTGTCCCAGTCTACACAGAGAAGCTGACAAAGCTGGAAGCTGCGGCTTATTGCGGCTGGTCTAATGGGCACTAAAACCCTAATATTTCTTATTTTATGGATGGTTACAAGGAAAACGGATCAGACATTTATTATTGTACTTTGTTATTCTACTTTTATTATAATCATAAACCTGCAAAGTTTTGCTATTCATGCACTTTAAGCCCATAATGAGGAATGTAGAGAGCGGAGAATTACACATATAACACATCTTATTTCTCTTATTTGCTTTGGAAGAAGGGGAATAAACAAGGATTGATTCCAGATCCATGCACATTAATGGAAACTATATTGTGTCCTGGCCCTGAGACGTGGCAGAGCATAGCCAGGGAATTCAGAGAATGACTCAAGGAGTGCGGCATCCATTACAATACATTACAATAAAGTGTATTTTCTTACAGCAGATTTCTTTACCACCCAAAATGTTGATTTTTGTTTTGTCTCATTTAAGTTTCTACAGCTGGTATGACGGAACATGAGCTTGAATTCGTCAGAGTATAAGGGTCTGCCCCGGGTTTTTGGCGCACGCGATCGGATTGTGGCACGCATGCAACGGAAATGGGGGGGGGGCGTTGGAAAACCTAGCGGATTCTTAAAAATTTCGGATTTTTTTTTTAAAAAGTGTCGCTTGACACGCGCTTACCTGCACTAAGAAATAGAAGGTGAACTCCAGTGGAACTCGGCGCAGCAGCGACACCTGATGGTGATGGATCGCGACTGGACCGGGTAAGTAAATCTGCCCCGTTGTATCTACTCAGCTTCTCCTGCTCTATAATATGCTGTCTGCAGATAGGACACTATGTACAATCTGCTCAGTTCCTCCTGCTCTATAACATCCTGCCTGCAGACATGACACTATATACAATCTGCTCTACTCCTCCTTCTCTATAACATGATGCCTGCAGATAGGACACCATGTACAATCTACTCAGCTTCTCCTGCTCTATAACATGCTGCCTGCAGATAGGACACTATGTACAATCTGCTCAGCGCCTCCTGCTCTATAACATGCTTCCTGCAGATAGGACACTATGTACAATCTGCTCAGCGCCTCCTGCTCTATAACATGCTTCCTGCAGATAGGACACTATGTACAATCTGCTCAGTTCCTCCAGTTCTATAACATGCTGCCTGCAGAAAGGACACTATATACAATCTGCTCAGCTCCTCCAGTTCTATAACATGCTGCCTGCAGATAGGACACTATGTACAATCTGCTCAGCTCCTTCTGCTCTATAACATGCCGGCCTCCCTAGGCCCTGTCTAGCATAGTATTGCACCGTGACCTGCCCCAGGAATGGCATGTAGGTGGTGTAAGGGGGGAAATTCCTGCCGGTGCAATGGGAATTGTGACTATATCAAGTCTGGTGTAAAACTATTACAAGCTTTCACCAGTTCCCTTCCACTGAGTTCCCTTAAATATACATTGCAAGTTTTTACTTCATGTTTTACAAAGATTTTATGACGAGTTTCAGATTTCATAGCCGCTGACATTTCTCACTCCCGCGGTAGAACTTTCCATATTTGCTCAGGAATGTGATTATTTTGTTGACTTAACGGAAATTAAGAGTCACTTTTTATAGATCACCACCGACCCGACCCTGAGACACAACATCTATTATCTCCTTGTGCCATTAGTTAGTAAAACGCTGGGTGATCGGAGCTCCTGCCTGGACATTAAGGGGTCAAGGATCAGAACTGTTCTATAAATTGTTTCAAAGCCCTGAAAATCCTGACATCTTTATGGTGGAAGAAAACCCAAGCTTTTATTACAAAAATAGAATTTGTAGAGAATTACCGGAAATCCACTAGTAGGACGGATCTTCATATAAGAGGATCTGCAGAATGTATCAGACCACAAAGTAACCGGAACACAATCGGATCCTCATTCCCAAGAGGTTTTTGAGCTAAAACTGCTAAAAGTGCGCAATTTGGCCAAAACATGAGGGATGTCAATATGTTCTGTACTAGGAGACATCATCCACTTACTGTTCTGGCTTTCTTACAACATCTGGGGACTGCAGAAAGGTTCATGTCCTGACTGGACCCCCAAACACTATTAGATCCTGTGTATCTTGGTTAGAAGTTGTATTAACTCCTTTAGTTCTGACCCGAACTATAATGTATATAACATCATGTCAAGTTTTGGTTAAGTTACCAGAGATGTTACGTTTCTGGCCTGGACATATTTAAGGAAACCTACCACCCTTAATAAGTAGATCCGGTGGCAGGTTCCTCTAATGTAGAGTAGTATAGCCCTTTTTAATGCTAATTCTTTTGTGGCCCAGAACTTTTCTAAATTTTAATTCCCCCAATATTCAAATTTCCTAAAAAGGCTACTGGGGCGTGGAGTAGCCAGAGCTGAGGCTACACAGCGCGGCTACTCCACGCCCCAGTAGTCTACTGCATTCCGCCTACCCTGACATCTTCAGTGTGCAGCTCCTGGTAGCTGCGCACACTCGCCTGCGAAGCTGGGTAGCTCCGGCTCCAGAGCCGAGACAGCGCAGCTGGCGGCCTGCGTTCTGCGCATGCGCAGAGCCCAGCTTTGCCAATGTCAAGGTAGGTGGAGCGCAAGAGGCTACTGGGGCGTGGAGTAGTCACGCCATGTAGCCTCAGCTCAAGCTACTCCACACCCCAGTAGCCTCTTTAGGAAATTTGAATATGGGGGAATTAAAGGGGTTGTCCGAGTTTTTAAAAAAAAATATAGGTGGCCCGGAGCGGGCTACTTAAAGCAATAAAGATGTACTTACCTTCCGGTGCCCTCCGGTATCCAGCGCTGCTGTCGCTCTGGTCCGGGCGCCATGTAAACAAGCATTCAGCTTCCGGCCGGACTTGACAACCTTCCGGTCCGCATTCACAATGCTGTGTATAGGGACGGATAGGCGTACCTGGCCACAGCCGGCCGGAAGCTGAATGCGCTGGATACCGGAGGGCACCGGAAGGTAAGTACAGCTTTATTGTTTTAAGCAGCCGCCTCCAGGCCACATATAGTTTTTTTTTCAACACTCGTACAACCCCTTTAATATGTATAAAAGTTATGGACCACAAAAGAATTAGCCCTAAAAAGGGCTCTACTACTATACATTAGAGGAACCTGCCACCGGATCCACATTAATAGGTAGATCGGTGGTGGTAGGTTTCCTTTAATGAGAGGGAACTGGGGCCTCATACGAAATACGTAACGGGGTGGTGGGGTGTAGCTAATGTGGCATATAAATTAGGGGGGGGAGTGACTCTACATTTAAATTAGAGCCTGCAGGTATAATACATAGTAAATGGGTGCAGTATATAAGCTGCATATAAATGTATTCACAAGCGGGTTCGTATTTAAATGAATTAGGAGATACATTGTACGTAGCTTAATTCATTTTCATGGTTGTTGCATAAAATTAGGGTAACAGTATAATAAAAATGAATTTGGTGGGGGGTGCTGTATGAATTTATTTTAGAATGACTGTATATAATTAAATAAAGGAGGGCGCTGTATTTAGTGGATAAATGTATATTCATTCAGGGAACACTAGTTACTAATTTATGTAGGGAGTATAGGAGTAAAATCTAATATATAAATCAGAGTGTATGTGTGTGTGTCTGCTAAAGGAATATTTTTACTGATTGTCCACCATATACAGGAGCCATTGGGCCCGATTCGCGTTTTCCCGACGTGTTACCCGAATATTTCCGATTTGCGCCGATTTTCTTTGAATTGCCCCAGGATTTTGGCGCACGCGATCGGTTTGTGGCGCATTGGCGCTGGCAAGCATGCGACGGAAATCGGGGGGCGTGGCCGAACTGTAACCCGACAGATTCGGAAAAACCGCGGCATTTAAAAAAAAATAAATTGGTCGCACGGGCCATACTTACATGCACCACGATGAAGACAATGAACTCCGGGGCACCTCGGCGGACATCGGCGCAGCAGTGCCACCTGGTGGACATCGTGCGCAGGACCTTCATGAATCGCCGGAAGACCCGAACGCTCGTCAGAGAAGCCGCTGCTGAAACGCGAATGGACCGGGTAAGTAAATGTGCCCCATTGTCTTCTGCTGCTACTGTGGCAGTTGGAAGCTGAGCCATGATTGGTTGCTGTTCTGCCACAGGTCATTAATATGAGCTCTGAGCTTTGATTGGTTACTATAGGCAATGAGTGTAAGACACTTATGTGTGAGGTAAGTTGGAGAGAGATACAGAGATAGGAAGATTTGCCCACGGAAACCAATCACAGATCAGCTGTAATTTTATAAACAGCTGTTGGAAAGTCAGAGACAATCAGAGACAGTCCGAGACAGAGACAGTCAGTGACAGAGACAGTCAGTGACAGAGACAGTTAGTGCCGGAGACAGTCAGAGACAGATAGACAGAGACACAGACAGAGACAGTTAGAGAGAGATAAATACAAATAAAATATGTTTTTATTTATTTATTTTGTTAACCCATTCTTTTTTGTTATAGCTAAGAGCAGATAATTACTATCCCGGGCAACTTCAGGGGCTACAGCTAGTATTTTATGTATAAAAAAAAAAAATATATATATATATACAATCCTTCCTCCCATGTGGATTCCAGATACATTTTTTTAGATCTCATATTCAGGTGTGTCAGATGTCCATATACGTTTTGACATAGATTGTTATTGAAAATCTAGAAATGAAAGTCCTGCAAAAAATGAAGCTAAAATGGAAAAGCCAAGCATGAAAAATTGTGTACACTTAAATGAATCTATCAACTTGGCACATGTGAAAATTCTTCTCTTCTACAGGTGGTCACACTTTCTAATGATCAATTAATGAATGTCATTTGATTAACAATGTCTGACTGCTCTTTCACTTCTGATTCCTGTTGAAGCACATGCACACACCACAGAGTAATTGGTGATTCTATAGAAATAACATACAATATTTTGCACACATATAATGCATACTGTGTGCCGTGGTGCTGTGATGATGGATGATATTTACAATGAGCGCAGTCACATATATTACAACATATATACACAATAAACATATGTCGTGATGCATAGACATCTTTTCACAAATTAGAATAGTTTTTTTCATAGCTGCAGAATATTATTACTGCGGGAATATTCTGCAGTGTCAGAAGATGATGTCCTGGCAATGAGAGAAAATGCAATTGTGCCAAACTCTACCCTCTCATATAGGAAATAATGAGACTGCAATACAGAAGGGATCTTCACCTCCAAGTAGACATATAGATAAGCAGATATTTTGATATGTAAGATATGATCTCATTCACATGAGGTTTAATGGGACACTGACCTGGTTAACCCTTTATTATCTTACTATTTTTTTTCGGGCCTCTTAGGGTATATGATAGAGAAACAATTGTGGCTTGTTAAAGCTGTGAAATATAGCTGTCACCCGTCCTGCATGGATGGGGCTCAACCTGTAAACATTGGAGCTTATTTACTAAGGCTCCCGCGGTTGCATTTTCGTCAGGTTTCCCGACTTTTAGGGGATCTTGCTGGGGAATGTGTCGCACGCGATCGGATTTCGGCGCAACGGCCCCGGTTTTCACGCAACAGAAATCGGGGAGGGGGGCGTGCCGTCAGACGGATTTGGACTGTGGGATTTAACATTTAAATTTGTGTCTTAAGCCAAGCACTTACATGCACCAGGAGGAAGATGGTGAACTCCGGCGGACCTGATCGGGGAAGCGACACATGCAGGATATCAGGAGCATGATCTTCTTGAATCACTAAACGTAGGAAAAGGAGGTATTGTTTTCCATTTAACACCTTGGAAAACTTATTTGCATTCTTCCCAGAATTCCCTAGTGGAGCATCTATGGCTTTAAGGTGGCCTTAATTGGCAATCTCTCCTTAAGGAGAACACCTACTGTCTGACCCTAGTCAATAGCCTCTCACACAGCCAAATCAGTTCCCTCCGCTGTACTGAGGAGACCCAACCAGGTTGAAACAGTGCTGTCTACAGTTGGGAGTCTGTTCCTTATGGAAAAGATATACTGGTTTGGCTTAATCCCACACCATGTTTTTAGACTTCTTGTAGGTCGTACTTGGTGTTAAGGGGGCTGCCTTTTAAGGTAGAAAAAGGAGGTATTCTTTTCCATTTAACAACTTGAAAAAAATTATTTGCATACTTCCCTTCTTGAATCACGGCAGTTGTGCATTCCGGCGGACATTCCGGATCGGGGATCGCACAGGACGGGGTAAGTAAATGTGCCCCATTGAACTCTCAGAACTGAAGAAGGGAAGGAAGAAAATTACAAATATTCCAGAATCAGTCAATGAATACCAGAATGTCTTAAGTTGGAGTTAATGGTGGTGATGAAAGGTTTTCCTTAAATGACATCTACCATTAGTTTGCTGATGATAACAATGTTCCTCAGGACTTCTTTTATTATAACTCTATAGGGCGCGATTGTGGAAACATAGAGTTATAAGTTATGCTAATTACCCTGGGGCGTGGTCATGGGGCCTCTTATTTTACAATGTGCAAATTGCACAATGTAATAAAAGTGTTAAAACGAGGCAGCCTTGGGTCCCTGTATGACCCAAGGCTGACATGGTAACAGATTGCCACTCCCCAATGACGTTACGGGGAGCAATCTAAGCCAACATGGCACCGCCAATGATCGAAAGGGTAAACTTTGGTGGTTAACATGCAGCAAAGCTCATGGGCTATGGAGAGGGCTCAGCCTGTGATGCCTCGCCAAACACCCGCAGCCCAAGCATGAGGTAGTAATACGTCATGCGGGTTAAGGAAGATGAGCCACTGGCAGCAGCAAACACATACACCCTTGGTTTAGCTGTGCGACCTCTGTCCGTAAAGTAAAGCTGAGGATGTGCTGATTGCGTCAATGTTTCTCTCTGATAATGCTAGTCTGAACATTGGTCTATATTTGCTGGCCACTGTCCATTGACGGATGTGTACCATACCCATCCGTCTTCTGCAGATCTGCTCAGGTTCATCAATTGTTAACTCTCAGTTACTGACAGACTAGTCCTCTACGCACACTACTATCTTGCTGTTCTATCTTATTTGGATTACAAAGTTCTGGTCTAATCACTCATATGACTGGGAATCTGACATCACATAAGAGGTTTGTCTGCCCTATGTTCTTTACTTGCTACAGACTTAGTTCTTAGTAAGTACCTGGTATCTCGTAATTTCTGTAGTTTGGTATCTTTGACCTTCTGCTTGTATTCAGACTATTCTATTACCTTGTGATTTTGTCTTCTTGGTTGTTACCGGGCTCTGGTGACTATTCTTCTTTGTATTGTCTTGTCTTCATTGTCTTGTCTTTGTCTTTTGCAATGTGGTGCAGGAAGGTAATGTAATTGCCCCTTAACTCTTAGGGTGATTGAGGCAAGTAGGCAGGGAAAGCTGGGAAGGGCGTTTAGTCTTAGGCTTCACTGTCTATCTGTGTCACCTGTCCATTTCCAGAGCCTGCACCACAACACGTACAGTATGGATGAGGGAACTTGCGGGGAATATTTGTATATCATCTAGTACGCTCTTCCATTTCTTCATTACTGTTCACGGTGGCAGCAGATGAGTTAAAACTACCATCTCATCTATTCTTAAGTGTTGACAGGACAACACAAACCTAGAGCTATATTACTCAGATCTTCTCTGTGTATAACAAGCCGTCAGCTTTCACTAATGGTTGCTGAGCATCGTGCCTTTGATGTAGTTCTGTCTTTTGCTGTGACTAATTGCAGCATTTCTTCCTTTCATTTTTGATAAGCCTTCAACCGTACCTCCAAGACCTACAACAAAATACTTACCTTAACCGCAAATCTATGCCAGTAACCTTCATGATAATTGAACAATGTGAGACTCAGAACAAGAAAAATAAATGAGAGCTTTATATGCATAGAGCAGGAGTTATTAGGAGTAAAAATAACGTCCTCTATGGATTCTTCTTTCTTGTTATTGTCCCGATAAATTATTTTTATTTTTCTAATATCAATTAAAACAAGGAATTGTTTGGGGTTTTTAATTGACTAATAAACAAAATATTAGAATATAGTGAAAGTAAGTTCAAAAAACAAAAACACCTGTCAAAGATCAGTTATTTTGGGCCACATTTGCATAAATAAATTGGGGCTTCTCTCAACCCTGAGGAGTAGAGAGTCGGCAGAGTGTTTAAAGGGAACCTACCACCACAAAACTACCTATAAAGGTAGATCGGGTGGTAGGTGGATCAATAGGACGTGAGGATATTCCTTTTAAGGGCTAATCCTCACGTCCCCGCAATGTTTTGAAAAGTTTTATTGAACCAATATTCAAATTTTATTATGCGGCTACTGGGGCGTGGAGTAGCAGCATCTGAGGTTACACGGGGCGGCTACTCCACGCTCCGGTAGCCTCTTTTCTCCTCCTAGCTGCACAGGCCTGCTGTTCTGCGCATGAGCAGACAGCAGATTCATCGGACGAGGGCGATTTTTCGGTAGGAGGAGAAAAGAGGCTACCGGGGTGTGGAGTAGCCGCCCCATGTAACCTCAGATGCGGCTACTCCACGCCCCAGTAGCTGCATAAGGAAATTTGAATATTGGGGCAATAAAACTTTTCATAACATTGCGGGGCGTGAGGATTAGCCCTTAAAAGGGCTAATCCTCACGTCCTATTGATCCACCTACCACCCGATCTACCTTTATAGGTAGATTCGTGGTGGTAGGTTCCCTTTAATGTCTCAACTTATTTGACATTTTATTAAAATAATACAGAAGATGTGCACACATCTCATTTCTCAAAAAGTTAGAATATTGGTGCATCTTATCCTGGGTCAGTTCATCCGATATTGTACCTTTAAAGATTGTGTCCAATATTTTTCATGTTGCTCCAGCCAGGACTCAAATCCATATTGCGAATCGATCTTGGGACATGGGTTTTAGTCCCTTCTGAAGTAACGTAAAATATTGTTAGAAGCTGTTTAACCTATGAGTAGGGCTTAGCGGACCAATAAAGGTTCTGAAAACTCTGGTAAATGGCATCGATCGTGGGTGTTACCCTTTAAATGCTGCCAGCAGAGCATGAACGCTGCCATTTCCAAGGATCCTCGCTTCCTGATGACACCATGGGAAGGGTCAATCCTCAGCAAAATGATGACAAACACATCGCCAGTATTTACCGTATATAATCGAGTATAAGCCGAGTTTTTCAGCACAAAAAAATGTGCTGAAAAACCCTAACAAGGAAAATAACAAAAAGTGCATTCAAGGAAAATAACAAAAAGTTAACTCACCTTCTGACGCTCCCCGGCATCCATCGTGACTCCGACATTGGGCCCCAGTCCGTTGCAGTCTTCATGACGTCAGCCGCACGCTGCTGCTCTAATTTGTGTGCCGACATCGGCACACACTATGATGTCAGCTTCTGGCTGACGTCATGGTACCTGCGACCGTCAGGGACCTGATGTCGGAGTCGCGATGGATATCGGGAAGCGTCAGAAGGTGAGTTCACTTTTCTTTTTTCTCCCTACAGGCAGGAACTGCCAGGTTATATATTCAAGGGGGCAAGCAGGCTATATACTTGTGGGGGCAGGCAGGCAAGCAAGCTATATAGTCGAGGGGGCAGGCAGGCCGGCTAAATACGTGGCAGACAGGCTATACACTCGAGGGGGCTGGCAGGCTATATTCTTGAGGGGGCTGGCAGGATATATACTCCAGGGGGCTGGCAGGATATATACTCTGGGGGGCTGGCAGGCTATATACTCCAGGGGGCTGGCAGGCTATATACTCCAGGGGGCTGGCAGGCTATATACTGGGGGGGGGGGCTGTGACCACTGCATTTCCAACCCTCGGCTTATACTGGAGTCTTGGAGGTTTTTCCATTTTTTTGGGTCAAAATTAGGGGTCTTGGCTTATACTCGGGTCGGCTTATACTCAAGTATATACGGTAAATGCCCTCGCTGGCATATAAACAGTAAAAAAGACACAGACAAGTATTAACAATGGGTGTGGACCCAGCACTGAACACAGACTTCTGGCTTAAATCTGCTCATCACTGCACATGACTAAAATCCAAGGATGAAGGCCACTCTTCAGTGTAGAAGAAGCCAACACAAGCCGACCCGAGTATAAGCCGAGACCCCTAATTTTGACCCAAAAAACTGGAAAAACCTCCAAGACTCCAGTATAAGCCGAGGGTCAGAAATGCATTGCTCACAGCCCCCCCCCCCCCCCCCCCCCCCAGTATATAGCCTGCCATTGATTGTATTGATATTTGAAATCAAACATTAAGTCAAATTTGGCTAAAAAGTTTTAATGAACATTTTATCTTTAGCATGTAGTGGTTAATAACTAATATGGGAGGATGGTTGATACTTTATAAAGCAGGACCTTGGAGGTCTTTCTTGAGAGCAAAATATCACATGGTGGAAACAAAAATTTGCATTAATAAATTGTTCATACAGGAAGTTCTGAATGACTTATGTGGGGTTGGAAAGGAATTTTTCCTTACTATGGGCCAACTTGTCTCAACCTTGTAGGGATTCTTTTTAATTTATACTGAATGATTTGAAGGTTGGAATTGATGGACCCACATCTTTTTTTCTAACTTATCTACTAAAAAAACTAGATGCTAGAGTTTCTCCGTGGGAAGTTTTTCTAAATTTTTGAGAAAACTCTTAAGTTGATCCAACTCTTAAGAAAAAGTTGGATGAAGGTTCTTGGCTCTCATTAGGATTAGAATCTAATATAGGTGTCAAATTAAAATGTCTAGTGTGGTTGTCAGAAAGTCTTCAGCTAACAGGGTTGTCAGTCATAAAATCTGGATCAAATAGAGTGGTCAAATTCAGAGCTTCTGGTTGTCAGATAGTCAGGGTCTTACATCGGTGGCAAATAGAGTCAAATGGTCATAAGTAGGGATGTGTGGACCACTTCATGTTGGGCTTCGGCCAAACCCCTACCTCAAAGTTCTCACCTCGAAGTAACACCCACTATCGGGGGCCACAGGGTAAAAACTCGTAGGAACGTCTCATTTGTTGACGTCATCGGATAGCAACAATCCTTGGGAACTCGGCCAAACCTGGATAGGTCCCCTCATCCCTATTTATAATGTTATCAGACTCCGAATCAGAAGGATGTAACGTGATTGGGATGGTCAATGTCTAATATAGTTGTCAACTTCATAGAATCAGATTGTAATATTGTTGCCAGGGTTTTCGAGTCCCAAAGTCACCGTCGAGCATAATTGTCAGACAAAAAAAGGGCCAAAGTCTTATAAGGTTAGAGCGATCCAATATGATTTTCATGTTAAGGATCAGGGTCTTATATGGTTGTCAACTTCAGAGAATCCGATCCTAATATGGTTGTCAGAGTCCTCTAGTCACAGAGCCAGCGTCTAATAAGGGGAGACAAAGTATCTGCCCCCCTGACACCTCCCACGTGCAACCATTTGTCTCCATTTGTACACTCACTTTTGTTTGCAATAAATCACTAACTTGTTTCTTGGTCCCTTTTCTCTTAACTGTTGGATGTAATTATTTCTCCCTTGAAGACCCGAGCCCCCACTTCCTCCTCCGATCCCCCCGCCAACAATCAGACCTCCGTTTTGTAATTAAACCTACTGACAACGTGAATTGGCCTGTCAGGGAGAATTTGTCAGTGACATTTAAGACGAGCTCGTTGTTTTGCTTTACTAATTGTTTCCCTTCTGTTGTGCTGTCTCCCAAAATTAACCTTCTCCTTTTTACATTACATTTGGGTTAAATTTAGATGGTGAGAAAAACAGGTGCGCGTTCCGACTGTAATTGGGAAACATTTTGTCTCCTATACTATTCAGGCACGTTTCCTGCAATGCATATGATGGATGGCACTTACACGATGCAGGATGATTGTCAGCGAGAAAAAAAATCATCTCCGCACCCCTCCCCCGTTTCTTACCCATGTCAGAAGCTTCAATGGAAATTTTGATGTTTGTTTTAACAGACAGACAATTATTAAGTCGATGGAACGGTGGAAGGGCTTGTATGAAGACACAAATGATTAAGTGTAACATATAAATGCAAATACCAATATCCCAATCTTTAACTTCGATGTTTATCTCTATAAAAAAGTGAATCAAAATACTAAATATTAATATTCCAGTGATCCTTATAGGATGCAGCCTTAGATGTAGCACTGCTTAGTGAGGATCATTGCACTGCGTATGGTGTCTTTAGAGGAAACCGACCATCTTGCAGCTACTAAAAAAGTTCGATGGTTGGTTGCTATATACCTGATTATCTTCATTTAGCAAAAGCTTAGATTTAGTAGAAATGTAGAAAATTGTTATTTTAAAAATATGCAACCAGTGAAGGCTATTGGGGCCTGGAGTAGCCATACGGTGGAGCGGGAGTTGTGGTTACTCCACGACCCAGTAGCTTCTTTGCATCCCTTCTACCCGTCTGTCTTGAGTGCACTTTCTCTAAAGCCAGAGTTCTGCACATGCGCAGTAGCTTTGGCTTCGGGAAGAGGCTGTGCCGCTATAGCTGTGCTCACTCGTCTGCGCATGCACAAAACTCCAGCGTCGCAGACAAGTATTCGCTGAAGACGGAGAGGTAGGAGGGATTCAAAGAGGCTACTAGGCCGTGGTGTAGCGACGATTCCCGTTCCACTGCACGATTACTCCAAAGGATGAAGATAATAAGGTATATAGCTACCAACCATCAAATTTATCTTATTAGGTAGATGATTGGTTTCCTTTAAGGTGTTTTTCTCCTTAGGCTTCTTAATAGAACTTCAAAAATGCCAGAGAAAAAATTGTAAAAAAAAAAATGGTGGTTGGATGCCTCAATAGTGAATCTGTGGCCACCACTGCCAGAATGCGGAGCTTGTCCTATCAATGGAAAAATATATTTGCGGGAAATTATCCTCACACAGGTACATTTTTTTAATAACACCAAATTAAAGAAATGTATATACAGACGTTCCCCTACTTAAGAACACCCGAGTTACAGACAACCCCTAGTTACATACGGAGTTCTGTATGTTGGTAATTTACTATACTTTAGCCCTAGGCTACAATAAACAGCTATAACAGTTATCACATGTGCCATGGTTCTTATGACAACCCAACATTTTTAAAATCCAATTGTCACAGAGACCAAAAAAAATTTGGTTGGGGTTACAATTATAAAATATACAGTTTCGATTTGCATACAAACTTGACTTAAGAACAAACCTACAGAACCTATCTTGTACGTAACCTGGGGACTGGCTGTGTATGGTAGATGAATTAAATTAAAGGTGAATGCCCAGATGAGAATACCCCTTTAAGTATATATTACAAGGATACATCCTCCTATATTCCAATAATTTCCCACGTCACATTCCCATTTTTTCTTCTTATAATCCATCATGTGATTTTACATTGATCTTCCAGCGTTGGATATTAGACGCTGTATATTTATTACCTGTACATCCAGGAACAATTTACATGCCCTATTTCATATTTTTGTGGTCACTTATCCTAATTGGTTATAAATTCCAGGGATTGTTGTCCTGTTACTTGGAGCAGCTATTGATGCCAAGTTTGTACTTATCTATCACAAACAGATTAATCTCTGACTAATTGATTCCACTTTGATTTTTGCCTTTAATAACGAAATCAATAGTCTGTACATTCTTTCATTTCCTATTCTCTTAATTGCTGGAATTTTTGTACTGCAGCCTCGTATCTGATGTTTGGGATCCTTTTTGCTAATCAAGTCCAGACTCAAAGTACAGATATTGGGGCAAATTTACTTACCTGGTCCATTCGTGATCCAGCGGCATATTCTCCAACGCTGATTCGGGTTCGGGTTCTGCCGGGATTCACTAAGGTCGTGTTCCGGTGCATGTGAGTGCTATTTTTGCGCCACAATTTTCTTAAAAATTCTGCGGTTTTTCCGAATCTGTTGGGTTTTCCGACGGCCACGCCCCCCCCCCATTTCTGTCGTGTGAAAGCCGGCGCCGATGCGTCACAATCCGATCGCGTGCGCCAAAATCCCGGGGCAATTTGGCGCAAAAAAGGAAATATTCGGGAAACCCGACGTAAGTGCGGCGTTCGGACCCTTAGTAAGTGCACTATAATCTCCTCCAATGGCATCCAAGATAGTTGGGTATGTGCAGTGGAGATATTCAAGGTACCCCATGTACCGGATGGGACGCTCCATGATCTCTGAACTCAAGATGCACAAGTGCTCAGCTTCAAAGATCTTGGCTGAGAACTTGTGCCCCATCCTGTCAACAATTAGTTTAGGTCTTGGATTATTATAAAATTGTATGATATATCAATTTAAAATGGCACTTTTTATAGTGTACCTCACTTTTCAGAAATCAGTAGTCCATTGTGTGTACATGAGGAATAACTCCTGGACACTTTAAGATCCCTTCAAACTGTGGGGACATTTATCAGGGCTTCTACCCAGAAAACTGATTTAAAAGCCCTGGAATAATCGTAATTGCTAGTGAACCATAAGCAAATGTCATTATTTTACCCTTCATGCCATCTCCACACCAAGAGATATAAAAGAGGCAGGGGACGGTGGTGGAGTAGGCCGACACTGGGCGTGTCAGCCCCTCGAGTGCCCTCTCGCTACAATAAGCGTCTTTCAAGCTGGGCGGTTGTTAATTAATTGCCCTATTAATGTCCCCATGTCTGTAGTTTGTAGGTTGTGGGTCATCTGGGTGTTGTTAATCACTCCTCCCCTTTCCCTCTGCATAGACTATAGACTAATTTGAAACCTCGGTGAGCTTCTGTTTATTTGGCTAGCAAGAGGGAATTCATCAGATATTTGCAGAAACACAGAATAGGTAGGAACCAAAGAGGTTAGAGAAAGAAAAACTTTATTCTGATATATTATAAAGTTTCTTGTGTTTATTTTACTTATACAAAAGCCTCATGTACACAACCGTATGGGGGCAACAATAGGAGGGTGACAACCAATCACAGTGCCTTATCGCTCTGTAATCAAACCAAGTGGCTGCTGTACAAAACATGGGACATTTTTGGTTTCTATGGAGAGAGGAGGGGCAACAAACACTCACCCCTCCTCCTTCCTCCTCTTGGTGAGCACATGGTTGTATGCATGAAGCCTAAAGTTGTTGAAAAGTCAGTGACCCTTGAGGAATGTGGCATTTGCTATACTGTATAACTTCCATAGAAGATTAGAAGTAAAGCAAGTCTACTAGACAGACACTTCAGTTTGTATTATTGTATTTTACCAGTAAATTAGCAATTTAACTGAGCAATTTGGGGGGATGACCCCGGCTGTACTACCCAGTATTCATTTTATGTTTTAATCTCCTTAAAATCCGAGCAAGGTATTAATGCCAGGCGCCCATGCCAGGAAAGATGCAGAAGAGAACACATTATTCCTCACATTTTCTATTCCATTGTAAAATATATGATTTTGCAGTGACCCTTATGCAAAATAATTCTATTGAGCCCTGTAGTTGTAATATAATTCACATGCACAATAGTAAAATTATTTTTTACAGATTTTTTTCTAGTGTATCTTTTCTCTTCTCAATACTTATTTAAACCTACCTGATTCTCCAATTGTTAAAGGAGATAGGGAACCACCAGAGGAGTGGTAACAGTTTAGGCCCTTTTCCCATTGAGAACACATGCAAGCTGTTTTTTAGGGTTAGGTAATGGCCTGGCAGTACAGGAAGGCCAGACAAGGACAACGAGCCCTAAGGCAAAATTACCTTTCCCAGCTGTCCCTGCCTAATTGCCCAACCAACACAAAGCAATATGTGACAACTGGTCGACGTCCCCTTCCTGTGCCAAGGTGGAAACACAGAGACAAAAACAGGACAATACAAACCCCAAGGAGGAGTCGAAAAGTTACGAATCAAAACCAAAAAGACTAATAGAGTGCAAAATAAAAATGGCGAAAAGGGTCAAAGACACCAGAAGAACAACAACGATCGGGATTTAGGCATCCGCCATGACGACTACTCCGAAATACCAATGCCTAAAAAACCTATAATGAAGATCAGAAGTGAAAATGAATGCCATCTAGGTCAGAATAAGTCTATAGCTAGCAAAGACCAAAAGTCAACAAAACCTTTAATGAGATACAAGAGCTTGGACCAGAAGATGATTAGATCAGTTCTATGACACCAGACAGGGCAAAAAAATGTAAGTGGGCAGAGATTCTGTTCATCAGTGTGCATTAACTGTTTGTAAACCAAAGCAGAGTCCTCAGGAGACAGGAAGGTGTGATGGAAAACAATGAAGGCTGCCAAACCAACAAAAAGGCACATATCAGCACATCCTCGGAGAACTTTATGGACGGAGAATTATGCTTAAGGGGCGCAGATGTTACACAAGTTGACCTGAACTGGTTGTGTATGTGTGTGAGGAAGAACGGTGGAGAAGTTTCGGCAGACAAAGGCTGTATACAGCCGAAAAGCGATTTGGGGCTGCTGTCATCCCGGGTACCGGAAACTCTTGATCATGGGTGAGTGTATTTGGATACAATTGATTATGTAGGAAGGTCTTGCAGGACTTTAGTTATAGCAGGTTATAATTGTACCTCACCACATACATGTATTACTTAGAAGGCTCTCATGCCATATGTACCAAAGAATTATTGGAGTTTCGGCACCGGTTGTGATTTTTCTAGCGCTCCCACATTTTAATTGTTGTAACATTATTGCTAACTAATAAAGTATTTTCTACTTATTTACATAAAATACGTTTGTATATTATGTTGAGTTATATCTCTTTCTTATTATATTATATCATGTTTTAACCAACAGAAATTTCAAGAAATATTATATGCACAGGGATAGATGAAGTGTCATAGCTGATTGTGCCATAGATACAATTATTAGTATCTCCCTTCATTTGGTGTGTTCAATATTTGATTCATCAATTTCCATACAACCAAGAGGAAGTCACGTGACAAGCAGCGTCTGCATAACCCATTTCCTAATTAAATAAAACCTAAAGCTCCAGCCATTACTGGATATTAAAGTGTGTATACAAGGTATAAGAGAACTCCGCCATAAGTGACGCATCCTCAGACAGAACCTACACATAAATACAATTATCCTGAAATTCCTTCCTTTCTATTATTTTTCCAGCCCTAATGAAAACAAGCCATGGCAACAGCAGCGCTCGTGTTCTCCATGAATGATCCGTCTGGAATGTTTACCATGTTACGTTATTATAATTACGAGATATTTCCTGTAACTAGATGCAAAATTTATGGAAATGAGAAGAGGACCTTTTTACCTTCCAAATCATTAAAATCCGCTAACTAATGATGAAAGCTTGTTCCTCAGTTGTCCCTCTATTTGAGACGTTTGCGCTTTACGTCCAACAACACAATTAAAGAATGAAAAAACAAAAGACTGGATGAGGGTCATTGACCCCTAATATCCTCTTAAGGCCTTATACAGATGGACATATTGGGGCAGATTTACTTAACCAGTCCTGTCGCAATCCTACGGTGCGTTGTCCGATGAGGATTCGGGTCTGTCGCGATTCACTAAGGTCATGCACGCGAGTTCCTGCATCCGTCGCTTCTCCAATGAGGTCCGCCGGAGTTCACCTTCTTCTTCCCGGTGCGTGTCTCGCCACACATTTCTAAATGTTAAATCCTGCGCATTGTCCGAATCCGTCGGGTTGTCTGACGGACTGCCCCCCGATTTCTGTCGCGTGCAAGCCGGTGCCGATGCAGCAAAATCCGATCGCGTGCGCCAAAATCCCAGGGCAATTCGCCGCAAGATGAAATCGTCTGAAAACCCGAAGAAAATGCGCTCCACGGACCCTTAGTAAATGTGCCCCATTATGTCTTTATGCAGAGGTGAATTCATTACAAGCAAGAAGTCCAGGGTCTCTACTGCACCAATTTTCTGGAATGCCCTTCCCCGGACTCTCAGACTAATACCGGATCTCCAAAGTTTCAAACATGCTCTTAAATCCTATCTCTTTAGGAGCTTATCACACTCATTAACAGCAGGAAATGTCAATTCTTCCTTTACCAACCCATCCTATGTCCTCCTCCCTATTATCCTGAAAACACCAGAAACCAGTTCCAGGCTTCTGTGCAGTCCCACTGACATTGGACTTATATAAGACAGAGGCTGGTTCAAGCAGCAGCATTTTTATTTTTATTCTGTTCTCTTATAAAGAATGGCTGGACCATTAAACAAGCTCATATACCTCATGTGTCACCCCCTCATCCTCATAGTCTGTAAGCCCTTGTGTCACCCCTCATCCTCATAGACTGTAAGCTCTTGTGTCACCCCCTCATCCTCATAGTCTGTAAGCCCTTGTGTCACCCCCTCATCCTCATAGACTGTAAGCTCTTGTGTCACCCCCTCATCCTCATAGACTGTAAGCTCTTGTGTCACACCCTCATCCTCATAGAATGTAAGCTCTTGTGTCACCCCCTCATCCTCATAGACTGTAAGTTCTTGTGTCACCCCCTCATCCTCATAGACTGTAAGCTCTTGTGTCCCCCTCATCTTCATAGACTGTAAGCCCTTGTGTCACCCCCTCATCCTCATAGACTGTAAGCTCTTGTGTCACCCCCTCATCCTTATAGACTGTAAGCTCTTGTGTCACCCCCCCCTCATCCTCATAGACTGCAAGCTCTTGTGTCACCCCCTCATCCTCATAGACTGTAAGCTCTTGTGTCACCCCTCATCCTCATAGACTGTAAGCTCTCGTGTCCTCCCTCATTCTCATACACTGTAAGCTCTTGTGTCCCCCCTCATCCTCATAGACTGTAAGCTCTTGTGTCACCCCCTCATCCTCATAGACTGTAAGCTCTTGTGTCATCCCCTCATCCTCATAGACTGTAAGCTCTTGTGTCTCCCTCTCATCCTCATAGACTGTAAGCTCTTGTGTCACCCCCTCATCCTCATAGACTGTAAGCTCTTGTGTCACCCCCCCCTCATCCTCATAGACTGTAAGCTCTTGTGTCACCCCCTCATCCTCATAGACTGTAAGCTCTTGTCACCCCTCATCCTCATAGACTGTAAGCTCTTGTGTCCCCCCTCATCCTCATAGACTGTAAGCTCTTGTGTCCCCCCTCATCCTCATAGACTGTAAGCTCTTGTGTCACCCCCTCATCCTCATAGACTGTAAGCTCTTGTGTCATCCCCTCATCCTCATAGACTGTAAGCTCTTGTGTCTCCCTCTCATCCTCATAGACTGTAAGCTCTTGTGTCATCCCCTCATCCTCATAGACTGTAAGCTCCTGTGTCATCCCCTCATCCTCATAGACTGTAAGCTCTTGTGTCTCCCATCATCCTCATAGACTGTAAGCTCTTGTGTCACCTCCTCATCCTCATAGACTGTAAGCTCTTGTGTCACCCCCTCATCCTCACAGACTGTAAGCTCTTGTGTCACCCCCTCATCCTCACAGACTGTAAGTTCTTGTGTCACCCCTTCATCCTCATAGACTGTAAGCTCTTGTGTCACCCCCTCATCCTCATAGACTGTAAGCTCTTGTGTCACCCCCTCATCCTCACAGACTGTAAGCTCTTGTGTCACCCCCTCATCCTCACAGACTGTAAGCTCTTGTGTCACCCCCTCATCCTCATAGACTGTAAGCTCTTGTGTCACCCGCTCATCCTCATAGACTGTAAGCTCTTGTGTCACCCCCTCATCCTCACAGACTGTAAGCTCTTGTGTCACCCCCTCATCCTCACAGACTGTAAGCTCTTGTGTCACCCCCTCATCCTCATAGACTGTAAGCTCTTGTGTCATCCCCTCATCCTCATAGACTGTAAGCTCTTGTGTCTCCCTCTCATCCTCATAGACTGTAAGCTCTTGTGTCACCCCCTCATCCTCATAGACTGTAAGCTCTTGTGTCACCCCCCCCTCATCCTCATAGACTGTAAGCTCTTGTGTCACCCCCTCATCCTCATAGACTGTAAGCTCTTGTCACCCCTCATCCTCATAGACTGTAAGCTCTTGTGTCCCCCCTCATCCTCATAGACTGTAAGCTCTTGTGTCCCCCCTCATCCTCATAGACTGTAAGCTCTTGTGTCACCCCCTCATCCTCATAGACTGTAAGCTCTTGTGTCATCCCCTCATCCTCATAGACTGTAAGCTCTTGTGTCTCCCTCTCATCCTCATAGACTGTAAGCTCTTGTGTCATCCCCTCATCCTCATAGACTGTAAGCTCCTGTGTCATCCCCTCATCCTCATAGACTGTAAGCTCTTGTGTCTCCCATCATCCTCATAGACTGTAAGCTCTTGTGTCACCTCCTCATCCTCATAGACTGTAAGCTCTTGTGTCACCCCCTCATCCTCACAGACTGTAAGCTCTTGTGTCACCCCCTCATCCTCACAGACTGTAAGTTCTTGTGTCACCCCTTCATCCTCATAGACTGTAAGCTCTTGTGTCACCCCTCATCCTCATAGACTGTAAGCTCTTGTGTCACCCCCTCATCCTCACAGACTGTAAGCTCTTGTGTCACCCCCTCATCCTCACAGACTGTAAGCTCTTGTGTCACCCCCTCATCCTCATAGACTGTAAGCTCTTGTGTCACCCGCTCATCCTCATAGACTGTAAGCTCTTGTGTCACCCCCTCATCCTCACAGACTGTAAGCTCTTGTGTCACCCCCTCATCCTCACAGACTGTAAGCTCTTGTGTCACCCCCTCATCCTCATAGACTGTAAGCTCTTGTGAGCAGGGTCCTCACTCCTATTGTTCCATATGACTGTTTGTTCTCTGTAATGTCTTATTTTATTTGTAAATGTCCCCTAGGATTTGCAAAGCGCTACAAAATATGATGGAGCTATATAAAAAAAGATTGTTATGGCAGTTAAAGGGGGGACACTTATCATACGCTGTTGCTAAGTATACTAGAATAAGTTGTGCCCCCCCCCCCCCCAGAAATGGCAATGCATAGAATTGCACTATGGGTTGTGTAAGCCCTGCTGGCCAAACCTACCTTTATGCTAAGTGGGCGGGGAGGGAGCTTGAGGGGTAAAAAAGCACAGATAGATAGATGCATTATAGGATATAAATAGATATATTCATTAGGCTTCCTGAAAGTCATGGTTGATGGTAACGGGGCTGTCTTACAAGCTAGCAAAAGAAGCTTGATTTTCCCAGAGTCCCTGTAAGGAGGACTGTTACTCCCTTTTATGTATATTATATATATATATATAATCACTGGAAATGGGTGGGATGGGATGCTTGACATGTAGACTTGCATTCTTCTTCTTTCTGCCTCCTGTGAGTTGGCTGCTGTAGTTCTGCTTCTCTACATGTACCGACTGATAAATTACCACTTAAAGGGAAGGAGATGGAGGTGCACGCTGGAAGAATCCATACTACGATCCTGCCCCCTGGAGCATAGGAGGAAAAAGTGCAGGAGGAGGAGACAGCAGGAGAGTAGAGCAGACTTAGATGAGGCCAAAGGGAGAGGCCACTGGGGATCAGAATGGCTACATCTAAGAACATACATCAACATCTTCTCATGATAGTCCACTGGCAGGGAGTCTGCTGCCGGTCTTGATGTCCTACTGCTTTTCACAGAGCAGTACACAATATCCTGCTACTACCTTGCATCATTATATGGTGTGCTGGTCTGCCCAGGCCCCCTGCCCTGATGGGTCCCTTTGCAAGGGATATGGC
The DNA here is from genome assembly GCF_040894005.1 of Engystomops pustulosus. Lineage (NCBI taxonomy): Eukaryota > Metazoa > Chordata > Amphibia > Anura > Leptodactylidae > Engystomops > Engystomops pustulosus. Next base: position 239,839,590 of record NC_092412.1, read on the forward strand.
TGCTAAGGTGGTAGTTACGTCCCTACTGATGTTTGTATGTAGAGATGAAGTGAATCATCCAAGATACACAGAATTCTTCTAAAGATTTTATTAAACTATTTGGAACATTCCATTCTAATTGTCCTTGATATTGGTACCTAAATATGTAGAACCCCCTTTTGTTCTCTATTGGTACCTAAATATGTAGAACCCCCTTTTATTCTCCATTTTTTTTTAAAAAAAGCTCCTATTTTGTTTGAATAGTTATCATTATCATCATTTAAAAATATGCGTCTGAAGTGAAAAAGAAAACAAATGGATCCCTTGAATCGTATCGAATCTATGAACCAACAAATTGATCTTTATTTGTAAGGTAACTCTATCACTACCGTCACGGGTGCTCCCGCGATCCATGTCGGGGATCGCTGGTACAGCCGTGCTCCACTGTGCGCCATGTCTCTGTCCCTCAGCCTGGACTTACCTCTCCTGGCTTCTGATGCTGCCTCGGTCCTGTCCAGGCCGCACACCGGATCTTCCCTCCTAGGATCTCCTATGGTTTCCATACCAGGATTCCCTAAGCCGTTCCTGTGGAAGAGAAAGCCCATTAGCATGTCTCCTGTCTCCAGCGTTCCCAGACGCTCCTGGTGGCTCCCGTGTTCCAGCGTTCCCAGACGCCTCCAAGCCACCAATTCTCCTCCAAGGACCTGTCTGTTTCTGTCTGCCTGGGTCCTGTGCCGGCTGCTGCCTGCTTGCCTGCCGTGAGTTCCAGCTCATCCTTCCAAGCCGCACTACTGCTGTCATCCCAGGCTCGGACTGTGTCCTACACTCCCTGCTTCCCTGGCTGCCACCCGGTCCTAGTCGAACCCGTGGAACGACCTGATGGCACCCCGCTGCAGCAAGACTATCCCACGTTGGGGCGGGCTCTAGTGAAGACCAGGCACCACTTAGACTCCGGTCCCGGGTTGCAGCTAGTACTCTCTCCATCTCCGCGGTGGTCCAGAGGGTCCACAGACTACTCCCTCCGGACTCCCGGGTACTTCCAAGTACCGCCTGTCGTCTGTGTGACCGTTACAACTACTACTACTTTGTAGTAAATTTTAGGGGGCTGGAAGAATCTATAACCATTCCCCTTCTAGAATATTCCACTAAGGAGAACACTTCCTAATGAACAGATTCTAAGAGAAGAACGTTACCTTTAATAGACATCGGTTTTGGGATCACAGCTTTAGTCTAGCTAAAAACCTGGCCCCCGCGGCTTGAGTGCAGTGACTGTAATAGTGATTAAATTGGTCTGATAACTAGTTCAGTAAATTTGGAAAGGGGCCACTTACTAATTTCACGTAGGTCATTGATCAGCTGTCAGATGCTAATGATATTCGGCCCGTTCTATACACAGGCCGACTGCAACCAACCACTTACAGTTAAAAGCTCCGTGTTAGTCTGCCAATTACTTCACTCCACTCATCGGCTAAGACAGGAAAAAAAAAAAACTTTGCAGATAATCTAAGACTTTCTGCCTTTATTAATTTTCTTTAATGCATTTTCTATCTGAATCTACTGTATTCTTAAATTTATAGAAGGCGGAGGCGAGAGATTGCCGTATACGGAGATACAAATCACTCAGAGCCTTCCTATCCGAGGGGCTTTAATCTCACAAAATTAGTGGCGTCCCACAATTATATTTCTAGATTGTACAGCTCATAAATTACAAAGCAGTGAATACCCCTCAGGACAGAACAATATCTTCCCATTCACACGTAGCTTTTTTTTTTTCCTCTCTTGCTAAATTAAAAGGAAACATTGATTGAAATGTGTGACAGGCGATGAACAATTAGCATAATGTTTGTCTAAAGGTAATTTCCGAGAGGCATGTGACATACATTGGACTCCTACAACCCCTGGCATCACTGCAGCAAACCCCAACCCCATCAATCTGCACCTCATGTCCCCCATCCCACACCCCGGCATTTATTGGGGCTCCTGTTCCGCAATCGCAAATGCTAGATTATTGGTAGCACTTGCAATTATTTTCCCCTTTCCGCCACCTCCACACCAGGGGAAAGGGGAAAAGTGAGTGCGGCTGGAGAGTATGTGAGGCCGGTGGGGAGTGGGTCGGCACAGGGCCCCCACACCTGTGCACTTGCTGCAGCCTGCGAATGTTCACACGTGAAAATTCACCTGCTGCGTTTATTTTTTTACACCAAGCCACCAGAGCCTCTTGATGTATCCAGATCAGCGTCAGGGCTATCATTCACCGTTGCACAAACGCCGGCGTATGGACATAAACCCCTTAGATAGAAATGCGCTCAACAAATAAAGCTCCACTTCCCATGTTTCTTTAAAACTGCCTGTTTCTCCGGTTCTGTAGCTTGCATAACCAAAATTCTGATTTGAAAGATGACATTCTTATCTTTAATATGACCCCCAAAAGCATGGTTATGGGTACTATAGATCTGAAAATAGGGTGGGGGGCGTCTGAATTGATTATCCCCCTCCACCCTCTAAAAGTGACTCATCTCAGATCCATCATAATAAACCAGGGGCATTGACTCATAGATCCAGGCACTGTGACTGTGGTAATCTTCTTATATTTGTTATCCATGGCCTCCTTCCTTCTAAAATATTTTTAATATGCTAATGAGCCTAAAGGGCTCTGGGGGCATAACCAGAGCCCCTCAGTGCTGCAGATTCGTTGTCTGTTACAATGAGCAGAACATGACTCATCCAACCCCCTTCTCTCTTCCCCCTCCATCTTCCTGTATGAATTAGCAGCAGGAAGTGCAGGGGGAAGCTGTAAAACCTTGTGAAGCTACAGCACTGGGGGGCTCTGGAAACACCCCCCAGAGCCCTTCTGGCTTAGCAGCATAATTTTAAAAGTTGAATTTAACAAATATAAAAAGATTACCACGGTCATGGTGCCTGGATCTATGAGTCCCTGGTTTATAAGGTTTCACCTTGATAGTAATTTTACTTATAACTGTTGGCAACTTTTGCACAGACTCCGCCCCCTTCATTGACTATGGGAATAGTTACACCCATGTGTCAATTTATTCATATATTTTGAGGGGGAATAATGGAGAAGTAGAATAATTTAAAGATCTTGGAATAATTTGTAGCATAATTATAACTTATAAAAAATTTTTTTTCTTATATGGTAAAAAGATGTCACATGAGGTGACAGACTCGGAGGGAGAATTTCTTACTGTGATTCGCACGCTGTAAGCAGCGGCGCTTTCCACTTATTGGCAGCCAATGAATAGGTGAATGAGGGATGTACACATAGTATACAGCGTCTATTACACTGAGGCGCCCAATCAATAGCTCTATTGATGTCTCTCCTCCTGTTCGCTGCGCCATTGTCTCCGGTACAGAGAGAACATGTGTTCGCCATCATGCAGGAAATGAATAGGAAGAGGCCACTTAGTAGTCTGTCCGCATCAGGGCTACACTTAGGTGTAAGTACTTGGAGGGGAAGCCATGGAAATCGCTTAACCACATATTACAAGGTGAGCGGGGATTGCACATAATGGGACGTGATTGATGAGCCGCGGCTTGTAATATCACCACCGCTGTGTACAGCCGCTCATGGAATATGTAAGGCCCAGTGTCACAGTGACCTACATTAAGAGGCTATTAATAACCATCCACAAATACATATACAAGTAGGACCAGTCTAGACAATGGCTCAGCACATAGTGACCTACAGGGTCTCCCCATTTAAAGGGATGACACAAGGTGACTATTATACAGTATACAACCCCTATATAACCTGTAGGGTCCAACTTACAGGGTTCTTCAGGAGTCCCCTCCTATCCCCCTGCCTATTCATATAGCTCTGGCAGATATCTTTTATATGGTGTTTTCAAATACCATAGGCAAAATTACTAATAGATTGTGAGCCCCATGGGGACAGGGACTCTACAGGACCGCCCACTGGACTCCTAAATAGTGAATGAGCAGAGGGTTAAATAAAGAAATAGCAATACCAGCTCTATAACATACTGCCTGCAAATAGGACACTATGTAATAATAATAATCTTTATTTATTTAGCGTCGTCAAATTCTGTAGCGCTTTACATATCAATATGTACAATCTGCTCAGCTCCTCATGCTCTATAACATGCTGCCTGCAGATAGGACACTATGTACAATCTGCTCAGCTCCTCTTGCTCTATAACATGCTGCCTGCAGATATTACACTATGTACAATCTGCTCAGCTCCTCCTGCTCTATAACATGCTGCCTGCAGATAGGACACTATGTACAATCTGCTCAGCTCCTCTTGCTCTATAACATGCTGCCTGCAGATATTACACTATGTACAATCTGCTCAGCTCCTCCTGCTCTATAACATGCTGTCTGCAGATAGGACACTATGTACAATCTGCTCAGCTCCTCTTGCTCTATAACATGCTGCCTGTAGATATTACACTATGTACAATCTGCTCAGCTCCTCCTGCTCTATAACATGCTGTCTGCAGATAGGACACTATGTACAATCTGCTCAGCTCCTCCTGCTCTATAACATGCTGCCTGCAGATAGGACAATGGGGCAGATTTACTTACCTGGTCCTTTCGCGATCCAGCGGCGCGTTCTCTGCGGTGGATTCGGGTCCGGACAGGATTCATTAAGGCAGTTCCTCCGACGTCCACCAGGGTGCGCCGCTGCCCTGAAGAGCATTGGAACGCATTCAAGCTCACTGGCATATTCCTAGTCAAGGTAAGTGCAAGTTTTGCGACACATTTTCTTTTTTTAAATGCGGCGGTTTTTCCGAATCCGTCGGGTTTTCGTTTGGCCACGCCCCCCCCATTTCCGTCGCGTGCATGCCAGCGCCGATGCGCCACAATCCGATTGCGTGCGCCAAAATCCCAGGGCAATTTAGGGGAAATCGGCGCAAATCGGAAATATTCGAGTAACACGTTGGGAAAACGCAAATCGGGCCCTTAGTAAATGACCCCCAATATGTACAATCTGCTCATCTCCTTCTGCTCTATAAAATGCTGCCTGCAGATAGGACACTATATACAATCTGCTCAGCTCCTCATGCTCTATAACATGCTGCCTGCAGATAGGACACTATGTACAATTTTCTCATCTCCTACTACTCTATAACATGCTGCCTGCAGATATTACGCAATGTACAATCTGCTCAGCTCCTCCTGCTCTATAACATGCTGCCTGCAGATAGGACACTATGTACAATCTGCTCAGCTCCTCCTGCTCTATAACATGCTGCCTGCAGATAGGACACTATGTACAATCTCCTCAGCTCCTCCTGCTCTATAACATGCCGCATGCAGATAGGACACTATGTACAATCTCCTCAGCTCCTCCTGCTCTATAACATGCCGCATGCAGATAGGACACTATGTACAATCTGCTCAGCTCCTCCTGCTCTATAACATGCTGCCTGCAGATAGGACAATGGGGCAGATTTACTTACCTGGTCCTTTCGCGATCCAGCGGCGCGTTCTCTGCGGTGGATTCGGGTCCGGACAGGATTCATTAAGGCAGTTCCTCCGACGTCCACCAGGGTGCGCCGCTGCCCTGAAGAGCATTGGAACGCATTCAAGCTCACTGGCATATTCCTAGTCAAGGTAAGTGCAAGTTTTGCGACACATTTTCTTTTTTTAAATGCGGCGGTTTTTCCGAATCCGTCGGGTTTTCGTTTGGCCACGCCCCCCCCATTTCCGTCGCGTGCATGCCAGCGCCGATGCGCCACAATCCGATTGCGTGCGCCAAAATCCCAGGGCAATTTAGGGGAAATCGGCGCAAATCGGAAATATTCGAGTAACACGTTGGGAAAACGCAAATCGGGCCCTTAGTAAATGACCCCCAATATGTACAATCTGCTCATCTCCTTCTGCTCTATAAAATGCTGCCTGCAGATAGGACACTATATACAATCTGCTCAGCTCCTCATGCTCTATAACATGCTGCCTGCAGATAGGACACTATGTACAATTTTCTCATCTCCTACTACTCTATAACATGCTGCCTGCAGATATTACGCAATGTACAATCTGCTCAGCTCCTCCTGCTCTATAACATGCTGCCTGCAGATAGGACACTATGTACAATCTGCTCAGCTCCTCCTGCTCTATAACATGCTGCCTGCAGATAGGACACTATGTACAATCTCCTCAGCTCCTCCTGCTCTATAACATGCCGCATGCAGATAGGACACTATGTACAATCTCCTCAGCTCCTCATGTTCTATAACATGCTGCCTGCAGATAGGACACTATGTACAATCTCCTCAGCTCCTCCTGCTCTATAACATGCCGCATGCAGATAGGACACTATGTACAATCTCCTCAGCTCCTCATGTTCTATAACATGCTGCCTGCAGATAGGACACTGGGGCAAATTTACTTACCCGGTCGCGATCCAGCGGCACGTTCTCAGAGGAGGATTCGGGTTCTGCCGTGATTCACTAAGGTAGTGCGCCCGATGGCCACCAGGTGTCGCTGCTGCGCTGAAGTCCGCTGGAGTTTACCGAAGTTCACTATCCTATCCTGGGTGCAGGTAAGTGCGTGTCGAGCGACACAATTTTTTTTTAATACGTTTTTCCGATTCCTTCGAGTTTTCCGATGGCCACACCCCCGATTTCCGTTGCGTGCATGCCGGCCCCGATGCGCCAAAAACCTGGGGCAATTCAGGGAAAAACGGTAATATTTGGGAAACACGTCTGAAAAAACTTGATTCGGGCCCTTAGTAAATGACCCCCATTATGTACAATATGCACAGCTCCTCCTGCTCTATAACATGCTGCCTGCACATAGGACACAGTGCACAATCTGCTCAGCTCCTCCTGCTATATAACATGCTGCCTGCAGTGGAAACTTGTGTGGAGGAATTCTGCTCTGGCTATTAGGCACAAGATTGGACATCACTAATAGGGAATATACAAGACTGGTGAAAGTGGCGCCAACCTCGCACTCTGGATCCAGGGCACACGATTCTGCTATTCACATTGATTTAAAAGGCCCCTAAATTCCTTTCCTCTCTCCTGCAGCATTAGAGGGTCACCCCGTGGCGCAGGAGTCCTGGTTTCTTGGCAGGTTCACATTCTAGTAAATAGGGAATGGAGGGATGAGCCGGTTATCTCTGTGTCCTGACTGCAAAGCCGCATGATTCCAGATAGAACGAGGAGATTAAACGCTAAAATAAACAGCATTTCCATCCACGGATGGCGGCGGAGGAATTACTGGGTAACTAGGGAAATATACTTTTTTTTTGCAGAATAATATTTTGGTTTAGCACGCCAATGATATTTTAAAGTTTTGTTCCTCTCATTATTTTGGAAACATTCACAGGAACTTTTTTTAACATGTTTTTAATTTGGATCATAAACCAAGTGGATAAAAAGGTTGGAATGAGGAAAACTTATGTAACATATGGAGCATTCTGGGATTGATTGCTGTGATCCTTATCTCTAGGATATCTGACACATCCCCCCTTCTGATTCGGGGTTGCACCTCTCCATTGAGGACTGTATGTGGCCTGGTTACAGGTTAGTAGCATCCACATGAATGGGGCAGAGCTGTAATACCAAGCACAGCCACTTTATTATATGTGGTGCTGTGTCTGGTAACAAGTGACGAGAGTGATGATCCCTAGAACCCAGAGTTCTAGAACCCAACCAGGGGTGGGGGTCAGTGTAAGGATTCTGTGAGTAAGGCACAAAACCCAGCTGATCGTCGGGTTTTAAACCACATCATCATCATCACCCATCCTTAGGATCGCTGCAAACAAAAATACGATCCTGGATTAACCATTGAAAGGTGTTTTAGTAAAAAACACAAATCAGTCAAAAATGAAAATCTGTGTATTTAGCCCCTTGCACTTGAACATGTGCTCTCCAGGGTGGCTGGGTGAAAGGAGTTGGGGTGAACGCACCTCACCCCTCCCCTTTCTATAGAAAGCCGAGTGGCTGTCAGCGTAAAACGGGAAAATATAGGACATGTCCCATATTTCGCCCAGGCGGGCGTCATGCTCGGTTACAGCGTGATCAGACACCGTGGGGCTCATTTACTAAGGTTCTGCGGATCGCATTTATGTCAGACTGTTCATACTTTTCGGGATTTACGCCGCCTTGACAGGTATTTAGAGGGGGATTGTGGCGCACGCAATCCGATTTTGGCGCAGCGCTGCCAGCTTTCATGTGACAGAAATCAGGGGGCGTGTAATCGGACGCTCCGACTGATTCGGACTCAGCGTGGAATTTAGAATTAAAATTGTGTTGCAAGACATGCTCTCACATACTTCAGGAAGAAGATGGCGGACCTGAGCGGGGAAGTGACTCATGCAGGATATCGGGCGCACAATCTTGGTGAATCGCGGCACAGTGCATTGGAGTTGGACAATGCACTTTCGGGTATCTCCAGTGGCCAGGTAAGTAAATGTGCCCCATTGTGTTGGGTGTCTCTATGGGCGCAGTGATCTGGCCACAATTTTAGCGGGGAGATCACAGCCCTCATTAGGGTAGTGTGCACAAGGCCTTACTCACGGATTCCTCCCCACCCAAGATGGGTTTTAGAACTCTGCTTGGTCTCTGTTTTTCACAAATTTTAAAAGGAACTGGTCACCATATTTTACCCCATTAAACGTCTAGCCCCCTCAGGTAAGGTATGAAACATTGATTTTATCATTCCTTTTTTTATATGAAATCTCACCAGTTTACCGATAAAAAAAATCTCCTCTGAACACGCATGTAAATGAGCTGAGAAGCCTCATATTTTATCAGAGAGTCAAGTAAAAAGACTGCAGGGGGAGTGTCACTTCAGGCACCCCTTTCTTTAGTTCTCTAGGGGATCATTTGATTTGTGACTTTTTTGGAGCATTTGCATATTTGCACCAAAATTTGTGACTTTTCCACTCGCCCTGCAAAGTTAGCTGAGCGAGAATTTTTAGTGTTGCGTCTGATATTTCTTTAAAATCCAGATGTGGATGAATAAAGTGCAATTTTGTCACAAATTGTAGTAAAATGTTCCAATTTTGCCGCAAATAAACTTCAGTACTTCAGCAGGGAATAAGCAAAAGTTTAGAAGGGGGTTTTAGAATTTGCAACTTTTGTGCAACTTTTTGACAAAACAACAGACTCACATGACTGATACATCACTCTGTAAGATAAATTAAACACATCCAAAACCCAGAAATCCAAACGTCCTGACTAAAGATAAATGACCCCCATGTTGTCACATTAAAGATAAGAATCTCATCTTTCAGATGACATCAGGCTTGTGGTTCTGTGCACACAGAACCAGTGATACAGACAGTTAAAGATACAGAGGCACATTTACTTCCATGTCCGAGAAAGTTCCCCGAAACTGTGATGCGATTCACTAAGATCGTGCGCCCAATATCCTGCATGTGTCACTTCCCCGCTCAGGTCCACCGGAGTTCACCTTCTTCTTCCCGGTGAATGTAAGTGCATTGTCTTGTGACACAATTTGAAAGTTAAATCCTGCGCTCTAAACTTGACTCACCTCTGGCAAATATGACTCTTCTCTGCTCATATGACTTTTGGAGGAGAATTTTTTTAAAATAGGAAAACGGGTGAGATTTCACGTAAAAGAGATGAATTCTAGAAAGGACGTTTCATACCCTACCTGATGGGGTAGGGACACTTCTCATCAAAGACCACGACTCCATACAGTAACTAAAGGCTTTAGTATATAAGGAAGATTCATTCACTGACAGCAAACTGAGATCTTAAAAATTCAAACATCTATTAGGAAGAAATAGAAATTTTCATAACTTCTATTAAACCCAAATGCCCCTTTAAAATTGGAATTAAGAGCCAGGTAGAGAGAACATCTTGGCAGCTTATTCCTCCAATTTTACAATAGAGGATGAATTTGTATATCTTGGTTCTTGACAGATAGAAATGGCTTCAATATCCGCTATTCCCCTCCCCCGCCCCCAGCGCTATCAGTTTTATTGCAGGCGCTGATCTATATTCCAGATCATGTTATCTTGAAATGTTTCACCGTATCTTATTTCATTACCAGCAATCTCGCCTCTGTATACCAGCAGCGGCCATGTCCTGTGGCGTATAATAGCCGTCCAGCCGGTGGCCGCAGTCCTAGGAGGATTATACATCATCATCTCTTGTGTCTGCTATGGTTTTTTTATTTGTAGAAATATTATTATCGCCTCATATGTAGCAGTAAGATATTATTACATTATTAGACTTTGGTAATTTATATATACCGTATATACTGGAGTAGAAACCAACCCGAGGCGAGGCACCAAACTTTACAAGAAAATACTGGGAAAACTAATTCAATTGAGTATAAGCCTTGTGTGGGAAATGCAGCCGCTACTCTCTAATAACATGTCCAGTAGTCTCCTCTCATGAATGAAATGTCCACAGCAGCCCCTCCAAGTAATAAATGTCCAGCAGAGTGTCCCCATGAATATAATGCCCAGCAGAGTGCCCCCATAAATATAATGCTCAGCAGAGTGCCCCCATAAATATAATGCCTGGCAGAGTGCCCCCATAAATATAATGCCCAGCAGAGTGCCCCCAAAAATATAATGCCCGGGAGAGTGCCCCCATCAATATAATGTCCAGCAGAGCGCCCACATTAATATAATGCCCAGCAGAGTGCCCACATTAATATAATGCCCGGGAGAGTGCCCACATTAATATAATTTCCAGCAGAGTGCCCGCATTAATATAATGTCCAGCAGAGTGCACTCATTAATATAATGTCTGGCAGAGTACCCCCTATAAATATAATGCCCGGCAGATTGCCCCATTAATATAATGCCAGACAGAGTCCCCCCATTAATATAATGTCCCCATGAATATATTGCCCATCAGAGTGCCCCCATTAATACATTGCCCAGCAGAGTGCCCCCATAAATATAATGCCCAGCAGAGTGCCCCTATAAACAGCGCTAGAGGGTGATAACTTTATTTTTTGTATACTCAAGTATAAGACTAGTGGGGCTTTTTCAGCACTAAAATTGTGCAGAAAAACTCAGCTTGTACAAGTCATGCTATTGTTATGGGTATAGTGGATAGTAAATTGGTCTGTCTTCTCTGAGGCAATCAGGTATCACTTCATGCTGCTCCCTCTTCCCTCACGTTTGGTCTTCTCTGGGCCAGCAGGTGTTCCTCTCTGCTGCTCACTCTTCCTAAATGCTCGGTTTTCTCTGAACCATTCAGGTATCACTCCATGCTGCTTCCTGTTCCTATACACTTGGTCTTAACCTTCTGTTGTACTCTGCGTGATAAACGTGGCGCAGGGTCTAACTGAGCACTGTGTTCCATATGGTGAATGTACAGTCATGGCCAAAAGTTTTGAGAATGATACAAATGTTAATTTTTACAAAGTCTACTTCATCAGGTTTTATAATGGCAATTTGCATATACTCCAGAATGTTATAAAGAGTGATCAGCTTAACAGCATTTAATTGCAAAGTCAATATTTGCCTAGAAAATTAACTTTTTCCCCAAAAATTTCAACTTCATTGCAGGCCTGCCTTAAAGGAAACCTACCACTTGTAGTGGCAGGTTTCCGATGGAAATACCGGGCACCAGCTCAGGCTGAGCTGGTGCCGGAGCTTATCTTAGTTAGTGTTTTAAACCGCGGTATCGCGGTTTAAAAAACTTTTTAAACGTTATAGCCGGCGCAGGCAGGTACGCGCTCGGCGCTTACCGTGCACGCGGCTCTCATTCACTTCCTATGTAGCCGCGTGCACGGTAAGCGCCGAGCGCGTACCTGCCTGCGCCGGCTATAACGTTTAAAAAGTGTTTTAAACCGCGATACCGCGGTTTAAAACACTAACTAAAATAAGCTCCGGCACCAGCTCACCCTGAGCTGGTGCCCGGTATTGCCATCGGAAACCTGCCTCTCTGTGCACATTTTCTGGATGAGGAGAGCTGACATTCGCAGCTGGAGCTTAAAGGGGATGTGTGACACGTGGTCCTCAATAAACAATGCTTATTTATCTCACTCTTTATCTCCCATCGTGGCCATACTATGTTGGTATTGAGTTCTCAGCACCCGCTGTACACAACCCATTAATAATAAACCTGGAGCAGTATAAAACTGTCTAGTCTAACTTTTGGACACTTTTAGGAAATGCTTCTCTCCCTCTTCCCAAATTTGCCTGTGAAATGGAGATGATGCCCCTTTACTGGGGGACTTGTGCTAGAAGTTCTTGTCCTAGAGGTCCTTACTGGAGGACATTCACTGGAGGACTTGCAATGGTGGACCTGCACTGGTGGGTCGGTACTAGAGGACCTACACTAGAGGACAGGTAATAAAGGATCTGCACTGGAATAATTGCACTAGAGGACCTGTACTGGAGGACCATTGAATGACCTGTACTGGAGGACCATTGGGGGACCTGCACTAGAGGACCATTGGAGGACCTGCACTTGAGGACCATTGGAGGACCTGCACAAGAGGACATTCACTGAAGGACCTGCTCTGGAGGACCTGCACCAGAAGACCTGCATTTGAGGACCTGCACTCTTTGACTGGGACTGGAGGACCTGCACTCTAGAACTTGCAATGGAGGACCTGCACTGGTGGCACGGCACTAGAGGACCTATACTAGTGGACCTACACTAGAGGAGCTACACTATAGGACAGGATATAAAGGATCTGAAATCAAATAACTGCACTAAAGGACCTGTAATGGAAGACCATTGGAGGACTTGTACGGGAATAACTGGTACTTCTTAAAGTACAGTATAGTGTTACCAGTGCCATCAGGAAGAGATGTGTCCTTTCTGAGCCTGACACTGCCCAGCTCTGAAATTATATAAGACACTATTAGTATCACACATTTTTCTATTTATTTGTACAGGCGGTCCCCTACTTAAGAACACTCGACTTACATACGACCCCTGGTTACAAACGGACCTCTGGATGTTGGCAATTTACTGTACTTTAGTCTTAGGCTACATTAAACAGCTGTGCCAGTTATCACTGGTGTCTGTAATGAAGCTTTATTGTTAATCCTGGTTCTAATGACAACCCAACATTTTTAAAATCCAATTGTCACAGAAACCAAAAAAAAATTTGGCTGGGGTTACAATGATAAAATATACAGTTCCGACTTACATAGAAATTCAACTTAAGAACAAACCTACAGACCCTATCTTGTATGTAACCCGGGGACTGCCTGTACTTTAATTGTTACATTTCACAATCCACACCATGTACAATATGCGCTAGTATTACAGTACATGGCGGATGTGCCGTGCAGTCAGTATTACCGGAGATGAGACGATTCAGGTGGGGGAGTTCATGTGGAAAGCTGCTGACCCCTCTCCGGCCCCTCCATCCTGCCTGCAGCGTCACTTCTTTAGCAGAGAAGTGGAATTGCTCTTTTGACCCTGATTTGATTATCAATCAACCTGACTGGAATTTGGTCTCAATTTCTACTGGCGAAGCATTTCACTCCGCACAAGTGCTTAGGTCTGAAATCTGGAAAAAAGACACTTCCAAGATGAAAAAATATCGGGATAATCAGAAGAGCGCTCAATATGGCATGTCCAGAAATCCCACTGATAAAACACTAATAATATAAATCCATCTAATGATGTATATTCTGTTCTGTCTATCTAGATACAAAGAATTCAGCCGCACTCAGTGTAGTAATGCTGAATTATTTGTATCTATTCACATGGAGGATCGTCATACTCCGTTGGCGTGCACCCAAAATTAAGTATATCTTGTATCTACTATATTACATGTGTATCTCTCTATTATCTATCTATCTATCTATCTATCTATCTATCTATCTATCTATCTCATATCTATCTATCTCCTATCTATCTATCTATCTATCTATCTATCTATCTATCTCCTATCTATCTATCTCATATCTATCTATCTATCTATCTATCTATCTATCTATCTATCTATCTATCTATCTATCTATCTATCATGTATCTATCTATCTATCTATCTATCTATCTATCTATCTCCTATCTATCTATCTATCTATCTCATATCTATCTTATCTGTCTATTATCTATCTAGCTATTATCTATCTGTCTGTATGTCTTGCATCTACTATATTACATGTGTATCTATCTATCTATCTATCTATCTATCTATCTATCTCATATCTATCTATCTATCTATCTATCTCATATCTATCCATCTATCTCATATCTATCTATCTATCTATCTATCTATCTATCTATCTAGAAGAAGTAAAATCCAAGTCAGAACCATGGAGTGCTGCCCGCTTTTTACTTTATCTATCTATCTATCTATCTATCTATCTATCTATCTATCTATCTATCTATCTATCTATCTATCTCCTATCTATCATCTATCTATCTATCTATCTATCTATCTATCTATCTATCTATCTAATGTCTATTATCTATCTATCTATCTATCTATCTATCTATCTATCATCTATCTATCTATCTTATCTGTCTATTATCTATCTAGCTATTATCTATCTGTCTGTTTGTCTTGCATCTACTATATTACATTTGTATCTATCTATGAAAAAAATCTACAATACATCTATATGTGTTTATCCTACTATTAGCCACATGCATCACTATTCTTTGCTTAAAGGGGTATTCCCATCAGGGCATCCACATTTAATTTAATCCATTTTCCATTTATAAACATTTCTTCAATTGGATGTTATTAAAAAAATGTTCCTGGTTCTTATTAATCACTTTACTTTATGTGCAGCTTCGGCACAATATAATTGTAATGTTAGATTCGGGCTCTTACACGTGATCCTCCTATAAGCTCCTCTCTGCTTCTCTCCCACATCCCAGAATGAGAATGACCCTCACAGCAGCACCCAGGTGTGTGACACCCTGCACCCAGTCATCTCCTAAGCAGGAGCTTCTCCTGGAGGAGATCCCCCAGTGCTGGTCTCCTGCTGCACCCCTGTAATTCTGGCCAGTCTCCTCCTCAGACACCAGTGGGGTCATCCTGCTACTGTTACTATCTGCAGCTCCCACTCACTTCTCTTCTATCCTGCTACACGGGGGACACTTCTCTGTACTGTCTGCAGCTCCCACTCACTTCTCTTCTATCCTGCTACATGGGGCACTTCTCTGTACTGTCTGCAGCTCCCACTCACTTCTCTTCTATCCTGCTACATGGGGCACTTCTCTGTACTGTCTGCAGCTCCCACTCACTTCTCTTCTATCCTGCTACATGGGGCACTTCTCTGTACTGTCTGCAGCTCCCACTCACTTCTCTTCTATCCTGCTACATGGGGCACTTCTCTGTACTGTCTGCAGCTCCCACTCACTTCTCTTCTATCCTGCTACACGGGGGGCACTTCTCTGTACTGTCTGCAGCTCCCACTCACTTCTCTTCTATCCTGCTACATGGGGCACTTCTCTGTACTGTATGCAGCTCCCACTCACTTATCTTCTATCCTGCTACATGGGGCACTTCTCTGTACTGTCTGCAGCTCCCACTCACTTCTCTTCTATCCTGCTACATGGGGCACTTCTCTGTACTGTCTGCAGCTCCCACTCACTTCTCTTCTATCCTGCTACATGGGGCACTTCTCTTTACTGTATGCAGCTCCCACTCACTTCTCTTCTATCCTGCTACATGGGGCACTTCTCTGTACTGTCTGCAGCTGCCACTCACTTCTCTTCTATCCTGCTACACGGGGGACACTTCTCTGTACTGTATGTAGCTCCCACTCACTTCTCTTCTATCCTGCTACATGGGGCACTTCTCTGTACTGTATGCAGCTCCCACTCACTTCTCTTCTATCCTGCTACATGGGGCACTTCTCTGTACTGTATGCAGCTCCCACTCACTTCTCTTCTATCCTGCTACATGGGGCACTTCTCTGTACTGTATGCAGCTCCCACTCACTTCTCTTCTATCCTGCTACATGGGGCACTTCTCTGTACTGTCTGCAGCTCCCACTCACTTCTCTTCTATCCTGCTACATGGGGCACTTCTCTGTACTGTCTGCAGCTGCCACTCACTTCTCTTCTATCCTGCTACACGGGGGACACTTCTCTGTACTGTATGTAGCTCCCACTCACTTCTCTTCTATCCTGCTACATGGGGCACTTCTCTGTACTGTATGCAGCTCCCACTCACTTCTCTTCTATCCTGCTACATGGGGCACTTCTCTGTACTGTATGCAGCTCCCACTCACTTCTCTTCTATCCTGCTACATGGGGCACTTCTCTGTACTGTCTGCAGCTCCCACTCACTTCTCTTCTATCCTGCTACATGGGGCACTTCTCTGTACTGTATGCAGCTCCCACTCACTTTTCTTCTATCCTGCTACATGGGGCACTTCTCTGTACTGTATGCAGCTCCCACTCACTTCTCTTCTATCCTGCTACATGGGGCACTTCTCTGTACTGTATGTAGCTCCCACTCACTTCTCTTCTATCCTGCTACATGGGGCACTTCTCTGTACTATCTCTCCACCTCTTCTCTCCTGTTCTGAGCTGAGGCTTTTGCAGGCTGCTTGTAAATAGAAGGTCATGAACTGTAAACAGAGGCTGCACGTAGTGTCTGTAGTGTCTGCTGAGCTCTGCTGCTGAGGATAAGCTGCTCTGCACAAGAGCTAAGTGTTGCTTCTCAGTTTACCCCACCTTCAGGCTGGAGTGTCTTTATTAGAGATGAGCGAACACTAAAATGCTCGGGTACTCGTTATTCGAGACGAACTTTTCCCGATGCTCGAGTGCTCGTCTCGAATAACGAACCCCATTGAAGTCAATGGGAGACTCAAGCATTTTTCAAGGGGACCAAGGCTCTGCACAGGGAAGCTTGGCCAAACACCTGGGAACCTCAGAAAAGGATGGAAACACCACGGAAATGGACAGGAAACAGCAGGGGCAGCATGCATGGATGCCTCTGAGGCTGCATAATCGCACCATTATGCCAAAATTATGGGCAACAGCATGGCCATGACAGAGTGACAGAATGAAGCTAGATAGCATCTAAAACATCCAATAATTGACCCTGACACTATAGGGGACGGCATGCAGAGGCAGCGGCGGGCTAGAGAGTGTCATGGCGACATACCCTAAATGGACTCAGGCTTCAAACCAATGGGTGGCAGAGAGGAACCAAAGGAGGTGAGCAAGAAGCGCTCAAATAATATCGGTACATGATAAAAGTTTGCCAGTATATTTTGTGGATTACACAGCAGGGTGGCGACAAAGTTAACATGGAAGCCATGAAAACAACCCAAAATTCTGCCTGACACAGCTCGTTTGATAAGGGGACGATGTATGGAGGCAGTGAACTAGTAGTAGATTAAAGGTGCTGCAGTTAAAACTATGTTAGTTGGATCTTGGCATGGAGCTGGCGCTCCGCTGCCAGGCGAGCTTTCGCCAATCCAAGCCCCTGTCTATAGGCTACTCCCCAAACAGCACTTCTAAGAACCTTTTGTATAAGATCAAGTGTAGTAGCGTTCTTATAAGTTTAGGATATGGCGGGTGAGGGGAATGTAAACAGATGCGCAAGAAGCGCTGAAATAATATCCCTAAATGGTAAAAGTTTGCAAGTATATTTTGGGGATTACACAGCAGGGTGGCGACAAAGTTAACAACTTTGATGTGGAATGCCCTGTAATAGCTCTTGGGCGGTGTGCCTTTTATCGCCTAGGCTCAGCAGTTTCAGCACCGCCTGCTGTCGCTTAGCGACGGCACTGCTGCTGTGCCTAGAGCTACCGACTGATGGCGCCATGCCCACGGATGGTAATTCGGAGGAGGAGGAGGTGGAGGAGGGGTGGGAGGAGGTATAGTAGGCCTTTGAGACCTGGACCGAGGTAGGCCCCGCAATTCTCTGCGTCGGCAGTATATGACCAGCCCCAGGGTCAGACTCGGTCCCAGCCTGCACCAAGTTAAGTGTAGTAGCGTTCTCATAAGTTTGGGATATGGCGGGTGAGGGGAATGTAAACAGATGCGCAAGAAGCGCATGATGCGCATGGAGCTGGCGTTCCGCTGCCAGGCGAGCTTTCGCCAATCCAAGCCCCTGTCTCTAGGCTACTCCCCAAACAGCACTTCTAAGAACCTTTTGTATAAGATCAAGTGTAGTAGCGTTCTTATAAGTTTAGGATATGCCGGGTGAGGGGAATGTAAACAGATGCGCAAGAAGCGCTGAAATAATATCCCTAAATGGTAAAAGTTTGCAAGTATATTTTGGGGATTACACAGCAGGGTGGCGACAAAGTTAACAACTTTGATGTGGAATGCCCTGTAATAGCTCTTGGGCGGTGTGCCTTTTATCGCCTAGGCTCAGCAGTTTGAGCACCGCCTGCTGTCGCTTAGCGACGGCCCTGCTGCTGTGCCTAGAGCTACCGACTGATGGCGCCGTGCCCACGGATGGTAGTTCGGAGGAGGAGGTGGAGGAGGGGTGGGAGGAGGAGGAGGCATAGTAGGCCTGAAACACCTGGACCGAGGTAGGCCCCGCAATCCTCGGCGTCGGCAGTATATGAGCAGCCCCAGGGTCAGACTCGGTCCCAGCCTCCACCAAGTTAACCCAATGTGCCGTCAGCGATATATAGTGGCCCTGCCCGGCAGCACTCGTCCACGTGTCCGTGGTCAGGTGGACCTTGTCAGAAACGGCGTTGGTCAGGGCACGGATGATGTTGTCTGACACGTGCTGGTGCAGGGCTGGGACGGCACATCGGGAAAAGTAGTGGCGGCTGGGGACCGAATACCGAGGGGCGGCCGCCGCCATGAGGTTGCGAAAGGCCTCGGTCTCTACTAGCCTATAGGGCAGCATCTCCAGGCTAAGCAATCTGGAGATGTGCACATTAAGGGCTTGGGCGTGCGGGTGGGTTGCACTATATTTGCGTTTCCGCTCCAGCGTCTGGGGTATGGAGAGCTGAACGCTGGTGGATGCTGTGGAGGATCGTGGAGGCGACGATGGGGTTTTTGTGGCAGGGTCCTGGGCAGGGGGCTGACTAGCAGCTGACACAGGGGAAGGAGCAGTGGTGTGCACGGCCGGAGGTGAACGGGCTTGTTGCCACTGAGTGGGGTGCTTAGCATTCATATGCCTGCGCATACTGGTGGTAGTTAAGCTAGTAGTGGTGGAACCCCTGCTGAGCCTGGTTTGGCAAATGTTGCACACCACAGTCCGTCGGTCATCCGGTGTTTCCTTAAAGAACCTCCACACTTCTGAAGATCTAGCCCTCGCCGCAAGAGCCCTCACCACGGGAGCTTCACTAGTTGACAGTGGCGCTGATGCACCAGCTCTGGCCCTGCCTCTCCGTCTGGCCCCACCACTGCCTCTTCCAACCTGTTCAGGTCGAGGACTCTCCTCTCTCTCAGAAGCACTGTGTTCACCCGGCCTCTCAACCCAGCTTGGGTCTGTCACCTCATCATCCTCCGATCCCTCAGTCTGCTCCCCCCTCGGACTTCCTGCCCTGACAACAACTTCCCCACTGTCTGACAACCGTGTCTCCTCATCGTCGGACACCTCTTTACACACTTCCACTACGTCAAGAAGGTCATCATCACCCACAGACTGTGACTGGTGGAAAACCTGGGCATCGGAAAATTGCTCAGCAGCAACCGGACAAGTGGTTTGTGACTGTGGGAAGGGTCCAGAAAACAGTTCCTCAGAGTATGCCGGTTCAAATGCCAAATTTTCCTGGGAGGGGGCAGACTGGGGGGGAGGAGGCTGAGGTGCAGGAGCTGGAGGAGTGGCGATTTCGGTGACATGGGTGGACTGCGTGGAAGACTGACTGGTGGTGGACAAATTGCTCGAAGCATTGTCAGCAATCCACGACATCACCTGTTCGCACTGTTCTGGCCTCAACAGTGCTCTACCACGAGTCCCAGTAACTTCAGACATGAACCTAGGGAGTGTAGCTCTGCGGCGTTCCCCTGCTCCCTCATCAGCAGGTGGTGTCTCACCCCGCCCAGGACCACGGCCTCTGACCCCTGCAGTAGTTGGACGCCCACGTCCCCGCCCTCGTCCTCTACCCCTAGCCCTCGGGTTAAACATTTTTAAAATGAGAGTTATAACTTTATTTTTTTTTTTACTTTTTTTTGTTTTTTTTTGTGTTTTTTTTTTTTTTTTTTTTTTTTTTTTTTTTTTGAGTTTTTAAAACCAAACAATGCTATCCTATTGCTATGGCTATTTTCTAGCCAAGTATCAAAGGAAGCACAGTACTATGCCAGATGAGATGACACTGAGTTATTGCCTAATAGAAATCCAACCCCTACTGAATTTTGCCACTTCGGCCTTTGCTATGGATATGTGCGCCACTAAGCGCAGAACACAGCGGTCGCAAGTCCCACTACAAATTGCTCAGAATTGGCAAGTACATGCACTGCAGAAACTACAGCCACCAGCAGATCAACCAGAAATCAAATATATAGAACGCTACTGTAGGCTTCAAGAAGCTGTTTGTATTCTCCTATGGCTATTTTCTAGCCAAGTATCAAAGGAAGCACAGTACTATGCCGGATGAGATGACACTGAGTTATTGCCTAATAGAAATCCAACCCCTACTGAATTTTGCCACTTCGGCCTTTGCTATGGATATGTGCGCCACTAAGCGCAGAACACAGCGGTCGCAAGTCCCACTACAAATTGCTCAGAATTGGCAAGTACATGCACTGCAGAAACTACAGCCACCAGCAGATCAACCAGAAATCAAATATATAGAACGCTACTGTAGGCTTCAAGAAGCTGTTTGTATTCTCCTATGGCTATTTTCTAGCCAAGTATCAAAGGAAGCACAGTACTATGCCAGATGAGATGACACTGAGTTATTGCCTAATAGAAATCCAACCCCTACTGAATTTTGCCACTTCGGCCTTTGCTATGGATATGTGCGCCACTAAGCGCAGAACACAGCGGTCGCAAGTCTCACTACAAATTGCTCAGAATTGGCAAGTACATGCACTGCAGAAACTACAGCCACCAGCAGATCAACCAGAAATCAAATATATAGAACGCTACTGTAGGCTTCAAGAAGCTGTTTGTATTCTCCTATGGCTATTTTCTAGCCAAGTATCAAAGGAAGCACAGTACTATGCCAGATGAGATGACACTGAGTTATTGCCTAATAGAAATCCAACCCCTACTTAATTTTGCCACTTCAGCCTTTGCTATGGATATGTGCGCCACTAAGCGCAGAACACAGCGGTCGCAAGTCTCACTACAAATTGCTCAGAATTGGCAAGTACATGCACTGCAGAAACTACAGCCACCAGCAGATCAACCAGAAATCAAATATATAGAACGCTACTGTAGGCTTCAAGAAGCTGTTTGTATTCTCCTATGGCTATTTTCTAGCCAAGTATCAAAGGAAGCACAGTACTATGCCAGATGAGATGACACTGAGTTATTGCCTAATAGAAATCCAACCCCTACTTAATTTTGCCACTTCAGCCTTTGCTATGGATATGTGCGCCACTAAGCGCAGAACACAGCGGTCGCAAGTCTCACTACAAATTGCTCAGAATTGGCAAGTACATGCACTGCAGAAACTACAGCCACCAGCAGATCAACCAGAAATCAAATATATAGAACGCTACTGTAGGCTTCAAGAAGCTGTTTGTATTCTCCTATGGCTATTTTCTAGCCAAGTATCAAAGGAAGCACAGTACTATGCCAGATGAGATGACACTGAGTTATTGCCTAATAGAAATCCAACCCCTACTTAATTTTGCCACTTCAGCCTTTGCTATGGATATGTGCGCCACTAAGCGCAGAACACAGCGGTCGCAAGTCTCACTACAAATTGCTCAGAATTGGCAAGTACATGCACTGCAGAAACTACAGCCACCAGCAGATCAACCAGAAATCAAATATATAGAACGCTACTGTAGGCTTCAAGAAGCTGTTTGTATTCTCCTATGGCTATTTTCTAGCCAAGTATCAAAGGAAGCACAGTACTATGCCAGATGAGATGACACTGAGTTATTGCCTAATAGAAATCCAACCCCTACTGAATTTTCCCACTTCGGTCTTTGCTATGGATATGTGTGCCACTAAGAGCTAAACACAACGGTAGCAAGTCCCCCTGCTAATTCCTCACAAAATGGTAAAAGATGCAAATTAAAATAAAAAAAGTAGAACGTTATTGTAGCCCTAAGAAGGGCTGTTGGGTTCTTTGAGAATCACTCCTGCCTAACAGTAAGCTAATAGAACACCCTAACGCTTTCCCTGAGCAGCAGCAGCTCTCTCCCTAGCGGCATCCAGACACAGAATGATCCGAGCAGCGCGGGCAGCGGCTAGTCTATCCCAGGGTCACCTGATCTGGCCAGCCAACCACTGCTATCGACGTGTAAGGGTACCACGTCATGCTGGGTGGAGTGCAGAGTCTCCTGGCTTGTGATTGGCTCTGTTTCTGGCCGCCAAAAAGCAAAACGGCGGGAGCTGCCATTTTCTCGAGCGGGCGAAGTATTCGTCCGAGTAACGAGCAGTTTCGAGTACCCTAATGCTCGACCGAGCATCAAGCTCGGACGAGCATGTTCGCTCATCTCTAGTCTTTATGCCTAAATTGCGTCTAAATGAACAAGTTGCTAAAGATGAATGATTATTAGGGCCAGCAAAACATCTGGATTGGTAGGAGAAATGAGGGAATCGTGGTTATTTTTGCAGCTCAAAACCAGTGTAACAATATGAAAAGGCGCAAAAACAACAGAAAACATGTTATACACATCAATGGTGGGTTGCTATATTGTGAGGAAGAGCTGCCATTAAAGGTGACTTCTTTCTTGGACACCTATGGATATGTCCTACACGTCTGATGCACTTCCTGCACTTCCTTTTACTGCAAGATTACAATGGGAGGAGGGAGAGAGCAGGAGGTTGGTTTTTGGGTGAAACATGTTCTGCTCATTTTGTAAAGCTGCAGTATGGAGGGGCTCTGGTAACACCACCAGAGCACTTCAGGTTCATTAGCATGATTTTAAAAGTTTATTTTAGAAGGTTGTGAGACCATGGATAACAATTATAAGAATATACCACAGTCACAGTACCTGGATCTATAAGTAAGTGCCCCTGGTTTACCATTCTTTAAAGAAAATCTAGCATCTAAATCCATCATGATAAACCCGGGACACTTACTCATAGATCCAGGCTCCGTGACTGTGGTAATCTTCTTATCCTCCTACCTTCTAAAATCAACATTTATTATTATACTAATTAGCTACAAGGACTCTATGAGCATAATCAGAGCCCCTCAGTTCTGCAGATTCATAGGCTGTTACAATGATCACAACATATCTCATCCAGCCTCCTGCTCTCTCCCCTCACCCTCTGCCTGTGTAATCTAGCAACAGCAGGAAGAGCAGGGATAGGGGAGGCCTGCTATGCTACAGCATAGAGGGGCTCTGGAAAGACCCACTGGAGTCTTCTGACTCATTAGCATAGTTAGAAAAGTTGATTTTAGAAATTAGAGATGAGAGATCCCCAGTCATGTCGTTCTGCTGTCCCCTCCCCTGACATTTCTTATCTGAGCTGCCGATTCATGCCGTACTGTGGAAGATGTGCCATATATATATTATGCTATACGATAATAATGGGGCACATCCTCCATTCTTTAGTGTGTCAGGTCAGATGCTGGGGCCCCCTGACACTGCGGGCCCCATAGCAGCTTCTATGGCTACTACCCCTGTAGTTACGCCCCTGCTTCTGGTTGAATACTACAGCAGTCACTCAGAGGATCTGTGGAGAAGTTCAAAGAAGAGCACTAAGAGCACAAAAGTGTGAAAAACTTCCTGAACTAAATAAATCCATGTTTCACAGTCCTCCTGCTAGCAACAATATACACATATAACATGCATATATACAAGGTGTATATATATATATATATACTGATCCCCAGATGTGTAACACTATCTGCAGTTCCATATGGTCTTTTCAGTATAATATAGTTTCCTCTATTCTGCTTCTTAGACCTCCATCCTGGTAAGAAGTGCAGCTCAGGAGAGGAGCTTCTGCCAAGTGCAGGGTTTGCTGTGACCTGTTACTGGTCTGATGCATAAACCTAAAGCCTTGGGATTGGCTGCTCCTGGATGGAGCGGACGGGAATCAATAGCTCTGGGATGGAGCTGGTTACTGCAGAGCACTGGAGGCATCACAAGCTTTACACATCAGGAGAGAAGAGGCTGAGCTTAACATGACTCCTGACAGCAAGTGAACAAGCCACAGGGGATGTGAGGAGCGTGCTATACAGGAGACTGCCTCACCTGCTCACACACATACACCTCGCCTCTCCCTCACTGCTGGACATCTGGATCACCATGTACCCAATGCTATCCTGCACCACATGCCTGCTGCTGCTCAGTGCCATGCTCTGGGGGCACAGCTACTCCGATACACGAGTCCTGAGCGGTAAGTAATGTCCCAGCATGCAATGTCCTGCAAACTTTACCCAGGAGCTCAGGATCCTGCATGTGTCTGCTAAAGACATAGAAATGGAAGACATACTCAAATTATTGTGGCTGAAAATGAAGAAATGTCATAATATATTTTTGTAGTAATTTCCCCAAATTGTATTATATTTAATTGTTTATTGCTTATTTATTAGATTATTATATGTGATATTATTTTACTGGTACATATTATGTATTGTATTATTATAATTTTATTTAATTTATTTTATATATATCAACTTTTATTATTATGCTAATTAGCTAGAAGGTCTAATTTAAATATAAATTAAACTAAATTAAATAATAATTTATAATATAATATAAAATGTTATACTTCCAGATTTTTTATTTTATAAATTTTTTATTAGATTTTTTAATATAATTTATTGATTTTGTATATTATTTACTAGATTACATAATTCATTATTCACTTTTGTGGTATAATCTATAGTCTGTTAGTTCACCGTGATCCATTCCTTTAATACTTATTAATCAGCAGTCCTATGTAAAACATTACATGGAGCAAAATGACAAATCCAGCCCTGCTGCGTCTCTTGCTCCAGCACTGCTATGTCTGTGTATAACTTTTCCTGTAACATGACGAACATGTGACTTACGTATTGTACAACCACAAGTCATTATGTTACATTGCTGGATGTTCTTGTACTATATTCAGAATCTCTGGATCTCGATATTATAGGGGGTAGAAGTAGTCCTGTAGTTGTAATACTGGAGTCCAAATATTAACAAAGTTTACAAAGTTAAGGCAAAGCAAACTGCAAATAACATATTCAGCACTGCTACATCTGTATTGCAATATTTCATGTTTTTTGATAAACTTTTATAGCACCAGCATATGCCATGGCACCTATAGGCAATAATCACACAGACCCATAGCCTAGATGTATAGTATCTCAAGCAAACATTCACTATGATTAACTCTGTATTCTGTAATTATGCTAAGTACAGATGTAGCAGTGCTGAGTTTGCAATTTGGCAAAACTCATTGAGATATCGCTGAGTTACATAGGACTGCAGGTTAATCCACTGAAATATCTTAACCAAGATTTTTTAAAGGGAATTGAACCTATATTCAGGAAGGGGGTTCCCGGATCCCTGGTTCTGGTACTGTAGTCTCTATTTACTTCTATGGGTGTTCTGCAAACAGTGGAACACATGTCTGGTACCCACATCTATCCCCAGGAGGGGGGTCCCCCAACTCCCACCCTGTCCTATATATGCAGATACTCCACCCCACACTAGGGAAGTTCCTTTAAAAAGCGATCAGCTTTGGCACCCACATCTATCATGCACTTATGGCACGTTCTGTAGATATATACAAGCAGTCCCCACGTTACACACATGATCAGTTCTTCAGGTTTGTACTTAAGTTGAATTTGTTTGTAAGTCGGAAAGTGTAAAATTTTACAAAATTTTTTGTCTCTGTGAAAATTTAATTTTCAAAATTTTTTTGCTGTAATGGTAATAAGTAATGTCAATAAAGCTTCATTACAGACACCTTACAGCTGATCAGTACAGTCTGGGACTACAGTAACATCCAGAGAGCTTCACCAGAGATCCCAGTGGATAGAGGGGGTCCGTCTGTAACTAGGGGGTCGTCTGTAAGCCGGGTGTCCATAAGTCGGGGACCTCCTGTACTTTCAATGTTAAAATGAAGAGTACCCCTTTAAATGACAAATTTGTAATACCCCATCAAATGTCATATTTATTAATAGACTAAAGATAAACTTTCCACATAAGTCCAGTTCAAGGATCCGGCACCATCCACTAATACAGAGTGACGAGACAAATTCAGCTCTGCTATATCTATAGGAGAAGCAGTTAATGAAATATTGAGAGTTAATTAATAAACTGCAGCATAAAGCAGAACTATCCAGTGATGTCAGGTCCATCTTTAAAGTAAAGTTGCGGCACTTTGCATAATGTATAGGTAAGGGTTGGCCATTGTGATGATGTGTTGGCGATGGGTACAGACTGAGTGGGTGGAGAACTCGGGGCAAGTGACCAAAATCCTCATTCTGCAGATCCATAGCACAAGGTTGCCAAATTACTGAGACCTGCTGTGTAATGCCATCCACAATATGCTATGCTGATGCTACTATATATATGTATATGCTGTAGTCCCAATGACCGGCCAATGAGTGACTGAAGGTGACGGTGTCCAGAGCGCAACATCTTCAGACAATCGTTATGTCTTCTGTTATAAGTCATATTCTGGAACTTGGAGTCATTTCATAAAGTTTCAGATGAAGAGATACTTTGGGTTTCCAGATTGATGGACCTAAAATAGGTATAGATTTGAGCTATGCACTTAAAGGGATAGTCTAACCATAGACATTTTTGATGGATGAGTGTGCCATGACAAGGAACCGAGAAAAAGAAGGAATCGAGCCGAAGGGACAGTATTATCACTCCATATAAGGCTGAAAAGTCCAGGTCTAGTCAAGCGCATTGACTGCCAGTCTCATACTGTAACTAAGATTGACTGTAATAGGATGAGTGACCTATTTACCTGCTATTTTTAACAATTTTAACCATCGTTAAAATTTTAAGACATTTTTCTTAAGAGAGAAGGGAGGCATATACCAAAAATTGTTTGTGTATGCTATAGTCCCAATGACTTGCTGATGAGTAACTGCAGGTGACGGCTTCGTGGACGCAATGTCTTCGGACAAGTGGAAGGGAGAGTTTTGTCTTCTGTTATGACTTGTTTTCTGTTTCTTGGAGTCATGTCATGAAGTTCTGGAATGGAAAATAACTTCTTGCAAAATAATGTGAGATACTAAATCGAAATATTAGCATAGAGTGGAGCTACAAAGGGATTAAAAAGAGACAGTCTAACCATGGGCAGTTATGGTGTATGGTGCACCCTGACAAGGAACCAAGAAAAAAAGAAGTCATCAGGTCAAAGGGCTATTATTATCACTCCATAAAAGGTGGAACATTTAGGTAACAGTCAAGTGCATTGACTGCCAGTCCCATACTGTAACTGCCAAGGACTGTAATGGGAAAATTGACCTATTCACTTGCTCTCTCTAACATTTATATATTTTGTCAAATTTATATTTTTCCATTCCGATGAAACTGGTGGGATTACTTTCGGCCCTCCAGTGCAATTAGGTGGTCCTACATGGTTATAGACCCCCCAACTTGACAGCATTGATATCTCTGGAACAGGGGGATTCTAGACAAAAATTTTAAACATTGGGGGATTAGAACCTGTGAAGGAAAACTCAAGATGGTAGGGACATGCTGATCTTAACAGCGGTACGGGCGAGAAACACTTTGAATACGGGTTCTCAGGGTTCACCAATATAATATCTGCAACACTACCCCTGACTACTACGCCACTTCTCATGCCAGCGCCTCCTTGACTGTAAGTCTGTATACTGTCGATGAACTCTTAAATTACATTTTTTACACTTTATGATCAAATTCATAGTATTTACTACCCGTTGATACAATGTAGGTGAACTCCTACTTGTGGTCCCATACTGCCAGGCCATGTTGTCCCTTCTCTAACTTGTAAAAAGTTAGAAAGTTGTAGGTGAGAGATGGAAGTTGGTATCAGATAAAGGCCAGACTTCATTATACACAGGATCTGTCTATAGACTGTGACCTGTAGGAGCTGAACTCAAACCTGTAAGAGATTTTTCACCACACCCATTGACAATGTTGCCCTTGTTTTACCACTTCACCCAAGGGTGGATCATGAGGGGGTTCAGAAGTTGAGTTCCCAAGGTGAGACAACCTCTTTAATTCCTTTTGTTGAGCAAACGGGACCTAAGATGTACAACACCTCTTAGATACAAAAGGGTGAGGAAGGTTTATACCTGACTCTTATATATGAAGGAAACCTACCATCAGAAATCTACCTATTAAGGTAATGTGATCCAGGATACGTCTGCGCAGCTGTCGAAGTGAAGGACTCGGCCTAATATGTTGTTCCTGTAACATTTGAAGTAAATAAATTCCCTGACAGGTGATACATCTAAAGACTCCCTATAGCAGTGATGGCGAACCTATGGCACGGGTGCCAGAGGTGGCACTCAGAGCCCTCTCTATGGGCACCCGAGCTATCACCCTAGCACAGAGTTTGCCAGACAGGACTCTTGCAGTCCCAGACAGCCCAGGACCCTAGAAGGCAGCTACAATGATAATCCAAACTTCTTATTATTTCTACTGTATTGGTGTCCTCAGGTGCCTATAAACTTTAAATCTCTGACAGAGGAGGGAGTAAGAAGTTCCTGCTTAAATTGTCGCATTGGCACTTTGTGAAAAATATGTGGGTTTTGGTTGTAGTTTGGGCACTCGCTGCCTAAAAGGTTTGCCATCACTGCCCTATAGGGTCCTGTGTAACCAGGTGGTCAGGACAGGAGCTTAACTAGAAAATGCAGGGCCCCATAGCAGACCTCTGAATGAGGCCCCCCCCCCCCCTAGCTCATCAGGCAATAAACATATTTGTCACACATTTATTCACTGATATATATACATTTATAAACTTACACAGATGTGTCCCAGTAGTTGCTGACCAGATCAGCTGGAATCAGATATGAGCGATCCCTATTCTTGTCATTCTTCTGTCTCCTTCCACTCCCCCGACATTTCTTATAAGCGCTGCTGATTCATGTTGTGTACTATGGAAGATGTGTCCTTTTATATAGATTTTATGCTGTACAATTTGCAGCAGAATATGTTTGTAATAGTGCACATCCTCCATTCTCTAGTGTGCCAGGTCAGATGCCGGGGCCCCCTGACACTGCGGGCCCTAAAGCAGCTGCTATGGCTGCTACCGCTGTAGTTATGCCCCTGGTTTTGGACAGGTGTAGAAAAATGGCTTAGGGCCAACCAGTCTTTTAGCGATCTGCCTGTTGTAGGTGATAGATCAAGAGGAGTCTAAGGGTGATGCCACACATGGCATTTTTGGTCTGTTTTAAGCAGTCTGTTAAAAAATGCATCCGTTTTTGACAGGTTTTACCAATTATCTAAATTAAAACTGGTCAAAAAACGGATGCGGTTTTAGACGGACTGCTTAAAAACAGACCAAAAATGGTTCAAAACGCCATGTGTGGCATCACCCTTAGGTATCTGTAATATTCAGGTCCCTACAAAGTATCTCCCAGCATTTGGATAAGATCTTTGGACCATACCTGATCCTTTATTAAAGGGAACCTTACCCCACAAAACTATCGCCCCCCTCAGGTAGGGTATGAAATGTCCTTTCTACAGTCCCTCATTAATGTGAAAGTCAGGCAAATATGACTCTTCACATCCAATTTTCACATGAGCATTGTCACAGGTGCTCCCGCGATCCCTGTCTCGGATCGCGGGCGCATCCGTGCTCCTCCATGTGCCCCCGCTGCTGCCCGGTCTCACTTACCTCTCCCGGCTCCTGCGCTTCCCTGGACTGCCGTGGAGGTGGGGACGCGCGCGCGGCTCCTGCCGAAAATTTAAAGGGCCAGCGCACCGCTAATTGGTGCACTGGCTGAACACCTCACCTTTAAGAATCCTGCCTCTTCCTGTGTTCCTTGCCGGATCTTTGTGCCTCATAGTCTTAGAGAAAGCTTCCAAGCGAGTATTCCTGCGTTCCTGTGTATTCCTGTGTTCCTGCGTTCCTGTGTATTCTTGTGTGTTCCCGCTCCTGAGTCCTGTGTTGCCGTGTTACCTGAGTTCCTCCGTGTTGCTGTGTTCCGTGTGCCTGTGTTCCCGTTCCCACCTGCCTGGACCTCCTGTTGCTGACCCCGGACTTGGACCTGACGTTGCATCTCTGCCGCCTGCCCTGACCCTGTGCCTGGACCCGACTATGAGTTTGTCATCCGCTAAGGTACCTCGACCTCGGCTGCCACCGTGGGCTAGTCACACCTGGGAACGAACTAGTGGTATCCTGCCGCAGCAAGTCCAACCCGCTTTGCGGCGGGCTCTGGTGAATACCAGGTGCCGCTAGGCTCCGGTTCCGGGTGTTGGCTAGTTCCATCTCCCGCGGTGGTCCAGAGGATCCACTGATCCTGACAAGCATTACAATCAAAATATCAAGTGATACCAGAATATATCAATTAAGACATAACTTTCAATATTATTAACAATAAAACAAGTAAATTTTGTTGCCCCTTCTTAAAAAAGACTGACTGAGGACTATCCAGTCCTCCCACTTTTTTGCAAAGGATTTTTCATTTCCTTTATGGTATGCTAGTAGGGATTCCAAATTGTAGTTGCTTTGTACCACAGATAAAATCAGATGAATAGAGGGTACTGTTATTGAGTTCCAGATTTTGGCTATTAGGTTCCTTGTGGAATTAAGCATATGTATGATAGTGGTAAGATGAGAAGGGGGTAATTCTTCTAATCTTAATGATAAGAGGGCTACTTCTGGGCCCCAGGGTATGTGATATGGAATGATTTCTGTCAGTTTTTTATAGATTAAATTCCAAAGGGCTTAATGTATTATGTTTCTTAATGTCATGACACTCAAGATGATACACATATGTGTTGTTCTTTGTATTAAATTTAAAAAAAAAAAACAAATAAAAATAAAGTCATAAAAAAAAAAGACTGACTGAGGAAAGCTTTCCTCAACTGTCTAACCGTACTTAAAGGGGTTGTCCACTTTCAGCAGATAATTGATATGCTCTGTACAATCTTCCAATATACTTTGTGCATCAATTCCTCAGAGTTTTCTAGATCTCTGCTTGCTGTCCTGCAATCGAAAGCTTCTGTGTTTACCTCCAGTAGATAGAAATCTGTCCATGCTCATGTGAACCGTTATACGACAGAGAGTAATCACAGCCGTGTGATACTAACAGCTTATGCACCTGCCTGTCCATCACATGACCAGGGACAGATTTCTATCCACTGGAAGTAAACTAGAAGCTTTCTATAGAATGACAGCAAACAGAGATCTATAAAACTGTGTGGAATTGATACAGAAAGTATATTGCAAAATTGTATAACTTTTCCTTACACAAAAATATCAAATATTTGCTGAAAGTGGACAACCCTTTAACATCAAAATGTCTGCATTAATATATACCTATACTTTTTAAGGGGGAACAGCACAATTCCCTTGTTTTATTGTGAATTATATTAAAAATATGTTTAATGTTTAATTGATATGTACCACTTGATATTTTGGTTGTAATGTAAATTAGAGAGTACAAGTGAAGTTGACCTAGTGAGTAAAGGTTCAGGGTGGCCTCAGTGGGCCCCTTTGCAGCAAACTCACATGGCAGCATTAAAAATTCAGAAGCTAAAAATGTTCCCCGCAATTTATTTTCTAGTTTATCATCCTAGCCCCGTCATGGTTATTTTATATACAGCCCCCCTCATCCCCTATGGATTCATTAGATACAGCCCCACTTGACCACATGGATTCCTTATGTGGGCACACCCAGCAGCTATGGGCCCCGGCACTTACCCTGGGATGCCCAGTGCTGGCGCCAACCCTGTCATAATTGACATTTGTTTGGATAGTGTGCATTTTTCACATAAGATTAGTCAAGTTTAGTGGTTGCAGGGTTAGTGTCACTTCAGTAGCCCCTATCATTGTTCCTATAGTATCTAGAAACAAGATGTTCTTGTCATTTTACATATAGAAATTTCAACTTTAAGATTCCATCAAGTTTACAGTACTGTGAGCTACAGTAGTGGACATAGAGAAACTAGATCTTTATCTGCAGCTTGAATTTCAAACAACATGTTTATCTGTCTGTGTCTTTGGAAAGAATAGAGAAAGCTTTGAGAAACGTTACCCACTACAGGAGAAGAAAGGAGCAGAAAAATTTTTCTTGATAAAATATATTAAAAACTATAATACATCATTACCACCTACACTATTCATTTCTGGACAATCAAATTGCTTCAAAGGTTTAGTAATGCTTTCAAGGAAATCTACAATCAAACTCAATCGTGATAGACCAGGGCCACTTACTCATAGATCCAGGAAATGTGACAGTGGTACTATTCTTATATTTGTTTCCAAATGATCTTTATGAAAATTATGCTAATAAACCAGAAGGATCCAGTGGGTTGTTACAAGAGCCCCATTGTGCTTTGGATTCAAAGGCTGTTACACTGATGTAATATCACACAATGGGAGGTGGGAAGTGTTCCTGCACAGTGTAACAGCCTATGAAGCTACAGCAAAAAGGGTGGGGCTCTTGTAACAGCCCCCAGAGCCCTTTTGGCTCATGAGCATAATTTCAAAAGTTGATTTTCGATCACAAATATAACAGATATGTGGATAACAAATACAAGGAGATTACCACAGTCACAATCCCTGGATATATGAGTAATGTCCCTGGTTTATTATTTCTGGATTTTGCTTTAAGGTTGGGGTGGGGTATAGATTTTGAAATATTAGGTAAATTTTTTTGTTTTATTAATTGGGTCTGCTGTTCAGACAATTGACAATACTGGTTGCTGGAGTGTTGTATTGTGTTACTTACTCATGACTCAGTGATGCCACCGATGAAACCTGCAATAAGGGAATCTTTAAAGCAGTTTAATTTCACAAATGTATCTGTCGGGAATACAGAAGACTTTCATGTCTCGCCCCACCACTCTCGTAGTCATAGCTAACAGTTTAATAACTATTCCCGACAGATTTTTACATTTGCGAAATTAGGGGATTAGATGTTCTGATTGACTGTTTTATGTACTATAGATACTGCTCAGCTACATTGTGGGGCGTATATTGGCCAACATGACAGGAGTTCTCTATCATCATCATCCGAGCCCCATTATACAGTCATGATGCTTATACTGGGTATGGTTATGCTCAAATTTCCTCAGGGGCTCCCGTTACTATGTTCCACAAGATCAAATTGTTGCTCATGATCTCCATGGGATTGGTTCATAAAAGGATACAGGTATCAGTGCCCATAAGAATGCATGGTCCTTAATGGGGTCCATTGGGCTTCCCTTCTGTTGCTAATTATTGGTTTAAAAAGTGCTATCTACAGGAATTTTTTAATGGTCAATCCTGAAGATTTAGTTGGAGGCTCCTAACATGAGCTCAGATTCAGATATAAAATATGTCATACAATACATTATCATATATCATGTTATACTAATTCACGTTATAAGGATACATTCACATGGCCGTGTGCTTGCCCGGGCCGGATCCTGGACGAGCATAGGGCCGGATGGAGAAGGGAGGGGTTTGAGAGCTCCTCACCTTTCCCCTCTCCATTGAAAGACAAGTGGCTTGGTCAGCATGCTGCGAGACACCGTTTGCTCACTGCACCCTGACCGGGTGCCATAGACTTCAATGAGGGTCGTCATCTGGATGCAAATTGTGCGGCCAGATTATGGCCCCCGTTACGGTCTTGTGGATGTGGCATAAGGTAATTCCAAGCCAAAACTCAAACCGTCTTATTTTAGGAATATAAAATTTTAGGTCCACTAAACATTTCACTTTCCTGTCTTGACCAATTGTAATGGGCCACGTAGTTTTCAACCTGGCTAAATAAAGGTTGGAGCTGGACCATCTTCAGAAATCTAAGATGCTGGTCCACCTGAGATCCCTACTGCAGCAAAAAAAAAAAAAGAGCATGGGAAAGCCAAGTGTGTACATTCTGTATGCGTTGATGTCTATCAAAGGTGAGGAGCACGGTTGAGAAGACCTGTACCACAATAGTCATGTCCGTGCAGAACATTGTGGGTTTGGGTTTCCTCACCTAGACTTGAGACAGAAGTTCAGGTTCACCTTTAATGCTCAATACCACAAGTAGCAACCGCTCCTCCCACTGAGCTGCCACATTCACTAGGATTGTAACACTTTGCCGGTAGCATTTAAGGCGATAACACTGATGATCAGTACCAAGACTGATCTCAGGTGTTTGTGCTTGGGTACCCGAACCAAACTTTTGTTCAAAGCTCAGCTGAACTCGGTGAACCCGAATCTTAACTAGTCTGCTCATCACTACTGACACACAACTTTCTTAGAAGACGCCCATTACCCCTTTGTGCTTTTGTCCATACAGGGCAAAAGGTCCATACAGGATAGAGGCTAACTTGCTGATCAGTGGTGGTCTCAGTGACGGGACCACCACAGATCACAAGAATGGGGGACCTTTGTACCACGTCATACCCAAAGATGGAGAGGGCTATATTCATCTCTATGGAGCTGATGCAGGTTTCCGAGACCAGTGCTCAGCTATATCCATCAGTGCCATAAAGATGAATCAAGAACCTGGTGCATGTGTGACCGGCTACTCTCTTCATCTAAGGGTTACAATAGACCCCCATTTTCATGAACCGTGGGGGTCTCATCAATGAGTCCTTCTGATTAGCAAGATAGTCCCTATCCTGTGGATATGGTCTAACGTGCATGTCACCCTTTAAGTGCTCATCATGTAGACTAGTTGGTGGAGGTTTTCTATTTCCTCAGGATAGTGTAGGCTCCAGAGCAATGGTTTGCTGTAGTGCACGTCGGTGGAAAACAGAGTATCTCCTAAATGGTCTCATTTAGATGAGTGAAACTTTGAGGGTTGGCAGAGCACTTAGACTGTGTTCTAGATGTTACACAATGATATTACCCTACTCCCACTATATACATAATCCTTAATTGTAAGGAAGGTCCAACACAACACCTATAAGAATATTTTAAGAATCGGAACCTCAGTAGAGGCCAGGCAGACGTTCCAGGTAATCTGAAATTTGGATCCTGTAGCCACACAACCCTGTGGATGACATCCGGCATCTCTCACATTATCCTATGACAAGTATTATTGGAGCACATGAATACATCTTCCCTTTCCATGTAGGTTATTTCGGCTTCTAACACCTGGGTATTCCGGCTGAATACACAGCATCACATTATCTCCCGGAGCTGCAGATGTAGCATTCAGCATCTCGAAGCCAAATCCACTTATGATTTGAGCTCAGTTTAGGAGCGGAGATTATATTTCTGGTTTGCAGGGACTGTATTTATGGATGTACGGGGTACGGGCTGCGCTCATTACCTCTTTATAATAACATATAGATAGAATAAATCTTGTATTCTGCAGATCAACCATATTCGGAGTCTCCTGTAGACAGCTGTAGGGTGGTAATGAAATTCTGCGATACTCCTCCACCTCCTCTGCAGAGCTCTCCCATGACTTCATAAAGAATGAGAAGTGATGATAATGCACTTTGTAGAGATGCAATTACTTTAAGTATATATTGGGCAGGAAAGATGCAAGCTAATCCTATTACCCGCCATTTAACGACCAGTGTATTAATCATAGCCATTATACCTTAATGACTGCTGTTTACTGCATTC
This sequence comes from Engystomops pustulosus, assembly GCF_040894005.1. NCBI lineage: Eukaryota > Metazoa > Chordata > Amphibia > Anura > Leptodactylidae > Engystomops > Engystomops pustulosus. The sequence continues at coordinate 239,875,200 of NC_092412.1, forward strand.
TGCTTTCTTTTTTTTTTAAGACGCCTTCTATTTATATGAGGGATTTGCCAATCCTTTTACTTCTGTATTACACAGCCATAAGCAGTCGCTCTACAAAACAAGGCACTGGTATACATTGTTACCATCCAGGATCCGTACAGCAACTTCAAGTGATGTCACACTGACACCTTATGGAGACTATCCTGCATTATATATCATATTCATACAGTATCCATCTTATAGTAATCGAGAAATTGAGCAATATCTACCATTTACATGTTCTTTTACTTATCTATGGTATAGCGCCACCAGGTGTTCAAAATATAGAGAAATGTGCACATCCACCCACTGACCTGACTGCTGGTGGTCACACACACCCGAGTCACTCTACACTTAACCAAGTTTGTGCACAATTAGAAAACCTTACGTTCAAGTTGAAACATTACTCTATGGGACTTATTTAGTAATGGTCCACGGCCACACTTTAGTTGGATTTTCAGATGTTTTCGGGGATTGCGCCGCTGTGACAGGTATTTAGCAGGGGATTGTGTCGCACGCAATCAGATTTTTGTGCGGCTGCGCTGTTTCCATGCAGAATAAATCGGGGGTGGGCAATCAGACTGATTCGGACTGAGCTGGGATTTAACTTTCAAAGGTGTCACAAGATCAATCACTTACATGCACCAGGAAGAAGATGGTGAAATCCAGGGACCTGAGTGGGGAAGCGACACATGCAGGATATCGGGTGCAGGATCTTAGTGACTCCCCGCACAGCACATTATACACGGACAATGCACTTACATGCACCAGGAAGAAGAAGGTGAACTCTGTCGGACCTGAGCGGAGAAGCGACACATCCAGGATATCGGCCGCACGATCTTAGTGAATAGAAGCACAGTGCATTATCATCAGACAATGCACTTTTGGTGAACTCCTCCAGACGGTTAAGTAAATGTGCCCCAATATAATATAAACAACTTTTCTATTCTTTTTGCCCGCTGTAGTGCAGTTTTTTCTACTGACACGTGTCTGCACAGTGATCCTCTGTACATTACACAGCAGCCAATAGAAATAGCTTTCTGTCCTGCTTGTCAGGGAAGGAGCAGAATCTCTGAAGTACATGACAATGTAGCTGAGATGACGCCTTCTGCTGGGAAGTAAGAAAATATTTAATTTTCAGCTTTTGAGAGGTTAGTTGGAGATGAATTATTTTAAGAGTTCACCATTAACAGAAGAGTTAAGAAGTTGCAAAAGGTTGATTGAAATAAATATGCTAAGAAATTATGAAAAAAAAATCTAAAAAGAAGCTTTACTTCTAGTGATTAGCAGACCTGATTAAATTCGGCTTCATCTTAGTTTGGCCGAACCCAAATTTCAAAAGGGTGTTCGACATCGGACCCCAGGACCAGACGCTAAGTAAACATTCATGATTGTGGATGTTGACATCATCGGGGAGCGACAATCATCCCCAAGAATGAATTTAAACTCCCCTGGTGGCTTTGAGGGGAGCATTTAAAAAAGATTAAGTCCATGATTGGTGCCAGCATTGATCGCCAGTGTTATTGGGGGAAGTGGTGTTGAGGCCCAAACCTGCAAAATTTAGGTTCAGTTGAGTTCGGCCTAATCCGAAATTACACCCATAATCGGTGGCGTAGGGATGCAGTGAAATCCAGACCTTTAATGCTCATAACTTGAACAAATTAGTTGGCTGGCAAACACAAAGATTCCAGTAAGTTCACCACAAGAGTGTTTTGGTAAGATAGTTGTAGCAGGTCATTCTGTTTCGTAGCATCATAAGTAATAGGATCATCTAAGCTTTTCCAGGCTACAGTGTTCACATCAGATCTCCACAGATGTCCAATGTTCCAAAAAGATACAAGGTTATGCTGGAACTCAAGGGATCCTGGGAATTGGTGATGCCAAAATTCTCCTCACATCAACATGTCCTGCTCAAACCTTAATCCTCTTAGGACCTACTGTGGCTTGGCTTGTGGTCTCTCTTCCTGCTCTTTATTACACAAAGCGAAGGACCACAACAAAAAGCTCTAAAGGTCTTGTTGTGACCATACATTGGGACAGTGATGGCGAACCTATGACACTGAAGGACTTGGTGTGACAATACATTGGAGTAGTAATGGCGAACCTATGGCACTGGTGGCACTCAGCACGCTCTCTGTGGGCATCCAGGCCATCGACCCAGCTCAGAGGTGGTCAGATAGGACTCATTGGCTTCCTACTGCATTCTGAGGATGCCCAGGACATACCAGGCTCAGTGTTATCCTGGGCTGTCTGGGACTGTAAGAAGGTGCAGACCGGGCTGGTTTATCATTGGAGATCCTGCTGTGGGCCTCACAATTCATCCTGCTCCAGGGATGCTACAATGATAATCTAAATTTCTCTTCCTCTCTACTGTATTGCTGTCCACAGGATGCCAATACGATTGAAACATGTGACATACTAGGGAGTCATAAGTTCAAAGGTACAAAGGTACAACATCAATGCATTAGGGGGTGCAGTTACACAAAGACTCCTATACCTGAGGAGACCAAAAACCTCCTCTAGCACATTGGTGGACACCCGTATTATAAACAGCACATAAGTTCAGGGACCTTATTCTGTATTGGAGCTTGAAGTTAATGTCATGTGTTGTGTAAAAAAAATAAATCTAACTAGATGATGGTGGGATCACTGAAGGACAACTTCTGGATACCTTGACTCCCCAGTAGGGAAAGCACAGCACACCCCATGGAGATGGAGGGGCAGTAATTGTGTTGACAAGAGGCTCCCCCTGCTGCATTACGCTGGGTGTTGCACTTAGTAGGTGCAGCACTTTCTGTTGTATCAGTGATTTGTGGCCCTTCTGTCAGGTGAAGTATTGGCAGAGCTACTGAGGATTATTCATGGTTGGCCAAGTGCATGACGCTGCCAGCATTGGCTTGGTAAATGTTACTCGGCTTTTACGTTGATTTATTGTATAGAGAAATTGCAGCCTAAAAAGTTTTTGCAGATAATCCTAATTTATTAGGATGGGTTTTCTCTGTTTTCCTTGAGGGATGATAAATTATTTCAATCCTTTTTAAATAATATAAACTACATTGAAATGATACGTGGCCTGATATTGTGGGGGATGTAGAGAGGACAATTCTCCTGTATTCATCTATAGCTACAGATTCCTTATTATCCCATCATCATCACAAGAGAGTGACCACATCGAGAAGCAACCAGAAAATAATTGACATTTTAATACTGTGAAGCCATAATCCTCAGGAATGTCTTCTCCTGCCACGCCTGGCATTGCTCTATGCTTAATAAGTAAAGTATTAAAGGTTAAACAATGCAGCCTGATCAGCTCCTCCTGCTATACAACATGCTGCCCGCAGATAGGACACTATGGGGCTCATTGACTAAGGGTCCGCGGAGCGCATTTTCATCGGGGTTCCTGAAGATTTCTGTCTTGTGCCGAATTGCCCCAGGATTTTGGCGCACATGATCGGATTTTGGCGCATCGGCAACGGCTTCCACACGACAGAAATCAGGGGGTGTGGCCGTCGGACAACCCGATGCATTCAGACAACGCGCAGGATTTAAGATTTAGAATGGTGTCACAAGACACACACTTGCAAGAACCGGGAAGAAGAAGGTGAACTCCGGCGAACCTCGGTGTGGAAGCGACGGAAGCAGGAACTCGGGCGCATGATGTTAGTAAATCGCGGCAGACCCAAATCCTCGTCGGACAACGCAGCGCGGATCGCGGCATGACTGGGTAAGTAAATCTGCTCAGCTCCTCCTGCTCTATAACTTGCTGCCTGCAGATAGGACACTATGTACAATCTGCTCATCTCCTCCTGCTCTATAGCATGCTGCCTGCAGATAGGACACTATGCACAATCTGCTCAGCTCCTCCTGCTCTATAACATATGCTGCCTGCAGATAGGACACTATGTACAATCTGCTCAGCTCCTCCTGCTCTATAACATGCTGCCTGCAGATAGAACACTATGTACAATCTGCTCAGCTCCTCCTGCTCTATAACATGCTGCCTACAGATAGGACACTATGTACAATCTGCTCAGCTCCTCCTGCTCTATAACATGCTGCCTGCAGATAGGACACTATGTACAATCTGCTCAGTTCCTCCTGCTCTATAACTTGCTGCCTACAGATAGGATACTATGTACAATCTGCTCAGTTCCTCCTGCTCTATAACTTGCTGCCTGTAGATAGGACACTATGCACAATCTGCTCAGCTCCTCCTGCTCTATAACATGCTGCCTGCAGATAGGACACTATGTACAATCTGCTCAGCTCAGATTTTGCTCAATCTACAAACAAGTTGAGTGCTAAATTGAGTAAGTGGAATATATTACCTATTTGTAATTCGACAGGACAGTGAATATGTGTTGCTACCCACATGGGGATGGTTAACATGGTTAGAGCAGTCTTTTTTTAAATAAAATCATCTATTCTTTATTATGTAAATGAGGCTGGTCACATGGTCAGATGCAGTGATGTCATCCCTGTTACTCCTCCCCTCTCCTCCCCCTGCTCATGTCTGTGTGTAATGTATAGTAAAGCATTGCTAGTGTCTGTGCTGCGTCTGCTGACATGCTGCATCCTCCTAATATACAGGTGAGAGACACAGACATCAGCTACACAAGTACCTGACATGTTCTGCTATAACATGGCTGCAGCCTGGAGCTGCTGTATCTCTCCTATACACACACACATGCACACACAGGCTGCAGGGGGCGCCAGCACCAGGAAGCACATCATTATACAGCCTCACATCATTATACAGGCTGTCAGTCATGCACTGGGGGTGTGTCCGTGCCTCCCACTCATGAATAGAGTGGACAGCTTGAATATGATAATGACTCATTGGACATTTCACAGGTCATTTGCATACAGCTTTAGGACCTCATTGCTAAGGTTTACAGGCATGTAGAGGGACAATGAAGGGATAGAGGCAATGCTCTCTAATGACAGTTTATGAAAATATATTTAGTTTAGGGGGGTTATTTTGCCTGACGGGTTCTCTTTAAATCCCGCGCTCAGTCCGAGATTTTTAGTATTTAGGTAGTTCCTTTGATTTTACAGCACTTGGCACTTTATTGGAATATAATCTCTGATTGTATAGGTTTTGGTGTAATAATTGTATAATGTTGTACAAATATTATTTGTTGGCTGGGATTATAGAGAATAGAATATAACCACACTGTTACATTATGTATTGTGTTTTTTTATATAGATGTCAAATGACTTATTGTAGTATAATATGCTCATTTATGGTTATTTTTTAGATGAGATGAAATAGGATTATTGGGATGTACATGGATGTATGACGCTGTAATATTATATAGAAACATAGGGGCACATGGTCAGCACATACATGGATCGCCGGAGTTCACAGAGAGTGCATTGTCTGTCTATAATACTGTGTGCGACGATTCACTAAGATCGTGCGCCTGAACTCATGAATGTGTCGCTTCCCGCAATTGTCCAACAGAGCTCACCATCTTTTTTTGTGGTGCATCATTGACATAGGGCTTGCGACACAATTTGAAAGTTAAATCCCGCACTCAGTCCGAATCAGTCGGAACGTCTGACAGCAAACCCACGATTTGTGTCGCATGGAAGCCAACGCAGCCACGCCACAAATTTAACCTTAGTAAATGAACCCAATTAGGTTAAATCCTTTGTTGGCTCTCAGACCCTGATGTTACCCACTTCATTAATAATTATTCACCACATTTTGAATCCTGTTGGGGGAGGTGCTCTGGGCGTTCCGGTCTTGCATGGTTAACGTGCGGGGGTCTGAGTCCTCATACTCGTGCCCGCCCTGTGATCTGCACCTGTCCAACTTCCTGTGGCGCCTGAATATTGGTGGACATATTGTGATGTCAGGCGCTAAGTGCTGTATAAGACTGCGCTGGACTAATGTAACCCCCCGGAGGAAGCCATCTCTACGCCAATATATGGGGAGCTGGTAACACATCATAAACCATGGGTAAGGACTATCTGCATTACTATGACTGTTGTGGGCAAATGTAGGGGAAACTTGGTGAACCTGATTCAGGGCTGGCACTAGCTCTGGGCATACCTGGGCAAGTGCCGGGGAAAAGAGCTGCTGGGGGGGGCCCACATAAGGCTGTACATAAGACAAACATGGGGGACTGTATCTATGTATATAAAATAACAATGAGGGGGCTGTTTAGGATGATAAACTAGGGAATATTATAGGAACAGGACACTGTTTTAGTTTCTGAATTTTAAAAGCTTCCACGTGAGTTCACTGCAAAGGGGCCCACTGAGGTTCTGTCACCCAGGGGCCCACTGAGGCTCTGTCGCCCAGAGGCCTACTGAAAGCTGGAGCCAACCCTGACCTGATTGATCTATTAAGGCAGGGAATAAGATTTTTTTTGATATGGTAGTGCAGTTTCCTGAGTTTCCATGTATAGTAAGTAATTTTACCCTATTGTTCATGTTGTGTCATCCAAATCGTGCAATAGTCTGGGATCGTGCTATCGTTTTATTATGTGTTTGTAAATTGGATGTTTTAAGAAGTGTAATTGTAATTTGGAATATATTTTATAGAATGGTGTAGTATATGATAAATGTATATATCTGTATGACATGGCAGTCAGTCATTGGTACAAGACCTGTTCCTGTATTAGTCTGTATTCCTTTATATCAATCGATAGAGAAGAGACAATCCCTTTAATTACAGACCATAGGACATCCCTAATCTATTCCATCTCTTATAAGATATAATAATGAATTACTGTACATTGCATTACACTCACTTACAGGAATTAAAGGAATTTGTCAGAGAAATGAAATGTGAGAATATTGGAAAGATAAATGACATGACAGGGACATGATTTATATCATTGGTAATTATTTCCAATATGACTGTAAAAAATGCTAGACATCCAGATTATAAGGTATAATATTATAATGTGTAATATTACAGCAGCCAAACCTATTGCGATAAATAAAGTATTTAAAGGGATTGTCCACATTGTGCAGATAATTGATTTTGTTTTTGTAATGAAAAGGTATACAGTTTTCAATAGATTTTCAGTGATAAGGGATAAAAGGAGCCGTGCACCTGTGTGACATTACATGATTAGTGATTAGAGATGAGCGAACATGCTCGTCCGAGCTTGATGCTCGGTCGAGCATTAGGGTACTCGAAACTGCTCGTTACTCGGACGAATACTTCGCCCGCTCGAGAAAATGGCAGCTCCCGCCGTTTTGCTTTTTGGCGGCCAGAAACAGAGCCAATCACAAGCCAGGAGACTCTGCACTCCACCCAGCATGACGTGGTACCCTTACACGTCGATAGCAGTGGTTGGCTGGCCAGATCAGGTGACCCTGGGATAGACTAGCCGCTGGCCGCGCTGCTCGGATCATTCTGTCTCTGGATGCCGCTAGGGAGAGAGCTGCTGCTGGTCAGGGAAAGCGTTAGGGTGTTCTATTAGCTTACTGTTAGGCAGGAGTGATTCTCAAAGAACCCAACAGCCCTTCTTAGGGCTACAATAACGTTCTACTTTTTTTATTTTAATTTGCATCTTTTACCATTTTGTGAGGAATTAGCAGGGGGACTTGCTACCGTTGTGTTTAGCTCTTAGTGGCACACATATCCATAGCAAAGGCCGAAGTGGGAAAATTCAGTAGGGGTTGGATTTCTATTAGGCAATAACTCAGTGTCATCTCATCTGGCATAGTAGTGTGCTTCCTTTGATACTTGGCTAGAAAATAGCCATAGGAGAATACAAACAGCTTCTTGAAGCCTACAGTAGCGTTCTATATATTTGATTTCTGGTTGATCTGCTGGTGGCTGTAGTTTCTGCAGTGCATGTACTTGCCAATTCTGAGCAATTTGTAGTGAGACTTGCGACCGCTGTGTTCTGCGCTTAGTGGCGCACATATCCATAGCAAAGGCCGAAGTGGCAAAATTCAGTAGGGGTTGGATTTCTATTAGGCAATAACTCAGTGTCATCTCATCTGGCATAGTAGTGTGCTTCCTTTGATACTTGGCTAGAAAATAGCCAGAGGAGAATACAAACAGCTTCTTGAAGCCTACAGTAGCGTTCTATATATTTGATTTCTGGTTGATCTGCTGGTGGCTGTAGTTTCTGCAGTGCATGTACTTGCCAATTCTGAGCAATTTGTAGTGAGACTTGCGACCGCTGTGTTCTGCGCTTAGTGGCGCACATATCCATAGCAAAGGCCGAAGTGGCAAAATTCAGTAGGGGTTGGATTTCTATTAGGCAATAACTCAGTGTCATCTCATCTGGCATAGTAGTGTGCTTCCTTTGATACTTGGCTAGAAAATAGCCATAGCAATAGGATAGGATTGTTTGGTTTTAAAAACTCAAAAAAAAACAAAAAACACAAAAAAAAAAAAAACACAAAAAAACACCAAAAAAAACAAAAAGAAGTAAAAAAAAAAAAAAAGTTATAACTCTCATTTTAAAAATGTTTAACCCGAGGGCTAGGGGTAGAGGACGAGGGCGGGGACGTGGGCGTCCAACTACTGCAGGGGTCAGAGGCCGTGGTCCTGGGCGGGGTGAGACACCACCTGCTGATGAGGGAGCAGGGGAACGCCGCAGAGCTACACTCCCTAGGTTCATGTCTGAAGTTACTGGGACTCGTGGTAGAGCACTGTTGAGGCCAGAACAGTGCGAACAGGTGATGTCGTGGATTGCTGACAATGCTTCGAGCAATTTGTCCACCACCAGTCAGTCTTCCACGCAGTCCACCCATGTCACCGAAATCCCCACTCCTCCAGCTCCTGCACCTCAGCCTCCTCCCCCCCAGTCTGCCCCCTCCCAGGAAAATTTGGCATTTGAACCGGCATACTCTGAGGAACTGTTTTCTGGACCCTTCCCACAGTCACAAACCACTTGTCCGGTTGCTGCTGAGCAATTTTCCGATGCCCAGGTTTTCCACCAGTCACAGTCTGTGGGTGATGATGACCTTCTTGACGTAGTGGAAGTGTGTAAAGAGGTGTCCGACGATGAGGAGACACGGTTGTCAGACAGTGGGGAAGTTGTTGTCAGGGCAGGAAGTCCGAGGGGGGAGCAGACTGAGGGATCGGAGGATGATGAGGTGACAGACCCAAGCTGGGTTGAGAGGCCGGGTGAACACAGTGCTTCTGAGACGGAGGAGAGTCCTCGACCTGAACAGGTTGGAAGAGGCAGTGGTGGGGCCAGACGGAGAGGCAGGGCCAGAGCTGGTGCATCAGCGCCACTGTCAACTAGTGAAGCTCCCGTGGTGAGGGCTCTTGCGGCGAGGGCTAGATCTTCAGAAGTGTGGAGGTTCTTTAAGGAAACACCGGATGACCGACGGACTGTGGTGTGCAACATTTGCCAAACCAGGCTCAGCAGGGGTTCCACCACTACTAGCTTAACTACCACCAGTATGCGCAGGCATATGAATGCTAAGCACCCCACTCAGTGGCAACAAGCCCGTTCACCTCCGGCCGTGCACACCACTGCTCCTTCCCCTGTGTCAGCTGCTAGTCAGCCCCCTGCCCAGGACCCTGGCACAAAAACCCCATCGTCGCCTCCACGATCCTCCACAGCATCCACCAGCGTTCAGCTCTCCATACCCCAGACGCTGGAGCGGAAACGCAAATATAGTGCAACCCACCCGCACGCCCAAGCCCTTAATGTGCACATCTCCAGATTGCTTAGCCTGGAGATGCTGCCCTATAGGCTAGTAGAGACCGAGGCCTTTCGCAACCTCATGGCGGCGGCCGCCCCTCGGTATTCGGTCCCCAGCCGCCACTACTTTTCCCGATGTGCCGTCCCAGCCCTGCACCAGCACGTGTCAGACAACATCATCCGTGCCCTGACCAACGCCGTTTCTGACAAGGTCCACCTGACCACGGACACGTGGACGAGTGCTGCCGGGCAGGGCCACTATATATCGCTGACGGCACATTGGGTTAACTTGGTGGAGGCTGGGACCGAGTCTGACCCTGGGGCTGCTCATATACTGCCGACGCCGAGGATTGCGGGGCCTACCTCGGTCCAGGTGTTTCAGGCCTACTATGCCTCCTCCTCCTCCCACCCCTCCTCCACCTCCTCCTCCGAATTACCATCCGTGGGCACGGCGCCATCAGTCGGTAGCTCTAGGCACAGCAGCAGTGCCGTCGCTAAGCGACAGCAGGCGGTGCTCAAACTGCTGAGCCTAGGCGACAAAAGGCACACCGCCCAAGAGCTATTACAGGGCATCACGGCGCAGACTGATCTGTGGCTGGCACCGCTGAACCTCAAGCCGGGAATGGTTGTGTGTGACAACGGCCGTAACCTGGTGGCGGCTCTGCAACTCGGCAGACTGACACATGTGCCATGCCTGGCCCATGTGTTAAATCTGATAGTGCAGCGTTTCCTCAAGACATACCCCAATCTGTCTGATTTGCTCACGAAGGTGCGCCGCATCTGTGCGCATTTCAGGAAGTCCAGCCCAGATGCTGCCACTCTCAGGGCAGCGCAGCGCCGCCTCCAACTGCCCGCTCACCGACTGTTGTGCGACGTGCCCACGAGGTGGAATTCAACACTGACCATGTTATCCAGAGTTTACCAGCAGCGCAGAGCGATTGTAGACTGCCAGATGTCAACTTCCACCAGAACTGGTAGTCAGGTCAGTCAGCTTCCTCAAGTCTACAATGAGGAGTGGACGTGGATGTCTGATATCTGTCAGGTGCTGAGTAACTTTGAGGAGTCAACACAGATGGTCAGTGGCGATGCCGCCATCATCAGCCTCACCATCCCGCTGCTTGGCCTGTTGAAAAACTCTCTGGTCAGCATGAAGTCGGAAGCTTTGCGCTCGTCACAAGAGACGGGGGAAGAATATTCCCTTGTTGATAGCCAAAGCACCCTGAGGTCTGTTTCTCAGCGCATATCGGAGGAGGTGGAGGTGGAGGAGGATGAGGAGGAAGAGGAGGAGAATGTTGGCGAGACACAAGAGGGGACCATTGTTGAGTCCTTCACTGTTCAGCGTGTATGGGCAGAAGAAGAGGAGTTGGAGGAGTTGGAGGAGGAGGAAATGGACAGTCAGGCCAGTGAGGGGAGTGAATTCTTACGCGTTGGTACTCTGGCGCATATGGCAGATTTCATGCTAGGCTGCCTATCCCGTGACCCTCGCGTTCAAAGAATTTATTCCAGCACCGATTACTGGGTGTTCACTCTCCTGGACCCACGGTACAAGCAAAATCTTCCCACTCTCATCCCTGGAGAGGAAAGGAGTGTGAGAATGCATGAATACCAGCAGGCCCTGGTGCACAAGCTGAAACAGTATTTCCCTTCTGACAGCGCTAGCGGCAGAGTGCGTAGTTCTGCGGGACAAGTAGCGAGGGAGAGTAGGCGAGCAGGCAGCTTGTCCAGCACTGGCAAGGGTACGCTTTACAAGGCTTTTGCCAGCTTTATGTCACCCCAGCAAGACACTGTCACCTGTCCCCAGTCTCGGCAGAGTAGGGCTGATCTTTACAGAAAGATGGTGAGGGAGTACGTAGCTGACCATACCATCGTCCTAAATGATCACACAGCTCCCTACAACTACTGGGTTTCAAAGCTGGACATGTGGCACGAACTGGCGCTGTACGCCTTGGAGGTTCTTGCCTGCCCTGCCGCTAGCGTCTTGTCCGAGCGGGTTTTCAGTGCAGCTGGTGGCATCATCACCGATAAGCGTACACGCCTGTCGACTGACAGCGCTGACAGGCTGACGCTTATTAAAATGAATAAAGGCTGGATTTCTCAGAATTTCCAATCTCCACCAGGTGAAGGAAGCTCAACCTGAATAATTGATCCACTCCTCCTCCTCCTCCTCATTTTCCTCCTTCTCCTCCTCTTTGTACAGTAAAGCAGAGGAAAATGGCTATTTTTTGACAGGGCCCACTGGCTCTTGCTATAGTACTTCATGCATTTAATTTTTCTGGAGGGCCACCTACCCGGTCCTCTGTTTGAAACAATTTTTGTGAGTGCCACATACAGGCACTCAATCTATTCCATTTTTCTGGAGGGCCACCTACCCGGTCCTCTGTTTTAAAAAATTTTTGGGACTGCCACATACAGGCACTCAATCTATTCCATTTTACTGCAGGGCCACCTACCTGCTCCTCTGGTTTGAACAATTTTTGGGACTGCCACATACAGGCACTCAATCTATTCCATTTTACTGGAGGGCCACCTACCTGCTCCTCTGGTTTGAAACATTTTTGGGACTGCCACATACAGGCACTCAATCTATTCCATTTTACTGCAGGGCCACCTACCTGCTCCTCTGGTTTGAACAATTTTTGGGACTGCCACATACAGGCACTCAATCTATTCCATTTTACTGCAGGGCCACCTACCTGCTCCTCTGGTTTGAACAATTTTTGGGACTGCCACATACAGGCACTCAATCTATTCCATTTTACTGGAGGGCCACCTACCTGCTCCTCTGGTTTGAAACATTTTTGGGACTGCCACATACAGGCACTCAATCTATCCCATTTTACTGGAGGGCCACCTACCTGCTCCTCTGGTTTGAAAAATGTTTGGGACTGCCACATACAGGCACTATCCAAATTAAATTGTCTCCATAGCAGCCTCCACACGTTGTCTCCATTGCTACCTCCAAAAGTCGTCCATATAGCTGCCTCCATACATCGTCCCTTTATCAAACGAGGTGTGTCAGGCAGAAATTTGGGTTGTTTTCATGGATTCCACATCAAAGTTGTTAACTTTGTCGCCACCCTGCTGTGTTATCCACAAAATATACTGGCAAACTTTTACCATTTAGGGATATTATTTCAGCGCTTCTTGCGCATCTGTTTACATTCCCCTCACCCGGCATATCCTAAACTTATAAGAACGCTACTACACTTGATCTTATACAAAAGGTTCTTAGAAGTGCTGTTTGGGGAGTAGCCTAGAGACAGGGGCTTGGATTGGCGAAAGCTCGCCTGGCAGCGGAACGCCAGCTCCATGCGCATCATGCGCTTCTTGCGCATCTGTTTACATTCCCCTCACCCGCCATATCCCAAACTTATAAGAACGCTACTACACTTAACTTGGTGCAGGCTGGGACCGAGTCTGACCCTGGGGCTGGTCATATACTGCCGACGCAGAGAATTGCGGGGCCTACCTCGGTCCAGGTCTCAAAGGCCTACTATACCTCCTCCCACCCCTCCTCCACCTCCTCCTCCTCCGAATTACCATCCGTGGGCATGGCGCCATCAGTCGGTAGCTCTAGGCACAGCAGCAGTGCCGTCGCTAAGCGACAGCAGGCGGTGCTGAAACTGCTGAGCCTAGGCGATAAAAGGCACACCGCCCAAGAGCTATTACAGGGCATTCCACATCAAAGTTGTTAACTTTGTCGCCACCCTGCTGTGTAATCCCCAAAATATACTTGCAAACTTTTACCATTTAGGGATATTATTTCAGCGCTTCTTGCGCATCTGTTTACATTCCCCTCACCCGGCATATCCTAAACTTATAAGAACGCTACTACACTTGATCTTATACAAAAGGTTCTTAGAAGTGCTGTTTGGGGAGTAGCCTATAGACAGGGGCTTGGATTGGCGAAAGCTCGCCTGGCAGCGGAGCGCCAGCTCCATGCCAAGATCCAACTAACATAGTTTTAACTGCAGCACCTTTAATCTACTACTAGTTCACTGCCTCCATACATGGTCCCCTTATCAAACGAGCTGTGTCAGGCAGAATTTTGGGTTGTTTTCATGGCTTCCATGTTAACTTTGTCGCCACCCTGCTGTGTAATCCACAAAATATACTGGCAAACTTTTATCATGTACCGATATTATTTGAGCGCTTCTTGCTCACCTCCTTTGGTTCCTCTCTGCCACCCATTGGTTTGAAGCCTGAGTCCATTTAGGGTATGTCGCCATGACACTCTCTAGCCTGCTGCCGCTGCCTCTGCATGCCGTCCCCTATAGTGTCAGGGTCAATTATTGGATGTTTTACATGCTATCTAGCTTCATTCTGTCACTCTGTCATGGCCATGCTGTTGCCCATAATTTTGGCATAATGGTGCGATTAAGCAGCCTCAGAGGCATCCATGCATGCTGCCCCTGCTGTTTCCTGTCCATTTCCGTGGTGTTTCCATCCTTTTCTGAGGTTCCCAGGTGTTTGGCCAAGCTTCCCTGTGCAGAGCCTTGGTCCCCTTGAAAAATGCTCGAGTCTCCCATTGACTTCAATGGGGTTCGTTATTCGAGACGAGCACTCGAGCATCGGGAAAAGTTCGTCTTGAATAACGAGTACCCGAGCATTTTAGTGTTCGCTCATCTCTATTAGTGATATAAGGAGCCGTGCACCTGTGTGACATCACATGATCAGGGATATTATGAGCTGTGCACCTGTGACATCACTTGACCAGGGATATGAGCCATGCACCTGTGTGACATCACATGATCAGGGATATAATGAGCCGTGCACCTGTGTGACATCACATGATCAGGGATATAATGAGCCGTGCACCTGTGTCACATCACAAGACCAGGGATATAATGAGCCGTGCACCTGTGTGACATCACATGATCAGGGATATAATGAGCCGTGCACCTGTGTGACATCACATCACCAGGGATATAATGAGCCGTGCACCTGTGTGACATCACATGATCAGGGATATAATGAGCCGTGCACCTGTGTGACATCACATGATCAGGGATATAATGAGCCGTGTACCTGTGTGACATCACATAATCAGGGATATAATGAACCGTGCACCTGTGTGACATCACATGACCAGGGATATAATGAGCCGTGCACCTGTGTGACATCACATGATCAGGGATATAATGAGCCGTGCACCTGTGTGACATCACATGATCAGGGATATAATGAGCCGTGCACCTGTGTGACATCACATGACCGGGGACCGGTAGTTAATCCACCTGTAGTAAACATTGAAGCTACCTAAAGGATGACAGCAAGCAGAGATTGCAGAGACAGTTAGAAATTGATACAGAAAGTATATTGGAAAATTGTGTAACTTTTCATTACACAAACCATATCAATTATTTGCTGAAAATGAACAACCCCTTCAAGGTATACATCGCCTACTGAATGAGCTTCATACTTTGTCTTAGATCATGGCCCACATTTATCAAAGCTTGTGCAGTCTGTACTATGTGCAGTTTGCCTGTGTGGTGTGCAGGGGGCGCCAGATTTTCTTTGGTGCACTTTGTTCATGCTGCAGAATTGTAATGCATGTCAGTAATAAATGTGGCGCTCTATGTTAAAGTTGCACCAAAAAAAAGTTGGTGCACGGATAGAGTGGCAGTGGGGGCCAGATTCATGAAGAACATGCGCCACAATTCCTGAATCTGGCGCCCTCTGTACACTACACAGGGAACTGCACATAATACAGACTGCACTGTTTTTGATGGATGTGGGACATTGGGGCAGATTTACTTACCCGGTCCATTCGCAATCCAGCGGCGCGTTCTCTGTGGAGGATTCGGGTCTTCCGGCGATTCACTAAGGTAGTGCGCCCGATGTCCACCAGGTGTCGCTGCTGCGCTGAAGTCCATTCACTGGAGTTTACCAAGCTATCGTGGGTGCAGGTAAGCGCATGTCAAGCGGCACTTTTTAAAAAATAATACGGCGGTTTTTCCGAATCCGTCGGGTTTTCTTATGGCCACGCCCCCCGATTTCCGTTGCGTGCATGCCGGCGCTGATGCGCCACAATCCGATCGCGTGTGTGCCAAATACCCGGGGCAATTCAGGGAAAATCGGCACAAAACGGTAAAATTCGGGTAACCCGATGGAGAAACGCGATTCAGGCCCTAGGTAAATGACCCCCATTGTCTCTGATGGTATTTTGCTGTTTTCTGGACCTTGGTTCTGATCTCAGCTTTGTTCCTGACTCACTGCCTTGAACAATAGGAATGTTCATTCTGGACCTGTCATTCTTCTCCTGGATGTGACCTTTGGCTCGGTTTCTGACTACATTTTTATTAGTACTCTCCTGCAGATAAGTCCCGAGCTCTGTGGACTGTGGATTCCTATTAGAGAAATCACATCTTTTGTTAGGTTAGCGAAAAGCCACTATAAGAGATCAAATATTCTCACCTGTGTTACTGGTTGGAGTCCGTACCTGAATTTCAAAGCGTCTGCTCATCAATACTTATTACATTACATTATATACTGTTATATTTTACGATATAGATTGCCGTCAGCTCCATAGAGATGAATGGAGCAGGATGGAAATCTGTGTCCGTCTTCTTCGCTCATTTCTGGGAACATCGAGTGGTCTAATGGTGGTACCTCAGACCCCATCGAACCCCCAGGTTCTCATGAACTGTGTGACCCCCACCGATCAGCAAGTCAGGCCCTACCCTGTGGATACGGCCTAACTTGTTTCCTGGGAAAACCCCTTTACAAACCAAAAAATAGCCTGTAGTGCGAGTGTCATACGTTTTTTATTTTCGCTCTATTATGCCTCTAGCCTTAGTGTGGATTCACACCAGCGTGTTTGTTGCGTGTCCATTCAGCATCCGTTGCGTGTTGTTTCCGTAGTCTCCACATCTTCTTTTTCTTTTTTCCCTGAAATTTTAACATTGGTTAAAAGGACCCGGTTCCCCAACCATGAAAGAGAACCAACCTATCTTCCATTTTGCGTTTCTCTCGCCTTCCGTGATCGGCATACGTGAAAAAAAAGAGGCTTCAAAATAGTTTTCACTGAAAAACGCATCATGGGAAATAATGTCGTAGAGATTGATATGAACAGCCGCTCTTAACTAAGAGGCATCAGATCTGGTAACCAAGAATAAACTATTCGGAAAAATTGGATAAATGAATTTGACTAATAAGAGCCAGAAAACCCAATTACCAGAGGGCTATGGATGAGATCCCGGATAATTAGTCACAAATTCTATTAGGAGTGCAGGAGAGACCTAATCTTATGAATGACTGCAAAAAGGAGCTCAATCAAAGAAAATCACGTCAAAGAACGTGACGTTACTACATGTGAGGTTCAGAGCCGAAAAGATAAAATAGGTAAATCAGAGGCAAATAATAAAAGCTAAGAATAAATAAAAGAAGCAAAGGAAACTGAACGGACCTTGTAGCTGAGTTATATACAGAGGAACCTTGGATTACCGGGGCAATTCCTTCCGGAAATGTGTTTGTAATTCTAATTGTTCATTTATTAAAGCAAGTTTCCGATGTAAGTGTTAAAAAGCTGCTTTGGTTCTAGTTATGGGGTGAATCTGATGGCTAATTATAAAGGTTGTGATGCTGCAGTTGAATTGGACACATTGGAGGGCATGTATATTTCATTTGGGCAGTACGGTGGCTCAGTGGGCAGCACTACAGCCTTGCAGCATTGGGGACCTGGGTTCAAGTCCCAAGGTCAACATCGGCAAAGAGTTTGTATGTTCTCTTTGTGTTTGCGTGGGTTTCCTCTGGGTCCTCTGGTTTCCTCCCACACTCAAAAAACATACAGGTAGGTTGATTAGATTGTGAGCCCCATTGGGGACAGGGACTGATTTAGCAATCTCTGTGCAGCACTGCGGAATCTGTGTGCGCTACATACCGTATTATCCAGACTATAAGACGCACTAAAAAACCTTTGATTTTCTCAGAAATCAAAGGTGCGCCTTACAGTCCAGTGCGCCTTATATATGAACCGTACTTACAGACAACAGCTGCCTTGAACTGTGCACAGGTCTGCCACCTGCTGATCATTCATCCTTATAATCAGGTGCGCCTTATATATGAACCTAGACGTTTTAGCAGGCATTTATTGATGGTGCGCCTTATACTCCGGTGCGCCTTATAGTCCGAAAATACTGTAAGTAAAGGAATTATTACTAATTATTATTTTTGCTTGGTTTTTGTTTTGCGACTTTTCTGTGACTTTTTGTGTCTTTACGACTTTTGCTGTCGTTTCTCAAAAACACCTTACAGTGCCTTATGTATCTTTACTTTCCAGATGATCCATGTGACTTTTCACTTATGTATCACCTTTTTTGGTTTCCTTTGCAACTTTTCAAGCAGAAATCTGGTGCTGAGGAAGGATTTTTTTTTTCTTGGACTCTGTTTTAGCATGTAAATTGGAATGAATTGCCATGCTTTAAGGCTGTGTTCACACTTGCCATTTTCATTGCGTTTTTACACGTACCACAGAAAGGGATGCGTTTTCCATTTTACCATGTGTTTGGCTGGTTAGGAAGTCTTTTTTCTTCATTGCTGGAAGTGTAAGCAGTTGTAAAAATGTTAACACAGCTGCTTACACTTCCATCAATGAAGAGAAATGTTTTGACGCCAACCAAACACATAGTAACATGTAAAACGCATGCATTTGATGATGCCCCTTAAATGGACTGTATCCACATGGACCGATCAGAGATGGGAGCACATACTCTTATCATAGTCACAGATGATGGTCACACAGTTATGATGTAGAAGATGACAGTGTATTCCTCCGGCTGCATAAGTAAGGTATCTCATATTTTTAGGAGGAAATAAATTATTGCAATAATTATTATTGCAAAGGATTATTGCAATGGCGGAAAAGATGGAAAAGTCTCTAGTTGCCAATGTGTCGTTGTGCTGGGAATCAAGACATAAATAACAGTAAAGAGAAATGTAACAGTTAAGATGGTGCCTGATCAGGGATTAGGAAATGATTGTCTTGATTTGAAGTTTGGATACAGGTTTGTTTCAACCCCCCTGCCATTAACACACGTGATGGGGCTATCACCGTTTGCGGGTATTAACTCTTTAAATGCAGCTGGCAAAGTTGGCAGGGGCACTTAAATTATCATGGCTGCGCATGCACCGGCAACAGCATGATCATGGCCATCCCAAAAATGGCGACACTAAGGGTTGCCGGTATGTTGGATGGTGGTGCGCGGCCGCAGTAACTTTAACCCCTTCCCGACATTGGATGTAATAGTACTGCATGTCGGGAGGTGAGTTCCCGCAATATGCAGTACTATTACGTCATGCATTCAAATGATCATTGTGTCTACAGACACAATGATCAAGAGGAGATGGCTGCTGTCCCTGACAGCAGACCATCTCCGCTCACGGACCGGGGGGGTCACTCCCCCCCCCATGCATACGATCGCTGCAATCAGCTGGTCAATTCAGACCAGCCGATTGCAGCAATGCAAGGGTTAAAAATAGTATTCGGCGCGTCGGCGCCTCAAATCAGGAGGTGATCGGTGCAGTCCTAATAAGCACCGATCACCTCCTTCTGTTTGATGTTGGAGGTGGCACTCTGCCAACCTCCTAAATGATCCGATCTGTCTGTCTGACAGATCGGATCAAAGCTGTCACTGCCGGGGTCCACTTACCAGCTCCGCTGGTAGGCTGGGCTGCCGGGTGAAGGGAGGAAATGATGACACATGTCATCATTGAGGAGTGACAGCCTCCTCTGTCACTCCTCCCTCCCTGTCCGCCCCCCTCCCACTCTGCCCGCCCCGATCCTATACAGCAATGTAATGCAGGGACAGCGCACCGAGCGCTCAGTCCCTGCATAGTGTGCCCACAGTAGAAATGGTGATCGGGGCTGTACTATACAGCACCCGATCACCAGTACTTACAGACATGGAGACCGATAGGGATCCGATCAGTCGGTCAGTAGTGACCGACCGATCGGATCAATGGAGATCGGTCAAGATGGCTGACAGCAAGATGGCTGCCAGCTATCTTTCCACGTGGTCCTCATCACCCCCCCCCCCCAAACTCCTCCACCCCTCCCCTTTCCTGATGACAAGGTGGCATCATGCCACTTCCCTAATTGATCTGATTGGTTGTTCTGTCCTGACCAACCAATCAGATCTGTGGAGGGAGGTTCAAACTACTGCACACTGATCTGCACGTTTCATTCTAGTCCTGAACAGCGTGCAGATCAGTGTGTGATACCAGTCTGTGCTCCGTCTGGCTAGAAATTGCTGCAGTTGGCATCTTTGGTGGCATCTGTTGCGTTTGTGAGTGCGTTCAATAGCTATTGCTGAGCTGCTGTTTGTGATTTTTTTTGCATACAGCAGTCGCAGCGTCTTGATCCCTGTCCCAATCCCTGTTCCAGACCCTTCCCTCCCCTCCCTGTGTCCGTGCGGCGGCTTTGAGCCTCTGTGCTCTTTTTTTTTTGTCGCTTTTTCTTTTTTGGTCTTTTTACTGTCCGCTAACACCGTTGTGACAACTGAGCGCTGATCAGCGACATTTTGCTTATCAGTATCTGCTCATTTTTTTGTTGTATCTTTTTTGGTACTTTTTTTTTACTGCAGTAACTTTTTATACTGCAATTTTTTTGTAGGAGCTGCGACATTGAGCGCTGATCAGTAACCTTTTGCTGATCAGGTCTGCGCTCATTTTTTGTCATAGTTCATTTTGCTATAATAGAATAAGAGTTACTTTTTTTTACTGCAGTAACTTTTTATACTGCAATTTTTTTGTAGGAGCTGCGACATCTGAGCGCTGATCAGTAACCTTTTGCTGATCAGGTCTGCGCTCATTTTTTGTCATAGTACAGTTTTTTTTTTTTGGTATAATTTAAAAACTATAGTGTAATTCGCTCCCATACACGTGTTGAATCACAACATACACACTCCCTTGAATAAAGTTTATACACAACATATACACTACCCCTCCCAATAAAATATGGCCCATTCATCCCAAAGATCATATTCAGCAGAGGAGGCATATGCCTTCCTTGCTTCCGACACTGACTCAGAAGGGGAGGATGCCACGTTTCTCTATTTCTCATCCTCCTCTTCCTCCTCATCCAGTGATGAGGGGCCCTCCAGAAGGCGCCCCAGGAGAACGGTTGAGGATGCCCCCCAGCCCCCAAGTGACCCTGAATGGATCCCACCCCCTGATAATTATGAGCCTCAAATTCCTGAATTTGTGGGAAGTTCAGGAATTAATTTTGAGACAGAAGACCTCACAGAAATTGATTTTTTCAAAATCTTTTTCTCTGAGGATCTTGTGAATTTGATGGTGGTGCAAAAAATTTGTATGCCCAACAGTTTTTGGCACAAAACCCAAGATCATCATTTTCTAGGTGGACCCCTGTAGATGCGGTAGAAATGATGAAGTTTTGGGGTCTTGTGCTACATATGGGCATTGTAAAAAAACCTGAGATAAGGCAGTATTGGAGTTCTGATATTTTCTACAGTACTCCTATATACCGCACAGTAATGACTCGCACACGCTTTGAGGCCATTCTAAAATTTTTACAATACAGCGACAATTCGCAGTGCCCATCTCAAAGCGACCCGTCATTTGACCGTCTTCACAAAATTAGGCCAGTTATTGATCACTTTAGCACCAAGTTTTTTGAGGCCTACACCCCTGAAAAATTCATTTGTGTAGACGAGTCACTTGTACATTTTAAAGGAAGACTAAGAATACGCCAGTACCTGCCCAGCAAGAGGGCAAGGTATGGAATTAAAATGTACAAGTTGTGCGAGAGTACCACAGGGTACACCCACAGATTTAGGGTTTATGAGGGAAAAGATAAACAAATTAGCCCCCCAGAATGCCCCCCTGTCCTAGGAGTCACTGGGAAGCTTGTCTGGGATCTGATACACCCGCTGCTGGATAAGGGTTACCACTTGTATGTGGATAACTTTTATACCAGCATTCCACTCTTCAAGTCCCTAATTTCCAGGGGTACTGTAGCATGCGGCACTGTACGCAAAAACCAGAGAGGCCTCCCTAGGACCTTGATAACTCAACCACTAAGGAAGGGAGACATCAAGGCTCTCTGTTGCGAGAACATGCTGTTGGTCAAATATAAGGACAAGAGGGATGTCCTTATTTTGACCACAATTCATAAAGACACCAGCACCCCCACTCATGTACGAGGTACCACTACCACTGCCCCCAAGCCAGACTGCATCCTGGCTTATAATAAGTACATGGGTGGGTTAGATCTTTCAGATCAGGTGCTGAAGCCATACACCGCCACCAGAAAAACAAAAATATGGTACAAAAAGCTGGCCGTGCACATTATACAGATGGCACTGTATAATTCCTATGTGCTATACCAATCTGCAGGTCATGCTGTATCATTTCTTAACTTTCAAGAGGTGGTGATCAAGGCCCTCTTATTTGGTCATCAAGAAGGACCCAGTAGCTCTGATGTACCCCGCATTGTCCCAGGTCAACATTTCCCTGGCGAGGTACCCCAAACTGGAGGACGAGGAAGGACTCAAAAAAGATGCAGAGTCTGTTACAAAATGGGGAAAAGGAAGGACACAACTTATCAATGTGACACCTGTCCTGAAAAACCTGGCCTCTGCATGAAAGAATGCTTTAGAATCTATCATTCACCTGCATTTCAGTTATAATTTCTTTACCGTGGTTACCATCTCCTTATACCCATCTACCCTGGTGCATATCACCATTCCTCCCTTCCACGTCCTGCTGTGTGTCCTCACAGATGTTTATATCCACATGTGGGGTATTACCGCGTTCAGGAGAAATTGTTGAACAATTTCTGTGGAGCAATTTTTCCTTTTGCCCCTTGTGGATAACAGAAAAATGGGGAAAAAGTGAATTTTTGAGGAAAAAATATTCATTTTTTCAGGTTTCAGCCCAAATTTCTGTACACCTGTGGGGTCCAAATACTCATTTTACACCTTGACAAAATCTGTGAAGGGTGTAGTTTCCAAAATGGGGTCCTTTATGGGGGTTTTCACTGCTATGGTACTTCAGGGGTTCTCCAAATGTATCATGGTCACTGAAAACTTTTTCTGTCCAAATTAGCTTCAAAAAGCCAAACGGCGCTTCTTCCCTTCCACGTCCTGCTGTGTGTCCTCACAGAAGTTTATATCCACATGTGGGGTATTACCGCGTTCAGGAGAAATTGTTGAACAATTTCTGTGGAGCAATTTTTCCTTTTGCCCCTTGTGGATAACAGAAAAATGGGGAAAAAGTGAATTTTTGAGGAAAAAATATTCATTTTTTCAGGTTTCAGCCCAAATTTCTGTACACCTGTGGGGTCCAAATACTCATTTTACACCTTGACAAAATCTGTGAAGGGTGTAGTTTCCAAAATGGGGTCCTTTATGGGGGTTTTCACTGTTCAGCTATCTCTGGAGCTCTTGAAATGTATCATGGTAACAGAAAGGTATTCCAGCTAAATTTACTCTGCAAAAACCCAGTGGTGCTCCTTCCTTTCTATACACTGCTGTGTGCCGGTACAGCAGTTTGCCAACACATGTGGGGTATTGCTAAACTCGGAATGAATTGCGTATCAAAATTTATGGAGCATTTTAGTATTTTATCCAATGAGAATGTGTAAATTTTTGGAAAAAATCATTAATTTTGCCAAAAAAATTCTAATTTCAAAATTTTACCTGATTTTGTTTCAACTCCTATGAAACAATTAAAGAGTTAAACAATTTCATAAAAGTTGTTTTACATTCTTTAAGGGATACATTTTCTAAAATGGGGTCATTATAGTGATTTTTCTCTCATATAGGCCTCTCAAAATCACATCAAACTTATCTAGGCCCTCAAAACATAGATTTTGGTGATTTTCACCAAAATCTGAGAATTCACTTGTAGAGTTATAAGCCTCCTATCTTCCTAAAAGAAGTTGAAAATATTTAAAAAATCATGCTAACATTAAGAAGACTTATGGCAAATGTTAGTTAGTAAGTTATTTGGGGGGTATGGCAATCTGCCTGCAAAGCAGAAATTTTTGAAATTTGAAAAAAGCGTTTTTTTCAGAATTTTCACCACTTTTTCATTTTTTTCATAACTAAACGCAAAAGATAACACCCAAATTTTTCAACTAATATAAAGTACAAAGTGTCACAAGAAAACAATTTCAAAATCACTTGGATATGTTATAGCGTTCCAAAGTTATAACCACTTATAGTGACACAGGGCAGATTTGAAAAATAGGGCCGTGTCAGGAAGGTGAAAAGTGGCTTCAGCGGTAAGGGGTTAATGCAGCTGGTGACTTTGCCACAGTTACACCCACAAAGTGGAGGTTTGGCTCCAGGACGATCTTTAAAATTGGGGTTCGGCCACTCTTCTCAGAACCAGAATTTTAGCAGGTCCCTTCATCACTAGTTATGGGTGCAGGGCGAATTTTTTTTTTACGTAGTGGATCTTTATAGGGTGCTGCCTTCTTCACTTCACTTCCTGTATATTAGGCTCATTCTAGAATTCTGACAGCATCTCCAGGCAACCATCAATGGGTTTCTCCTCACCCATGACACATGGCCTACTGGCTGGACATACTCATCCACAGGGGTTGTCCGAGAGTTCTGAAAAAAACTAAAGGTGGCCAGGAGGGGGCTGCTTAAAAGAATTAAGTCCTACTTACCTTCCGGTGCCCTCCGGTATCCAGCCATGTAAACATGAGCAGCGCTGGACTCAGCTTCCGGCCGGCCACGCCTATCCGTCCCTATACACAGCATTGTGAATGCGGGCCAGAAGGTTGTCGGGTCCAGCTGGAAGCTGAGTCTAGCGCTGCTCCGGCGACCATGTTTGTTTACATGGCGCCAGGACCGGAGCGACAGCAGCGCTGGTTACCGGAGGGTGCCGGAAGGTAAGTACATCTTTATTTTTTTAAGCAGCCCCCTCCCGGCCACCTTTAGTTTTTTTTCAGAACTCGGACAACCCCTTTAACAAAATTTTTGTTGCAGTCTGGTGCCCAATTCAACAATTCAAAGACTTTGTGTAGACAAATTAATTCAATTCCACGACTTAAAGACCTGTTGCCCTTTTCACTCTCTGTAAATGACCTTCCACGGTGACACAGTTCTATTCACTTTCCGCTTTTCCCACCTGCCTCCTCCTGTTTTTAATCTAACTTCTTTGCCACAAACAACACATTTTGGATTTCCATTTATGTAAATTCTCCTTGGCAACCTCCATTAACTTTCTTCGGAGGTGATTAGTCACAGCTGTGCTCAATCCGATATTAATGTGGTGTTACACATTAAATTTCATGAGGTAATGTACAACCTAACCTCGCGAAAGGCTTGCTATCAGCTTGATTCATTTATTTTACTACGTACCCCCCGCTTCTGCTGAGCGTGCTAGGCCTCCATGTTTCATACGCAATAGCCTCCGGTAAAGAGTCTGTCATTAAGGAGCTGAGTCATAAAGTTCACCCGAAAACAAGTAAACAGGAAAGATCTAGAATCATCTAATGGGGAATTGTAAAGCGTCAGCGATGGCCGGCCAGGTATTATAAAAGTGAGGTAATTGGACAAGGAGCTAAATTACGGAGAAGAATCCATTTTGGACGATCAATGTTTAATATAGAGTATGGGGCAGATGCCAACGATATAGACATCTTTTCCACTTAAAAGCTACTGTAAAACTGCGATGACTAAGACTCTTGGCTCGGAAGCCTCTGCCGTATAACACGGTGAAGATCTTTCCCAGATAGTGATATTTGGCGATGGACGTACAGCCTCATTTGCAGAAATACAGAGGCTCATAATTATTCTGGTCATATTAACAATAATTGGCAGAAAAACTGCTGAGGGAATGGCTTCATTCCTGGACACGTTGGGTCTGTCTTACGTCATGTCAGATCTATTATAGACGTGTAGTACGCTACTCATAGAGGCAGAACTGCTCACACAAACTGCAGGCACTTACTCGGGTTTTCCTCTTTCAGTGGTGTATACCCCAATACAAGGCTTAAAGGGGTATTCTGCTCTTCACATTGATCACACATCCTCAAAGGTGGCTTACTGGAATCTGTAAAAGGGATGGGGAAAGAAACAAATTATACTTGGGCTGCATTCACACGACCGCCGGGGGCACGTATGTACGGCCGCAAGCTATCATAGGAAGCTATTGGCGCACGGAGCGATACGGTTCAGCACATGCGCTGCACCGTACCGCTCCGTGCATGGGGAAGGTTAGGACATGTCCTATCTTTCCCCGTGTTACTGTGCCCTGCGACATGCAGAGAGGGAAGTGGTAACCCCTCCACCCCTCCTTCGAGGCATGTAGCTTTACCTTGCTCTGGCTCTTGGCACCCCATTGTTGTCGTCACATCGCCCAGTTGAGAGTTCTGCGGAGTTATGGGACCAGGTTTGGCCTCCTCCAACCATGGGACAGTTCCTTTGTTGTGTTGAGATCTGAGGAGACCACAAATTGTCGAAAGCTGGTCTCTTGACCTCCCAGAAAGTATAGGAATGAACTGTTTCCTACAGAACAGTTTCTTACATGTCAGATATACAAACACAATGTGACATTCACAAAATATTGGTTTGGGGTTGAGAAACAAAGTGTGTGTGGGGGGGGGGGGGGCTACGTCAGCACTTTTTGCCGGCTATAATTTGTTTGTAAAGGTCAATCGTTTTTGGGGTGAGCGACTTATGGAAGTTTAGCGTCCAACAGCACATTTGTCAATGGCGGTTGCTATCAGGGTCTGTTGTCGGAGAATTATATTGTCTAGCAGTTGTGTGTCACATTTACTACACTTTCTTGAGTGGACGTAGTAGTTCCCTGACTGCATTGAGCTCTTCAAATTATCTTCTGTAGCTTATTTCTTTCATTCAATTAATTACACAATGGTGGGGGTCAAACACTGGACAGCCCTGTTGTTGGTCTGGTTCAAGTGCTGGTGGTGACCAAGTAAGAGCTGTTTCCATTTTCCAGGCCAGTGAAACCTTGCTTAGTTGTCACTTGAGTGAATCTCCGTTTGATTGCAGTGACTGGAGCCGAGCTGCAATACCAAGAATGACCACTATATAGTGTAGAACAGTGTGCATGGTACGTAGTACAGAGACAGGTACATTCCTGTCTTTTCACTTGCAAGATTCCAGATAACCCCTTTAATCACACTGGGGAACAAATAAACCATTTTGATGGTCCCTGGAGTTTTTTTCACCTGGCAACGTCAGATCTCCAGAAGCTTATGTAAAACGTTGGGATGGTTAATGCCCCCATAACAGTCGTGTGAATGAGCCCTTGATCTTATTACCATAATATAATAATACAGGTGTTGTAACACAGACAATCCCTTTAAGAGTAAATGTTGGCTTCATACTGTAACTTGGGACAATTTAATTTCCATAAGTGGAATAGTTAATTATAGTAAATATATTTAAAGGGAACTTGTCATCAGAAATCAACCTAATAAACTACTACCAGTATCTTGTCAAGCAGCTGAACACTTTCCAGATCATGTTTCTTTTATGAACCAGTGTGGTGGTAGGATCCAGAAAATATATATGTATAACGTCAAGGAGGCGGGGGCTTTATCACTGAAGTCAAGCTCTCTCTTCCTCAGGAAGTCTCCATCACTGTAATTGATGGTCCTACATCCAGAGACATCCCTAACCAGATCTCCTGAAGTCCGATGCATGATGTCAATCACAGCGGAGGAGGCTCAGAGCTCCCCACCGTGACTTCAGTGTTAAACTCTCCGCCTCCTTGACTTTACATAACCAAATTACATCTCGAAGTTGATTTTCTTCATGATGCCTCCACACTGGACCATGAAAGGAACAAAAACTTAAAGGTGTTATGCTGCCCAAAAATATACTAGTTACAAGTCTATTATTCCAATTTCTGATGAAGGTTCCCTTTAAGAGAAATCTACCATCATAATCCATCATGAGAAGGGACACTTACTCATAGATCCAGGCAGCGTGACTGTAGGAATATTCTAATATTTGTTATCAATGGCCTCAATCCTTCTAAAGTCAACTTTTAAAATTATACTAATGAGCCTGCAAGGCTCCTGGTGGTGTTACCAGACCCCCTCCATGCTGAATATTCACAGGTTTTTACACTGTAAATACGTTACCCTCCCACTGGATGCTGAAACTTCCACTGCTGCAGTGAAATGACATCAGGCAAAGGGAGGGGGGAAGTGCTGAGTAGGAGCAGAGGGGATGATGAAACAGTGTAATAACCTGTGAAGCTGCAGCACAGAGGGGGTTCCTGATTTATCATGCCTGATTTTGATGGTAGATTTAATAAATACTCATCTATATGCCAAGTACTAATAAGAAGTCAAATAAGACAGGGTTTTCCTATAAGGATAAAGTAGATATAATCATAATATTTTAACATTCTACCTATAAAAATATAATAACTTGCTGATATCAAGGGCCAAAAATCGTAGTGCCGCAGGATGAAATGGGTGTAATCTCTTCCGGGCTGGTTATTTATTACTCTTGTCATTAAGTCCTCATATAATGTAATTAAATGCTTCTAGTTAGCTGTTTGGACCATGGGATGCTGAATCACTGCGGCATCACTCATTCCCGGACTGTCTACAGATAATGATGAGAAGCGCAGTCGTGGCCATCAATCTTATGGGATTACACTCAATAAAAGGCCTCTGCTTTGTATTAAACGTATTGTTAAATGATATTGTGAGACGCAAATCTCGTTCACCGCCATTACCTTTAATAGCGTGTCTACATTACGGCCATATGTCCTGTCTTTATATAAGGAGAGCTTTATATATCCAATGTGGTGGAAGAAGATCCGACAGCACTTGCATTTAAATAAAAATAAAATAAAAAGTTTTCATCTGTTCAAATCAGTATTCTTTTCCTTTATATTTATTTATTTTTACATAGGGGGCAGTATTATACAGTGAAAGTAACATATTTTTAAACAAATGTATTCCCCCTGTTGTTGTGATTTATAAAAATATAATCTGTGGGTAAGCAAAAGCAGGTGTTCAATTTTGCTACAGTGCCTCCATAGGAGAATTAAGGAATTACACATTCCCAAACTAATTCAGTTGACAGTCTGGGCTTCATCCCTTGCATTAATCATCCATACACCCCCATAAAATTGTATTAATGTACCCTAAGTTGATTGTGACATCATCTATTGTCAGTAGTGATGTAATGATGTAAATATAGTGTTATCTATATAGAGTTCATTGTACAGGAAGGGGGAGGAGATAAGCTGTGACATCATCTATTGTCAGTAGTGATGTAATGATGTAAATATAGTGTTATCTATATAGAGGTCATTGTACAGGAAGGGGGAGGAGATAAGCTGTGACATCATCTATTGTCAGTAGTGATGTAATGATGGGTCAGTGTTATCTATATAGAGGTCATTGTACAGGAAGGGGGAGGGGATAAGCTGTGACATCATCTATTGTCAGTAGTGATGTAATGATAGGACAGTGTTATCTATATAGAGGTCATTGTACAGGAAGTGGGAGGAGATAAGCTGTGACATCATCTATTGTCAGTAGTAATGTAATGATGTAAATATAGTGTTATCTATATAGAGGTCATTGTACAGGAAGGGGGAGGAGATAAGCTGTGACATCATCTATTGTCAGTAGTGATGTAATGATGGGTCAGTGTTATCTATATAGAGGTCATTGTACAGGAAGGGGGAGGGGATAAGCTGTGACATAATCTATTGTCAGTAGTGATGTAATGATGTAAATATAGTGTTATCTATATAGAGGTCATTGTACAGGAAGGGGGAGGGGATAAGCTGTGACATCATCTATTGTCAGTAGTGATGTAATGATAGGACAGTGTTATCTATACAGAGGTCATTGTACAGGAAGTGGGAGGAGATAAGCTGTGACATCATCTATTGTCAGTAGTGATGTAATGATGGGTCAGTGTTATCTATATAGAGGTCATTGTACAGGAAGGGGGAGGGGATAAGCTGTGACATCATCTATTGTCAGTAGTGATGTAATGATAGGACAGTGTTATCTATATAGAGGTCATTGTACAGGAAGGGGGAGGAGATAAGCTGTGACATCATCTATTGTCAGTAGTGATGTAATGATGGGTCAGTGTTATCTATATAGAGGTCATTGTACAGGGAGGGGAGGAGATAAGCTGTGACATCATCTATTGTCAGCAGTGATGTAATGATAGGTCAGTGTTATCTATATAGAGGTCATTGTACAGGGAGGAGGAGATAAGCTGTGACATCATCTATTGTCAGTAGTGATGTAATGATGGGTCAGTGTTATCTATAAAGAGGTCATTGTACGGGGAGGGCGAGGAGATAATCTGTGACATCATCTATTGTCAGTAGTGATGTAATGATGGGTCAGTGTTATCTATATAGAGGTCATTGTACAGGGAGGGAGAGGAAATAAGCTGTGACATCATCTATTGTCAGTAGTGATGTAATGATGGGTCAGTGTTATCTATATAGAGGTCATTGTACAGGAAGGGGTAGGAGATAAGCTGTGACATCATCTATTGTCAGTAGTGATGTAATGATGGGTCAGTGTTATCTATATAGAGGGCATTGTACAGGGAGAGGGAGGAGATAAGCTGTGACATCATCTAATGTCAGTAGTGATGTAATGATGGGTCAGTGTTATCTATATAGAGGGCATTGTACAGGGAGAGGGAGGAGATAAGCTGTGACATCATCTATTGTCAGTAGTGATGTAATGATGGGTCAGTGTTATCTATATAGAAGTCATTGTACAGGGAAGGGGAGGGGATAAGCTGTGACATCATCTATTGTCAGTAGTGATGTAATTATGGGTCAGTGTTATCTATATAGAGGTCATTGTACAGGAAGTGGGAGGAGATAAGCTGTGACATCATCTATTGTCAGTAGTGATGTAATGATAGGACAGTGTTATCTATATAGAGGTCATTGTACAGGAAGGGGGAGGAGATAAGCTGTGACATCATCTATTGTCAGTAGTGATGTAATGATGGGTCAGTGTTATCTATATAGAGGTCATTGTACAGGAAGGGGGAGGAGATAAGCTGCGACATCATATATTGTCAGTAGTGATGTAATGATGGATCAGTGTTATCTATACAGAGGTCATTGTACAGGGAGGGGAGGAGATAAGCTGTGACATCATCTATTGTCAGCAGTGATGTTAAGATGGGTCAGTGTTATCTATATAGAGGTCATTGTACAGGGAGGAGGAGATAAGCTGTGACATCATCTATTGTCAGTAGTGATGTAATGATGGGTCAGTGTTATCTATAAAGAGGTCATTGTACATGGAGGGGGAGGAGATAATCTGTGACATCATCTATTGTCAGTAGTGATGTAATGATGGGTCAGTGTTATCTATATAGAGGTCATTGTACAGGGAGGGAGAGGAAATAAGCTGTGACATCATCTATTGTCAGTAGTGATGTAATGATGGGTCAGTGTTATCTATATAGAGGTCATTGTACAGGAAGGGGTAGGAGATAAGCTGTGACATCATCTATTGTCAGTAGTGATGTAATGATGGGTCAGTGTTATCTATATAGAGGGCATTGTACAGGGAGAGGGAGGAGATAAGCTGTGACATCATCTATTGTCAGTAGTGATGTAATGATGGGTCAGTGTTATCTATATAGAGGGCATTGTACAGGGAAGGGGAGGGGATAAGCTGTGACATCATCTATTGTCAGTAGTGATGTAATTATGTGTCAGTGTTATCTATACAGAGGTCATTGTACAGGGAAGGGGAGGGGATAAGCTGTGACATCATCTATTGTCAGTAGTGATGTAATTATGGGTCAGTGTTATCTATACAGAGGTCATTGTACAGGGAAGGGGAGGTGATAAGCTATGACATCATCTATTGTCAGTAGTGATGAAATGATGGGTCAGTGTTATCTATATAGAAGTCATTGTACAGGGAAGGGGAGGGGATAAGCTGTGACATCATCTATTGCCAGTAGTGATGTAATGATGAGTCAGTGTTATTTATATAGAGGTCATTGTATGGGAAGGAGGAGATAAGCTGTGACATCATCTATTGTCAATAGTGATGTAATGATGGGTCAGTGTTATCTATATAGAGATAATTGTACAGGGAGTATGAGGAAATAAGATGTGACATCATCTATTGTCAGTAGTTATGTAATGATGGGTCAGTGTTATCTATATACTGGTCATTGTACAGGGAGGGGGAGGAGATAAGCTGTGACATCATTTGTTGTCAGTAGTGATGAAATGATGGGTCAGTGTTATCTATTTAGAAGTCATTGTACAGGGAAGGTGAGGGGATAAGCTGTGACATCATCTATTGCCAGTAGTGATGTAATGATGAGTCAGTGTTATTTATATAGAGGTCATTGTACGGGAAGGAGGAGATAAGCTGTGACATCATCTATTGTCAGTAGTGATGTAATGATGGGTCAGTGTTATCTATATAGAGGTCATTGTACAGGGAAGGGGAGGAGATAAGCTGTGACATCATCTATTGTCAATAGTGATGTAATGATGGGTCAGTGTTATCTATATAGAGATAATTGTACAGGGAGTGTGAGGAGATAAGATGTGACATCATCTATTGTCAGTAGTGATGTAATGATGGGTCAGTGTTATCTATATACTGGTCATTGTACAGGGGAGGTGGAGGAGATAAGCTGTGACATCATCTATTGTCAGTAGTGATGTAATGATGGGTCAGTGTTATCTGTATACTGGTCATTGTACAGGGGAGGGGGAGGAGATAAGCTGTGACATCATCTATTGTCAGTAGTGATGTAATGATGGGTCAGTGTTTTCTATATAGAGGTCATTGTACAGGGAGGGGGAGGAGATAAGCTGTGACATCTTCTATTGTCAGTAGTGATGTAATGATGGGTCAGTGTTATCTATATAGTGGTCATTGTACACGGAGGGAGAGGAGATAAGCTGTGACATCATCTATTGTCAGTAGTTATGTAATAATGGGTCAGTGTTATCTATATAGAGGTCATTGTACAGGGAGGGGGGAGGAGATAAGCTGTGACATCATCTATTGTCAGTAGTGATGTAATGATGGGTCAGTGTTATCTACATAGAGCTCATTGTACAGGGAGGGGGAGGAGATAATCTGTGACATCATCTATTGTCAGTAGTGATGAAATGATGGGTCAGTGTTATCTATATAGAAGTCATTGTACAGGGAAGGGGAGGGGATAAGCTGTGATATCATCTATTGTCAGTAGTGATGTATTGATGGGTCAGTGTTATCTATATAGAGGTCATTGTACAGTGAGGGGGAGGAGATAAGCTGTGACATCATTTATTGTCAGTAGTGATATAATGATGGGTCAGTGTTATCTATATAGAGGTCAATGTACAGGGATGGGGAGGAGATAAGCTGTGACATCATCTATTGTCAGTAGTGATGTAATGATGGGTCAGTGTTATCTATATAGAGATCATTGTACAGGGAGGGGGAGGAGATAAGCTGTGACATCATCTATTGTCAGTATTGATGTAATGATGGGTCAGTTTTATCTATATAAATGCCATTGCCCTTTCCTCTGCTCCCTCAGTATTTTCCCCTCCCTCTGCGTGATATAATCTCACTATAGCAGCGGAAGTTCCTGCAAACAGGGGGAGGGTAGAGTGCTGCTTGCACAATGTAACAGCTTGTAAATCTGCAGCAAGGAGGGGCTCTGGTAACACCCCCAGGAGCCCTTCATACTTATTAGCATAATCTGAAAAAGAGGCCATGGATAACAAATACAAGACAATTACCACAATCACAGTGCCTGCATCCATGAGAAGGTGTCCCTGGTTTATCATAATGGATTTTGATGGCAAATTTCCTCTAAGGTCTAGTAGATGTAGAGTCGGCACATATAAGGTATTATATAATAGAATTATCAGTGTGTCAGTACTGCCATGAATTAGATTTCCATAAGGTTCTGTATTATTGTAATTGATTTGCATAACGTTAGACGGATTCCATTGTTTTCCCTTCTAATTTTTTCATCTATTCCTCTCTAGACCACATAGTGGTTTGGGGAACTTCCAGAAGCCAAATCATTTATATGTGATAAGACTCTGGAGATCTCTTCTCGGTTTATTGGTTAAAGTAATTCTGACAGTAAAGACATTTTATGCCCGAAGGAACGATGGTCTTTAAGCTGAAAAAAGTTTTAATATTTCATCTCCGCAATTTTCATAATCGAGGTTTATGTCAATGAGACGAGAAAAAATTGTTGAATAGACCTGTACAAGGTGTGGTGTCCACTTCATGAAAAATACATTGGGGGTCATTTATCTTATCCCTGATTGTTTTGGCTAGTTTTTTCCTGACTTTTTTCCATCTGCTTCTTTGGAAATTCATCAATCTCATTTTTCCCTTGGGTTAAATAAGTATTTTTTTTAGATCTTTTTTTGAGACATTTGTTACAAATGTCTCAAAAATGTCGCACAAATGTCTCAAGTCACTTCATTCCATTTTCTACGTTTTCCTTAAGTATGGTTTTCATCTGGAGTTTTTTTCCGCCAAAAAAATGTTTCAAATATTGGACAATTTGAAATGATAAATGACATTCGTGACAATTAGAGCATCTGGAAGAGACGATAACTGTGTCTTATTGACGAAAAACAAATGTTCGCCGGACATTTCAAAATGTCCTTAAAAAAGGTGCAAAAACTGCAATGTGCCAAAAACTGTCTCAAAAAAGGCAGAAAAAACAGGAAGAAAAATAAAAATAAATGACCTCCCCATTGAATATAAAGCCTGGGTGACATCACAATATAAAGATGTCAGATTTCCTGTCGCATTGTGTTGTGTTTTCTCAGAGCTGGCAAAACTTTACAAGGTTTTTAGACTGTGATGACCCCTCCTTCACCAATGAGTAGAATAGTAGACCACAAATCTTCCATGCTTGCCCTGTGATGTTGATTGGTTGAACCGTACCAGAAATTCAAAAGTAGTATTTGGTGTGCAAAACCTGTGATCCATTGTCTTCCATGGGAGTTTGAATATGGCTCAAAATCAATGCCGGAAATGGGCATCATGTGGCGGCCATTGTGGATTTGTGGCTTCCCTTTCTGCTGATCAAATCGGAACCCCCCCCATCACACATTGTAGGTAATAATACGTGAGCTATCTTATACATGTGAATTTGATCACCTTTCTTTAGGATAGGTCATATACAGTGATATAGACCAGACCGATTCAGGATTGGCCAAATCTGGAAAAAAATGTTTGCTTTGGATACCAAAACGTGAACACAATCACACCACTAATATCGACTTTTTTAGGCAAATTAAATATATTTACTCCTAAATTTACGACTTTTCCACTCGCCTGGCAAAGTAATCAGCACAATAGTTCTTCAGAGTCATAACTGATATATCTTTAAAATCCAGAAGCAAACGTATAAAAAAGTCAGAAAATTGTGCCACAAATTGTGGTTAAGAAGTCACAAATAAACTCCATTCTTGACCGGACGTAGGAAAATTTTAGAGGAAAACAAGAAAAGACGCTCACAAATGACTAAAGATAATTGACCTCCAAGGACCTTCTTGAGTTGCACCAGAAATCTCAGGATTGTATACCATTCTCCTTACGTAGAGGAATGTCTGTAGTGATAAGTGATCTATTATGGAAGATGTCAGGGGCAGCATCGGGCAGTGATGAGAGTTAATAGTGATATGGAGCAGTCTGTGTCTCGGCTATTAGTCTGGCATTTTACCAATGAACCTAATCATGATCCATCACTGTAGGATTTTTATGGCGCAGACGTTAATAATTATGATGCACCTACTGGTGGTGGGGGAGGATAATTAAAGTTTATGCTCTGTCAAAGGGACTGCGGAAGATGACCACTACCCCTTTTATTCAATTAACAGTGATGGTCCAATTTAAGAATTATCACGGTTGTCTATGGTTGTACTTTTTACATTTTTATTGCCTTGATTGTTTTTTTCCAGGTTTTTTTACATTTACATTTTTCACTCCCCTCATTCCAAAGGCCAAATCTTTTTTCATTTTCCAATTTGCTGTATGAGGGCTTGTTATCTGCAGGACAAATGTCTTAGTTTTTATTTTCTAGTGGCACCGTTCATTATTTTGTGCCACGCCCTGAGAAGCTGGGAAAAAGTTCCAATGTGTAACACATAAAACCTACAAAAACATAGAAGTATAGGTCTAATAGATTTAGTAACTATACTCGAGTATAAGCCTAGTTTTTCAGAACAAAAAAATGTGCTGAAACCCCAAACTCGACTTATACTCGAGTAAAAAAATATAGGTTTTTACCAGGTTTTTGTGGTAAAATTAGGGGTCTCGGCTTATACTTGGGTCGGCTTATACTTGAGTATATACAGTAAATATAAATCTTATAATTCTTTTTTTTTAGATTACTCAAAAATGTCTCCTCCCAACATCAAGACATGGTCCAGACACCTTGAAAGCTTTAAGTTGCCATAAAATTTTCTATTACTTCACGTAATTGAAGCGTTACTGAACATATAACATTCTTTTAGATCTATACTGCAGATGATAATAATAACCTGTAATATATTTTATTATGGACGTGTCCCTGTTTCCTACTCTTCCTTCTGCTTATAGACCATAGAAATGTACAAAGATACAAATAGGAAGTTATGCTATGCACCTTTCTTGAATACATTGGGGTGTGGAATAGGGTGGGCCAGGGCTGGGATGCCATTGCCAGCCAAATCTCCTCAAACTGGCGCAGGTTACAGCTGAAATCTACACCAGTCTGGAAACATACTGGTAGGTTGATTAGATTGTGAGCCCCACTGGGGACAGGGACTGATGTGACAAGCTCTGTGCAGCGCTGCGTAATCTGTGTGCACTATATAAATAACAGGAATTATTATTATTACCCAAACCAAACCTTAACAGGTCCACTCATCCCTACTTCTTAGCAATACATACATCAGGTATGCTATCTAATGCTGAATGGTGTCACATAGATTGTACATCACATTTACATAGTTTAGGTGACTTTTATTGGGACCAAATTAATACTAATACAGTATTTTGAAATTAAAATTTCAGTCAAAACAGTTAAATAATGCAGAGGATTTCACCTTTTAGTACCATGGTGGTAAGAGCTTTCGCACACAAACATAAGGAGTCCGTGGATACATCACGGCACCTATAGACCTCAATTGCAACCGGTCATGGTGCAGTGAACATTTGCGGTCTCACTGCTCTGTGTCTAAGCAGCTCAGCTTTTAATGGAGAGGTGAGAAGTGCTCTCCCCTCTTCTCTCCTGCACCTGGATGTATGCTCACCCCATGCTACCGCTGTAAGGCTGTATAGGCTGTATGATCTAAGTGCAGCTGGAAACACAAAGTCACTCCCAATTATGTCAGTAGATCTCCCTAATGTCTACAGTCAGGGTGGATTATAGGGAAGAACCCAGGGGCATACGCCCCGGGGCCCTCACCACTTTACTCATGGGGGGGCCCCTACCAGCAGTGTTCAACAGTCAGCTCACAGCAGTATCTGGGAGTGATGCGCAGTGGCAGTTTGTCTGCCTCATGCGCCTGTGACTGTTAGCTAGCTCTTAGCTGACCCACCCAGCTGTACTCAATCGCATTCTGCATGCAACATATTTTCAGGAGATGTGCTGCATTAAGAGTGCCATGTGACTACTCCCATTGGTACCTAGTACTGGTTGGCTTAACTGATTGCCAGCCAAGTGCTTGCCAATAAGTGTTAAGTTTATTTCCTCACAGAGCACTTAGGCTGATCTGTGATAGAAGGAGAGAGAACTCGCAGGTAACTGTTGCGCATGGGACTGGCATAGTGTCTTCACCTACCTTACTCCGGTGTGTCTACAGTTGTCCGGTGGTCAGTAAGAGGCTATGTAGTAAAGCTTACAAAAATAAAACAAAAAAATTGGAATTGCCGTAAATATTATGCCCTGCTAAATAAAACTTAAATATCTTGTTTTAAACAGCAAACTCCAAAATGTTCTGGTTTGATTTTTCTTATTCCAACACAAATATTGGGGCACATTTACTTACCCGTCCCGTTGACGCAGCCAATCTGGAATGTCCAACGAGGATTTTGAGCTGCCGCAATTCACTAAGATTGTGCATCCAATTTCCTGCATGTGTTGCTTCCCTGCTGAGGTCCCCTGGAGTTCACCTTCTTCTTCCCGGTGCATGTGAGTGCTGATCTTGCGACACAATTTCATTTTTAAATTCCCTGGTTTGTCCGAATCAGTTGGGTCCACGCCCCCCGATTTGTGACGCATGCCCGCCGATGCGCCACAATCCGATCGCGTGCGCCAAATACTAGGGGCAAGTCAGCGCAAAACAAAAAATTTTTAGAAAACCCGACGGAAATGCGTCCGACAGACCCTTAGTAAATGTGCCCCATTATTTTGCAATTTCATAATACATTGGGGGTCATTTACTAAGTGCCCGATTCGCGTTTTCCCGACGTGTTACCCGAATATTTCCAATTTGCGCCGATTGTACCTGAATTGCCCCGGGATTTTGGCGCACGCGAACGGATTGTGGCGCATCGGCGCCGGCATGCACGCGACGGAAATCGGGGGGCGAACGAAAACCCGACGTATTCGGAAAAACTGCTGCATTTAAAAACCGAAAATGTGTCGCTTGGGACGCGCTTATCTTCACCTGGTCCAGCTTGGTGTATTCCGGAGCGTTCCGATGCTTTTCAGCGCAGCAGCGCCACCTGGTGGACGGCGGAGGAACTACCTTCATAAATCCCGTCCGGACCCGAATCCTGTTCAGAGAACGCGCCTCTGGATCGCGAATGGGCCGGGTAAGTAAATCTGCCCCATTATTGGGTCAATTGAATCATTCACCCAATTATGAATCATTGGGTCAATTGATATTGAAAATACAACTCATCCAAACAAAACAAGCCCTCTTATAGCTTTTATAAAGGAAAATGAAAAAGAGAGGGTTCTTAGTAAACAGAGAAAAATAAATAAAGGTATAATCATTTACTCCTTTATATATTGTCTTCTTATTTTTGTATAAATGTTTTACTTTTCTGATGCTTCCAGTAACTGTATCAATGTAACATATGATTACAACAGCACAATCAAATCTCATATATATTATTATTTTGCATTATTCTTCGTAATGTCAGAGCCCACATACATCTTACTTCTCAGTGTGTGTAGCAAATTTTGAAAAATGTAAAAACCTCCTGTTGATAACATTAATATTCCCTAAATCCGTATCAAATAATTTACTAAGGTTCAACCTGAGATAATAAAGGAGGGCATGCGGGTTCCAATTCATAATACAGCATAGTAAAACAGCAGCCGCTAATTTATGGATATATTACTATCAACATGTCTAAGCAACAGGTAGTGATCGGGGTTTCACATGTAAGAAAGAAATTTAAAGTTAAACAAAAAAATGAGGACAAGGCAAAACACACAGATGACACTAATGTTACTAAGGATAAGAAGCAAACTACAGCACAACCTTCTCTACAATAAATTCTGCTGTAAAAACCTTGCACATCATTTCTTATAGACTCCTTTAAGGGAGCTTAAAGGGAACCTACCACCCCGATTCTACCTATAAAGGTAGAAGGGGTGGTAGGTGGATGAATGGGACGTGAGGATAGCCCTTTTTTGGGCTAATCCTCACGTCCCGGGTGTGTTTTAGAAAACTTTATTGCAGAAATATGTAAATTTTTTATGCGGCTACTGGGGCATGGAGGAGCCGGACATGAGGCTACTAGTCGCGGCTGCTCCACGCCCCAGTAGCCACGTTTCTCTGCCTACCATTTAATCTTCGGCGCGCAGCTACGAGGAGTCCAAGTCCGAGTCCGAGTCCCCCGGCATCTGCGGCCTTCCGTGCATGCGCAGTAGCTCCGGCCCCGGAGCCGCGGCCGCGCAGCCGAAGGCCTGCGTTCTGCGCATTGCGCAGAACGCAGGGGACCAGGAGGAGGATTATTAAATGGTAGGCGGAGTAACGTGGCTAATGGGGGGTGGAGTAGCCGCGACTAGTAGCCTCATGTCCGGCTACTCCACGCCCCAGTAGCCGCATAAAAAATTTACATATTCCTGCAATAAAGTTTTCTAAAAGACACCCGGAACGTGAGGATTAGCCCAAAAAAGGGTTCTCCTCACTTCCCATTCATCCACCTACCACCCCTTCTACCTTTATAGGTAGAATCGGGGTGGTAGGTTCCCTTTAAAATATAGGTAAGGCTTAAAGGAAATCTGCCATTTATTTTTATGCATTATGATATGAACCAAAGATACCTTGAAAAAGCTGTAGCTGCTACATTGATGCAAAAAACATATCTTGTTTAATCCCTGACCCAAGTGGTTTTGTTCAAAAACAATTATAAAATTTAGGACCTTGGGAAATCTGGGTACAGACTGGTTGTCCTACATAAACACATTGCACACGGAGCTTCCTGAACTGTCCAGACAGGACTAATCAAGCTGAACTGGATGACTCATACACAGTTGCTGGGGGTGGTGTAGAGATTAATTACTTCTGCCTGCCAGGGACAACACGGTGATGATGTATTCTCGGCTTATGCAGGGCAGAACAAGGCTGCAGTTGTGCATAATTAGGGTGAAGAGAGTGCCGGGCAGCCACAGGAGTGACAGAGCCTTATTATCATAATTTTATAACCGTTTTTTCAGCAAAACTTAGTTCAGGGATTAAACAAGATATGTTTCTTCATCAGTGTATCTACAGCATTCTGAAGGTATGTTTGGTTCATAATGCAAATGCAAGATTTCCTTTAAGATGCGTCTTTAGAAATTTATGCAATCAAAAAAAATTTCAATATTTATGGGATAAATTGGCAAGCAAATAGGTAGTGAACGAAAAGTATATCAGATGTTTTATCCAGCATCAGTCACTGTGAAATCTGGTGTATTGCAGAACTGTCTTGTCTATTAGGAATTACAGCATTTTTTCCCCTTGTACAACTTAAGAGGGTCTTCTGAGTATTCTCTTAAAAGCAGATTAAAGTTTGAATATCACTTCCCCATGCACTAGCATACTATTTAGCCTATAATGAGAACAAAAAAAACTGTTTACATGATCCCTACAGGCACAGTTTATTTCCTGCAATGTTTTTTTACATGCAGA
Organism: Engystomops pustulosus; assembly: GCF_040894005.1. Lineage (NCBI taxonomy): Eukaryota > Metazoa > Chordata > Amphibia > Anura > Leptodactylidae > Engystomops > Engystomops pustulosus. Next base: position 239,915,936 of record NC_092412.1, read on the forward strand.
AACTACAGTTTTCATTAAGCCTTGCACAGGAGGCTGTGTGTAATGAGCTCCGCCTTCCACCTGCCTCTAAGCTCTTGCATTTTAGCCCAATCACTAAAGAAACTTCCACCGGCAACCATGAGTATAGTACAACACTTCCCAACCCATATCACATGGTTTTGCAGATAGTTTTCCAGCTTGTCCTCCCTCACTTTCAGCACAGTATCACTACAGCACTCCACTCCTGTCTCTTTTCAATTTATAATTTCCAGACTATTTCAATTCCTATATTTTCCCCTTCCCTTACAAAAGAGAGTGAAGAAAAGAATTATAACCAAATAGACGCACACTATGAATAAACACAAGATGGAGAGAACAAATGTTTTATTGAACAATGGAAAGAAACACTGCAGGGATTTAAAAACAAACAATTAAAAACTTAGAAAACACAAATGACACAATGGGCAAGACCGTAAGGCACCAACCTTCTCCCACCAACTTTCTGCCTCCCCTACTGCGTCAAGAGCTGACAGGTCATGTGCTTAAGCCCACCCTGATTGCTCTGTCCCTACCATCACAGGGGATGTACACTATCTGTCATTTAAGAGCCAGCACTCACATGAATGACCAAAATCAGAGCCATGAGACATCACATGACCAACTAGAAAAGCAGGAGTCTTAACAGAAATGACAGATAAGACTCAATCAATTTTTTCCTATTTAATCACCAATTTACAGGGATAACAGAGTTATTCGGAAAGAAGGACAACAACAATCTTGGCTACGTGAACATGGGAATAGCTTTTGGCTTTGAGTTGGCCACACAAACTACGGCTCTCAGACCCCATAGACCTCTATTTGCACAGGCACAGTGCGTTGGGCACAGCGCTTCTCCCCACATCGCAACCATGCCAGACAGCAATACCACAAATTAGAGAGCCGGTCATATTCTTGCTCTGATTTATGGCATGGCCGCTTCTTTTTTATGTGTTTTCCTTTTGTGCACGACTGTGTGCACGTAGCCTTGGCTTCATGGGCACAAATGTAGTTTTTGTCTTTCTGATCCATCAATTCAACATATAGCGCAAGAACACATTTATTTCTATGGACTCGCCCACACGGCTGAGGTTTCCATGACTCCGTGTAGAAACAAACTGCCCAAGTTACAAAACTCAGAGCTATCTCTACTCTTGCCCTTTTTTGTGGCTTGGACTGTCTTCACAATTCGATGACACTTGGGCTACGAAAGCAAATTTTATATTAATTTCTTGCCATGTTGAGGGCATATTTCTATAAGATCGGTACTCCTGGACCAGACATGGCCATGTGAACTAAAATTCATAGTGAGTTAGGATGAAGGATTTTCCCTAATGGATTGAGGGCTACTCTGCTGACCTCACATAAGGCCATGACGTGGCGACAGTAGTGTTCCTGGCACTCCACAGCTCACTGCATCATAACTCACTATCATGTAATGAGCTTCTTGCACATAGTCACGGTTGGTTTTGGAAATGCAGTCAGAACATGAACCCAGTTTCTTGGGTTGCAATTCGTAATTTAAAGCAAATTATTTTAAGACATTTGAAAAAAGGCATAAAAATGTTTGAAAGAATAACACACAATATACAGATCTTACCTGGACTTGTCATTTTGAATGGATTTAGCTGTGGCTGTGCCGTCTCATGAAAGCTCATGAATGTTATTGTATGCCAATTGTTCAGGGTTATTCATGTGTAGTCTCTTGGAAGTAGGAATCAATATTAGTCAGGATCTTACGGCATTGTGTCTAGCGGAGAAAATCAACATTATTAACTAGAGAATGAGCATGGAACCCGAAGGATGTTTTGTTTTCCAAGTTTCTAGAATTTGTCATAGACAAGGATGGTGAGCCATAGCCATAGTCTCTGCTTGTTTATTGGGTCTACCCAAAACCATGACCAGTAATTGGGCGTTGGTGCCTCCCTGCACCAAAGTGTAGACTCTTAGTAAGACAGACAAAAAAATAACACAAAGACCAATCTTGGTCACAACAAGATAACAAGTAAAGTACAAAATCGAATAAACAGGAGAATAGTTGAGAGCGTAAACCAATATGGAAAAAAACAGAATAATGATCTATGTCCTATGAATTCATCTTCTCATTTTCTGTATTGTGCAGCTGATAAAGTATGTCCATGTGGTTTTCGGGTTATCTATCCATACTATCTACAATAAACATTACTCTACTCTAAATCATTTAATTCCAAATGTTTCAATTTTATTACAGGTCGGAAGGTGTGCTATGCAGATTATAAGCATCCATGCTACAAAATCGCTTTTTTTCAAGACTTAACAGCACGGGTTGGTTACCATCAGGCTCGTCAGGTCTGTGATGGAGAAGGAGGCCATCTTCTGAGCATTGAAAGTGAAGCAGAACAAAAACTCATCGAAAGAATGCTACAAAATCTCACCAATTCAGGTTCCGGAAAATCTGATGGGGATTTCTGGATAGGACTCGCAAGGAACCGAGATTCCATGGCTTCATCTGCTGCTTGTCCAGACCTCTACAGATGGGATGATGGGAGCACCTCCAAATTCAGGTATTTAGTGTAAAAAACATCTGTTGTGTTAATATGATGCCCTTTGTAAAGACTTTATAATAAAGTTAGAGATTCACTCTTCTAGTGCCCAAAGAGGCTTTAAGGGGCTTTTTCTAAAAATGACATATCGGTTTACTATATGAAGACATATAGGACATACAGGCAGTCCCCGGGTTACGTATAAGATAGGTTCTGTAGGTTTGTTCTTAAGTTTAATTTGTATGTAAGTTGGAACTGTATATTTTATAATTGTAGCTCCAGACAAATTTTTTTGGTCTCTGTGAATTGAATTTTAAAAATGTTGGATTCTCATAAGAACCAGGATTAACAATAAAGCTTCATTACAGACACCTCTGATAACTGTTATAGCTGATTATTGTAGTATAAGGCTAAAGTACAGTAAATTACCAACATCCAGAGGTCCGTTTCTAACTAGGGGCTGTCTGTAAGTCGGGTGTTCTTAAAGGAAACCTACCACTTGTAGTGGCAGGTTTTTGATGGAAATACTGGGCACCAGCTCAGGCTGAGCTGGTGCCGGAGCTTATTTTCGTTAGTGTTTTAAACCGAGGTATCGCGGTTTTAAACACTTTTTAAACTTTATAGCCGGCGCAGGCGGGTACGCGCTCGGCGCTTACCATGCGCGCGACCGTGCACACGGCTACATAGGAAGTGAAGGAGAGCCGCGCGCATGGTAAGCGCCGAGCGCGTACCTGCCTGCGCCGGCTATACAGTTTAAAAAGTGTTTTAAACCGCGATACCGCGGTTTAAAACACTAACGAAAATAAGCTCCGGCACCAGCTCAGCCTGAGCTGGTGCCCGGTATTTCCATCAGAAACCTGCCACTTCAAGTGGTAGGTTTCCTTTAAGTCGGGGATCGTCTGTACTATATATGTCTTTTTTTAGAAATGTTCTTTTTTAGAAAATCAAGCCCCAATGATACATAGCATTGCTTCCTGTATGATCAAATGTACAGAAGGAAGGTAAAATGAACTATGGTGTTTCTGTAACTCCCAAAAAACAAAACAGGAATTACAGAAACTGAGTATCTCTCTATTCTTAAATAACATTAACTGCCATCAAAAGTTATGGTAACAGTGAAGCCCAGTTTTTAGGAATTTTTTTAACAAAACAAATGCGGACTGTCAATAGGGATGGGGAGCCATGGGAATCAGCATCAGGGCTTCATTCTGAATACAGGCGGTCCTTAAGGACACCCAACTTACAGATGACCCCTAGTTAAAGATGGACCTCTCTGCCCCCTGTGACCTCTGGTGAAGTGTCTGGATGTTACTATACTCCCAGACTGCAATAATCAGCTGTAAGGAGTCTGTAATGAAGCTTTATTGATAATCCTTGGTCCCATTACAGCAAAAAAATTTGAAACTCTGATTTTCACAGGGGCAAAAAAAATTATTTTGTCTGGAGCTACAATTATAAATATACAGTTTCCACTTACATACAAATTCAACTTAAGAACAAACCTATGGAACCTATCTTTTACGTAACCTGGGGACTCCCTATATAGGTGCAAAGGTAGGACCTGTAAATATCTGATATTTATGGAATATTCCTTGGCTAAGCCATAAATGTTTTTCCTGGAAAAAACGTAAAAAATAAGCTCTGTTGCTATTGGAAGCGCTGAGAGAAAACAGCAGGCCCATGATTATGAGTCCAGTGGATAAGTCCAGTTTATCAGTTAGGAGTGTAATCCCGCTCTCTTCCTCCGCTGTCTTCTATCATGCTGATGATTGACAATCTAATGTACATACAATGCAGCAGTATTGTATGTAAAAGATGGAAAAAATACTCCACTCATGAATACACCAGACTCATAATAATGAGTTTTGTATCTCTATAGAGTAGTATTGTGGCAACTAAGATTAGAACAGATCTGTAGTTGTAATGTAAGGGCGCAACAATCGGATGACAGATCCACTTTAATTAGGCCAATTAACATACTCATTACAACATAATAACTTAATTCATTTTATTATTATATTTTCCTTACAAATTATTATAACTGAGGTGAAAGGAGATAAATGCGGCTCATTTACAACACTCGGGTTATTTTTAGATTAACTTTACAAAAATGTATTTTTAATTTACTATCAATGATTCTCTGTATTGAGGTTACGGCTCATGTAATCGCTCTGTTTCTCATAATTGAAAAAACTCCTATTAAATTTCAGCTATAAATGATGTTAATGGGGTTTGATTAGAAAAACATGGCTGCTTTCTGCCAGAAATAGCCCCACTGATATCCAAACTGGTCTGCAGCTCATTCATTGCAGTGGAGCGGCAATACCAGACACAGCCAATAGACAAGGGTAGAGCTGTTTCTGGAGGGAATGGACCCCTCCCCAATGGACATTTCCAATCCATTCAACACTATTGGAGAATTGCTTATCTATTTAATGCACTTTGTTCAATGTCTAAGAGACAGTGCCAGAGATACCTGAGCGCTGTGCTCTGCAATTTCCGATGCTCTGATAGTGTTAAAAAGAGCGGCAGGATACATGCTTTTTATCAATGGGGTCCGTTCTCGTGATTAGTGGGGGTTCAGCAGTAAGACTTCCACTGATTAGATTATTATTCCCCAGTATTTTTGTCATAAAGCTTACCAAACTCACCCTCCTTTGTGTTTTACACGTGAGTGTAGTGTATAATTACCACATCCGATGCCGTCGGAGAAATCAGAGTTTCCAATAAACCAGCACTTCATTCAAATCTCTCAATCTTTATTGTTCCATAAATTTAGTTGTAAAGAGCAAACATGAACAGCAGCAACGCGTTTCAAGTGCAACGCAATCTTTGTCTTGGCTGAGCCAAGGCTTTAAACAATTGCTGGTACAACGTTAGTACAACCTCTCTCATTATAAATGAAATTACTTTCTAAAATATACATGTAAGGATAGATGAGAGGTTCCCTTTAAAGAAATATTCCCACAAAGACAGATTCTTAAATATACTCAGGATAACAAAATAACACATTCTCTAAAAATCTGACTATGATAGGGAAGTGCAGATTCTTCTCACGAATAGCTTCTTCTGTCTGCACACTGCACTGTACTCTGCATTCAGCCCATCCCCCTGCATTAACAGACCAGCTCAGACACAGTCACTTCCTGCCAGCAAGCACAGACTTACTCTACAAGCTAGAGATAAGATAAGGTCTTTATGGAGGGGAGGGAGGCCCTGTGTGTATGTTATAGTGTGTGTTGTAGCTGAGATGTAGCAGAGCTGGAGTATGTCCTTGTGTGTTATATCCATTTCATGGGTCTCTTATCTCTGATCTGTCTAATCTCTTTGTCAGATACTAGTAGAAGGTTCAAAAGCTAAATAAAAGTGTAGATAAACCCTTTACCCTGATAATCTAAGCACATTGTCAGAACACAGCATCTCATAGCACAGAGGAATCATGAAGTGTCTGCTTAGAGAGTCCCCACCCACACACTGTGAGTGATAGGAGCTAAAACAGCAAGTAAAATTGTAAAGTGGTTAAAAATTATCTTTATTGTGTAAACATCACTATGGGATTATAATTTGAGAACTTTCTTTCATGAGAAAAACCCTTTAAGTACATAAAGCTGAATGTACAAAGCTGAATTTGTAAGAGTGTCAACTATTACTAGTGTCCATGACAACATCGGCAAACTTTTTCACATCCTAAATCAGGAGCCTCTCATTTTCTTGGCTCATTATAGAACCCGATGTCATCAGTTCTGTGCCTTTAAATGAAATCCAGCGTCGGGTAGCAAGGTGCCGGACAGAGGGCTGCAGTGCAGTCCCGTCCGCCGTGCAGGAGCTCTGTGCCCGCCGGTGGGGAATGGGAGCATGGTGCGGCCTCATCTTCGAACAGGAGGCGCGCCGCCTGAGGCGAGATGCTCAAATCCCTTCATGGCAGGTGCGCCCCTGACCCTATGATCTGTACAGCGCTGCAGAATATGTTGGAGCTATAGCAATAAAGCTGTATTACTATTATATTTGTATCATTACACTTGTACTAATGTATAATGTAATTGTACTATTATCAATATTATTATTATGCACATTGGCAGGAACTGGTACGCGGATGAGCCATCGTGTGGCAGTGAGGCGTGTGTAGTCATGTATCACCAGCCAACAGCAAACCCCGGCATCGGGGGCCCATATCTTTACCAGTGGAATGACGACCGGTGTAATATGAAGCACAATTTTATATGTAAATACCCCCCTGGTAAGTGAATTACATCCTACATTAATTGCAATCTGCTACAAGATTAAACTGCCCTATGAAAGGGCAAAAATGCATTTGCTTTGATGCAGATCCTTGTGTATTTTTTACATGATTATGTTATACTGTATATTTATACATATTTTTCTATTTTAGATGTTTTGTGGTGTTATGTAAATGAAGCGTATTCTGCATATGCATGGCACAGGCGCATGGCTAAAAATCTGTGATATATTTTATATTATCTATTATATTTTATATTATATATTATATCGCACTAATACACATCAGCCATTTACAACACAACTAGTCACATGGGGTGATTTTATTTTGTAGTCTTGGATTGTCATTATATAGTGATGTCTTACCATATATTGGGCAATTGTGTGTAGCCCCAGGTAATCCAGATGTTCTGGAATGTAAATGAATCTATTCTTACCCGATCAATACCAGATCTGTGTGTATCCAACACCTGGGGCCGCAGGCACTTAGCTTCTTGAAACAGTCATATGGGGTCATTTACTTACCCGTCACTGGAGTTCACTGAAAGTGCATTGTCCGACAATAATGCACTAAGATTGTGCGCACGATATCAAGCATTTGTCGCTTCCCCGCTCAGGACCGACAAAGTTCTCCATCTTTTTGCGTTGCATCTAAGTGCATTGTCTTGCAACACAATTTTAAAGCTAAAGTTAGATCTGACCCCAATTTGTGTCGCATTGAAGCCTTCGAAGCTGCGCCAAAAAAGGGTTGCGCGTGACACAATCGCAATGCAACCGCTACTTAACTAACAAGCCTTTTTAACTGGCACAGTCCGACTAAAGTGCGACTCAAAGACCTTAGTAAATGTGCCCCCATATCTCAGAAAATATTCCTTTATAATGTTTAACTTAGTAATTTTCGAATAATAATATTCAGATAAATATTTGTAATTAATACACACAAAAACTTTTAACTCCAATGATAGTGTTTTAAGCCTTCGAGGGAGTGTCTGGACATTGAATATATTATGACCCCTATAACCACCAGTCAATGCTACAAAATAATCATGTTCAGCCCCGTTCACACAAGTAATCTGTGGTTCCAGGCACAGCTACAGCCATGTATATGGGACGGTGTCTGCATACGCCTATATGGGAATGATCAAAAATACTTTTCATATTTGGAATCTCAGGGGTGGGATGGTGGAGGGGTCAGAGCATCTTGAGGGTGACATCCTTAATATGGAATTAACCCCAGAGTTTGGAGTGTTTGAAGAAACACTGAATATTGTCTTCTCTAAAAGCATTTACCTTATATACTCGAGTATAAGCCTAGTTTTTCAGCACAAAAAAATGTGCTGAAAACCCACACTCGGCTTATACTCGAGTAAAAAAAAATATAGGTTTTACCTGGTTTTTGTGGTAAAATTAGGGGCCTCGGCTTATACTTGGGTCGGCTTATACTTGGGTCGGCTTATATTTGAGTATATACGGTATGTTTTTTTTACTTACTATTTCTGTAATGTTATAATCAACATTTTCTTAACATCTCCATATTTGTCATATTATGTAAAAGTTTACTAACAAGTATTCAAACAGGGGAGTAACTACAGCGGCAGTATCAGGGGGCCCCGTCATCCGACTTGATACTCTAAAGAATGGAGGAGGTGCACCATTATATACATATTGGGGGTCATTTACTAAGGGCCCTAATCGCTATTTTTCGTCGGGTGTCCCGAATATTACCGATTTGCACCGCTTTTCCTCCGAATTGCCCTGGGTTTTTGGCGGACACAATCAGATTGTGGCGTATCGGCGCGTGGGGATCGGGCACGTGGCTGTTGGAAAACTCGACTGATTCGGAAAAAAACACGGTATTTAAAAAAAAATGTGTCGCTTGACACGTGCTTACCTGCACCCAGGATTGGATGGTGGTGAACTCCGCTGGAACTCGGCGCAGCAGTGACGCCTGGTGAATCGCTGGAAGACCCGAATCCTCGACAGAGAACGCTCCGCTGGATCACGTCAGGACCGGGTAAGTCAATGTGCCCCTTTATGCAGGATATTGTACAGAATAATATGTATATAACAGATCACAACTTCCACAGTACACAGCATGAATCAGGAGCTCAGATAGGAAGGGCTGGGTAGATGGAGGGGACAGCAGAACAACTGGACTAGTGATCTTTCATCTCTAATTCCTGTTGTTTACTTTCTCCATGTGTTCAGCAGCTACTGGGACAGATGTGTGTAAGTGTATACATGTATATATCAGTGATCAAATGTGTGCGCATGAGTGTATAAATGTGTTTGAGTGTATAAATGTATGAGTATACTGATATGTATATTTTCTGAGGGGGTAGGGGGGCCCCATTCAGAAGTCCTGTGTGATCTATGAATGTTGTATGTGTGTAATATGTGCATATAATGGGTGTGCGCTATGGGGCAGATTTATAAAGCTCTCTGAAAGTCATAATGGGGGTCATTTACTAAGGGCCCGAATTGCATTGTTTACGGCCGGTTACCCGAATTTTTCAGTTTTGCAGCGATTTTCCCTGAATTGCCCCGGGTTTTTGGCGCACGTGTTCGGATTGTGGCGCATCGCCGCCGGCGTGCACGAGACGGAAATTGGGGGCGTGGCCGAACGAAAACCCGATGGGTTCGGAAAAACCGCCGCATTTTAACAAAAAAAAAAGTGTCGCTGGACACGCACTTACCTGCACCCAGCAATGGATCGTGAACTCCGGCGGACCTAATAAATCTGCCTCTATATGTGTGTGTAATGTGTGTGTTGTATGTGTGTGCATGTAGTGTGTGTGTGTGTAATGTGTAATCTATGTGCTGTGTATGTGTGTGTAATATGTGTGCTGTATATGTGTGTGTAATGTGTGTGCAGTATATGTGTGTGTAATGTGTGTGCAATATGTGTGTGTAATGTGTGCAATATGTGTATGTAATGTGTGTGCTGTATATGTGTGTAATATGAGTGTGATTAATGTTTGTATGTATGTATGTTATATAGCAGTAATTAATATTTTTTCAGTATAATTATACTATGAATGTGTGTGACGTATGTACATTACAGACGTATATGTGTTACCGTATATTTTATTGGAAAGAACAAAACTGGTTGAAAGAATTGTCCATATCCAGATTGTGACCTGTGATTGGCTGCAGTGATCACATACTTAGTTCTTGGTACATGTCTATATATGGGTCAGTTGTGGACAAGTATTTTCTACATTTGCAGAAAAAATTAATCAACTTCAAACTGAAGTGTTTACTTTAAAATTTTTGAAAAGTTTGCAACTAAAATATAATTTTTTTTTTCTTTTTCTTTTTGTTTTTAACAAAAACTTGACTGTACTGGGGCTGGATCTATATAGAGTAGTAGGACCCCAATGCCTGCGGCCTTGAGCTGGGCCCCTGCATGGGGAGCTGTCTCGGCATGTTCACGTAATCTGGTTTATTTGGCATGGCACCGCCAGTGTATGAGATGAGTGCTTGTTACACGCCGCTAACACAGTCCTACACCTCTTGGGCGATTTTCTTTTCTTTAACAGAAAATATCCTAGAGAAAGAATTAGGAGACAGAGCAGAGCCAGATTATGGTAAGGACCGAGAAGCCTTCCAGTTATACAGCAAGTATCCAGTCATTCACCGGGTGGAGGGATAACTCAATTATTATGGACATATTTATGGCCGAATATAAAGATGGAGAAGTAATCTCATAGAGGATAATAATTGTGCATGGTTTTCAAATGTTCCCCTCTGGTTTCCTGTAATTTCATTTCCAGACTTGATGTAATGTGACAATGAATCCAGACTTTCTTTACAGTGTGTTTATATGGGGAAGCTCGAGAGAGAGCGGAAATGTAAAATAATATATGCAGATGGACAAAAACATTGGATAAGTAGACGTGTAATAAAGTTGTCCACAGAATATGCTCCCGGCGGACCTATGATAACTTGTCTGATATGTTTTTTCTTATCCTTCCTTATGATATGTTACATAAATCAGGTGTCCCCAACCTTTTTGTATTCGGGGACTGGCTCCACCCAAAAAGCTGTGTGGCCAGCAAATACCCCATATCTAATCCCAACACATATAAAGTGTCATTTCTTGCAGCCCCCTTTTCTGTAGCCCCTCTTTATATCCCTTGCCCAGCATCCCATAGTAATGTCCCCTGCCCTCTTAAAAATAAAAAACTGTATACTTACCCCCAAGCTCCTCTTTTAACTGAGGCTTCCCGGAAGACAGCCAGAAGCACTTCAATGCGCGCTCCCTGTGGGAACATACTATGACATAATCGGGCGCGTCATAGTGTGTTCCCATGGACAGTACACATAGAAGTGCCTCTGGCCGTCTGCCAGGAAGCTGCAGGTAGAAGAGAATAATTGAAGGTAAGTATACAGTTTTTCTTTTGAAGTTCTTTCGTCTGCAACCCGGTTTTGAGCCACGGTCCGTTGGTTGGAGACCACTGACCAAATGAATAGTGTGAGAGACCATGCATGAAATAACAGAGAAGTTTAAAAAAAAATCAATATGGCACACCCCTCTTAAAATAGATGTTGACTAGGGATGAGCACCACTAATCGAGTTCAGGGTTTCAGCCAAACCTTGAAAAAAGCTGAGGTTCAGGAACCCCTAACACAAACCAAACTCAGTCAGACCACTAACACTGATCACAGGAGTCTCAGCGGGGCTGAGCCCAAATGCTGCACCTTCTAGGCACCTTCTAAACATTGCAGTTCAGACCCGCTCATTTCTAATGTTGACATCTTCTCAGCCCAATTGGAAGTGCCCGGCTTCACGCAACAGTTTAGACCAGTCACTGGCTTTAGAGTTCACAAGGGGTAGAATGGTGACACTAATTAACGTCACTCCGCTAGGTCTTGTGACCACTGGTCTTATAATCCTAGGCCCCACTTGTATATTAGGAGCATGAAGCGAATGAGGAATGTGGAGCCAAGGCAGTTTTCTATTTCTGTATTTTCCATCGGGACACTGGTTCCTGTTTCAAGTTTACTTTGAAAGCTTTGTGCAGTGTGATGCAACGCAACAAAATCCATGTCAAGTTATTGGGGTTTTAGAACTTCTTCAGAGTGAGCTGTTGAATTCTTTCTTGCTAGTAAAACAGACAGAGTCGATGAGTGGTAAAATTACAGAGAAGTCTCTTTAGAGGGATGGAAGGAGCAGGACCTTAGTCACGGCAGCTAGGTCTCTTACCAGCAGCTTTGGGTAAACTGAAAACTATACAAGAAGATGAACATTGCTAAAAAACTTATGTTAACTTCTTGAATGGTGAGGTTGCCTTTTAATTCCATGGCAAGGGGAAAACATCTTATCGAAATTTATGTGACAGGCACCAGCTTGACACTTGACATTGGTCTTTTTGACACACCGTCATTTATATGTTAAAGCCTTCTCCACCCAAGAACCATTTGGTAGGCCAGTTTGTTTTTTTCTTAAACTTTTTAGGTTTGGACTCTTCCAGATTCAACATAGACTTATCTTCTTGAAATGGTTTTTAAGGGAACTTTTGGTCCCTATTATAATTTTGTTACGTATTACCTACCCTAAGCATATGTCCTCATCATCAGATTGGTGAAGGCTCAACAACTGGATCCTAGGCACTTCTTTCCCTCAACTATGCAATGAAAGGAGCTGATCCCCAAACAATGTTGAGTTTCCTGGTACCAGCTCCATCCTCTGGTGCCTGGAGCTTCCAAAAACAGCTGATCAGTTTGGTATTCAGCTATTGGACCCCCTTCTAATCTGATACTGAGTTGCTATCCTGATGCTTGGCCATCAGTCTAAAAATGTCTCCAAGTGGGAAAACCCTATAACTACACTAGTTTGTCCTAATCTTTTACTTTGGGCTATGCTCACAATTGAGATAACTCCTTCTCGTAAAATGAATCATTCTTTTTGATATGTCCAATTTTTGATATACAACTATTAATCCTATATTGTGTTTCCTGCCCCCAGACCCGCAGTCTCCGGTGACGACGCATAGAACTTTGGCTACCGGCCGACCGGAGGACTCGTCTCATGTAACCGTGGCTGAAACAGGTGATTTGTTTCCATTAACTCGAAACAGCTCAGCTAAAATTCATTTGTGTGGGCGAAATGCTTACTTCATTTTCCAATAAGAGCAGCAGCGTGCAGTAAATATCCCCATAATATAGCTGTCAGGCTGAAGAAAACCCGCAGCGTGTGCTGGATCTCCGAGCAGTAATTAAGGCTGCGATCACGGCTGATCATTTATTAATTATCAATACCTTTAAGGGCTGGAAGAAATAGTATTCTATCGCTGTTTAAGCACTAAACGATATAAACTGTGGCCTGGAACAATTGACTGGGATGGCAGATTGTTAATATTTCTCTGTTTTGTTCCTCCCTCCTCTTCATCTTCTAGGAATTATGCCAAACCTCATCTATGTTATTATCCCCACCATCCCACTGCTGCTCCTCATACTGGTGGCTTTCGGGACCTGCTGTTTCCAAATGCTACATAAAAGGTACAAAGTGTTGCTTTACAAATATGGCTTGTACTGTGGAACTAAATTCCCCGTCCTGAAACCACAAGAGAGAAGGTCTGGGGGCTTGTTATTTAGAAATCTATGTATTCAGGATTATAGTATAATTACGGATTAATTTGACTATAAATCCACAATGCAATGAAACATTGGACCAAATGTATCACTTGTTTTTTTCAGTTGTTTTTGCGCCTATCCATATTGTAGCACTGTTTTTGTGCCAGTTTTGCGACTAAACACCAAACTAGCCACGCAGCAAAAATAACCATGTTACCCTCATTTATCCTACCAATCCAGATGTATTGCTGCGCCTAATAATCATTCAACATTAGCATCTTTTCAGTCAGGTGCAAAAACAGGCGCTAAATACTCCAGCCCGAAAGTGGCGTAAACTGAGAAGCAACATAGTGGTGCTCATTTACTAAGGGTCCGAGGGCTGAGCAAACGTAGAATATTCCGACGATTACCAATTACCAGGGTATTGTGGCGCACGCAATCTGATTTTGGCGCAATCACGCTGGCTTTCATGTGACACAAATCAGGGGGCATGCCGTTGGACGATCCAACGGATTCGGACTGAGCACAGGATTTAACATTTAAATTGTGTGGTAAGACAATGCACTTACATGCACCAGGAAGAAGATGGTGAACTCCGGCGGACCTGATCGGGGAAGTGACACAAACAGGAAATCGGCGCACGATTTTAGTGAATCGCACTGCAGTCCATGATCGTCGGACAATGTACAGCAGGGATCGTGACAGGACCGGGTAAGTAAATGTGTCCCAATGTTTTAAATGTCCCCCACTGAGCTCTTGTGCAGAGCAGCTTACCCCGGCAGCAGACCGCAGCAGACACTACAGACACTACAGACACTAGTACAGACACTACCTCCAGCCTCTGTTTACAGTTCATAATCTTCTATTTACAAAACAATCTGCAAAAGCCTCAGCTCAGAGCAGGAGAGAAGAGAAGTTTGTAGGATTTTGCAGATAGTACAGAGGAGTGTCCCACGTGTAGCAGGATAGTATAGAAGTGAGTGGGAGCTGCAGATAGTACAGAGAAGTGTCCCGTGTAGCACGATAGAAGAGAAGTGAGTGTGAGCTGCAGACAGTACAGAGAAGTGCCCCATGTAGCAGGATAGAAGAGAAGTGAGTGGGAGCTGCAGACAGTACAGAGAAGTGTCCCCCATGTAGCAGGATGACCCCACTGGTGTCTGAGGAGGATACTGGCCAGAGTTACAGGGTGCAGCAGGAGATCAGCACTGGGGGACCCCCTCCAGGAGAAGCCCCTGCTGAGGAGGTCACTGGGTGCAGGATGTCACACACCTGGGCTCTGCTGTGGGGGTCATTCCTGGGGTGCAGGAGAGAAGCAGAGAGGAGCTTGTAAGAGGATCACACGTAATGACCCGATCTAACATTGCACCTATATTGCGCCTAAAGTAAAGTGATAAATAAGATGCAGGAACTCAACTCATCAAAGATGGTTGTAACTAGCGATAATTTTAGTGCAACAATGCACCAGAATATAGGCGCAACAACGAGACTTGAGTGCAGAACAGTGATACATCTGACCTATTGTTTTAGGATGATGACAATGGGTTGGAAAAAGTAACACGTCTATCTATCTCATATCTAAATATCTATCTATCTATCTATCATCTATCTATCTACAAAAGGAAAATCTTCAACAGCACAAATAGATGTAAGAAAATGGTAGGTGCAGGCTATTCAGGGCCAGGCGACAGGTCCTCCAAATGTAAGAAAAAAAAATGTCAGCACTCCTGGAAGGTAAAGCGATCAGGTGGATTTATGTCATGTTAGCAGCAACGTTTTGGCTCTAGTGTTGAGCCTTTCTCTATCTATCTATATATCTATGAAGAGGCAGTATTCCGGAATGTAGTGAAGCAAATGGTGATCTTAATGATTCCGTGATGCGACCTTTGAGTGTATTAGCACCTTTTTCAATTGACCAACACATTGCATAATGGAATAAAAGGATGACTCTTTGCTTTGCTTCATTGCGGAGTAATGCCTCTTCCTGGGATGTATACTGTCTAGCCCAGCCAGAGGCTATACGCACAAGCACCCAATCCTACTGTGCCACTCTAGATTTTCCTTTTTTCTGTCTATCATATATCTATATTTCCCTCTTTCAATGTTCATGGTCTTCTTCATCCTCACCTCCTTCAGCATTACTTGTCATGTGACCAGGGTCATGTCATCTAAGGTCCTTTACCCAGTAACATTTGCAAAGTCTACTCCATGTATACATCTGATCACATGAAATACCAGCATGTCTTCTGGGGATGGGGAGGAGTAGGAGTTTATTAAGGCATGCGGTAATTTAATGTGATCAGATACATCTATGAAGTAGCTTTTGCAAATGTTATTGGGTAAAAGAAAGGACCTTATATGACATCACCCTGGTCACATGACATGAAGTGCTCTCTCAACATTCCAGCAAGGCACCATGTAAAACATGTGACAAAGCTTTTTCTACCCCTAATAATAAAGTAAACAGAGCCGTATCTGTCTGTAGTTGAATAGTGAATATAAATACTAGATCCATACAGCAGCATGTCCTAGCAGTGAGACCTGTCAATCAGAAACAAGGAGACAGGGCAATGCAAGCACAACTTCATATGCCGGACCCCATTAATATCATTAGACTCACCTCAGTTGAGTTAGATATAAGTTTACAAAGTTATTTTTTAGCATTGCTTTCATGGAAAGGAACCATTTAGGGATAAGGACATTTTTTTATGTTTTATGAAGTATTGGATAAAGTATTATAAAGGTTTATCAATAAAACGTTATAACAGACATCCTACGGGTGATCGTTGCAGCCTGGGACCAAAGTAAAGCATCCAGAGAGCTTTACCAAAGGGTCACAGAGGCCCAGAGGTCCGTCTGTAACTAGGGGTCGTCTGTAAGTTGGGGACCACCTGTATAGAATCTATCAATCCGTTTGTCTTCTCATTTGTTTATTATTTATTTATCTGTATACTCACATATTTATATATATAACAGTATATGTAAATGTCTATCAATCAATCATCTTCCAAATATCTGTCTTGCCTATCGCTATCTAACTATCATCATCAAGTCATTAATCTCTTATCTATCTCGGTGTACAGTGAAATCTTTTGTTCTGTTGTTACAAGTTTTCTGCAATAATCCGACATTCATAGATCCACACAAACAGAAGCAGAATAGGGATATTCATTGCTTTGTCTCCGCTCCTCCTCCCCTCGCTCACAATCATCCCTATAATACGTTATCTCCTTATGTTATTTTGCTGACTTTTTAGTAAAGAACGTTCAAAGACCAGCCCAACTCAATCTACCCTGTGGATTTCCAAAGCCCCGAGGAGCGATATTACTATGGAAGTTTAACAAAACAATGACTCATATCACCACAATGCCAGAAACACGGATCACAATGTATTTTCCGGATCACCAAACTTTAAAGCATCAGCTTGGAATGACTTGCTATCTCCTCGGCATCAGTATTCTGTTCAGCGAGAAGAACTAACGGCTCCCCCTTGAGGCACATTTTAAGAACACTTTTGTAATACTCATGTTTGATTCATAAGTAAAGCGGAATCCGAGTCTTGCTACATTTAGGATAAAGAAGCCTTATGCTTATTTTGCCGGTTGAAAATCTTCAATTACCATACAGCCGAAGAAACGGACTATCCCTCTTTCAATTTATACGGAGAAATCTTCTGTATGTTTGACACTGTTTGCAATGAGAATGGTTGACTTTATTATCATGTTCCTTCTGTATTGTACTTTTTGATGAACATTAAAGTCTATTGCTATGAATGTGGATTGTAAAAAGAAATAACCGTAATTTATCTTTGCATAAAATTTGATAGAAAAGATGTGTGTGCATGTCAATCTGTCTCCCTTTGTAACATCATATTGTAGAATCAGGATACATA
Organism: Engystomops pustulosus; assembly: GCF_040894005.1. Lineage (NCBI taxonomy): Eukaryota > Metazoa > Chordata > Amphibia > Anura > Leptodactylidae > Engystomops > Engystomops pustulosus. The sequence continues at coordinate 239,933,177 of NC_092412.1, forward strand.
TATATATATATATATATATATATATATATATGGGAAAATCAGTGTATTTGGGTAAATAATTGGCTTAGTGATAGAAACAGAGGGTCGTCCTTAATGGCACATTCTCAGATTGGGTTGACTTTAACAATGGAGTGTCACAGGGGTCAGTATTCCGCTCCATTCTTTTTAATATTTTTATTAATGGCCAAAGTCAAGTTTCAATATTTGCAGATGATACAAAGCTCTGTAAATTAATTTGTGGAAGCTTGAGGAGTTGGCGGAGAAATAGTTGATGAGGTTTAATGTAGATAAATGCAAAGTTATGCACTTGGGTCATGGAAACAATATTGTTTCTAAATATTGTTTCTATTGTTTCTAAATTATGTTCTAAATAGTCAATTGCTTGGTAAAACTGCAGCCATAAAGGACTTGGAGGGGTATTGGAGGATGGTAAACTTAATTTTAGTGACCAGAGCAAGGCAGCTGCTGCAAAAGTAAATACAATTATGGGATGTATCAAGAGAGGAATAGATTCTCATGATAAGGACATAGTTTTCTCATTGTACAAATCACTGGTCAGGCCACACATCGAATATTGTGGACAGTTTTGGGCACCAGTGTATAAAAAGGACATAGTAGAACTGGAACGGGTGCAGAGGAGAGCAACCAGGATTATTAGTGGAATGGGGGGATTAGAATACACTGACAGATTACAAAATTTGGGGTTATTCAGTTTAGAAAAAAGACAACTGAGGGGAGACCTCATTACAATGTACAAATACCTGAACGAGAAGTGCAAGGTTCTCTCCAAAGACCTAGGCCTCTGACCAGGACAAGGGGGCATCCTCTAAGCCTAGAGGAGAGGCGATTCTACCATCACCATAGACAGGGGTATCCTCTACACCTAAAGGAGAGGAGGTTCTACTATCACCATAGACCGGAGGCATCCTCTACGCCTAGAGGAGAGGAGGTTCTACCATCACCATAGACAGGGGGCATCCTCTACACCTAGCGGAGAGGAGGTTCCACCATCACCATAGACAGGGGGCATCCTCTACACCTAGAGAAGAGGAGGTTCCACTATCACTATAGACAGGGCACACCTGTCTACACATAGAGCAGAGGCGGTTCTATCATCACCATAGACAGGGGCATGCTCTACACCTAGAGGAGAGGAGGTTCTACCATCACTGTAGACAAGGGGCATCCTCTACACCTAGAGGAGAGGCAGTTCTACCATCACCATAGACAGGGGGCATCCTCTACACCTAGAGGAGAGGAGGTTCCACCATCACCATAGACAGGGACATCCTCTACAACTAGAGTAGAGTAGGTTCTACCATCACCATAGACAGGGACATCCTCTACAACTAGAGGGGAGGAGGTTCTACCATCACCATAGACAGGGGGCATCCTCTACACCTAGAGGAGAGGAGGTTCCACCATCACCATAGACAGGGGGCATCCTCTACACCTAGAGGAAAGGAGGTTCTACCATCACCATAGACAGGGACATCCTCTACAACTAGAGGTGAGGAGGTTCTACCATCACCATAGACAGGGGGCATCCTCTACACTTAGAGGAGAATTTGTTCTACCATCACCATAGACACGGGGCATCCTCAACACCTAGAGGAGCATCAGTACTACCATCGCCATAGATAGGGGGCATCCTCTACACCTAGAGGAGAGGCAGTTCTACCATCACCATAGACAGAGATTCTTTCCTGTAAGAGAAGTGAGATTATGGACCTCTCTGCCGCAGGAGGGTGTTATGGCGGACTCTATGTACATGTATAAGACGCCTGGATGACTTTCTGGAGAGCAAAAATATAATTTGTTTAATTCTTAAAGGTTGGACTTGTCGGACTTGCGTCTTTTTCCAGCTTTATATACTATGAAACATGTTAACGCATGTGTATTGTAAACACCATGTTGACTGCAAAGTAATTAGGCAAATCTGCTCTTCTCAACTGAAGTGATGCATTTGAAAATGCTTGTATTAACGCCACCTGAGACCTCACTCTTAAAAGTAACCAATAAATTTCAATAAAATGTAAATGCAAAGAAAAAAAGAGCCAAAACTTTCAATGTTCAACCGGTTTATGTGCAAAATTTTAAATATTTACAGCATATGAAATAATTCCAACTGAAACAGGGTCCATAAAAAAAAATCCTTTTTTTGCGAGTGTAGAGGACCAGGTGTAGATTTGCACCTAAAAGTTGTAAAAACAAGCAAAGAAAAGTGATACATAAGTGTAAAGTTGTCTGGAACATCTGGAAAATGAGATACATACGGAACTGCACAAGGTGCTAATCAATTAATTGAAAAATGACAGCAAAAGTTGCAGTGAAAAGTAAAAGAAAATAACAAAAGTTGCAAAATAGAAAGAAAACCTCTGTGTTATGTATAATTAAGTCTATAACTGCTTTTCAAAGAACACCCAGTGGTAGTTCAGCCATAGCCCATTTTGCGACAGTTGGATGTAATCCGTGTCTGATGAAGGTCTGTTTGACTGAAACGTCACACTGAGTACTATATTGGATCGCACATCTAAACTTTCGGAAAAATATACTAAAAATTGTTGAATTTATTCAAACGAGTGTCAAGTACATTTTTGCTTTGAGAAGGTATTAGACCTAGAGGAGAAGATTGGCTCCCGGTCGACCCAAGTCGCATAAATGGGTTCAATTTAGCAGTAAGGTGACCCAAAACATACAGGTAACTTTGCTTGGGAACCCAAAAATGCAAAATGTGACCCTGGCCATTTGCTTTTTACAATACTGAAATGTTCTTGGCACAGGGGCCCAACTATCCCTAATTTTCAGAGAAAGTCCTGTCAAATACGGACATCCCCGTACCCAGGGGAAGGAATAGTGTGGCATTCTCCAGACAGTTTGTAGAAAATTTACCCCAACAGTGCAGGAATCTAAAAGTTGGTGGGTTGGTTGGTTGGTTCTTGGGTGTTCCAAGGGAACAACATAAATGGGTTTTCCGAACAAACTAGCTTAGGGGATAAGTTAGAGATCAATGTTGGTGCAATATCTGGTACTTCTAGTAATCAGGAGAAACCAGGACTAAAAGCCTTTCTGTGAATGGAGAACAGATGGAAGTGCTCCATTCCCTAACTTTATGTGGTGTATAGCCCCATCTATCCTGTGTGTAACATATTCACAACGTCAACAATAGCCGAGACTTTAGGCTCTGTGCTCCCATTGAGTTGAGAATTCCCTAGTGGAGCGTCCATGGCTATAAGACTCCACATGCCTACACGGCAGCCTTGATTGGCAGTCTCTATAAGGAGAACTCTTACTTCCCGACCCATTGAGTTGAAAGCAGACAATTCTGCAGCTAAGGGGATAATACAGTGTATTCACCAACAGGTCTCTTTGCAGTAGCCAGGGTATTTAGAAGGTTTCTGCAGAAATCTGCACCTATTTCACTAGGTGTAAGAAAGTTCAGCTCTACCAGTGCCCAATAACACCTGTGACTGGGTAACATCTGTGCCCCCTCCGGTGATACCTACAGGCACAATATTGAACTATATTTAGTTAAGTGCCTACCACACTACTCTGGGTGACAATGACTAGACATCTGTATTGATGACATATCATGTGACTAGGGTGGACAATTCCTGACTGGAACTTTGATTTATTATAGAAGTTGATACTTAAAGATGGTGTCTCTTCAGAGCAGATGTCAGCATGGAGCACCACATACTGAAAACAAATACCTGGATATAGTACTACTGGATGAGTTGGAGGGGAGCCATTCTGTAGCCCCAGGCAGTAGAAAATTTAGGTTCCTGAACAGTCATGATTAGAGATGAGCGAGTATACTCGTATTAGCATACTCGGAACGGCTCGTTACTCGGATGAGTATTTTCACTGCTCGAGATCGAGCATTTAATTAAGAAAACACAGTGAAGAACAGTGAAGAATAGAATAAAAACAGTGAACACAGGATCATTTAAGTGAAGAACACAGTGAATAACACATTGTAGATGTTCGTGTACATCTGCTAACATATCCGAATACACATGTGCAGAACGGTGTTCTTCACAATAGTATGTGAAGAACAATATGTGTGAAGAACACATCGCAGATGTATGGAAACATCTGCAATGTGTTCTTCACACATATTGTTCTTCATATACTATTGTGAAGAACACCGTTCTGCACATGTGTATTCGGATATGTTAGCAGATGTGCGGAAACATCTGCAATGTGTTCTTTCAATGTGTTCTTTCAATGTGTTCTTTCAGTGAAACATCTGCAAACATCTGCAATGTGTTCTTCACTGTGTTCTTTCAATGTGTTCTTTCAGTGAAAAATGCTCGAGTCTCCCATTGACTTCAATGAGGTTCGTTATTCGATACGAGCACTCGAGCATCGGGAAAAGTTCAATCCGAGTAACGAGCACTCAAGCATTTTAGTGCTCGCTCATCTCTAGTCATGATGCAAACAGATCAAAAACCATCATCTATTGGAATTGATGCACATTTTATGGATCTGTTAGACTTCCATTATTATAGTTTATACAACATTCAGGTTTATGCAAGACTCGTACCAAATCTAAGAATAAACAAATTTATCTGTTCATCTCTATGGTATAAAGAAAACCTTACATTTCTTTTACATTTATCGGTCTTGGCTATATCAAAAAAAGTGATAAATATTTTCATTTTTTTAGCCAATGAGCCCAAAAAGCATGAAAAAGCACAAGACCAGCTGATTTCTCCTTATGGAGTGAAGGGAACATTTATCTGTCCACTAGAGGGAACTCATGGAATATACTGGGATTCACAGTCACGGCCTCGTAATTTAACCCCTTGGTTGTGTGAACCTGATGCCGAGGATTTTGAAGTCAGAAAAAATATAGAACAAACCTGTGGAAACAATTCTCACGGTGTGTGGACAGAATAAAAAAAAACTTAAAAGTTGCACTCACACCAGTGGTCTCTTTTGCACAAATAGCTATCGGTCCCTTAAATGTGTATAGCCCCCTAATTTCCTACAGCTCATCACAAACCTCCCCCCACTTGTATACTTGTAAATGTAGTATCTGTTTCATCTGCCATATCTGATTTGAATAACCCATAGGACCTGTGTATTTCAGAAAGTAACTTCATTTTAGCCAGTCGGTAACATAAACTGAGGAATTATTATCTATACGATAGAATTCTATAACCTGTTGGGATGCAGGAGGGGAACTAATACCTCTAGGATAACATATACCATATACTTTTTATCTATGGGGGCACAAGAGGCTGGGGTTGGGGGCTATTACTTATTAAAGCCTTCAGCCATTTGCATTGCCCCAATTAGGGGCGGATTAAGACCGCCTTGAGTCCTGGGCTGTATGGATATTATAGCCCCTACAAGTCTGTTAGTCACTTACTACATATGGGACTAGAATCAGCTTCATGGAGGATGTGTCCCTTCTACCTGCTTTCAATCTGTGGCTTCAGGACTTTTGAAGATCCTCCAAAGGTTCTGATGGATTTTGTGTACACGTGTATTGAGAACAGGAAGAGATGTTTGGGGATTTCATGGGTAAAGGTACTTCTCGGTATGAAACTTGGTCAGTGATTTGGATGGCCATGGGCCCCCCAGACGGCTTGGGCTTGGAACTAATGCCCAAACCGCCTATATTATAATCCACACTGGCCCCAATGCAAGTGTTGATAAGGGGTGTAGGCCATTCTCAGTATAAAATTTGGTTGGTGATTTGGGTGGCCATGGGCCCCCAGAAGGCTTGGACTTGGAACGAATGCCTAAAACTACCTATATTATAATCCACACTGGCCCCAATGCAAATGTTGATAAGGACCCCAATTATCCGAGATCATTCCTATATGGGACAGCGCTATCCTCTCAGCCTTCAGGGCCAGCCCCATCACCCTCAGCTATACCCTTCCCCTAGTCTGATTCAGTGTCCGAATTACCACATTACATGGCTGTCGCACGTCCTCTCTTTCACATTTTCCCTGTATTTTACCCTATATTGTAAAGATCCTAAGAATATACTAGTGATAGTGGACATTTTCCCTATTGTCTAAATTTATCTAAATCCCTTTAAGCTTATTGGGAATGTCGTCTCCCAGCAGGAGGTCTACTAGGAGAAACATTGATTGTGGAGAAACCGCCGGTGCTTGGGTTTGTTGTACTTGCCTGACGGGTAAACCTAAAAACATTCATATATCAATGCTTTAAAGTGTATCTTTACTGAACATAGATAATACGGAGATGTCCTTACTGATAACCTGATGGCAGATGACAATAATCTATCTAATAATCACTGGGGATCCAACCTCTAAGATACCCCCCACCACGCACAAAAATTAGGATCCTCTTCTCCCAAGTGAATCAACTGGCACAACACTGGTCTATTCAGTATCTATACAACTGCTAAAGATAACCAAGTATAGGCCAGGGAATAGAAATACTTTTATTCCACATATGGACCCGCTGTCACCAGAACCTCAGGGGAAGCACAAACCCTGTAACCAGTTGGGGGGGGGGGGCTCTGAAGCTGACAGGGCCCACCATATATAATTATTCTGGGAGCTTACTCATTATCAAGCCTAAATTAGGTGGATTTCTAGGGTCCAGTGCTGGGTTAAAACCTGGGCCCACTACATCATCTTCTTGCACTAGGGCCCAGACTCCAACCCAGTAGTGTACTAACCAGGGTCCAATGCGACCTATAAAACTCAAGTTTCTATACATCAACAAAAGTGCACGATTCCTGTAACTATCCCCGCTGCCAAACCGGAAATCACAGGGTCCCCCCCATTACCCCACCATTCTGTATGCACATTATTATATCTTCTTTTATAAAGAAAGAGATAGCACCATGGCTTAGACTGTCACACATAAATCCGGGCATATTCAGTCATGCCGATGGCGTATTCCGCGATCTAGGGTTGAATTAACAATGTAATGATTTTCCAGTGTAAGCGACGTTCTCATGCGCAGTCAGCGAGGTCAGGATGTCTATGAATATATGATCTGACAATTACAGTAGATAAACACATTACATCGCTATTAAAGAAGTAGTCCCTACTGATCGGAGGGGACTGTAACTCTTCAGTGTCCAGATTAAACATAAATCCACATCAATGGCTGCAGGGGGATCATTTCACTTGTCAAGTGGCCGTCCAGTCCAATCCAAACAATCTACTCCAAAAAAACTAGGGTCTTTGCCAAGATCTGACCCATCCAAAATGATATGTAATTTACAGACCACAAAACTCTTCTGGTACATGGTCCCTGCCACTGTTATTGGCTGTTAGTGAAGGTTACACTGATGGCAGGTGACCACTGCAATCTAGGGGACCCCAGTCTCCCAGGAAGTAGTCCTAGTACTATGTGTGGCACCCATGCCCATTCATAGGATTACCCTGTGCTTTCTGCTTGGGATTTGGCTTAGGACATTTGTGTCGACACTCAGCTCCAAAACCTTAATTCAATAATGTTCTCTCCCAGCGCCCTGGGGTCACCGTAATATATTCGGAAAACAGACTTCGCTTATTGACACTATGATACACATGCTGAGAGTTATCTCACACACTAGGGGGTTAGTTAGTGACTAAAGATGAGTGGACCCAAACTTTAGGTTTGGCAGCTACGCATAACCTGTATATGCTGTTTGATGGACTGCAGAGCAGCCAATCAGGAAGATTTATGCCTCTAGTAACTAGGATCAGTCAGGTGTGCTCACCAGGTGTCTACCTGCTCTACAGCTCATCAATCAAAATATCTGAGTAAGGGTGCTGCCACACGTGGCGTTTTTGGTCCGTTTTAGAGCATACGTTTTCAGTCAGTTTAAAAAAACATGCGTTTTTTGACTGTTTTTGACTGCTTACCATGCGTTTGGCTGCTTAGAACCTGTTTACCTATTAAGATAATCAGGAAAAATGGTCAAAAACGGATGCATTTTTAAACGGACTGAAACCGCATCCCTTAGGCGGTGCAGGGGGTATCTTAAAGTGTGAACCATCTATCTCTAATGGCTCAGTAGAAGGTAACTGACTTGTATTCCTATCTGTGAATTTACATTTAATGTAATTCATTTGCCATATGTAAACATTTCTTCAATTGGATGTTATTTAAAAAAATGTTCCTGTGTGAAGATAATTTCTCATAAATGTTGCCATGTTGTCCCTTAGAAACGAGATAGCTTCCTTGGATATGACCACCTCACATTTCGGTAGCGGTGGCCAGACATGCGCTATTGAGCCCTGCCTGACCACCTGGATTCAGCGATCATTACCACAGGACGGCTGTGGGACCTGCTGTATTTCCAGGACATTTCATATACAAAAACCTTTTGTTTCTTTGTGCAATCCCTTCACCAGAGTTGGTCGCATCCAAGGAGTCAGTCTTGTTTCTAAGGGACCATATGGCTAAATTTTCGAGAAATTATCTTCACAGAGGTACATTTATTTTAATAACATCTAATTGAAGAAATGTTTATATGTGGCAGATTAATGAAACTGAATGTGAGTTCCCAGACGAGAATACCCCTTTAACTTGTAATCTACACTGTACATATATTCCCTTGTGTGTATAGTTTTGTCTAATGTGCCCTTAAAGGGGTTTACCCATGAAGCAAAGTTAGTCCCTATCCACGGGATAAGGCATAACTTGCTGATCAGTGGGGGTCTAAGTGCTGGGAGCGCTGCAGATCTCAAAAAAGGAGAGTATCTCCGTCACCTCCATAGAGATTAATGGAACAGAACGGTCATGCTCGGTCATCCGCACCATCAGTCTGAGTTCCGTCGAGGGGTCCATCGGAATCCTCGTTTTTGCGATCTGTGAGGGTCTCAGCACTGAGACCTCCACTGATCAGCAAGTTAGGCCCTATCCCATGGAAAGAACCTTTTTAAGGTAATTAAATATGTAAATTTAAGCTGCATTGATCTTTTAGCCCAATCCATGAACCCCCACGTATGTGTCTCAGTTATGTATACACTACTTGGGTTGGCTTCTGGCCCGATATAATCCTGTAACAGACCACATTTAGAGTTGGTGGCAGCCTACTGTACTAATAAGGCTCTGTTTCACTGAGGCTAGTGAAAGGGGACTTTCAGCAGTTCAGGATTGAGTGTTGGGCCACACCAGTAGTTGTGAAAACATCTCTCACTTCACTTTCTGAGCCTACTGAAACCCTGCTTTCACCACCTTATATATCATATATACTACTCACACCACAAATGAGCACACTGTGCTCCCTAATATTTCATATATATCCCTCAACCACATCTAAGCACACTGTACCCACCTATTTATCATATATACTTCTCACACCAAACTGACCATGAGGTCCCTCTGCATACAGAATATACACGTATGCCCTCACTACATTACTGACCATGCGTAATGAGACAATTGATGATTTTGGGCACAATAATAGTACTTGTGCAATTTGTTCTATTCTCATCAAGTACACATAAGTTCCTTTTCTTATTATGGAAGTCTGGAAAGCTACCAAATCATAGTTTTTTTGCCCCTTTTGCAAAAATTTGGGGACAAAGTTAACATTTTTCTTCCAGCTGTGAACCCGATCTACCGACCCGATTCTACAAGAGACTGATCCTAATGAAAACTTCCCCTTTAACGGAACAATGGCAGGAAGTTACATTGTAACACTTTAATGCACATTCCGGCTTGCGAGGGATTGTGCAAGGAAATTGCTAAATATCCAGCAATTTCCGAAAGTTGAGGTATTATGAATTATTCCAAGAAGTAAATGTTATTCTATAGAAGTGTTTCCGTAAAACCATCCTATCATTACAGAACAAATGCATTTTGTGCATCTGAAAAGACTGAACTTGAGGCTCTGACAAAGGCTCCGTATATTCAGTATAGTACATGCCACTTGCATCATTATAACGCTGAAATTGTACTTATTATAAGAGAATGCTGGAAAAATGTCCTCCCGGACTCAATTTTCCACAGTAGAATATACATCCAACAATCTGATAACTACCACATTCCAGACCTTAAAGGGAACTGCAACATCCCCCACCGGGGCCTAGCCTTTTCTCGGAGCCTGGAGTCAGCCGGGGCCTGCAGTACCTGAGTGGCTGGCGGTTGCGGCCTAGGCACGCTAGTGTCACGGTGCTTGGTATGGGGGAACCGGAGGGCTGTCCTACAGCCTGGCAGGTCTCCAGTAGGGTGGTGTTGGCAAGAAATGATGAGGGAGATGCTGCTATAGCGGATCTCCCTGGGGCAACCCTTTGGTCTCTAGAGGATGAGTCTCTGTGTGGTGGACAGGGTGCCTGTGATGATGGTAGTTGTAGTAGCAGGGACCAGACGGAGGCAGAGGTTGAACAAAAACAACTTACAGTTCTTTATTGGAACCGACAGGAACTTCAGCAACGTGCCTTTAACAGAGTGATGGAGTGCTGAGATGCTTTTGGAGGAAGCCACAGGAGGTAGATCGCCAGCCTGGATGCAGAGGGCAGGCTGGGAGGTAGCTGTGTCCTAATAGGAAGCTTCAGCTTGTCCTGGAGTGCTTCAGGTATCACCCTTGAAGGTAGGAGACAGGCACCTGGGTTGGTGTCGGACTAAGACAAAAACATGTAAGTGCTTGACAGTTGGTCGCTGACGCCATTAAACCGAACTGTACAGTAGGAAAGGTGTGGTGTCATGTACTGTAATCCACTCCTTGCACCAAGGCCTGTATATTTGTTATATAAACACTTCTTCCCTGGCGACAAATATATAGTGTGTATATCTGCATTGCGTTAGCATATGCGACACGAGTACCTCCTGACTGACATCCTTACCCATAGTATGGGTGGCATCCAGGTGCTAACTCTGTAACACCCCCGGTCCCCGAAGGACCCGCAGTTTATGGACTACCCCCATGTGCAAACCTCGGTTTGGGGGATAAGGTAGCGGTCAGTGTTTTACAAAAAGACGGTCCGACACAGCCACACTACAACCTGTAAAGGCTATGAAAGGGTTAATGCAGACTACTGGCATATATTTTGACAGTGTGCAAACAGGTTAACTCACATTGGTTTAAAAGCTCAATGGGTACACATCTTAAAACGTTACAAACGTTACAGAGGTAGGCTACTCAGGGTAGCAAGATAGTAAATGTCTCTTTTCCTGCAAAGGAAAGGCATAAAAAGGTGCAAGCATAATGTCCATACCTAAAAAGGAAGGCATTAAGTGCAATATAAGAAGTCAATAGCAACTTTTCCCTGGTAGTATCTGGCAAAAGTCTCACAGAAGGTCATTAAGAGCAAAGTCCATCTTCTGGGTACAGCCCTTGATGTGGGGAAAAGTGCAATAAAAGGAGCAAAGGGTCTCCTCTTTGTGTAGAGGGACAGAGTCCTTTGGTAGGAATCTCTGCTGTGGCAGAGGAAGGGGTGCTATCATAGCACATGACAGTGGACAGTTCAAGGAAAGTCTCTTGACTGAGATAAATAAGGGTGAGAGTCTCAGGACAGTTTCTGGCTCTGTAGGGATACTGGAAATAAATATACAATATGTACACAGTATTCACAGTACCTGAAGTGGGCTACAGCCCATCAGGGGTTACTCAGTATCTTCTTCGGTGGTAAGTACTTCGGTGTCAGAAAAGCGTACCTGCCTCCTCCTTCTGTGTGACACCAGTTGGTACTCCTGCAGGTACGCAGGAGCTTTACCTTTTGTCTCCCTTTGAGACCTCCGAAGTTCCGGCCTGGAGAAGATAACAACCTCCTCATTGTCCTCCTCTGAGTCAGGCGCTGGAGTCGGAGTCTCAGCTGCCTCTGATGCTTCAGGGGTTGCAGACACTGGAGCCGGATCATCCTCCACAGGCAGCAGTAGTGGAGACTGCGGTGGGCATGATGGTCTCTCTGGGGTACCTCTTACTGGAGTGGAAACAAAACAGAGTTGAGGCACAGTCACAAGTTCTAAGAAACTGGGGGTAGGTGAACACAAGGAGGTCTGTAAGTTGGGGGTCGAGGTGAGAGGTGTGGACATAGGGGCAAAAGGACAAAGACATCTCTTCAGCCGGTTCCTATGTACCCGGAGTAGTGGACGGTCTCCTCTTGAAATCTCGTAGACTTCAGGGGAGAGACTGTCCCTAACTAGGTATGGCTCACGCTCCCAACGCCCATCTAGCTTACTGGTGGGATGGTTGTTGCGCAGCCACACTCGATCTCCTGGGGCAAGAGGCTCAGCACAGGCATTACGATCGAAGTCCCTTTTTTGTTTCTCTCGGGCCTCTTCCAACCGCAGATCCACAACTTCTCTGGCATCCGCAAGGCGCCTCTGGTGTTCGTGAACCCAGTCAGTCTGGGGGAGTAAAGACTGGGAATCAGGGGACTCCATGTCCCAGGTCATATCAGCAGGGAGATGGCCGTGTCTCCCGAACATCAGATAATACGGGGTGTATCCTGTGGAGCAATGAGTGGTATTGTTGTACAGGTACACTAGAGCAGGAAGAGAGCCAGTAGGGATGGTATGTTGGATCAGGGCAGTCTGCCCAAAATCCAGTGGGTGTTTGCTGAAGGCCTGGTGGTGCTTCATAACGACATCCAGGACACCTTGTACTTGGTCTGCAGGAGTAAAATCGTCGTCTCCAATATTGAGCTCAAGCCACCAGGATTGCTCGGCAGGCTCACCTTCAGCACTTTGCTTCAGTTCCAACTGTTGGGAGGCAGACAGAGAGGTTTCCACCAAGTCTTCAGGATGGACGCTGAAGAGAGTGGCTACGGCCTGGTACTTTCTCAGATCCACTGGGGAGTCTCCCACATTTAGTAGTCGAATGGGTACTTGTCCTCGGGATACAGTGACTAGGCTCCTGGCGGCTAGGTAGGATGATACCCCTTTCCTCACTAACTCTAATCTATTAGCTCCCCTCTTCAGAGGCAGGGGCTAGGCTCTTCCTGCTCTTATCTGGTATGCTGGCTGAATAGAGTCTGGACTGGGGTAACCCAGTCTGCTTCTCTTCTCATCTGAGCTAGGCTAAACTAGTCTCTAGCTGTTCTGATCTTGTGCCTGGAACTGGTCTCTTCTCCCTCCTGGGAGAGACTCCCTCTAGAACATTCCTGGCCAGGGGTTTTGTAACTCCTCTGGTCAGGTGGTGGCTGCTCCTCCAATTACATCTCAGCTTACATTAGACAGAATGCAATACAAGTGATTGGATGACAGATCTTGAATCATACAAAACACTTAACTCCTGCTTTGCCAGGCAGGAGCTACCACTGCAATGTCCCCTGTGTGATGTGATGACATGCTGTGGGGCTTATTCGCAAGCACTCCTTCGCCATTGCATCGGCGAGGGTGTTGCAGAACCTGTCACCAGAACACTGTTTTTAGGCTCTCCCATGTCCCCACAGTCAATACCAAGCATATCCGAAAACAGTTTTTATCAGATTTCTGGCTTGTTTCTTTCAAACAATAACTTTTATAAAACTTTAGCTGGTTCCCTGCCTAGTCGTCCCCTGGGCGTGGTCAACGTTGCTCAAAGTAAGTGCTACCCTCCACAAACATTGTGTCCTCCTCGATTTTGAATTAAAAAAGCTATGTAGCTTCTTGCCTCTTCTACCCTACATCCTCTTGCGGACCTGTTCATTCAACTCATTGAGCACACAGCATTGTGGCAGCTAAGCAACTCGCTATGGAGTTTCAGTACCTCCATCCGCATCACTGTCTACCAACCCTGTGCTGAACACAGCGCTTGCACAGATAGAGTGGAGATCACCGGTGCTTCTCCACTCCTATCTCCGCATGTTCGCAATCTGATGCTGACAGCATAAGCACTAGAATTGCTTGCTCGGACTGCGAGAGAATGCAGGGATTGCTTAACCCTTTCACGCGGTATGATGCAGCAAACACCCACTGCTAATATAACGGTTATTGCCAACGGTGAACCACATAACAAAAAGTAGCACCTAAATGTCTGAAACACGACTTTTATACCATATTACATCACATAAAAAATGTAAAAGAAAGTGATCATTTCGCATAAAACACAGCTCCGAACACCAACGTATGAAGATATTTTTTTCCTACAAATTTGTTAATTTTTTGGAAAATGTATTCAAACGCAATAAAACCTATATAAAGTTGATATCACCATGATCGTACCAAACCAAAGGGTAAAGCATATGGAGCCCACAAGAACGTGACGCAAATGTGTTTTTTTGCCAATTTCACCACATTTGGATTTTTTTTTCCAGCTTCCCAGTATACGGAATGGAATAATAAATAATGTCACCTAGAAATAAAATTTGTTGAGCAAAAAATAAGCTCTCACTCCGTACAAAGAAAAATGAAAAAGTTATGGATTTTTGAAGGTGGAGAACGAAAAATGAGCAAAAAAAACCCCTTTGTCCTTAATGAGTTAAAGTAGAGTGCAAACATTTTTTTTTTTCCGACAGACTACCACTTTAAAAAAATAGACACAAAGTCAGAAATTTTGAAAGGAATTGAAACCAAAAAGAAAGATCTTGGCTGCATGCAGTTCTTAATACAAGGGGGCTCATTTACTTACCCGGTTCAGTTGCGATCCTGTGGCGCGTTGTCCGGCGAGGATTCGGGTCTGCCGGGATTCACTAAGGTCGTGCACCCGATATCCACCAGATGTCGCTGTTACACCGAGGTCCGCCGGAGTTCACCTACTTCTTCCTGGTGCATGTGAGTGCTTGATCTTGCGACACAAAATGTTTTTTAAATTCCGTGGTTTTTCAGAATCCATCGGGTTGTCTAACGGCCACGCCCCCCAATTTCTGTAGCGTGAAAGCCTGCGGGCAATTCGGCGTAAATTGGAAATCGTCGGGAAACCCGACAAAAGTGCTTGATTCGGACCCTTAGTAAATGAGCCGCAATGTCTTTCTTTTCTTAAACTGTGAACGATATCTGTGGCGCTTCCAATAAAAGTTCAGATCTGTTAATAGTAGCTGGATACCGTCCAATATCTTTTCCTGGCAGTAGGAGCTTATATATGACTATTATACTAATTTGGTTAAATTTCTTGCAAAAATTGTGACATTATTTGGCATAACAATACATCCAATGTGCACAATACACGCGGAAAGCTCCTCTTTAAGCGTAAATTGCACAATTTCCCATATGTTATTTTCATTACTAACAGCTTTTGAATTGGCTTCAGTTCTTAATGGAAGACTTTTATATTACATCTAAAGTTCCAACGCTTAAAAGTTATATCCAGTTACATATGCAAAATGTGTAAAATGACAACGATTTATTTCTACCCATTGGGTGTTATGAAATAATTATGCAAAGGAATTGAACTTGTGCACCCAGTTACCCTCAGAGAATTTGAAAGCCAAATTATACAAGATATTCCAAGTGCTTTGTTACATGGATATCAAACTATGGTGAATTATTTTACATATATATTTTTAAAAACTACATTCACTACTGTCGCCCGTCAAGTGGTCCCAGAAGTCCCAAAGAAATCATCAATTTGTACAGGACTTCCACTTTTAGACCCCATTCTGGATCATCCCACAAACAAATACTGTGGATAGGGTATAATTTTTTTTTTCTAAAATAAACCCCTTTAAGGAAAAGGCATGTTCAAGGCTAAAACGAGGAACGTCTGTCTCTTGTGACACGCGATGGTCCCAGGGTCCCAATGGGTTCCCAATCTTCTCACACTACAATGGGAACCTATTTACATACATGCATTATATTGACAGACAAACCCTCCATGTTATGCTTCATGCTATCCAAGTGCCTAGAGGAGGAATGGTTCCAAAGTCCCCATAAAGGGAGAAAGGCAGCAATCCAAGCCGTAGAGGAGAGAGGTCCGATATAAGGTGCACGCAGCCAAGGGTCCCGGTGCTCAAAGGAACCCCATATGGACATAAGAGTTGGAGAAAACCACAGCACCGGAGGAGTTAAATTCCAACGAGTCTTTATTTACAATTCATCAGGCATAAAACAGGTGTCCTCTACACCTAGAGAAGAGGAGGTTCTACCATCACCATAGACAGGGGGCATCCTCTACACCTAGAGGAGAGGTGGTTCTACCATCACTATAGGCAGGGGGCATCCTCTACATCTAGAGGAGAGGAGGTTCTACCATCACCATAGACAGGGGGCATCCTCTACACCTATAGGAGAGGTGGTTCTACCATCACCACAGACAGGGGGCATCCTCTACACCTAGAGGAGAGGTGGTTCTACCATCACTATAGACAGGGGGCATCCTCTACACCTAGAAGAGAGTTGGTTCTACCATCACTATAGGCAGGGGGCATCCTCTACATCTAGAGAAGAGGAGGTTCTACCATCACCATAGACAGGGGGCATCCTCTACACCTAGAGGAGAGGTGGTTCTACCATCACCACAGACAGGGGGCATCCTCTACACCTAGAGAAGAGGTGGTTCTACCATCACCATAGACAGGGAGCATCCTCTACACCTAGAGAAGAGGAGGTTCTACCATCACCATAGACAGGGGGCATCCTCTACACTTAGAGGAGAGGAGGTTCTACCATCGCCATAGACAGGGGGCATCCTCTGCACTTAGAGGAGAGGCAGTTCTACCATCACCATAGACAGGGGGCATCCTCTACAACTAGAGGAGAGGCAGTTCTACCATCATTATAGACAGGGGGCATCCTCTACACCTAGAGGAGAGGTGGTTCTACCATCACCATAGACAGAAGACATCCTCTACACCTAGAGGAGTGGAGGTTCTACCATCTCAATAGACAGGGGGCATCCTCCACACCTAGAGGAGAGGTGGTTCTACCATGACCATAGACAGAAGACATCCTCTACACCTAGAGGAGAGGAGGTTCTACCATCCCCATAGATAGGGGGCATCCTCCCCACCTAGAGGAGAGGTGGTTCTACCATCTCCATAGACAGGGGGCATCCTCCACACCTAGAGGAGAGGTGGTTCTACCATCACCATAGACAGAAGACATCCTCTACACCTAGAGGAGAGGAGGTTCTACCATCCCCATAGATAGGGGGCATCCTCCACACCTAGAGGAGAGGTGGTTCTACCATCACCATAGATAGGTGGCATCTTCTACACCTAGAGGAGAGGAAGTTCTACCATCGCCATAGACAGGGGGCATCCTCTGCACTTAGAGGAGAGGCAGTTCTACCATCATCATAGACAGGGGGCATCCTCTACACCTAGAGGAGAGGCAGTTCTACCATCATTATAGACAGGGGGCATCCTCTACACCTAGAGTAGAGGTGGTTCTACCATCACCATAGACAGAGGACATCCTCTACACCTAGAGGAGAGGAGGTTCTACCATCTCCATAGACAGGGGGCATCCTCCACACCTAGAGGAGAGGTGGTTCTACCATCACCATAGACAGGGAGCATCCACTACACCTAGAGGAGAGGAGGTTCTACCATCCCTATAGATAGGGGGCATCCTTCACACCTAGAGGAGAGGTGGTTCTACCATCTCCATAGACAGGGGGCATCCTCCACACCTAGAGGAGAGGTGGTTCTACCATCACCATAGACAGGGAGCATCCACTACACCTAGAGGAGAGGTGGTTCTACCATCACCATAGACAGGGAGCATCCACTACACCTAGAGGAGAGGAAATTCTACCATCACCATAGACAGGGAGTATCCTCTACACCTAGAGGAGAGGCAGTTCTACCATCACAATATACAGGGAGCATCCTCTACACCTAGAGGAGAGGAGGCTCTACCATCACCATAGACAGGGGGTATCCTCTACACCTAGAGGAGAGGTGGTTCTACCATCACCATAGACAGGGGACATCCTCTACACCTAGGGGAGAGGAAGTTCTACCATCACCAAAAACAGGGAGCATCCTCCACACCTAGAGGAGAGGAAGTTCTACCATCACCATAGACAGGGAGCATCCTCTACACCTAGAGGAGAGGTGGTTCTACCATCACCATAGACAGGGGGCATCCTCTACACCTAGAGGAGAGGTGGATCTACCATCACTATAGACAGGGGGCATCCTCTACACCTAGAGGAGAGGGGGTTCTACCGTCACCATAGACAGAGGACATCCTCTACACCTAGAGGAGAGGAGGTTCTACCATCCCCATAGATAGGGGGCATCCTCCCCACCTAGAGGAGAGGTGGTTCTACCATCTCCATAGACAGGGGGCATCCTCCACACCTAGAGGAGAGGTGGTTCTACCATCACCATAGACAGAAGACATCCTCTACACCTAGAGGAGAGGAGGTTCTACCATCCCCATAGATAGGGGGCATCCTCCACACCTAGAGGAGAGGTGGTTCTACCATCACCATAGATAGGTGGCATCTTCTACACCTAGAGGAGAGGAAGTTCTACCATCGCCATAGACAGGGGGCATCCTCTGCACTTAGAGGAGAGGCAGTTCTACCATCATCATAGACAGGGGGCATCCTCTACACCTAGAGGAGAGGCAGTTCTACCATCATTATAGACAGGGGGCATCCTCTACACCTAGAGTAGAGGTGGTTCTACCATCACCATAGACAGAGGACATCCTCTACACCTAGAGGAGAGGAGGTTCTACCATCTCCATAGACAGGGGGCATCCTCCACACCTAGAGGAGAGGTGGTTCTACCATCACCATAGACAGGGAGCATCCACTACACCTAGAGGAGAGGAGGTTCTACCATCCCTATAGATAGGGGGCATCCTCCACACCTAGAGGAGAGGTGGTTCTACCATCTCCATAGACAGGGGGCATCCTCCACACCTAGAGGAGAGGTGGTTCTACCATCACCATAGACAGGGAGCATCCACTACACCTAGAGGAGAGGTGGTTCTACCATCACCATAGACAGGGAGCATCCACTACACCTAGAGGAGAGGAAGTTCTACCATCACCATAGACAGGGAGTATCCTCTACACCTAGAGGAGAGGCAGTTCTACCATCACAATAGACAGGGAGCATCCTCTACACCTAGAGGAGAGGAGGCTCTACCATCACCATAGACAGGGGGTATCCTCTACACCTAGAGGAGAGGTGGTTCTACCATCACCATAGACAGGGGACATCCTCTACACCTAGGGGAGAGGAAGTTCTACCATCACCAAAAACAGGGAGCATCCTCCACACCTAGAGGAGAGGAAGTTCTACCATCACCATAGACAGGGAGCATCCTCTACACCTAGAGGAGAGGAGGTTCTACCATCACCATAGACAGGGGGCATCCTCTACACCTAGAGGAGAGGTGGATCTACCATCACTATAGACAGGGGGCATCCTCTACACCTAGAGGAGAGGGGGTTCTACCGTCACCATAGACAGAGGACATCCTCTACACCTAGAGGAGAGGAGGTTCTACCATCTCCATAGACAGGGGGCATCCTCCACACCTAGAGGAGAGGTGGTTCTACCATCACCATAGACAGGGAGCATCCACTACACCTAGAGGAGAGGAGGTTCTACCATCTCCATAGATAGGGGGCATCCTCCACACCTAGAGGAGAGGTGGTTCTACCATCACCATAGACAGGGGGCATCTTCTACACCTAGAGGAGAGGAGGTTCTACCATCACCATAGACAGGGGGGCATCCTCTGCACTTAGAGGAGAGGCAGTTCTACCATCATCATAGACAGGGGGCATCCTCTACACCTAGAGGAGAGGCAGTTCTACCATCATTATAGACAGGGGACATCCTCTACACCTAGAGGAGAGGAGGTTCTACCATCACCATAGACAGGGAGCATCCACTACACCTAGAGGAGAGGAGGTTCTACCATCCCCATAGATAGGGGGCATCCTCCACACCTAGAGGAGAGGTGGTTCTACCATCACCATAGACAGGGAGCATCCACTACACCTAGAGGAGAGGTGGTTCTACCATCACCATAGACAGGGAGCATCCACTACACCTAGAGGAGAGGAAGTTCTACCATCACCATAGACAGGGGGTATCCTCTACACCTAGAGGAGAGGAGGTTCTACCATCACAATAGACAGGGAGCATCATCTACACCTAGAGGAGAGGAGGTTCTACCATCATCAGAGACAGGGAGCATCCTCTACACCTAGAGGAGAGGAGGTTCTACCATCACCATAGACAGGGGGCATCCTGTACACCTAGAGGAGAGGAGGCTCTACCATCACCATAGACAGGGGGTATCCTCTACACCTAGAGGAGAGGTGGTCTACCATCACCATAGACAGTGGGCATCCTCTACACCTAGGGGAGAGGAAGTTCTACCATCACCATAGACAGGGAGCATCCTCTACACCTAGAGGAGAGGCAGTTCTACCATCACCATAGACAGTGGGCATCCTCTACACCTAGAGGAGAGGTGGTTCTACCATCACCATAGACAGGGAGCATCCTCTACACCTAGAGGAGAGGAGGTTCTACCATCACCATAGACAGGGGGCATCCTCTACACCTAGAGGAGAGGAGGTTCTACCATCACCATAGACAGGGGGCATCCTCTACACCTAGAGGAGAGGTGGATCTACCATCACTATAGACAGGGGGCATCCTCTACACCTAGAGGAGAGGGGGTTCTACCGTCACCATAGACAGGGGGCATCCTCTACACCTAGAGGAGAGGCAGTTCTACCATCACCATAGACAGGGGGCATCCTCTACACCTAGAGAAGAGAAGTTTCTACCATCACCATAGACAGGGGATATCCTCTACATCTAGAGGAGAGGTAGTTCTGTCATCACCATTGGGCAGGATTCTCTACAGCTAGAGCAGTGATTCCGTGGATCTCTCTGTCGCAGGAGGTTGTTCTGGTGGATGCTTTGTTCAAATGAGGGCTTGATGCCTTTTTGTAGAACATAAATAATACATTTGATGGAAACTAGATCCTTGAGATGGGGAGTTGATCCAAGTACTGTCATATTGAAGCCAGCAAATAGATGTTTCCCTTCTTAAGGTAAATTAACATTTGACCAATGAGGTTTCTTTATTTACTTTTGGATCAAAATGGTAGCATTACATGGAGGACTTCATGGATCTGCCTCTTTATTCAACCATACGTTATATACTATTATACAATGAACCTATCAGCATCCGTTCAACTCTCCTGACATTGTATCACTGGAGCATTACGGCTCATAGAGTTGTCTTTACATCAATGTGATGGCCCTGTAGAGATGTGTAGGGGCCTTCAGAGAAAACTATTATTCAGCAAAACAAAGTGAATATTTTTTCCAGCCATCTACTGTATATAAGTTTTCAACATGCGCAGGTGCACATGGTCATGGTCCTAAAATGAAAAAAATAGTAAATAATGTGACCCCAGCCACCACAAATATCCTGTCCTCATATCGATATCAGATCCTGTCATGTCTGAAATTGTTCTATAACACTGAGCTTCAATAAAACAGAAACAGGAGCCGACCTCCGAGCAGAGAAAACCTGTTTTTATAGAAAGACATTCTGGATCGATATAAATGTCATGGAGAACAAAGCAGATCTTTACCAGTGGCGGCCTGACTGCCATGTGATGGTAAAAGATCTATTTCTGCTTTTTTTCTCTGCCAATAATTTTTCATTTCTGTCCTGTACAAAGCGGAGTCTTTTCTTTTTGTTTTGTGGCCAAAAACGTCAAATTATTACACAGCAACTGATATTAGTTGTAAATCGTAATGTTCTGCCCCTGTAAAAATAGTAGATATTATGCTAAATAAATCTTATATATTATCTATCTATCTATCTATCTATCTATCTATCTATCTATCGATCTATCTCATATCTATCTATCTATCTCATATCTATCTATCTATCTCATATCTATCTATCGATCTATCTAATATCTATCTATCTATCTATCTATCGATCTATCTCATATCTATCTATCTATCTATCTATCTATCTATCTCATATCTTTCTCCTATCTATCTATCTATATATTATCTATCTATCTATCTATCTATCTATCTATCTATCTATCTATCTCCTATCTATCTCATAGCTATCTATCTATCTATCTATCTATCTATCTATCTATCTATCTATCTATCTCATATCTATCTATCTCTCTATCTCATATCTATCTATCTCTCTATCTCATATCTATCTATCTCTCTATCTCATATCTATCTATCTATCTATCTATCTATCTATCTATCTATCTATCTATCTATCTATCTATCTATCTCATATCTATCTATCTATCTAATATCTATCTATCTATCTATCTATCTATCTCATATCTATCTATCTCATATCTATCTATTTCTATCTATCTATATCTCTTGTTGTCTAAATTTTATCATTTTGTGTGATGTTTTACCCCAGGGACACAGAACTGCTTCTAGTTGTCCAAAATTATTTGGAAATACACAGCTATCAAAATGAAGATTTAAGAATAATAGGTTTTCTACAGAGGAGAAGATGAAGTAAAGAAGTGGAACATCATTTAGATCTCATTCTTTGTTTGGCTAACAGAATCCACAAACTATCCCAAAAATGTAAACTTTGAAAAAGATTTGCATTAACCTTCCTTTTGGGTTGGTTTTAGTTTGTGGTTATCGACATGAGAGAGAAACACGCACACACACACGCACACACACACAGGCTCCTTCATGTGCTGTCCTCCCAATGGAAAGGAATACCAGAGTTAGGATCCCAACTAATAGACAGTTTTTACATGTGATGGGAATATCCCTTAGATTTGTAAATTTTCTTTGGAAGATGCCTTTTGTTCCTAATGGTTTAATCCAAAATATTCCTGATTTCCCTCGATTTCTTTTTTACAACCTTATACGATATCAAAGCAATGCCTTGATCCTTGATCACATCTAAGTGCAACTCCTACAATTACTGTGTAGTCAAGTTAACCTCCTGTTTATTTGTTCCAGTTGTGCTCTAGTGTCCAAGACCCAGGTCGGTTCCTATGTCCATGTTCTAGTTGTGTTCCATTGTCCATGTTCCAGTTGTGCTTCTTTGTTCATGTTCAAGTTGTGTCCCTGTGTTCAAGTTTTAGTCCTGAACCAGTGTCCATGATCCAGTTGAGGTCCTGGGTCCATGTTCTAGTTCTGCTCTAGTATCCATGTTCTAGTTGTGCTCCAGTGTCCACATTCCAGTTGAGGTCCTGGGTCCATGTTCTAGTTCTGCTCCAATATCCATGTTTCAGTTCTGTTCTGGTGTCCATGTTTTAGTTCTGCTTCAGTGTCCATGTCCCAGTTGTGCTCTGGTGTCTATGTACTAGTCAGGGCCGGCTCCAGGTTTTAGTGGGCCCCTGGGCGACAGAGCCTTAGTAGGCCCCTCCGTGGGCCGCCCTCCAGTGGCCACACTGCCCCCCCTCCCCTGCGGACACACTGACTACCCCCCTTCCACCTCCGGACACACTGACCCCCTCACCCCCCTGCGGACACACTGAACCCCCTCTCCCCCTGCGGACACACTGAACCCCCCCCCCTCCGCCTTCGCACACACTGAACCCCCCTCCCCCTGCGGACACACTGAACCCCCCTCCGGACACACTGAACCCCCCCCCTCCCTCCTCTCCCTGATGACACACTGACCCCCTCCCTCCTCTCCCTGATGACACACTGACCCCCTCCCTCCGGGAAAGAAAAAACAAAAAAGAATTCACCTTTCCTGGTACGGCCTGGGCCTCCCGTATGCGCAGGCTCTGAAGCCAGCACACGTGATCCAATGACGTTATCATGTGCGCCGGCTTCAGAGCCGTCGCTTACCCTGCGGAGCGCCGCATCGTGGGAACAGGGACAGGTGAGTTTTAGATTCTGCCTCTATGCTGCGCTCCCGACCAGCGCAGCATAGAGGCAGAAACGCAATCAATCCGGATGGTGATCAATTGTACCAGTGTCTTATAGCGACACTGGTACAATTGATCCGGGGGCCCGAGTAGGCCCCTCCAGTACCCCGGGGCCCCGGCACTTGCCCGGGTTGGCCGGGTGCTGGCGCCGGGCCTGGTTCTAGTTGTGCTCCAGTTTCCATGTTTTAAGTCTGATTCTATGTCCATGTTGCAGTTCTGCTCCTGTGTCCTTGTTTCAGTTCTACTCCTGTGTCCATGCCCCAGTTGTGCACCAGTGTCCATGTTCTAGTTCTGCTCTAGAGTCCACATTTAATCGGACCATGTTCTTGGTTTCTCTATTCCTGGCTCTTGGTCTGTTCTGTATCCATGTCTCTGGCCTGTCTTGTTCAATACTCTACATCTTATTCCTGTCTTGTCCTTGTAGTTAATGCAAAAGACCACCTACCTGCCATGTCTTGCAATGTTGCTATATTTCAAAATGCCTAATGGCTTCTGACTTTGCATTTTGTGAAAAAAAATAACCTTTTAACAAAACAAAAATTGCACACTAATCTATTTCTCTACAGATCTATCACTCTCCATCAACAGGAGCTTAAGTGTAACATTAACTATCTTTCTACCTCTGTTCTATATTGTACTTTTTCCAACTTGGTTTCTATAACTTAGTTGGTCACTGTGACTGCGCTCTGCTCCTGGACATTGGATATTTCATATAATTGCCTCACTATGATTGCTGTAAGATAATAGCACGGTGTGAGATGTTCTCATTTGTAGAGATTCCTTCTCAATTTACAGCCAAAGAAAGTTCAGTAAAGTCCACATCCTTGAAGTGACTACTTTGCGATTTAGGTCCGAGAACATTAAACTTCAAAGTGAATTGCTGTCAGAGGTGATCAAGACGAGAATACGACTTATCAGCTGCTAAAGTTCTTGATGGATTATGCGATATAAACTTTATTCCATATGCACAGTACAATACTGGGAACAAATAAGGCTACAGCAGTACATTATTTTTATATATTACCTAGAATATAACATTTTGTACTATTACGTCACATGTAGAGATGAGCGAGTATACTCGTCCGAGCTTGATGCTCGTTCGAGTATTAGCGTACTTGAAACTGCTCGTTGCTCGGACGAGTATCTCACCGGCTCGAGATCCGATTGCGTGCGCCAAAATCCCGGGGCAATACAGGGAAAATCGGCGCAAATTGAAAATACTCATGTAACACGTCGGGAAAAATGCAAATCGGGCCCTTAGTAAATGACCCCCATTGTTCTTCACATACTATTATGAAGAACACCGTTCGGCGCGTGTCTTCGGATAAGTTAGCAGATGTACGGAACATCTGCAATGTGTTCTTTCAATGTGTTCTTTCAATGTGTTCTTTCAATGTGTTCTTTCAATGTGTTCTTTCAATGTGTTCTTTCAGTGAAAAATGCTCGGGTCTCCCAGTGACTTCAATGGGGCTCGTTATTCGATACGAGCACTCGAGCATCGGGAAAAGTTCGACCCGAGTAACGCGCACTCGAGCATTTTTTGTGCTCGCTCATCTCTAGTCACATGTCATTAAGGGGTTAAAGATTCTACATAAATCCTGAAAAACTATCTATATCCTAAATATCCGGATGGTCTTAATTAGGAAACATTCCTTAAAACACACATTTACGATACAGGCAGTCTACGACTTAAAGACACCCGATTTCCAGATGACCCCCAGTTACAGACCGACCTCTCTGCCCACTGTGACCTCTGGTGACCTCTCTGGATGTTACTTTAGTCCCCGACTGCAATGATCAGCTGTAAGGTGTCTGTAATGAAGCTTTATTGATAATCCTTGGTCCAATCACAGCACAAAATTTTGAAAATTGAACTGTCACTGGGAGAAAGAAAAAATTGTCTGGAGCAACACTTATAAAATATACAGTTCCGACTTACATACAAAATACACAATTAATAATAAACCTAAATAACCGATCTTGTACGTAATACGGGGGCCGCCTGTATATACTTAAAAAAATAATAAACATAACAGTAATTAAAAGGTAAAGAGTCTCAAACTAGATTAATCATCTTTCATGTTGTGTAGCAATGGGTGGACCAACACCCACACCTCAAAATTATGTTGGGGCTCTGGGACTGAACCCGAACCTCCGCTATTTAACACCAGTGATCAGTGCAGCAGTGATCACAGATGTAAATCTTTAAATGCCCCAACAAAGCCATTGGGGCATTTAAATACATACGGCACGTGCACTCATGGTAAGTGATGGTTGCGGGTGCACCGCACCATTTTCCAGGAGGTCGCTGGTCCCCGATGATGTTGTGGGGAGCAGTGATGACCGGAAAAATGGCAGCGTGCAGCTTTACCTTGGAATTTAAAGTGTTAACACCAATAGGGGGTTCCATTCCAAACCTGACCACTATGGCACTGATGGAGATTGCCGAGTATGACCCCCACGATCACCAAGTTAGCCCCTATTCTGGTGCTAAGTTGTATGTCACTGGAGAATCCCTTTAAGTTTGCAAAACTTTTGAACCAATTAAAGGGAACCTGTCATCAGAAATTGGCCTAATAAACCACTACCAGTTAAACAGCTTCTAGATCCAGTTTCTTTCATGACCCAGTTTGGTTGCATCATACAGAAAATCAACTTTGAAGTTAGATGTATAAAGTCAGGGAGGCGGAGAGTTTTACATTGAAGTCAAGCACTCCCTGCCTCCAATGTGATTGACATCATGGGCCGGACTTCACGAGATCTCATCAATGATGTCCCTGGACGCAGGACCATTAATTACAGCGCTGGGGCCATTTTAAGGCAGGGAAAGCTTGACTTCAGTTTTAAACTCTCCTTGACTTCATAAAACCAAGTGACTTCTCACTTGAAAACTGATTTTCTGGATGATGCCACCACTCCAGGCCATGAAAGAAACATCATCTAGAAGCTGCTCAGCTGCTTCACAACAACCTGCTTGTAGTTTATTAGGCCAACTTCTGATGACAGGTTCCCTTTAAGTGACCATTTTTACAATATGGGATAAACAAGAGCAATTTTATTCCGAGTCAATGAATATGCGTCAGAGAGAGGCTAATGTAGACTTATGAAATATGGTGATGCATCTTTATGTATTTTTGGGGGGGTTTAAATATTGCTAGATAGCGGATTCTGACATGTAATTATTAAAAATTGAGAATCTATTAAAGCATAAAAACTGCTGCTCAAAAAGCCGAGAAATAATGGCAGAGGGAAAATAATTACTTTGACATTCTTCCTTGATATTACATATTTTGAAATATTAATGGGCCGCCTCCATTGTCGCCATTAAGCATAACAAAGACTCCTTTCATGAGTGTCTACAAAATTACAGTTCTCCTGCCATTACCTGCGCACGTTCTGCCAAATGATTATTTTCCCTAAATTGGCAACGTTCTTCATTTTCCTATTCAGAAGTGATGGGACTTCACAGTCCATATCAATCATTGGCGAAGCCTCAGCCTGACGCTGCACAAAGGAGAGAACGTCTCTGATCGGAGTCGAAAAAGTTTTCATTATTTACTTAAAGGGAGCCAAAATATTCTTCAGAAGGCGAGAAAAAAAGAAGCAATACAAAAATTCTGGAGCTCAGTGGTGAAAAATAAAAATTTCCAAGGAAAGAAACGAACCCTTAGACGATCTCATAGAAGGTAGAGATTTATACAATAAAAAAAAGAGAATATTTTGTATAATTGTAGCTCCAGACAAAAATTTTTTTTGCCCCAGTGACGATTGGATTTTCAAATTTTTTTTGCTGAAATGAGAACAGAGATTATCAATAAAGTTTCATTACAGACACATTACAGCTGGTCATTGCAGTCTGGGACTATAGTAACATCCAGAGAGGTCACCAGAGGTCACAGTGGAAAGAGAGTTCTGTAGCTAGGGGTCGTCCATAAGTCAGGTGTCCTAAGTAGGGGACCGCCTGAGGCAGTCCCCAGGTTACAAACAATATAGGGTCCAAAGGTTTGTCATTAAGTTGAATTTGTATGTAAGTAGAAATTGTATATTTTATAATTGTAGCTCTAGACCAAAATTTTTTGTCCCAGTGACAATTCGAGTTTCAAAATTTTTTGCTGTAATTGGACCAAGGATTATCAATAAAGCTTCATTACAGACACCTTACAGCTGATTATTGCAGTCTGGGACTATAGTAACATCCAGAGAGGTCACCAGAGGTCACAGTGGTCAGAGGGGTCCGTCTGTAACTAAGGGTCGTCTGTAAGTCAGGTGTCCTTAAGTAGGGGACTGTCTGTATATTACAAAACCTTTGCAGAGGAAAACCATTTACCGTACTTAAATATAATGATCCACATTATCCATAAAATCATACGTCACACATGCAGAGCAGCCGTGTTCTTCCTATCCTGGACAATCCCTTTAAAAAATGTACGATCTTCTAACTACATTTCAAATATTGCGCCGCTTGAGAAGAATACGAAAAATTTCTGTCATCACCGTGACGAATATATTTTTAGATTAAAAAATACAATTTTATTTGACAAATATAATGACATAATTGCCTCGTTGATTTCACATTTTTTAACATTTAAAGCTTTTTATTACAATCCAACAGATTCTGTACATACAAAATTATTATTTTTTTTTCTTTTATAGATTTTTTTTATTTTTAATCTTTCAAACAATGAAATTATGAATCCACTCTGAGAAAGCAGTGACTCTGACGTAGACTCCAGGGCTATTTGGTTGGGCGCATCCAACTCCGAATGAAGTCACTCCTACCAGGATCCATCGATTGTCTATGTGACACACGAGCGGCCCACCAGAGTCCCCCTGCAATGACAAAAGGATCCACCATAGAAGTAAGGTATCTGAGGAAGCGCTCTGTACTATCCTGGGTTTACTAGAATGGTGGAGCTGGAATACTCCCTTTATAGGAAAGATCGCATTTAATGACGTTAAATATATTTCAGAAATTCCAATTCTCTTAGTGAGTCCGAAACCGCCAAGTAAGCGATCACAGAGGAGATTCCTGGAAGTGGGATCTCATATAGATTCCCTGTGATTTCTACTCCTCAGCTTTCCTGCTGGGTCAATTACCTTAAAGGGATTCTGTTACTATGAAATTAAAGCCCAGTGTTCCTGCAGCTATAGGAGCCGATTTATATATGTCAGTGAAGAAATAATTCATAAATCTTGTGCATGTATTAGGTGGAATGTCTACTTTTTCACTCTATTCAATGGAGCTCAGTTGCTCCTGCTCTATAACATGTTGCCTGTAGATAGTACACTATATACAATCTGCTCAGCTCTTTCAGCTGCCTACATGCTGCCTACAGATAGGACACTATGTACAATCTGCTCAGCTCCTCCTGCACTATAACATCCTGCCTGCAGATAGGACACTATGTACAATCTACTCAGCTCCTCCTGCTCTATAACATGCTGCCTGCAGATAGGACACTATGTACAATCTGCTCAGCTCCTCCTGCACTATAACATCCTGCCTGCAGATAGGACACTATGTACAATCTACTCAGCTCCTCCTGCTCTATACCATGCTGCCTGCAGATAGGACACTATGTACAATCTGCTCAGCTCCTCCTTCTCTATAACATGCTGCCTTCAGATAGGACACTATGTGAAATCTGCTCCACTCCTCCTGCTCTCTAACATGCTGCCTGCAAATTGGACACTATGGGGCAGATTTACTTACCCGGTCCATTTGTGATCCAGGGGCAATGATCTATAGCATGCTGCCTGCAGATAGGACACTATGTACATTCTGCTCAGCTCTTCCTGCTCTATAACATGCTGCCTGCAGATAGGACGCTGTATATAATCTACTCAGCTCCTCCAGCTCTATAACATGCTGCCTGCAGATAGGACACTATGTACAATCTGCTCTTGCTCTATAACATGCTGCAGAAATGCAGACATGAGAAAGGTCACGATTATTGGTGCAAATACAGAAAATCGGTGTATGATACACGGACCTCATTGTGCAAAATAACAAAACTCATCAGACAAAGTTTCATGTGCTGCATTTATACAATAAAAACCCTTCCTGCGGAGACCCTCCTGTGACAGCGCCTGGGAACATTATACTGGAGTAGAATAGGGATGATTACAGGATTTTATCTTATTCTTTACACCCATCATTACCGTAAAATAGATTTAACACCTTCTTCTATCAACTGATGGCAGGGAATAGAATATGTTACATTGTAGTGTAAGAGCGGAGCCGGGTACAGCGCTCAAGTGCTCCTCATTTGTCTCAGCAATGAGCTATTGTGTGATAGCAGCTTCTATTGTCATATTTATTGTGTCCTTTTTATCTTTCTCTTTTTTATTACGATCCCGCCAATGCGTTCTTACAAAGTCGCCGGTATAGAAGGAGGCCTCGGTGTTGTGACTAGTTCACGTCATTGTCAGGGGGGGGGTTAGAAAAGCGCATCGGCGTCTCGGGCTGATAGACTGCTCCATAGTGCGCTATGCTAATTCCCAGTCATTGTTATGCACTGGGAGGCTCCGGGTGCTGCGCCACCAAGATGAGATCAATTGTCACTCACGTGCAGCTCAGGGAGGCGCAGCAGATGTTACAAGGGCTGGAGACACATTTTTTTGGGGGGGTTAATATTCATCTACTGACTGTGATGAGATGCTGGTGTTGGTATCTGCAGAAATGAGTCAACCTTGCAATCACAATCATTGTATAATATGAAAAACGAAGGCTACATTTATGTACATGTAAAGGTTTCGCATTACGTTACAGAATATACAGTATTGTACAGAACAGATCATGGGGGACATCAATCATAGGGGGTCTCAGGTTCGCCTATTTTTGCGCCTGGCTTGTGATCTATGATGGATCTAGTTCTGCCTTAGTAAATGCCCTTTGGAATTGTTGCATGTCCCATTCATTTGCGCCAAATTTGTCTCTAATTTTTACCCTACAAAGTAAATCTCATTTGAGACTAATAATGGAACCAGACTGAGAAAAGGTGACAGAACGTTCAGGGCTTCATTTTTACCCCAAAAAGTGTCAGCTTGTACAATGTCCGGACTACATTGTGATGTAAATGCAGGGACTAAAAGTTAAAGGTATGTTAAATTATTATTTTTTTTAATTCTTGCTCTTTTTAAAGAGGTTTTCCACGGTGAGAGAGGGAGGAGCTGAGGCTAAGAGCTGAGGAGTCTGCAGCACAGACAAGTCACATGTTGTTTTTTTTAAAATACATTCCAAACCAAAAAGCCCAACCCCTGTGACTACACAGAGGATTCTGTCAGGGTGCAAGGTAAGTTATAACACACAGTTTTATTGTAATGCAAATGCTTACAGAAAGCAGAAAGACATATGTGCAATGCAGGTGTAAAAGGCTCCTGCCACCTAGTGGAAATGAGGTCCTTGGTGACAGGTTCCCTTTAAAGTGGGTTCTGAAAGTGGACAACCCCTTTAAAAACAATCTACTTTATAACTGTATAGTTGTATATCTACCTGGCAGGTATCTACCCCTCCTTCATCATACCCCGCACAGATCATATTGTTGCTGATATTATACCGCGGCAATTGTTGTTGGCATTTTTCATTGGATACCAGTGGAACTTTCGCCTCCTGTAATATATTCGGAATAGGACCTGATGAGAAACAGTAGAAATAAAACAGTTAAGAATTCATTCCGAAGTCATAAAAACCCAAGGTGGGAATGCTGGTCACATGTATCACTGCCGGCAATGCGGATAATCTCATTCCAAGCTGTCCGATTGCACACGGCGTATCCATTGGCTCAGCACTTCCCAGCGGTGGAGCTCCTGCACCGGGGGCCTGATTGCTGAGCAGGTCAGTAATTACCAGCGTTTTATTATCATGGATGCCATAAACAGTGGCGCTTTATGGGGTTATTAAAATGATTTGCTCACATAAATTTTGATTTAGAAATACAGCGTAATAAACGCGATGGCCAGGTTGATGAGATTGTTAGAGATTGTTAGTGGGAGTTTTTTTTTTTTTTTTAACTTTTTTTTTTCATTGTTGACTAGAAATGTTTATGGACATAAAGCGAGGAAATCGAATTAGGACAATGGACGTCTCTGCTGCATTGCGGGAAGGCCTCTTCACCTCTTCCCATAGACTTCTAATGGATATTACATCAAACACATGGATTTCTATTACTGTCCTCCTTATTCCACCAAGTATCCAGCTTTGAAGGAAATCTACCATCGAAATCCATCATGATAAACTAGGGACACTTACTCATATATCCAAGCTCCGGGACTGTGGTAATTTTCTTGTATTTGTTATCCATGACCTCATTCCTTCTAAAATCAACCTTTATAATTATGCTAATGAGCCACAAGGGCTCCTGTGGGGAGTTACCAAAGCCTCAGCACTTTTCCTCACCCTCTGTATGCTGTAATCTCACAAAGTGGGAGGGGTAAGTGCTTTTGCACAGTGTAGCAGCCTGTGAAGCTACAGCACGGAGGAGCTTCGGTAACAACCCGCAGGGCTTTTTAAAGAGAACCCGTCATGCAAAATAACCCCCCTAAACTAAATATATTTTCATAAACTGCCATTAGAGAGCATTGACTCTATCCCTTCATTGTCCCTCTACATGCCTGTAAACCTAAGCAATGAGGTCCTAAAGCTGTATGCAAATGACCTGTGAAATGTCCAATGAAGCATTAGCATATTCAAGCTGTCCACTCTATTCATGAGTGGGAGGTACAGCCACACCCCCCGTGCTTGACTGACAGCCTGTATAATGATGTGAGGCTGTATAATGATGTGCTTCCTGGTGCTGGTGGCCACGCCCCCTACAGCCTGTGTGTGTGTAAAGGAGAGATACAGCAGCTCCAGGCAGCCATGTTACAGCAGAATATGTCAGATTCATGTGTAGCTGATGTCTGTGTCTCTCACCTGTGTATTAGGAGGATGCAGCATGTCAGCAGATGCAGCACACACACTAGCAATGCTTTACTATACATTACACACAGACATGAGCAGGGGGAGGAGAGGGGAGGGGGAACAGGGGTGACATCACTGCCTCTAACCATGTGACCAGCCTCATTTACATGATAAAAAATAGATGATTTTACAATGAATAATGTATGAAATAACTAGATAAAGGCTGGGATGGGAACCTTGTGAGCTGCTCCAACAGGTAGTAGTGACAGAAATAGTGACACAGACCTGATGACAGGTGTCCTTTAAGCTATTTAGCATGATTTTAAAAATTGAGGCCATGGATTCCAAATATAAGATTACATGGCAGCAAAATTTTGTTTGTCTGATGCATGTTTTTTGGTCGTATTTTAATGACTCTTTAGGCACATTTGGTTTTTTTGCACCATTTTCCAGCAGTTCGCTGTGTAGCAGCTTCCTGGTTTCGAGCCTAATTCATCTTTGTATTTCTCCTCCTGCTTCCAGATGTTTGTGGCTTATTTAACATTGATTTGCGCCTTAAAGGGAGCAAATAATTGCGCAAAAAATTGTTCCTGTCCATACCATACATAGGACAAGCAATGGTGTGAGTTATGCAAAAATGTGCACCTTTTTTTTTAAAATCTGCATTTGACTAAGATCTGAGACTATGAGAAAAATGAGGTGCAAAAAACAGACTCACAAAAGGTGCAAACAGAGCTCAGGGAAGGGGGGGGGGATAAAATAAATGACCCCCCCCTAGTGCAGGTTCTTCGAAATTGGAAAAAGTTTCTTCACCTCTGTGTTCATCACCAGGAACAAAATGTCACATAGCTGTGCATCACAGGGAACCTTCCTGGATGTTGTTTCCACTTTTTGTGTTGATAACATTTGGACCACAAGAGACAATTGTGCTCGTCTTTGACTTGCCAGTGGAAAACGTTGTTGATGATCCAATGTGGCAGCTTTCAAGTTGGAGGGTATATACCGGACATATAGGGGCTTATTTACTAAGGGTCCACGGATCGCACTTTCGTCAGATTATCAAAAGTTTCGGGATTTGCGCCGATGTGACAGGTATTTAACTTCGGATTGTGTCGCAGCTGCTGGCTTTCATACAACACAAATCGGGGGGTGGGCCGCCAGATGATCCGACTGATTCGGACTGAGCGCAGGATTTTAAATTCAAATTGTGTCGCAAGACAATGCACTTACATGCACCAGGAAGACGCCGGTGAACTCTGTCGGACCTGAGCGGAGAAGCAACAGTATATGCAGGATATCGGGCGCATGATCTTAGTGAATCACGGCAGATGCATTATACACGGACAATGCACTTTTGGGTAACGCACAGGACAGGTAAGTAAATGTGCCCCATAGGGGTCTAAGCTGGACAGAGCAACATAGAACAAGTATGTATAATTTATTTGTATAGCTTACCTCTAAAACTAAGGAATTTAACTAAAATTCTTTAGTGATTGGCAGGAGTATTGGGGCATGACTCGGATCACCTCAATCAGGGAACCAAAAGCGGGTCTGTATAGACATATAGAGGCAGATTTACTTACCAGGTCCATTTGGGATCCAGCGGTGGATTCGGGTCCGGACGGGATTCACTAAGGTAGTTCCTCCGCCCTCCACCAGGTGGCGCTGCTGCGCAGAAAAGCATCGGAACGCGCTGGAGTTCACCAGCTCGGGCTGAGTGAAGGTAAGTGCAAGCTCCGCAACAGATTTTTTTTTTAAAATGCGGCGTTTTTTCCGAATCCGTCGGGTTTTCGTTCGGCCACGCCCCCTGATTTCCGTCGCGTGCATGCCAGTGCCGATGCGCCACAATCCGATCGCGTGCGCCAAAATCCCGGGGCGATTCAGGGGAAATAGGCACAAATCGGAAATATTCAGGTAACACATCGGGAAAACGTGAATCGGGCCCTTAGTAAATGACCCCCATAATGTGCATTACAATAATTACCTTGACTTCCTAGCAGACCCCAGCCAGCAATGGTGCAGTTCTTTCCTGGTAGGAATATGTCCTGGCTTTCAGGCAGGCACACAGGTTGTATATAATCTGTAAAAAATAACAAGTAATTCATTTAATTAAGTTTCTGGTGTTACCAGGGCCCCTACGTGCTCTGGCTTCACAGGCTGTTATACTGTCTCCTGCTCCACATTGCTCCCTCAGCACTTCCCCCCTCCCTCTGCCTGATGTAAACTCATAAGGGAGAAAGTACTCCTTGCACGCTGTACAACCTATGCAGCTACAGCACAGAGTGGCTCTGGAAACAACCCCAGAGCCCTTTAGGCTTAATAGCATAACACGTTAATAAAAGTTGTTTTTAGGAAGGAGCCAGTGGATAACAAATATAAAAAGATTACCAAAGTCTCGGTGCCTGGATCTATGAGTAAGTGCCCCTGGTTTATCATGATGGATTCTGATGGTAGATTTCCTCCAAAAACTTTGTAGTTGTTGCACCAGAATTATCACAAGCTACAACCATCTGATAAGGTGAGTTCCTGCCTCTTATTAATCACTTTACTTTAGGCGCAATTTAGGTACAGTTTAGGCAATAGATTCAGGGACTTACATGTGATCCTCCTACAAGCTCCTCTCTGCTTCTCTCCCACTCTCCAGCATGAGAATGACCCTCACAACAAAGCCATAATGATGGGTCGTTCACAAACGAGGCGGCACAAAGAGCCGGCTCATTCACGTGAACGACCTGAGCTGGCTCACCTCAGTGAGACGATGGCTCACTAAACCCCTCCTCTAAACGGCTCGTCACGCTCCCTGTAGCCCGATACAATGGGGTTAAAACTGAGAAGTAACACTGAGCCCCTGTTCAGAGCAGCTCATCCCCAGCAGCAGAGCTTAGCCAGACACTAGTACAGATAATACAGACATTACATACACTGCAGACACTAGAACAGATAATACAGACATTACATACACTGCAGACACTAGAACAGATAATACAGACATTACATACACTGCAGACACTAGTACAGATAATACAGACATTACATACACTGCAGACACTAGAACAGATAATACAGACATTACATACACTGCAGACACTAGTACAGATAATACAGACATTACATACACTGCAGACACTAGTACAGATAATACAGACATTACATACACTGCAGACACTAGAACAGATAATACAGACATTACAGACACTGCAGACACTAGTACAGATAATACAGACATTACATACACTGCAGACACTAGTACAGATAATACAGACATTACATACACTGCAGACACTAGAACAGATAATACAGACATTACAGACACTGCAGACACTAGTACAGATAACACAGACATTACATACACTGCAGACACTAGTACAGATAATACAGACATTACATACACTGCAGACACTAGTACATATAATACAGACATTACATACACTGCAGACACTAGAACAGATAATACAGACATTACAGACACTGCAGACACTAGTACAGATAACACAGACATTACATACACTGCAGACACTAGTACAGATAATACAGACATTACATACACTGCAGACACTAGTACAGATACTACAGACATTACATACACTGCAGACACTAGTACAGATAATACAGACATTACATACACTGCAGACACTAGTACAGATAATACAGACATTACATACACTGCAGACACTAGTACAGATACTACAGACATTACATACACTGCAGACACTAGAACAGATAATACAGACATTACATACACTGCAGACACTAGTATAGACATTACAGACACTAGCACAAATATTACAGACACTGCAGACACTAGTACAGATAATACAGACATTACATACACTACAGACACAAGTACAGACATTACAGACACTACATACACTGCAGACAGGAGCTGCAGACTCTATTTACAGTTCATCACCTTCTATTTACAAAACATTCTGCAAAATCCTGAGCTCAAAGCAAGAGAGAAGAGAACTTTGCAGAATGTTGCAGATACGACATACAAGTGTTCCCCGTGTATCAGGATGACCCCACTGGGGGATCAGGGGGATACTGTGCAGAATTACAGGGGTGCAGCAGGAGACCAGCACTCTCCCTCCAGGAGAAGCCACTGCTGAGGAGGTCACTGGGTGCTGGGTGTCACACACCTGGGTGCTGCTGTGAGTGTTATCTTCATTCTGGGCTGTGGGAGAAGCAGAGAGGAGCTTGTAGCAGAATCA
Organism: Engystomops pustulosus; assembly: GCF_040894005.1. Lineage (NCBI taxonomy): Eukaryota > Metazoa > Chordata > Amphibia > Anura > Leptodactylidae > Engystomops > Engystomops pustulosus. The sequence continues at coordinate 239,969,976 of NC_092412.1, forward strand.
CATGTAACTGCCTGAATCTAACATTGCGCCTAAACTGCGCCAAAATTGCGCCTAAACTGTGTTAAAGTAAAGTGATTAATAAGAGCCAGAAAATATACTTATCACAGATGGTTGTAGCTTGTGATAATTCTGGCAAAACAGTGCACCAGAATTTAGGCGCAACTACTACACTTAGGCGCACAAAAGTGATAAATGTGGCCCACTGTGTGTTATAGTAACTTATCTATCTTTTCACCATTTTTTGACTGTTACAAACCCCAAGGTAGAGCACCCAATTTTTCCTTTACTGGTGCAGCTGAATGTTTTGTGTTTTCGAGGTAGATAGATAGAGTAACCTGACTGGCTTCATCCAACAATAGATCTCTTTCAATAGAGAAACTTGCAGCACTTTGCAGATTATAGATGAGTGGGAGGTTTATTCACTTATGTTCAGTAACATATCCATGCCCATATAGGGATTTTATCAAGTGGCTTATTCAAGTGGTTTCAAAAACTGTCTAGATGGGAACTGAAATTTTGCTTAACATAAGTGAATAAAAAAACTCACTTATCTAAAGTTTTTGGAGTCCTGCCAGTCCTCTTTTATAAATACACATTAGATAGATAACTATATAAATAGAAATAAAGAAATAGAAACATAGATAAGTATAGATACATATCCACCCCGACTACCGTCCAGAACAGAAATATCCAACCCAAATGATCCCCTTTAACAAAATGTCCACCATAGATGGCCCTCTTTAATAAAATGTCCAGCCCAGATGCCGTTTTGAAAGTATTGTCCACAGCAGGGCCCACTTGAAAGAAAAAAAATGTATACTCACCGTCAAGCTTCTCCTCCCCGACCCCGCGGCCCCCGTCTTCTCCTCGCGGCTTCGTCTGCTCCTCGTGACTCTATCTTCTCCAACGGGCGACGTGGCGATGTCACGGCCGCAGGACTTCATAGTGTAAGGGCCCGCGTGGCACATAAACTATGACATCATGTGACTTCGCCATCCCCGCATCATAGTCATGCACCCAGGCGGGAAGAACAGAAGACGGAGCCCCGGGGCTGGGGAGAAGAAGCTGGAAGGTGAGTATAGATTTTTTTTTTAAGACTGATGGCGAATCTTCATATAGGGCCTTGGTTGCCAAAGGCCAAAGGCCCTGGGCGCCCCGCCCATACCTCCTTTATGAAGATCTGCCATTGGATAGATAGATTATCAGCTTGAGAAAGGCTCACTGTTTGGAGCCGAAACGTTGCTCTTTCACATGGAATAAATCCATTAAGGTACTTTTTCACTACAATCTGGTGTGCTGCTTTTTTTTCCTTTGTCTTTATAATTGAAGGACCTGATGCCCGGCCCTCTTAGGCGTGCACCCGCTTTTTATTTTTGTTTACCCATTTTCTGTTTTGATAGTGCTGCTTGGATCTTTTCTTACTGTAGATAGATAGGTAGATAGATGATAAATAGATAGGAGATAGATAGATAGATAGATAGATAGATAGATAGGAGATAGATAGATAGATAGATAGATAGATAGATAGTTGATAGATAGATAGATAGATAGATAGATAGATATGAGATAGTTAGATAGATATCAGATGATAGATAAGAAACAAAAAGAAAAAGGTGACAACATCACAACATTTCAGCTCTTGTGGCTCTGGAGCCTTTCCAGGTACGCAGGAGCTCAAACGTTGTGATGGTCACCTGTGAATAAACTTGTACACAGTGCGGCACATCTACCATACATTGACGCTAAGTGCGCCAGTTTATGCTGGTGCCCCTTCCCCGGCATGCACCGGATCTATTAGGAGGTCTTGACCTCTGACCTGGCATAGACAGGTGCAGGTTGTAGGTAAATATTTGGACGGTGATAGATAGATGGACGGATAAATAGAAAGATAGATGGATAGATAGATAGATAGATATCCTTCTTCTTCCTCTTTTTAGTATTGAGACTTGTTACGCTTTGGTCTATAGAGTCTGTGAGTTTCCAATAACTGAGATGAAATATGATAGAAGCAGCGATTAGCATACAGACCCCCGGAGCGCGGCTACGGAGGCGCCAAGTGCACTTGGATTCTGTGGCGAAGCAAATCAGGAAGGTACAGAAGAGAGAATTTTATGACCTTTTGACACCATAAATGTTGTGTGTATCAGGCATGAAAACTAATCCCAGCTTCACACTGTGCGCCACTCATAAACCAGCCTCCACAAAACAATTTGTAGGAATATGGATTTCTTTTGGCTCGGTTTGTGAACTATTCTGATTCCAGGCGTTAAGACTGAAATTCACCTCTTAGCTGTATTCTCCCTCCACCATGATGCAGATGTACAGAACTTTCTATTTCAGTCAATCAGCCGATCAATCCGACCTCAATCTTATGATGGAATACTAGATCTATTGGTCACAGATTGTCATTTATTCCGCTTTATTATATGATGTTATATTATATCTATGTTTTTAGTCCCATTTTATTTGGATTTTGGGCCTTAAGAGCTAAAATGTTGGCCCAAATATTGTTTGAACTGGGTACAGGGGTCAGAGGTGGAGGCCAAGTTGCAAAGGTGACCAAATGCATAGCCACATCTTCTCTATGATCTACTAAATATTACACTCCCATTATGTGTACTGTATTCTCATCTGTGTTAATCATAGCTGAGATAGGAATAGTGATTTGGAACTCCTGAACACTGGGCAAGAAACTGCTAAATTGGCCTGATATTCCATAAACTTTTATAAAATAATTATTAATTGTATTATGGGCAAAGTGCAGACAATCTGAGATACTATAAATTACTCCAGACAGACCCACGTAACTGTTGCCTATTTCAGTAAATGCTCGTAATGTCCCTTTAACCACCGGGCTACTACTACTACTACTGACTGTGGATCCTTTGATCCTGGGCCACCAGCCGACCATGACTGAGGCCTATGGCTCCCTTCCAGATCCCAGGAAAAATTGTGTTGTATGAAATTGGTCCCTGGAGCAAAAAGGATTGGGGACCATTGCTTACATGATTTTACAGAATTGGCTACTTATTGTCATGAGTAGATTATAATACAAGCAGTTTAGGTGATAGCCCGTGTTCCAAGCCTTCTAGGGGGCCCGTGGCCACCCAAACCATCCACCAAATTTTATACTAAGAAGGACCTTCACCCATGAAATCTTCGTACATCTGTTACTGCTCTCAATACACATGTGCACAATGGTCATTTCAGGACCTCTGAAGGTCCAGAACCCAAAGTTGAAAGCAGACAGAAAGGACACATCCTCCATTCCCCAAGGAGCTTGATTCTAGTACCAGATGAAGGAAGTGATTTCCAGACTTTTTCTATAATATACATACAGCCCAGGGACCATGGCAGTCTTAAAGGAAATCTACCATTTGTTTTTATGAATTGTGAAGCAAACATAGTATTGTAATCTGATAATTTGATAATCCCTAATCCGAGTGGTTTTTCTCAAAAACAATTAGTAAATTCAGGACCTTGCTGGCTGTTGTGTTTCACGGAGCTTCCTGAACTGTCCAGACAGGACTAATCATCCTGAGCTGGATGACTCATACACAGCAGCTGGGGGATGGTGCAGCGATTGATTACTTCTGCCTGTCAGGGACAACACAGCGATGACATCATTCTTTGGAGCAATGTATAATTATGGTAAGAGAAAAGTGCCAGGCAGCCACAGGAGGGAGAGAATCTCATTATCATAATTTTATATTAGTTTTTTTCATCAAAACCACTCAGTTCAGGAATTAAATAAGATATGTTTCTGCATCAGTGTAGCTACAGCATTCTCAAGGTATGTTTGCTTCACTATGCATGAAATAAAAGGTTAGATTTCCTTTAAACCGATATTGCGTATTGTAGTTGTATATATCGATTACCCCCCTAACTGAAATATCCAGATAACAGTAATTTACCTACCTGTATAACTAACAGGTGATTCCAGGTGCATCATGATGATATCACTATCTTTAGTGCGACGGTTATATTGTGGATTGAAGATAATCTGATCAATCAGTCTGCTCTCTATTGGCGGATAGGTCATGTTGGAGCTATCATACATTCCAAGTACGGCTCGCCAATTGGCCGGGAATAAATTCCTCCTGCGGATCAGAAAAGAGACCTATTAACGTCCCTATGACAAGCGTGACTGATGTCCCCTGTATTATTTGTGTTCATCTCCGACCTCTCAATTCGTACACACTCGTAATTTCAGCTTTGTATTGGATTAAGGGAGATATTTGATTATAATTGGAAAGTGCTTAATGCTTCCTGGCTGCACCGCGGGACACGCGTTCTCCAACACAGAAATATCAGCAGATTCCTCGATCCCAGCTCGAAAACTATAAATTATAACAGTAGCAGGAACAACAATACGATTATGAAGGGGTTATTAACTTAATTATAATGATACTTTAAACAGCTAAGTTAAAAATCTCGAGCCAATTAGTCATCGGCCCCATGACGCCAATGATTAGTATGTTCCATCCAAGGAACAATTGGTTTGAAGGATCGGTTCTTGGCACCTCATTTCTGCATGAGGGAAGACTAAGTGCAGTAAACACTGCAGCTGATATCTGCCGGGGAACCAAATGGGAAATCATTTGCATATCGCTAAAGGCTTTATCTACTAACCACACATTTCCTGCAAATCGGTATTATATGTTAACCAAACACATGAATATAAATAACCTGACCTAGGATTGGTCCAATAGCAGCTGTTGGAATATTGAATTTCCCATACTGGATAAGTGAATACAGAGCGTCTGTCAGATGGACTATTATGGGTTCTAAATAAGTCGTTTATACTGACAGAAAGTTCAGGGTCAAAGAAAAAACTTTATAAATGACCCATAAAATGAATTATACAGAAGCCTCTGAAGCTCAGTTTTTGTTTCTTTAGTATAATTGCATTCATTTAGCATATTTTCTTTTAAAAAGTGTTTTCCAATGAATAAAAATCTACTTAAATCTTTAATATAGGACCCCAAGCCAAATAAAATTGGATCCGGACAAATCAAGAGAACTCGGGCCTCTAACTGACCCAAATGCCCTATGCAAATGGAATGGACCTCCCAGTAGTCCCATAGACAAGACCAGTGGTAGACAATGCATCCCATGCTCCCACATGTATCCACATGTACCTTCTGAATATGAGATAAATATATGACTACTTTTTGGCTGAAATGCCTAAAAATTAATCTTCCCACTTGAATGCTCATGATGGGAATGCTTTACCAGTGCCTCTCTAGCTTCTATTGAGATGTAAGTACTGTGTGGTCCCAGACAACCCAAAAAATTAAATAAAACCATGGCAAAGTACAAAACACATGCTCAGCTTTGCCACATTCATGTATACCAGTCTGATTGCCGGTTATGACTCTGGATCCCTATAGCGAAAATGGCCTACTCGACCAGTGCTTGATTTTCCAGTAGTATGAGATTTCCCAAAAAATCCTATAGGAGTTATTAGAGATAAGACTGAACCAACACTCCATGCTCAGCCCAGACAAGTTATCCCCTATACAGGATTTTCAGATTGTTGGGGAGTCTGACCCTTGGACATCTATGAGAACATAACAATGGTGCCACTGCTCCATTTCCTATTTTGGGAATAATGAAGACTGTTGTCCATGAAATCCCACAGAAGTGATCACACATACCATGCCTAGATCAGCCACATGTATCCATTAAGATCCAGTAAGATCTTCACAAGTGTTCCATGTGAATCTAATAAAGCACTCCAAATACTAAAAGTGAAGATCCTGTAAAGCATCACTCCACTGACCTAGGAGCACTTTTCATATTTTATACGGTTCAAAAAGACACATGTCCATCAAGATCAACCAAAAAAGGGAAAGGATTGGATGAGAAAAGGATTTCTTTTGGAAACAATTCTATATAACATAACCATCAATGTTATTTAGGTGTAAAAAGGCATCTAGCCCCTCTTGAAGCTCTCTACTGTCCCTGCTGTGACCAGCGCCTGAGCTCGGCTATTTCACAAATTGACAGTTCTCATAGTAAAAAATCCCTGTCGACTCTGATGATTAAACCTTGTTTTCTCCAGATGGAGACAGTGCCCCCTCGTCTTTTGATTTGAATTAACCTGGAACAACTTTCCAACATATTTTTTGTTTGTACCATTCATATATCTATATAAATTAATCATGTCCCCTCGTAGTGGTCTCTTTTCCAGACTAAATAAATCTAGCCCCTCCATACCCCTTATGATTTTTGTGGCTCTTCGTTGTACCCTCTTCAGCTCCAGGGCTTCCATTTCATGGACTGGAGCCCAGAACTGGACGGCATATTTCAGTTGAGGCAGAACCAGTGCCTTGTACAGTGGTAATATTACATCCCTATCCCGAGAGTCCAGACCACTTTTGATACATGACATATATACAGAACCCCATATTAGAGAATGAATAAAATAAAAACCAGAAAATCATGACCTACCCATACACACAATGAGCCGCAGACACCAGCCACTCTTCATTGACCATTGTCGCTCCACACATTTGTCTTCCATTAAAATAAAGAGATACAATCCAAGGCCATGCCCCCACTGCAGCATCGGTCCCACCTACTATTCTGGAATTGTCCACCCGGCTTTTTCCACATTCTGTGGGGAAAAAAATGTATATATAAGTTTTCATCTTGGCATGAGAAAAATCAGAGCTGCATGGTAAAAAATTAGATTTTATGGATGTTGCAAATAAGTCTGTAGGCTAGACTATATAGATTAAATATGTACCAATAATGTACAGCTCAGTGGATTCACTTTTTGAAATCCCATTAAACTTCCTGCTAAGCTCCTTAGTAGCTTAGTCTCCGCCCACTTCCCTGCTGCTGAGGAAGATTTAGGTCCAGCTAAAATTCTGTAAAACATGATATGGTCATCATTCTGTTTGTTTTGAATGGGGGGTATTGCAATTTCTTAGAAATCATTATAAATCCAGGGGTACACTTTAGGAAGGCATTAAGATGCCCATTATATGTTCTTTATTATTGTTTAAAGGTTCTTTGCTTTTTGCGTATTAATGAGCTCTATATGTTCCCATAACTCTAGAGAGGTGAATTACCACTAAGCCATGTTACCCTGTGTCTGTGTGCTAGTAGTAACTATAGGCTGCGGAGTGTGTATCTGGGTGTATGTGTGCAGTCCTGGTGTGGGCATCTCGTAAGCCATAATTACGAGTGGTGGCAGCGAGGAGGTGTATGGAATAAGCGTGTGACTCTGTGCACTAACATTTGTAACTAACATGTGTTTGTGCGACCCTGAGCTGTGTGTGTGCCATGTAGTGTCAGGGATTCTGATGTGTTTGGTTTCCCTAACAGAATCGGGTGCTGGGTGCTAGGGGAGTAGAATCTAGCGTAACAACGCCATTTTGCGTAGATAGGTGGGACTTTATGGGCTAAATTGCAGGACACCCTAGGGTAAGTGTGCCCCGTGAACTGGAGAGTGAAGGTTAATCACAGGGTTCATCCTCCATCAAACGTCATACACTAGGGGCCTCCAAATTGGACTTGTAACCTGATTTAGACTGTATAATATGGACCCATTATCTGAATATGGCCTTCAAGTTAAAACGGATTGAGTTTAATTGAACATTATTCTCAGCCACTTTATTGGGTTTCTTGGCCCCATTCGGTGATGCTCCTGTCTTCTTTCCTAGGTGGCTGGGGTCTCTGACAGATTTATACTTGGTGTTTGGCTGCAGTGCCATTGGGTTTATAAAACACACCATTAAATGAATTTTAAAAGCCTTAGAGAGTTTAGTAAATTTTATTATCTTGCCTCAATGCTTTTTAAATTAACAGTGTAAAAGGATTTTGTATATTGTAGAACTTTGATTCCATTTAGTCTTCACAGCTCCAACGCAGGAAAATACATTTCCACAAAATAACAAAAACAAATCCTATGTATACAATCATCCAGACACATTGCCATATGACTTTTATATTTTACTAGTCCAAAGGTATACGATAATGGGGATAATGAAATTAAAAAGGCTTGCAAAAGCACTACAGCTGGTGCATAGGGTGAGATTTCACCCGGGCTCTGGAGCCTTATGGTTTTTGTTCCGAATACATTACATCAATATTTGGAATCCAGGTTTTGCATTGGGGCCAATTGGCTACAAGTTACACCTGTGAAGATGCGCACTATTTGGAATTTATTATGGCTTTTTACTATGGTGTTGGAAGGCTTCAAGACTTGGTGCATTCAGATGACCCGATGCTCGCCCGGAGCACAGGGTTGGGAGCACCCTCTTCCCTCCATGGGCAGATGAGCAGCTGCACCGAAAATCTGCCAAAACATGAAGTGTGGTGATGGTTTGGTGACACACCATGTGCTCAATGCACAGTCACCGGGAGCCATACATCTGGAGACTGGATCATGGCCCCCATAATGGTCACCTGAATGCACTCTAATAGGCAAAATGGTAGAATTTATAACCCCTCATATATTTACTAAGGGTCCGCGGCCGCACTTTAGTCAGATTTGCTGACATTTTCAGGATTTGCGCCGCTGTGACAGGTATTTAACTGGGGATTGTGTTGCATGCAATCGGATTGTGGTGCGGCTGCGCTGGCTTTCATGCAACAGAAATCGGGGGAGGGCGGGCCGGCATATGATCCGACTTATTCGGACTGACCGCAGGATTTAACTTTCAAATTGTGTCACAAGATCAAGAACTTACATGCATCAGGAAGAAGAAGGTGAACTCCGGAGGACCTGAGCGGGGAAGAGACACATGCAGAATATCGGGCGCATGATCTTAGTGAATCACGGCACAGGGCATTCCGGTCGGACAATGCACTTTCGGGGAACACGTCAGGACAGGTAAGTAAATGTGCCCCATTATATGCAGGTAGATATGAAGGTAAGTGATACCTACCTCTTGGGTTGCATTCAATGTAAATAACACTGTTATTAACGCAAGTGTCGCTGTAATGGAAAAAAAAAACAGACAAGAAAGTGTTAATATCCCCCCAGAAATAACACTATTTATTTCAGTAAAATATTATTTTATTTCTCTTTGTTGCATGAAATGTTTTATCACCGACTACCAACCACTTACCAAGTATAAAAATAAATCCTTGATATACAATAAAAAGCTGGAGATGTGAAGAAAAATGTAAACAGGCAATTAAAGTGCTAGAAAAACTCTACACATTGGGGCACATTTACTAAGGGTCCGCAGCCGCGAATCCGTCGGGTTTTTCCCGAATATTTCCTCTTTGCACTGTATTTCACAGGATTGTGGCGCACGCGATCGATTTTTGGCGCAATCGCGCCGACTTTCGCGCGACAGAAATCTGGGGGCGTGGCCACCGGACAACCCGAAGGATTCGGAAAAACCGCAGAATTTAAAAAGCCATTTGTGTCGCAAGATCAGCACTTACATACACCAGAAAAAAGCAGGTGAACTCCAGCGGACCTCGGCGCAGCAGCGACACCTGGTGAATATCGGCGCACAGACCTTAGTGAATCCCGGCAGAACCCGAATCAGCGTCGGAGAACCCGCCGCTGGATCGCGACTGGACCGGGTAAGTAAATGTGCCCCATTGTGATGATGGTCTGAAGCCACCGTCTAGTGACTGCAAATAGCAGGAACGTAAGATACAAAACTATACGTGTTCTGCAAAGAGGACCTGTCACCCAAATATTGGCTCAGGGAGCTGCTGTTTAGAACGTTTAGAACGTGTTTAGAACGACGGACTGCTGCTATCTTGGTATTCATGAGGGGACGGTCCGAAGAGGCGGTGACTGCCGCATGAAGCCTGGCAGTCACTTCCGGCCTATGGTATGGGAGGAGCGTTCTGGGGGAGAAGCTGTGGAGAGGGAATATGCCTCAAGCTTAGAGTGGTCCAGCATATTCATGAGGGGGTGGTCCTAGGTGCTTCCCTCTCCTCAGCTTTTCTCCCGGACCCCCCCTCCCATACCATAGGCTGGCGATGAGTGCCAGGCTTCATGTGGCAATCACCACCAGCTCGGACCGCCCCCTCATGAAAACGCTGTGCTTTCTAGCTTTATTGGTATGTTCTGGTAAAGCTAGCAATTTAACACTTCTATTACTGGGTGGCAGATCCTCTTTAATGAATATTGACTTACCCGTAGCCACCATACAGACACCAATTTATATAAAGTAGCACTTCAAGAGATGCCAAATAGCTTTGAACCACAATACTGCACTCCCAGAAGTCTACAGGACCCCAAGTAGTTCAATGTTCATCAGCTACAGCACCACACTGTTACTGAATTGTCCTTTGACCCTCTTTCAAATCTAAAATATATTATATTACTTGTATGTTCTTTTTATATTTCGACAACCATCTTGTATCCTCCTATTTTACTATTGCTCCTATAAATGATATAAACCCACTGTCCCCTTCTATATATTTTGTGAACCATGTGTTGACCTACAAAGTCTCTCCCTGTTTATAATACTTTTTCCCTACGTCCCTATACTAGAATAGACTACACTGCCCCTGCTCCTTAAAGGGCTATTCCCACAAGTACAACATTCTTAAATATACTCAGGATAACACAATTTCTAAATTAATGCTATTAACAAAAATACAGCATTTTACAGATATAATTCTAACTTGTCTCTGTTAGTACTGCTGTTGTATGTTTTGGTTGGCATTGGATACGACCATTAACACAGTCCTGTAGTCAGAACTTCAGGTCTGCTCAGATTCCTCTCAGATGAATGCAGATCTATACTGCAAAGGGATGAGGCATTTCCTATCTAGCATCCTCTGTATATTAGGACCCCTTTACCCAACACTTCTGTAGTTTATGTGTTGTATCAGTATAGCCAAGGAGGAGACATAAAAGCAATCAAGGCCTTGAGGGGGTATTCTAATGTTTTATATTTAAGACTCATCCAAAGGATACATGATACATATAGAATACATGATACACCCTCACAGTAAAAATAGGGGGTAAATAGGGGGTATTTAAAACATGACATAACAATGCATAATAAATGCGGGGGCAATAACTATAGAGACCACCACACCTCTACGCACCCACTACAGTCCACTGTCTTCTAAAGGACACACAGGGGCACATTTACTTACCCGGTCCAGTCGCGATCCAGCGGCGGGTTATCTGACGCTGATTCGGGTCCGGCCGGGATTCACTAAGGTCCATGCGGCGATATCCACTAGGTGTCGCTTCTGTGCCGAGGTCTGCTGGAGTTCACCTTCTATTTCTTGGTGCAGGTAAGTGTATGTGACAAGCAACACTTTTTTTTAAAATCCAGCGGTTTCTACTAATCCGTTGGGTTTTCCATCGGCCACGCCCCCGATTTCTGTTGCATGCAACACGAAGCGATTGCGCCGAAATCTGATTGCGTGCGCCAAAATCCCATGGAAAAATGACGCAAAACGGAAAAATACGGGAAACCCAACGAAAATGCGCGAATCGGACCCTTAGTAAATGAGCCCCACAGTTGTAAAATATGTACAGCCAATCTTAATCTCGCAACCCCTTTAATTTGCTGCAGCAAAATGCAGCAAGACACTTTTCCATTAGCTGCATGCTGCCCCTAAATTCCTGGTCTTATATTGCTCCAATGACACTGGGATTCAACACACCGTGCGTGTTTCTTTTTTATTTAAAAAAAAAAATCAAGGGGCAGATGAAATCATCAAAAAATTTAAGGTTTTAACAGTGCTTAGTGGCCCCTCCCACAGAGATGTGATCGATTGTGGGTAACTGCCAGTTGGAGATGGCACAGACAGGCCATGCCCTATAATGCCATAACCCTATGATTGGACCAGGAGAAACAAGCTCCGCCTCAACACCACCTGATGACCACATAAGCTCCCAGCCCCAGCAGGGGAGGGAGAGCTACACCAGGAGGAGCCTAAAGAGCATCACCGAGTAACTAAGAGAAGTGTGGTCCTACCAGCCTGGCAGTCATACATGTGGCAGTCACATGGTGTTAACTATTGCTAGTCCATAGCACGGCTGCAGAGAGAGAGACAGGTGTGATGAATGGAATAATATGGACATTGTTCACACTGCCGGATGAAAATGAACCACTGGGAAAATCAGCGTCTTCTCACACTAGTAGGAAAACATTGACAAGGACATAACGGCACTATTATTCTTCCCATGTAATATTATGATTGTTAAATTATTATTATATCACACTATTTATATTATTATATTATTTTACTTGTTATTATATTATAATAATCATAGCACCCAAAAATGTTAGTTCGCATTGCTATGGACAAATTAGGGAAAGTAAAAAAAAAAAAAAAAAAATGGGGGCAACACTAGTAAACTAAAGAGAAAACAAATGGAAATGGAAATGTTTACAGTACCACTGTATAAAAAACCTAGGGGACTGTCAAAGTATCCATAATAGTCCCAAGAAGGAAAGGAAGAACCCAAGACCTTTGTCGTCTATAAGGATCCAAGCGATTGCCCCCTTCTCCCACCCCACACTTATCCTTGTGTAATGTTAGCTTTTATCTATTAACTATTATTATTTTATTACATGTTACCAAATACAGATAAACTACAATGTTTCTGTTCTGAAATTGAAAGAACATTCAGTAAAATTGACTAACTGAAACATTCTAAAGTTCACTTTATGCTAATCTCTATCTTCAATTTCCCTAAATTGGTTTAAATAAAACATAATGGATATGAGTACCTTTCAGCTTCTTCACCATTGACTTCCCTTGGTGACACATCTGCCTATCCTAAAAATCTGTTTTGGTGACAACACTATTCAGTATGAACCTTCCCTTAGCTTATTAGCTCAGAAATTCAGCCACATTTTAAAAAAAATCTCATAAAAACCATCATTAAGAACATCCAGCAAATTCCCTACAACCCAATTCTACTATGTGTTCATTCAGCATGTGAGCAGCTTTACCTGATCGCTTCAGCGCCACGACGTCTGTATATATGAATGTACTGATATTTCTTCCAAGCCATGATCCGGAGTGAAATGTTTTATTATATTGGCCACTAGAGATCAGTAGATCCTAAAGAATTGTCTGCGTTACGGCAGGATATTAGAGCAGCTTACACAGAGGTTAAACTACAGCACAATGCAAAGCATGTATTGTATTCCCACATGTATTGAAAATACTGCAATGTTATTGCAGAATAGAAAGTAAACGCAGAAGGCGAAAAGAAAGCAACAGTAATCAATAGGCTGTTCACACATCCACGAGAGCCTGTGCCAGGGGCTTCCTAATGTGGAAAAAAATAAAAATAAAAAACCAGACGGATGAAACTGTGATGTAAAAACAACAATAATACAATAAAATACAATAATAATAATAAATAATAATAGTGAAAACAAAAAAATAATGGGGCACATGTATCATAGTTTTGTATTTTTGTGGTGAATTTTAGAGACATTTGGAAGCTCTTTTTTGCACCTTATGTATGATCCTGTCTTTTTACATGTGATACATGTTCAGTCTTTCCTATCCTGGCTGGCGCAAATTTTTTGAGACTTTTTGTTGCAAATGTCTCAAATCCACATGGACACAAGCCACATGAGGGGTTATATACAGGAGAGGATACAAGCCATGTGAGGGGTTATATACAGGAGAGGATACAAGCCATGTGAGGGGTTATATACAGGAGAGGACACAAGCCATGTGAGGGGTTATATACAGGAGAGGATACAAGCCATGTGAGGGGGTTATATACAGGAGAGGATACAAGCCATGTGAGGGGGTTATATACAGGAGAGGATACAAGCCATGTGAGGGGTTATATACAGGAGAGGATACAAGCCATGTGAGCGGTTATATACAGGAGAGGATACAAGCCATGTGAGGGGGTTATATACAGGAGAGGACACAAGCCATGTGAGGGGTTATATACAGGAGAGGATACAAGCCATGTGAGCGGTTATATGCAGGAGAGGATACAAGCCATGTGAGCGGTTATATGCAGGAGAGTACACAAGCCATGTGAGGGGTTATATACAGGAGAGGATACAAGCCATGTGAGAGGGTTATGTACAGGAGAGGACACAATCCATGTGAAGGGTTATATACAGGAGAGAACACAAGCCATGTGAGGGGATTATATACAGGAGAGGACACAAGCCATGTGAGGGGTTATGTACAGGAGAGGATACAAGCCATGTGAGGGGTTATATACAGGAGAGGACACAAGCCATGTGAGGGGTTACATACAGGAGAGGATACAAGCCATGTGAGAGGGTTATGTACAGGAGAGGACACAATCCATGTGAAGGGTTATATACAGGAGAGAACACAAGCCATGTGAGGGGATTATATACAGGAGAGGACACAAGCCATGTGAGGGGTTATATACAGGAGAGGACACAATCCATGTGAGGGGTTATATATTAGAGAGGATACAAGCCATGTGAGGGGGTTATATGCAGGAGAGGATACAAGCCACGTGAGGGGTTATATACAGGAGAGGATACAAGCCATGTGAGGGGTTATATACAGGAGAGGATACAAGCCATGTGAGGGGTTATATACAGGAGAGGATACAAGCCATGTGAGGGGTTATATACAAGAGAGGATACAAGCCGTGTGAGGGGTTATATACAGGAGAGGATACAAGCCATGTGAGGGGTTATATACAGGAGAGGACACAGCCATGTGAGGGGGTTATATTCAGGAGAGGATACAAGCCATGTGAGCGGTTATATGCAAGAGAGGATACAAGCCATGTGAGGGGTTATATGCAGGAGAGGATACAAGCCATGTGAGGGCGTTATATACAGGAGATAACACAAGCCATGTGAGGGGGTTATATACATGAGAGGATAAAAGCCATGTGAGGGGGTTATATACAGGAGAGGATACAAGCCATGTGAGCGGTTATATGCAGGAGAGGATACAAGCCATGTGAGGGGTTTTATACAGGAGAGGATACAAGCCATGTGAGCGTTTATATGCAAGAGAGGATACAAGCCATGTGAGGGGTTATATACAGGAGAGGACACAAGCCATGTGAGGGGTTATATACAGGAGAGGATACAAGCCATGTTAGCGGTTATATGCAGGAGAGAATACAAGCCATGTGAGGGGTTATATACAGGAGAGGATACAAGCCATGTGAGGGGTTATATACAGGAGAGGACACAAGCGATGTGAGCAGTTATATGCAGGAGAGGATACAAGCCATGCTAGCGGTTATATGCAGGAGAGGATACAAGCCATGTGAGGGGTTATATACAGGAGAGGACACAAGCCATGTGAGGGGTTATATACAGGAGAGAATACAAGCCATGTGAGCGGTTATATGCAAGAGAGGATACAAGCCATGTGAGGGGTTATATACAGGAGAGGACACAAGCCATGTGAGGGGTTATATACAGGAGAGGATATAAGCCATGTTAGCGGTTATATGCAGGAGAGGATATAAGCCATGTGAGGGGTTATATACAGGAGAGGACACAAGCCATGTGGGGGGTTATATGCAGGACAGGATACAAGCCATGTGAGGGGTTGTATACAGGAGAGGATACAAGCCATGTGAGGAGGTTATATACAGGAAAGGATACAAGCCATGTGAGGGCGTTATATACAGGAGAGGACACAAGCCACGTGAGGGGGTTATATACAGAAGAGGATACAAGCCATGTGGGGGGTTATATACAGGAGAGGATACAAGCCATGTGAGGGGTTATATACAGGATAGGATACAAGCCATGTGAGGGGTTATATACAGGAGAGGACACAAGCCACGTGAGGGGGTTGTATACAGGAGAGGATACAAGCCACATGAGGGGGTTATATACAGGAGTGGACACTACTGTTAATTTGGGATTTAACATGTTTAATTTTTAATGCATTTTGAAACTAATTACAACAGCTGAGGAGGTGATTTTCCTAATTACATTACTGTTAACATTTAAATGTACAAAACCTATAGTAAATGCAATTTTGTCACATGTGTTAACGTGGCGTTTATATTGCATTTTGTAAATGCAAATGTTAACAGTAATGAAATAAGGCAAATCACCTCCACAGCTGTTGTATTTGGTTTCAAAATGCCTTAAAAACGCAATTAAACCGCTACATGCGACTTCACCCTTAGAAGCAACCAATAAAAAAAAAAAAAAAATTAAGAATTTTGACAAAAGAGGTCACTGTGCAAAATGTTTAACAGTTAAAGCATGTGAAATAATTCCAATTTACATGTTAAAATCGGGTCCATGCAACAAAAACTACCTTTGCACCTGCCCTGAACCAGGTGCAGAATTGCGCCAAAAATGGCGCAAAAACAGCAAAATGCTGCACGGAACATCTGGAAAACAATGATACATAAGACACACGGCACAAAGGTGCCGACAAGCTGTACTTGAAACAGAACAGAGTTAAAAGTCGCAAAAATGGCGCAAAAACGGCAAAAGTCGCTAAAATTTGACAATTTGCCTAGCTGAAACTATGATACATGTGCCCCAATAAATATTGCACATCATAGAAGTTTATCTGAGTTACGAGGCAATCTCATACCACAGGTGGGATTCTGCGACATTGCAGCTACCGTGTTTTGATAATACAACCCCGTAGAACAAAGCATCTTCTAAGTCTCCGCAGATAGTGTCGTCTATTGCATTAGTCGGAGAAATTTGATTTCGCTAACACAATTTGTTGTGTTTATCTCCTCCCTTTTCTCTCTTATCAGCACATAATTGAGCTAAATGGAAATAGCTGCACAGCTCCTAAACTTAATATACACATCATCTTAACCGAATCAATTTCATAATAAACGGAGCGCTCGCCTCCCTCTCGCTACGGCCCATGTGAAAGCCCCCGGATTTCAGTGAACAATAGCTTCTAAATCGAAAAAAAAAATTCTACAACTTTGTCATACTGATCTGGACGGGCAGGTTTCCATGGAGACAGATAAAGCGACTATATCCCTATCTGTAGTAAGTCGCCTTTTTTTAAAAAATGCTGATCCCTTGAACAATTGATAGATTAAATTACTAGAGGAGGAAAGATAAAAGGCTTCAAGCTCCAGATCCTAAACTCAGCAAGCTGATAAAGTGAGCCTTAAAAAAAAAGTTTTTCATCCCAACATAAAAAAACATAAAAAGAACAAATCTTCTTGGGTTTTATTGGACATTCTTGTACTTGCAAAATATTTAGATAAAAAAAAAACACATAAAAATGTTGTAGACAGTATAGCCTGTAAGTAGTAAGAAGTGGACTCGAACCACCATGATTAGGTATCCCGAAACCAAGGACTTCAGTAAGAGGTTTGGGTTCGGTGATCAGGCTCACCCCCTGTCGGTAACATCTGTGGTCAATTCTGTCGCCAATCGAGGAGTTTAAATCTTTAAATGCCAATGGCAAAGCCAGAGGCATTATTTAAATTTGCTTCGCCATCTCATTGCCAGCGCATGCTCCCAATAATTCTATGATTGTTGTTTTCTGAAGACGATCCACTGGAAAATGTTGGCGCACCACCAGCCTTTTAGAGCCTCTGGCGGATTTGCCGCTTCCATTTCAAGGGTGAAGCCAATGATTGGTGTTATCAGTGGGTATGGCTTTGGGTACTTTCTGCTTTGGCTGAGCCCAAACTTGAACTGATCTACTCATCCTATAAGACTCCTGCGAGATAATTTTGAAAATATTAGCTAAGGTCAATCATAGTTTCGGCCAGTGATTGAGTGATTGAGCCAGTCACAATCTTTTGGGCCTAACTTGCTGATCAGAGGGGGTCTAAGTAGTGAGACCACCGCAGATCGCGAAAACGAGGGGTCCAACAGAGCGCGGTGCTTGGCAATTTCCATCAGCTCCATAGAGATTAATGGAGTAGAATGGTCATGCATGGCCGTCTGCTCCATTAGTCCGTCGGACTCCTCGTTCTCGCAATCTCTGGGGTTCTCAGCACTGAGAACCCCACTGACCAGCAAGCTGGGCGCTATCCTGTGGATAGGGCCTAACTTGTCTTCGTGGGAAAACCCCTTTAAAGCATAACTAAACTGTGAAGTCAAAATGCAGAAAGTAGCAGTCCACATACAGATGATGATAGTAATCGTTGTAATATACTTTATTTTTCTATTAATTCTTAATTTTCCATTTTTCTCCTCTCTCCTGCTTTTAGCAGGGTGTATAACTTACATTTCTCTCCCATAAGTATCTTGACAGCTTATTGATAACAAATGGCTGATAATATTTTTAATGACTAAACTTTTTACAGTCACAGGATGGTCTACTCCTTACAGAGATGATTTATCGAGCAAAATGTTATCTGGGTTTCTAAAGAGTTAACTATTCGACTCCTGTCCTTATCTATGTACTATATACAGGCTTGGGAAAGCTTTCCGATATAATACTCACTACAGGAGAAGAAAGAAGCAGAAGAACGGGACAGAGCGGTTTAATTCCTTAGCTGAGTATATTTAGAAGGTTATTATTATCACCTGCATAATTCACATTTGCCTCAAATGCTTAGGTCAACTTTACAGACAGACTCAACATTTATTTTTTACATAATGTTTTTACATAATCTAAGAGTGAGCTATATATGTAAAGATTTGAACAATGGAATATGGACCCTGAGAATTAATTTTACAGATGGGCCTAAGGCAACATTGTTTTTGATAAATTCTCAATGAACCATTAAGGCCATGCAGAAGGCACATACGAAAGATTTATTGAGTTAATATGTCCAATCTAAATACTACTATCCCTACAGGCTTTACAGGGAGTTCTACAACCCCCATTGAGGTAGCTGTCTATAATCTGTGGCACTTGAACAAACCCTAATTTCCAATACCAGTCAATGACAAGATTAATCGTGCCCCATATAATCCACCAACCTCACCAGAGATACATGAGCGATGAACATCATCATACCGTTTCTATGTCACAGGTGACAGATTGGTTTCATTGTATGTTCACAATCTCAGGGAAGGTCATAGGTGGCCAATTATTTCTTAGAAATTGGACAGAGCATATTGTCACGTTAGACTCCATGTAGTCAACCTGTAGAATTACATGACATCTCCCTAGTGACCGGAATCCAGTTGACGAGATTATTGACATTTCTATTGAGAATCTTGACTGCATTCCTATCACTGAGTCTGTGGATCGCAAACATGGATTCTTGGCTGCAGAAATTCAGAGGTGGATGAGGTCAAGGATATATTAAGATCAACCTGTTTGTCTCAAGAGACTCTGATCAGATCTTAAACTGCAATATAGCACGTAAGAGTAAAGAAACAATGACTACACAAACATTAGATATCTAGTTTCTATGTATTGTATGAGAACTAAAAAAAGAATAGAAAAGAAACCTAATTTCAAAGGCTTCTTGGATATGTCCTTATTACTCGTGTGTGTTGGTTCTGATGTAGCATCTGGTTTGTTTAATTGGGCTCATATATTATGCTTGCCTTATAAATTAAATATGATATGATGTAAATTCATTGCAGGGCATATGACACAAAATATAGGAGAACACACAAATTCTTTCTAGAACTCATGCACATAAAATGTGCATAAAATGAGCAAAATGTTTTCTTCCTATAACATATGATATTTTTGTCCTCAAGAAAGGCATCCAGGCTCCTCTTGTACTGCTCTCAAAGTAAAAGAGTGTGCCTATGACGATGGTGGAGCTTCCTTTTTCTCTAGGTGTAGTAGATGCCCCCTTCTATGGCGATGATGGAACCTCCTCTCCTCTAGGTGTAGAGGATGCCCCCTGTCTATGGTGATGGTAGAACCTCCTCTCCTCTACATGTACAGGATGCCCCAGTCGATGGTGGCGTTAGAACCTCCTCTCCTCTACATGTAGCGTATGCCCCCTGTCTATGGTGATGGTAGAATCACCTCTCCTCTAGGTGTAGAGGATGCCCCTGTCTGTGGTGATGATGGAACCTCCTCTCATCTAGGTGTAGAGGATGCCCTCTGTCTATGGTAATGGTGGAACCGCCTCTCCTCTAGGTGTAGAGGATGCCCCCTGTCTAAGGTGATGGTAGAACCTCCTCTCCTCTAGGTGTAGAGGATGTCCCCTGTCTATGGCGATGGTGGAACCATCTCTCCTCTATATGTAGAGGATGTCCCCTGTTATGGTGATGGTAGAACCACCTCTCCTCTAGGTGTAGAGGATCCCCCCTGTCTATGGCGATGGAAGAACCTCCTCTCCTCTAGGTGTAGAAGATGCCCCCTGACTATGGTGATGGTAGAACCTCCTCTCCTCTAGGTGTAGAGTATCCCCCCTGTCTATGGTGATGGTAGAACCGCCTCTCCTCTAGGTGTACAGGATTCCCCCTGTCTACGGTGATGGTAGAACCTCCTCTCCTCTAGGTGTAGAGAATTCCCCCTGTCTACGGTGATGGTAGAACCGCCTCTCCTCTAGATGTAGAGGATGCCCCCTGTCTATGGTGATGGTAGAACCGCCTCTCCTCTAGGTGTAGAGGATTCCCGCTGTCTATGGTGATGGTAGAACCTCCTCTCCTCTAGGTGTAGAGGATTCCCCCTGTCTTTGGTGTTGGTAGAACCGCCTCTCCTCTAGGTTTAGAGGATGCTCCCTGTCTGTGGTGATGGTAGAACAACCTCTCCTCTAGGTGTAGAGGATGCTCCCTGTCTATGGTGATGGTAGAACCTCCTCTCCTCTAGGTGTAGAGGATGTCCCCTGTCTATGGTGATGGTAGAACCACCTCTCCTCTAGGTGTAGAGGATGTCCCCTGTCTATGGAGATGGTAGAACCTCCTCTCCTCTAGGTGTAGAGGATGCCCTCTGTCTATGACGATGGTGGAACCTCCTCTCCTCTAGGTGTAGAGGATGTCCCCTGTCTATGGTGATGGTAGAACAACCTCTCCTCTAGGTGTAGAGGATGCTCCCTGTCTATGGTGATGGTAGAACCTCCTCTCCTCTAGGTGTAGAGGATGCTCCCTGTCTATGGTGATGGTAGAACCACCTCTCCTCTAGGTGTAGAGGATGTCCCCTGTCTATGGTGATGGTAGAACCTCCTCTCCTCTAGGTGTAGAGGATGCCCCCTGTCTATGACGATGGTGGAACCTCCTCTCCTCTAGGTGTAGAGGATGTCCCCTGTCTATGGTGATGATAGAACCTCCTCTCCTCTAGGTGTAGAGGATGCCCCCTGTCTATGGTGATGGTAGAACCTCCTCTCCTCTAGGTGTAGAGGATGTCCCCTGTCTATGGTGATGGTAGAATTGCCTCTCCTCTAGGTGTAATGGATGCCCCTGTCTATGGCGGTGGTGGAACCTCCTCTAGGTGTAGAGGATGTCTCCTGTCTATGGTGATGGCAGAACCTCCTCTCCTCTAGGTGTAGAGGATGCCCCTGTCTATGATGATGGTGAAACCTCCTCTCCTCTAGGTGTAGAGGTTGCCCCCTGTCTATGGTATAGATTCCTTTTTTCTATGTGTAGAGGATGCTCACTGTCTATGGTGATGGTAGAACCTCCTCTCCTCTAGGTGTAGAGGATGCCCCTTGTCTATGGTGATTGTAGGACCGCCTCTCCTCTAGGTGTTGAGGATGCCCTTTGTCTGTGGTAATGGTAGAACCTCCTCTCCTCTATGTGTAGAGGATGCCCCTTGTCTATAGTGATTGTAGGACCACCTCTCCTCTGGGTGTAGAGGATGCCTCCTTTCTATGGTGATGGTGAAACCTCTGTACCTCTAGGTGTAGAGGATGCCCCCTGTCTAAAGTATGTAGTTACCTGTAGTGCACTGTTATATTCAATTCAAATGCAGAAACATCCACCTATTTTCTTTCCATCTATTTATAGAAAATCCCATGTAGAAACAAAGGTACAAAATTCCTAATAAATCTACATGTCATTTTATCACTTCATTTGTGAGTCAAATGCAATTCATGATAAGATATGCAAACAATAAAATATGCAAATTTCATATTCAGAAGATTTTCCCGTTCCCCCCTTGTTGATGATCATTTAGCTTTGTTCTTCAGTACATGCAGTGGGAAGGCATGTTACAGTTACATGTAGAATGGGGAAGAACAATCAGTAAGAATGTGTAATATTCTGTCTATGCTAATAATACAGCGCTCAGCTATGTCACCTCTGGAAGAGAGACAACCAAATGACGGATTCACAATCTGCATAAAAGAAGAAATCCTTTGTTCTTAGAATTGAAGAAGATATTTATAGATATAATCAAAATCGAAATTATGGCTAAACGTTATTTAAGGGGTTTTAAAAGACTGAGTAGTAATAGCTTAAAATAATAATAGGTGAACATTTGGCGGTCAGTGGGTATCCAACACCCTAGTAACACCTCCGCAAAAACAGGATGGGGAAAATCTGCTCTACCCCAGGTGCTTGATCATGCAAAAGTGCGCAAAAAGTAAAAACAGTAAGATCAGCACTTGTACGGATATATATATATATATATATATATATATATATATATATGTATATATATATACAGTCATGAGAATATACAATGCCATTGACGTGTTTTCTGACGTGTTTTCTGACGGACTTTGTGTATGTATTCGAGAAGGGTCCACACCACATTTGTGTTGCATGCGACTGTTTTTGGCACGGCTGAACTATTTTTCATGCAAAACAAATTTCTAAATGGAAGGGGTAGTTCCTCTGCTCAGTCGGATCGTGCACCACATTTATCAAGCAAAGTCCAAAAGAATTGTGTCACACGATACATGTTAAAGGTGCACCAAAAAAAGTTGGTGCACTTTGCCGGGAGCAACACAAGTGGCACCAGATTCATAAAGAATGTGAGCTAGAAATCCTGAATCTGGCGCCTCCTGCACACGACACAGGCAAACTGCACATAGTACAGACTGCACTGTTTTTAGTAAATGTGGGCCACTGTATGGTGGACCAGTTTTACATGCTATGTACACAACTAGTCTGCCATATTGAATTCTACTACAGACAAGCCATCAATAGGCCATTTCAGACAACCCTTTTCAGAGGGACATAGAGTTTTAGCGGTGGGTGGCAGGGGACTGAGTTGTGTCAGTAACAGTTGCATGGGATGGGCAAATTGAATCTGTATTTAATTTTAAAATAGCCCAATATGTGAACCCAGAACTAATCCAGTCTGCCACAGACTGAGTTTTCATTCCCAAAACTCGGTACAGTTCATATAAAACAGTGGCTTGGTTCTGCCTAGGTTCTGTATGTCCTCCCTCCATCAACAGTGCTCTCCTTTTCAAGAAGTGGATCCTATCCTATTGGTCGCTTTTGGCATTCTGTCTTATTTTTCCTGAAAAGAATCCTCCTGTCCCCTCCCCCATGGGGCCCTCAGGTAGCTCCCCTTCCCTGGAATTGGATGACCTTAACAAAGAGGACAAATTGCTGAAATTTCCCATCTTGGCCGTCACCAGAATACACACAGCTAAAAAGCTATTACTTATGGAGATTGTGCAGGGGATACAGTTCAATGTAACTATGGAAAGGCCCATCACTATGAGAACAGGTTCATTACCCGAGTACAATCGTATATGGGCCAAATGTTGTGCTTTCAATCTACCCAGGTGGATCAGACCTTAACCTTTTCCCATCTCACATAACTTCTAGAGATTTGGTGCTACACATATCTCTTCTATAGAATTACATTCCTGCGAAAGGTCATCGAGTAGTCCAACCAGCTGTATGGCACAGAGGTGAAAGCATTCAGGGAACAAGTTACTGTTATGGTTATTGTTAACTGTTAATGTTGGTATGTACTCTCCTCACCGTTCCCTCTCCAACTTCCTCCCCTTTCTGTTCCCCTTCTTTCCCCTCCCCCTTCTTCCATTTGAGTTACTTATCAATGCTTTCCCTTTATTGTATAATTCTGAAATCAAATTGGGGGGGTCTGACACCAATTAGAAGCAGTCTCTGTAAGCGCCATTTCTGCTTCCATGCTATGGGGTAGCTGCAACTCAGTCTCAATCAAGTGAATGTAGCCAAACTCAAATATCAAAAATGGATTAAGCATCACCATTTACTTGCTATGCACCCTTAGGCCCTTTCTACACTCGCGAGTGTGATGCGATGAACTCGCATCACACTCGCAACGCGTGCTGCTCAGATCGCACGGCCCAAACGCTATGAACTGGAACTGAACTGACATGCTGAGTTCAGTTCCGGTTTGCAGTGTAGAAGGGGCCTTAGACCCTTAGACCACTTCAACAACCCCTGCCCTTAAGCCTCTCACTTGCAATCTTGACTTCTTTCAACTATAAACTGCCAACAAACCATTGCCCATCACAAACCCATTCACATCTAAAATCTGGATTTTGTTGCAATGTTGGTGTCTGCATTCAGGTTGCCTGTCTCTAAGGCCTCATGGACATGATAGTGTGTCCATTGGGAGACACAAACAACTTGCAATTCTTTGTGTCCCAACCAACATTGGTGGGTGAGCATTGTTTACCCTGCCAATATCAATATAATAATTGCAATATAAGCAGGAGGAGGATCTGCTCTAAAAATCATGCTGCAGGTAAATGGCAGTGCGGAGAGGCCACGGTACATCCACTGTGAACATGCCCAATTGAAGGCTATATCGCTGTGATTTAGGCACAGTTTGTGCGACTGGCTCATGATTGACGCACTCAGTCATGTGCCTGAGGAAAATCGACAATAGTTTTATGATATAAGATACATTCAGAAAGGTCTATAATAAAGCAAGAAAAAAGTTACATACTTCGGGGTTAAAACAAGGCCAATCAATAACAATCTAAACTTGAAATATTCAATTATTACACTCAGTCCCTTCGGGGTAGCCACACTGCTACATGACCTATATTTTAATAATGCAATATTACAACATCTTGAAAGAGGACACTTGGTGACCCAACATCTAAAGACATCTTGTTTAAGGAAAGAACAAAACAAAAGGCATAAAAGCATTTAAAATGTGGGGTCAAGATGGCCACAGCAGGATTCAGGCATGTACGCTTTTTAAAGACAAAGTGAAATAGTTTAAGAAAAATAAGATTCCATGTTAAAATAAGGAGTATTTGGTTCTACACAGATGAAGATGCTTCAGTTAGTGACAGTGAGATGCTTATAATTGATCTACCTGGGTTCAAAGTTCAGGCCACCTCCAATGACTTCAGTTAATTTAACATAGGACCCATTTCCACTGGCTGGTACAGCTGCTGTTGTTTTCATCGTCCTACAATATAAGAAAAAAAACATAATATTATAATTACGCAAAAAATTGAAAAATAGTCCACTTTTTTCCCAATTACAATTCATTACAAGGTTAAACCACCTTATAGCAGACCACAGAAATCATATGAACTCTCCTTCCTCCCTCCTGAGTGAACAGTGGACAGCAGTACCTACCCTCTGTCCATAGAGTTACCTACAGGATAATCTCAAAGGTTGCTGCAGCATTCGAATGCTTTGCCAATGACCGGGGGGTCGAAACAGTTCGATCGCCAAACCCAAACTTCCGTAGGGGACCACAATGTTCAAGTCTGTGCTGAACATTGCGTTTTAGGTGTCATGGCATACAAGGAAGCAGGGAATCATATAAAAAGAGCAGCAAGAACTTGGGAAGCAATGAAGGGAAAACTGTCCCTTACTCTAAGGACAAGCTAGTCCCTGTCTGCTGGTGATGGTCAGCTTACCCGGGCTAGCCCCGAACCTGACAACTTATCTCTCTCTGAACACGAAGACCTTTCCAGGGAATAGAACGAATGGATACTTGGTTCTGGTGTACTAAATTTGGGCCCTGCTAATGAAACAATTGCTGCAAGTAAAAACTTGGAGAACAAGCCATGCCTGCATGGACACAAAAACACAGGGAGAATGAATGCAGGAAGAAGGGCAAAAGAGTGGATAGGAACAGTGGGTAACAACCAGTGCAGTTCCAAAAAACACTCACTAAAAATAAACACAGACAAAGAAGAACAGATAGGAAAGTGGTGAATGAATACAAGAGAAAAGACAAACTTAACAGAATCTCTCACCACAGTCAAAGAAACAAGACACTTCATAAGTATAAATATTCCTACAGAACAGAGTCAGGGATACACTGCAGATACAACAATACCTGGCAAATACTGAATGACAAAACCAGCATTAAATGGAGCCCAACTACTCCTGATAGGATAATACAAATTAACACAGGGGAGAAGTAAAAAACCACCAACTGGTAATGCAGAAACACCAGCAACAAAAAGACAGGTAAAAACAATCAAGCTACATAGCACAGTGGTAGAGAACTGGCCAGAACGTCTTGACATCAGGTCCGTTCAACACTAATTCTGAGTACTTAGGTGAGTTTTGCCTGACCTTTGCTATGCGTCACCTTTTTGGGGATAGAAGCTATGCATTTTTGTAGCTAAAAATAGAAAACAGTCATTACACTTATTAGTAAAATCTCCTGACAGGTCCTCGTGACAACCTCATCCATTTTTGAATAAGCTTGAAATTGTCACATTTAGCAGAAGAAAGACTTTTAGACACATGCTATGAGGTTGTAGGGCTACTGTCTATGTCACAATAACCCCAGCTTGTTCCATCAACTGGTAATTCATGAAGCTTTAGGCATTTCTTCACTCATCTGTAACTCCCCCTTTCCTCTCAGAGAACCATTACAGTAATCTGGCTCTCTGGAATTCCCGCGCATGCATAGTGTGTACCCACATTTCATAGCCCGCTGTACACACAGGGATGCCACCAGGGCTGAACCTAAACTTTATGAGGCCTGAGGCAAGCTACAGTTGACACCCTGTCTGCCCCATCCAGTACAAATATACCGGGTAAGTATTTATAGAAGGTAGGTATGTCTCACGCCCTTGCCGACATTGGGTGTGAAGAGAAACAATTTTTAAGTGTTGTAGCAGGTGACTTTAACCCTCATGCTGCCCCCCTACCTGGCTGCAAGAGCTACTGCCTGAGGCGAGAGGCTCAACTTGCCTCATGGCTGGTGCACCCCAGGCCGCCACTAGTAAGTTTGGGGCCACTGACTTGTGTGGGCTTCCCACAGAATGATAATCTGGTCTTGTGTGCACAGTGAATTCCCGGGAATGGTGGAGAGTTTTCTGTGACTAGGGGCCCCTTCTCCTCCTCGGGGCCCCATGAACACAGTCACACTGAACACCGTCTCATGGCGGCCCTGTGTGCACATAACTCTGTACGCAACTTTGCATAGTCCAAATTGCTGACAGATTCCCTTTAAACTATTCAAGTAAAGTTTTTCCTAATTATGGCTGAGATCAACTTAGTGTGTACACTCCCAAAAGTAGTGATTAACTTGGATAACCGGCCGAGGCTCGAGGTGATTGTCAATTTGCAAAATATATTCCAAATAATGGTTTTTGCAGCAGGGAGGTGAATGTTGCTAGGAGCGCTGCCTTGTCACTAATCCTACTGTAGTGCTGCTCTTGAGGATAATACGGCACAGGCTCATGTAAGCTCAGGTATAAGAAAATATGTTTAATTTAAATGGAATGACCACTATTCCACCGAGCTAATAAGCAGGGAGACAGCTTGACATTTACTCTAAAGCTGTAATATGTCCTATCTAAGGCTTAGAGATTACACACTGGCAATCCCCACCGTGTATTTATCTGCATTACTTTATATGGTAAAATGATGTATTGCTCATATCCAATATTTTCTTAAAATAATTTATTTCAGGATTTTCTACTGTTTTATAGACACCGGTTAAACCCCGGTTTACGTTTTCGATAAATTTACGTCTATCGAAAAACCTTCGGCTCCGCGTATAATAATGAAAGGGACTTTAATGCTGAAGTTACTGCAGTCAATTTATCAAAATTATTTCCCAAAATATAAATTAAAATGCTGCGAGAGATGTAAAGTGTTTAGAGGCCGTCTGTGTTTTACGAGGGAGCGTGAAAGTAGTCTAAATGGAAGAACCGAAATGAAATGTGCTACTCTATGGCAGCTATTCAAGTGAATGGTCATCCATTTAATGCATAGAGCGTGTTCTGACTCCTGTGACATCGATATACTGTACACTAATGCACCAAATGCGTGAAACAACCTCTCCAACCCCTTGAGTTTCTGTTTTTTCACATTCAAAAGACGTATCTTTTTTTCTTATGTGCAAAGCCATATGGGAGCTTGTCAAAAATGGCAAAAAACACCCACAATTTGCCTAATTTTTTTGCTGTATTTTTGTGACCCATCCCTATTTATTCTTTAGTGCAGAACAATTATAGAGATTTCAGATGAATGTAGTTTTTTAAATGTTTTTATACCTTTTTTAAATCAATTTAAACTTTGCAACACGATATACAGGCAGTCCCCGGGTAACATACAAGATAGGGTCCAAAGGTTTGTTCTTCAGTTGAATTTGTATGTAAGTTGAAACTGTATCTTTTTTAATTGTAGTTCCAGACAAAAAAATTTTTTGCCCCAGTGACAATTGGAATTTCAAATTTTTTTGCTGTAATTGGACCAAGGATTATTAATAAAGCTTCATTACAGACACCTTACAGCTGATCATTGTAGTCTGGGACTATAGTAACATCCAGAGAGCTTCACCAGAGGTCACAGTGGGCAGAGGGGTCCGTCTTTAACTAGGGGTCGGCTGTAAGTTGAGTGTCCTTAAGTAGGGAACCGCCTGTACATATTCTAACGCTATGTACTGACACATGTGATTTTTTTTCTGAGCTGTATTATGATGTATAATTTTTCCTTGATATCATTTTGAGAACTGTACAACTTTTTTGATCACTTCTTAGTCAAATTTGTATTGGGGTAGAATGGCAAAAAAGTGTTGATTGGTCATTTTTTTTCTGAACACCATATGCGCTACTAATTTTCAGATTTTGATCAAATTTGTGACATGGGGACTCATGTTTAACCTTTTATTTGTTCATTCAATTATTTGTGCACTCTATGCTAACTCCTTAACGCTCACTCACGCACACAATGAGCCCTCGTCATGCAGACCTGGGATTTGCAGTATAATGCAGCAAACACCCAGAGGAAGCGATTGCGGGTATTGACCTTTTAAATGCCGCTGGCAAAGTCGGTGGTTGAATTTAAATCCCTGGTGTTGCGTGGGCACCACCATCTTGGGAGGATCGTTGCTACTGTCTCCAATCTGTTTCCAAGACAGCCTGGAGTCTTAGAAGACTCCAGCATCTGACAATGGGAGAAATCTGACAATGGGAGAACTTAAAAAACTTGGGAGAACTTAAAAAACTTAAAATTTTTTGTCTTCAAATTTTTTTTCATATTTACTACGATATCTTCCTACCAATTTCTCTTTTTGGTCACTAAATTCTTCCCTCTTCAATCAAATTGCAGTTTCTAGACTCATTAATGTAAATGTTACACACATATACCTCCAGTCTGTGCCATTCACTGTTCTGGCTGCCCATTGACCACAGAGTACAATGTTAACTAATCCCCGTTATCCGCAAAGCTCTCCAGAATGCTGTGCCTCCCCACCTTATCTCAGTTTACCTCGCTACCCTTGCTTTCCATTCTGCCAGTGATAAAAGGTTAACATTACATTGAAAACTTCCAAAACTTTGCTCAAGCTGCACCTGCTCGTCGAATGCACTACCTTTCAATACATAATGTTCACACTTCTAAACATGACTGCAAGAGATATCTTTTTAGGCAGGGCTATCACATTTCTTAGTCTAAATCTTTAGCCTTTTTTAACTCTTTTGTAATCACTCCTCCCATTTACTTCATTCCTCAGATGGTTTTCACCCCATCTGTTACCCAGTGAACCATGCCGTTAAATGCACTTGGCATCTGGCCTTTCACAGATACTGGCTTGTGGCTGGCATCTGTATTTCTATTTGTATTAAAGGAAACCAACCATCAGGAAAACACTAAATGAGATATTCCTTTGTCTAAGCCCTACATAGTCTTTATCTAATGTTTTTGCCCTATCTAACTAAATACAAATGTATCCTTCTTTTACATAAATTAATTTCAGAGGCTACTGCGGCGTTAAGTAAGTGAGCTTAGGCTACTCCACGCCCCTGTAACCTCTGAAGTCTCACCCCCCTGTGCATTCTTGCACCAGGAAGTATAGAGATGCAGCAAGCACCAGGAGTGTCACATCATTTTACAGGCTGTCAGTCACGTGTATAGGAGTATCTCATACTCCCACAGGCTGCAGGTGCCGCCAGCACAAGGAAGTACATAGCTCCAGGCACAGGAGTGTCACATCATTATAAAGGCTGTCAGTCACATGTAGAGGAGTATCTAATATACCAACAGGCTGGAGAGGGCACCAGCAGCAGGAAGAACATAGAGGAGCCAGGCCCAGGAGTGTCACATCATTATACAGGCTGGCAGTCATGTGTATAGGAGTATCTCATACACACACAGACTGCAGGGGGTGCCAGCACCAGGAAGCACATGGAGGAGACATTACACCATTATACCTCACATCATTATACAGGCTGACAGTCATGTGTATAGGAGTATCTCATACACACATGCTGCAGGGAGCGCCAGCAGCGGAAACTACATTGAGGAGCCAGCACCAGCAGTGTCTCCTCATTATACAGGCTGTCAGTCATGTGTATAGGTGTATCTCATGTACACAAAGACTGCAGGGGGCCCCAGCACCAGGTAGCACATAGAGGAGCCAGCACCAGGAGTGTCACATCATTATACAGGCTGAAAGTCAAGCATTGGGGGTGTGGCTGTGCCTCCCACTCATGAATAAGCTGGACTGCTCAATATGATAATGACTCATTGAACCCATTTCAGGATGTTTGCACACAGCTTTAGGACCTAATTGTTTTAGACAGACAGACATGTAGAAGGACAATGAATGGATAGGGCTAATGCTTTCCAATTGCAGTTTATGAAAATATATTTAGTTTTGGGGGGTTAATTTGCCTGACGGGTTCTCTTCAGCTTCTCTAACAAAATATGGCTGGTTCAGTGTTCTAGAACTGGACTGGTTCTAGAACTGGTATCCTAATTCATCACAGAGCCCTGACTTAAAGTGTTTGATTTATTTAGTTTGCTACTTTGCTCTGGCTATTTTTTTGCTTTTTCTTCTGTACATGAACCCTCTGATCTGTAAAGTGGAATCTGATGGAACTATAAAAATTACTATAATTATGAAATATATTTTAGAATATAAAACTCGCTTCATTCTGCTCCCTGAATATGGTGTTTTTCATCTTACTTGGACGCAGCATGTTCACCTGTTGATGCTGGTTTCTGTTTCATGTATTCCACTGTGAAAGCCTCTATCCTGCATGGGAACAGCTGGAGGTATGTTCTAGTGTAAGAAGTGACAACTTAAAACTGCTCATTCTGCTAGTAAAAAAAAAAAAAATTTCTCAAGGGAAAATCTCAACTAAGTCACACCATGATTCTACAGAACATAGTGGTAAAAGGCTGATGTATTATACTCACTCTATATTCCTTATTCTTTTTTGGAAGCAATAAATTGTATTATTGCAGATTTTTGGGGATTTATTCCAGGGGCATAACTAGTAGGGGCAGGATTCTGAATGGCAGTGTCGGGGCCCACTGACACTGCAGGCCCCATAGCAGCCGCTATGGGTGCTATCGTTGTAGTTTCGCCCCTGATTTACTCTGTTTATCTTAAAAGCTGTTTATTTAGGACTTGAGATTCATATAAGAAGACCTAAACATGGCATCATATTTGTTGTTTTAATTTTTAAATATACTAGAAAGTTTTTATCTGCCTTGGGAAATCCATTTTTCGTAGGTCTTAGAAGGATCACCCTTACATGTAAACATTGATCACAGGGTGTTCTGTTGTGGTGACCTCAGTTATTTAACTGTAAGTCAGAGGGGATGAGCCAAATTTCCACATTATAGTAGAAAACAATCTGATTGGAGAGGGTACAACCGCGCAAATCACAAGAGTGAACCTCCACAGATTCTTAAAACAAGGGTCTTGTTCTCACTAGTTGATGGAGCAGCAGTACTCCACTCCATTTCATAGATTGGGACTGTTGGAAATTGCAAGAAACAACATATATTCCCCAATATCCAGGTAGCTAGGATATTATGTCACTTTGCAAAGGAATTTCGAGGAAAGTTGCTCATCTTGTGACTTCATTTGGACATGTCCGGTATGGAATGTTAACGAAGGACTGAATTATGAGTTAAAAAAATGTTTCAATCACAAACAATGCTTTTCAGGATTTGAAATTCCAATTTTCCAACAACAAAAGTGTGGGGACAATTAATCCCTGTCAGTCTCTGGTGCCTGAATATTAGGTTCCTAGTCTACTTGTTCCTTGCTATGGTGTTCTGCTACTGTTGGATTTCCATGTTCCTGACCTCCCCTTGTGTATAACTCTTTCTCTTAGGTGCATTCCAGTTGCTTTCTCTTGATGTTGTCCTGAATTTAACCTGACATTATATATCTACTACCCAACCTATCCTTTGACTTATACCTAGACCTCAATGTCCAACTGTGAATGTAGAACAGCACTGTGAAGGAGGGGACTAGGGTCCCAGTGTGCAAGCCTTTGCTGACAGGACTTTAGACCTCAATGTCCAATACCTCAACCATTTCTACCTTTCTACACCATCCAGTGTTAGCTGCCCCATGTAATGAGAAGTAGTTGTCCTGTGACCACATCACAGCCAAGTTAAAGAGAACCTATTACATCAGACCCCCCACACACACACAAACACCAAGCAGTACCTTATAGACTAGTATCCTAAGGTGTTTTCATATTTTGTATACACTGATGCATTTATTCCCAAATTACATTTATTACTGTCTTGTCTGTCTTGAGATCCCATCGAGGAAGTGGGGAGCTCAACCATGCAGTCAAGAACTACCCCGACTCCACCCTGCTGTTTAAACTTCTAACACCGATCCGTTCTCAGATGTTAAAGAGGACCTGTCCCCCAATTTATCGGCACTAGATGCTGCTTACTGAAGTAAGCAGCTCCTAGTGCTTGATCAAACGCCACAGTACCTTCTGTAACGCTATCAAACACTGCAGCGGGGTACAGTGTAATTGTCGGACGGCTCGCAAAGACGTATTCACGCTATCACTCTAACACTGCGGCGTTTGTTCAAGCACTAGGAGCTAGTTACTTTAGTAAGCAGCTCCTAGTGCCGAAAATTTAGGTGACAGGTCCTCTTTAATGTCCTCCTTGGTATGATCCTTGCATAGGCACAGTGTGCATGTGAGTTCAGTGCTGGTCCTGCACATACCCTGCTAGCACTGGATGTCTTTCCAGACATACCGTGCATGCGCCGACCTCAACTCTCGCAATGTGCACTGAAGACGCAGCATGCACAGCATGTCTATGGAGCCAACCAGCACTGAACTCACAGGCACACTGCGCCTGTACAAGGATAATGTTAAAAAGAACAGTGAAAACAAAACACGGTGCGGCAGCACTCAGAATACCTCCACACGGATGATACCGTTAAAAGCCTTCTTTTATTGCATCACAAATTAAAATGGGATGGATACAGGAAGGACCTACGCGTTTCAACGCTACTGCGCTACTGCACCCCTCACACGGGACAGTTACTACAAGGAGGAGAAGCCTGATTGGGTGAGCGGACAGTTTTTCTATTTTTCTACTACGTTCTAAAAAGAACAGTGACATCCGGGAAGGGGGCGGGTTAGAAGTTTAAATTTGTAGTGGGGAAGCTCTTGACTATGTAGTTGAGTTCCCTGCATCCTTGACTGGACCTCAAGACATACAGGACATTAATAAATGTCATTTTGGAGGAAATGCGTTGGTGCATACAACATATGGAAACACCTAAGGCATACTTGGATACTCTATAAGGTACTGCTTGGTGGTTGTGGGCGGTTTCTGATATGATGGGTTCTCTTTAAGATCCCTGAAACAGGCATAAAGAGTGAAAACCAAGTGGGTCACTTGGATAACATCCACTAGTGCAGCTTAAGGCCACATCAGTTTCATAGGTCCACAGTCAGCTGCTTGTCTATGGACCATCCATAAAGTTTCTAGTTTTTATTATAATTGGATTTTCCTAAGCAATCACACTTTTGCAAAATATCATAAGTTAATCTTGAAACAAGTTAATATTTCATGTCAATATAAAATGATAATGTATCCGCAAAGACTGCGTGAAGATTCCCAAACTCTACAATGTTTCTCATGAACAAAGTGATTTCCCTTGGTTAAATTTGAAATAAATGGCTCGGAGCAGTACAAAATTCTACAACACAATGTTAAGAGGAATCTTGAAGGTCAAATAATAAGAACTCACACAAGACATATTACTAATAGGAAAGATTAGTTGGAATATTAACAATTAATGAATAATAACGACTCTGTAGTTTTACTGATGTTTAATTCTCTTTCAAGTTCCGGATTTCTTTTTTTTTCCTTCTGTAATTAAATATTAAAAAGTTCGGAAAAAAAGAAAAGAGCTAATTACATATTTAGATCAAGAAATATGTTAATTTTCTCCATTAATCACAAAATGTCCATTTAAGCCAAATAAATTGACTCTCTGCTCCTGATATTTCTTACTCTTCCTGAGCACGAAAAGATGAAAGGAATTTTAAAAAGTTGAATGACTCAAGGGGCCTGGTTACATTAATATGACTTAAAATAGTTTATTGTAGAAAATGTGTGAGTAGTGCGATGTCTGAGTAGTGTCTAAGTAGTCATTTTAAGAGAAATTAAATTTATGCTAGAGAAGTATAACTAGAGAAATGTAAGAGAAACACTCTGATTGATTTTATACTTAATCCTTTCTTCTTATTTTAAACAAATGACATGGTGAATGTGAACTGATGCATGGAATACTGTAATTATAGAAAATTAAGCATTTTAAAAAAAATTAAGAAAAATGTAAACTTTTGATACTCAAAGCTTTTAAGTTATATTCCTTGAATAAAACTGGAACTCTAGAAAATGATACTGAAATTCTAATTGTGTAAAAGTTAAACAAAATGACCTGACAAAAAATATATATTTATAACAGTCCCCTATTTAAGGACACCCGACCTACAAACGACCCCTAGTTAAAGACGGACCCCTCTGCCCCCTGTGACCTCTGGTGACCTCTCTGGATGTTACTATAGTCCCAGGCTGCAATGATCAGCTGTAAGGTGTCTGTAATGAAGCTTTATTGATAATCCTTGGTCCCATTACAGAAAAAATTTTTGAAACTCCGATTGTCACTGGGGTAAAAAAAATTTTTGTCTGGATCTACAATTATAAATTTATACATTTTCGACTTACATACAAATTCAATTTAAGAGCAAACCTATGGGACTTTTCTTGTATGTAACCCGGGGGGTGCCTGTATATATGTACATTAAGAAAAATTCGTCAGAACTCGTCAGACCTGTGAAAAAAGGTGAACTTTATTCCAATTTTTTTTGTAATATTTAGATATATATGTTCAAAACATTATGTATGATGGAAGTTATTTTATATACATTTATTGGGATGTCTCACAGGACTCAAATTACATCGGGATCGGTATGCTGATCTTCAGATATGTTCCAGTAGATTTTGTTCAATATTATTATTTTTTTAATGTGTTATTTAAAGAGCCACATTT
The DNA here is from genome assembly GCF_040894005.1 of Engystomops pustulosus. Lineage (NCBI taxonomy): Eukaryota > Metazoa > Chordata > Amphibia > Anura > Leptodactylidae > Engystomops > Engystomops pustulosus. The sequence continues at coordinate 240,005,445 of NC_092412.1, forward strand.
TTTTGGAATAAAAAACATAAACCTACTGTACATGTATGTCTCTAAAGACTCATTCGATTGGGTGTTGACATCAGTATGCAATATGTAATTTTTTATGTATAGCATACAGACCAACTGATTTCTATAGGCCTGTTCACATGTCTGTTGTTTTTGTTTGATATCACTTGGGGAGACCAGGGAGGGGTGACTGGAAAGGTTCTAGCTGGATGACAATCCAGCATTATGCTCAAATTAGATCATGATTAAGACACAATGGGGCAGATTTACTTACCCGGTCCGTTCGCGATCCAGTGGCGCGTTCTCTGCGGTGGATTCGGCTCCGACCGGGATTCACTAAGGTAGTTCCTCCGCCGTCCACCAGTTGGCGCTGCTGCGCTGAAGTTCCCCGGAGGCACGCTGGAATGCCCTGAAATTCACCGGCCTATACCTGGTGAAGGTAGGTGTAATTTTCGCAACACATTTTTTGTTTTAAATGCGGCGGTTTTTCCGAATCCGTCGGGTTTTCGTTCGGCCACGCCCCCCAATTTCCGTTGCGTGCATGCTGGCGCCGATGCGCCACAATCCGATCGCATGCGCCAAAATCCCGGGGCAATTCAGGGAAAATCGGCGCAAATTGGAAATATTCGGGTAACACGTCGGGAAAACGCAAATCGGGCCCTTAGTAAATGACCCCCAATGTGTCGAAACACAGCCTATTTGTCTGCATGGAATTTTTTTTCTGTACATCGGATTTTCTGGTTGGTTAGAGTGCCGGATTCTTCGTAAGCTTTTTACTATTGTTTGTCCGTTGACGGAGTACAGTTTCCCAAGCACCTGCCGTTACCTGGCGTATGGACAATGGATTAACACCAGAAGAACCAGTGATCCGACGGTTTCTTTACTTTTTGGCTAAAAATAAAAGCAGACTCCAGTGACCAGTTATTATATACGGTAGTGAAGACATCAAACCAATGTCGTATACTGAAAGACTGCTCTTCTCCATGTCTATATTCCGGAAACTTACTAAGAAATTGTGTAGTGAAGTGCAATATATGAATAGAAAGTAATGAAGAACTTCCCAAGTTTGACTATTGTAAAACAATGCATAGTTCTGCTATTGTGCATAGTTGGAACAAACCAATGAGGTTTGTTGTACCCAGACACATGCAACATAGCGAATCTCTGTTTACAAAGAACAGCTTTCTCAAGCGCCGCAGCACGCGAAACGGCCCAGTTGCCGAAGTTTGTTTGTTTACCTCCCTGCATGTTTAATCATCAATAAAGGACGCCATTCCTATCATTGGAACCGGTGAGTGCCGTTATCTTTTTCTGCCACTGCATTGTCCAAAGAGATTACTGGTGTAACTCAAGAACGGGAAGCTGGAGCAGGGTGTCTATGCTTTGTTTTTCGGGTTCCCCGTCTCCGCCCCCATGGGGTTTTCTAGGATTTCTGTAAATCCCTTTTAAGGGATAGTTTTTCTAATAGTAATAGTTGTTCTAATAGTTGTTATCCATGGCCATCTTCCTTCTAAAATCATTAAATTAGAATCATAGAAAATTATGCCAATTACATTGCAGGGCTCAGGGGGCGTTAACAGAGCTCATCTGTGCTTCAGCTTCATGGTCTGTAATACTGTATCACCCAACCACCACCCCTTTCATCCCACGGTCCCTTAGCACTTCCCCTTCCGCTGCCTGATGTGATCTCACTGCAACAGATGAGTGATTCATAAACTTAATAACAGCCTGTGAGTCTGAAGCTAAGAGGTAAAACCCTCAAAAATCCTTCAGGTTCATTAGCACTATTTTTAAAGTTGATTTTAGAAGTAAGGAGGTCATGGATAGCACATACAAGAAGATACCACAGTCAAAGTGCCTGGATCTATGAGTAAGTTTCTGTGGTTTATCATGATGAATTATGATGGTAGATTTCCTTTAAATGAGGAATATCTTACATTGAAAAACACACACAAAAAACTTAAAAAAAAAACTCTATACAAATGTTGGATCAGACTCAAACACAAGATCCAGGCATTGGAAAATAACAATCTTAGCCATAAAACCATCTTGGTCCCTATGACTGCATCGTGTAGCAACGATGATAGAGTAAGTGGTAGAGTTAACAACCCTGATCGGTGGCAGTAATGTTTGCAGTTACTGGCGGGGAAAGGTGGGGTTTGTGATCACTGAAGTTACGGTTTGAGTACGATCACTACTGTCAGCCCATATAGCATATGTTTCTTAAAGTTACATTAATTGGGTAGTTTATAAAAACATCCGAAAACAAATGAGAGTGGAAGAGCAAAGAGGTTGATCAGACTACACAAGGTTTGTTGTCTGTTACCATGGACACACAAAGATCTGCCTAACAACAGAATATACATTTTATTCATTTTATGATTTTTTTCAATTGCTACCCTTTTAGTTGTTATGCATAGTAATAATTTCATAACCATCTACTATGACCTACAAATAGATTAAACAAAATCTATAAAAAGAGACCCTTGTAACATCATGTAGAGCAGCACCAAACATATCACTGTATCGTTATAATGGCTGGAAGACATGTTATATATATACATTGTCTGCATGTTTCTGACACTTTGCTTGTTGCCTGAAAGCTGTGCCTCAGGTATCCTCAGAGGCGCGTTCCGTGAGTAGAATTTTACTTACATTACAATGATGTATCCTTCAGTGTGACAGAACCAAATGATCCATGAACATGGGCTATTTGTAAAGTGGATAATATCAACTGCAGACCAAATTGCTGGCATTTTACTATAACAAGTCTAAAAAGCAAAGTGCTCAGTAAATGTAGCGAGGGGGCATTTACATGGGGCTCCTGTATTACTATGACACCCACTGGTACGTGGCAGGTCCCAAAAATGTACATAGTTTTTTATTTCTAGGACTGTGAAAGCACATTATTTGATTCTTGGGGTTGCACTAGACAGGGCAAAGTGATATATATGCCGTATCTGAGTCCAGCTTTCAGTGTTCGGCTCTGTCATGAAAAAAGTAGCAAGACGAGAATGGATAAGTTCCCATATTGCTCCAATACTGTCAATTTTGGGCTTTCTCCCAGCTGGAGGGTCGGAGAGGGTCACTGGACTTGCTTCATCCAATTAATGGCCTAGTTGGACTGGCACGTCTGAGGAGACCTTGGGGACAGCACGTCATGTAACTCTCCAGACTCAAAAAATGGAAGTCCCAGAGTGACACATGGAACGTGAGCCAGAGCAGGGCAATTCTGTGTTCTTTTTATCCCTGCCATAGCCCAAGCCCTCTAGGGATTTTCCATATGCATGTTGTATTTTACAGTCATATGGGTTTTCTGGGCTAAATACCAGGGCAGGGGATGAGGGGCATGGGGGCATGGCATCCAGAACTCCCAGTTAGTAAAGTTTTTTAGTAGATGATAATCAGATATCCATTACCAACATTAAGAGGTCTGTTTGTAACTAGGGGTAGTCTGTAAGTCAGGTGTTCTTAAGTAGGGGACCGACTGTAAAGTACACAGCTCTGGGTAGGGGTAGAACTCTGATCAGATAACTGATGATAAGCTCCAATTTATTTGAATGATAAGGGAACAGCAATTACCTGGTCCGACCACTGCACAGAGAATGGAGCTGTCTGCTTCCTGTGTGCTTTATTACAGAAGAGTTGATCTGATGCTAGTTGTTGGGCCCCACCTATATAATATTTTGACCTACTAACCTAGAAACCCTTTTAAAGGAACTCTACCACTTATTTAGTGTTGGATCCACAATTAGTTTTTACCAGAACCTGTCCGAGCTTCGGGGGCACTGGCTCCGACATGCTCCTGCCCCCCTTCCCCTTAGCCCTTCTCCCCGCCTCCCTGCTCCTTTTCTCGATCCTGCCTTCCACTGTCTGTCAGAAATATTAGAAGTTTATTGCAATATTTAAAGCAGGAGGGGGAAGGCAGAGGGAGCAGGGAGGTGGGGGAGAAGGGCTCTAGGGGAACATGTTAGAATCAGACCCCCAGAGCTCCGAAATGCCCTGCTGACACCCTGCTTAATTTATATAAAAATAAAGACTTATATAAATACAGGTGTACGACTCCCAATAAACATAAAGGGGGAAATTTATCAGAAGTGTCTGAGAGCAGAACTTTTCTAGTTACCCATGACAACCATTTAGAGCTCAGCTTTCATTTTCCCACAGCTCTTTATAAAAGTACAGCTGAGCTCTGATTGCTTTCTGTGGCCAACTCGAACAGTTTTACCACGAGCACTCCTGATAAATCTCCCCCACAGTTATAATCACGCTGCTGGGATTAAACCAGAAGAGTTAAGGGTTCATTTGACACTAAATTAGCAGTAGATTTCCTTGAAGGTTGCAAATGACAGAAAATAGCTGTAAAAAATCTAGAACCCCCTGTTATTATCTTATCTAAAGGAGATTCTCTTCCAAAAATGAATTACTCAAAGTAAATAAAAAGTGCCATGAAAAGCCACAAAAGTCTCATGAGAATGGATGTTGATTCTTTTAAAAAGGCTTCCTGAAGGTCATGCTTGATGTCAAGGGAGCTGCCTTACAGGGTAGCTAAAAGAGGTGTGGTTTTCCTTATCCCATCCTGAATAACTTTGCATATTTTCCCAGAATCCCCCTAGTGCAGTGTCAATGGCTATAAGTCTCCACACGCCTACAAGGCAGCCTTAATTGGCAAAGTCTCCGTAAGGAGGACTCTTACTTCCTGACCCTAGTCAAAAGTCTCTCACTCAACCTCATGTCATTAGTCTCTCATGTCATTAGGCTTCCTGAAGGTCATGCTTGATGTCAAGGGGGCTGCATTACTAGGTTTCCCATCCTGGAAAACTCATCCAATTTCCAATGGATTCTTTTAGACAATCTGCTCCATATAAACACAGATTCTCTATAATACAGTGCAGACATTTTCAACAAGATAGCAAATGTATTTCTCTTGCTCAAAAACTTCTCTGTTACTTAGCTGCTGAATCATTCAAAAGGACTGCACCTTGTACAAGACAATGGAGCGATGTGCGAAATAAGGATTTATGAGGCTTTTTGAGGCATGAGACATCTACAGAATTGGGAATGCTGTATTGAGTGGGAGAGACAAGTTTTATATGAACCAACCTGCACAAAGATTTGGTGCAAGCCCATGGGACAAGATGAAATACAACAATAAAGAAATTTAAGGCAAGTTCAAGCAAAAATGAACAATATACTTGTTTCTGTTTAAAAAGTAAAGCAAAGGTATTTGTTTCCTTCAGACTTACTACACGATGGCGCCCCCAGACATTTATCTAGTTTTATGCCTTACATCTAATTTAGGATTCTTTTCTCTTTGTTGTCTATTTTGTGTATCACATTAAAATAGTTTATCTCGTTTGTGTAGGTCTGCGGCTTGTATAACACTTCTGTTCTGAAAATCCCTTTAATTTCTCTTAAAGGAAACCTACCACCACGGATCTACCTATCAAGATAGATCCTGTGGTAGGTGCCTCTAATGTATGTAAGGATAGCCCTTTTAAGGTCTAATCCTTTAGTCCCCTTTATCTTTTTTAATCTTTAATTGCTAATTTACCAAAGAGGCTACTGGGGCGTGGAGTAGCCGGAGCTGAGGCTACAAGGCGTGGCTATTCCATGCCCCAGTAGCCTCCTTGATCCTCCTACCCAGATATCTTCAGCGCGCAGCTACGAGGAGCTGAGCGCCCTTGTTTTCAAAGCTGGCGTTCTGTGCATGCGCAGTAGCTCCGGCTTTAGACCCGAGACCACATAGCCGGTGGCCTGCGTTCTGCACATGCACAGAGGAGCTGCTCGTTGAAGATATCTGGGTAGGAGGATCAAAGAGGCTACTGGGGCGTGGAGTAGCTGCGCCATGTAGCCTCAGCTCTGGCTACTGCCAATACTGCTCCTCCATCAGTGCTTTTTCATGAGCAGTAAAGGAAAAACCACACACGGACTTATACACATGTGGCCATTAAAAGCTTAAAAAATGCCTGTTCAATCATCTATGATGCTTGTACAGGCGTTAATGCGACCTCTGCAGGTCATTAAATTGGATTGGTCATCAAGATGGAAGTGGGGAACATACTCCATTTTCATCTCCCGGGCCACCATAGCTCCCTTGGAGCAAGAGACTTGCAAATAAAACCAGCAACCCCAGCATATCTTGCATTAGGTTACGGTAAAATAGTATTTTAGTATATTATACAAGTAGACTAGCGAATACAAATACCTTGCCGGGCTAAAAAACTTTAAAATATACACATATCAAAAAAACTCTAAAAATACTCTGCCCCCCCCATTAATCAAAGCATTATGCACACTAAAATATAAAAATTGTACCTGTCCTATAAACAACAAACCCACACTAACATTAGCTATACTAGCAATATCACCAGAGATATTAAAAGAATAAATCTTTTTTTCTCCCTTTTGTATGGAATTCGTATGTAAATACCAATCAAAATTTAAATATGTTGACACAAAAATTTACCTGTCCATAAAACAGGCTGCACTGGTAGCAACTCAAAAATTATGCTGCCTTACTGTATTTTTCTGTATTCCTGTATTTCTGTGACTGTCTAATACATTTATATTATACTGTTAACGGATATGAAATTTATTCTTTACATGGTGTTAACTGTACAGCGTTCCCCCCTTAGTAATATAACTGTAGTGTATAAACACTGTATACTGTATAAATATATGTGTAGCAGTGATGATTGGTGTTTTAGATTGTTTTTTATGTGCAAGTATTTATAGTCTAGACTCCACATCAGTGTCACTTCCAGGACTTCACGGTGAATGTGTAGATGATACTTGTATGTGCTTGGACTAGTTTGTAGAAGCAATGAGTAGCAGGGAGTCAAGCATCCGTTCCAGCTATTCTAGGAATTCATGAGAATATGTCTCATTCGTGGAAAACTCAGAATGAAGCATCCATTGACGCTTTTCAGTATGTCTGTTTACTTAGTGTAACTATTTATAGGACATTCAAGAGCTAAAAACACCAATCTACTTCACTTTCAAGCTCAAAAACCAATACAATTTACTAGATGTTTAAAGATTGACCTGTCAGGGCAATTTGGGAAACTAAACCAACCACAGTTCCTTTTGGACCAGTGGTTAAGTGTCCCAAATTGCCCTTTACCAATTCCCTATGTGCCCAATATAATAATAATAATTATTTATTTATATAGCGCACACAGATTACACAGCGCCGCACAGAGTTCGCCAGATTAGTCCCTGTCCCAATAGGGCTCACAATCTAATCAACTTAACAGTATGTTTTGGAGTGTGGGAGGAAACCGGAGGACCCGGAGAAAACCCACACAAACACTGGAGAGAACATACAAACTCTTTAAAAAAAAATTTCTTTTAACTGGGTCCAACAAGACATGATATGGGCCGCGGGACCACCCGTGACAAGCACATTTTGTATTTATTGATTTAACCACGTCTTACTATAACATTGTGGGACTGCAGGGGGTGTTTGGAGTGAGCTCACTGGCTGAACTCTATGCATATACAGAAGGTGTCCACCTCTAACTGCCGCTGACATGTAGGTCCCAAATTAATAAACGCCAGCACGTTCCACAAAAAATGACACTTTACATAAGTCTCTATACCCAAAAAAAAATTCTGAGGCCAGCGTAAAAAAGTTACTGGTAAAAAAAAAAAATTTCACAAAAGATTTACATTTTTTAAAATCTACTAAAACCTAATAAAAGTTACATAAATTTGGTATCCCTGTAATCATATTGACCCAAAGAATAAAGGTCAGGTGTCCTTTGGAGGGTCCGAAGAAAGTTGTAAAAACAAAGCCCACATGAACGAAAGTGTGGTTTTTTTGTCAATTTCACTGCACTTGGAATTTTTTTTTACTGCTTTCCAGTAAAGTCCATGGAATATTAAATGGCGCCACAAAAAAAAAAACAATTTGTCCCACAGATGACAAGCCTTCACGCATAGATAAAAAATAGCTGAAAGGGTTAAGGGACATAAGTTTTTGTTTTTCTTTGCTGATTTTTTGCAGTACTTTTTAATGACACATAGGGCTAGTTAAAAGTTAACACATGTTAAGGACTTTTAAAATTGAGAGGTGGTCATTTAGATACATGATGGTGGTCATTTACTAAGGGCCCGAATCGCGTTTTTACGTCGGGTTACCTGTATTTTACCGTTTTGCAGCAATTTTCCCTGAATTGCCCCGGGATTTTGGAGCACGCGATCGGATTGTGATGGGACGGAAATCGGTGGTGTAGCCGTCGGAAAACCCGTCGGATTCGGAGAAACCACCGTATTTTTTTTAAAAATGTGTCGCTTGACACGCACTTACCTGCACCCAGGACAGCTTGGTGAACTTCAGTGCACTACGACGGAATTCAGCGCAGCAGCGACACCTAGTGGACATTGGGGGAACTACCTTAGTGAATCGCTGGAAAACCCGAATCCACCGCAGAGAACGCGCCCCTGGATCGCGAATGGACCATTTAAGTAAATCTGCCCCGATATGTATTGTCTTGGGGCAATGGGATGACTATGGTGATGCTTTTAATAGCGCAATGAGGAATCTAACAATCCTTGTCTGCCATGGCATCTAAAAAGTTGAATTACTGGCATTAATATAGGTTTTCTGTTCTGCACTTCACTTTTTCTAAATGTGGTAGTGAAGTGGAGTGTGGGGCACAAACACCCCTATTATTATAATGTCTGTCAGAAAACCAGCAAAGTCTATATCTGAAATTTAGGATGTGTTACTGGAAATATTTCTAGGGGACCCATTGCCACCAAAACCTCCCACTAAATTTTATACCCAGAAGGACCTTCACCCATAAAATCCTTGTACATCTGTTCTTGTTTTCATTATACATGATGGTCCTCTAGAGGTCCTGAAACCACAAATTGAAAGACGGCAAAGGGGGAACATACTCCATTCCCCAAGAACTTGATCCTAGTACCTTATGTAAAAAGTGAATTCCGAACTTGTAGGGTCTATAATATTTATGAAACTCTGGACTTATGTAACTCTTAATCAAACCCTGATTGTTATTATCAGATATAAATATCAATGTTCTGTAGAATTTGCATATAAAGTAGATTGTCCACATACCCTAATCCCAGCCGATGACATATATGATTGGAGATGTCTTCAGTCCAGAGATCGGCACATGCCGAATGCCATTCCGCCTGCACCTTGATCTGAACCAGTCCATTGGAGCTAGTGTTAGAAAGTTGTACTGGAGAAGAGGAACATGGAAAAAAAACCTCAGATCATGCTTTATATATATATCCATCATCTACATATATATGGTTTCCATCAACATGTGAGAATATATTTATCTACTGAATATGTAATCACCTAGTGACTGGGATGTGAATTGTATCCTGTCACAATGTAATGAGTCTGTGTTAGGTTAAATAGGAGTCATAAACTACATGTGTTGAAATCTACTCCCATATATAAAAAAAGCCATCCTCAACTGAGCTTGGCATGGAAATTTAAGGGAGCCCAAGACTGGGTGGCTAAAACCGTGAGATGGATTCATAGATCCCCCACCGAGAGGCTCCTCTCAAGATGGCAAGAGTAGAAAAAAAGCGGAAGCAACTCTAGTTGCTGAAGTGGGGAACACTAGGGCCCATGCGTCCACCTCCAGAAACCAGAGAGTAGAAGGAGAACTAAGTGAAATGTCTAATCCGTAAAACTGTGGCCTTAGGGTCCAAAATAGTGACTAATGACGCAACTTGACTTTTCAATGGCTTCTATTAGGTGATGTTATACTGCAGTGTTTGCTACATCTGTATCTATGACATACGGCCAGCACATAGATAGGGTGCGTTCAGATGGCCGTTATGGTGGCTGTGACCTGGACACATGATTTGCGACCAGATAATGCCCCCCCCCCCAGACATCTTTGACTCCTGATGAGGGTGCGGTGAGCAAACAGTTTATCTCTGAACCTCCACCATGTTGGGCAGTTGGTCTTCTACCTGTGGAGGGAGAAGGGGTGAAGAGTGCTCACCCTCCTCCTCCAGGCGCTGTGCTCAGCCTGGTCTAAATGAACCCTTAGCAGAATAAACTTACCACATTTTGCTTTATATGAACCATCAGGACAGTCTAAATGGGGCTGTTATGGTGGCTGTTATGGTGGCTGTGACCTGGACACATGATTTGGGACCAGATAATGCCCTCCCCTCCCCTAGACATCTTTGACTTCTGGTGAGGGTGCGGTGAGAACACGGTTTATCACTGAACCGGCACCATCTCGGGCAGTTGCTCTTCTACCTGTGGATGGAGAAGGGGTGAAGAGTGCTCACCCTCCTCCTCCCGGCCCTGTGCTCACCCTGGTCTAAACAAACCCTTACCAGAATAAACTTACCACATTTTGCTTCATCTGAACCATCAGGACAGTCTAAATGTTGATCACAGACTCTGCTTAATAACACACAATCCCCACTGCTACACTGGAAGGAAGAGGCATTACACGGCTCTGAAAAAGTAGAGATATACATTAAACTTTAGAGACTTACACAAAAAAATTATCTTAAAAATTATTAATGGTTTAAGAAAGATGTTTAGGTACTTTAACAAAAAGTATGGCAAAGGAGCCTTAGAAACGGGGCGTTGCTTAGCAGGAACGGATCATTGAACCAGAAATTTTGGCACAATTTTCTGGCACAAACCAAGCCAACCAATAGATAGTACACAGATATACTAGTAGTCTGAAACTACTCCACATTTATGTTCCATGAGTAGACTCTTGGATAAATTTAGTGCAGTTCAAGAAGTCAAACCGGGGACTGTCTTACGTTTGATAGAATTACCCCAACTTGAATGGCTCCAAAAATTAAACTGTCATAGACTCATTGATGAGACTCCCTGTGACCGTCACTCAGACTTGTATTATTCCCCTTCATCTCCACTAATTGTAGATCCAGCCACAAACTGCACAGATAACATTATATAGGAGCCATAATAGATCTGTTGTATCGCTCACTTCAGAAAATTCATTCTCCAAACATTTCTTAGATGTGCTCCTCGGCACCAATTCAATTTCATTTCACAATAGGCGTAAGTCTAAATTTGCCCAGAAATGATTGACATTTTTCACACTTCTGGAGTTTTATAACTTCAGGTTAACATTTTACGTAAAATGTTGATTTACTCTTTTTCATGATTTTTCTTTTTCATTGTTGTTTTGAACTTGTGTCCATAGACATTGTGCCATAGAGTCAGATAATATTAAGAATCAAAGTGATTCAGTCATAAAATGCCTCTAATGTACTTTTTATTATGATGATTTTTATTTTGTTCCATTTATTTGTCTTTATTGACATGTTTGATCTGCTTCTCAGCACAATTCCATTTCAATGCACATTAGATACAAGTCTAAATTTGCCTGGGAATGATTGACATTTTTCACACAGTTAAAAGTTTCACAACTCGCTGAACTCATTTAGCATTTACATAAAATGTTATTTCCTATTTTTTGTCTCTTGTGTTTTATTATTCTGTTATTTGAAACTTAAGGTCAGAAAGTAGAGAACTCTAAAGTGTTAAAATGTCTTTAAAGGGGAATTACATTCGCATTTAATTTAATTAATCATTTCTTCAATTTGATGTTATTGAATAAAATTAGTCAGGTGGTCCATTAAAAACAGAGGACAGCTGTCCTTGGATACGACCACTGCTGTTGGAGGGATTGCATAAAGAAACAAATAATTTTTTTTCACATAAAATGGCCGGAAAAAAATATCTTATACATGAATTGTCAGCCCATTTCGTATAGCTTGCTATGAGTCTTTTTTTGAGCTTGCTATAATTTTTTTTACTTCTGTATTCATTGATCTTCTGACCCTTCGCTCGTCTTCTGACCATCTGTTTGTCTCTTAAATATGTACTGCACTGTCCTCTTGGTTTTAAACCATATTCGTTAACCAGACATCTGTGTTTGTCCACTGTTTTGTCTTTGTGTTTTTACTTTGGTGCAGATACGGAATGTTGACCAGTTGTCACCTACCACTTAGTGTAGGATATGCAAGTAAGTAGGGAGAGCTGGGTGGATATAGCTTAAGGGCTGACTCTCTGTGACTGTCTTCTTCCCAGTAGCATTACAATATGGAATAAGAAGTAAATTAACCTCTTTGCACGCCATGACAAGCCTGACCATGGCATCTAACAGAGTTGGCGGTGGGTGCCGCCATCTTGGATGGCCAATCGTCGCCCCCTCTTGATGTCATTGGAGGGTGCTAATCATTTGCCATGACAGTCTACAGTCTCGTAGGTACTCGTAGTCCTGCCATGGATCCTTATCTATTAGACTGCTGCAGATTTTTTTCTCCAATGGATTGCTGTAAATCCTGTACAAAACACTGTTACAATGCAGATTTACCACACAGAAATACTGTGAAAGGTTTGAAGGTAGACTAAAAGTTTTGAGGTCAGAAATCCTTTTGAGTGGTGGGAGCCTCAACCACATTTTTGCATGGAGCTCAGCCTTTCCTAGTGACACTCGCTCTATAACCGGGAGAGCTGGGTGTTCCCAGTGGGGTGCACGCTCAACAGTAAGTAGAGAAGATGTAAGAAAATGCACAAAGCAGTTAACAGTACCATTCCAAGTGCTGTATTGTAAGAGTGGCTCTCAGTATGCACAAAAAAATATACATAGAAAATGAGTGTTTCTTTGACCTCCGATTGCAAGGAGCTGCTGCAGGCCATGTTCTCTGTTTTGAGTGCATATTAATAGGCATGTACATCATATATGTATCTACCTATGAATATGCACCTGAGGAAGACCTAGGTACTAAGTCAAAATGGGTCATGCAATAAATGCTAATGAGTTTTAAATATACTTCATGGATGCCACATCATTTTTTCACCGTTCACTGTTATTGTGTTGTATCTAAAGTTACAATCCTGGAGAACATGATTATATAGTGGAGATTTATCAGTGCAATTTAACCAGCCCTGAAATAGATGCAATTTTTTGCACACAACTAGGAACCTCCTTATTTCTGCCTCTATGATACCTGTTGAGGGGCATAAAGGAGGACATGCCTTGTGGCTGTAATGGGCGCAAGCAATATTGCAATTACATACAAGTCAATACTACTAGGGGAGTAAAAAAAATACTTAAAAAATAATAAATTTACATACTCACCCTCCGGTGGTCCCGATGTGCAGCATTGCTCCCCGATGTCTGCGCAGGTCCTCTTCTGGCTTCCGTGCCCATCTTCTTTCTTCTCCAACATCGTGCTGGTATGACGTCAGCAGCAGCGCGTCATGCTAGGCGCCGGCCGGGAGAAAGCGATGGCGGCGCCCAGCACGATGTTGGAGAAGACAGAAGACGGAGTGCGGAAGCCAGACGATGAGCCGCGTGGACATCTGGGGAGCAGCGCTGCACATCGGGGCCACCGGAGGGTGAGTATATAAGTTTATTATTTTTTTTAATGCTGGGCAGGCTGTATACTACTGGGGGCAGTCTGAGGTGGCTGTATACTACTGGGGGCAGGCTGTATACTACATGGGGGCTGGCTGTATACTACATGGGGGCTGGCTGTATACTACTGGGGGTTGGCTGTATACTACTGGGGGCAGGCTGGGCTGGTTGTATACTACTGGGGGCAGGCTGTATACTATAGGGGGCTGGCTATATACTGGGGGGGTCTGTGACCAATGCATTTCCCTCCCTCGACTTATACTCAAGTCAATAGGTTTTCCCAGTTTTTGGTGGTAAAATTAGGGGTCTCGGCTTATATTCGGGTCGGCTTATACTCGAGTATATACGGTATACAGTAAACTATGCAAACATATGAAACGTGAATTGCATTAATAATTCTAAATTTATATAGTGCACACAGGTTACGCAGTGCAGCTTACCAAATAAGTCCCCAATGGGGCTCATGATCTAATCAACCTACCAGCATGTTTTGAAGTGTGGGAGGAAACCGGAGGACCTGGAGAAAACCCACATAAACACAGAGAGAACATACAAACTCTTTGCAGATGTTTACCAGGATGTTGACCAGCGAGGCTGTAGAGCTAAACACTGAGCCACCGTGCTGCCCTGTACTCTTTTGGGGTGCTGTCCTATTTTTTATCTTTTTTGCAGCATTTGTTCAATGGCAGGGCTTCCTCCATTTTGGATTGGCACTGCTTCTATCTATCCAGTCATCGCGGACTTCTTCAAGATCTGTTCGGGGGCATTCACCTAATAATTAGTCTATCCCGTGTGCAGTATATCACATAGACCTGCTTTCTAGAAAAAAAAATTCAGGTTTTTTTTTAAATAAAATACTTGGCCCATACCATCCAATGGGAACATTACTGTATTACCCTACACACATATTTTTTTTCTTTTCATACATCATTACCAAATATAATCATCCTCCTATTGATAATCACTTCTGCTATCCACCCACCGTTGTTGATGATATATGAAGCAGAAAGAATAAGCTTGACTTTTCTCAGCTACATTAACTACAAAGGAGCTGAAACAGCACAAAAGGAAAGCATATTTTGGCTGAACAAAGTAAATGCATTTCAGAAAAGAGAGGAGGACAAATTAAGGGAATATATAGTCACGCAACACCTAATATGTCTTCTTAAAAAGAATATATCTCTGGAGGGACACATTTGTTTCAGCCTGAGTAGATAGCTACATTAAAAATGCCTAAGCATGAAAAGGCAAATTACTTCGCCCATTGTGCAGAAATGAACTTCAAAATTGTTTAATTTCATTCTATTCTTCGGTGTCTTTCTGCACTTTCTGGTGATGCAGATGAAAACACTCCGGCGTGACAACCTGAGCACCGCGCATGAAGACCTCATACAGGGACATGTTTGAAAAGTTGTACGAATGCTCCAGAAAAATGCTGGATTAAAATGTAATTTTTTTTTTATGATTTTAGATTACAGTGTTTTAAATATTTTTTTTTTGTTTTTGTAATTTGGAAAAAAAAGAGAACCTTGGGCAGTTTTTGGTTTATTATAAAAAAAGATATCGGCCCATAGACACAGAACGGAACAGAAGAATTTTCTTCATCCATCCACATCCATCTGTGCTTGGATGGATAAAACATGGATGCAATCAGTTTAGGAAAAAAATCCTTTCTGAAAGCCTGGGCCCACAGTTAACTGATGTGTGGGCACATGGTGGGGCAAAGAAATTAACTAGAACTAAATACTTTTTACCGATTTGGCAGGTTTAGTTTTCAGGTGCAATGATGTATTTGGAAAGCCCCTCCGGTGCAAAAACAATGGAGTTTAGTCCCCAAGTAACTAAATTTCGGAAACTACTCCACTTTAGAATGTTTCAAATGGTATAGTGATAGTATCAATAAAGGTTTTTTTTTAATTGGGCTTTGAAAAAAGTTTAAGCCCTAAATTTAACATTTAAATAGGGGTGTATATATATACATATAGTACATATAGTAAAAAGGAAGAAAGCAGCACAATTATAATGTAAGTGGGTGTAAAGCCCAGGAGTTTGACTTGGCCCACCAATACTAAAAATGTTAAAAATTTTAAAATTAAAAAAAAAATTAAATTGGATAAAATAAATATGCTTTTTGGCGCAGCTCTGCTGGCTTCCATGCAACACAAATTAGGGGACGTGCCGTCTGATGATCTGACTGATTCGGACTGAGCGTGGGATTTAACTTTCAAATTGTTGCAAGCCCATGCATTTACATGCACCACTTAAAAGATGGTGGACTCCGTCGGACCTGAGCGGGGAAGCGACACATCCAGGATATCGGGGCGCACGATCTTAGTGAATAACGGCACAGTGCATTATCGTCGGACAAGTCACTTTCCGTGAACTCCAGAGGACTGATTAGTAAATGAGCCCCAATGGGGCAGATTTACTTACCCGGTCCATTCGCGATCCAGCGGCGCATTCTCTGCGGTGGATTCGGGTCCGGGCTGGGATTCATCAAGGCAGTTCCTCCGACGTCCACCAGGTGTCGCTGCTGCGCTGCAGAGCATCGGAACACACTGGAGTTCACCGTGCCATCCTGGATGAAGGTAAGCGCGTGTCGAGCGGTCCTTTTTTTTAATAAATGCGGCGGTTTTTTCGATTCCGTCGGATTTTTTTACGCCCACGCCCCCTGATTTCCGTCGCATGCATGCCGGCGCTGATGCGCCACAATCCGATCCCGTGCGACGAAATCCCGGGGCAATACAGGGAAAATCGTCGCAAAACTGAAAAATTCGGGTAACCTGTCGCAAAAACGCGAATCGGGCCCTTAGTAAATGACCCCCAATGTGTTCCTTTTTTATTTAATAGGTGCAAGTCATCTTACCAAGACGTTGCAATTTTATGTGTTTTTTGAAGGGGCTTTTGAACACCACAGTTTTTCTTACATAGTTTTGTATCTATTTTTTATTTGCACAATTCAGCAGATTTGAACCAAATAATGTGAAAATTACACAAGCACATCTGTCCTGCTAAGATAAATAGGGCGAACCTAACAGAGAAAACTTTGTAAGTAGAAAGGAAATATCGGCACTCACTTCACACTTCAGGGGATCTTCCAAACTTTATTCCAATATAAAAACATACAAACAACACAGCATGGCAGTATCCAACACATTTCTACTCTACAGTGTTTCAGTCATAATTATAAACTCACAAAGTTTTGTTAATCTTTTAAACCTCCCACCTATTGTGTTGCCAGCAAAGGGGTGGATTAAAGGATTAAAGCAAAGGGAATAGTCACCTGACCTGAATCAAGAGAGTCCAAACCCTCACTGAAGACCACGGAAGTCTGATTATTATTACGGGCGTCGATTACTGCCATGCCGTGTTGTTTGTATGATTTTATATTGGAATAAAGCTCAAACTGGAAGATCATCCAAAGTATGAAGTGGGTGCCGATATTTCCTTTCTACTTACAAAGTTTATGTTTCCGCTGTCTGTGGACTATCATCGAGCACCAATCTACCCAGGGGATCTGAGCATCAAGGAGTGGGTGAGAGCTGGTCCATTTTCACCTATAGATCAATGTGTTTATTGTTGTTTAACAAAGAAAACACCTTCTCCAATTTTGGACAATCATTGAAATAGGCACAAAAAAGTACAAATGGGTAGAAAACAAAGAATAGCTGTCACGGTTGTCCCTGCGATCCATGCCTCAGATCGCAGGCACACTTGTGCCCCTCTCTATGGTGCCGCTGCTCCATCCCTCGGCCCTCACTTACCTCTCCACGATCCTGCTCTCATCCCGGTTAGGCCGCCTGCATGTTCCTGCTCCCTAGTGATTGCCGCTGGTCACTTCCAGGTTTACTATTTAACCCGGCGGCTCCCACCACTCCCCGTTGAACCTATGCCATAGTGAAAGCTTCCTTGTGTTTATTCTGTTCCTACGTTCCTGAGTCTTCCTGTGTTCCTGCTCTGGTGTCTCCGTGTTCCTGCTCTGGTGTCTCCATGTTCCTGCTCCAGTGTCTCCGTGTTTCTGCTCCGGTGTCTTCATGTTCCTGCTCTAGTGTTCCGTGTTCCTGTGTTCCCATTTCCCTCCGCATTGATCTGCCGTTGCTGACCCTGGATTTGGACTTTGACCTTGCATCTCTGCTCCCTGTCCTGACTACCAGCCTGCTCCTGCTGGTGAGCCTGAACGCCGATTCTGTACCACGGACTTGGCTGCCACCACGGGCTAGTCACACCTCTGGAACAACCTGGTGGCATCCTGCTGAAGCAAGTCAATCCCGCTTTGGGCCGGGCTCTGGTGAAGACCAGGTGCCATTTAGATTCCGGTCCCAGGTATCGGCTAGTAGCATCTCCCATGTTGGTCCAGAGAGTCCACTGATCCTGAACTCTGACAATAGTCACTATGATAAATGACCCCCATTGTCTTCTGTATGTCACATTGTAAGAAAAATATAAAGAAAATTAAGCATGATAGACTTTCTGGTCACCTATTTCTTTTTTCATATGTTATAAGTAGTTAAGGTCAGGACCTTAGATGATAAAACTAGAAAACAGGAGCCAAAATATTTTTTGTATTTGTTGCTATTCGATATCTGGGTGTGGCTGGCGCAATGTCTCACTCTTTTTAATCAATGAGTCCATGCTTGTTATGATTACTAGTGGAGATGTAATTGGGGTTTGATTGTGGAGTTAAAATCAGAAACCATATAAAAGAAAAGTAGAAAAAGAAAAGAAGATGCAGATGTAAGATGAATATTTTCAACTTTCTTTAACACAAGAATAATGGGGGGGGATTTATAATTGTTTTGTTTTTGTTTATGTTTTGGTGCAGTTGTGGTACAAATGCTGTTTTGAGACTTTCCATTGCACAACGAACACATGACAGTGCAAGGTAACTTAGACTAAGACGGTTCCCCGTCGAAACGCGTCAACCTACCTGTATCCTCATGTATATGGCGTTTTAACCAATAAAGAAGAAAAGCATTGGCATCGTACCCATGTGAAGTCTGTCGTGTTGTGCCGGTTTATCACTGTTTTCCTGTAACTTAGACATAGGGGCAGATTTACTTACCCGGTCCATTCGCGATCCAGCGGCGTGTTCTCTGCACTGGATTCGGGTCCAGCCGGGATTTATTAAGGTATACACCGAGCCGGGCTGAGTGAAGGTAAGTGCAAGCTCCCGACACATTTTTTTAAAAATGCGGCGGTTTTTCCGAATCCGTCGGGTTTTCGTTCCATTTCCTCAATTTCCGTCGTGTGCATGCCAGCGCCGATGCGCCACAATCCAATTGCGTGCGCCAAAATCCCGGGGCAATTCAGGGGGAATCGGGCCCTTAGTAAATGACCCCCATAGACTCAGTTTGCACCAAATTCATTATTAGACTAGTTAAATTAATACACAAGTTTTCACAATAAAACTAAATTCATGATTTGCAATTTGGTGCAAATTTCCATTTAGGTGCAAGTTTTGGTGCAAAGTTCTGCCCTGGTCTGTGTGGCGACTTTTGATGGTTCCCTTCCGATTTTTCATGCAACTGTCGCATACAACCCCTCATAGCATAAGACACTGCCAGCAGATTTTTTCAAGGGCCAAAGCCACCTTAATAAATCTGACTGCAACCTAATGACCCCCATTGGGTGGATCTGCCAAGTCAATTTAAAAAGGCTGTCGGCTTAGAACCTCTTGTACACTATTTGCCTGATAGGGGATAACTTGAATGGTGGAGCTTTGAGATGGATCATGAGAGTGGAGGTCTGCTGTACACCAGCTTGTAGGCATATTATTTTAATTCCTGTCTAGGTGCAAAGATCAGATATTGCAAATATCTCTTAACGATGCTCTAGACTTAGACTTTCATGTGCAAATGTTATCTCGGCAATTTCCATTGGCTCCATTGAGATGTATGAAGCAGAACGGTCATGTGCGACCGTCTGCTCCATTACTCTCATGGTTAGCGACAAGGGGTCCGACAGAGGTATGTGGGACCCCATCGGACCCTTTGTTTTTGTGATCTGTGGGAGCCTCATTACTGAGACCCCCACCAATCAGCAAGTTAGGCCTCATCCTGTGGATAGGGCCTAACTTGAATTTGTGGGAAAACCCCTTCAAGGAAGGAGGGTGGAAGGATACAGAGGGAAGTAAGGGATACCACACTGAAGACAAGAAGGGCTGATTCCTATGTGGGGCTGAATGGACAATATATATTTGGACAATTAATCAATTGTCAATGTCAGGGGGTCTCTGGGCCTAACATCCAATAAAGTTAACTTGGTCTCTAGAAGAAGAACCAAGGTTGTCTGTCCCGAATGATTACCTGGTTGAGTGGTATAAAGTGGACTGGTGATGATGCAACTATTTATCTAATTATCGCTATGACACCAACTGAGATAACTAATCACACCATCGCCAACTTCTATTTCTACCATAAACATTGAATGGTGCCGCAGTGCAAATTTACTAAACCTGGAAATTAAAACTTATTACATGAACACAAGTAATTGGGGCAGAAAATAAAGTTTAGATACAAGCTGAATTTTGAAATAACTAATACATTTCAATTAACTGTGAATGCAAAAATGTATAAATATACAAAAAAAGCCCAAACTTTAAAATGTGCAAAATTTGTGTCATTTACAATTACAATTTGCATGTTAAAACAGGGTCCAAGGAAGAAAAAGCTTGTCATATCGTGCTATACGCTGTATAATGCCCCAGCGTGGCAACTAGCTGTGCATCTGTACTTTAATAGTGGACACAATGGGGCAGATTTACTTACCCGGTCCGTTCGCGATCCAGCGGCGCGTTCTCTGCGCTGGATTCAGGTCCGGCCGGGATTCATCAAGGTAGTTCCTCCGCCGTCCACCAGGTGGCGCTGTTGCGCTGAAAAGCATCTGAACGCACTGGAGTTCACCGACCCGGACCATTTCTTTTTTTAAATGCGGCGGTTTTTCCGAATCCGTCGGGTTTTCGCTCGGCCATGTTCCCCTATTTCCGTCGTGTGCATACCGGCGCCGATGCGCCGCGTGCGCCAAAATCCCGGGGCAATACAGGGGAAATCGGCGCAAATCGGAAATATTCGGGTAACACGTCGGGAAAACGCGAATCGGGCCCTTAGTAAATGACCCCCATTACTTCCTCTGCACCTGCATAGAACCAGGTGCAGATTTGCACCAAAAAGGTCTTCAAAATAGAGGGAAAAAAAATGATACATAAGGCAAATTTTGCACGGAACATCGGGAAAAAAATAGATACATAAGGTGCTCTGCATAGGCAAAGGTGTACTTGAGAAAATAGAACAAAAGTTTCACTGAAAAGTCGCAAAACAACAAAAAATCTCAAAAATATTAGAAAAAGAACAGCAGATACAGATACATGTCCACACTGACCATTAAAGTATCAATAGAGTATTGTTCCAGAAAATTGCCCGTATTATCTCGCAGCGCACATTTTACTTTATTGTAAGTACTAGATGTTAACATAGATGACACAGATGATTCTGCAGCTGCATAGCCATCACATGCATCGGGCAAATGTTTACATCCTTGTTATACACAATAGGGCTCATTTACTAAGGGTCCGAACGCCGCACTTTTGCCGGGTTTCTCGAATATTTCTGATTTGCACCGAATTGCTCCGGGATTTTGGTGCACGCAATCGGATTGTGTTGCATCGGCGCCGGCTTCCACACTACCGAAATCGGGGGGCGACGCCGTCGGACAACCTGATGGATTTGGAAAAACCGTGGAATTTAAAAAAGAATTTGTGTCGCAAGATCAGCACTTACATGCACCTGGACGAAGAAGGTGAACTCCTGCGGACCTCGAGCGCAGCAGCGACACCTGCTGGATATCGGGCGCATGACCTTAGTAAATCCCGGCATCCGACAAGGCGCCACAGGATCGCGATTGGACCGGGTAAGTAAATGTGCCCCAATCTGAACGGAAATCTACCAGCAGTATCCTGTAATATGAATGTCACTTACATGATCCCTGTGCCCTCGTGATTGGCATCTGCTGTTCTTTAACTTTTCTATTGTTTCCTTTAAGTGAAAATACAGTTTAAAATATATGCAAATCAGCGGGATGAGCTGTGGTCAACCAGAGTTCAGCAATTCCCACACACGTGCAGTTGTCTCCTTGAAGCAAATCTGGCTGCTCCTCAGTGCGACTACCCACTTCAGAAATGGCCGTGCATGAGCGGGAATTGTTGAGAGCCAGGTGATGTCACCAGCTGGCCAGAGGAGGGAGTAAGAGGGCAGTAAGCCCTACAAAGGGGCATTCATAATTAAATAAAGACAGAGCCCTGAGGGGCTCCAGCCACTCCCACCGGAGCCCCCCCAGCTAATTTGCATATTTTTAAATATTTTTTTATTTAAACTTTTTTTTAACCAAAATGAGGCCACAAGTTAAAGAACAGCTTATGTAGAACGAGGCGGCACAAAGCATAGTATAAGTAATGTGATGCTTTTTGATTTGCTTTAAGTTTTGTTTTTATTTTTTTTGTCTTGACAACAGGATAATATTTCACAAAGAAAAAACACAAGTTGTTCAGTTATTTTTCAGCATAAAGAGAGACATAAGTGAGTAATGGCATCCTCCATGCTGTCAGCTAATTAGTGATAAAAGACATCATAATATTTTGTAGCACAATTAAAATAGACAAGTCTTTAATGCTCAAAGTCATAAAACATAGGGGGACATGTATCATTGTTTTTTTCCTTTGTTGTATAATTGAGACACTTCAATTTTTCCTGTCCTGGCAGGCGTAAATTTTGGCTACTTTTTGAGACCAACCCCGTCAAGCCATGTAAGGGGGTCATATACAGGAAAGGATACAAGCCATGTGAGGGGTTATATACAGGAGAGGACACAAGCCATGTGAGGGGTTATATACAGGAGAGGACACAAGCCATGTGAGGGGTTATATACAGGAGAGGATACAAGCCATGTGAGGGGTTATATACAGGAGAGGACACAAGCCATGTGAGGGGTTATATACAGGAGAGGACACAAGCCATGTGAGGGGTTATATACAGGAGAGGATACAAGCCATGTGAGGGGTTATATACAGGAGAGGATACAAGCCATGTGAGGGGTTATATACAGGAGAGGATACAAGCCATGTGAGGGGGTTATATACAGGATAGGATACAAGCCATGTGATGGAGTTATATACAGGAGACGACACAAGCCACGTGTGGGGGTTATATACAGGAGAGGATACAAGCCATGTGAGGGGTTATATATAGGAGAGGATACAAGCAATGTGAGGGGGTTATATACAGGAGAGGACACAAGGCATTTGAGGGATTATATACAGGAGAGGATACAAGCCATGTGAGGGGGTTATATACAGGAGGGATACAAGCCATGTGATGGGGTTATATACAGGAGAGGACACAAGCCATGTGAGGGGTTATATATAGGAGAGGATACAAGCCATGTGAGGGAATTATATACAAGAGAGGATACAAGCCATGTGAGGGGGTTATATACAGGAGAGGATACAAGCCATGTGAGGGGTTATATACAGGAGAGGACACAAGCCATGTGACGGTTATATACAGGAGAGGATACAAACCATGTGAAGGATTATATACAGGAGTGGACACAAGCCATGTGAGGGGTTATATACAGGAAAGGATACAAGCCATGTGAAGGGGTTATATACAGGAAAGGATACAAGCTATGTGAGGGGTTATATACAGGACTGGACACAAGCCATGTGAGGGGTTATATACAGGAGAGGATACAAGCCATGTGAGGGGTTATATACAGGAGATGACACAATCCATGTGAGGGGTTATATACAGGAAAGGATACAAGCCATGTGAGGGGTTACCTACAGGAGAGGATACAAGCCATGTGAGGGGTTATATACAGGAGAGGACACAAGCCATGTGAGGGGTTATATACAGGAGAGGATACAAGCCATGTGAGGGGCGTTATATACAGGAGAGGATACAAGCCATGTGAGGGGTTATATACAGGAGAGGATACAAGTGATGTGAGAGGGTTATATACAGGAGAGGATACAAGCCATGTGAGGGGTTATATACAGTTGAGGAAACAAGCCATGTCAGGGGTTATATACAGGAGAGGACACAAGCCATGTGAGGGGTTATATACAGGAGAGGATACAAGCCATGTGAGGGGCGTTATATACAGGAGAGGATACAAGCCATGTGAGGGGTTATATACAGGAGAGGATACAAGTGATGTGAGAGGGTTATATACAGGAGAGGATACAAGCCATGTGAGGGGTTATATACAGTTGAGGAAACAAGCCATGTGAGGGGTTATATACAGGAGAGGACACAAGCCATGTGAGGGGTTATATACAGGAGAGGACACAAGCCATGTGAGGGTTATATACAGGAGAGGATACAAACCATGTGAAGGGTTATATACAGGAGTGGACACAAGCCATGTGAGGGGTTATATACAGGAGAGGACACAAGCCATGTGAGGGGGTTATATACAGGACAGGACACAAGCCATGTGAGGGGTTATATACAGGAGAGGATACAAGACATGTGAGGGGGTTATATACAGGAGAGGACACAAGCCATGTGAGGGGTTATATGCAGGAGAGGACACAAGCCATGTGAGGGGATATATACAGGAAAGGATACAAGCCATGTGAAGGGGTTATATACAGGAAAGGATACAAGCTATGTGAGGGGTTATATACAGGAGTGGACACAAGCCATGTGAGGGGTTATATACAGGAGAGGATACAAGACATGTGAGGGGTTATATACAGGAAAGGATACAAGCCATGTGAGGGGGTTATGTACAGGAGAGGACACAAGCCATGTGAGGGGATATATACAGGAAAGGATACAAGCCATGTGAGGGGTTATATGCAGGAGAGGACACAAGCCATGTGAGGGGATATATACAGGAAAGGATACAAGCCATGTGAAGGGGTTATATACAGGAAAGGATACAAGCTATGTGAGGGGTTATATACAGGAGTGGACACAAGCCATGTGAGGGGTTATATACAGGAGAGGATACAAGACATGTGAGGGGTTATATACAGGAAAGGATACAAGCCATGTGAGGGGTTATATACAGGAGATGACACAATCCATGTGAGGGGTTATATACAGGAAAGGATACAAGCCATGTGAGGGGTTACCTACAGGAGAGGATACAAGCCATGTGAGGGGTTATATACAGGAGAGGCCACAAGCCATGTGAGGGGTTATATACAGGAGAGGATACAAGCCATGTGAGGGGCGTTATATACAGGAGAGGATACAAGCCATGCGAGGGGTTATATACAGGAGAGGATACAAGTGATGTGAGAGGTTATATACAGGAGAGGACACAAGCCATGTGAGGGGTTATATACAGGAGAGGGCACAAGACATGTGAGGGGTTATATACAGGAGAGGACACAAGACATATGAGGGGTTATATACAGGAGAGGACACAAGCCATGTGAGGGGTTACATACAGGAGAGGACACAAGCCATGTGAGGGGTTATATACAGGAGAGGACACAAGCCATGTGAGGGGGTTATATAAAGGAGAGGACACAGGCCATGTGAGGGGTTATATACAGGAGAGGACACAAGCCATGTGAGGGGTTATATACAGGAGAGGATACAAGCCATGTGAGGGGTTATATACAGGAGAGGATACAAGCCATGTGAGGGGTTACATACAGGAGAGGATACAAGCCATGTGAGGGGTTATATACAGGAGAGGATACAAGCCATGTGAGGGGTTATATACAGGAGAGGATACAAGCCATGTGAGGGGTTATATACAGGAGAGGATACAAGCCATGTGAAGGGTTATATACTGGAGAGGATACAAGCCATGTGAGGGGTTATATACAGGAGAGGATACAAGCCATGTGAGGGGGTTATATACAGGAGAGGACACAAGACATGTGAGAGGTTATATGCAGGAGATGATACAAGCCATGTGAGGGGCTATATACAGGAGAGGATACAAGCCATGTGAGAGGGTTATATACAGGAGAGGACACAAGACATGTGAGGGATTATATACAGGAGAGGGTACAAGCCATGTGAGGGGTTATATACAGGAGATGACACAAGCCACAAGCAAATATTAATTAACTGTAATGTTATTATGCAAATTCTCAGCTGTTGTAATCTCTTTTAAAACGCAACCAAAAAATAACAGGTTAATGTGCAAAATTCTAAGCATGTGAAATAATTCCAATTTACATGTTAAAATCAGGTCAAATTGCCTAAAAGTCGCAAAAATAAGCAAAAGAAGTGATACGTAAGTGAAAACTTGCATAGAACATTGGGAAAATAAATAATCATAAGGCAACACTGCACAAGGTGCAGACCAAGGTGTACGTCAGCAAAAGTCGTAAAAATGACAAATGTTGCAAAAATAAAACAATTTAACTAACAGAAATAAAGATACGTGTCCCCCGTTGTGTTCAACTTTAAGGCACATGTGTGTTATAAATACAGTTTTCTCTAAAGTAAATTCTATGTGAGTTTTTTGTTCAGTTTTTTAGTGCCAAACTGCATAACTGTCACCCACTTTCATGGGTCCTTAAAAGATGTAGCCTATTAGTTTTCCTACAATTATTTTGAGGTTAATAACGGATTGGTTGTATGGTCCATTAAAATTATGACTAGTAAATCACAGTGCCGTTAAGGATATTTGAAGAAGGTTCACAGACTGAGTCCTCTTCAAGCATACTTCACTTAAAACAGATCATTAGCAAAACACCATATACTGCAATGAAGCACCATTGTAGTATATGGCAGGAAGTATCAGACCCTCTTGGGTTAAAGTACCCTAAGGGGTCTGCAGGTACAGGCAGTCCCCGGGTTACATACAAGATAGGGTCTGTAGGTTTGTTCTTAAGTTGAGTTTGTATGTAAGTCGGAACTGTATATATTATCATTGTAATCCCAGCCAGAACTTTTTTGGTCTCTGTGACAATTGGATTTTAAAAATGTTGGGTTGTCATAAGATTCAATATTAACACTAAAGCTTCATTATACAGTAGATACATTTGATAACTGTTACAGCTGATCATTGTAGCCTAGGGATAAAGTACAATAAATTACCAATATCCAGAGGTCCGTTTGTAACTGGGGGTCGTATGTAAGTCGAGTGTTCTTAAGTAGGGGACCGCCTAAAAGTTCAAATCCCCTTTCCCTAGAATTAATTTTAAATAAACACGTGTTAGGTATCAGAGCTCTCCAAGTCCCATTCTATCAAAAAAAAATGTGTGATGGGAAATATTTCCGAATTGCCACTTTTTTGACATTTGACATTTTTTGACCTGAACCCCAAAAAGTCAGTGTTCAGCACCGCTGGTAGGTTAGTGCCTGCGTGTAGTGTAATTGCTGCTGGCATTATTCAAACTGTTAACATATGTGAATGGTGCCAGCTCCAACCTCAGTTATTACTGGTTGGGTCTGGGTTTGGGCTTTGGAACAGGATTTTAAATTCAGACTTTAACGGGTCCACTCATCACTATAATAATTCTTTATATATATTCTTTTTATAAAGCACACACACAGATTACGCAGCACTGCACAGCGCCCGACAAATCAATCCCTGTCCCCATGGGGCTCACAATCTAATCAACCTACCAGTATGTTTTGGAGTGTGGGAGGAAACCGGAGGACCCGGAGGAAACCCACACAAACAAGGAGAGAACTCTTTGCAGATGTTGATGTTCACTATTTTTAACATATCTTGTGGTCAGCTGTTTGGACGCTTCATGATTGGCAGAATTAAGTATAACAGATCTCCCTTTGCCATGTTTTGACCCATAGTAATCTATGGACATCACGATGAAAACTTTTTGTGAACTCCATTGACTTTAGCGGTTTATGGTTCACAGGACAAACCTCTTAAACTAAGCAACTAGGGAGGATTCATGATCCCCCAATTTGCTGATCACAAGGGGGACCCAAAAGTTAGAATCTTCACAATCAGATATGTATATATAAGTAATTTATGAGAAGAACCCTAATTCATCCTAACTACTGGACTTGAAGGAAATCAACTACCAGGATAAAGAATTGTAAACCAAGCACATGGACATACTGGTGAGTGCCCCCTCTAGCAGGTTCTTTTAGCTTCTTAGGACCTTGTTTTTATGATAAAAAAAAGTTTCAGAAATGATCCAAATGAGCCTCAGGGGCTCCAGACTCTATAGATGCCAATGGAGCTTTGAGCCCCGAAGGCTCATCTGCATAGTTTTTAAAACCTATTTTTTTAAAAAACAAAGGCACACAAAGCTACAAGAAAAGCAGCTTCTGCCAGAGGGGGCACACATCACTATGTCAGCATGCTCAGTTTACAATCTTCATCCTGGGAAATCGACCACCAGGATGAAGAATTGTAAACCAAGCACACGGGCATAGTGATGTGTGCCCCTTCTGCCAGAATCTGATCATCTTTTAACTTCTTTTGTCCTTGCTTTTACAAAAAAGGCTTTAAAAATTATGCAAATCATTCCTTGATCCTGGTGGCTAATTTCCATTCAAATCAATCAGATGCCATCATACTTTCTTAAATATGATTTTATTGTTGTATGTTGCAGTTTTCTAGTATTTTACCATCTAATCGCCCTTTTATTACCTATAAGTTTTTTTTAAGGATCAGTATACTGTATAATATGCTCAGTTGCTTCCCCTTTATCTTGTGTTGTCAACTGGAAACACACCATTTCACTTAGCCAATTAACTAGAATTGCAGCTCGATGGTGTGATGCCTAACTTAATTTGTAAGGTGACTTCATTGGATTATAATTCCTGATCGTTACCGGTTATAAGCAAAGTTCTGCTCCATAAATCCATATAAATAAATGGCACAATAGAGTATATAATGAGTATTATAATTACTCATCATATCATATTGTTATTGAAAAGGCTTCCACCATATCAAGCATCAGAGGTACTCAAACGTATAATTAGTAAAAATACATCCATGGCTCTAATACAATCTATGCCCGCTCAGAGATGCTGAGTAGCCAAGGTGCAGTTGTGCTCACTGCACTATGACCACCTCTATGGTGGTCGTGATCTAGCCACAATTTGTGATGCTAGCTCACAGCCCCACATATTGTCGAGTGCACATAGCCTAACTAACATTCATTATGCTACACCTATCTCAGTCTACTAAGGTGCCTTCTCAGCCTACTGAAGTTTTACATTACATATGTCCATATATGAGAATGCTGGAGCTAATGGTAGGTTTTCTATCTCACCCCAAGTGCTTCATTCATATCAATACTGATAGGTACTTTTCTATAATGTTTTTTATACACCTTCCAAATAAATGAATGAGTGCATAAATGAAATTTATGGAACCTAGTCTAATGCTTTTTGATGAGTTGTATATGGCAGACATCATAACATCTTATCTCCGCCAACGAACTCCAGGATAACTAGAGACGGAGTAAGTCATAACCTACAACTAAGAAACGTAATTGACAACCAGATTGACAGCCAGATATTTATATTGCACATTCAGGTCTTGAGTGAACACGTAAAAATGAGCTTTAGGTATCCCTTTCTTCGGACACTTTTATTATGTCCAGGACCAATCACTGCAAACTGTGAATGTCACACTAGAAATACCGTTTTAGGTGCTTCCACCTAGATACCTGTTCATCGTCTACTGGTCCTGGTCAGAGTTGTATTGATTCTTCTTTTGCCCTTTTTAGATGCCATCAACACATCGGGGGTTATTTACTTACACGGTCCTGTCGCGATCCAGCGGCGCGTTCTCCGTCGAGGATTCGGATCTTCTGGCGATTCACTAAGGTAGTGCCCCCGATGTCCACCAGGTGTCGCTGCTGCGCCGAGGTCTGCCGGGGTTCACCGGAGTTCACCAACCTATTCCTGGTGCATGTAAATCACACGGTTTTTCCGAATCCCTCAGGTTTTCCAACTGCCACGCCCCCAATTTCCGTCGTATGCATGCCGGCGCCGATGCGCCACAATCCGGTCGCATGCGCCAAAAACACAGGGCAATTCTGCGCAAACCAGTCATTTTTGGGAAACCTGACGAAAAAGACCGATTCGGACCCTTAGTAAATGTGCCCCATCAAGTATGAGAACTTACTGTTACCTGCTGCCCAACATGTTATCATATGAAAAACAGTTGAATAAAGACATATGACTTCAACTGTGTTTAATTCCTGTTGATCAAGGCAAAATTTCCATAAGGCTGATTCCAATTGGCTTATAGTGGGTGGAATGATATTGTATTTCCTCTTGATTAATAGCCCATTGGACAAATCTGGTTCCCAAAATATGGACTTTTGTCTATTTAAAGGGAATCTACCATCTGAAATCTACTTATTGAAGTAAATCCATAGGCGGATTCCCCAGGGTAGAGTGATTCATAATGCGTGTTTTATATAGCTGGGAATGGTCCCCCAAAATTTTTATAATCTGTTCATTTGCTACAGGGCCTACTGCAGGATCAGCATAGTCTATATCAGTGGTGGCTAACCTATGGCACTGGTGCCAGAGGTGGCACTCGGAGCCCTTTCTGTGGGCACTCAGGCCATCACCAGAGATGACTCCAGGTATCTTCCTGCAGTCCCAGACAGCCCAGGACTTGCTGTGCACAGAGGTAGTTTAAAGTGACAGCGCTACCTGGGACTATTTTCTGCTTTATTGGTGTCCTCAGGTGCTGGTATCAATGTAAGCTGTGACAGAGAAGGGAGTATAAATCACAAATTACATTTCTGTGTTGGCACTTTGCGATAAATAAGTGGGTCTTTGATGTAGTTTGGGCACTCGGTCTCTAAAAGGTTCGCCATCACTGGTCTATACTGTCTATGGCTATTACAAGCACCCAGTGGCCCTACAGAGACGCCCCCATACATGGCTCAGATGTTTGCGAATCCGGCAGCACTGGTCTTCACATGCTCAGTGCTTCCTGTTGTGCCACCGGTTTTAGGGTATCCTTCTATTTGAGATGAGCGAGCACTAAAATGCTCGGGTGCTTGTTATTCGAGATGAACTTTTCCCGATGCTCGGGTGCTCGTCTCGAAAAACGAGCCACATTGAAGTCAATGGGAGACCCGAGCATTTTTTTGCTAAAACAGAACAGTAAAAGAACAGCGCTTAATTAAATATTCCAGATGTTTCCTGATGTTTTACTTGTAAGAACACATTGAAATAACACTATTCTTCACTTTCCAGGTGTGCGCGCGTGTCTCCCGCTAGGTTCGGAGATGTTTGGAACATCTGGAATGTGAAGAATATTGTTCTTTCAATGTGTTCTGCACTTAAATGCTCCTGTATTCACTGTTTTTAATGTTTTAATTCTATTCTTCACTTTGCAGATGTGCGTGCGTATCTCTGAACCTATCGGAACCTATCGCCTAGTCATCAATCTGCATTCATTTGTTAATTTCGTATCTATGAATCTGACCATTTATCTATCTAGATTTTTTGTCTATCTATTTATCTATATAACCTCTATCTATATACCTATTATCTATTCATCTATCTATTAAATAAAGATTCAAATAAGATTTATTAGCAGGACCAAATACAAGTTAGCATTGCCAAAGCATTTATAAAATATGGGATTGTGGGGAATAAGGTGGGACACAGGGTCATGGGGAACAGGATGAAGGGGAACATGGGGTGTAGGGAATTATTTTAGTCCATGCCCATCACACGTCTCTCAATCTATGGATGGCAGTGACATATAGGGACTTATTTACTAAGGGACCGCGGATCAAATTTCCGTTGGGTTTTCTGGCGTTTTCGGATATCACGCCGCTGGGACAGGTATTTAGCAGGTTTTTAGCAGGCAAAGGTTTCCCTCTGCCAATGTGGTCTATCACTCTCCTATACAATTCCCCTACAGTCCCATATTACAGATACTTACCATAATACTGCTTGTAGCTACAAAGTGTTATTATTGTGCAGGGCTAAAGGAGCCTCTAACTGAATGTAACCATTCATAAAATTGTTTAATTTTAGGGCCCCACTTCCCCGGCCGGCCCTGATCACTGTTTTATAGCCTTAAGAAAGGCTCTGGTGTGAAGAAGCTAAAATGCTGCATGGACACATTGGAGTAAAAGTACCTTATTTGGATGTGGATGGGAGATATGTTTCCCCTGGGTTTTCCTACTATGCAAGGCCTTAGGCTGGTGCTACACGTAGTGCTTTGTCTGCGCTTGCAAACGCAAGCGCAGACAAAGTCGCACCCACCGGGGCGGACCTCGGCCCGATCGCACCGGCATTTCTATGGAAACGCCTGCGATCGGGAACGAGCCGTCGGTGTTCTGCGTTAAATTAACACAAAACACCGGCGTTTGCAAGCGCAGACAAAGGGCTACATGTGGCACCAGCCTTAGTGCTGAGGTTGTGTTGTCCAGCACCTCGGACACAGGTGGAGTTAGCAGCCTAATCAGGCTGCATAAAGCTGCTGAGCAGAGTTGAGAGGAGGCTGGAAAGCACACAGTCCTGACCCCTGCTCCTGGAGCAGCAACGTCTTTTGTGTTTTAGTGGTGAGTTAGAGGAACTCTGTTTACCCCAGACAGGTAGGATTTTGTTTATGTTTTGTTGCCTGTATGTGTAGGCTGTTTTATTTTGTAGCAGCTGCTGGAACAAACACAGGTGAGACCTGTCTGGACGGAACTTTGGTGTCACTGTCTTGAACTGCATACAAACCTCGCTACCTCTGTCTCTACTGGGCCAAAGCTCCCACATATGGTCGAGGATGCGGGCAGTTCAAAAGACAAACACCGGAAAAGGCTAGCTAGATCCTGCAACATTGCATGGCCTGGATAAAAGCAGCAGGCAAATTGCAGGATAAAGTCAATATGGAGGACTTTATTAAATATCTGCAAGAGGAGTCCAGAGCTAATCGGCAGCTGCAGCAATCCATGCTCCAGCAACAGGAGGAGAGGTCCCACCAGCAGCAACCCATGGTCCAGCAACTGGAGGAGAGGTCCCACCAGCAGCAACCCATGTTCCAGCAACTGGAGGAGAGGTCCTGCCAGCAGCAGGAAGAGTCCTGAGCTATGTTCCAGTCTTAAACTGCATACAAACCTCGCTACCTTAATCTCTACTGGGCCAAATCTCCCACTAATATATATATATACACTCATCGGCCACTTTATTAGGTACACCTGTCCAACTGCTCCTTAACACTTAATTTCTAATCAGCCAATCACATGACGACAACTCAGTGCATTTAGGCATGTAGACATGGTCAAGACAATCTCCTGCAGTTCAAACCGAGCATCAGTATGGGGAAGAAAGGTGATTTGAGTGCCTTTGAACGTGGCATGGTTGTTGGTGCCAGAAGGGCTGGTCTGAGTATTTCAGAAACTGCTGATCTACTGGGATTTTCACGCACAACCATCTCTAGGGTTTATAGAGAATGGTCCGAAAAAGAAAAAACATCCAGTGAGCGGCAGTTCTGTGGGCGGAAATGCCTTGTTGATGCCAGAGGATCAGAGGAGAATGGGCAGACTGGTTTGAACTGATAGAAAGGCAACAGTGACTCAAATCGCCACCCGTTACAACCAAGGTAGGCAAAAGAGCATCTCTGAACGCACAGTACGTCGAACTTTGAGGCAGATGGGCTACAGCAGCAGAAGACCACACCGGGTGCCACTCCTTTCAGCTAAGAACAGGAAACTGAGGCTACAATTTGCACAAGCTCATCGAAATTGGACAGTAGAAGATTGGAAAAACGTTGCCTGGTCTGATGAGTCTCGAATTCTGCTGCGACATTCGGATGGTAGGGTCAGAATTTGGCGTCAACAACATGAAAGCATGGATCCATCCTGCCTTGTATCAACGGTTCAGGCTGGTGGTGGTGGTGTCATGGTGTGGGGAATATTTTCTTGGCACTCTTTGGGCCCCTTGGTACCAATTGAGCATCGTTGCAACACCACAGCCTACCTGAATATTGTTGCTGACCATGTCCATCCCTTTATGACCACAATGTACCCAACATCTGATGGCTACTTTCAGCAGGATAATGCGCCATGTCATAAAGCTGGAATCATCTCAGACTGGTTTCTTGAACATGACAATGAGTTCACTGTACTCAAATGGCCTCCAAAGTCACCAGATTTCAATCCAATAGAGCATCTTTGGGATGTGGTGGAACGGCAACTGTGTGATGCCATCATGTCAATATGGACCAAAATCTCTGAGGAATGCTTCCAGCACCTTGTTGAATCTATGCCACGAAGAATTGAGGCAGTTCTGAAGGCAAAAGGTGGTCCAACCCGTTACTAGCATGGTGTACCTAATAAAGTGGCCGGTGAGTGTATATATATATATATATATCAGTTTTTTATTGGGTATTATTTGTTCTTTTATTGAGAAAACGCAGTCATCATCTGGCTTTTATATTCAGGATCTTTTCATGAACTTAAAAGGGAAAATATCAAAGACACATCAAAATAAACTTTCCCAATGGAACTAACCTAAGTGCTGCCCATGACCCTCACCTATGTGTACTTGTCCCTAGAGTCTGACTTAAGCTGAATATAGACATAACATTTCTTCTGAAAAAATAAACACATTCTGCCGAAGTCCAACCATTATCTTGAGCCGTAATTGACGTAAGTATCCACTAATTGGGTTATTGACACCACCAAAGCCTTAAAATCTTATTCCTGTAACATTTGCCCTGTGTATGTACTGAAAAAATGAATGACAATTTGTTTACAATTTCTTCGATTATGTAATCAGGCATGAATAGCCTTTTGTCTACATAAGGAAAATAAAGGTAGCTGAAACCTTGAATCAACCGCCCTTACAAAACACATCAATGAACGATACACTGGAACTTATTTACTAAGGGTCCGTGGACGCACTTTCACCGGACATTCCAACGTTTTCGGGATTTCCGCCACTGGGACAAGTATTTAACATGGGATTTTGTCGCACGCGATTCGGACTGAGCTCGGGATTTAACATTCGAATTGTGTCGCACGAATATGCACTTACATGCACCAGGAAGAAGAAGGTGAATTCTGTCTGACCTGAGTGGGGAAGCGACATATGCAGGATATCGGGTGCCCAATCTTAGTGAATGGCAGCACAGTGCATGATCGCCAGACAATGCACTTTCTGTGAACTCCTCCGGACGGGTAAGTAAATGTGCCACACTATGTTTATCTGCATTTTTACTGCTGCAGTTCCTAAAATTTTAAAGTTGTGAAAGCGGCCTAAAAACAATGTAATTTCTGTAATGTAAATTCTATTTTAACTATTGACCAATAGTTTCTGAGAAAGGGAGGAGAAGAAAGAAATTGCAACTCTTCTCATACTTTAATACGGTTTTCTCCTTAGATTCAGTTCACTTTACTCCAGTCTCCTACTTTCCAGAAGCCACTCCAGTCTCCGGCTTTCCAGAAGCCACTCCAGTCTCTGGATTTACAGAAGCCACTCCAGTCTCTGGATTTCCAGAAGCCACTCCAGTCTCCGGCTTTCCAGAAGCCACTCCAGTCTCTGGCTTTCCAGAAGTCATTCCAGTCTTCGGCTTTCCAGAAGCCACTCCAGTCTTCGGCTTTCCAGAAGCCACTCCAGTCTCCGGCTTTCCAGAAGCCACACCAGTCTCTGGCTTTCCAGAAGCCACTCCAGTCTCCGGCTTACCAGAAGCCACTCCAGTCTCTGGCTTACCAGAAGCCACTCCAGTCTCTTGCTTTCCAGAAGCCACTCCAGTCTCTGGCTTTTCAGAAGTCACTCCAGTCTTTGGCTTTCCAGAAGCCACTCCAGTCTCTGGCTTTCCAGAAGCCACTCCAGTCTCTGGCTTTCCAGAAGCCACTCCAGTCTCCGGCTTTCCAGAAGCCACTCCAGTCTCCGGCTTTCCAGAAGCCACTCCAGTCTCCGGCTTTCCAGAAGCCACTCCAGTCTCTGGCTTTTCAGAAGTCACTCCAGTCTTTGGCTTTCCAGAAGCCACTCCAGTATCTGGCTTTCCAGAAGCCACTCCAGTCTCTGGCTTTCCAGAAGCCACTCCAGTCTCTGGCTTTTCAGAAGTCATTCCAGTCTTCGGCTTTCCAGAAGTCACTCCAGTCTTTGGCTTTCCATAAGCCACTCCAGTATCTGGCTTTCCAGAAGCCACTCCAGTCTCTGGCTTTCCAGAAGCCACTCCAGTCTCTGGCTTTTCAGAAGTCATTCCAGTCTTCGGCTTTCCAGAAGCCACTCCAGTCTCTGGCTTTCCAGAAGCCACTCCAGTCTCCGGCTTTCAAGAAGCCACTCCAGTCTCTGGCTTTTCAGAAGTCACTCCAGTCTTTGGCTTTCCATAAGCCACTCCAGTATCTGGCTTTCCAGAAGCCACTCCAGTCTCTGGCTTTCCAGAAGCCACTCCAGTCTCTGGCTTTTCAGAAGTCATTCCAGTCTTCGGCTTTCCAGAAGCCACTCCAGTCTCTGGCTTTCCAGAAGCCACTCCAGTCTCTGGCTTTCCAGAAGCCACTCCAGTCTCTGGCTTTTCAGAAGTCATTCCAGTCTTCGGCTTTCCAGAAGCCACTCCAGTATCTGGCTTTCCAGAAGCCACTCCAGTCTCTGGCTTTCCAGAAGCCACTCCAGTCTCTGGCTTTCCAGAAGCCACTCCTGCTTTCGGCTGCACAGTTCCCTGGGTATGTATATGGTGTCTCCACATCTGACAGTTCCTGTCATTCTCCAGAGGTGTCCCGTGACCATGAAGAATTAGAGGAGACGTAAGAAGAGGCGGAGGAAGAAGAAGGGGATACTGT
Source organism: Engystomops pustulosus (assembly GCF_040894005.1). Lineage (NCBI taxonomy): Eukaryota > Metazoa > Chordata > Amphibia > Anura > Leptodactylidae > Engystomops > Engystomops pustulosus. The sequence continues at coordinate 240,041,568 of NC_092412.1, forward strand.
CACAGATGCACCCACGGTACTTGTCGCAGATCGCGGGAACACCCGTGCCTCTCCATGTGATGGGGTGCCCCCCGGCCCTGACTTACCTCTCCATGAGCCTGCTTCCCATCCAACTAGGTCGCGCGTCCCCGTTCCTAGGGCGCATGCACGCCGGCTCTCCTGGACTTAAAAAGCCAATCTTCCTGATTGTCGCTGGCTGACCCTTATAATCCGGCACCTCCCTTCCTGCCTCACTGGATCTTCAAGCCATTTCCCTGAAAAGAAAGCCCTCCTGTGTTCCAAGTGTTCCCAGATGATCCTGTTTGTCTCCAACATTCCCAGACGCTCCTGTATCTCCTTTGTGTCCAGCGTTCCCAGATGCTCCTGTGTCTCCAGCATTCCCATACTCTCCCACCAGCATTCCTCCGTGGGCCTGTCCTTTCCTGTCTGCCTGTGTCGTGTGCCTGCTCCTGCTTCCAAGCCGTACTCTTGCTGTCACCCCAGGCTCGGACTGTGGGCTGCATCTCCTCCAGCTCCCTGTTACCTTGGCTGCCACCGCGGGCCTAGTCGCACCTGTGGAACGACCTGGTGGCACCCCACCGCAGCAAGAGCATCCCGCTCTGCGGCGCTCCTGTCCTGGTCCCGGTTATCGGCTAGTACCATCTCTCACAGTGGTCCAGAGGGTGCACAGACTCTTCCCAAAGAGAATCTTTCTGTCCCGGTACTCCCAAGTATCTGTGACAACATCGCTGCTGAGGTCACAATGTGACCAGAGAGGTCATGGGTTTTTTATACATATACAAATGGCCCCTCTTGCAGAGCTCTTGACCAATAAATAGTAACACACACTGAGCAACACTCATACAGTGCTTGGACACTCATCGGGTGGGTGTGCCGGGCAGCCTGGAAGTTGTCCAAGCAGAATTTCCACGCCTCTGTAAACAAACATGGGCACAACACAGAGGAACCATGCTGCGGGACACTTTGAGCGTCAGACAAGGCAAGTACAAGTGCAGCCTCTCCCTGGCCACCACATTATTTTTACATACTCTCTGACAACCCCCTTTAACCAGTGCTGCATCCATGTAGTTGCGAAGTATTATACAGTATACCGTATATACTCATGTATAAGCCGAGTTTTTCAGCACAAAAAATGTGCTGAAAAACGTCCCCTCGGCTTAAACACGAGTCAATACGACTGGGGAAGTATAAAAAAATACTTAAAAATAATAAATTTACATACTCACCCTCCAGTGGCCCTGATATGCAGCGCTGCTCCCCCGATGTCCGTGCGGGCTTCTGGCTTCCGCGCCTGTCTTCTTTCTTCTCTAACATCATGCTTGGCGCCGCCATGTTTTTGTCCCGGGCAGCGCCTAGTATGACGTCAGCAGCAGCAGCGCGTCATGCTAGGCGCCGGCCGGGAGAGAGCAATGGCGGCGCCCAACACGATGTTAGGGAAGAAAGAAGACGGGCGCGGAAGCCAGAAGACGAGCCGCGCGGACATCGGGGGAGCAGCACTGCACATCGGGGCCACCGGAGGGTGAGTATATAAGTTTTTTTTTTTTTTTAAATGCTGGAGAGGCTGTATACTACTAGGGGCAGGCTGTATACTACTGGGGGCAGGCTGTATACTACTGGGGGCAGGCTGAGGTGGCTGTATACTACTGGGGGCAAGCTGTATACTACTGGGGGCAGGCTGTATACTATTGGGGGCAGGCTGGGCTGGCTGTATACTACTGGGGGTAGGCTGTATACTACTGGGGGCAGGCTGTATACTACTGGGGGTAGGCTGTATACTACTGGGGGCAGGCTGTTTACTACTGGGGGCAGGCTGGGGTGGCTGTATACTACTGGGGGCAGGCTGTATACTACTGGGGGCAGGCTGTATACTACTGGGGGTAGGCTGTATACTATAGGGGGCTGGCTGGCTATATACTGGGGGGGTCTGTGACCAATGCATTTCCCACCCTCGGCTTTTACTCGAGTCAATAGGTTTTCCCAGTTTTTGGTGGTAAAATTAGGGGTCTCGGCTTATACTCGGGTCGGCTTATACTCGAGTATACAGGCGGTCCCCTACTTAAGAACACTCGACTTACATGCGACTCCTAGTTACAAATGGACATTGGTAATTTATTCTACTTTAGTCCTAGGCTACAATGATACAGTTATCACAGGTGTCTGTAATGAAGCTGTATTGTTAATCCTGGTTCTTATGACAACCCAACATTTTTAAAATCCAATTGTCACAGAGACCAAAAAAATTCTGGCTGGGATTACAATGATAAAATATACAGTTCTGGATCAGCAAGAGGCTAAAGAAGTGATTAGTACTATTTTTGATTTTATTGTATTTGTAGCCCATTTTTAGTCTTTTATTTTTACAACTTTTTACAATTGTCCCTTTAAGTGATGGTGACCGCCTCCCCAGACGAGCTCCTGTTATGTCTGCAGTCCCCGTTCCGAGTTGCTAACTGCATTATGATTTATACCGTTACCTCTAAACTCAATAATACTCTCCAGTAAGGAAAGTAACCCACAGTGGTGGCTGCAAGAAGTCACAATTTATTAATTGAACTCAATGGTTTCATGATAGGAAGAGGAAGATTTGTTAGTGCTAGAGAAAATAAACTCCAACATGTTATAAGTTACTTTTTCATAAAGAATCATTAAATGACATAATATACTGCACCCAAACTATAATAACAATATACAATAAAGCTATTATTTTACAGAACTAAAATAAAATATTATATAAACATATATACATACATGTACAGAAAATTAAAAGATATTTTTCCAACAAATATTTTTTACAATTCAAACTCACGTACACAAATTAAAATTATAAAGAAAAGCTTTTTTGTAACAAAAACTAAAAAATATATATTATAATATGCAAGCAGTCCCCTACTAAAGAACATGCGACTTACAGACGACCCCTAGTTACAAACGGACCTCTGGATGTTGGTAAGTTACTGTACTTTAGTCCTGGGCTACAATGATCAGCTATAACAGTTATCACAGGTGTCTGTAATGAAGCTTTAGTGTTAATCCTGGCTCCTATGACAATTCAACATTTTTAAAATCCAATTCTCACAGAGACCAAAAAAATTTTGTCTGGGATTACAATTATAAAGTATACAGTTCCGACTTACATATAAATTCAACTTAAGAACAAACCTACAGAACCTATCTTGTACGTAACCTGGGGACTGCCTGTATATCAAAGCTATTCCATTTACATTTGAAGGAAACCTACCATCAAAATCCCTCATGATAAACCCTGGACACTTACTCATAGATCCAGGCGACGTGACTGTGTTATATCTTCATATATTTGTTATCCATGGCCTCCTTCCTTCTAATATCAACTTTTAAAATTATGCTAACCCTAACCCGTTTGTGATCTGGTTTTACAGCTCACAATCTCACAGCAGCAGGGAGTTTCAGTGGCAAGTGCTCCCCCACAGGTAACACCCCCAGAGCCCTTCTGGTTCATTAGCATAACTTTAAAAGTTGATTTTAGAAGGCAGGAGGTCATAAATAACAACTGTAAGAAGATCACCACAGTCGCGGTGCCTTGATCTATGAGTAAGTGTCCCTGGTTTATCAGAATGGATTTTGATGGTTACTTGTGTTAGCAAGGCAAATAAAATATAATATAAAAAATCACTAATTTTTTTACAGAAATGAATAAATACCAATATATTCCCCATTTTCAACTTTATTATTTATACATTGCAAATTCATGTGCGGCTAACTCTGCTTGGCGAGTGGAAAGTCGCCAATTTAGGCGCAAATGTAAGAAAAGTCTCAAAAACTATAGAAAAGAAATAGAAAATTCTAAGATAAATCCCCCCCCCCCCCCCAGCAATATCACCCTACGTACTGTACTGTTCTACCCAAGACAAAGTAAGTAAATCCTCGTCTACAACTTTTGTCTCCTCCGTCCTCCTCCTTTCTCACAGCTCGGTTTTTAAGAGGTTATTCATTGATGTGCTGAAGGCTCCATGGCCTCTGTTACTAGCATTCAGCATATTTCTCTCTCTATGTGATTGTCTATGTGTCAGTCTGGCTGTGATATAAATAATGCCGTAATAGAAGTCAATTTTCTATTTTCTATCAATGACAGAAAGCAGCAAGTTTCCCAGATCAAACACATTTATGTTACACTGTGCGACAGCAAATTGAAAGCCATCTGTTCTAACATGAAGAAGATTATTCTGAAGATTTTCATTTACAGTTTTGTTTGCAGAAATTAAAAAGAGAGAAAAAAAACTTCAGTTTACCAGTGAATCATTGTCCTACTTCAATATTTTCATCTGGACAACGAGCGTACATGAATAAACATAAGATGGGGGGAGATGTGGCGGAGTGTAATTACAGGATTTCCCTTTCATTATAGAACATTTAAAATTAAATCATTGAATTTATTTTAAATATAATTCTAGATGAAATATATGAACATTTTTGAGTTGCCGGGTCAAAATGACCATTGTCTATAAACCAAAAACATTATGAGTTCCATATATTCCTCCACCAAGAAATTACATCATATCATTATTATAAACGTATGAAAAACAGAGTAACATGTCACATAACTGTAGGCCCTGGTGATGTTCCATCATATTAATGCCCAAGGAAGGCATGAGAATATGGTGGGGCATGTGTCAGGATGATCAGACCCGAAATTCCCAAGTGTCCCCGGTGCAACCAAAACATATTGCCAGACTGGCTGAGCGACAGCCAGTGTGGTAAATTTACATCTCTACCTACTAGCCATGGCTGTGATTGGTCAAGAGGACATCCCTGGCCAATGATAGCCATAGCAAGTTACTAAGGGTGTTAATTTGCTGGATTTGCTGCTCGACACGTGGGTCACGCGGGTTGAACCCAAACCCTGAAGCTGAATGGTAAGTTCCGATCTTCTCATCCTCTAGTCAGGTGTCATGACATTAGTACAGATGCTTTGATTGTGTTTGTATCAACGTGTGGAAGAACATAAGCAGAAGACCAGGAAAATTTTATGAGAGACTTTGTCCATGACATAAAATTAGTTAAATCTAGACTGGCTCTTACTATTCCCAAAACTTGACTTTCTTTCTGATACTTCTGTACAAAATTAAGACACACAAATGTAGCCTTAAAGGGGTATTCTCGTCTGGGCACTCACATTCAGTTTCACTAATCGTACATTTATAAACATTTCTTCAATTGGATGTTATTAAAAAAAATGTTCCTGTGTGAAGATAATTTCTCATAAATGTAGCCATGATGTCCCTTAGAAACCAGATGGCTTCCTCGGATACGACCACGTCACACTCTGGCAGCGGTGGCCAGACTCGCGCTAAAGAGTCCTGCCTGAGCACCTGGCTTCAGCGTTCATTACCACAGGACGGCTGTGCGACATGAAGTAACTCCTGGACACATCATATACAAAAACCTTTATGTTTATTTGTGCAATCTCTCGGGCAGAGGTGGCCGTATCCGAGGAAGCTATCTCGTTTCTAAGGGACAAAATAACTACATTTATGAGAAATTATCTTCACACAGGAACATTTTTTTAAATAACATCTTATTGAAGAAATGTTTATATACTGTATGGCATATTTATCAAACTGAATGTGAATGCCTAGGCGAGAATACCCCTTTAAGATCCAATTTTCTTCTACAAAAGCTCCATAATTTAAAGCTCCATACAAAAGGGCTGGGGTTACGATGAAAACCAAAGTGTAATACCGTTGAACTTATGGTCTTTGACATCTGTGTCAGGCCAGAAGTGTCGGGGGTCATAAATTCTACATTGGCCGAGATGTCCCATGGTCCAAGGAGACCCCATACTGACTGGAAGAGGTTGAATAAGAATGGAAGTGTGATGTGGGAACTGGGAGCAAAATAGGGTAAGTACAATTGTCTTTTTTTACACCCCGGCCTCAAGGGGTTTTCCAGAAAATACCTTTAAGCTGTTATTGTCGCCCCCGGTGTAGAGTCTGCATAATTGGGGAACATATTGCATTTTTAGACTTTAGATCTGTTTCTGCCTACTTTAAAATACTTAAAATTTGGCACCACCCAAACCTCTAAATCACATATTTTCCGACTTCCCAGCAGACAACATTGATGTAATGTAATGATTTTAGAAAACAAGAAGAACCTTGTAAAGAGAAGAAAATAGATTTATTACCTGGCATGCCAAGTCGAAAACCGGTGGTAAAATTAGCCTGAAATCCTTTTCTGTTTGAAGAATCGTCTGATGTAAAATACACAGTCATGTGATTGGTTGTAGAGAAGACGTCTGGAACCTGATTCAGCCCAGTATAAACGGCTAAATGAAAAAATATACAAGAACATTCATCACACCAAACAATAATGCCCCTTCCCATATAAAAATCATAGTGCACATTAAAAAAAGTGAAAATCACCACAAAACACAACATATTGGGGTTCATTTACTAAGGGTCCGTGGAGCACATCTCCATTGGGTTTCCCGACGATTTCCGTTTTTTGTCGCATTTAACAGGGGATTTTGCCGCACGTGACAGAAATGGTGGTGGGGGGGGGTGTCGCTGCGGACAACCCGACGGATTCAGACAATACGCAAGATTTAACATTTAGAATTGTGTCGCAAGACACACACTTACAAGCACCGGGAAGAAGAAGGTGAACTCCGGCCGACCTCGGCGGGGAAGCGACGGATGCAGGCTTGAGAAAGCGTGTGTGTATGCACAAAACAGGGGCAGCTCCTCACTCTGTCTTGTTACCTCTGCTACAATAAAAAGAAGCTTGTCCTACACTACTCCGGTGAGTGCAGCATTTTTTTCTGCTAACTTGTGTCTGCTAATTATGGTGTGAGCAGTGCCAGCTACTGGAACTCTGGTGCACGAGCGCATGAATAGCTCCAGACTTCATCCTTGTCGGACCGTCCGAATAGGGGATCGTGACAGGACGAGGTAAGTAAATTAGCCCCATTGGGTTTCACCATCTCCATAATAACCCATAGAATAAAATAAAATTGTTACTAAACTTGTATGGTGAACGCCGCAAAAATGACAATATTTTCACATCCAACTAACTGACTAAAAAGTAACCTTTACCCTGACATAATACCAAAAGTACAGCTTGTCCCGCTAAAAACAAGCCCTAAAACAGCTCCATATATATAAAAAAAAGTTATGCTTTTTAGAACATCTCTCAACAAATGAGGTTTCTATTCTGCAAAACGAGGCAACCAAAAAAAACCTCTATATAAATTGGGTATCGCTGCAATTGTGGAGACATATTGAATAAAGATAATGTATTATTTTTACGGTACAGTGAACAGCTTATAAAGAAAAAACCCTAAACCAGAATTAATTATTTTCTTATCACCACCAAGAAAGAGTTAATAAAATCTCATCAATTAGCTATTGAAACCCCCTAAATGATGCACCTGAAAATCGGATCTCCTCCCGGAAATAATAATCCCCCATGTGTCCGAGTTACAAAAAAATAAACTCTGAATTGTGCCTCCTTCCTTTCTATGCCTGGCCGTGTGCCCATATGGGGTATCGGCATACTCAGGAGAAATTGGGGATCAAACTTTGTGGAGCTTTTTGTCATTTAATCTGTTGGGAATTTGTAATTTTGGGCCAAAATTATTACAAATTGTAAATTTCACCTCCATTTTGTTTTTACTCCTGTAAAACACCGAAAGATTGTTAACTTCTTAAAGTTGGTTTCTCATACATTGAGGGGAGTAGTTTCTATAATGGGGTAAATTATATGGTTTTACCTTATATACTCGAGTATAAGCCTAGTTTTTCAACACAAAATTTGTGCTCAAAAACCCTAACTCGGCTTATACTCGAGTCAACTAAAAAAATAAAGTCAAAACTCACCTTTCTGACATCACCTGTAGGTCCTCTTCTGTCTGAGACAGTCTGAGACAGAAGAGGACCTATGGGGGACGTCGGAAAGATGAGTACAGTGTTATTTTTTTTCCTACTACGGAGGCTGGGCAGGCTGTATACTACTGGGGGCTGGGCAGGCTGTATACTACTGGGGGCTGGGCAGGCTGTATACTACTGGGGGCTGGGCAGGCTGTATGCTACGGGGGCTGGGCAGGCTATATGCTACGGGGGCTGGGCAGGCTATATGCTACGGGGGCTGGGCAGGCTGTATGCTACAGGGGTTGGGCAGGCTGTATGCTACAGGGGCTGACAGACTATATACTGGGAGGCCGTAACCAATGCATTTCCCACCCTCGGCTTATACTCGAGTCAATAGGTTTTCCCATTTTTTTGTGTTGAAATTAGGGGTTTCGGCTTATACTCGGGTCGGCTTATACTCGAGTATATATGGTACTTATATAAGGCCTCTCTCAAAGTCACTTGAAAACTGAGAGGTGGCACTCGGAGCCCTATCTATGGGCACCCGCGCCATCACCCCACCGCAGAGTTCGCCAGACAGGACTCAAGGCCTCTTGCAGTCCCAGGCAGCCCAGGACCCTAGAAGGAAGCTACAATGATAACCAAAGCTTTTTCTCCTTCTTTCTACTGTTTTGGTGTCCTCAGGTGCCTATACACATGTGACAGAACTGGGAGTAATAAGTTACTGTTTAAATTGTCGCATCGGCACTTTGCGAAAAAATATGTGGGTTTTGGATGTAGTTTGGGCACTCTGCATCTGAAAGGTTTGCCATCACTGCCCTAGAATGTTAAACGCTAATGAAATGTGTGGATCTATTGATTGTTGTGGTTCCTGACAATCCCTGGATGCCAGGCATGCAATGGAAGAAATGGCCCATCTTCTGAGATGGTCAAAAGTTCATCCAGATGACGTTTTTTATTCAAAAGAGTTTACTTTTAGTGTTTGCACATTAACAACACATTTAAGACAGGGAATAAAAATTTCACGCTTACCAAATTGTTTTGTTTTTTCACAAAATGACACATGAAGGACCCATTTGGGGCCATAAGTGGGTTGTTTATGTAAATACACACAAAAAAACTTACATTAAATGAATAAGTGGCTTAGATGAATTCTTGAAGCTTTGCTTTTCATATTCGCCACTATTAACATACAAAGTCTTTGTAAGAACCTTCTGATTGAGCTATGGCGTTCTACTGATTTATCATTCATGTTATTTAGTTTTACATTTTGTCCAATTGTGTATTTTTTCATGGGCTTTTATCAACTTGGACATCAACAAATATTCTTTTTCTTTCAAGTTATTCTGCATGAAAAGGACGTATTTTACATCTTTCTTCGGTAATGTTTTATGCAGGAAATAAGTGGCATTATTGATTTGTACAAGTAACACATTTTGAAGTTGAAGTACCTTAATAATGTTGTTGACGTTTTTATACTATTTTGTATGCAATTTGTGTACTGCTTTCCAAAAAAGAAAAAAAAAACATCTAAAGCTGAACATGAGAAGAGGATATAACCATCTGGTCGGTGATGGTCATCACAAATGGTAACAAGAACGGGGCCTGGCCATACTATAGTATGGAGCAGCATGTCCAGAATTCATCCTGCCACTCCGTTTAATACATATGGGAGTGCTGATAGATGTCAAAACCGTCTACACCATTAATACGCTGTGCTGATGAATTTCTAAGGCTCCAGAATGGTTGAACCCCCAACTATTGATTTTTAGCCCTTATCTTCATAGGAAATTACCAAATAAGTAAGCAGCTCCTAGTGCTTGAACAAACGCTGCAATGTTAGAGTGATAGGATTACCGGAAACCTCCAGTAACGCTATCAAACACTGCGGCGGAGTACAATGTAATCATCGTACCACTTGCAAAGCGGTCCAATGTATTCATGAGGGGGCGGTCCAAGGCGCTGCCTCTTCCCCGGACCACCCCGCTCGCTCCATAGGCCGGCTGTGACTGCTGCCCCTAGTCACGCCCCAACCCCGCCCCTTCATGAATACATCGGACAGCTTTGTGAGCTGTCCGACAATTACACTGTAACCCGCCGCAGTGTTTGATAGGTTTCCGGTAACGCTATCACTCTAACACTGCGGCGTTTGTTCAAGCACTAGGAGCTGCTTACTTTTGGGTGACAGGTTCTCTTTAAGTAATTCACCAATATAAATTACAAAAGTATGAAAAAGTTATTTAAAATCTATTAAAACATAAACCTCGATAAATTTATTATCCCCCATAATATCCAACCCAGCGAATACATGAGATGTGTCATTTGGAGAACACAGTGAAAGGGGTAAAAACAAGAAAATGGCGCAAAAGTGTATTTTCTATAAATGAATCCCACTTGGAAGTTTTTCCAGTTTCCTAGTACATGGCATTGAAAAGAAAATATCACTATGAAGTACAAGATCTCCAACAGCTCTGTTCATGGGAAAAATGTAAAAGTTGTTTTTTAAACATGTAGAGTGTAAAACGCAAAAAACAAAAGACATCCACCTTACATAGAGCTGAGTTGATGAGCTTACTTACTAAGAGTCGCACTGCTCACTTTCGTTGGGCTGTGCACTGTTTTTGGGGATTGCACGGCTTGGACTGTCATTTAACAGGTGTCTGCGCTGGAATTGTGTGCATTTGATAGTTTTTTGGCCCAGCTGCGCTGGATTTCATGCTACAGAATTTGGGGAGTGTGCCATTGGACGAGCCGGCTGATTCGGACTGAGAGCGGGATTTAACTTTCAAATTGTGTCACAAGACAATGCACTTACATGCACCAGGAAGAAGAAGGTGAACTCCGGCGGACCTGAGCGGGGAAGCGACACAACAAATTGGACACACGATCTTAGTGTCCAATCCTTGGACAATGCACTTTCGGTGAACTCCAAGGACCGGGTAAGTAAATGTGCCCCTTTGTATCTAATATGCCATTATATTGGCATCCACTTTACATAAGCTGTGCTGCTGTATCTAAGCTGCCTTGAAAGAGAAGATATCTTCTTGATATGCTGTTTCCAATATACACATTGGTGACATTTATCAGTGCGACACTGCAAGAAATTGCAATTATTCTCATGACTATGCCACCTCCACATCATGTAGGCGAGGACGGAGCTTGAAGGGGCCAAGTCGCTGGCAGAGTGGCCTTACGTGTGGCGTTGCTGGCCTGTACCTGCATACTTTCCAAAACCTTACAAACAATCACTGCAGAATGTTCAGAAGGTTTTTACAAAAGAAAGGTTGACGTAGCTTTGCCTTCCAGTACAAGACATCCAGCGTATGGTAAATCTCCCCCATAAATTTTGTGGGTGTGAGGGCCCAACAAAAATCTTTGGGTCTGTGCCACAAATTATTTTCGACAGGGGAATGAACCTGGCAGTTACTCTTGTATCCATGGGTCATATTATCTATTGAAAGCTACAACCAGAAACAAGTTTTTTTATCTTTCTATCTACCTATATATTTATACATTACTATTTGTACAGGTTTATTAATTTTATTCATTAAAGGGAACCAGTCATCAGCAACTGGCCGTATAAACCACTACTAGTCATTTGTCAGGATTCACACTACCGTTGCCCGCCGTACCGTAGCACGGCGGGCACACGGCAGCGCGCGGGGAGAGGAGGAGCACTGCTCACCCCGTCCCTCTCCATAGGGATACATAGGGATACGCACGTGTGCTGCACCGTACCGCTCCCTTAGGGCGCCATGCGCCCATTGCCGTCAATGGGGGACGTATATATCGGCCGTACATACATCCCCCTTGCGGCAGTGTGAATGCAGCCTAAGACCTTGTAGTTTTTGTTTCTTTCATGGTCCAGTGTTGTGGCATCATCCAGAAAATCAACTTTGAAGTCAGATGTAAATTGGTTGTAGAAAGTCAAGGAGGAGTAGAGTTTAACACTGAAGTCAAGATCGGGAGCGCTGAACGCCTCCTGTGATTAACATACTGGGGGGGATGTATCAATGTGTCCCAGGTTCCGTCGGTTTAGTGGAGGAAAACCCTAGTCATTTTCTGCGCCAGATTTATCACTGTGTTAATGAATCTGGTGCAGGATAAGACTGTCGGTTTCCAGTTTAGAACTACTTTAAAGTGGTCTAAACTCTGCGCCACAATTTTTGGTGCGCGGAACATGCAAATCGACCATGCCCCCTTTTGGACCAAATCACACCCCTTTTACGGAGGCCGTGCCCTCTCAGTCGGACAAGTCGGAAAATGGCTAAAACAGGTCTAAAAGCCTTGATAAATGTGGCACAAGGCATTTTAGACTTTGTTTTAGGAGCAAAACCACCAGAATTGTGGCGCAAGTGCGTTAATACATCCCCCCCCAATGCATCAAACTTCAGGAAATCTTTTTAGTGAAGTCTCTGAATGCAGGACCATCAATTACAGTGAAGAAGGGTTTCTGAGGAAGAGTGAGCTTGACTTCAGGGTTAAAATCTCCACCTCCTTGACCAGTTTAAATCTCACTTCAAAGTTGATTTTCTGGATGATGCCACCACACTGGGCCATGAGAGAAACACGATCTGGAAGGTGTTCAGCTGCTTGACAACATAGTGGTTTGTTAGGTCAATTTCTGATGACAGGTTCCCAAGTCTCTTATGCTAAATAAATTTTATACCGCAATTTGCAAAAAAAATGTATAAATGTATAAAGTACACATATGCAAATGGTACAAAAATATATTGACCACGTCCCGCATTATGGTTCATAACACACAAAATATTGAACTGCACTTTACAATGATACATTATGAACAACAACACAAAAGAAACCCTTAGAATATTTGACGTCAAATAGAATTGATGGCTGGAGAAATGCGTCTCAGCTTTATGGTGGACAGAAAACTGTAAAATAAAATAAAATAATAAAAATGGCAAACATTTTTTATTAGTCTCTCTGGCCGAGTCCTTTGAACTCTTTCCCCCCCGAGGGACTCGCTGGGTCACGGAGTCACATAAACATGTACATTCTCCATTTTCTGATGCTATTATTTTGCTGTGTTAACATGCAACACACCACTAGACTTTCAGGTTATCCACGAGTCTCACATCTTCTGAATGATAATTTTCCAACAGGCCTCTTCTAAGAAGTGAGCAAATCAAAGGAGCGCTGAACTTCATGACCTGCTTTTTATGAGTTGAAGTTCAGCCGCAAACTCTGCACTTCAGTGTCTGGTGGTTTGTTTCAGTTCTTCATCAGTGACAGCATGAAATCTAGCAGCTAACTGTTACTTTGCAATAATTCATAGCACTCACAAGAAATCTACCATCTACAACAAAAGCTTCCGAAAAACCGAGAATGGATACTTGCCCAGCAACAAGGAATCTGATCCTCTGCCATCTCTCACTTCAACAACATCATATATATTCTCCAGATCAAATGCTTGAAAGTGAAGTTGGATATTGTGTCCTTCTGCTGCGTTCAGATACCATATACCTAGGGAGGAAAGAAATGTAAAAAATTGGATAAAAGAAAATAGGAAAATTTATATTTATGACGTTATATTAACCTTTTATGGCTGCAGCAAATTTTTGTGTTTGATTTATGTGTTTATTCCCCATATCTTAAAATGTTTCAATTTTTCCATTTTAAAGGGTTGTCTTCCAGGAAACAACATTTACTCCCTAGAGGAACCAAAATTGTAGTTTATGCATTGTACTAGAAAGAGTGAAAAAATCCCAAATGAGGCAAAATTGAGCAAAATTTTGAGAGTTGCTTCATTTTCTTACAGGCTTGACAGCTGTTGCTTTTTATGCTCCATAGTACCAAGATGTGAGCTTTTTAAAGGGATTTTCCCACAAATCAAAGTTGGGCGCTATTCCCTGATGACCAGACGCTGGGTGACAGTCCCTGTTTAACTCAGTGATTACAACAGACAAAAGTACAAGACAAAAAAATAAGAAAAGTCGCCAGGGCTGAGTAAAATCCTACAGGACAGCGAAGTACCAAATTAATAGGCAAAATGGATAACCAGGAAGACAACCAAGGGGTAAAAAGATAACAGATAGAAGCAGACAAATACACATTTGCATGGTCAAGCATGAACTATAATAAGCACTGAGAATAAGTTCCCAGGACCATTTATGTAATATCAGAATCCTGGTTCCAATGCTGATAGGACAATGATTATACCCAACAAGGAGGTTTACTGTTAGTGAGCTAAAAGGAAACTGATAGGTGTAGTGTATAATTAATCAAACATGTCATAAAGAAACAGACCAGTGTTCTAGTAAAGACAGAATACCGTTTATCGGCTCATCCACAGATGACCACACCCTTTTGACCGAAGATGACACTGACACAGATATTACACTCATCGTTTTCATTGATATTGCTAATGGTAATAAGTTACCTTTTCACTAGTTTTTGTTGGATAAAAAGTGGTGTTTTTAGGTCACTGTTGCAGCCAATGATGATCAATGATGTTCTCTACACAACTGAAACGTCACTGATGGGTCAATGTCTAGCTGCACAACCCCTTTATAATATTTATAAAAACTTTTTGTTTGGAGAAATTATATTTTTCAAGCAACCAGACTCACATTTACATTCAATCGGACAAACCTACTGATTTTCAGTGCGACTTATGATTGCATTCAGTTCCTGACTTTTTTACAATGGCAGATATTGAGGAAAATAAAGATTGAGTTGCAGGGTTTGAACAGACCAAATACAGGCGGTCCCCTACTTAAGAACACTCGACTTACATACGACCCCTAGTTACAAACGGACCACTGGATATTGGTAATTTATTGTACTTTATCCCTAGGCTACAATAATCAGCTATAACAGTTATCACAGGTGTCTGTAATGAAGCTGTATTGTTAATCTTGATTCTTATGACAACCCAACATTTTTAAAATCCAATTGTCACAGAGTCCAAAAAAGTTCTGGCTGAGATTACAATGATAAAATATACAGTTCCGACTTACATACAAATTCAACTTAAGAACAAACCTACAGACCCTATCTTGTATGACACCCGGGGACTGCCTGTACTTGTGTTCTTAGAATTATCTGCCTATATTATTAGGTGAACCAATCCAGCATGTGTATGGGGCAATGCTGTAAGTAGAGATTGTTGGCCAAACGAGTGCTCACCATACAGTTATTTGAAGTGTATGGACTGCCAACCTTATATCTATCAATATTAACCCTTGGCAGGTAACTACAGTATATATTTTGCCTCCAAATACATGTTGCAGGTATGTGCTATAGCATTCCTTTCCATTTCAATATACTGTATAGGAATAATAACTATACAAATTGTTTTGGGATTCCAATTGACTTGGTTTGAGATACAATTAAATGGTTTAGAATAGTTTTTAGCACTATATCTAAAACCTGTGAAATAATAGATATGTGTCCAACGATGGCTTGACTGCTGGGACCTTCCAGATAATAAGGGAGATAGATGTGTTTCTAAGTGTTCCATGTGAATTGAACAATAGTATGCAGGGTTGGCCATTGTTCTATGCACTTTTATGGGGTTTCTAGGATGGCTATTTTCAGACACAGTTATTTTCATCACTGTCTACCAGTATCGCATATCCATGAAGCACTGGTAGGTTTAAAAAGGTTTTCCCACCAAACAAGATAGGCCCTATCTACAGAATATGGCATAACTTGCTGATTGGTGAGGGTTTCTGTGATCAGACCTGCACAGATCACAAGAACATAGGGGTTTGATGGGGTACAAGTTGATGGGGTACAAGTTACAAGTTACCTCTGTCTGACCCCACGTTGTTCCCCGAGATGAATGGAGCAGACGGCCGTACATATATGTTCTTCATCTCTATGGAGATGATGGAATACCGAGTGCACCGTCCACTCCATTCATCTCGGGGAGCGACGATGGATCAGATGTATGTTCCTCGGACCCCATCAGACCCCCCATTCTAATGATCAGTGGGGCTTTCATCACTGATCACTTAAATCTTCACTGACCAGCTAGTTAGGCCTTATCGTGTGGATAGGGCCTAACTTGTTTGGTGGGAAAACCCCTTTAAGTCTCTGGTAATTATGGTTATGGTCTCCAATCCCCTACTAAAATTATCATAGTATCAAACATCTACTACCTTGTGCTTAGTGAGTAGTAAACTAATAGACCTTGGACAGGAAGTCTACTTTATTATCCACTAAAAGTCGTGCACATTAACAAGAAAATTGCATTATTTTATACTGTACCTACATATGATATTTTTTTTTTCAAGGACTGTGGGGGACTTCATCACCACATTGTCTGGTTCCATTCCCCCGTGTTGTAATTTGAAGGGTATAAATAATGGGCCAAATCAAACAGGGCCTCTATGCCCAAAATCTGCCATACAAGTCCTGAAATAGGCACAATATGTGAATTGTATTTATTTCCTCCCTTATGCCACCAATCATAGTTGGCATAGAAGGATGGGAAAAACGCAGCTGTGGAGTGGGCCGGCACTGGACATTTCAGCACGGGTGCAGGCTATAGAGCTGTGGCAGGGTAGACCCCCCCACAGCACAGCCACCTGGTAAGGTGGGTTCAGGGAAACATCATATACTCTTAGCTTCAGCATATGATAAATTTGCCCCAATGGGTCTTTAGAGCACCGTGCCACTAACTATTTAGGAAGATGAAAAATCTTGAAACAAAATAGAACCTTTGGGTTCAGTTTTTGTTAAAAGATATTTCAGTCAAGTTACGAACTATGTTCTAGTCTTTTATCCCAAGATAAAATTATTCCAAAATAAAAAAAAAAAAGATATTCCAAAAATGTCAAAAGTTCAAAAGACAAATATTGTGGAGTTCTTAACCGCTCTTATTATAGGCATAAACTGGGTGTTTTATAATAGACTACATAATTTATTGCAGATCAGATATTCTTAGTTCGTATAGATGGAATAGTTAATGGCTTTTCCTAGTCTGAAATATATCGATTTGATGGAATGTGGAAACCACGGATACTACTTAATTATCTCTTCCGAAATATCTCCTCTCATGCTGATCTAGAGAATGTATTATCTGACGACTGTTTTGTAATTAGATCATTCCGCACTCCGCATGGAAAGACACATTTCAATATTTCACTGTTTGAATGTAAAAGGTTCTTTCCTCCCTTGTGCGTCCAAGTTCCTCTCTGGAATGAAGAAGAAAGCGGTCTGCCAACTCCATGGCCCTGGACTCACGTAGCGGCATTGCAGAAGAAAAGTGGATAGTATTTATACATATCCCATCCACGTGCTGCAAACAAATCCAGCAGTGTAAGACAGCAAGTCAGTTGTTGCTGTGGATTCTATTTATGGATTCATCCATAATAAGACAAAGGTTTAACTCCATCGACCACCACAAGAACAATCATAGCTGTTTTTGCTGTGGTCAGAATAGTTGAAGAATGTCCGATGTGGGCATTCCACCCAGATTCTTCAACAAGTCTTCAAGGATAGCGAAAGGGGTATTCCCACAAAGACAAGATTCTTAAATGTACTCAGGATAACAAAATAACACATTCTCTTATTCACTGTTATTAGTAGAAATAAAGCATTTCACAGATATAATTCCAACCTGTCTCTATCAGTTCTGGTGAACGCAATTTTGGTTGCCACGGGATCATATCATAAGTCTAAAACTATGGTTGGGCATGGCAGATTCTTCTCATGAATAGCTTCTCATGACTGCACACTGCATTGCTCTATGCCATTCACCATCACTTGGAGATCTACATTTGAGAACTTTGTTTCTCGCTCACACCCCTTTAAGCATACTACCAGGGGAGAAATATTTAGGAAAGCAAAAAAAGGATCATACTGATGATGAGATCTTTCCCCTACTGACATAAGAATAATTAGGAAAACTGAACCTAATAAACCACAACTAGTATATTGTGTAGCAGCTTAACATATTCCAGATCAGTTTTGTTTTATAGCCCAATGTGGCGGCATGATCCAGAATATCACTTTTGAAGTAATATGTAAATTGGTTGCGTAAAGACATGGAGGTGGAGAGTTTAGCACTGAAGTCCAGCTCTCCTCACCTCAGAACACCTTCTCTGCATGTGCCCGACTCTAGGAGATATGTTTAGTGACATCCCTGGATGCAGAGTCATCAGTAAATAAAACCAGGACACTATCATTAAAGAAAGTATTAAAGGGATTGTGCCACTAATTAGACTATTCCCATATGAATAGTAAAAGGTTCCCGATAACTGAGGATCTAACCTCTGCCTTGTGCCCATTGGGGCACATTTACTTACCCGGTCCAGTCACGATCCAGCAGCAGGTTCTCCGACGCTGATTCGGGTCCGGCCGGGATTCACTAAGGTAGTGTGCCCGATGTCCACCAGGTGTCGCTGCTGCACTGAAGTTCACTATCCTTATTCCTGGTGCAGGTAAGCGACACATTTTTTTAAAAATTCTGCGGTTTTTCCGAATCTATCGGGTTTTTTCGACGGCAAGGCCCCCCAATTTCTGTCGCATGCATGCCGGCACCGATGCGCCACATTCCAATCGTGTGCGCCAAAAACCCTGGGCAATTCGGCACAAAACGGTAATTTTCGGGAAACCCAACGAAAAAGAGTGATTCGGGCCCTTAGTAAATGACCCCCATTGTCTATCGAATGATGCTGTGGATGCTTACGTTGTGCTCCATTTACTTCTATGGAGCTTTTGGCACCTCTATATCTTGCAGTCCTGTAAACGTAAATGGATGTGGCATGTGCTCCACCAACTTTTAGCCTGACACTTATCCCCTAACAAAATTACAGGGGTTCTGCAGGATGATAAATCAATCGCTGTATTCTTCAAAAATAGCATCACATCTGTCTATTTAGGGAGGGATGGAGTTAAGTTTTTCTAGTTTTGGTAACACCCTTAGATTTTTTACTGTTTAAGGAAATCTACCATGGGGAATCTACTTTGAGTGATGTCCCACGGTAGATTCCCTGTCCAGACAGCAGCTGCATAACGTTTCACTAATCCAGGGATGCATCTGCTCCAGAAAAAAAGTTTAATTTGTCAATACCCCAGTAGCCACCACTGACCCTCCTCTACCCACCAGACTTCGGAATCTGACCTGTCTCCGACATTATTTGACCTGTGCGCAAGCGACAGTGAGCTGCTGCGCTTGCGCATAGCTTAAATAATACTGGAGACCGGCCGGATGCCGGACACGAGTGGGTAGGAGCAGGTCATAGTATGTCCATAAAGTTCAACCAAGGAAGAGAAGGAATTGGATGAGGAAGAGATTTATGGAAACAATTCTATATAACATAACCATCAATGTTATTCAGGTGTAAAAAAGGCATCTAGACCCTTCTTGAAGCTCTCTGCTGTCCCTGCTGTGACCAGCGCCTGAGGCTGGCTATTCCACAGTTCTCATATTCATACTCACTCTCAGCAATGGCTACTGGGGTTGTGCAGCAGCATTGCCTCAAATTGAGTCAGGAATAGGACCTTCTCTATAATTTGTGGAGCAGTCTTCTGGCTCGGTCACCAGCTGTAGCACCGTGACCATGCAAAATAAACCTCAATGGGGGCCGCAAGCTAGCTGGTGTTTGTATGGCTAGCTCATGGCCCCCATTTATGATTGTGTGCATGTAGCCTTAGAGTTAATATCTATTTTGTTAGATATGTTAGTTTTATTCATTTTCTTATGAAACTTGATATATTTTGAGATTTTATCATCAAAAATTAAATGTTTTAATAAGCGCCATGACCAGGTCTAACCAGCGCCAAAAACATTACAGATACAAATAGTTATTCACAGTATCTACATTCTGGTCCGTGACAAAGTCCTTTGGCCTTTACTGAAAAGACGTAAGTTCTGTAATGTAACACTACTATTATTTATATTATCTTTTTTACATTGAATTTCATCGCTACAAAGGTCCATACATAAAACTTGCACCTTCTTTTTGGCACATCTTATTAGCAATTCAATGCAGCCGCATCTTATCTTGAAGTATTTATGAGACTCTGGTGAGAGCTTCTAAAATGGAAGTATAAAGTGTATTCTATTAATACTGAACATTTTAAAAAGTTAATTAAAATTTATTTTTCTTCTTAAGGTCCGCGGAGAGTCGTATCAAGTTATGGTTAACATAATCACTTTATTTTACAATTTTGTCTGAAAACTCAGTCACCTGAAAAATGACAAATGCTGATTCCATTTTAAGGTTAATTAAATATTTGATATTTAAAAGTTAATTAGAAAGATGGAAAATGGTGGAATGGTCATAACTTACATGAAGCCAGGCTGGGATAGTTCAATGGGTAGTTTGGGGAGGAAAATGCACTGTTTGGTTCCCACAATTCTATAGGTTCTTCACAGATTGCTGCCAAAAAAAGGAATATTGGTCATAATGAATTAAGTTTATAGTAGAGTAACATTGTAACAAGTTAATTTATTTTGGTAAAGAAAAAGAAAAAAATGTCCACTTTCTTCCAAAGACATTGCTTTATCTGGCCATGGGTTATATCCAAAATTGCTTAGTTCTATAGAAGGTAAAGTAAATTGGGCAAAATGTGGAAAGATATTGCACTATTTTCAGAAATAGACCAACTGGACCCCCTACATAGTTTAGTATTAAATTAATCCAGAGGGCATTTTCCAGATATTCACATTGGGGCAGACTTACTTACCCGGTCCTGTCGCGATCCAGTGGTGCGTTGTCTGACGAGGATTCAGGTCTTCTGGTGATTCACTAAGGTTGTGCACCCGATGTCCACCAGGTGTCTCTGCTGCGCCTAGGTTCGCCGAGGTCCGCCAGAGTTCACCTGGTTCTTCTCGGTGCATGTGAGAGCTTGATTTTACCACACACTTCGTTTTTTTAAATTCCGCGTTTTTTCAAAATACGGCGGGTTTTCAGTTAGCCACGCCCCCAATTTCTGTCGCCTGAAAGCCGGCGTGATTGCGCCGAAATCCAATTGCGTGCGCCAAAATCCCGGCCGAATTCGCCACAAAACGGAAAAAGCCGGGAAACTCGACGAAAGTGCGGATGCAGAGCCCTTAGTAAATGAGCCCCATTGAGTTTTATCTTTTTATTCCTAAACAGGAATCAGGATTACGCTGCTATGAAATCATAAGCTACATCTCCTTGGAGATGTCCTGGAGTAACTAACAGCTTGTGCAGGTGTGTCTTAGTAAGCAGGTGTGAAGCATCAGGAGTTAGGCCTTCAATGATCTGAGACAATCCTAGTTCAGGGCAAGTAGCAGGCAAGCAAAATGTAGAAATCAAGTCAGAGGTCAGGGCTGATAGCAAGCAGACAGAATCCAAGGTACAAGCCAGAGGTCAGGGAGGGAGATATTGACAAAGTCAGCCTATACTAAAATCATCAACAGAACAAAGTCCAACTGCGAGACAACTTAATGCTACCTTTTCTCTTCCTACACCTGGTGTCCACTTCAGTCCTATAATAAGGCCAATTTTTGACATTTTAGGTATATGTTCCTGGATGTAAATCCTGTAATATAATCTTTCCGGTTTTGTTTTTGGTAACCTACCATGTAATTCCAACCAGTTTTGTAATTCCATGCCTGGTGTTCAAGGTTTTTGACCCTCCAGATTACTTTCCTACTTCAACCCTTAGATACTGCATCCGATTATTGTATTGGTCCGATTATGGTATTAGTCTTCTGGCAAGGACTCTTGGCCTTATTTATGACTATGACAACATTTTCAGGCTAGCTAATGGCCCCCATTTATGGTTGTATGCATGTAGCCTAAGACTTAATATCTACTTTGCTAGTCGAACTGTTAAGACCAGTTGTATTCATTTTCTTATGCAACTTGATAAATTTTGAGACTATCATCAAAAATTAGATGTTTTAATAAGCACCATGTCCAGGTCTAACCAGTGCATAAAACATTACAGATATAAATAGGTATTCAGAGAATCTACATTCTGGTCCGTGACAAAGTATTTTGACCTTTATTGAAAAGATGTAAGTTCTGTAATTTAACACTACTATTGGTTTCTATAATATTTTTACATTTACCTATACCACTAACCTATGGCTATTCTGAGAATCAATGACCTGGAAATGACCTAACAGGAAGTTAAACACTCAGGGGCAGATTTACTTACCCGGTCCATTTGCGATCCAGCGGCGCGTTGTTTGCAGTGGATTCGGCTCTTCCAGCGATTCACTAAGGCAGTTCCTCCGACATCCACCAGGTGTCGCTGCTGCGCTGAAGTCCGCCGAGGTCCGCCGGAGTCCACGATCCATTGCTGGGTGAAGGTAAGCGCGTGTCCAGCAACACTTTTTTTTTTTAAATGCAACATTTTTTCCGAATCTGTCGGGTTTTTGTTCGGCCACGTCCCCCGATTTGCCGGGGGCCAATGTGCCACAATCCGATCGCGTGCACCAAAATCGAGGGGCAGTTCATGAAAAATCGGCGCAAATCGGAAATATTCGGGTAACACGTCGGGAAAACGGGAATCGGGCCCTTAGTAAATGACCCCCTTAGTGTTTGCAGGTCAGTGGTGCCTACCACTTAGCCTTCACAATACCATCTGTTACCCATTTATTTATTTTCCTATTTGGGGGTACAGGGTCAATACTAAAGCTATTTTCACTAGATTGTGTTTCACGCCTCAAAAATAACCTTCACTGACCTGTACTGACCTGTACTCAAGAGCTTACAGTCTAACTTTGAAAATTCTATTCGTCAATTTCCATTTCATGATCACTTAAGAAACTTAACAGCTGGCGATGGCAGCTGGAAGGAAAGGAAGCTTTGTTGTATTGGGAGCATAAAGCCTATTAAAGCAAATGTTTCATTTTATTAACCCAAATTATCTAGACAATATATAATACATTATACCAGGCGCTATCTTACATAGGCGGTTCTCTTGATTGTGCCGTGACCTCAGTATATTGTCAGCTAATTTGCCTCTTACAGACAAATATCCGGCTCGCACGACTACAATATATTACGGCTAATATTACTTATTAGTTCTTTAACTGCTTTCTTTTATCTTTCTTCTAGAACAATCTCCACGGATAATATCCCTCACTATAATTAAGCTGCCCATTGTAGATGTTTAAGCTTTCTTCTTACACTTCTTCTCTTAGTGATTCCACTAATTTGATTCTCTTTTAAGTGATTTCCAATTCTCCTCTATAATTGGATTTGTGTGAAAAATAATGAAAATATATTTGTTTGTTTGTTGTACAACTTAATACTTTTACAATGAGGATCGGTTATTTCAGCTTTTACGCAGAGTGCTATTATTTACTGATGGTTTTTTTCTAAAGTGCGAAAGAATGTAAACTCTTTGCTTTCAGACGCAATGAAAGAGACATCAACCTCCCAGAAGGAAATGTAGGGTCATCAATAAGAAAGTTACATGATCAACTATAACATCTTTGCCAACTCATCACCACCATCCTGGCCGGTTCTCCACATTCAGTTTTGGTGACCGATATTAATGGACCTTCTGACCCTTTCCTGAATACTAATTTCTGTTTTGGACTCAGTAAAATCTATATTATCCATAGTAAGGCCCATTGCCCATGAGCAAGTTTGCTTTCATAAACCCCCACTAGGTTCATGACTTAACTGACTTGACCTAGAATTGTTAAACTGACATGCTGTTCCATTCAGCAGTTATTGGTTCAGTCTCGTAAATCCAGTGCAGACATGGAGTGAATTTATTAGAACAAACTCCCTCAAGGGCAATGGGGAAAAATCCCATGTAATGATTCTGCTCTAATCTTTGACTGTGTTCTTGCCTTGCCCTTTGACTATTCTTCCACTGGCTTGCTCATCTAGTTTGAGTTCTGATTTGATTCCATTGAAATGAATAGCGTTGAGCTACAATACCACCTGCAACCTGTAGGTGTGAATCTTGCAAGTGCCTCTGGTAAGGAAAAGTAGGTTCGAGTTAATTCTACTCAAGGTGCAGATGTCTTTTTCTCTTGGCTGTACACAGTAAGACATGAATCTTAAAAGGGGTTGTCCAGTGGCAACAAGTTAGCCGCTATCCACATGGTATAGGCTAACTTACTGATCACTGTGGGTCTCATAAATAGAACCCCCATGGATCATTAAATAGGGGGGTTCATTATAACCCTAATACAATGGAGTTGCCACTCTACCGCTCTACCGCAATACAATGGAGCCGCCGCTACCGCTCTACCGCAATACAATGGAGTTGCCGCTCCCACTCTATTCATTGTTTATGAGTTGAGTACTGTACCAGCACCATGGAGATGAATAGAGCAGCAGGGTGCATGCGAGATTGTCTGGGGTTAGCAGTGGGTGCAATGGACACCCGTTCTCGTGATCTGTGGCGGTCCCATCACTGAGACCCCCGTATCAGCAAGTTATCTCCTATGCTTATTAGCATAATTTTAAAAGTTGATTTTAGAAGGAAGAATGGCATGGATAACAAATATAAGCAGATTTGCCTTGATCTATGAGTGTCCCTGGTTTATCATGATGGATTTTGATGGTAGATTTTCCTTAATAGGTGCTGATCGTATTTTGGTAACATATGAATTCCCGAATAAATTTAAATAAATGGACCATTTTTATGGAACAGCCAAAAATTGACTATCAAAGCGTTCTTTATTTTGAATACAAGGAGTTTGGATGTGGAAATAAAGTCCATTGGTGAACTGGTGATTGAGTTATATGTTGAGCCTAGAGGGAAGGTAGATAAGGACACAGCTGTACAGGCGGTCCCCTACTTAAGAATACCCGAATTACAGACGACCCCCAGTTACAAACAGACCTCTGGCTATTGTTAATTGACTGTACTTTAGCCTTAGGCTACAATGATCAGCTGTAACAGTTATCACAGGTGTCTGTAATGAAGCTTTATTGTTAATCCTGGTTCTTATGACAACCCAACATTTTTAAATTCCAATCGACACAAAGACTAAAAAAATTCTGGCTGGGGTCACAATTATAAAATATACAGTTCCGACTTACATACAAATTCAACTTAAGAACAAACCTACAGAACCTATCTTGTACATAATCTGAGGACTACCTGTATAAAATCTTTTCTTTCGCTACCGCGTTTCATTGTTACACAAGTTTCCCTGCCGATACGACTTTATATCACTCGCTGCTACCTGCATCTTCCATCCTAGATCATCTATTTTCCTACTTTACCAATTAAAAATAGTCTCCCGTGAGGTTTCCGAGACCTTTTTCCATCAGGCAAACATTTATAATTCTCAATCTCTAAACACAAAAAGATAGCACATAGAGAAGATTAGGCGAGAAGAGACAGATATCATTCTCCAGCGTGAGTGACACGTAATAACTAGTGATTACATACAGCGCACGAGTAGGTGTTAGGACGGGAGAAAAAAAAATGACAAGAAAAAAATGAAACAAAAGCTAATCTCATAAAAATGACAGATGTGACGATTGCGATGTTCAGGGAAATACACAGGATTTAATCAGGATCATGTTTAGTGCTGTTCTGTCAAACCCGCTGGCAGCGCTATATAGAGACGCCATTGTTACCACACATGTTCCTGCTGTATTATGGCAGATATAGAAATCTATCCATCAGCCCCCTCTATAATTAGGGAGCGTAATAGAAATATAACATGAGGTGCCAAACATCTTTACATGTCACTGGATCCAAGACTTCAATCAATCAGAGTCATTTATCTGCTGCCATTAACCATTTATTACCTACAAATAACAAAAAACCACAAAAAAAGCGAGAAGCGTTGACCCACTAAAATGAAGAATAAATTGACTTTTTAATAAATTATCCACAAATAAAAGGGATTACAAATACAAATCAGGGGTGGATTAACCCTGCCATGGGCTCTGGGCTGTATGAATATTATAGCCCCTACAAGGCTGGAAATCACTTCCTACATCTGGTACCTGCCATATGGATAAATTTATTCAATTGGATGTTCTTAAAAAAATGTACCTCTATTAAGATAGTTTCATAAAAATTTTGCCATATGGTCTGCTAGAAACGAGATTGTTGTCCTTGGATATGACCACCGCTGCTGGAGCGATTGCACAAAGAAACAAATTGTTTTTGCATATAAAACGACCTGGATGTCCAACTGCTGTCTTGTGGTGATGAACACTGAATCCAGGCGGGCATCAATTGTGCATGTGTAGTCACCGCTGCCAGAGTGCAGTGGTGGTCGTATCCAGCTGTTTTGTTTCCAAGGGACAACATGGCTGCATTTATGGGAAATTATCTTCACACAGGAATATTCTTTTAAAGAACATGCAACTGAAGAAATGTATATATATGGCAGATGAATTAAATTAAATGTAAATGCTGAGATGGGAATACCCCTTTAAGGAAGTTTGAATTTGTATTGGAATTGGTATATGTAATAATTGCATAAAAAACTGCAGACAATTTTTTTTTGTCTCTGTGACAATTGGATTTTTTAAATGTTGTGCTGTTACTTCATTGCAGACACCTTACAGCTGATCATTTCAGCCTGGGACTAAAGCAAAGCATCCAGAGATCTTCACCAGAGGTCACAGAGGGCAGAGGGGTCCGTCTGTAACTAGGGGTCATCTGTAAGTCATGTGTCCTTAAGTCGGTATCCACACTATTTACATATTCTCCCTCTTAATAGTCGGGAATAACTGTTATTATATTTTGATAGATCAGACATTTTGGGATGCGGCGATAATATAAATTATATTTGTTATCCATGCCCTCCTTCTTTCTAAAATCAACTTTTAAAATCATGCAAATGAGCCAGGAGCGCTATGGCGAGTGTTACCTGAGTCCCTCTATGCTGTAGCTTCACAAGCTGTTACACTGCCAACATGGAGGCGCCCACGTGCTGGCGGCGATTGAATGGCAGCACTGATCGCAGGTGTTACTGGTGGGTGTTTGTTGCATTATGCAGCAAACACTCACTGGCTATGGAGAGGGCTCAGGCTGTGAGACAAAGTGTGACATAGTAATACGTTATGCGTCCTTAAGGGGTTAATAAAAATAAATGAAATAATAAGGAATAGTATTACTTAAACAATAATGAGAATAACTCAAAAATGAGAAAACTCATAATGAGCTAATAAGGTAATTTTTTTGAAACAAGCCAAACTTTCGACAAGTCCCATGAGGCATTGGTATCCGTTGCTCAAATAACAGCAAAGTGCACAGCTCCAGATATTATCAGTCATACATGATAACAGATTTGTTTAGTGAATTGACTCGACAGCACAGCCAATTATCCTCCCTGCCTTCTCATACCAATCACTACTTCCATCTGTCAAAATCACTGGTATTAAAACACCATTCAAATGCACGGCGGTGCCCGAGAATTGTCACAAGACATCATAATCACACCAAGTAGACACTCAGCGCCTTGCATGTAATTAAAAATCCTCTAAAATCCAGACTACATAGCACTTACCTGGCTGAACGGTGGTGGTGGGAGGAGTTGGTTCAATGTAACCGCTATCATTGCACTTCCCAGCAGATAACTTGATGTCGTCTAATGCGATGTCGCTGAAACCTGGGTTTTTTATGGCCTCAAATGCCACCTGGTGATTAAGAAGGAGATAATTTATGTTGAGAATATCTATGTCTGTAATGAGCAACACAATGCAAGTACAGATGGCAGGAGCGCGGTGTCAGCTGTGCCTCACCCGTATAACACCATCTACAGTATAATGGAGCTGGATCCTCCAAGCCCTAAAGTGAAGAATTACGGCACTAATGAGGCTTTACCCATGTGCAAGGAGATGGTCACCGTCCACCCAAACCATATTAATACATATCCTCTACTGGGAACCTGCCATGGAACTTGCCATGTACAAAATGAAGTCACAGCGTGCCACCGAATACTGGCACAGACCGCTCAGTAAATGTGGGCCTTTATCGAGAACAATTTTATGGTCGGCCGGCTGTGATTGACAATTTTTGTTATTATTATTATTTATTTATAGAGAACCATTTATTCCAAGGGATTCACATTCATTACATAAAGACAAAAACCAATGCAAGTACAAAATACAAGACTACAGAGATCAGCAGATGAGCAGAAAGAGGACCTTGGCCATGAGAGCTCACAATCGATGTGGCAGACAAAATGGAGACATGAGGTAAGGGAGCAGGGCAGTTATTGTGTGTTGTAGACAATCCTGACCACGTGGGTTTTCAGGTTATGTTTGAAGGTTGGGAAGTTGGGGGAGAGTCTGACACATTTTGGTAGAGAGTTCCAGAGTTCAAGGAATGTAGAAGTCCTGGATGCCGGTTGTGAGATCAGATGGTAGTAGAGTGAAGCTGAAGGTATATGGAGGGGACAGGTTGTGGACAGCTTTGTAAGTTATGGTTAGTATTTTAAACTGAATTTACTGTGCAATGGGAAAGCAGTGGAGAGACCGGCAGAGAGGAGAAGTGAGGAGACAGATGGATTAGCCGGGCAGCATGGTTTAGGGTGAATTGGAAAGGGGTAAGGGAGTTAGATGGGAGACCACAGAGAAGAGGGTTGCAATAGTCCAAGCAGGAGATGATGAGGGAAGGGACTAGTAATTTGGTCGGAGGGATGTGTTAGGTGGAGGAAAGATTATGATTTCCATTTTGTCCATATTAAGTTTTAGAAAAAGAGAATAGGAGAAGGAGGATAAGGTTTATAGACACTCTGGGATTCTGGCTGGAAGAGAGGAGATGTCTGGTCCAAAGATGCAATGTGACTGTCATAGGCCAAAGGTGTAGATAGAGAACAGTAGGGTTCCCAGGACAGAAACTTGTAGGATGCCAACAGAGAGGAGACAGGTGAGAGTAATAAACACTGAGATTTAAGAACGATTCTATGCCAGTTTTTGGAGTAGAAGTGTTGGTAAGTGTTTTTATAACAGCCACTACAGTACCTCCACGTCATGTGGGCATGGAGGAGGCGTAGAGGGGCATGGCGGTCTGTGGAGTGGGCGGGCACGGAACCTGCTTTTTAAAAACTTGCAAACATTTGTTCAGACCTGGCGTAGTTTCACCAGGCTGCCACGGCCCCCTTCTGATACGAGAGGTTTACACCTTTTGATGTATCCGGTGGGGCATGGGGAGTGGGGCGGAGATGATAAATTGCTCCATAGCAAGGAGAAAATGGTCAACAGTGTCAACGGCAGAGGACAGATCAAGAAGTAGGAGACCGCGTGTGTTGCTCTGTAGTACCAGTTGTCTTCATCCTTCCTTTAGTTTACAGATGCAGAACTTAAAACATTACAAACAACACCCCACATTTATCAAAACCAGTGAAAACTGCACTACACTATGGGGTCATTTATCATTAGACCAACTCCTTGTGTCAGTTCTATGGGCCAGATGGTATCACTCTTTTTTCTGTTTTTGTTCCTTTTCATATTGTCGCACCTTTTGCGACTAAACACCAAACTACCCGTGCAGCAAAAATAACCAAGTTATCCTCATTTCTCCTACCAATCCAGATGTTTTGTGCACCTAATAATAATAATATTCATCATTAGAAACTTGTTCATTTAGGGGCAAAAACACTCCATCCTGAATGTGGCGTAAACTGAGAAGCAGCACTGAGCTCTTTTGCAGAGCAGCTTATCCCCAGCAGCAGAGCTCAGCACTCAACCCTATAGACACTGGGGCACATTTACTAAGGGTCCGCACACCTCATTTCCTTCGGGTTTCCCGACTATTTCTGCATTTTATTTGCAATGCATTTAACAGGGGTTTTTGGCACATGTGATTGGATTTTGGCGCAAAATCACGTGACACAAATCGGGGGGCGTGGCTGTCAGACAACCCGACTGATTCGGACTAAGCGCGGTATTTAAAATTCAAATTTCCAACATAAAATTTCCAATAGAGTGCACCACTTTTTTTGGTGCACCTTTAACATGTGTGTGACACACTTATGTTGGACTTGCATAATAAATGTGGCACATGGTCCGACTGTGTAAATGCTAAATCTATACTGACCGCAGTTCTAGACGTCTCATATAACGTGACCTGTCCATAATTCCAATTCGGCCCATAATTTCCTTCTTTTGAGAATATAAGTTGTTCAGTTTTATTTGTGAGTATAATGAGAACAGACAATCGATAGACACTGGGACCG
Source organism: Engystomops pustulosus (assembly GCF_040894005.1). NCBI lineage: Eukaryota > Metazoa > Chordata > Amphibia > Anura > Leptodactylidae > Engystomops > Engystomops pustulosus. Next base: position 240,071,490 of record NC_092412.1, read on the forward strand.
TACATGTGGAACCTAGAAAAAAAAAGACAGTTAAAGGATGTGTTTAAAGGGGTGGTCCATGGTCACACAGGTGCACCGCTCGTTATATCACACAGCTCTGACTACTCTCTGTGATACTAACGAGCCATGCACCTGTGTGACCATGGTCAGATTTCTGTCCACTGGAGGTAAACATAGAAGCTTCCTATAGCAGGACAGCAAGCAGAGATCTAGAAAACCGTGAGTAATTGATACAGAAAGTATATTGGAAAATTGTATAAAGTTTTCTTACACAAAGCATTTAAATTATTTGCTGAAAGTGGACAACCCCTTTAATTCCATGTTTTCCAACATTAATATACAATGTATGTAGAAAAAAAACAAACAAGAAAAGTTTGGATAGACTTTTGACTGACTTTATAGGCATCGTACCATCAGTAGGGTTTTACGTTATTGCTTCTAAATCCCTTTCTAATATTGATCGGTTTATACCACTTACTATTATATTATGGTGATTAATTGTCTGTATGGAGAGGTATATACTTGGTAGTTATTCTTTGGCATCATTTATTGTATGTGATTGACCCACTTACCAAAAACTGAGGCACAGGGGCTCTGATAGAGGGGCTGATGGTGATGTCAAGGGAAGACTAACCAGTCTAATATTCTGTCCGAATCCAGGTCCGGCTGGTGTTGATATATAGTAACCTACAAAAAAATTATGAGTTGAAAAATCTGATGTATAATGTATAGTAACAGCACAACTACCCGTTTAAGCCTCTGTAGAAGTATTTTCATGGTTTTCTGATAACATGACCTCCCTTACTTTCATTCAAAATGGTCAGGTCCAAAAACATTTATGATGAGATTGTGAGGGAACAGAATGCATTTTCTTATGTGTTCTCCCCCCCATGTGTCTTTACATTGCCTTTATTGTTAGAAAAGACATCTGTGCATAGTACCATCCCCCACGCACACAGATCATCTTACACAGATACAGGCAGTCCACTACCTGACTTACAGACTGCCCCTAGTTACAAACGGACCTCTGGATTTTGGTAATTTACTGTACTTTAGTCCGAGGCTACAAAAACAGCGGTATCAGTTATCAATGGTGCCTGTAATTAAGATTTATTGTTTATCCTGGTTCTTATGACAAAAGCCAACATTTTTGAAATCCAATTGTCCCAGAGACCAAAAAAATTTTGACTAGGGGCACAATAATAAAGTATACGGTTCAAACTTACATAAAAACTCAACTTAAGAACAAACCTAAGAACAAACTGCCTATTTATCCGGTCCAAGGCAAAGGAATGTGACACATGCCCAGTAAAGTTTCTTTGTCTCAAAAAACTATAAGAACTCTCTGCTACCTAAATAAAATTGGAACATGTGAGAGTGAGATTGATTCACCGCGCAGCTCCTACTATACACAATTTGGACCCACATCACATCAGAGATAGAGATATTTCTCTAACAAGATGATAGGAATTTTGTGATAATATAATTTCTGTTATGGTATCAGTTATGTCCTATTACTGCACATGTGGTTGGGTAGTGAATTGTAGTCATTTAGGGGTTTTGTGAATATGTACTTGGTTTCTGGAGGGATTAGAAACCAAACTAGAGTAAATTTAGGTGAGGAAGGGGGGACACATCTGTATCTTCCTACAGACATAGAGGTCCACATTTATTAAAGTGTTTGTGCCAGTTTTCTGTTTGACTTTGCACTGAAAAGAAAGTGCAAACTGCTTGTACATGTATTTGAATAATACCCCCATACTAAAGCAGAATAATACCCCCACACCATAACATCATCCATTACCTCTATACAGTGACTGAATAATACCACCATACTAATACAGAATAATACCACCATACTAATACAGAATAATACCACCACACCAGGACATCATCCATTACCTCTATACAGTGACTGAATAATACCACCATACTAATACAGAATAATACCACCACACCAGGACATCATCCATTACCTCTATACAGTGACTGAATAATACCACCATACTAATACAGAATAATACCACCATACTAATACAGAATAATACCACCATACTAATACAGAATAATACCACCACACCAGGACATCATCCATTATCTCTATACAGTGACTGAATAATACCACCATACTAATACAGAATAATACCACCATACTAATACAGAATAATACCACCACACCACGACATCATCCATTCCTCTATACAGTGACTGAATAATACCACCATACTAATACAGAATAATACCACCATACTAATACAGAATAATACCACCATACTAATACAGAATAATACCACCATACTAATACAGAATAATACCACCACACCAGGACATCATCCATTATCTCTATACAGTGACTGAATAATACCACCATACTAATACAGAATAATACCACCATACTAATACAGAATAATACCACCACACCACGACATCATCCATTCCTCTATACAGTGACTGAATAATACCACCATACTAATACAGAATAATACCACCATACTAATACAGAATAATACCACCATACTAATACAGAATAATACCACCACACCAGGACATCATCCATTATCTCTATACAGTGACTGAATAATACCACCATACTAATACAGAATAATACCACCATACTAATACAGAATAATACCACCACACCAGGACATCATCCATTACCTCTATACAGTGACTGAATAATACCACCATACTAATACAGAATAATACCACCATACCATGACATCATCCATTACCTCTATACAGTGACTGAATAATACCACCATACTAATACAGAATAATACCACCACACCATGACATCATCCATTACCTCTATACAGTGACTGAATAATACCACCATACTAATACAGAATAATACCCCCAAACCATGACATTGTCCATGACCTCTACACAGTGCGGCTTATTTACTAAGGGTCCGCAAATTGCACTTTCAATGGATTTTCTACGTTTTCATCATTTGCGCCACTGTGACAGGTATTTAACTGGGGATTGTGTCGCATGCGATCGGATTGTGGTGCGCTTGTGCTGGCTTTCATGCAACAGAAATCGGGGTGACGTGCCGTCAGACGTTCCGAGTGATTTGGACTAAGCGCGGGATTTGAGATTAAAATTGTGTCACAAAACAAAGCACTTACATGTACCAGGAAGAAGAAGTTTAACTCCGGCGGACCTGAGCGGGGAAGAGACACATGGAGGATATCGGGTGCATGATCTTCGTGAATCCCGGGAGAGTACATTCCGGTCGGACAATGCACTTTTGGGGATCATGACAGGACAGGTAAGTAAATGTGGCCCAGTGACTGAATATACCACCTTACTTACTTACTACCTTACTGAACAAAGACAGTGCCAAGACCCCCATCCCAGAATGCGATACCTCCCTTCCCCCCGAAACAGTGCTAACCCCCTTCAAAACTGTGCTACCACCTAGTCATTGCTAACCCTTCCCCATACCAGGCTACCCACATTGGGGACACAACACTCGCCTCAAACACAGTAATTCTGGCTGCACTAGAAAGAGAAGATTTCACCAATCCCCGTGACTGGATCGATGAGTAAGTGTCCCTGGTTTATCAGGATGGATTTTGATGGTAGATTTCCTTCTAAAGGTGTATGACCTCCTTAGAGGGAGCCAGGCTTTTAGAATCAAAATCACTTACACGATTGCTCATGAAGACCAACAACTTATTTTGGTGATCTAATTGGGGTGTTGGGATGTGAGGATGACATTGATTTATCTGACAACACTTTATGTATTTATAACAAGCTTCCTCACAATCCCCCTAGTTAGGCTCCGAATGATGAGAAACATATCAATTCTCCACAAACTCGGCCGCATTTTTTTCCCTCTGAATACAGTTCCAGAAATTCTCAAGGATCCAATTTATCTGAGTCCACCAGCTGCTTCTGCCTGTTGTTCGTCATGTGAACAAATAGCTGAAAAATTTGGATTTGTTTTAAAACCTCTGATGCACCAACATAAATTATAAGGACACTTTAGATTTGTTATAATTTTTGTTTTATAACTACTTTGCTGTCTGCTGCCTATTTTGATGTGTTTTATTCTTCTCGATGAAACCCGAGAGGCTCCTTCATTAAATTCGAGCTTTTCATCCAGTCGGAAAAAGCTTTTTTTGAGCAATTATTCTGCACTTTTTTTATCTGTTATTTCTACTATTCTGTTTTCTCGGTTGAAAATTTTGACTTTTGACTATTTATTTGTGTTGATTGGACGGCATTTAGTAGATCTAATCAATCGGCTTCTGGCAAGAGCTGGACTGTGCTGTGAAACCCATATCTGTAATGACCTAAGGTCCGGCAAGGGGGAGATTTTGCACGACTCTTCCATCAGTCTAAGAAACTGTTATAAGTAACTTAGGCAGAGCACGGGTAAACAGGAATCTGAAGGTAAGTGCCCCCAGTCTTATTGCATGATGTAAGAAGGGCAAAAAACATTTAAGTTTACCGTTTCTTCCTTGAAAGAAACCTGTGAGGGCCATTTGGGACACTAAATCACCTACAAGTACTTAAAGGGAGTCTACCGGCTATACATTTGGAGACAGGTGTTGCTAATGGAGAGCTGTGTAATCATACCTATGTGTGTGTTGTTAGTAGCAGCTGGACTATAAAAAATGTACATTCCATGATTGTAGCTGGACACTCTGGCCCACTGGTGTGTGAGATCTATTCACTGAACACAGACAGCACTGCCTCTCCCGTCTGCTCTGAATCACGGCTGTAACAGACTACTGTTTGAATACTTAGAAGGAGAGTCCGTGCAGCAATATAGAGAAGAGATCTCACACACCAGTGCACCAGAGTACTCCAAGTCTAGCTACAATTCTAAAATATTAAAAAATGTTCTCACAGTCCTGTTGCTACTTAAAACATACCAAAATGGGAAATAGCTAACACTATCCAAATTTTTGCATGGTCAAAACTGCTGCTAGACTCCCTTTAAAGGAAACCTACCATCAGGAATACATTGGGGCAGATTTACTTACCCGGCCCATTCGCGATCCAACGGTGCATTCTCTGCGGTGGATTCAGGTCTTCCGGCGATTCACTAAGGTAGTTCCTCCGACGTCCACTAGGTGGTGCTACTGCGCTGAAGTTCCCCAAGGCCCGCCGGAATGCCCTGAAATTCACCGGCCTATTCCTGGTGAAGGTAAGCACGAGTCCCGCAACACTTTTTTTTTTCTAAATGCGGCGGTCTTTCCGAATCCGTCGGGTTTTCGCTTGGCCACGCCCCCCATTTCCGTCACGTGCATGCTGGCGCCGATGTGCCACAATCCGATCGCGTGCGCCAAAGTCCCGTGGGCAATACAGGGAAAATCGGCGCAAATCGGAAATATTTGGGTAACACGTCGGGAAAATGCGAATCGGGCCCTTAGTAAATGACCCCCATTAAGTTTCCTTTCCCTCGCCTTACACTTTATCTAATCTTTTTGCCCAATTTATGTAAATTTACTTCAGAGGCTACAGGGGCATGGAGTAGCCTGAGGCTTAGTCGGGAGCAAAGGCTACTTTACACCCCTGTTTCTTTTAAAGTCTCATCTCTCTGTTCTTCCCGCAGCGCTCTTCATTCCATGCCCATGCTTGCGTAGTAGCTTCTGGCTCTTCTGTGGAGTTCTGCGCATGCTCCAGAGCAGAGGGCAGTGAGCCAAAAGGAACTGCGCTTGCTCGTGCACGGACTGCAGAGCCGAAGAGCACTGTGGGGACAGATAGCAAGGTGAGACTCATCCGGACTACTCCACAACCCAGCAGCCTCTGAAGTTAATTTACATAAAAGATAAAGCTTTTGTGTAGTAAGATGGGACAACAAATTAGATAAAGACAGTGTGGGGGTTTAGAACAGAGAAAGGAATCTATCATCAGGAATAGCTCAGTTCATAAATTACTGATGGCAGGTTTCCTTTATAGACTGCTGGTTGAGTGTCCAGGGGTGAGGTTAAAAACGGAAACAAACATCTTTAGTCATCTAGAGATTAGTCTGATCATCTGATCAAGTTCTGCAGGAAATTGCACAATTGTTTTCTATGAAACCCGAAGGCATTAATAAAAGAGGCATGGTTTTCCTTATCCCATCCTGAAACTTATTTGCCTATTTTTCCAGAATCCCCTAGTGGAGCGTCCATAGCTTTAAGTCTCCATGCGCCTAAAAGGTGGCTTCAAGTGGCAAAGTCTCCATAAGAAGAACCGTTACTTCCCTACTCTAATTCCACTCAGCCAAGGCAAAAGCAATCAATACAGCGAACCCTTGTAATTTTTTTTTCTTTTTATACAGCCCCGGAGATGATTTAGTGACAGGTCCACTCTAGATGTCACCTTTCCTTGCATGTCTGTTTTTGATAAATAGTTGCATTTCCTATGGCATAGTAATACTGTAGTAATTCTGAAGCATCTTTTCTTCTGTTATTACACCTTTAAATCTAAAAATGTTAAAATAATAGATGTCACCATTGTCCCTGCACAGTCTGACAACAATTACTGGGGGTATCTAACTCTGCAGAGTCACAATGACATCTGCATATAAACAGCAATTTAGAAGGTTGTTGGGGGAGTAGTAGAAGACCTTCACATCCTACAAGTGTCGGACTGGGTTTCCTTAGGCCCCCAGAGAAAATCAATTTCGGGCCCCACTCTTCATTATTCCCTAGGTTATTTGCCCATCCAAATTGTGGTGTTTTCTGATGGATCAATGGGGTTAAGTATTAGGTTGAACCAGGGCCCATCGGAGGATCCTCTGGTACTCTGGTGGGCAAGTCTGACACTGCATACTACATAGAAATGAATGGAGATTAGTTGCTGAAGAAAGCAGCCATGTTTTTCAAACCTCTAAAGAGAATTCAATAACCACTGATAAGTTATAAGTCACTTGTTGCCATGTTGTCCAGCCCGGTGCCTTATTACCCTCATAGTGTGGTGATTGGTGCACTTAGACTAAGGGTCTGTTCAGCATTAAGAGGTATAGATGTCCAAGGAACATAACTAGCGCTAGGACCCAAAAGCTGTTGGATTAGTGTATTAAGAAGCTAAATCTGTTTTAAATATAATATTCTGGAACTGTGGGTTAAAAAAAAAAAAATATATATATATATATATATATATATATATATATATATATATATATATATATTAGCCAAATACAGAAAATAACTTTCTAAAATTCTAATATCCTCTGAAATATAATACTTTTGAAAAGTTCTAATAACTTATAGATATATAGACCTTTGTGATAATCTACTTATAAAGGATTCTCAAGCACATACTGTACACTGTTTACTGGATCCGAGTTTCTCAAAATTAACCCTAGAAATGGTGTATTATGCTTTGCGAATAGAACATCAATTCCGTGCTCCCTGCTGCTCCTTTCATTCACAGTTCAAGCGGATTTTATACAATCCCTACAGGCTGTGTACACCAAGAGATCAATCCTATGAATAATCCAGCAAAAATCATTTTTTGTAAAATTGGAGCATGAACCAGTGTTCAATAGCTGTAGATAACAGCGTCACTCACACGACTGTATCATCCACTAACACGCTTCATGCTCTTCATGCCGAATGACAGAATCTCATATTCTACCAGTCACTTTTCTCCATTATGGTAACAATGTCACAGACATGAAAAATATGCTACAAAAAATTCCACTTACCGGACTCATTGCCAAACGTGTGGTCGTAGTCCGGCCCCGAAAATGGTGGATGATATGGACCTTGTAATCTCTCCCATTCTCCTCCATCTGTTGTATCCTGAATCCAATAACAAAATCCTTCTTCAAAGTTACAGTCGATCTTCTCTTCATCTTATATAAAGGAAGGGAAAACATATGTCTCATAAATTATGGAAATGGCGGAATTCAACAGGTGTTATTCTATAATCACCACCTGCAGGCTATACTTCAATATTCATTATACTTGTTCAACAAGGATCATTGAGTAAATCATTATCACATGAATATCCATCCTCTGAAACTTATGATTGGGAACTTATGATTGGCCTCATTTGTAGAATACTGAATAGCTAAAGTCCATTCTTTACATTAGGCAGACAGGAAATATAAAGATACATGGGAGAGATTTATCATATAATGGAAGCCCCACCCCTCAAGGGGTAGCTGCTCTGGTGGCCAAAACTATGCAAGTTAGAAACTTTTGATAGCAGTTTTGTCAAGATAGTGCGTGGACGGGAGACAGGAACGTCCACTCCATCTGCAGCCGAGCCCTCTTGGCATGGAGTTGTTGTAAAGGAGACAATAATCACAATTCCTGGCAGTTCTCAAGGCATTTAGATTATTTTGGTCTTACTACACCAGTTTTCTGTTTCGTATGAGTCTTAACGGCGCCGGTTTACAACCTAACTCAGGCCTTTGTGCATGCTCTCACGCCACAGGGATCCTGGTCTTCGGATGAACTTGTCCACCTTGGATGGGCTGTCCGACTCGCAAATATCAGAAAAGCGCAAACATCATTTCTTTCAGGTGATAGTCCTGTAAATATCACCAGATTCTAAACTCTTTTTTTTTGCAATATTATATAAGGTGTGCACTTTTTGTTTTCCTCTCTTTTGCTTCTCCACTATCCACTATCCACCCCTCATACCGGGCTTTTTTGTCTACATCAGTTTTCTGGTATATAAGCCCTAATAAATGCCTCCTGTGGTGTTTGAAACACTCTACTGTATTGCAGTCTACAATATAGTGATTATACAGTAGTTTTGGCAGGGTCGTATGTACATCTCAAGCTCACAAATCTACCCCCCCCCCCACTGATTAAGGAGCACACTATGCCTCCACTTCAGTTATAACAACCCTAGGCTCTCCAACAGACCCTTAACCCCACTGTCCACCTATATATATATATATATATATATATATATAATTCATATTGTTTGTGTGATAAAATACAAGCACAGCAAGTACCAGGGATACATATTGTTCTACTGATTCTGGAGTAGATTGAAATTTTGATTCTAGATTTGAGCCTCTAATGTTTGTGATTAGTGTTGAGCAGATTCAAACCGCAAAGTTTGTACCAATGTTTTCTCGTTCGGGTCGACCATATCCGACCCCGAAATTCAGTAGAAGTTCGTGACTGGATTTGGGTTCAGCTAAAACCCTCCCACCATTAAAACCCACTATCATGTGTGGTCGGGGTAACTTAAATGCTGCTGGCGACTTTACACCCGTGATTGGAGCTGGCATCGATCGCGGGTGTCAGTGGCGGTGGTGGTGGGATCCAAACAAGGTTCTAAAATTCAGGTTTGGCAGAGCCAAATTTTGATCGGTCCTTTCATCACTATTTGTGACTTGTGAGTAATCAACATCATTATTTTTTATCTAGTCAAGGATACGCATTTCACAGTAAAGTCCAAGAAGCATAGATTCAGCCACTAAATGGTCCAGGACTAGAATAAATATCTTGGCTCTGCCCAAAAGGGCCCCAAACAAAAGCGCCATTTATCCACAGAGAAAATTTGAATCAGGATACAACCAATTGGAGTTGTTGAAGGTAGTAAATAGTTCCCTTAAAAAACAAAACTCTACTCTGCACTACACATGCCCTCGATAACATGGCTACTATGGCTACTATGGCTTTACTCAACTTTATTCAACTTTTCTCTGCCATAACTTTAGTTCTTTATCAACAATGTCTTTTCAAAATAATCAATGTCTCAAAGTAGTTTCTTTATAAAAAAAAAATGCGCTGAAAATAACTGTACATTGATTTGCATCTATGATTAAAGCCTACGGAGGGATTTGGTGACACATTCCTTTGTTGCGATGACAATCCAGGTTTGACTAAGACATCAGCCTCAAACTGGGAGTCTTTAAAAGTAGAGAGCAGTAAATATAGACATGTTTATAACAATACAATACCTAATAAAATGGAGTAAGAAGTAGTTACTATTGGGAGTAAAAAAATTTCTTCTCTGCAGAATTGTGTTTATTTTAACCTTTCATGGTAGCGCGTATATTTCACCGGTAATGCTATTCCCTGGAATAAATCTATGGTGCTGTATTTGTTTTAAAAGCACTTTAGGAGCCATAAAGAGGATAACTGATGGTATACCAATACCAACTTTAGTGCCCCACTATATAAAAAAGGTTGAAACTTGAATTTCTATTAACTCCACAATATAGTTTTATCACATGGAATCATACAGCGGCGTAATATCGCCTCCGCAGAGTCGAGACTTGAGCAATTCTAAATAAACATAAATAAAATAAGGAAAAAAATTCTAAGGGCCATAACTCCAATTTAAGTGACTTTTGATAAATCTCAACTGTGACTATAAAGTTTTGCCTTGTAAGCACTTAAAATGTTGTTTGCTGCAAGAATGAATGCCGGACGAAAACGCCGTTCTCAATTTGCAATGTATATGAATAGAATATCAAAGGATAATCAGCTTTCACAGCCATAAAAATTGTGTTACGGCCGCAGCCCGGGAGAGAACTGGATTCTATTTACTCTCCCGCTTTTACTCTGTGATATGAAATATTATTAAATATACCCTTAACCACAGCATATGATGATGTTCTACCGGTTTACATCAAGTGCTTGATAAAAGCTAAGAAATTAAGCACTTTGGGAGCTGGCAATATTTTATTTTTACTTTTTTCATCTTCCTAACCTTTCTATTACCCAATAATGAGGGCTTATTTTTTGCAGTTTCTTTTGAAATGGCAATCTTTACATAGTCAAAAAAAAATGAAAAACAATTATTGTGTAGGTGGGGAAAAGATGTTTTTTTTCATTAGGCATATATTTTTGATGAAAAAGCAAATTTGCACCATATTCTGGGCTCTGCTCTATTTTTACGCTTGTCACTGTGCACTTCAAATGACAGGTCCCTTTTATTATTTGGGTTGATTCAATCACAGAGAATATATATATATATAGATATATCAGTCAGTCCCCGGGATACAAGATAGGTTCCATAGGTTTGTTCTTAAGTTGAATTTGTATGTAAGTCGAAACTGTATATTTTATAATGTTAGATCCGGACAATTTTTTTTTTGCCCCGGTGACAATTGGAGTTTCAAAAATTGTTGCTTTAATTGCACCAGGGATGATCAATAAAGCTTCATTACAGACATTCTACAATTGATCATTGCATTCTGGGACTATGGTAAAGCATTAAGAAACTTCACCAGAAGTCACGGTAGACAGAGGGGTCCTTCTTTAACTAGGGGTCATCTGTAGGTCAGGTGTCCTTAGGAAGCGGACCGCCTGCATAAATATATCATATTTTTGGACTATAAGACGCACTTTTTAGCAAGAAAAAATCTTGCTAAAAAACGCTTGCGTATTACAGAGCGAAGGTCAGGAGTATCCAGCACTGCCAGACCCTCCTGATCACTGTAATGGAGATCGGGTGATGCCCTGATATAGAGCTGCACCCGATCTCCAAGATAGGAGAAGCTCTGTACTGCTCTCTCCCTCTGCCTACAGGTACAGGGCCTGCGGTGATGTCAGCATCATGTGACTGATCACATGCTTCTTACATCACCACAGGACCTGATACTAGGAGAATGGGGACATGCTGGGAAGGGACAGGGTAAGAAGATGGATGATGCAGAGCTGTGTGCGTGTAACTACGGATGGTACAGAGCTGTGTGAGTGTAACTATGGATGATGCAGAGCTCTGTGTGTAAATGTATGTCTATGTGAGCTGTGCTTTAGTGCGACCAACAGGGATATTTTAATAGGTGGAAAATATATTTTTCCTTTTTTGGAAGCCTAAATCTTGGGTGCGTCTTATAGTAAGAAGCGTCTTATAGTCCGAAAAATACTATATATATATATATATATATATATATATATATATATATATATATATATAAATATATAATGGAAAATAACAAATAATAGGAAACATGTTTTCTTTAGATTTCATTATTTTGGTGCCTGTCATAAAGTATTATAGAGAAGGAAGTTGTTGCTTACAAGCCTAGGTTGTTGTGACAAGTTTTTCATACTGGAGCCATTTTTGAATTTATAGACAATATGGATAATTCTTCTTCAAATTACTCACAATTTCCATTCTAGGTGGAAAAAAATAGTGGCTTCTCGTCTTTGGTATGTCAAAGAGGCAAAAATACAAAATACTGAAAATGTGAAGTTTATTGCTTTCCTGTGCAAAGCAATTCTACAAAGTGCAGGAGGCAAGATTATTTCAGAAATTGGAGTAGCAAATGCCAGAACATCATGTCCTCATCTAAAGCTTGTTGAAGGCCCGATCAGGAAAATGTTACTGTATAACAATCCACTACTGCTTTCTAAAGAGGTGGAATATTCTACATGAGTATTAACTCAGGGTTAATGATAATCAATGAATGATAAATATAAAAGCTGCAAAAATCAGAATAAAGCTGTATTTCCACAAAGAAAAGATTCTTAAATATACTCAGCATAACAAAAAAGCACATTCTCTAATTCACTGTTATTTACAAAAATACAGCATTTCACAGATATAATTCCAACCTGTCTCTATCAGTCCTGGTGTTTAAAAATCTGGTTGCCTCTAGCTATGACCATAAATCTTCTGTCTATAGTCGGATGCTTCTCATGAATAGCTTCTCTCGTTTGCACACTGCAGTGCTCTCTGCCTCCAGCCCCCTTCCACTCTGCATTACAAGACCAGATGAGACACAAACGCCTCCTGCCAGCAAGCAGTAGTGTGCAAAGACTTACTTTACTAGCTACCAACAAGATACGGTCTTTATCCAGGCGGGAGGCATATAGCAGTGCTGACTATGTGTGTTATAGGTGAGGCCGCAAATCTGAGTAGGTCATTGTGTTTTATATACATCTAGTGACTCTGATCTCTCATCTCAATTTTTTTTATGTGTCAGATACTGGTAGAATATTCAGAAGCTAAATAAAAGTGTAGATAAACCCTGAACCCTGACAATCTAAGCACATTGTCAGCACACAGCAATAAAACTGAGTAAAATTGTCAAGCAATGGGTTAAAAATTAGCTTTATTGTGTAAACATCACTAGGGATTAAAATTTGATAATGTTCTTTCATGGAAAACCCCCTTTAATAAGAACACAACAGGTGAATGTCACATTTTATCTGCTTGTAAACAAAGATAACAAAAGACAAAGTATATAAAAATTCTGTTAAGTCTCATTATGTGAAGAAAGAACATAATAGTTGTTTAATATATTGTGTACTGTAGCATATGATGAGATACCAATGTTCTAAGGTTTAATACAGGTTAGAAAACTCAAGTCTACGGTATTGAGTAAGGCCCAGTTCACACTGTCAATTCCCAAATCTTTTATTCTCAGAGGATTAAGGTGCCTGGCTGTTGTCAACTCCATACTAATTCCTCACAACGGTGAGCTGGGATCAATGGAGTTTGGAAATATTCTGGCCAATTTGCCTCCAGCAAAATTAAGATAGACAATTTTGAGTCAGACAAAGGTTCCTTTTCTTACTTCGGCTTAGAATAAGCCAGAGGTAAATAGGTGAAACAACTGGTGTGCCCTTGATCTTGGTGGGTCCCTTAGAGCCTACATGAGTTCTGCAGAATTCTCACAGTACATCATATAGATATTATTCTGAAATTTCAACCTATAATATGGGTAGATTATCTACCAAACTCCATAGTGTATTTTTCTACACTGTATGGTTGACTTATATTACATATAAATATAATGTCTAGCCAACCAGTGTCCTTCCTGCCTGGGCCTTCTCAATCATGTTGCCCCATTTTTCTACTGTTTGAGACCTTATGGGCATTTATTCCTTCCTCACATAGCTAATTTGGTTCTGAGCTAATGGGAAAGGCTAGTCAGCAGGTTATTGACAGGATTCCTAGGACCCTAATAGTCCAAGAAAGGGCTAGAAAGCAAATTATGGGTCGGCTTTGTTTTAGGAATCAGCTTATATTTGTAGGTAGCTGTACAGTGGTGGCTCCATGAGAAGTTGTTTCCAGTTGGCCTCATACACAGTTGGACCTTGTAGTTCATGGTTGAGCTGAAGACACCTAATCGTTCACACAATGGCCATCTTCAGGTCAATCCTACTCCGCCATAGCTGAAGCTAAATAGAAAAACTTGTGTTGAAACTTGAACTTTTTACTAGAAATTCAGGGGCTTTGGGGCTAGGCCAATTATGAAACCTTGATTTGGGTTTTGCCATATCATATAATATCCTCTTTCCTACTTTATTTAGTGGGATTATTCATATTGTTGGTACAGATGACGCAAAGATTCTGTTTGAAACATTTCTGATAATTCTGTAGAATGTGAGAAGTGTCTTCTCGGAGCATGTCCTACCATTTGTATGGACTACAAGGACTTGTCATGGACCAATAGCATTACTCAACACAGATTACAAGATTCTCACCCGGGTCCTGGCGACCAGATTGAATACGGTCATATCATCACTTATCCATCATGATCAGTCTGGCTTCATGCCCGGACGGTCCACTACAGACAATATAAGGACTTGTCATGGACTACAAAGTCCAACTGGAGTGTTTGTCCAATCTTCTAATATACGGTGATTGGATGTTGCTTACAGATGGTGCCGATTGTTTATTGGGTCCACCTCCAGTCATACATACATCCATATAACTTACAGTTTTTTAATCCACTAAACCCACCATGCGCCAGTAACTTACCTACCTTTGTAGGTTAGCAATGGATCCACCCAATCAGTGAGCATTATTATTCGACAAATCGGCAATGGGAATACTTACTCGGCACATCACTGGTGCTGAATGCCGAATATATTCCTTCAAAACCACCAAGACCGCTGTATATAGAATCAGTTATAAACTCCACAGTGGCTTGATGTGAAAAAATCCTAAAATTTCCAGGATCTGTTCCCCATAATGATGCTGCAAATACAGAAAATTCAATCTCATTATGCAATTTATGATAATATAGATGTATTATTTATGATAATATAGGTGCCGACATTTCTATGACTAATAATGAAGATCCACGAATTACTTCCCCATTCAGTCATTAACAAGTGTAGTGATATTCTCCAGAAATAACTAATTCTACTTATCCCAAATGACATTTATCCAGGAACCCTGGAAACTATTACCTAGATTCTACACTAATTAACTTTATATATTCCGCAATAGAAAATAAAACATAGCAGCGCTAAATTGTGAGATGAATGGATATTAATGGAATTTCTCTAGGTGGTTGCTGATTATCCTTCAGCAATAAGGACTCTTTCATCCGGGCGTTATCCGTGATTCCGTGATTTTTACAGAAGCCTCACTGTACCATATTCTCTCACATTAGAGGGTTTTTTTCAACTGATTGTAATTTTTTTTTCAAAACAACCAATCTGTCCCACATTTTTCAAGGGTTATGGAAGAAAACAGAAGTCTATGATTACAGGATGTTTGTGTTCACAGATGATTTCCAGGGAAGCAGGCGTTATGTTTTTTATCCAATGAGGAATATCCGTTTTTTTTTTTTTTTTTATGGATGTGAAACTAATCTGAACTGAAAGATAACAGACATGAAAAAACAGAAGGATAAAAGACAGAAGCAAAACAGCTTTGTTGTTAACGGACATGTTGCGTGACGCTTTTTCATGTCTGTTATAGAAGTGTGTATTGGCCCATTAGCAGATATCCTGATAAAACTCTGCTTCCCTATAACATGATGCCTGCAGATAAGACACTTTGCACAAACTGGTTAGCTCCTCCTGCTCTATAATATGCTGCCTGAAGATAGGACACTATGTACAATCTGCTCAGCTCCTCCTGCTCTATAACATGCTGCCTGCAGAAGGGACACTATATACATTTTTTCAGATCCTCCTGCTCTATAACATGCTACCTGCAGATAGGACTCTATGTATAAGCTGCTCAGATCCTCTTGCTCTATAACATTCTGTCTGCAGATAGGACACTATGTACAATCTGCTCAGCTCCTCCTGCTCTATAACATGCTGCCTGCAGATAGGACAATATGTACAAGCTGCCCAGCTTCTCCTGCTCTATAACATGCTGCATGCAGATAGGACACTATGTACAAACTGCTCAGCTCCTCATGCTCTATAACATGCTGCCTGCAGATAGGACACTATGTACAAACTGCTCAGCTCCTCCTGCTCTATAACATGCTGCCTGCAGATAGGACACTATGTACAATCTGCTCAGCTCCTCCTGCTCTATAACATGCTGCCTGCAGATAGGACACTATGTACAAACTGCTCAGCTCCTCCTGCTCTATAAAATGCTGCCTGCAGATAGGACACTATGAATAATCTGCTTGCCGTTGTCTGTAGATAAATCTGGTCCACTTGGAAGCTTATTTGCATCTCCATAACGACCTGGTTTGTTACTTCTTCTATTATAGACTCCTACATGGGACGTTTATTGGTTTGGGGGGCATTGAGGAACTTTAGGACACCCTATAATATCAGTTGTTGAACCTCTAGCGCAAAGTTTGGATATAAAAAGTTGGTTTTAGACGCGGTCCTGTAAAATTTTTAATGTGTTTTTCTCCCCTGTAAACTTCCAATTCAACTTCATATCAGCCAAACACAGCACAACGAAGCCTTGTAAAGGAAATCTATTAACATAATGCTCCTTCAGACATGAGGCTTGTGTCTGACATTTAATTTGGAAATGAAAACTGCAGAACTTACCTCTTAAAATTCGGTCAGGTCCAATACCTTCATAAATATTAACGACGTCAAAGTAATTGTTAGTCTCAAAAGATGTGAAATTAAGTTTAATGGAAGAGCCGTTCCTGACGCTGGAAGTGGAGAAAAAAGACTTTCATCAACAGAAGCAAAATTTATAGAAAATATGACTTGTGCTGCAGTATAATTCTATGTCCAGTGTATTATCGTGCTATAACCTGTGTGCATTCAGTCCTGAAGAAGTGCAGGCTATAGCTCGTGAGCAGGCAGGGGGCAGCAACGCCCCACTACGACCTTGATAGCCGCTGGCCGTGCCCCCTTCACGCCCCTCCATGCCCACCTGGTGTGGATGTTTTGTAAAGGGGGAAATCTACGCAATTCCGGGCAGTTTATTGTGAAAAATTGTTCTGATTATTATTGCAATTAATTTTTATGGAATATGTAATTTCCCATTATTTAAGTTTTTTGACTATGACTAAAAAAATTGGACATTTGTTCATTAAAGGAAATCTACCATTTGATTTGATGCATTATGAAGCAAACATTCCTTGAAAATGCTGTAGCTACACTGATGCAGAAACATATCTTGTTGAGTCCCTGAACTGAGTGGTTTTGCTAAAAAAAAACAATTGTAAAATTCAGGACCTTGGGATAGCTGGGTGCCTACATAAACACATTACACACAAAGCTTCCTGTACTGTCCAGACAGGATTAATCAACCTGAGCTGGATGACCTGAGCTGGGTACACAGCAGCTGGTGGATGGTGCATAGATCGATTGCTTCTGCCTGTCAGGGACAACACAGTGATGACATATTCTCTGGTTATGATGGGCAGGACAAGGCTGAAGCAGTGCATAATTAGGATGAGGAAAAGTGCTGGGGCAGCCACATGAGTGACAGAGTCTCATTAGCATAATCGTCTAATAGTTTTTTCATCAAAACCACTCAGTTCAGGGATTAAACAAGATATGTTTCTGCATCATTGTCACTACAGCATTCTCTAGTTATGTTTGGTTCACAATGCATCAAATAAAATGGTAGGTTTCCTTTAACTTTTCAAAAACTTAGCATAAATAAATAGTGTGTGTAATCTTCAGAAACTTTATGACACATATTGTCAGAGTACAATACTTCCTTTTCCTCTTAACTCTGTGCTTTATCATCCTGCCTTCTTCCCACCTCTACTTTTCAATCCAAAATTTCTCTTGAAGCAATTCTTTATAGCTTAACTGGCAGAAGCTCATTGATGTGTCAGACTACATAGAGATGACTAATGACAGGTCCCAAGAGAAGTTTCCATACTGCGCCCCATCCTTTTTTTTGTATAAAAGTCCATAGCTCAGATGTAGCTAAAATAACTTTTAAAAATAGTAGCTGGCACCTTGCTAACATACTCATAGTTACAGGGGGCAGATCCTATTTAGCCGATTCTGCATGACCCAGCCAATGTCACTTCTCCATTTCCATTTTCTGTAGCCAAATCAACCAACATCTGTCTCACCTCCCACACTTCCCTTTGAGGGATCTGATTGACTCAGCTGAAGTGAATTTCAGAGGGAGGGGGGAATGAGGGAGCTGGGGAAGATGTGAGCTGAATTCATGATCCAGCTGAATCGGATACCCCCCATGTAACTCAGTGGGGCAGATTTATCAAGCTATCTGAAAATCAGAATATTTCTAGTTGCCCATCACAGCTCCCCTTGAAAATTTTCATGAGCCCTGGTAAAATGAAAGCTGAGCTGTGATTGGTTGCCATGGGCAACTAGAAATATTCTGACTTTCAGACAGCTTGATAAATTTGCCCCAGTGAGTTCGCTGGCAAGCTACTTTTTTTTTTTTAAAGGGATCTTAGTTAGATTTGAGGAATGTATTTTTATACAAAACATTTAAAAATTGTGGGGGGGGGGGCATTATGAAGAATTTTGTGGGAACCTGATAACAGGTTCCCTTTGTGACAGATGAAAAAAAAAACATATAAATGTAATATATTGGCTCGACGAAAAAAACAAAGTAGAAGTGTCATTTGACACTGTGGTCATCAAATGGTTACCGGGAACCTGTCACCAGGCACCTCATTTTCACTAAAGATGCCCATTACACCTGCATTGGATATATGCCTTTCTACTTTCTCTAAACATTTGCATTACAATATTGAGTAATTGTGTGTTTAAACTTACCTGGCTTCCTGACAGAATCCTCTGTTTAGTGCCAGGGGTTGAGCTTTGGTTTGGATGCATTTAAAAAAGCATTATATAAAAAAGCAGAGAGCTTATAGCCTGGTGAGCTAACATCAGTGGGGGAGGGAGGAGCTGTACTGGAGCACAATGTTGGGGGCTGAGAGCTGAGGAGTGAGAAGCACAGACAAGTCATGTGTCATTGTTTTTTTTTAAAAGCATCCAAACCAATGCCCAACCCCTGGGACTGCACAGAGGATTCTGTCAGGGTGCAAGGTACGTTAAAAAAACACTTAATTATATTGTAATGCAAATGGTTAGAGAAAGAAGAAAGGAATATTTGTAATGCAGGTGTAATGGGCTTCCGTAACCAGTCTTTAGTGTAAATGAGGTCCCTGGTGATAGGTTCCCTATAAAATAAATGTGCTTTCCATACAACCAATGAACATTCTTTAAATAATCCAGATAATAATAATAATAATAATAATAATATAAGAATCATAATTCCCCCATAGGGTCTTTTTAATAGGATGTCAGACAATACATTGCTATTGGTCAATGTGCATCTATAGATTGATGTATCTATACTTTGCTGTAAAAATTGGTCAGATAAATGTTTCTATAGGAAAAAAGAAATCTGTATAATGGCGAATGAGGAAAAAGATTAATCAGAGGGAATCTTTCTGTTCTTCCTCTACAATCCTCTAAAATCGATTTCATGCATTGTAATTACGTGGGCTGAATCATTAAGCCGCCAGATACTTTACAAACTTTGATGAATCAGTCCCATGGAGGAGCGCGGCTTGACTCTGGATCTTTTCTCACTTGAAAGGAAATTCACTCTTGGATGAATGTGGCTTGTTATGTAGTACAAGCTGTTCACATGAGCCGCCTTGTCCTGCAGACGCTTCAGCATTTAGCAGGCTCCGTCAATAATTAATTGTGATACAAAATCCCACGTCAAAATAAATAAAAATACGGATCCAGCTCCGGTTTTATCGCCAGTACAAAGCCACGTTAGATCCTTCCACTGGGTCCCATTTATTATGTATTGGTATTTTCCATTGTAATTATTCATCAAAATATTTTTATTCTCCGCTTTCTAAGACATCGTTGGTTTATGTTCAAAGTGTCAACCGGCAACACCGCGTGCGTCCGGACCCCTGCGGATATCAGCGGTGTCACTCCCTATCCTGTACAAGGGCTCCTGATGTATATTTAAGGCTTGATCTTCAAAAGAGCATGTTCCTTCCATCCTTCCACCGAGAACATATACTGACTTGTATGTTTTCAGCAAAAAAAATTTTCTAGGTACAACATTCAGTGCATCTGGGAATGTGTTTTGCTGTTGCAGTTCTCCAGCTCTCGGCGTAGATAGTGGGGGGTATTTATGAATAGTGTCTCGGGGTTCATTTCTTGGGCGCACAAACATTGCAGTAAGTTAGATAGCGATGTTACATTGGGGCACAAGATATAAAGAAATTGGTGCACAGCCGAAAATGGTCTGAAATGACTCCACATTCATGAAGCAAAAAATAGAACTAAGTAGACAACAAACATTGCGCCCAAAAAACTAGAAGAGCAGAAAAAGTTTCAGGATTCACAAGTTGCCGACAGATTGAGCGACTAAGAAAAATATTTGATTGTCGCAAAAGGAGCAAATTGTGGCACCAACACTTCATAAATATGGTGCATGAGGCACGTAAAAAAATGACAAAAATCTGTCTAAAGTCAATAATAAATGCCCCCTAGTAAACTTAAACCTTTCACCCAGGATAGGGGTTAGGTGTCTTACTGCGAAACCCATATTCGTTTGTAAAATAGGGGTCTGCTACTCTGCCTGTTTGTCTCTCAAAAGGGAACCTCTATGTGACCAGTGATTTACTTACTTCTAATGGAGTTCTCATAGAGCTCTCTCTCTCTCATAATTTTTATTTGGTTTTAACAACAAGTGAGAGGCACAAATACAAAATCTCCAAAAGGTTCACTCTCACTGCTGTAGTTGAATGTGTGAACCACTGCTCCATTTATAAGGAGCATTTAGGGGCACTTGGAGCTACCCAATATTTTGTTTAAAGAATTAGTGTACAGAGAGTGAAATCCCCATTTTTTGTTATTCAGCTTACATTCCTGAAACTCTTGTTACGAGCGGCACCTCTGTATTTTGCCTGATCTATAGGTCAATCCAAAGGTCCTACAGAAGTCAATCTAAAACATGTGCTCCGTTGACTTTTCTGCAAGTTCAGAAAACTTAAAGTATTGCTCTTACAAAGCTGGTCAGTGGACCTGTGGTCAGACCTCCCACAATAATACATTTATCCCTTATCCTGTGGGATAAGTTCTGTCTCATGCTCTGTCACAAGCCTAAAGTACAAGTCAGTGTGCTTCTCTGAGATCCACAGAATTGGTGGAAGTGCCCCCCCCCCCATATATATTTATACATGTTCCACTGAAGCCTCTATCCAAGAGATTAGAGCCACCATTCTTCTAAAATAGATTTTCATTTATGTTCTCTGATCCAGTCCCAGAGGTGGAGAGCTCCAGTATACGTAAGTTACTGTAGAGAATTTCTGAGGGAGGGGTGAGGAGGAAAGTTGGTTTATCTTCCCATAGCCAGCATCTCTCTAAACATACACTAATAATAGTTTTTTTATGAAGTATTTATTTAGGGTGGGTTAATTTAAATGGTAGGTTCTCGTTAAGCATTTGTGAATTGCCGTTTTTGTCCAGTGATACACCACCAAAATCCTTCGACCTGTTGTCCAAGAGCTATGACTTCCAGCTTTCCATACTTGTGCTTGCTTTAAAACTGTGCATATGTTCTCAAAATTGCGACTGCCAAACACGTTTTGCAAATGTACTGGGGAATAAACCATTGAGTAAAGAGTCCTGACATCTTCATATAAATAAGAGGCTTAGTTGGCTCCACTGAAATCACCCAATTTGGCCAACATGTAAACAAAAAATTGGCTACCTATTTAGAACATATCATGAAACAATATTGACACCTACCTTATTATCCAGCGACATGACAAGTCCGGCTCATAAGGATTGGGATAATTTTTGGAGTGAAATGTCCCAGAATCTCCCATTAATAAAAACTGCCCATCACATATTGTTGCTGTCAGAAAAATATGAAATGTTACCAAAACTACCGAATACTAGAAACTGTTGAAAAGCACTTTGGAAAACATAATAAATGCAGAGGTACAAACAGAAATATGCAGTGAATAGTTAACAACGATAGTCTTAAAGAGATTTTCAATGATAATAATATGTATCACTTATCTATATGTAACATTTGGAAAGGTCATCAATATCTGATTGGAGCCCAAAATGCAAAATGACTCTGGAAACCTCCAGTTATTGGATTAATAACAATCCATAGATCTGTAGTAAATTGTGCTGTGGATAGTAGACGGCCATTTAACAGAGAATGCAGCTGGCAGCCATGTATCGGACCCCCAATGATAGATATTGGTGACCTATCCATTGAATAGGTAAAAAAAATCAATAATCTTTTTAAACCTCTTAAAGGAAATCTACCATCATAAATCCAGCATGATAAACCTGGGACACTTATGCCCCATGACTGTCATAATCTACTTATATTTCTTATCCATGACCTCTTTCCTTCTAAAATCAACTTTTCAATTCATGCTAATGAGACAGAAGTGCTCCAGAGAGTATTACCGGAGCCCCTCAGTGCTGCAGCTTCAAAGGCTGCTACCCTTCTCTGTGCTAGCTTGGCACCTACCAATCAAATGTAATTAGTATTTTCTCCATAAAAAGACATTTACCACCAGATTTACTGGTGGGAGACTGTCATCAATGTAATGCGCGTTACTTTAGGGCAGTGGTGGCGAACCTGTGGTGCCAGAGGTGGCAGTCAGAGTCCTCTCTGTGGGCAGTCAGGCTGTCACCCCAGCCAGCAATCAAGCCTACCTCCTGCAGTCTGAGGAATCCCAGGATGTGCCGCACTGAGTGTTATTTTAACGTGACCTATGCTTGGCTGCCTGAGACTACAGTAAGAAATAGAAGGTGTGGGCAGAGCTAGATTATCATTGGATGTTTTACGCCAGGCCCTGTGATCATTCCTGGTCAGGAAACTAAAGGGAAGTGGCAATGATCATCCCAATATCTCCTCCTAGTTTCAACTGCATTGGTGTCCTCGGGATGCCAATACGATTAAAAGCTGAGACAGAGCAGAGGGAGGCAATAGACTACACCTTTGCGATAAATAAGTGGGGTTTGGTTGTAGTTTGGCCACTCAATCCCTAAAAGGTTTGTCATCACTGCCTTAGGGGTTAACTGGAACATCCATTTCACCACAAAAACAATTTTATAAAATTATGAAAAATGAGCCAGAGACATCCGATAATAAATTATGCTCGCCCCCTTCATAAAAATTCATCCTTTCAACCAGCTTCAACAGGTGGTGATGTCACCCGGCTGCCTACAAATCTTGCACATGTACGATGGCTCTACACGGCCAGAGGCCGCAATATATGCAGCTTGGGGGAGGCTTAAAGGAAGAATTTTAATTAAGGGGCGTGTATAATTTATTAGCGGATGGCACTCAGATGATGGAGGCCTGAGTGCTCATTAGCCTATTTTTATAAAGTTGTTTTTGAGATGAAACGGAACCACCAAAAAATAGTTCCAGTTAACCCCTATGGTTAAGAGCATTGCATTGGTGACAATCAGTACATCTGGTGGTCGGTGTCCTTTAATGATGTTATGTGCACAACCTTTTCCATTGAAAAATGGGTGTTTTTTATTTCTACAGCCCCATAGACTTGAGTCTGGTTTGTGAAAACAGGGAACAATTAGGATATAACCCCAAAATGCAAACTGAAAATCTTCATTCGCATGTTGTGTGACTCGAATGTGACTCGAAATCTCACCAAACTTCTTATATTGCCTACGTTGCATTTTTTTCTGGTTGCAGGAATGGACTTTTTTTTTTGTTTATTTCCGTATTTTTTTTTTTACCGTCACGTAAGAATAGACATATTCTTATTTTTATGGTTAATACCAATCATTATATCACGGATTAACAATCCAAAAACATCTGTACACAGTTTGATTATTAGCATAGAAATCATCTGGGGAATCGATGTTTTGCTATTATTATTTTTTTCCACCTCAGCCCATATGTCTGTGTCTGTAGATACAAAATAGCGTAGTTATGGCTTCAGAGAAATCATATCCATGAGGGATTTTTGCTGTTGTTTTCATATGCGTTTCGGCTTCATTATACATGCTTTGATGCACATGTCTATCTTAACAATGTGCATTAAGAGTTATACACCGTTTTTTATAATTTTCTTTGCGTTTATAGCTATTTCTTTTAATTTTGTATTTTGTTTTTGTTATAAAATTAGATTAATGCTTTTAAAGTCTTGTTTTTTTTTCATTTTTTTCTTGTTTTAACGTATTTATGTACTATGCTGTTTGTATGGTCTCTCCCGTAGATGTTCTGTAGAACAACTGTCATATAAAATGGTTTCGGGTCAAGGAAAGGTGATATATTTTGTATGAAATGGACTACATGAAAAGCTAATATTATACTTACTCTTTCCATTTAACTTTTCCTGTTGTATATTTTACAGACAAATTGTTGCGGATGAAGAATGCCTTAGTGATTTGCTGGAATAGCAGAAAATGGCACCACTTTACGCAACTGCTATGTCTGCAATATGGTAAAGTTGAGCACTTTCACCCCTTTTTCACAAACTATATCTTTCAGCAAAAAAAAGATAATTCTTTTTCCTTTACAATTCACAGGATTTAAAATAAAAAAGTAGAAAGGAAATACATCGGAGCTTAAATTTGTTTAAATAAGATTACATGTTGTGCCAGGATAAAAACAGTAATTTCTTGCTTTTCCATCTTACGGAAGATTTTTGTTATTTTTATAGAAATCTGTATTGATTG
This sequence comes from Engystomops pustulosus, assembly GCF_040894005.1. Lineage (NCBI taxonomy): Eukaryota > Metazoa > Chordata > Amphibia > Anura > Leptodactylidae > Engystomops > Engystomops pustulosus. The sequence goes on from NC_092412.1 coordinate 240,096,242, forward strand.
TGAACTATAATCCGGAGCTTAGTAACTTTGGCTTCAAATATCAATATTTACTATGGACATGACAATATGCAATTTATGTGCAAAGATTTGGTAATCAAAATCTTTGTTCTTTTTCTCTGTTTAGATTGTGTTCTTAAGTTTTTGAATACAATTTGAGAATAGACTTTTTAAGTGTTGTTGTCAAGACATAGAAGAATATGTGAACCATGAACTTCCTGCTACCTCTGTCTTTGCCGAGTTGCCCTATTTAGGCTAAACCACAAGCTACAACTGGGCAATGGGCCTCATCACACGGCACAGATAAGATAAACAGAAGATAGACATCAAAGAATAATGTAACAAACCAGGTCAAAACAAAGATGGCAGTGAGGTACTAAATGCTTAGGCAAAAGAGAGGTCAATGTACAGGCAAAATCAGAAAAATCGCCAAGTGAAAGCAAAAACAACAACAGGCACAGGTATTAAGAACTTTCAGGTAAAAATGGAGTGACCAGATGCTTCCCATAAGCCAAATGACTCTTCACTCCAACACTTCCATAAGACTTAGAGGCTGTTGACCATTCAATCAATAGCCTCCAACCAAGCATCACACCTGGTTGTGAACCACAGTCAGTAAACTAATTTGCAGAACTTGCTCCTTTTAGTTTTATTGTTCTAGACTCTCCACAGTATATGGGGGTACCCATATCTGATTGAATGGAATCCAACTAATGGCACCCCAACCGATCATAATCTGAAGCTCCAATCAATATAATGAGGCCACTATCCAATTTCGATGATCCTGTGGTATTGAATGGAGTGTTACCAACCTGATTTCTTATCAATTTGTGAGAACAGGACCCCAATACTCAACAATCTAATTTGCTTGGAAATATATTGCTATCATTGAAGACTCCCTTCTACCAGAGATTTCTGTGAAAACACATAATCTCTCATTTGAACTGAGGATACATAAGGCAAGGGTGCACAACCTTTATAGGTCCAAGGGTTATAATGTCATACCACACAACTTCAAGGGCTGGATTTGTAACCAGCACTCAAGAAGCACTTATTACTACAGTACAGCACAAAATACCACCCCAGGAATAATAAACACCACACCACAGAACTAAATACCACCCCATAACCATCAATGATGTAAACGATTATTGGTTTTTGTGTGAATGGTGAAACATAAAATTCTGGGGACTCGTGCTGTGCACCCTTGGTATAAACATTAGTTGCCTTAAGATGGATGGGCACAACCTTTATAGTTTCAAGGGTTGTAATGTCATACCACTCAACTTCAAAGAGCTGGACTTGTAACCAGCACCATAGAAGACCCAATTACTACAGTACATCACAAACTACCACCCCAGGAATAATAAACACCACAACACAGCACGATAATGCCTTCAATCATTTTTATGTTTTTTGACCAAAATGTTTACTTGTTTTGTCCACACAGTCGACCAACTCTTGTAAGGGTACCATGAAAACCTTAAACACCAAAAATGCTCAAACTCCTATCTTTGCTTCCATATGTCATGTAATAACTGTGCCATTAATGAACTGCATGCTTGACTATGAGAATTGATCATTTCTAAATGACTGATTACACAAGACTCTTTTGCTCACATCACAATTTCCATGATTTAGTCTCGCTTTAATAAAACTTTTCTACAAACGAGTCAAGCACTTGAAGTCGGAACGTGCCACCAACGTGTTTATGAAGTGTGGGATCCAGCAATAAGAGCCCAGTGCAGCATTAACTAATTGCAACGCTTAATATAAGAACATTAACTTTTAATTAGATTTGGGAGAGCGCCGCTTTGCTCTTCCACCACATCTGATAAAACGATACATATATAAAAGAAATGATAATACTTCCTAGTTTTATGCCGGATTTTGTCGGGAGCTATTTTTATACCGCACCAAGCAAATTAAAGTAACTAAATGAATAAGTAGAAAGAAGTGACTAAGAATTGGAAGCGATTTTCAAATGACGCAGCACTATGTGTTCTGAGGACAAGACGGAGCTTTACATGACTAATAAGACATTAACATTATGGCTATTTACTGCAACACAACACACAGACGTCCTCATGTACAACATTTGTTTTTAGACTTTTGTTGAGGGAAAGAAAACATTATTAGTGCTCAAAAATGGTGCAATGGTGCAGAATAAGATGAATTACATGTATAAGGATTTGAGGATTTACCCCATTCACTAGTAGCTAGAAAGATGGTGGCTGATCAATGGCACCCCCATCAACCACAAAAATAGTGTTCCCTTGATTCCCCAAATATATAAAGTGGCTCATGGAATTTTCATGTGATAATCAGCTGTAATACTGATTTGCCTGTACATTGACCCCTCTGTTGTTTAATCATTTTGTACTTCACTGCCATATTTGTTTTGACCAGGCTTGTTAAGATGTCTCGCAATCAGTGGGGGTCCCATTCCTACCTCTTAATAGGCCATTTTCCATATAACTGTGCTCTTTAAGTCCAATAGAAGTAAATGGCATGACAACACTTGTATAACTGACCCTTTAATTCATATAATTTGAACAAATATTTATTTCCTAGACACGTCCGTGTTATGCTGCCTCTATGAATTAACTGTTGGTACACATGCTCTTCTCCATACATACAGGGACCCTTGTACTCATGATCATATGGGATCCCAATCCTTCTGTGGTAGGCGTGGTATCCAACTGCCTCTCCGCGGGTCTAGCAAACCTGTTGTAAAACCCATGACCAGCTCAGCAAACCTCAGAATAGCAGGGAAGAGAGTCGACTTTTACCCTTTACGTGCTGCAGTGGAGCATGGGAGCTTATAGCTCCTTGCTCCGCTGCTCTCCATCCATGTGAGCAGCTTGTGTGATGCTAGATGCGAAACAGGCAGCGAGCGATGATGAAGTTGACCCGTTGGGCTAATGTGTGATGTCACCACACATTGCATGTTCTGCAACTCCAGCACTGGTTTGAAGAAGTAAGAAGTTAGAAGTAAGTAAGAGAAAAGAGAATGCACAGAGAGGAAAAAAATAAGTATAATTTTTTCATATCACTGGCTACAGTGTGGTATCATTGTGACTACTGGCTACTGGGGACATTATTGTGACTACTGGCTACTGGGGGTATCACTGTGACTACTGGCTACTGGGGTATTACTTTGAATATCGGATGCTAGGGGCATTATTGTGACTAATGGCTACTCGGGGCCACCCTGTGACTACTAGCTATTAGGAAAATCACTGTAACTACAGGCTACTTGAGGCATTAGCTCTGGTCCATCAGAAGTTAACCCGTTGTGATTAACAGCTTCTCACACTATTCAACTGCTTCCTGCCCAATTACTATTGAGACCGAGGGTCTGAGATCACATAAGAGTCATGCCCAAACTTCCTTGGATGCTGATTACAGAATTTCTTTTGTCTTATTCCCATTTCTTGCTTGTATCTTTAATCATTGTTTTCCTTGTATACTGACCTTCTTACTGGTATCCTAACATGGCTCTTGTTCATACTACTCTACTCTCTTGTGATTTTGTTTTTAGTTTACCCGATTATTTTGTTACCTTACTCTAGGTATTGCTCTTATCTGTTTCTACTGTTTCTTCTTTTCCTCAATTTGGGGCTAGGAGGTATTATCAACCAGTTGCTGGCCACCATCTATGTTCGTTTTGAGTAAGTAGGTAGGACAAGATGGGTGGGTTCAGAATTGGGGCTTACTGGTTAGGACCTCTTTATTCTGCTGACCTATTGCATCCTGGGCATGGGATGTGGATGCTTCCAATTTGGATCATTAGATCCAATGCCTAGGGTTTCCTGCTCTAGTCACCTGCCACATCAAAACAATTGGAGGGAAGATTGGGAAGATCCAGTCTCACTGCATTGTTACCTGCACTACAGAAAGCACCTCCTATTATACTGAACTGCAACTCTTAGCCCTAATATTGTAGCGTATATATATACAGATTGCAGTCATTGCATGAAGTTATATATAATTCTCCAGAAATATGCACATTAGTCTATGGACTGTAACATGTTTTGTGCTCAGAAAACCATAGAAGATAATGGAACAAATATGGCTTTTTCTACTTAGCTGCATCTCAGCCTCCAGAGTTCATTAGATCTGATTATTTTGTGTAAATACCAGCAATCTATGAGACCGGTGTCACATTAGTTTCTTTATATAGTCTCCAATCTTCCATGAATGAACATAAATGTTTAGTGTAATGGCCGCTGTGGTGCGGCACATCCTCTGTGCTGGATATGTTTGAGATATCATCTACCAATGTTCATTGCCGCAATGTCTACCACAGTGTGTTTGCAGTTTTCATAATTCTTCTCAGTTAAGAAGTCTGTGGATACTTCTACCAAGATAGAGAATATATAGAGGTCTAAGAGGAGGCTGAGACAATCCTGAATTACCTTAGTGGTAATTTTGAATTAGAGCCTAGTTATACAAGATTTTACTATAAGGACTAATGATTGCTATAAATAACATGGCCTTTCATTGGCGGCACCAGGTTGCTGTCTATCACTGGTCCGTTGCAATCCCAGCTCTCAGAGGCTTCACTATTTATCGGGGGTAAGAGAGCACTATAAACTACTGTATTTTAGAGCACACTATCTACTCATCTTCCTGTTCCCTAGCCTTTCACCACTTCTCTGGCTTTCTCCTGTGTCATCCACAGTAGTCGTAGTGCCTTTCCCCAGTTGTCACAGCAGCTACCACAATAGCCAGTAGTCAGAGTGATGCCCACAATAGTCAGAGTGATGCCCCCTGTAACTCATAGTGACAGTATCGACCCCCCTCAACCAGTAGTCACAGTGCCTGCCCCTAGTAGCCAGTAGTCAGATTGCTTACCCCCAGTATGCAGTAGTCACAGTGCTTGCCCTTAGTAGCTAATACCCTAAAATAAGACACCCCCTAAAAATAAGACCTAGTACAATTTTGTTCAGGCTTAGAAATACAAGGCCTCCCCTTAAAATAAGACCTAGCGACAGTCAATGCTACAGCTCCCCCCACAACATACATTAGTATTAGTAGAACATTTAGATAACACAAGAGGTTGTGACATGAGTGAAGAAATCATGGGATAAAATCACTGACTGTTACGCTGCAAATGTGCTACAAGCAGCTACCCAGACTAGAAGGGGTTATAGAAGGAAACTTCTATTGTCTAACATGAGAGATTCTGTCCAATCATTCCAATAGAAATGGAGTCACAAGAAATTCAGCATGAAATTCAAAGATGCTGAAAATTAATTTTTTTTTGTTCATGGAAAAATAAGACATCCCCTGAAAATAAGACCTAGCGCCTCTTTAGGAGCAAAAATTACTATAAGACACTGGGGCACATTTACTTACCCGGTCCATTCGCGTTCCAGCGGCGGCTTCTCTGACGAGCGTTCGGGTCTTCCGGCGATTCATGAAGGTCCTGCACCCGATGTCCACCAGGTGGCGCTGCTGCGCCGAAGTCCGCCGAGGTGCCCCGGAGTTCGTCTTCATCGTGGTGCATGTGAGTATGGCCCGTGCGACCAATTTTTTTTAAAAAATGCAGCGTTTTTTCCGAATCTGTTGGGTTACCGTTCGGCCACGCCCCCCGATTTCCGTCGCGTGCATGCCAGCGCCGATGTGTCACAAACCGATCGCGAGCACCAAAATCCTGGGGCAATTCAGGGAAAATCGGCGCAAATATTCGGGTAACACTTCGGGAAAACGCGAATCGGGCCCTTAGTAAATGACCCCCACTGTCTTATTTTTGGGGAAACACGGTAGTAACATGGCCTGCCCCAAGTAGGAGTAGTCAGTGACCAGAGATGGATCTGGTACTGATCAATCCAAACAGTATAGCCAGCTGTAACCTGTATTCACACTAATGACTTCATTTGGTGGGTAAACATCACAGGCTAGACACATATTGAAAGTCTATCCTATATAAAAGAAAAAACTATTTAAAATTATGTTGAAGTAATGTTTATGCCACAAAACCCTATTCCAATTTTTAGAACAAAATACAAATGTGTCACCCATGCTTCATCTTAGTTTTGGACCCATATCTAGTAAATCAAATTGAGAAATCAATGCAATATTTAGACATGCAGTAACTTGGCCCTTTATTCATATAAAGCCCTTGGGGGCACTTGCAGGCCTTGTTCTCCAGACCACAAGGGATCCCAAAAGTATGTCTAAGACACAATACTTGTCCATTTTTTTTACTAAGATGCCAGTTTTAGTTAACTTGGCTCCAATCTGTAGGAGTCTAAAAGTCCATGAACTTTTTTTTTAGTAGGCCGCATCCCTTTTGGAAAATTAGTTGTAAACACATCTAAAACTGGCTTATTTCATTTGGGGCAAATTTACTGTATATACTCGAGTATAAGGCGACCCAACTATAAGCCCGAGGCCCATAATTTCCTCACAAAAACCTGAAAAAAACCTATTTACTCGAGTTTAAGCCGAGGTCGGGAAATGCATTGGTCACTGCCTCCCCATTATATAGCCTGCCGGACCCTGCCCCAGTATATAGCCAGCACCTGCCCCCCAGTATATAGCCTGCCAGCCCATATCCCCCAGTATATAGCCAGCCCCCTGCCCCAGTATATAGCCAGCAGCGCGGGAAGCCGGAAAGGTGAGTTTTGATATTTTTTTTTACTCAAGTGTAAGCCGAGTTTGGGTTTTCAGCACATTATTTGTGCTGAAAAGCTAGGCTTATACTCAAGTATATATGGTAATCTGAATTCTGTCTTAATATTTTGATAAATCTGGCCCTTTATTTTATAATTCAAGTTCAACGTTCACTTTAACATTACAATTTTTGGGAGCATCGTAAACACGAAGGTTTCAGGTTGTTACATGGTTCCATGAACGGAAGGGCGACTTCGATTATGTATCGAGTGGAAAAATGTATGCAAGCTGCTGCGCTATTTTTTCAGCTAGAACAGAAGGGCAGATGTAAACTTAGCCCAATGGCGTCACCTCTATTACATATTCACATATTCTACCGACGTGTCCCAGCAGAAGGTAGCACAAGTAAGATAAAGACGAGCTACCAGAGGCGACAGGGAGCATGGCTTGAGTTAATAAAACAGCCTCAACAGCCCAGTCTCGTGAAACATTAGAAGCAAGACGAGTCATTAGTTTTACAATGTGATGCATCAGTAAAAGATCTTAGAGCAACACTAATACAGGAAAAAACATCCTGTAGCGATTGCAAGTCAGGCTCAAGCAATCACGGAGCGGGAGAAAGAGAGTATGTCAAATTGAAAAGGTACTGGGAGCTGCACTACTCTGGAAGGAAGTCATTTCACAGAAATACACAGGCTTGATATGTAGAGATGTTCTCCAATCTCATGCCACTGGCTAAAATCACAAAAGCTCCGTTATTGAACCTTCCAAAGCAGTTAAATCTCAAGATTTGTATGAATGTCAGAAATGATAGCAACTGCAATGACTTACATATTGCCGGCTGACTAAGTAGGGCTTATCTGCCTAATACAAATAAAAAAAGGACAAGGAAAAGACAGAGCCCATAAATATGTATGATTCCTCCGTAACTGGCGCGGAGACGGTAATAGAAATAACAAATAATCAGTAAAAAAGGGATAAGCATAAGAAAGCACTCAAAGTAGTCTAATAATACATCAGAAGACATTAGGAACTGCAGGGCTAAGGCTGAATGCTGTCACAGGGTGCTAGGAGATTGCTGTAAATTTATTCAACTTTTTAAAGGGGCTGGGTACCCATTTTTATTTCTTATGTAAGAACAGAAAGACTCCATACACATCTCCGTGTGAGCAGACGTTTGCCATGAGCCGCATGGCAGGTGAAGAAGGAGGGAGGGAGCAGCTGGGTAGCAAAACCGGGCAGAAATAAGACCTGCCCTCTCCTTCGCGTTGTGGCCGCCCGGCTCAAAAATGTGTGAGCAACTACTGTTTTTGTAGCCAGCTAGCGGTAACATTTGCTGGACATGCACATGGAGCCTAAGGGCTCATTCAAGCAGCCACCATGGGGGTTAGTGATCTGGCACCCATAGTCGGACATATATCTTTATTTCTGCTAGTCAAATTGTCTCATTTTTGCAATTCTTGTATTTTTTGCGGCTTCTCACTGCAACTTTTTCTGTCGTTTTTCAAGTACGCCTTGGTCTGCAGTGCATTCTGTGTCTTTGTTTTCCAGATGTTCCATGCGACTTTTGACTTATGTATCACTTTTTTTGCTTATTTTTGTGACTTTTTAGCTCCAAATCTGCAGCTGGTCCAGGGCAGGTGCAAAGGAAGGATTTTTTTCATTGACATTTTAACATGTAAATTGCAATTATTTCACATGCTGCAAATGTTTAAAATTTTGCACGGTAAACTCTTCTGAATTTTGAAATGTTTTCACTTACATTATTTTTTTAATTTATTGGTTACTGCTAACAGTAACCAATGCTTTAATATTAACAGTAATATAATTAGGTAAATCACCTCTACTCAGCTGTTGTGATGTGTTTCAAAAAGCAATTAAAACGCAACGTGTGACCGCAGACTCATATATCGTCATCTCCCTGGGGTGTGACTACAGTGCTGAAAAATGCAGGACACGGACTCAAATCCAAAATTAACAGTAGTGTCCACTCCTGCATATAACCCCCTCAATTGGCTTGTGTCCATATGGACTTTAGACATTTGCAAGGAAAAGTTTCAAAAGAAGCCAAAATTTGAACATGCCAGGATAGGAAAAGCTGAATATGTAGCACAAATAAAAAGACAGGATCATACATAAGGCGCAAAAAAAAGCTGCCAAATGTCTCAAAAATTCATGAAAGAAAAAAAAAATGTCCCCCATTTACTTTTATGGCTTCCAGGGACTTTGCACTGAGTACACGCTGTATCACCGGGCAGCCACTCGTCTGTCTACAGAGGGAAGAGGGGTGAAGAGTGCTCACCCCTCCACCTCCCAGCCCTGTGCTCACCCGGGATCTGGTCTGTATCTGTGCACATGAAGTGAAATCTAAGTCAGGTCCAATTTTTTAGGAGCAATTTATAGTAAATTCAGCTCCCCTCCAAGGCACTTCATGTTCCCCTGCCAAACTGTGCCCTCATGGGGGTGACCTGTACACCTGAATACATGAAGGGGTTTAAGCGCACCAGTGTATGATACATGGTGCAAAATGGTCAGAATGTCACAAATTCCATTCCATGGAATTGCAACTTTTTGCCACAGTGAATCTGAGTAAAGGAGTATTGAAGTCAATTTGTGACCTATTGAGGTAGATCTGATGGTAAGTTGCTAGTATCATGCTAGTATCATTTATCTAATCCTAAAATACTTCCTAAACTAAACTACACTTTGGGGGTCATTTATTTTTTCCTTCCGTTGGTGTTTTTGTGCACTTTTTTGGAATTTGCCGTGTGTTGTTGCACCCTATTTGTCATTATATTGCGCCTATTATTTATTGATTTATTATATTATTGTGCCTTTTTAAAATAAAACGTTTGCCTTACAAGGCGCAAAAAAAACCCTGCATTTGACAAAGAGCCAAAACAACAAAGACAAATGAGGTGCAAAAAATAGACTGAGGGGGGAAATAAAATAAATGACCCCCTTTATCTAACTAATATGCTATTTATCAACAGAGGCTACTGGGAAATGGAATAGCCTCTCTGGGCAGTGGGAGCAAAGGTTAATCCAGTCCCCACTAGCCTCTGCCGGTAATTAGCATATTAGTTAGATAACATTGAGTTTAGTTTAGAAAGCATTTTAGGATAAGGTAAAAATTGATTCGGGCTTAGCACGTTACTAGCAACCTACCATCAGATCTTACTTAATAGGTAGATACCTGATGGTAGTTTTCCTTTAAAAAGCTTTATAAATGTGGCACAGGGCGTGATAATGTCTGTATGGGTATATGAGTTTTTAGTTAAAAAAGTCAACAAAAGTTGCAAATTTGTTGCAGATAGTTCCTAAGAGGGAGTTTGCTCCTAAATTTGCACTTCATAAATTAGCCTTCCACATCTGGATTCCATTAACAGATCTGGAGTAAGTTGTCTCTCGTGAAAAGTGGAGTGTTTTGGCAAAAAATTGGCACAAATATTGTACGAATCAACAATTGGAATACATTTTGAAGTAAAAAACTGATGTAATGATGTACCATGAAATACTATAGTGGAAAATTATCGAACTTTATTTTTGGGTTAAGCCTCCAATCAAATACCCCCAATGACAGCAAATACAGAAACAACAGTAAATACATGTTTGCCCATCGGATGTTCTGCTCCCATAAAACAATTTTTGACCTTTTCCTCTCACTTGAAGGTTTTTAGGAGGACAACCTTCATTTTCTTCTATGTATTTACATCATTATTCAACGTATCACAAATGCAATCACTGAAGATAACATTACTGGCAAGATATTCCATCGACGTCTATGACATTGAGTATGTTGCACGTCCTTGTGATATATATAAACTCACATCCTACAGTCTACGGCAGGGAAGAAGCCAGAAGAGGGGCTTTTACGGGACGCCTTGTGGATTAACACAAGGAAAAGCTGTTACTTGTGAGAATATAATTTGGTGCAGTCTCTGACCAATTGATCTTGTGCTGCGTGGACATTTTGCTCCTTAACTAGCCTACTTCTTCCTGAATCCTGCAATATGTTTTCATGTCCCCATGAAATCCGATTTAGAAAGGCAGTAAATGGATTTGTAATATGATAAATTACATTGCAATCACTGGTGTATATATAGGACTTGGCACTGTTATTCTCACTGATCAGGAGAAAAAATACCTAGTTGCAGAATATAGATCTCCGTTTCCGTGTTCCTCTTGAAATTACATCAGTTTTACAAGTTTTTAGATATTTATAAGATTTTTAGCAACTTTTTTTTATATTCCTTTGGATACCCATTTTCCTGATGCATTTTTTAAAATACAAACTTCAGTACAAATTTACAAATATATTATAGTTGATAGGACATTTATTCAGGGCGGCTCCAGGTTTCAGTAGGCCCCTGGGCGACACAGCCTCAGTAGGTCCCTTTGTGGTGAAATCACGTGGTGGCATTAAAGATTCCGAAACTAAAACAGTCTCCTGTTCCCTAAAATGTTCCCAAGTTTATCATCCCAAATAGCTCCCTCAGTTATAAGATGCAGCCCCTCATCCCCATGGATTATTTACATACAGCCTTATGTGCCCCCCCCCCCTAGCAGCTCTGGGCCCTGGCACTTGCCCAGGTATGCCCAGTGCTGGCGCTGGCTTTGCATTTATTATTTGTTTTTGACACAGAAAATGGTGCAAAGTTCTTTCCGCTTTCCAAAATTTGTGGCAAAGGGGCTATCGGTTTTCTCTAGATTTAACATATTTCATACTAACAGAAAACTAACATGAACTCTCATTACAATTGACTCCAATCCCCTGGGGGATTCCCACGAAAACAAGTTTCTTTTATGTACTAAAGATAACAAAATAACACATTCTCTAATTCACTGTTATTAACAAAAATACAGAATTTCACAGATAAAATTCCAACCTGTCTATGGTATACACAATTTCAGTTTACTCTGTAAATTCAGGTGGCCGCCATCTTGGATTCCTGTGAGATGGCCGCGAGCTGAGTTTCTGTATCTCTCTGCTCCGTGCCTGTAGCCACACAGTCCTAGCAGGGAGCCTCACACTGATAACCTCCTACCAGCAAACAGCACATTGTGAGGAAAGAGAAGCTGCAAATTAAAAGCATAAATGTGATCCGAGGGAAGGGGGAGGCAGGCACATATCTGTGAGAACAGAGATGTAGCAGAGCTGACAGTGTGTCAGCCTATGTGTGTCATGCATCTGTGTAATAGATCTCATGCATCTCATCATCTCTGATCTGAACTGGATGGATAATAAAGTGTCTGCTTAGAGAGTCCCCGCCCACACCCTGGGATTTTGCACTGATCAGCCTAGGGAGTGATGGGAGATAAAACAGCAATAGCACTGGATAAAATTGTAAAGTAAGGGGTTAAAATGATCTTAATTGTGGGGATTGAGGTTTGAGAATTTTATTGAGGTTTGAGGATTGAGGTTTGAGAATTTTATTTCATGGGAAAACTTGTTTAAGGGCCTGCCTTACAAGATGCCAAGATGCAATGTTTTCTTTTTTTCCATGTTGTAAAACATATTTGTATATTTTCCAGAATTCTCCAGTGGAGATTCAAAGGCTGTTAGTCTCCACATGTCTGCAGAGGAGACCTTAAATGTCAAAATCTCCTTACAGAGTCTAACTGACCAGGACCAAAATGTGAAAAATGAGAAGATGAGCTTTCCAGAAAACATGTTTCCCTTGTCAGGATTCAGGGTCAGTGGCCCCCTGGACCACCACGGGCGATGGTACTAGTCGATATCTGGGAACGGAATCGAAGTGGCACCCGGTCTTCACCAGAGCAAAGCTGGATGGTCTAGCTGCAGCGTGGTGGCACCAGGTCGTTCCACAGGTGCAACTAGCCTGCGGTGGCAGCCTAGGTCAAAGTACAGAATCAGCGGGCAGTCCTGGAGTCAGGCACAGGGCAGAGGTGGGAGGTCAAGTCCGGCGTCACAACTGGAGATCAAAGCAGAGGGGGAACAGGAACAGAATGGGAACAAACGCAAGGAACAGGAAGCTTTCTCTATGGCTTTTGTCTGAAAGATCTGGCGGGGTAGAGTAGCAGTGGATCTTTATGGGAAACCAGGAAGGGCCAGCACCGATCACAGGTGTGCTGGCCCTTTAAATCTTCGAGTGGCAGTGGCCTAGCCAGAATGGGAGCTGGAGCATGGAGAGGTGAGTGTGAGCCAGAAGACAGGGCAGTGCCATGGAGAGGGGCACGGGTGTGCCTGCGATCGGAGGCATGGATCGCAGGGACACCCGTGACATCACTAAAACTAATTTTCAACGTCAAGGTCTGTGGACTGAATCAGATCCACTGCCTCGTATTATGTGGCCCACACACAAGGCTTGATCATATTGATGCTCTCATGCCTGACCACGACTGACACAGCAGATGTTCAAGGAGCAGGTGATGCCAGGTTTTTAATGTGCTTGCCATATCACCTAATGCTGGTTACAGCAGGCACCAGCAGTTGAGCAATATGTTCAATGTCCCTTGTTGTTGGTTTGCTGTTGGTTGCAATGTGGTAAATTTGCCTTGGGGTTAGGACTGGTCGTGAAACACTAAGGAGAATGTCCCTGCCTTGGCGTGACAGAAGGCAAATGTCCATCCATATTTTAATAAATATCTTTTTTGCAAATCATTGGGGGACCCCAAAACCAGATCATAGTGGTATATATGAGACTAAAGATATTCCTATTATTGTCCCCAACTACATGTAATTTGATCCTGCTGACCGTAGTGTAACCGGAGAATTGCAGGAAATACTTCAGAGTTCACAAAATAGCACCAAAAAGTCATGCAGTCCTTATTATAGAACTCCTGACTACAGCTCTGTCCTCTAATAGTCAATTGTAGTGGAAACATGTCTTTGGAGACTTTGTACTCTTTATCATCCCCAATATATTGCATTTTTCTGATAATCAGTGTCACCATATATTCTAAAAATATAATTTATTATGACATAACAATTTTCTATGTCCTTGTGCCAACTTATCTTGTACAATTAATAGATTTTACTATTTGCTCCCTATCAGTGTCTAATGTTTTGCTAATACTTTGTCATGTGGCAATGTTGCACTTTAAAAAAAAAAATATTATTTATCTGGTAAAATGTATTTTTTTTTTATTCATTTACTGTACGTTTTCTTTAGAAAATTTTACAGTGACTTTATTTGTGCTATATGTTATTTTAGGAATTTTTATATAGATTCATGGATAATAGATGGTACAATGAGCTAAACAACTACTTTTTTTTCCAAAACATTCTCCAGAATAAACAAGAAATTAGACATCTTTAGGGATCATGGACATGACCGTGTTCTTGTCTGGAAGGAAGGAGGAGGAAGGAGGAAGGGGGAGGGGGGGGGGGTTGAGGGCTCCACAACCTTCCTCTCTACAGAGAAAGAGGAGAGTCCTCCACCATAAAATCTCAGGATATAGTATCTGTTCTTACAACACTGTGACCATGTGCCATAAACCTCTATGGGTCCATATGGTCATGTGCACGAGGCCTTAGACCAGTGATTTTCAACCTTTTTTGAGCCGCGGCACACTTTTTATACTTAGAAAATCCTGGGGCACACCACCAACCAAAATAGCACAAAATGACACTAAAACAGTCATATTATACAAATAGTTAATAATATAGATTCTAAATTTATTTAACTCACTCAGTGTGAAACCTGGACCTGTTTCGATAAACACAAAAGGGATATCCTGGCAGGAATGGTGGAAAGACACACACGAAGCTCTTCCTCAGCAGTTCTCAGTTTCTCCCTGTTTTTAGTATATGGTGCTGATTATTATGTGGCTCATATACTGCAATATAAATGGGTACAATGAGAAGTACTATGGCCATGAGGCCAGAGTACAAGTGCCAGCTTATATAGTCCGCAAATGAGCTGGTACTTGTAGTACTCCAGCCTCATGACTATAGTATTTCTCATTGTTATATGCAGTATACTGCTGGAGTACTACAAGTACCAGCTCATATGCTGAGTATTCTGCCAACAGTTCATGTACTCAGGCAAAAGCTCATATAGTCAGCATTATTGGTGGGCATTACCTTGGCGGTGGGTAAATGCGAGAGTCTCTCCGCTCTCAGGATGATGCGCCGGCCTTGGTGACGTCATTTTGTTGCACGAGGTTCAAAGCTTGCGCATGTGTTATTGTACACGTCACCTACATTGTAAGAAGCTGCGCATTGCCAGGAAACAAAACACAGGGGGGACCATAGTTTGGGAAACTTTCCCCGCGGCACACCTGACCAAGTGTCGCGGCACACTAGTTTGCCACGGCACACTGGTTGAAAATCACTGCCTTAGACAGTTATGGCCTTCTTTCACAGAAAACTATTCCTCTCAACTTTGGATATACAGGAACACTTGGCACAGCTAATGGGGCACATTTACTAAGGGTCCGTCGGACGCATTTCTGTCCGGTTTCCCGAATATTTCCGATTTGCCCTGAATTGCACTGGGGTTTTGGCGCACACGATCGGATTTTGGCGCATTGGGGCCGGCTTTCACGTGACACAAATTGGGGGGCGTGGCCATCAGACAACCCGACTGATTCGGACAAACCACGGAATTTAACAAATCAATTTGTGTCGCAAGATCAAGCACTCACATACACCGGGAAGAAGATGGTGAACTAAGCGGACCTGAGTGGGGAAGCAGCACATGCAGGAAATTGGGCGCACAACCTTAGTGAATCGCGGCAGTTCCGAATCCTTGTCGGACAACGCAACTCGGTGATCACAATGGGAGGGGTAAGTATATGTGCCCCAATGTGTGCTGAATCAGTTTTGCTTTCCCTAGAGGACAAAAGAATTAGACACATGGAGGTCCTTCAGCCAGTCTCTGCCATTGTTTGGATGTACTCCAACAAACCGTTTATATTTACAAAGGATTAGGGTTAGAGTAAGCTTAAGGGTTTGGGTAAAAGAAAAAATGATAGAAAAAGGATGACACAAGATATGCCCTTTTTATAAAAGCACTGGAGAGCCTAGTAAACAAACTTCCAGTACAGCTGGAGCAACATTTTTCGAAAAATTCAGCAAAACTTCGGAAAATCAAATGATTTGCACATCTCTAACGTCTATATTTATAAAACGAATACTAATCATATTACTACATATCTATTCCATGCACATATTAAGCCAACATATCCCGAAGTTGTGCATTCAGATTGTACCCTCCCACAGAAATTTCTGTTCTCAGTAGGGGTCATAATCTGATTTTCCTATCTAGCACACAAGCTGGGGCCATTAATAAAGGTGAAAGTGCCTAAGCATGGGAGGAACGCTCGAAGTATCTGCTATTATTACAATTACAGTTTTCATAATTTAACCTAAATGACTATTATTATTCATATATGTTCACAATTATTATTCACTTACATTAACAGCCTTGAACGAATTATCCAGTTGCAATGAAACGATATAATTTATCATAAGTATTGTTATAAATAGTATTCAGAAAATGTAGCACCTACACCTAATATGGATCTGGAGGGGTAAAAAATGATATCTGTATGTAGCCCATAATTCAATGACACAGTTTCCAGCTGTATTTCCTTACCACATGTGCTGTTATATTCATCAGACCCATCTGGGCAATCAGGCAATCCATCACAATAGCGAGAGTCTTGTATGCAGGTTATAGCATCATTACACAATTTCTGGTAGGGTGGACATCGGGCTGTGAAAATAATGCAATGAAAAAAATGTAATTATGGATCCAAGATTGAATTTTACATAAGTAACTATAGATGAAATTCCGGTTTTATTTTTTTCAAAATCAATCTGTATATATTAACCATTTAAAATTCTATAAACACTGTTAAAGGGGTTGTCTAGTCATAGGATATGGCTTAATCTGCTGATCGGTGGAGGTCTCATTGATGGCACCCCACAGATCATGAGAATGGGGGTCCATTTTGCTCATGGTACAACAGATCTCTATAGAGCTGATGGAGATAGACAAATGCCATCAGTGCCTATCTCCGTCAGTGCCGGGGAGATGAATGGCACATTCACAGTTGGCTGCTTCGGTCATGTCAACAGAAGGAAGTCACTTCACTCGAGCAGCTTCCTTAGCTGCTGTAATGACGTTTGAGGGGATAAACAGGGATAGATTAGGGCAGATGCAGCGGGGGCTGTATGATACAGGTCACACTGGTATATTTGCAGTGCCTACACAATCTGTATGACTAGTATGCAGGGGTGAACCTAAACTCTGCTGTCTGAGACAGGTTATATAATGGCACCCCCTCTGCCCTATCCAGTAGCAATATTGCAGTGTCGTATCCATGCTGACAACAGGTGTAAAGAGACACTATTTTTAAGTGTCAAGACCTGCTTTGTAGCAGATTACTACACCCCTGATTCTGCCCCCCATCTTGATGCAGGTGGTGCTGCCTGAGGAAAGAGACTCAAATTGCCTCATGGCTGCTGAACCCCTGCCTGTACGCTTGTCTAAATGAGAAAATTCAGAACGAGCATACTCATCCTACATCCTTGAGTGGTTAATAACCTGTCCTGAGCATAGATTATAAATAAAAAGTCATGGAATACCCCTTTAATCATGGAATACCTCCGCTCTTCCTGACAAATCCCATTGACAAGGTTGGCGCTGTTTCTGATATTAAAGCAAGCCACACCCCTTTTGCTCAAAGAAGTAAACAATGTAAATAAATAATTATTGAATAAATTACAAATTATTAAAACATTTTTTAAGGGGACTTCTAACAATCTGAAGAACCATTACAATATCAACTAAGTTAATGTTAGTTCTTTTAAAAATATATATTTCTATAAAAAGTAAGAAGCACAATATATTTAAAAAAAATACTAAATAAATCCCCATGGACAAAACTACCTGCATAATATCGATGCAGCTTTATTACTACCGAAACACTCAAACCGCAGAAGAGACAGTGATTAAGAATTACATAAAACAATCCTGCATTGACTTTTTTAAGAACAAAGAGGCCATAAAAGTGATGGACTAAAAGCCCCCTTTATCTTATCTGAACTATTTATGTCATCGTTGCCCAAGCCGCAGAATCATTATATCGAGCTCCACGAGAAAACACAATTATATTAAAACATGCGCTTAATTTTCAGCCATTAAATACGAAACATTCGGATTATTTGTTCTGTTACTAAATGGTTGCCTAGCGAAGAGCGACTCTGAAGAGGCACTCTATGCGGCACAAATATGAAGCAAACAGGATACATGATTAGATCTTTTATTGAACGACGTAAGTCATTGTCTTGAGCGCCGATTTTAGTTAAAAATGTTATAAAGGTAATTACTGGAATAAATATTCTAAAAACATCTAGGAGCAGAAAATGTCATGGTAATATTACAAATCCATTCTTTCTTTTGTAACCTCTTGGCACACAATATCCATGTCTACCACTTACCCGACAACTTTGTTTAAAACATTTTTTCGCGGACTTATATATATTGATGATCTGTAGTACCCTTAGGATAGTTCTCGAGTTTCTAGGAAGTTAGTAAAAGTTTAACATTGTGGGGAAAATTTACTTACCCGGTCCATTCACGATCCAGCGGCGCGTTCTCTGCACTGGTTCCT
This sequence comes from Engystomops pustulosus, assembly GCF_040894005.1. Lineage (NCBI taxonomy): Eukaryota > Metazoa > Chordata > Amphibia > Anura > Leptodactylidae > Engystomops > Engystomops pustulosus. The sequence goes on from NC_092412.1 coordinate 240,114,452, forward strand.
CCGCCGTCCACCAGGTGGCGCTGCTGCACTGAAAAGCATCGGTACGCGCTGGAGTTCACCGGCTCGGGCTGAGTGAAGGTAAGTGCAAGCTCCGCAACAGATTTTTTGTTTTAAATGCGGTGGTTTTTCCGATTCCCCCCGATTTCCGTCACGTGCATGCCAGTGCCGATGCGCCACCATCCGATCGTGTGCACCAAAATCCCGGTGCAATTCAGGGGAAATCGGCGCAAATCGGAAATATTCGGGTAACTAGTCGGGAAAACGCGAATCGGGCCCTTAGTAAATGACCCCCTATGACCACTGTTGGAATGACCCAATAAAGTACCAAAGGATCTACCAGCTGGTTCAACCACTAACCAAGTAATGGATCCCAGTACAGGATTGGAACCTAGTTGTGAGGCTACTGTGGTCTTTCAACTAGGGTTTTTTTGGAAGAGGGACTTGCATAATAAGTTTATGTAGGGTAATCCTAGGATCCTCCTAAAAATCAGCAAGAAAGGGCATTAGTGTCACAAGAAGGCCAACTTTGAAGATGTTAGAGGGGCTTGTATCCAATTTTTTTTAGCACACAAGCCTTGAGATAGGCTCACGGCCAAGACTGTTTTGCTCTTACATCACATCTGCTACCATTTGGAGTGCTAGGAACTGCTGCAAGTTATAGCACAATACTACATCAGGCACAACCAGGCCTGCCGAATATTTCAGGAGGCTGGAGCTTGTAGATATAGCCAGCGTGCTTGTGAGGGGCAAGCACTAGAGCAGTATGAGAAAGAACTTGATAAATATCCCCCCCCAAAAAGAAAAAAAAATTGTGTTGCTCCCAATAACATATAAAAGGTTTTGGTTCTCTTTGTTTTAAAAAAGGGCATCTCCCTGAACTTAACTCTGGATGTATCAAGCCAAAAACTACAGTCAGGAAGGCCAAATTCTATTTGATATAGCTGATCACAGGTTTATGTAGCTCCTTAAAGTGATCCTGTCAATAGGTTAAGGGCTCATACAACAGTAGCATGCATTTATAAAAATGGGGTGTAGGGTCCCAAAATTTCTCTTTTGTTGTAGTGGGTGAGAAAATCTTGCTTTAATGCACATGCACCTGATATGTTCATGGAAGCGAGTTGCATTGACCTCGGCTATAATTTCAAGCCTTTGCCTGAGAATCGCTCATACTAGTCAAGTTCTTTAGTCAATTACACTAGTACTTTTGACTTATGACCTAGTGACTCCACACTGAAAGAAACCTACTGGATCCATTACTCTCAATGCCCATGCAGTCATTCTATGATAGCATAGTACAGTCTGGCTTCAATTCAAATGGGTTAGACCAGTGGCACATGCGCAATGAGGCCAAGGTGTACTGATACAGTACGCATGTACCAGGAGCACCAGAGATAATGGGGGTCATTCACTAAGGGCCCGATTCGCATTTTCCCAACGTGTTACCAGAATATTTCCGATTTACGCGGATTTTCCCTGTATTGCCCCGGGATTTTGGCACACGCGATCGGATTGTGGCACATCGGCGCTGGCATGCACTCAACGGAAATCGGGGGGGGGCGTGGCCGAACGAAAACCCAACGGATTCGGAAAAACCGCCGAATTTGAAAAAAAAAAAGTGTCGCTGGACTCGCACTTACCTTCACCAGGAATAGGCCGGTGAACTTCAGTGCATTCCGGCGGGCCTCGGCGGACTTCAGCGCAGCAGCGACACCTGGTGGACGTCGGAGGAACTACCTTAGTGAATCCCGGCCGGACGCGAATCCATTGCCGAGAACGCGCCGCTGGATCGCGAATGGACCGGGTAAGTAAATCAGCCCCAGTGTCTAGTAAGCTAAATAAGACCTAAGTTTGATAGAGAGTTTGAAGAGCGATTTGAGACATTGGGGGGGAATACATGATTTCTTCTGCACCGAAAATTATGTTTACAGCCAAAAGAAAATGTCTAAAATGCCTTATGACACATTTATGAAGGCTTCTAGACCATTTTTTTGCCATTTTCCAACTAGCCTGGAAACAGGACCACGGCCTAGCGAACAAGGAGTGGTTCCAGAGGAAGGAGCGTGGCCATATGGAAATTAGACAAAAATCACAGAGCGTGAGCAAAAATGTGGCATACAGTTTAGACCAGCTAAAGCAGGTATAAAAGTAGAACTCGACAGACTGGTTTCATCATCACAATAATGAATCTGGTGCAGCACAAGATTAATGGTTCTGTCACAGGTGCTCCTGCGGCCTATTTCCCGGGTCACAGGTGCACCCGAGTACCTCTCCCTGCCCCCAGAGCCAACCTGCTGTTCTACTCACCTTCCCTGGCTCCAGAGGTAGTCTCCGTGGCGTGTGCACGCTGGCTCGGTAAGATTTAAAGGGCCAGCATGCAGATAATTGGCGGTGGCCCTGATAAATTCCTAGCCCCTTCCTGTGTCTTTGTGCCTCATTGCCATTGAGAAAGCTATATCCCTATGCCTTGCAACTGTTTGCTGAATTCCCTTTGTGACTCCGGTTCCGTTCCTGACTCCAGACCCTGCCTTGAGTTTTTGGCTTGCTCCTGACTCTGATCCTGTGCCGCCTGTCCTGACCTCCTGCCCCGACCACGATTCTGTCTCACAATTCTGTTCTTCGCCTTGGCCGCCACTGGGGACAAGTCGCGCCTGTGGAGCAACCTGGTGGTACCACGCTGCAGCATGTCCAACCCAATTTGCGGTGGGTTCTGTTGAAAACTGGGTGCCACCTAGACTCTGCTCCCAGGTGTCGGCTTACATCATCGTCCTTGGTGGTACAGAGGGTCCACTACCAGTGATCCTGAAAAGTGCTCACCTCTGCACTGAGACACATTACTGAATCTCCCCCATTAAACCATAGGTCCATAAGGATCAGTGCATGTTTCAGTTTCCTAAATTGCATTGACAGGATCCTTTTAGGTTTTACATGTTGCATTTTGCAGCATATCAAGTTAACGGACAAATATGATTTGACCCTGCACAACCCCCTTAAGCATAATTAAAAACCAAATAAAAAAAAATTATTACCTCAAAGATACAATTAAGAACAAAGATAGAAACAACGGATAACCAGATGGACACATTAAAAAAAGAAAATACTGGAGGGAAAATTAGGTTCTAATACCAAAAAAAGAGCATTTTGGTTTAGTCACTCCAATTCTGGCAGAAATGATCTTCAGCTGCAGAGGAGCGTGCATTTATCCTGCATTCACTAATAATTCTAAAATAAATTTAATTGTGTGACAGGACGAGTCTAAATGATGATATCTGAGCAGCGAGTCTCACATTTAGCCATTTATAGTCGGATAAGGAATGTCAAATTATATTACCACTTGGTAGAGCAAAGAGCCACCGGATCGGGTTTAAAATATCTGTACGGCGGCATATAAATGTTAGTAATTTTATATAGCGATATATCTAAGTATGCATGAGTGTGACTGTAGCATATCTTTTTAAAGAATTGGGCAATTTTGTCCTCCTCTGCTCCGCGCTGTAAATATCAGAGTTTTTATAAGGCACTTTTATATTGTTTATACCAGATTTCCCAGATTACTGGAGCCAGGCTGAGCGCGGAGCATGGAGTCCTAAAATGTCTGCACATTCATCACCGTCATGTATCCTCCTAACACTGATTATCCTTTAAATTTAAAGGGGCGTTCTGCCGGAGCGGTGTTTATCTCATAGTCGGCATGTGATGTGAGAATCCTTACTCATTCCTACCTTACATTTATCATAATCATTCGGCCCTAGACGACAGAATTTATTGCCTTCTATTGAAAGAAGAATCAATTTTATTAGTTTAATAATTGAATAAAATCATTTTGAAATTGTTAAAGATGCATGTAGGTTTATCGAAATATCTCGATTTAATCAGTTATGGAATAGAAAAGAATTTGGAGCTCAGATTTCTTTGGGATAGATCATCATAGATCATCAGCCCTTCAGTCTGTGATGATTCTATTCCAAAGCATTAAGAGGCCCATCAGTGATCGCCCCAAGTGTTGAATCCCAACTGTATCTATGATTCACTTCTATTTCATCCATAAGGAATTTAATGCAGGGGTTGTGTGTCAGGTGTTTTTTGAGGAATTTTGGTCAGTTCGGTGATGGTCAGGGCAATACAAAAAAAGAGACTGTACTTACCCTGCTCCAGTTCCTGAGCTGTGCCATTCTTCAGCATAGAAAACCTTCGTGATCCTTGATCCTTCGTTGGCCAATTAGTGGTCACAACGGAGCATGGGAAGTCAGTTCCACTTGTCTCTAGTAATTTCCTGTGATCCAGGCTGGCTGAAACAGGCCCCATGGACCTTGACAAATCTGATTGCATCATCAGTGCTGAAGACCAAAAGCACTGCAGCGACGGGAGAACCAGGAGGTGGAAATCCATCACAGACTATAGCTGAAATCTCAACCAGGTCAACACTTGTTTGATCTGGCAGAGATCACTAGAAGCTAGAGTTTCTTAGTAGATCCAGGAACACTAGTGCACAAATGGCAAGCAGGAAATAGGGGTTGTGTATGACTGACCTTCAAAAAGTATTTTTGTGTATTATTTTCTCTAGAATATTATGTATCAATTGACATCTGGGTGTTACCAGATGTACCAGATGTCAAGATACCAGTGCTTAGTCTAACACTGTTCAATCAATACAGACTGTGCAGAAACATGCCGCTTTGACAAGAGAAACTGCTACTATAAAAATAATGGGGCACATCATTTACTAAGCGCTTTGTGCCAGGTTTCTGGTGAACTTTGCAAATTCCTTTATGTGCAAACTGCTTGTAGTTTTTATGTGACACAAATTTCTGCACTGAAGGTGGCGTTTCGGTCGTGTAAAGTTAACATGTAAAGTCCTACTGTACTAAAGATGCACCAAAAAAGTGGAGGCAGTGCAGAGAGTGTCATTTTCATGAAATATGTCTTTCGGAAATCCTGAATCTGGTGCCCCCTGCACTATACACAGACAAAATGCATTAAGTGCATTTTGTACTGTTCTTAGTAAATGTGCCTCAATCTGTCTGAATATATACAGAGTTTCCTAACACATACTGTTTCACTAATCACCTGCAGTGGTTGGACCAGTATAAGCTGTAGTAGGGCTTGTCGACAGTCTAGATGCTGTAGTAGGGCTAATTGTGAGTCTATTAGTTGTTGTTGGGCTTGTTGCTGGTCTAGTAGATGTGGTAGGGCCTGGCGTCTGTCTCGAAGCTGTAGTAGGACTTGCTGTAGTAAGCGGTGGTAAATCTGCAAAATACAAAACAAATATAAAATAAATGCATTGAGGGAAAAACAAAACCATATCATTAATTTGATTCAAAACAATAAAAATTTGTCACTTCCATCCACTTCAATTGAATAAAAGTACTTGGACTGCAAGTATTCTGATACCCGAAAACAAGACAACATTTATCCGGTACCCTTCATATAGGGGGTAAGGATGATTTTTGGAGCAACCCTTTTATAAAGAGAAATAAAAGCCAAGTTAGGATCAGTTTACATGGTGACATTAGAATAACAACACAAAACATTAGTTTTGCATGCAGCTCACCTGCAGGGGTAAAGTCAGTGCATGGAGAAACCTCCGAGGCAAAGAGGGAAAAGTTTGAAGGTTATTATAAAATCCCTTGTTTTATTCTTCAAGTTTAAAGGGAACCTGTCACCACATTTTGGCAGGTTTCCATAGAGCCCTAGTAACTATTTGACACCTTTCTTTTAGCTAAAAAATATTCTATTCTTCAAATTTAACATGCAGGAACTTAGTCTCGGGGAACAAACTCAACCAAAGTGTTTCAACAGTTCATCACTTACACAAAATATGACTAAGACATGACTGTCAGTATTTGTTGGTTGAGTTTGCTCCCCATGGCTATGTTCCTGTATTTTAAAGGGAACCTGTCACAACATTTTTCACAAACACAGCTAGTGGCAGGTACCCATAGAGCCCTAGTAACTAACTGACACCCTTCTATTAGCTAAAAATGGTTCCCTGACATCAAATTTATAATCTTGCATGGTATCTAGGGATCTCTAGAGTGAGTCAGATTGGGGGTGGCCTCCTCAGGCTGAATCCAGCTGCTCCTTCTCATCCCTTTTTCGCACTTAGCAATAATGTCATGTGACCAGTGTGACATCATCTAAGGTCCTCTAGCCTCCTAACATTAGCAAACTGTTTCCCCTGCATATATCTGATAACTTGCATGTTTTTATATGATGTTTTTATTTGGGGTATTTTTTATGTCATTTGGTGTCTGTAATTAATAAATATTGATCTATGACACATTGTTGTTTGGTATAAATTTTTGGGTGTACATCTATACAGGGACTGTGATTGATAGATTATATGTTTGGTTTAGGTATAGACCATTGATGGTCTTAAAATTCTTGATATTATAAAGACATGTTATCAGATCATTGTATTGATTTTGTTAGTTTATTGTTCCATATGACTATTTGTACTCTGTAATGTAATATTATATTTGTATATCTCCCTTATGATTTGTAAAAGGCTACGAAATATAATGGCGCTATATAAATAAAGATTATTATAGTACTGTATGGTAAAGTCTTAAATAGGTTTTCTAGGAATTATCAGTCGTAATAAGAAATTGATATTTAATTATTATCGATATTTGGTCCACCATAAACAAAGAGCAGAACCAGTTGTAGTGGCCCAGAGCCGTAACTGCAACTGAAACCGGCCAACAACGAATCAGAAATTGATGGCCAATCCTGGGTATGTACTTTCAATATTAATTCCTGGAAGAAACATTAAAATTAAATTAATTTAAGTAACATAGTAATGATGATGACGGAAGAATTACCCTTAAATAGACAATGGAGTCATAGACTTTCTTTACCTGTGATCATTATAGTGGAGATGTCTATTTCATACTTTGCAGTGATTGGTGAATGGTTTTCCTGAATCCCTACAACCAGAGTCTTCTGAATATTTGCAGGAGTTAGAGCTCGTGTAAATTGTGCAATGAAAATAACGATGACGCTACCGTTTCTGCGAGACAAAATCTAATTAGTATTTCGTTATATGACATGATGGCATGATTTTGAAACAGTCATTTTTAATTGATACAATACATCTAGAACTGAAAAAAATTAAAGTATCAAGCAGAAATGTTTAGTATAGACAGGTGCATGCAAATGTATTGTATTTGTTTCTATGGTAACAGACTACCAGCAATCCTTGTGTAGTCTGATGTTACAATATGCTTTAATATTGTATACCATTAGGGTCACATGCCATCCTCTCCCTTTCCTACATATGATGAGGGGGTTTTGTCTTCAGACAATCCATATTTCTGGCTATACATTCATCAACAGAGAAAGGGGATGACAGAAGGAGGCAGAAAGTAGTTTAGAAAGTTACCGACACATGCCTTACTGTCAGAATTGACCCTGAAGTTGATTCTAGTTCCGGTTAGGATGACAATGCATTGCCTCCTCACTAATATCTGAGAGAGAAAGATGTGAATGAAGATGCTGGACATGTGGCCATTAGGGTCTAAGGATAGTTAAAGGGGTTGGGCACCCCATGTTTTTGTAATGTGTGTGTAATTATGGGCGGGGCAGGATACTAGATAATTTACCAATATACATCTATTAATTGTTCTGCAGAACTATACTGATATGTAAAGGGACACCTCCTGTCTTTTACCTCATCAGCCAGACATTCTTGACCATAAAATGGCCGCGGATGGAGGGTCATGTGATCTCTAACTGTCCATGAACAATCGCCCTGCCAGGACCTTATTGATGAATATAAGATCAAGGTCCTGGCATGGTGATTGTTTATGGACAGATAGAGATCACATGACCCTCTATGACCTTATACCCTGCCCCCACACTTAGGTCTCTCTCACATTGGCATTGTTTTTCACATCCGTGCTTCAGTGATTTCAATTGAAGCCTCACAAACCCATTGATTTCTATGGGTGTTTTCACACTGGCTGGTTATTTCCATGATCTATTGGAAAATATTATGAAACATGTCCTATTTTTTTCAAGGATGCAGATCACGGAAGGCAATAGAAGTCTATAGTCGGGAAAAAAAAACGGAAACTCAAGCCAAAATTTAATATATAAAAGCTAGTATTAATTGTAGACAAAGATTAAAACATGTAAAAAAAAAAGTCACATAGTCTGACGCGTTTCGGACTACTGTACTGTGGTTTAAAATGACTAAATGAAGTCCATATGTAACATCTGTTTTTTTTTTCACTGGTGAGGCTGAAAAACCTCGTTAAAACTTCAGTTTTATTTGCAGACTCGGAGACAAAAAGGATGCTCCAAGGAGGCAAAATGGAGACAAAACGCAACGGATGCACGACTAAAGCAAAGCACCAACGTCAATGTGAAGAGAGCCCTTACAAGCACACTACAAAACATGAGGTGAAGTTTCCAATCCATTTAAGTAGAGAATATCTATATATCTATTATGATTTTAGAGAATGAGAGAGATGGGATGTTAGTGCAGGAATGTACAAATAAATATCATAACAACATAACACAAGCCTTAAAGGGGTTGTCTGGGATTACACCTTTTATGATATGCGGCTTGTAAACCTCACATTCTCATCTTCTCCATAGTTCCCATTCAGGTGTGGTGCACGGCTGTCCATGTGACATCTCCACTGGCTACTATATTCAAGCCAAATATCAAACATTTTATGATTCCAGACAACACCTTTAAGAAACCGCAAATGACAGAGGAGAGATAGATGATAAATAGATATGTAGATAGATGTGTAGAAAAGTGTAACTTGAAAGCATGTGGCCAGATGTATCACTTTTCTGCCTTTAAGTGTAGTGTTGCGACTGAATCATCACAAGCTACAACCATCGTATTAATCACTTTACTTAAGGGGCAATCTAGGTGCAGTTTAGGTGCAATGTTAGATTTGGGCACTTACATGTGATCGTCCTACAAGCTCCTTTCTGCTACTTTCCCACATCCCAGCATGAGTATGACCCTCGAAGCAGCACGCAGGTGTGTGACACCTTGCACCCAGTGATCTCCTTAGCAGTGGCTTCTCCTAGAGGGGATCAACCAGTGCTGATCTCCTGCTGCACCCCTGTAATTCTGGCCAGTCTCCTCCTCGGTTACCAGTGTGGTCATCCTGCTACACAGGGGACACTTCTCTGTAGTATCTGCAAAATCCTACAATCTTCTCTTCTGTCCTGCTCTGAGCTGAGGCTTCTGCAGATTGTTTTGTAAATAGAAGGTCATGAACTGTAAACAGAGGCTGCACGTAGTGTCTGTAGTGTCTGCTGCTGGGGATAAGCTCCTCTGCAATAGAGCTCAGTGTTGCTTCTCAAATTACGCCACCTTGGGGTACATTCATATGCGGTATGCCCGCCGTGCGGAGAGGAGGAGGAGGTGACCCCTCCTCCCTCCATAGAGAATAGCGGCACACTGCCGCACACACGCCGGAAGATAGAGCATGCTCTATCTTTTTGCGGTGTGCATCCCAGATCGGTGCCACACATGTGTGGCACCGTATCTGCGCCGTGTCACTATTGCCTTCTATGCCGTACATGGAGCCTCAAATTTGCGGCCGCATGTACGTCCCCGCAGATGGCCATGTGAATGAGCCCTTAGGAAGGGAGTGTTTTTGCGCCTGTTTTGGCGCCTGAATGAAAAGTTGCAAATAATGAATATTATTAGGCACAGCAAAACATCTGGATTGAAAAGATAAATGAGGGAAACATGGTTATTTTTGCTGCGGTGCTAGTTTGTTTTTTAGTCGCAAAACGGGAGCAAAAACAGTACAAGAGTATGAAAAGGCGCAAAAACAGAAGAAAAAACAAGTGATAAATCTGGCCCATGGAAAATAAATTGTTGCAGAAAACTTTTCCAGTGGTTTTGATTATGTTATATCTTTCTACGAGATGTTAGCAAAACTTTGCTACATCTACAAATATCCAGATAGATACAGTAACCCATAATGAGGCCAGAACAATTCCCAGACAGTGGTGTATAATACAGCCTCTCACGTTTTGCCCAATACTATTAGTAAATGGTAACATCTGAAAATAATGATTGTCAATTGTGCAAAATATAAATGCAATTAAGTCAGGTCTGGATTAATTCCATTGTAACGAGGAAACTGGAAAGAACATTGCATTTACAAATATAAGCAGCTTCTAATTTAGAGAAGTGAAACGAAATTACTTATGTTTGCTAAATCCTACAGTGTCGTTGCCTATTGAATAAATAGTTTGCTGCTATTCTGCAATTTCTGACTTTTTCCCAGCCCATTATCTCTGTAAAGGGTGGATTATTATGCTGACATTTTTACTCAAATTGGATTCCTGGGATGTAATGCTCAAACAAAAGCGTTTGCGTACAGCACAATTCCCAAGATTAATAGTGTCAAATTGATGGAGGTCATCGAAAATCTCAAACCATTCAAAAAGTTTTCTTTGAAACCTACATTTTTATGACAGAAACAAGTTTCTTCACAGCAAAATTTCAACCAGAGAGTCTTTATAATCAAACGCTGCGTAATAAATGTCCCATCGAGAAATGTAGAAAAAGTCTATCGTTTCAGGGTACAGTTTAGATAGCTATGAGAATAACTCAAAAACTAACAATAGTTGTCAATGGCATCTACACTATAAAGGGGGGAACACATAGCTGCAGTAAGAGGCTTAAAGGGAACCTGTCACCGGGGACCTCATCAGGTTGCAGGAGCCCATTACAGCTGCTGTGCAAATATATTTTTCTGCCTTTTTTGTGCATTTGCATTACAACATAATTGTGTGTTTTAACTTGCCTTGCACCCTGAAAGAATCTCGTACTGAGCCCCAGGTTTGTTTTGGTTTGGATGCATTAAAAAATAAAAAAACATGTGACTTGTCTGTGCTGCTCACTCCTCAGCTGTCAGTCCCCACCGTTCTGCTCTTGTACAGCTCCTCCCTCCTGATCCTTCACTCACACATGGACAGAGGTCACAGCCAGGAGAGCTGACATCAGTAGGGGAGGGAGGAGCTTTACAGGAGCACAAGGGTGGGAGCTGTGAGCTGAGAAGTGAGTGAGCAGCACAGACTATTTGTGTTTTTTTTTTAATACATCCAAACCAAAGCCCACCTGGGACTCAGAACAGGATTCCGTTATGGCACACAGTAAGTTAAAAATATATTGCATTGCAGTTGCACAGAAAAAGCAGAAAGACATCTTTGCAGTCCAGCTGTGATGGGCTTTTGCCATCTGTTTTTAGTGAAAAAGAGGTCCCTCATGACAGGTTCACTTTAAGGGAAACCTACCATCAGTAATCTACCTATCAATGTAGCTAAGGCTACTAGGGCATAGAGTAGCCCCTCCAGACTGTAGGAGCAAAGGCTTCTCCACGCCCCATTAGCTTCTGCTGATAAAGAGAAGGGCCTGGGCTAATTCAGTCCCATGGATTGAATGAATCAGTCCCAGACACGGAAATATGGATATGACTCTAATGGTTGTAGAGAAAAGCCCAACACTATAAAGAGGACTCATTCTAATCTTTAATGTGAGGCCTTTTTAAATATATACATCAGACAATAGTGTTTAAATATTATGAAGTCAAATATGTACCTTAAAAATTAAATCCCCTATGCAAAATTCACCCCATAATATCATAATTCACAAAATATTTGACACTTCGTGCATCCTTTAATAGGCTTTGCTTCACTGATTATGACCTTGGTGGAATTTTTTCTTAAGTTCCCACAGTGAAATGGTTTGTATCAAGCAGTCTATACTATCCCAGGACCAGCCATTTGACAGTAGGAACCCTAATTAGCATAGTTTGTGAGTAGTTTCAGCATCTAATATGCTACCTGATGTTCTTACCTGAATTCCAAAATGTCTGATGTTCTATACTCCAAGTTGAGTTGACTGGCTTGAAAAATGTCGTTTAACTGTAAAGTGAAATTGTATACAAGAAAGATTAATGACCTCAGGAATCCAGGTTTCTATAGTATTTTCCACCAGACATTTATTTATATTTTTTAGAATAAAATTATGAATAAAAGTAATCTTTTTGGAAATAAAGGACTCACTGCTAATATGGGCGGCCCCAGTAAAATAGAAGGCTTGGCCAAAATGAATTGTATAAATACTGTATTATATGCTGTTTGATTACAATTTTTATCAACATGCAATGTGTGTCTGTCTCCTCATTCATTCTTCCTCTCCTCCAAACCATCCCCCTCCCCGACTGCTCAATACACATGACTGTAAGTAAAAAGGGGCAGGACCGCCATGAGGGGGTAGTGTAGTGTCACTGTGTTCAGGGGACCCCAAAGAAGGAGAAGAAAACCTTTGTATTTTTCCAGGTGCGGGGAACACACTGTGTACACAGGGGTGGATGACCATTCTGTTGGGGGCCCACAAAATTTGCTAGTTAGGAGCCCTGAGCTTCCTAGTGGCGGTTCTGAAGAGAGGTGAAGGAGCTGGATATGTGTGAAGGAGAGGAGGCTGACACAGGCTGCAGCTGCCTTCTACCCCCGGGACTCACCACAAGCTGCTGGCAGGGAGCCAAGTAATGTAAAACAAACCTTAGGACAAAGGTTTGGAGAAGGGGGTTTAATCCCTTAACACATTAACAAGGGCTTACTACAAGTAATTAGATTTATATATGTCACTATAATATATGTTTTATCAATAAATTCATTGTTTTATATGGAGTTGAGTCAAGGCCCTTAATGTAGATACTCAGGGTCGGACTGGGGTACCAGGGGCCCACAGGTGAAAATGATTCTGGGGGCCCACCCTACTACTACTACATAGAAATACGACCTATATCCATGGTGTCTAGAAATGCGTAGGCATTGGAGGGGGAAGTAGCAGAATATGATATAAAGTTCCGCTTTCTCCTCCCCTCTCTGCTAGTGCATGGCTCTTGGTTTGTAAACTAAGTCTGCATGGATGACACTAATTCCACCATTTGATTTGATGCATTATGAGCCAAACATATCTTGAGAATGCTGTAGCTACACTGATGCAGAAACATATCTTGTTAAATCCCTGTACTTAGTGGTCCTAGAGAACACTGTATTCACTGTGTTGTCCATGACAGGCAGAAGTAATCAATCGCTGCAAATCCCGCAGCTGCTTTGTATGAGTCACCCAGTCAGACTTGGCTTACTGACTCTATTGATAAAGCACTATACATGATAAGAGCTTTTTCATGCTAGAAAGTCTAGTCAGTTACTACAGGAATAATCAGAAAGAGGCAGAAGTTTGATCTTTTAACTGACAAAATACAGGACTTCTATTCTTCTACTTTATGTCCTGAAATACCATGACTTACGGCTGCAGAATTTTCAAACAGATGTTTTCAGATTCTGGCAGCACATCTCCACACTGTGCAAGTAAAAAAACCACAGTCCCTTACTTATAATGTCACCTGGCTAACAGAAATGTCCCACACTGTGCTCCTAGATAATATTTATCCCCATAACCAAATTGACCACACTGCCCCCTCCATTATCAAATATACCCCCATAATAAAACCACTCTATGCCGCCTGCATATATCAAAAATTATATTGCGACCCTGAATTTATCATTACTCTATAGCCCTTGAATAAATTATACTGTACCCCTAATAAATTAAAATGTGGTGCCCTCCAATCACCTACTTATTAATTTATACATAATTTCCTGACATTATTTGATTGTATTATAACATAGAGCCCCCAAAATTATGAAAGGTATTTTGACACATTCAACCCGTTCGTTAGTATAATCCATGTGGTAAGGAGCATGACAAAGTTAGGGGGCAGGGAGCTGAATGCTCCTCAAATTCAGGCAGTGTAGAGGCATTAATCACAGTGGATTGGGTGTGCCAAACTTCACTTTACACCCCCTCCCTGACTTTTCATGCTCCTTATCACATGGATTACACTAACATTTTTCTTGCTGCAACAGTGCAGCTCCTTAACACTCACTGACGGATATTTCAGTAAGCAAGCTGTTAAGAATTTATGAAGAGGGCTTACAGGGTGCTGCATATTGCAGCAAACAACCATCGCTATCAACGTTTACCCCTTGATTGCCGCTGACATTTACATGGGCGCTGCCATCTTGGTTGAGATCGCCGCTCCCCCTGACGTCATGAGGGAGCAGCGATCGATTGCCAAGGCTGTATGGTTTCTGCAGATTATGGCACATTGTAATAAATTCTATGCAAAAATGCCATATTTTACAATACTGTATATACAAAAAGGAAATACAGACTCCAGAGGGTCTAAAAAAAATAAATAACAATTAAAATTTCAAATCACCCCCCTTTAAATAGAACTGATACAAAATTAAATAAACAGTAAAAATCACAAGCATGTTAGGTATCGCCGTATACCTATCTATCAAAATATAAAATGGTTATTGCCAGTAGTGAACCCCATAGCGGAAAATAGCGTCCAAATATCAGAAACACCATATTACATGACATAAAAATTGTAAGAACAAGTGATCAAAAGGTTGCACAATCCTCAAAATGGTAGCAATGAAAATTAAATGAGCTGATCATCTCACAAAAAATTACGCCTAAATCAGTTCTGAATCTGTACACCAAAGTAAGAAAAAGTTAATAGCATCAAAGATGGCGAAACAAATTTATTTCTTTTGTATACATTGTTTGAATTTTTGAAAATGTATTTACACAAAATAAATCCTATATTTACTTGGTATCACCGTGATCGTACCAAACCAAAGAATAAAGTAGATGTGTTATTTGGAGCGCACAGTTAAAGTTGTAAAAACTGAGCCCACAAGAAAGTGACACAAATGCGTTTTTTTTGCCAATTTCACCACATTTGGAATTTTTTTCCAGCTTCTCAGTACATGGCATTAAATAATAAATAACATCTCTGATAAGTAAAATTTGTAATGCAGAAAATAAGCCCACACACAACTCTGTACACAGAAAAAAAAAGTAATAGCTTTTTGAGGGTGGGGAGCAAAAAATTGAATGTAAAAACGCTGCAACGCTAAGGGGTTAATTGTTTATTTACATAAAATACATTTTATTTATTGTCCCCACCCCTTTGCAATTTATATACTGTGCCCCCTTCCTCACAGTATTTTTAATCCTGGGCACCCTCTTCCTTCAGTATTTTCTATAGTGCCTCCTCTGTGTGTTCCTTACTGCCCCTCCACATCTCTTCCCACAGCTATTTTCCTCAGTGGAGTAATGTCCCCTCTCCCAGGATTGCTCCCCCACTTTGCATTTTCCATCCTGTCTCCCACAGTCCCCCTGTATTTTCCATACCCCCCTTGCCCCCACCCATCACCATGTATTTTTGATACTGCACCCCTTTACTTCCAACCTGTATTACCTTACTGGAATAATACTGGAATAATCCACCTCCTGTTCCCCTGCATGTTTAGTACTCCCCCCTCACCCTTTGTAACTTCCATCCTGATTTTTTATATTGGGCCCCTTCCCCCTCCCGTGGTCCCTCTGTATTTCACATGAGGTCCCCCCCCCCCCCATCTGCACTTTCCATACTAGGACCCTCACACTGCATTTTTTTATCCTGTCCTTGCATTTTATATACAGGAGATCCCCCACTCTCGGTCCCCAGCATTTTCTATACTGCCCTCTTCAACTCACCTATCGCTGACACCCATTGTCCTGTCCTTTCTCCCATCTTCTTGCTGCTGCTGGAGCCGCCCGCGCTGACTGGTAAAGGATGCGCGGCAGCGTGATGACGTCACCGCGCTGCCGCGCATCCAGGGTCAAAGTGCGGCGTGCGCAGGGGATTTCTCCCGGCCATGTCTCACTCACACAGACGGCAGCTAACAGTGCCGGTCTGTGTTAGCAGCCGTAATAGAACTCAGTCGGCCGGTTCCCGGCCGCATTGAGTTCTATTGCGATCGCCGGCAGGTGCCTCCTATGGATAGAAACGGAGGGCGCCGACATGGTGGCAGGTGTCAGGGCCCACCGGGGGATTCACCGGTCCCCCGGCGGGCCAGTCCGACGCTGTAGATACTCCTTTTGTATAGACCGTAGCTCCACATTTTTTGGTTTCATTGCTTATACTATTACCAAACCCCTGTTATTATCTGATTCTCGGGTTGTTGGCTAGTGGCAGCTCAGCAATACGTCTCCTGCCTTCAAAGTTTGACATTGCGGACCAGTGGATTCTTTTGCCACCCCTTCTGGGGTATTTGGCTTACATCCAAGTGGCGACTAGTTGAGCCCTCCTAATTAGGGGTTTGGTTTTCTTCAGGGCTTTTATAAGTGGTATCACCCGAGGTGAAGTCCTCTGTCTCATTTTTGTTTTTTCTTTGTGAAGACATATCATGTATGATGTATACATAGCTGAGCACCACCTACATGCTTCGCACTAATCTAATGACTGTGTCCTAAACAGAAGGTTTTTCGACATCCCTTGAAAGCCCTAAACGGGTAGTACCCTCAATACTTCTTTTTTGTGGTCATTTTTTAAACAATTGCATCTCTGGGGACCTCCCTTTGCTACCCTCAATGGGAGAGGGATGCAGTACTTTGCAAAGGGCTCCGCTGAGCATATAGGTCTAAGTAGGAGGGAACAGGGCGGAAATGGGTAGTCTATAGCACTTTTATATCCTGTGATTTTCACAGTATACAGTCAGTATATATCTATTTATACACTCAGCACATACATTGTGAGCATTCCTGGTAACGGCTGAGGATGAATGTAGCTTTACCTGTCCCATTGATATGGATGGAGTGCTTATGGTCACTAGTGGAGAAAATAACTAATAATCGGTGACTATCACTTAAAAAGACATTCATGTCACTCACCATCTTTTGTACATCAAAAGCAAGAATTTTGAAGTCGTCTGAGTTCTTCTCCTGCAAACTCGATGTGAATGTTGCACCTGACAGTATTTTAAAGGTTCCCCATGTTGTGCTATTGCTGAGCGTGACATCTGGAAGTAGAAAAAAAATAAAGAAAAAGGGGAAAAAAATTAGAAAAAAAATCTCTATACAGTAGATCAGAGGAGCTTATGACTCCAGTTACCAGACATGACATTACTATGTCTATAATTATCTTTCATTATGGAAGAGAAGGAGGTAAGAAGCTGATGCATAGCATGTAGTGTACACGCGTGCTGCCATGATAACCTCTGCGAATTCTATACATGAACTCAGTGTGAAGAAAGTAGAAGCTATTTCAAGGCTCGGCTTTTAGCTTCTTTCCATTATAGTCACCTGCTCCATTATCACAAGCCCCTTTATTCTTTTTTCTATAATGGATACATATGAAATGAGCAGCCACAATGCTTCTTTATTTCTATGTTTTCTTAATTACTATATTTTTTACTATTTTTAATTATAACAGTTTTGGTGTACCATATTGTATATTTAAACTGCAACATGAAAATGATGCATAAATATCTTTATATTTATTTACATTAATTGTATTTATTTGTTTCAGGAATTCCTTTTGTTCTAACTTGCGCTACCGGTCATCAGTTTGTTGGAGGGTTAGACTACCAATAAATGTTGGAAAAAGTGGGGTATTTGCAGATCAAGATTAAAAGACTAAGGACTCTTTCACATTGGCTATTTTAACACCTTAACGCCGCAGCCCTTTTTCGTTTTTGCATTTTCATTTTTCACTCCCCACCTTCAAAAATCTATAACTTTTTCATTTTTCCATGTACAGAGCTGTGTGATGGCTTATTTTCTGCGTAACAAATTACAATTCAAAATGGTGGTATTTAATTTTCGATGCCATGTACTGGGAAAAAATGTTAAAAACATATTCGTTGTTTTTCACTGATGCAGATCATGGAATCTCAAGAAGTCAATGAGGCACATTTACTTACCTGTCCTGTCGCGATCCCCGAAAGTGCATTGTCCGACCGGAATGCACTCGGCCGTGATTCATGAAGATCGTGCGCCCGATATCCTGCATCCATCGCCTCCCTGCTCAGGTTCTCCAGAGTTCACCTTCTCCTTCCTGGTGCATGTAAGTGCATTGTCTTGTGGCACAATTTGAATCTTAAATCCCAGGCTCAGTCCGAATCAGTCGGATCGTCCGACGGCCCGCCCCCCCCGATTTCTGTCACATGAAAGCCGGTGCAATTGTGCAACAATCTGATTGCGTGTGACACAATCCCCAGTTAAATACCTGTCACAGTGGCGCAAATCCCGAAAACCTTGGAAAACCCGACAAAAGTGAGATTCGTGGACCCATAGTAAATAAGCCCCAATGAGTCTGCAAAAAAACTGATAAGGCTGAGAAACAAGGCGTTAGGTTTTCAAAGCAATGTTAAACCTTTTTGCCTATGCGGAAACAACACGGAAGCAAAACTTAGACACAATTGGAGACTAAACGGAATGGATGCACAATGGGGGCCCAGCACACCAATGTGTAAGAGCCCTTACAATGTGATCAATTGTTCGAACATTTAAAAAACAAAAACAACAGCAGTACGGTGGGTGCACAGACTAAAAGGACCAGGTTTCAGCTCCTCCTATTATAGATTCAAAGAAATGGCAGCACAAACAGAGTTGTGCTGAAAATAGATAAACTTTTATTCCATTATCTTCCATCAGAGCAATGTTTTTTGTATGAGGACCTTTGGGTTAATTCTACCCTTTCGAATTCGTAAATGGAACATAAAGTGACTACTTTGATACGTCCTGTGGTACTATGCTGAATATATATAGAATCTGCACTTTCCTTACCTTTCTTTAACCTCCAAAACCTTCCATGTCATTCTAACCTTGATTATTATGAACTGTCCACCAAGTGGTGTTCCACTTAACTTACTCTTTCTCTTCTACAATCTGAACATAATGCAGCAGTCGGACTTATGTTTCTATCCTAACGCTACAATGATGACTCCATTCTACGCACTTCACGTTGATTTCATCTTCTGCTTACAGTATGAACTATTGACCCTCATCCTTGAAGTTCTCCATAAAGTTGTACCTCCTTGCACTGTATTTCTGGATATGCACAAGGCTGCCAAAATATGCAAATATTTCATCATAAAATAAACATTTTGGATGTTTACAAATTGGAACGCCAGTTTAGATGGGTTCAACTTTGACTAGCCACTCAAATTTCTAAGGCTACATTAACATGACGTGCAATCGCTGTACCGTAGCACGGCGGACACACATTGGCACTGGGGAGATGCACTGCTCACCCCCACCCCTCTCCACAGCGATGTATTCTGGAGAAAGATAGGACATGTCACTGTACCGCTCCTGTAGAGCACCGTGAGCCCATTGCCGTCTATGGGGGACGTATATATGGCGTATATACATCGGCTGTGTATGCGCCCCCCATACGGTCGTGTGAATATAGCCTAAGTTCTACGTTACAAAAGACAGCAGTTATCTCTCTTAAACTTTTTACTTTGTTTCATGTGCATCACAAAGAAATATCCGGTTTATGTCTTTCTGTGGCAATCCATTGATTTCTAGCTGGCATGTGGCTGGCATGTCATCATTCAGTATTACATTTATTTCATGAAAATTTGTAGTCTTTTACCAAATTGAAACTATTTTATGGTTAGTTCCATTTGACTAGTCAAATTTTTTTTTCTCCACATTTTTTTACAAGACCTTGACAAATTTTTAAAATAGTGATGGACTATCATGTCTAAAGTATAACTAAACTTTCAACAAAATTGCATAAATTAAAAGTGCATATGTTTATAGCAATTTGTGTGAATCAGCTTTTTGTTCTGTATCCACTGACAGCTGTGAGATAAAAATACCTGAGTCTAATGACTAAACTCTCTAATGACTTAAACACCCCTCCCCCAGAAATCTCAATCATTAAGGGAAATATTTTCAATATTTTCCAAGTGGAGGTAACTCAAAGGGCTTTGAGATATACTGCTCACTACAGGAGGGTAAGCAGAAAAAAGGCAGAGAACCTGATTTACAAAGTCTATCAACTTTCATTTCTGAAATTAAAAAAAAAAAAAAAATCTATAAACGGGGAGTGTAGGCATTTTTTCTAAAAACAGATTGACAAACACTCTTAATATATAGAATTAGATAAATCAGCTTATCCAAAACTTCAATATATTTTTACTTTTCATTTCTTGCACAGATAGAGCCCCAAAATCATGGAAAATAACAGATCTTAAAATGTAATAGTCATTTGAGATACTTTTTTCTTGAAAGTTCCTTCCTTGTTAAAAAAAACTGTCCCTTAAGTCTCTCCTTAGCAACACTTAACCTAACATAGAGTTTAGTTTCCAAATAATACAACTTATCTCTCCCTGTTTACTTTGACTCTCAATTTCACTTTCAGCTAGATATGGAGAAACACAAGGAGGATAAGATGTTTTCTATGGACAATATGGTAAAAGCAAACTAGAAGTAGGATGTAAAGTGTAGCAAAAAGTTAATAATAGGTTTGCCTGGTTCTACACACAGTAGGAGAGCAGAGAGAGCAGGTTAAAGGAGTCGGAGTAGACCTGATGGTAGATTCCTCCTGCTGCCTCTGCGCTAATCTGTAGTTTAATAATGCTGGAACCTAACTTGTTCAAAACTTTATTTTAGTAATATGTAAATTACCTGCAGAGGCTACTGTGGCGTGGAGTCGCCTTAACTCCCAGGGCCCATCCAGGCTAGTACATGCCCCAAAGCCTCTGCAGTCAATTTACATATTACTAAAATAACGTTTTTAACCAGTTAGGTTAGGTTATTAAATTACAGATTAGGGCAGGCAGGGGGAACCTACCTCATGGTAGGTTTCCTTTAAAGAGACAACCAATGCATCTGTAAGGCATATTAATCCTCTATAGACACATACAATACAGGCTAAATATGCTCTCCTTAGCAACCTTCTTTTACAGTGTTGTTCAGGAGAGACTTTACAGTCAGTTTTTTAATGTCAACAAATTATGCAAAATTGGTTAATTACCTATATTAAAACCACAGCACTCCCCCAACAAAAAAATGAGAAATGTCTCAAATTACATTTATACAGCAACAAAATTTGCTTAATATTTAGAACCCTTACACTATAGTAATTAAAAGATAACCACCTTTTAAGACACTTTATATTATAATTTTATGCAAAAAATATCTGTCACAAAAATAAACAAATGTTTGTTCTTCTTATCAAAGTAAATTTAGTTCACACATTATTTGAAGCTACTCTAATTTCTAATTTACCAACAGTATAGCAATTTGTAAAAATCCTCCTATTGATAAATCAAATGCTGAAGCATAACTTGAAGCTAATTTTGTAACACTAGTTCAGCATGACAGATTACTTTGTTATTCCTAATGAAGTCAACAGAGACATGTAACCTCGATTCAACCTAGTATTCATGTGTTTGTTTGTAGGGGAAAAGGAAAATAACCTCTGCCAGACATTCCCGTTCCTTTTTCCTTCTCGATGTCAGGATCAGTGGTAGTGGATCCTCTGGACCACCGCAGATGATAACGTAAGCCATCACCTAAGTTTCACCAGAAACCGCCGCAAAGCGGGTTGGCTGCAGCATGGTGCCACCAGCTTGTTCCACAGATGTGACTGCGGTGGCGGCCAAGGCAAAGTACAGAGTTGTAATGCAAGATCATAGTCGGGGACAGGCAGGAAGTCGAGACAAGCAGCATAGGATCAGAGTCGGGGAAGTAGCGGAAGGTCAGGATGGGTAGCACAGGAGCGAGGTCAGGAACGTAATCGAGGTGACAACCTAAAATCATGATAATTGCACAGGGCATCAGGAAAGTTTTCTCTAAGGCTATGAGGCACAAAGATCCGGCAGGGTGTGTGGGGATAGGCTAGGTTAAATAGAATTCTCGGTAAGGCTAGCACCAATTAACAGCACGCTGGCCCTTTAAATCCTGTGAAGCCGGCGAGCGCATGCCCTAGGAAATGGGGGAGTGCTTCCATGGCCGAGTACCCGGAAGCAGGAGCGAGGACGGGTAAGTTGATGTGCCGAAGAGCGGGGCACACCGGGGGGAGGGCACGGGTTAGCCCATGATCGGAGACATGGGTCATGGGACCACTTCTGACACTCGACATCTACAAATCACATGTCAAGCCAACATTTTATACACATAAGGTGGTCACCATAAATGGTGGTCACGGCAATGCTATGCCCGTTTATGGGTAAAGTTTCATAGATTTGTGACAAGCCATTTAAATCCAATGCTTCAGCCTCAAAAAAGAAATATAAATTTAAAAAATGGTTCAGTTGGGTAAAATGTACAGCATGTATTTTATTCCCTTTGGCACCTGACTGCATGGCACGGCCATACATTACACAGCCTGTTTCATGATGGTTTCCAATACTGTTCATTAGTACAGACTGTACAAGAAATAGATGAATTGTGTCACAGAAACCTTGAACTGGTTTATATAGGAGCCAGCTGCCAGAAACGGAATGTACGAGTGATATGTTACAAATGTAAGACTACCTTTCATAACAGTCTAAAGCGGGAGATATTGCTTTCTGGACAATGAGAAAGTAGCCATTAGATTTTTCAGATAAATGGCTCCACTATTGTGTTGCAAGTGAAGAACAAAGAATTTGCTACCAAACCTTCTGTAATGCTTTGACTTAGTCTTAGGATTCTATTATATACTATATTTATAGGAAAACATGTACCCTGTTTCCCCTAAAATAAGACATCCCCCGAAAATAAGACCTAGTACAATTTTGCTCAATCTTAGAAATATAAGGCCTCCCCTGAAAATAAGACCTAGTGGCAGACATTGCTACATCTCCCCCCAAGCCGTATATTAGTATTAGTAGATCTTTTAGATGCTGCAATAGGTTGTGACATGGGTGAAGAATTGCGGAATAAAATAAATGACTGTTGCAGGACCAGTAAGCTACAAGCAACTACTGGACATGAAGTGGTCATTTAAGGAAAGTGCTATTGCTAAATATGAGAGGTTAGGGCCAAATATTCCAATAATTCAGTGTTTGGAGAGCTATGAGGATGTTTTAGAAGATGATTTTTTGTTCACCAATAAATGTAAATTCTTCTTCATGGACAAATAAGACATCCCCTGAAAATAAGACCTAGTGCCTCTTAAGGAGCAAAAATTAATATAAGACACTGTCTTATTTTTGGGGAAACAGGGTATGTATGTGTCATTTTTTCCCCATTTTTATCCAAATAACTTAATGAGGATGTGAAAAATGTATAGCGTTCCCAATGCTCACATTTGCACCATACAATACTGTGTTTTTTCAATGTAAGCAAATGTTTTAAGTTCTAATTCTGTTAGAGGCCTAAATGTCCACAATCTGATTTTTTTGTCAACTTTTCTTTGTATGATTTTACGCTTAAAGAGAACCTGTCACCAGCAAACCTCCCTAGAAACCACACTCAGTACCTTTCAGATGTCTTAATACATATTCCACTGATGCCTCTACCCATGGGATTAAAGCCACCATTCTTCTGAAAGACACTTTAATTGATGCCCTCTGTTTCAGTCATAGAGATGAGAAGCTGCAGTATACAGTTCATGCACACCTCACGGGCACTACTAACACTAATGGTTGGTTTCCCTCTCAGCCACTACCTTCTTGAGGAAGTGGTAAATGATGTAGCAGTTCTGTGTCACACACAACCCCTATCTATCTCACTCGATCTCTCAGTGTTCCAGCAAGACACTGAGTAAAATTTCCTAGAGTATCTGCAGGGGAATGTAAGGGAAGCAGGATATGTTTGTAGATGAATGGATAAAATAAGGTCTATTGGTTTGGCAGAAATCATATGCAATTGGATTGAGAACTGGCTGAAGGATCGTATCCAGAGAGTTGTGGTCAATGATTCCTACTCGGAATGGTCACCAGTTATGAGTGGTGTACCCCAGGGTTCTTTGCTTGGCCCACTACTATTTAATATATTTATTAATTATATAGATGTAGGAATTAATAGCACTGTGTCTATTTTTGCAGACGACACCAAGCTGTGTAGTGTAATACAGTCTATGGAGGATGGGAGTAGTACACGCTGTGTAGTGTAATACAGTATATGGAGGATGGGAGTAGTAGTGCAAGCTGCGTAGTGTGATACTGTCTATGGAGGATGTATATAGGCTGCAGGGGGACTTGGACAAACTGAGTGTTTTGTCATCCACTTGGCAAATGAGGTTTAATGTGGATAAATGTAAGGTTATGCACCTGGGGGCCAATAATCCAAAGGCAAAATATGTCCTTGGGGGAGTAAATCTGGCAGAGTCCCTGGTTGAGAAGGACCTGGGGGTACTAGTAGATCATAAATTGAATAACAGCATGCAATGTCAATTAGCTGCCTCTAAAGCTAGTAGTATCTTGTCATGTATCAAAAGTGATATGGACTCTCGTGATAGGGATGTCATATTACCACTGTACAAGGCATTGATAAGTAAAACTTGTCAATCAGGAACAAGGAGCCAGGGCAGGGCAATAAACAATGGGGGTCATTTTCTAAGGGCCCAAATCGCTATTTTTCGTGGGGTTTCCCCAAAATTACCAATTTGTGCCGAATTATCCGGGGTTTTTGGTGCACGCGATCGGATTGTAGCGCATCAGCGCTGGCATGCACGCGACGGAAATCGGGAGGCGTGGCCGTCAGAAAACCCGATGGATTCAGAAAAACCGCTGTATTTTTTTAAAAAAATGACTCAGCGCTTACCTGCACCCAAGATAGGACGGTGAACTCCAGCGAATTCCGGTGGACTTCAGCGCAGCAGCGATACTTGGTGGACATCGGGCGCACGACCTTAGTGAATTGCCGGAAGACCCGAATCCTCGACAGAGAACGCGCCGCTGGATCGCGAATGGACCAGGTAAGTAAATCTGCCCCAATGAGTTGCGTATAAGTTTACAAACAGATTTTTTAAAGATTATAACCATGGAAAGCAACCATTAAAGGTTAAGGCCAATGCTTTTTAACCATAGTTTTTAATTAAGTATTTATTTTGGGTGGGTGAATTTGAATGGCAGGTTCCCTTTAAGTCAATTGTTTAAACATTTTTCTGAAATCTTTATTTTAACTTTTTTTTTCAAAATAAGGAAAGACATTAAAATACCTGTTGTTACATTAAATACTTTAACTAAACAACTTTATGCTACAATAAAAATCCACAGACTTTCCGGATACAAAATATGTATACTTTGCCAAAACTACATCATTTCTGTAATTTAAAAAAATCCTTCTGTTCTTCAATGATAGAAATGTATAAGACCAGAAATGGGTAAAGAGTAAAAACTAGTGACATAGAGAATATAGTATGTTGATTTGATGCAAATAATTTTTTTTATATTTTATAGTAACTATCATGATGCCTATGCAAAAAAACATCCAACTAACAAAGGATTGTCCATGGAAGTATAGATAGACCAAGAGAGGGTTCAGTCCTTTTCAAGTATTTTTTAAATGTCTTTAGTCTAAAGTGCCCAAATACACATCTGATGGAAATTGAAAAAATTCCCCATTTTTGAGTTGAGTTCTCCCAACTCTATTCGAATGGCAAACGTTGGAGGTCGATGAGGATTGAACAAGTTGTTGACCAACTGCCTGATCCATTGGTTGTAAGAGCTAGGAGACATTGCTGTTGGCTGAACAATGTATCCTGGCTAAACAGAGGTATCCTGGTTTGTGTTGTATACAGTGTTTGTATACAGATCAGTAAGTAGCAGTAGGCTTAATATTGACCATTATACAGAGGAATGCTGAAAGGACAGATCACATCTTCCAAGCACCTTCCTCTCTCACATGTGAGAGATAGAGACCATAAGGTCAATGTAATGTCATAGGTAAATAAGATGCTGAATAACATTTCCCATATGTCTACTTTACATTTTCATAATTTTTAAAATGTCTGGATAATTTATTTTTATGTCACGCGGCTTACAAATCGAATATCGATTTTCCTTATTTTCAGAATTTACCATTTTAGGCATAAATACCGTTTTTAAATGAAATTTTACATATTTAGCCTCAAAAACCCCCTATTTAAGGAACCAATTTTCAAATCTGCACCCCTTAAACTATCAGAAACAGATTTTAGGAAGATCGTTAACCCCTTGAGATCTTCATTGTAATTTAATCAAAATGGAGGTGAAATTTAGAAATTTTGTCAGTTATACGTTCATTTAGCCCTAAAATTTACACATTTCCAAAGGATAAAAAGAGAAAACCCACAATAAAGTTTGTTCTGCAATTTCTCCAGAATACAGAGACCCCCACATGTGGCCGTTACTTCTCCTGAGTACAGAGACCCCCCACATGTGGCCATTACTTCTCCTGAGTACAGGGACCCCCCACATGTGGCCGTTACTTCTCCTGAGTACAGAGACCCCCCACATGTGGCTGTTACTTGTGTTATGGGGGCACAGCGAGGCGCAGAAGGGAAGGAGCCCTGCAGCTGCCAGAATTTTAGTTTTCTCGTTGCCTCCTTTTGTAGGCTATAAAATTTTCGCTTTTCTGTTATTGGGGCCATGTGTTAGCACTTTTTTTGCGGGATGAGATGCTTTTTCCAGCGTTACCATTTTGGGGCAGTATCACCTATTGTTGAAAATTTAGGAACTCGTTTTTGAGGGCAGGAGTAGAAAAGCATCAATTCTGTACTGGATTTTCGACTTTTTTTTTCCATGTTCACCGTATAGCCTAATAATCATGTTATCTTTATTCTATGGTCCATACGATTACGGGAATACCAGACATGAATATATTTTCTTACATTTTACTAAATTTGTCAAATAAAAACGTAATGTGGGGAAAAAATCTATCATTTTTGCATTGCCGTATTCCAAGTGGCATAACCTTTTTAGTTTTTGGGCTATGGAGCTGGTTGATGGCTTGTTGTTTGCAGGACATGTTGTACTTTGCATCAGTATCATTCTGGAGTACATATGTTTTTCACTTTTTATAGCATTTTTAGTAAGATTGAATAAGTAAAAATGATAATTTTTGGTGGGTTTTTAACAGTTTTTTTAATGGCGTTCATCGTACGGGTTCAATAATGATTTACTTTTATTCTACGGGTTGTTATGGACGCGGTGATACTATATATGTGGGGTTTTTCTTAAAACTTTTTGGGGTTTTATGTCTCTTTATATGTTATGGGGCTTATGGGCTTTTTTATTGATTTATGACTTTATTTTTTATTGAATAACATTTTTTTTCTTTTACTTTTTCACTTTCTCCACCATGGGACATGAACAAGCAATCATCTGATTGCTTGTTCATGATAATACTCTGCAATACTCATGTATTGCAGGGTATTAGCAGTGTCAGCCTATGCACTTGCATAGGCTGGCACTATGCCAGTAAGACGTCACAGACGCCATCTTATTAGCAGTGCCTGCAGGCATCTCTGGGGTCCCGATTGGACCACAGAGATGCCATAGCAGCGATCGGCACCCCCCAAAAACGGCTCAGGGGGTGGGAGGCGATCATGGGAAAAAGACCCCCCAGAGGCATGTTAGATGCCGCGGTCATGCTGACCGCAGCATTTAACGGGTTACACACCCGCGATCGGAGCCCACTCCGATCGCAGGTGTTACCCTGGGGTGCCGGCTATATGCTACAGCCGTCACCCCGTGTTTGCCGATGCCGGTTCGGCTCCGATCCAGAGCTGAGTCGGCATCCTCTCAGGGGCTGATACATCCGCCGCTGAGCGGGAAGGGGTTAATCTCCACTAAAAGCTACTGTTTGAGATTTGTCGGAAAGATCAGTGGTGCAGGTTTACTTTACAGTACTGTAATAACCAGTCTTTAATTACCCAAATGAGAGTATATTATTATATTTATTACATTAACCCCTTAAAATCTTCCATATGGATAGATATGTCCTATTTGCGCATGATAAATGTCATGACAGTGGCCAATTTCAAATGCCTATATCTCCTGAACCCATGTCACCTAGAAACACAATTCTAGTATCAGATTAAACAGAAGAATTCACCTTTTAATATATATTATGGATACTTCACAGAAGCAGAGATATCCACCCTCAAAGTTGTACTAACATTTTTAATATTTATGTACAACTTGCTATTTCTAATTGCAACTTTAAGAGTGGATATTTCCGGCTCTGTTAATCATCCATACACAATCATATTATATGAAAGCGGAGACTCTCCTGTTTAATATGACACCAGAGTTGTGTTTCTAGGCACAAGGGTTCAGGAGATATAGCTGTTTGAAGTGTTCGCCCCTCCAGCCTGTATGCAGGAAAGACTCTCACTTTTATTTTGCAGGAGTACATGCACCCTCTGCATCCATAGCTAAACCTGGGAAAGGGTGATGAAATAATGTCAAATATTTATTTAAAAAACGTATTATTTGCAATAACATTCCATGAACAAAAACAATGATATGTAAAGCTTTTCCAGAGATATTGTCATTTACAAAAGCGCATGACTTGGACTATTAGGCACCAATGATCGTCAGTCATGAAGGGGTTAAATAATTGGTAGCATTAAAAATGCACTAAGTCTATGTATAAGTGTACTCTTGAAGAGTCACTGAATTCATTCATTGTAATATTATAATTTGTTTTATTCATGTATTAACAAGTGATGGCATAAATGCACTTTTTACTTTGCCCACTTCATAGACTATATCCAATGACAAAGTGACAATACACTACATTTCGAGATAGAAAGCCTTGTCCTTATTGAAGGTACCAAAATGTAGGAGGTTTTCTGTAAATGTACAAGGTCAATGCTTTATGGAAAGAAATAACAAAAACTATGTTAATGTTGTCAATTAAAGCAAATGTGGAAGTTCCATTTACCGTTAAAAGCTAATTCTTTGTTGTAGATTGAATGATGAGAGATGGACTGGTATTACTTTTATGGAATCGTTCATAGTCTATGTAGCTTCAAAAATTATAGCTTATACAAGGAGCATAGCTTTTTTATGCAGGGGTGCACCATCCCTGATTCAGGTTGAGCCTCTTGCCCCAGACAGCACAAACGACGGCAAGATGGGGGGTAGCCTCAGGGGCGCAGTCACTTCCTATAAAGCAGGACCTGACACCTAAAAATAGTCTCATCAAACCCAATGTCAGCACGGGTGTAAGAAAACCTGCATAGAAAACCCAATTACTGAAAAAAGATAACCCAATATATTACTTCTGGATGGGTTGGAGGGGGCGCTATTCTACAGCTAGCCTCAGGCAACAGAGAATTTAGGTTCATCTTTGTTTCTATGGCTTAAAAAGTAGTTATCATATGTATCCTGGTGTATAAGGGGCAAAAGACAACAGATTTATACATTTTAAATGGTAAAAACAAGATGGAGGGGCCCTCGCTTTGATGTCCTTAATACTTGAATACAGCAGAACAGGGAACAATATACTTTTTGCCCTGCCAGTTATTGTACCTATAAGAAGGTTCCTCCAAACCTAAATTTCCTTGGGGCCCCAGAAGTAGCAGTTCTGCCCTATCCAACAATTGGCTCCTAGTCTATAAAAGAGTTGCCCGATGCCCAAACTGAAGCTCTTCTCATTGAACCTCTGGAGCATGTCTGAAAATAAGAAAGATTATGGGGAGACTACAAAGAAACACAGTAAAAGGTCTCATGCACACTAATGTGTGGGGGGCAGATATCCGGCCACAGTTTCCGCCTGGATATCGGTCCACATTGATGCCTATGTTACCCGGTCACAGTGTGGTGAGCAGATGCTGTCTTACCGTACTATGCCCGTGAACGTAAATATATAGGACATGTACTATATTTAGTGGCACAACGTCTCCGGCCACTCGCTTCTCTATGGAGAGGGAAGGGGTGAGCAGCAACATCAAGATTGACAATAAAGTGGAATCTTATCTACAACTTATATGTGAGAGAACAATGAAGAAATACAAAGATGATACCACATGATGAACTTTGACTTACTACTACGACCTCTTGAATGGTCCATCAACCTTCATGCAAGTGAATGGGGCATAGTACTTTTTTATTTTTTAATTTTTTTTAAAGAAAATACAGTTAACAATGTAGGATCAAAAACAACTATTCTCAATTAATCTTTCAGCCATATTTGCCATGGGGGGAGAATAGGCATAAGTTTATGCTGATCTAAAAGGTCCAACAAGTGGTTTTCACTTCTCTCATATCTAATGTATATAGATTACAGCAGGGGCTGTAACTAGGAGATGTAGGGCCTAATAGCAGACTTCTGAATGGGTCCCCCTTCTCCCTTAAATGTACATATTTATATATTCACACATGTGAATTGCATTAACAAAGTATATACACACCTTATATACATGCATACAGCATATACACATCACATATACATACATACTTCAAATACACACATACATACTATACTGTGTACAGATATTCAGTGTATATACAAACATACAAGTACATTATATACACAACACACACATACAACATATTCATACCTAATACCCTAGATGCCGGGGCCCCTGACATTGTGTGCCCCATAGCAGCTGCTATAATTAGGCCCCTGGATTACAGTAGGTAATTACATTATCTTAGTGTAGTATATCTTTCAAATACACATTATCATTATAAGCTTTAGTCTTTAACAAATACATTAGTATTGAAGCAGTAGATGGGGTCTTACCTGGAGGCACTTCTGTAACCACAACCCATGCAAACACCAACAACCCAACACAGACACATAGGAACATAACCAGGAGTGTGATGAACCAGACTTCCAAGTTGGTCAGAGGTCTTCTCCTGCTCTTTTTTTCTGACAACTCTATCTTCTCATTCGACTTCATGGTGTAAATGTCCTTTGGGTCATACAATCTCCTTATGACAACCGCACACAACAGAAGGTAGATATATATACAGATGACCACTTAAAGGAATCCCATCATTAATCGTGGCTGATACTTGGCAGACAGACCACAGGAGTTCTGAAAACATTAAGCTCCCGGTGTGGATCGCTGAAGAAAAACTGTTCAAACATCCACTGGGGTCATAAATCTTAATTGCAGGTTGCATATAAAAAGATTTGTTGTCAAACTATGTAAATGGAGACAATTAGTGCGGAGAGAAACATTAACTCCTCACATGTCACTGCGCTGTCTATCAGCTGACATCATACTTCTCGGTAACAAGACGTACAAATTCAAGAGTCAAGTGTGCTGATCAATTACTCGGCTACCTGACAACTCAGACATGTCAAAGGTCTCTCTTTGCAGCAATCTCTGCTTCGCTGCTTCTATAATCCTTGGTGATAACAGCGTGACACTATTTCTGTCGTTGGGGCTGAACTACATGAAACAAAAATGCAGACTCGTTATGGATCAACCCATGGTAGTTCTAGCCTACTTAGACCTTTGTTCAGATTCCCAAAATGGTCCATTCTTTAAGAGTTTTATTGCTCATTTGATGGGAAAAATCATGTACTCTGCTGTGCTACCTTATAAAACTCATTGACACCTTAGGAATCATTATATGCTAAACTAATTGCCCTAGCACTACAGCAAAAGGCAAGCGCATTGAGACTATACAGCGATGCACTTAGTATGGAAATATTCTTTCATAAAAGACCTTCACAATAAGGTTATACACATCTCCCTAAACATTGTGCAGCACTATGTTTCATAAGAAAAAAATTGCATTAAAATTCATGTTTAAAGCTACAAAAATTGTCTGAAAAATGAAAACTTGAGATATACAAGAACTCTTTAAAATACAGAGTGATACATACTCTATGGGACACATTTAGCATATGATGGTGCCTGACCTGACGTAGAATTGCACCCTAGTCTGCACTTGAATGGACACAGGCTATGGGCAGGGCACAAGCACGGGGCAACAACGGCCCACGCCGAACCACTTTTCTGCTGGCCGTACCCCCTTCACACCCCTCCATGCCTAATTAGTGTGGAGGTGGCATAATGGAGGAAATGTTCACAATTTTTTGCCTTGTGCTAGGAATTGTGCACATTTCAGGGCATCATATGTATTATAACCAGAACTTGTGTAATGTAGTGCAAAATTTGTGAATGTGATGCTAGTGCACACTTGAGGCAAAAAATCTAAGAAATAGACTCCTTGGGGGTTATGTATCATCAGTTTTCCTGGGCTTTTTTGGTGTAGAAAAAGTGTCAAAGTGGCCGCATTGAAGTTTTTTGAAACTTTTTAGTGCTAAAATGTCTCACAGGACTATTTCCACCTCTTCATTACTCTGGTGTAAACATAATAATAATATTTCCTTTGTTATATAGCGCACACAGATTCTGCAGCGCTGCACAGAGCCAAATCGGTTCCTGTCCCCATGGGACTCACAATCTATTCACCCTACCTGTATGTTTTGGAATGTGGGAGGAAACTGGACGACCTAGAGCAGTGGTGGCGAACCTATGGCATGGGTGCCAGAGGTGGCACTCGGAGCCCTCTGTTTGGGCACCCAAGCCATCAATATAGCACACGACATAGAATTCAAAGAATCATCCTGCAGTCCCAGGAGACTTGAGAAATGCTGCTCTCAGCGCTATTTTAAAGCAACACATTCTTGATTGCTTGGGACTACAGGCAGAGGTAGAACATGTGGAAAATGGAGGATTATCTTTAGAGCTCCTCTATGCCTCACATTTCTTCGGACCATAGCGACTAACATTAGTCAAAATTTGCCCTTCTTCTTTCAACTGTTTTGTTGTCCTCAAGAGGCCAATATGATTGAAAGTTGTGGTAAAACAGGGAGCAATAAATAACTACTTAAATTGCCGTGCTGGCACTTTGCAATAAATAAGTGGGTTTTGGTTGTAGTTTGGGCACCCGGTCTCTAAAAGGTTCGCCATCACTGACCTAGAGGAAACCCACGCAAACATGGAGAGAACATATAAACTTTTAGCAGATGTTGACCCAGAACATAGAACTACTGTGCAACTACTGTGCATAGAACAACACTATGCACAGCCAGATTCATGACTTGGGACTTTTGCAAAAAGTCTCATAAAAAGTCTCATAGTTACTCCAGTCCCCTGATGGTCTATGTCCTGTGACTTTTTAAGCATTTTGCTACTTTTTGGGGACTTTTTGAAAAAAAATCCCAGACAGAAAATTAGACCATAAGAACATTTATTAAAAGAGCCAAAGCCACTGTAATGAATCTGATGGGCAGCCGAGCTCCAAAAATAGACATAGAACTGTCCCAAGGAGCTGGTCTGATGAAAAAATAACCACCCTTAAGGTAAAGGGTATCTATAGTACCTATTGTACACAAATACTGAATGTGACAAACATCACATATTCTGCTTAATTGTTTAAATGGGGGATAGCATGATTCAAATGTTAAAGCACCAGCTGGAGTCTAAGGTTTGGAAGCTGTTTGGTTGCGAAATGACTCTTATTATTATGACTGATAAGGAAGGTGATAACATGAGGAACGCCTTTGCACAGCCTCTTCCCTCTAAGTTCACTTGAGGATGAGAAGACAGAGACCTGACAGTAACAACTGGCTGAAATTGCAGAAAAGTCTTCTTCTTGGTACACAGTAGTTTGAAAAAAAAAAAAAAAGATGGCAATTACAGCTGTGACTAGAAAGAAAGGTGATGAGGTGAAGAAAGGTTTCTGTCCAGTTTCCCACTTTGGATCATTAGAGGTTATACAGGAGAGGATAGTAACAGGACGCTCAGATTGCAGAAAGATCTTTCTCCAGGTTCACCAAGAAGAGATGACAGATAAAGGTCATGACTGGAAAGATGGGTAAGAAGAAAAGTTCTCCTCTTCCTCTCAGGTTCTTTAGAAGATACACAGGTTAGAATTGACAGTCATAACGGGATGTGATTGCAGAAAAGGTGCACTCGAATGAAGTATAAATGGTTTATTCACCAACAGTGAGAAACATGTAACGTTTCAGCACCTTCATGGAGCTATTTTTGAAAATGGCTCCATGGAGGGGCTGAAACGTATTTTTCTCATGGTTGGAGAATAAACCATTTATACTGCATTGGTGCGCTGCTTCGGGGATCATTCATTTGTGTCTTACAAGCACCTTGGAGCCAGGTTTGTGACTTACAAGCGCCTTGGAGCCAGGTTTGTGACTTACAAGCACCTTGGAGCCAGGTTTGTGACTTACAAGCGCCTTGGAGCCAGGTTTGTGACTTACAAGTGCCTCGGAGCCAGGTTTGTGACTTTCAAGCACCTTGGAGCAAGGTTTGTTTCTTACAATCGCCTTGGAGCAATGTTTGTGTCTTAAAAGTGCCTTGGAGCCAGGTTTGTGTCTTACAAGCACCTTGGAGCCAGGTTTGTGTCTTACAAGCACCTTGGAGCCAGGTTTGTGTCTTACAAGCACCTTGGAGCCAGGTTTGTGTCTTACAAGCGCCTTGGAGCCAGGTTTGTGTCTTACAAGCGCCTTGGAGCCAGGTTTGTGTCTTACAAGCGCCTTGGAGCCAGGTTTGTGACTTACAAGCGCCTTGGAGCCAGGTTTGTGTCTTACAAGCGCCTTGGAGCCAGGTTTGTGACTTACAAGCGCCTTGGAGCCAGGTTTGTGACTTACAAGCACTTTGGAGCCAGGTTTGTGTCTTACAAGCACCTTGGAGCCAGGTTTGTGTCTTACAAGCACCTTGGAGCCAGGTTTGTGACTTACAAGCACTTTGGAGCCAGGTTTGTGACTTACAAGCACTTTGGAGCTAGCTTCTTTGAGGCATGCACCCTACTTCTGGACAAAGATCCGTTGTCACACTGCTGTTTTATTCCCCACTATTGCTCATTTATGGTTGACAGGGAGTCATAAAAAGTAAAATCGCAGGCACGATGATAGGGATGATAGCATGAACAAAGGTTTTTATACAGTTTCCTTTTGGACCATATATGTAGTGGGAGATGCCAATAACCAAAGGCCATGATTGCAGAAAAGTCTTCACCTGGCTTATGGTAGGTTTTAAGAAAACATTGTAATTACAGTGACAGGAAAGAAGGGTCAAGATTTTTTTCCCCAGGACCATTGGAGGATATACAGGGATGGAGACTAAAATCCTCATGCACACGACCATATGCTCTATTCTGTTATGTCTTTATAGGGCTGTATTGAGGCTGTAAATATGGGACATTTTGCCACTGTTTGGCAACGTACAGCACCATATCCGTACTGTATACGTTAAAAAAAAATGGGCTGGCAAATAATAGATGGCTGTTTATTGGGTGGCTGATAGAATGCCCCTCCCACTGGTTCTGATTCTGCATGTATATACAGCAGCATATGGTGCACAGCCATATGCATATAAGGAAACACTGTGCAAAATTGGAAATGCTCTATAATTTTAAACGTCCCACTTTTGGTACGGTGGACAATACGACCATGTACCATGGATGGGCGTATTGCCCATTGGAATGCATGGGGGCATATGTAGGCCGCATAGACGGCCATTTTAATACATTCCCGGTTCACAGGGGATGTACAAAGGAAAACCAACAGTTGGAGGGTGTTCTGGAAAGGTGGGTGACAACATGACTAAACACCTTGTACAGGTCCCGTTTTCCTCCTAGAACATATGTGACTGTAATGAGAGGTGATTACATGAAAAAAAGTTCCCTCTTTCACTAAACACTCAACATTAGCATCTTCCTGATATCATTTTCAGGTCATTAGAAAGGCATGTTCTACCTAAAGTAATAGAAATATTCTAATAATTATGATAATTTGCAGCCTCAAAATTGAATGAAAAGAAAAAAAAACTTTTTGACAATAAGGTAGAAATTTAATTTCCTCTAAGTGAATGGTCTACAAGCCTGATGTGCAGAGAATTCGGCAGATATGTTTGAAGCACATCTATGAATTGATATTGAATAATTGCTATAAAAAAAGCCCCTTTGAAACAGTCACACTTGACGAAAAGACTATTTATTTAGAGTGTTGAGAAATCTGCTCCCTGTGATGAATAGTGACAAATGGAACTGTGCACAGTACAGAGAAAAGAACAAAATATGCCATTTATCATGTGAAGTGTGCTCCCCACTGAGAGATATTATTTGCTTTTATCATATTCCAGTTTTTTTTAATTTGTATTATTCTTTTGGTTTATTCTCACAATATTTGCTGTTTTTGTATTGATTTTGCAGAACATTTGTCAAGGTAGAGAATGAGGTGCAGACCGTGAACCCACCCACAACCCGACACTTACCTAACAAGTCTTGCAAACCCTAGAGGACAAGGACTTCTAGATGACAATTCCTACACTGATTGGGTGACCTTGAAAGATGATGAAACAAAGAGGGACAAACAACAGAGATGACAGATGAGCAAATGTTTGCAGAATTGGGTCAAAACCTAGATGACGGCAAAGTACAAATACAAGAGGCATTTGAGTAAACGTAGCAAAGTTCAGATACACAGAATAGTAATAGCAATGGTTGTAGACAAATGTCATAAGACTGAAAAATTTAACAGCAACCTTTAATCTCAACTGGTCAGATATAAAGGAGTTCATGGACACTGCTCCCAGCAGCTGACTTGTCCAGCCTGAAACCTGATCCCATGTATTAATGTTTCCTGTGAAATATATGAATATTGTGGAAAGTTGATAAGTAAGTTTTAAGCTATTACCTACAATAGAATACATTAATTTTCCGTTTTTTTAATTTACATTGTACCAATAGAGAGTAGACAATACAATGGGGCAGATTTACGAGCCCATCGCGATTCCGCCGTGCATTGTCCGATGAGGATTCGAGTTTGGCGCGATTCACTAAGATCGTAACCCGAGTTCCTGCATCCGTTGCTTCTGCCCCGAGGTCCACCGGAGTTCACCTGCTTCTTCCTGGTGCATGTGAGTGCTTGATCTTGCGACACATTTCCTTTTTTAAATTCCACAGTTTGTCCGAATCTGATTTCTGTTGTGTGCAAGCCGGCACCGATGTACCAAAATCCAATTGCATGCACCAAAATCCCGGGGCAATTCGGCGCAAAACGGAAATATTTGGGAAACCCGTTGAAAGTGCGGCATTCGGACCCTTAGTAAATGAGCCCCAATATTTGAACACTAAAACACAATGGGGCTCATTTACTAAGGGCCCGATTCACGTTTTCCCGACGTGTTACCCGAATATTTCCGATTTGCGCTGATTGTACCTGAATTGCCCCGGGATTTTGGCGCACGTGATCGGATTGTGGCGCATCGGCGCTGGCATGCACGCGGCGGAAATCGGGGGGCGTGGCCGAACGAAAACCCGACGGATTCGGAAAAAACGCTGCATTTAAGACAAAAAATGTGTTGCGAAAATTACACCTACCTTCACCAGGCATAGGCCAGTGAATTTCAGGGCATTCCAGCGCGCCTCCGGGGAACTTCAGCGCAGCAGCGCCACCTGGTGGACGGCGGAGGAACTACCTTAGTGAATCCCGGCCGGACGCGAATCCCCTGCAGAGAACGCGCCGCTGGATCGCGAACGGACTGGGTAAGTAAATCTGTCCCAATCACTTTTATTACACAAACCAATACATAAACTTAGAATAAAATATTTATTAAAATTAAAATAAAATTAAAATTAGATTTTTTAAATTAAAATTAAGCAGTGGTATACAAGATGATTTTTATTTACATAGTCAAATGTCATGTTGATTTCTACTAAGGAATACCTATGGCTGAACACTGTAGTAGAAAAGCTGAAAGGGGTTTACAGGGTACAATTAGAGATGAGCGAGCACTAAAATGCTCGGGTACTCGTTATTCGAGACGAACTTTTCCCGATGCTCGAGTGCTCGTTTCGAGTAACGAGCCCCATTGAAGTCAATGGGAGACTCGAGCATTTTTCAAGGGGACCAAGGCTCTGCACAGGGAAGCTTGGCCAAACACCTGGGAACCTCAGAAAAGGATGGAAACACCACGGAAATGGACAGGAAACAGCAGGGGCAGCATGCATGGATGCCTCTGAGGCTGCTTAAATGCACCATTATGCCAAAATTATGGGCAACAGCATGGCCATGACAGAGTGACAGAATGAAGCTAGATAGCATCTAAAACATCCAATAATTGACCCTGACACTATAGGGGACGGCATGCAGAGGCAGCGGCAGCAGCGGAAGGCTAGAGAGTGGCATGGCGACATACCCTAAATGGACTCAGGCTTCAAACCAATGGGTAGCAGAGAGGAACCAAAGGAGGTGAGCAAGAAGCGCTCAAATAATATCGGTACATGATAAAAGTTTGCCAGTATATTTTGTGGATTGCACAGCAGGGTGGCGACAAAGTTAACATGGAAGCCATGAAAACAATCCAAAATTCTGCCTGACACAGCTCGTTTGATAAGGGGACGATGTATGGAGGCAGTGAACTAGTAGTAGATTAAAGGTGCTGCAGTTAAAACTATGTTAGTTGTTTCTTGGCATGGAGCTGGCGCTCCGCTGCCAGGCGAGCTTTCGCCAATCCAAGCCCCTGTCTCTAGGCTACTCCCCAAACAGCACTTCTAAGAACCTTTTGTATAAGATCAAGTGTAGTAGCGTTCTTATAAGTTTAGGATATGGCGGGTGAGGGGAATGTAAACAGATGCGCAAGAAGCGCTGAAATAATATCCGTAAATGGTAAAAGTTTGCCAGTATATTTTGTGGATTACACAGCAGGGTGGCGACAAAGTTAACAAGTTTGTTGTGGAAGCCATGAAAACAACCCAAAATTCTGCCTGACACAGCACGTTTGATAAGGCGGGCATGTATGGAGGCAGTGAACTAGTAGTAGATTAAAGGTGCTGCAGTTAAAACTATGTTAGTTGGTTCTTGGCATGGAGCTGGCGCTCCGCTGCCAGGCGAGCTTTCGCCAATCCAAGCCCCTGTCTCTAGGCTACTCCCCAAACAGCACTTCTAAGAACCTTTTGTATAAGATCAAGTGTAGTAGCGTTCTTATAAGTTTGGGATATGGCGGGTGAGGGGAATGTAAACAGATGCGCAAGAAGCGCTGAAATAATATCCGTAAATGGTAAAAGTTTGCCAGTGTATTTTGTGGATAACACAGCAGGGTGGCGACAAAGTTAACAACTTTGATGTGGAATCCATGAAAACAACCCAAATTTCGGCCTGACAAACCTCGTTTGATAAAGGGACGATGTATGGAGGCAGCTATATGGACGACTTTTGGAGGTAGCAATGGAGACAACGTGTGGAGGCTGCTATGGAGACAATTCAATTTGGATAGTGCCTGTATGTGGCAGTCCAAAAAATATTTCAAACCAGAGGAGCAGGTAGGTGGCCCTCCAGAAAAATGGAATAGATTGAGTGCCTGTATGTGGCAGTCCAAAAAAGTTTTTAAACCAGAGGAGCAGGTAGGTGGCCCTCCAGAAAAATGGAATAGATTGAGTGCCTGTATGTGGCAGTCCAAAAAAGTTTTTAAACCAGAGGAGCAGGTAGGTGGCCCTCCAGAAAAATGGAATAGATTGAGTGCCTGTATGTGGCAGTCCAAAAAAGTTTTTAAACCAGAGGAGCAGGTAGGTGGCCCTCCAGAAAAATGGAATAGATTGAGTGCCTGTATGTGGCAGTCCAAAAAAGTTTTCAAACCAGAGGAGCAGGTAGGTGGCCCTCCAGAAAAATGGAATAGATTGAGCGCCTGTATGTGGCAGTCCAAAAAATTTTTCAAACCAGAGGAGCAGGTAGGTGGAGCTCCAGAAAAATTGAATAGATTGAGTGCCTGTATGTGGCACTCCCAAAAATTGTTTAAAACTGAGGACCGGGTCGGTGGCCCTCCAGAAAAATTAAATGCATAAAGTACTATAGGTAGAGCCAGTGGGCCCTGTCAAAAAATAGCCAGTTTCCTCTGCTTTACTGTACAAAGAGGAGGAGAAGGAGGAAAATGAGGAGGAGGAGGAGGAGTGGATAAATTATTCAGGTTGAGCTTCCTTCACCTGCTGGAGATTGGAAATTAGGAGAAATCCATGCTTTATTCATCTTGATAAGCGTCAGCCTGTCAGCGCTGTCAGTCGACAGGCGTGTACACTTATCGGTGATGATGCCACCAGCTGCACTGAAAACCCGCTCGGACAAGACGCTAGCAGCAGGGCAGGCAAGAACCTCCAAGGCGTACAGCGCCAGTTCGTGCCACATGTCCAGCTTTGAAACCCAGTAGTTGTAGGGAGCTGTGTGATCATTTAGGACGATGGTATGGTCAGCTACGTACTCCCTCACCATCTTTCTGTAAAGATCAGCCCTACTCTGCCGAGACTGGGGACAGGTGACAGTGTCTTGCTGGGGTGACATAAAGCTGGCAAAAGCCTTGTAAAGCGTACCCTTGCCAGTGCTGGACAAGCTGCCTG
This sequence comes from Engystomops pustulosus, assembly GCF_040894005.1. Taxonomy (NCBI): domain Eukaryota; kingdom Metazoa; phylum Chordata; class Amphibia; order Anura; family Leptodactylidae; genus Engystomops; species Engystomops pustulosus. The sequence goes on from NC_092412.1 coordinate 240,154,601, forward strand.
CTCGCCTACTCTCCCTCGCTACTTGTCCCGCAGAACTACGCACTCTGCCGCTAGCGCTGTCAGAAGGGAAATAGTGTTTCAGCTTGTGCACCAGGGCCGCTGGTATTCATGCATTCTCACACTCCTTTCCTCTCCAGGGATGAGAGTGGAAAGATTTTGCTTGTACCGTGGGTCCAGGAGAGTGAACACCCAGTAATCGGTGCTGGAATAAATTCTTTGAACGCGAGGGTCACGGGATAGGCAGCCTAGCATGAAATCTGCCATATGCGCCAGAGTACCAACGCGTAAGAATTCGCTCCCCTCACTGGCCTGACTGTCCATTTCCTCCTCCTCCAACTCCTCCAATTCCTCTTCTTCTGCCCATACACGCTCAACAGTGAAGGACTCAACAATGGTCCCCTCTTGTGTCTCGCCAACATTCTCCTCCTCTTCCTCCTCATCCTCCTCCACCTCCACCTCCTCCGATATGCGCTGAGAAACAGACCTAAGGGTGCTTTGGCTATCAACAAGGGAATCTTCTTCCCCCGTCTCTTGTGAGGAGCGCAAAGCTTCCGACTTCATGCTGACCAGAGAGTTTTTCAACAGGCCAAGCAGCGGGATGGTGAGGCTGATGATGGCGGCATCGCCACTGACCATCTGTGTTGACTCCTCAAAGTTACTCAGCACCTGACAGATATCAGACATCCACGTCCACTCCTCATTGTAGACTTGAGGAAGCTGACTGACCTGACTACCAGTTCTGGTGGAAGTTGACATCTGGCAGTCTACAATCGCTCGGCGCTGCTGGTAAACTCTGGATAACATGGTCAGTGTTGAATTCCACCTCGTGGGCACGTCGCACAACAGTCGGTGAGCGGGCAGTTGGAGGCGGCGCTGCGCTGCCCTGAGAGTGGCAGCATCTGTGCTGGACTTCCTGAAATGCGCACAGATGCGGCGCACCTTCGTGAGCAAATCAGATTGGGGTATGTCTTGAGGAAACGCTGAACTATCAGATTTAACACATGGGCCAGGCATGGCACATGTGTCAGTCTGCCGAGTTGCAGAGCCGCCACCAGGTTACGGCCGTTGTCACACACAACCATGCCTGGCTTCAGGTTCAGCGGTGCCAGCCACAGATCAGTCTGCGCCGTGATGCCCTGTAATAGTTCTTGGGTGGTGTGCCTTTTATCGCCTAGGCTCAGCAGTTTGAGCACCGCCTGCTGTCGCTTAGTGACGGCACTGCTGCTGTGCCTAGAGCTACCGACTGATGGCGCCATGCCCACGGATGGTCGTTCGGAGGAGGAGGTGGAGGAGGGGTGGGAGGAGGAGGAGGCATAGTAGGCCTGAAACACCTGGACCGAGGTAGGCCCCGCAATCCTCGGCGTCGGCAGTATATGACCAGCCGCAGGGTCACACTCGGTCCCAGCCTCCACCAAGTTAACCCAATGTGCCGTCAGCGATATATAGTGGCCCTGCCCGGCAGCACTCGTCCACGTGTCCGTGGTCAGGTGGACCTTGTCAGAAACGGCGTTGGTCAGGGCACGGATTATGTTGTCTGACACGTGCTGGTGCAGGGCTGGGACGGCACATCGGGAAAAGTAGTGGCGGCTGGGGACCAAAAACCGAGGGGCGGCCGCCGCCATGAGGCTGCGAAAGGCCTCGGTCTCTACTAGCCTATAGGGCAGCATCTCCAGGCTTAGCAATCTGGAGATGTGCACATTAAGGGCTTGGGCGTGCGGGTGGGTTGCACTATATTTGCGTTTCCGCTCCAGCGTCTGGGGTATGGAGAGCTGAACGCTGGTGGATGCTGTGGAGGATCGTGGAGGCGACGATGGGGTTTTTGTGGCAGGGTCCTGGGCAGGGGGCTGACTATCAGCTGACACAGGGGAAGGAGCAGTGGTGTGCACGGCCGGAGGTGAACGCGCTTGTTGCCACTGAGTGGGGTGTTTAGCATTCATATGCCTGCGCATACTGGTGGTAGTTAAGCTATTAGTGGTGGAACCCCTGCTGATCCTGGTTTGGCAAATGTGGCACACCACAGTCCGTCGGTCATCCGGTGTTTCCTTAAAGAACCTCCAGACTTCTGAAAATCTAGCCCTCGCCGCAGGAGCCCTTGCCACGGGAGCTTCACTAGTTGACACATTTGGCGCTGATGCACCAGCTCTGGCCCTGCCTCTCCGTCTGGCCCCTCCACTGCCTCTTCCAACCTGTTCTGGTCGAGGACTCTCCTCCGTCTCAGAAGCACTGTGTTCACCCGGCCTCTCAACCCAGCTTGGGTCTGTCACCTCATCATCCTCCGATCCCTCAGTCTGCTTCCCCCTCGGACTTCCTGCCCTGACAACAACTTCCCCACTGTCTGACAACCGTGTCTCCTCATCGTCGGACACCTCTTTACACACTTCTTCCAGTATGTCAACAAGGTCATCATCACCCACAGACTGCGACTGGTGGAAAACCTGGGCATCGGAAAATTGCTCATCAGCAACCGGACAAGTGGTTTGTGACTGTGGGAATGGTCCAGAAAACAGTTCCTCAGAGTATGCCGGTTCAAATGGCAAATTTTGCTGGGAGGGGGCAGACTGGGGGGGAGGAGGCTGAGGTGCAGGAGCTGGAGGAGTGCCGATTTCGGTGACATGGGTGGACTGCGTGGAAGACTGACTGGTGGACAAATTGCTCGAAGCATTGTCGGCAATCCACGACATCACCTGTTCGCACTGTTCTGGCCTCAACAGTGCTCTACCACGAGTCCCAGTAACTTCAGACATGAACCTAGGGAGTGTAGCTCTGCGGCGTTCCCCTGCTCCCTCATAAGCAGGTGGTGTCTCACCCCGCCCAGGACCACGGCCTCTGACCCCTGCAGTAGTTGGACGCCCACGTCCCCGCCCTCGTCCTCTACCCCTAGCCCTCGGGTTAAACATTTTGAAAATGAGAGTTATAACTTGAATTTTTTTTTTAACTTTTTTTTTTTTTGTTTGTTTTTTTTTTGTGTTTTTTAGTTTTTAAAACCAAACGATGCTATCCTATTGCTATGGCTATTTTATAGCCAAGTATGAAAGCACACTGCTATGCCAGATGAGATGACGCTGAGTTATGAAAAAAATAAACGTAAAATAAAAAAGGAAATGGCAGACTGTGCCTAATTGAAATACAACCCCGGGCCCTAATAAATTTTCCCACTTCGGTCTTTGCGATGGATATGTGTGTCACTAAAACACAGTGGTCGCAAGTCTGACTCCAAATTGCTCACAATTTGCTAGTAGATGCACTGCAACAACTACAGCCACCAGCAGATCAACCAGAAATCAAATATATATAACGCTACTGTAGGCGTAATTAAGCCGTTTGTATTCTCCTATGGCTATTTTCTAGCCAAGCATTACAGCACACTACTATGCCAGATGAGATGACACTGAGTTATTAAAACAATAAACGTAAAATAAAAAGAAACTGGCAGACTGTGCCTAATTCTACTCAAACCCCTAATAAATTTTCCCACTTTGGTGTTTGAGGTGGATATGTGTGTCACTAAGAGCTAAACACAACGGTAGCAAGTCCCCCTGCAAATTCCTCACAATATGGTACTAGCTGCAAATAAAAAAAAAAAAAAATTATAACGTTATTGTAGCCCTAAGAAGGGCTGTTGGGTTCTTGTAGAATCACTCCTGCCTAACAGTAAGCTAATAGAACACCCTAACGCTTTCCCTGACCAGCAGCAGCTCTCTCCCTAGCGGCATCCAGACAGAGAATGATCCGAGCAGCGGCTAGTCTATCCCAGGGTCACCTGATCTGGCCAGCCAACCACTGCTATCTACGTGTAAGGGTACCACGTCATGCTGGGTGGAGTGCAGAGTCTCCTGGCTTGTGATTGGCTCTGTTTCTGGCCGCCAAAAAGCAAAACGGCGGGAGCTGCCATTTTCTCGAGCGGGCGAAATACTCGTCCGAGCAACGAGCAGTTACGAGTACGCTAATGCTCGATCGAGCATCAAGCTCGGACGAGTATGTTCGCTCATCTCTAGGTACAATACATTCTTTATTATTGGGTTCTGGTGGTGTTAAAATAAGAAAGGGGTTGTCCACTTTCAGCAAATATTTGATATGGTTTGTGTAAGTAAAAGTTTTCAATATACTTTCTGTATCAATTCCTTACAGTGTTCAAGATCTCTGCTTGCTGTCCTGCTAAAGAAAGCTTATTTCTTTACTTCCAGTAGATAGAAATCTGTCAATGTGATGTGATGGACATATAGGTGCACAACCTTTATTATCACAGAGAGTAAAAGGAGCTGTGTGATAGTAACGGCTCCTGCACCTGTGTGTCCATCACATCACATGGACAGATTTCTATCAACTGGAAGTAAAGAAAGAAGCTTTTAAAATATCAAATATTTGCTGAAAGTGGACAACCCCTTTAACTCAGTCCTTACCTCTGGTACAGTACAGAACTTCCCATCTCTTCTGGTCTTGTCACCTACCATCACCCCCCACCACTGTTGGTATACAAAGTCTTAGTGGTGACAGTGTGCTTTTGCAGTGACATATATAGGGATAGAGGTGGGTGTTGATGGTAGATGATGAGCTAGGTAAAAGGTAAGGATATATTCTTTCAAGATAAAGAAAGTATATAGGCTCTAAGCTTACCCAGAACCTTCCTCTCTGCCTACTTGCAATGTCCTGCAATGAATTACAGGTGGCAACTGTACAATTGCCCCTACTCTGGGTCTGCTCACAGAAAAGATAACATACAAACAGAGAGGCACAAAGACAGACACACACATTGTCAGTTAAATTATGTAAAACCAAGATGGTAGTGAGGTACAAAATCATAAGTCAAAGAATAGTCCAATACCAAACAAGGGTCACTGTAAAGCAATAAGCACAACAAGTGCTACTACAAGTAGTTCTCTAAGGCTCTTCCCTCACCACAGTAGGGACTCCAGATCCCTAATTTCAATAGGTATTAGTGCACATCAGATAAATGGGAGGGTGCTTGAGGATTAGGGATTCAACTCCAAAGCATATGTAGAAAATGTAATCCAAGCACATCAATATTCAGAAACTGTTTTTTATTTGGACTTACCGCAAAAATTCATGAGTGAATTTTGTCCATAAGTCCTAATAAAAATTTGTTTCTGCATTTTGTTGTGCTTGGACTCCAGATCTCCAGATCTTTGGTGCTTGACCAAAGACCAATCCCAATTCTAAGCACAAAATTGCTTGTAAAGAGCATTGTTTACGCAGTTTTAAACTTCTACAGCCAAAGAGACGAATAAAACTAAGCCAGTCTACAGACTACAACAAGACCTCTAGCTTATTTGTTAAATGTGTTAATTTTATGACATGTTAACTACTTTTTAGATGTTTATGGCCAACATACTGATTGACCAAATTTGGTGCACAATGTCCCATGTTCATTTAAGCTGTTACTTTTTAAAAAATTACACAAAAATTTTGGGTATGAAATAAAAGTAAAAAAGTACATAAGAAGCAGGGCATGACAACTAAACCAATTTATTGAAGCACATATTGTGACTGAATTCTGGTCTGAATGCGCTTTTACATAAAAAGTATGAATCCCAGCATGCAACTTTCTACAAATTTCATTTCTCTGCTCTAAGAAATACATTTTCTATAAAAGTTTTTTTTCGATGTTGGAGTAAATATCTGCAGGTTTAATTGTTGTATTGTAGTATGATTAACGAAAAGAAATCACCATGTATAACTAATTGTTATTATTGAGGAAAAATCCTTCACGAAGAAAACTATTATTTAAAAAATGTTAAGCACCTTGTCAAAAAGCGCAGCTTGTGGCTTCATTTATGTGTGAAACAAAACACATTTTTATCTCAGTAGATAAGAAGTGCCTTCTGTATCCCGGTAGATCTCCGCCTCATTAAAGTTGCCTTTCTCTGCTTTATAGTACACACATTAGAAATAATTACAGTATTATATGGAAGAATTTTTCTTTTTCATGTCTCCTTTTTGATTTTGCTTTTGACTATTTTTGGAAAATGTAGAAAAAGTCGATAAGTTCATTATAGTTCATTACCGTAAATGCTTCCGTTAGAAACAAATAAAAGCGAGATGTTTCATATTTACTTTATCGAGTGTTGTCTTTGCGGAGATGATGTTTTGCTAGTTTTCCGATTTGGAGCGGTTAATTAATAGGTAGGTTTGATGTGCCATGCCCCGGTGCCGCCTTCTTTCAACTGTTGTAATCCATTAAGTATGGGTCACCAGATACATTTCTATCATCCAAAGATGAAATGCCCTTTGTATTGTAAAACATCTTATAAAGCTCCGTAATTAGAATTCCTCCTTTTATCGAGCTGCTGTCAGTGTGCTACCATTATTTACACATTGAAGGCCAAGCAGCAAGTGTCCTATGAGAGCCCAGCACACATTACACAACCCTTGTCATGCAATAGATCATAACAGTGGTAATTCATGACGCCGGTCAAAAGGTACCAGAGATACAGAGATTCTATGTTCATGTGCTACATAAAAATTCTGCAGTAAAGTTACTGAATATCAAGCACAAAGGAAGATTATACAGTCATAAGGATTGTATATTTTATCCATCGATGAGGTCAACGAGACCAATTCCAATATTGGGTAAATGACAAAAATTGGTATCGGAAGCAAGTAGAGATGAGCAAATCATCCAAGATTCACTTTGTAGGGGCTTCAACAAATTTTGAAATGATTCGATTAAAATGGAACTTGTCACCAGGGACCTCAAATTTCACTAATGACAGGTTGCAGAAGCCCAATATAAGTTGTCCCATCTGGACAGCCACTGTTCATTTTCTTTAATATAGAATATAAGTATCATACAATTGTGTTGTTTTGTTTAAGCTAAACCGTTTCAAAGACATAAAGAGGGAGATAACCAGTTGTTTTACAAAAACTTTATTTAGCTGTTTTGGCAAAATGTCTACCTATTACGTGGCCACTGAGCAGTTTTGTTGTTATTCAGAGCCTCTTGGTAGTTTTGTCACCAATCAGACCTCAGCTTTCATTTTATAAACAGCTGTGGGGAAATGAAAACTGAGCTCTTATTGGTTGTCCTGGGCAACTAGAACAGTTCTACTCTCAGACAATTCTGATAAACCTCTCCCAATGTGTTTTGCTTATTGCATGAGATGGTTTATCAGAATCTAGTTGGGTGGTTGCTTCACCCATGAGAGCCTGGTGTCTTTACTAGACTAAAGACCTGTCATTCTATGTGATCTGTAACGGTGTGCTGATTGAACACTGTTCCAGGTTTGTAGGCAATACACAATACACAATGTAGTAGTGCAGTATATACCAGATACCAGTACCAGAACCAAACTTTTGTTCAAAGTTGGTCCGAAATCGAAAGCCCCAAACCTGAACTGGTCTGCTCATCAAATTTTTTTTTTGTGATCAATAGGATCCCCCTCCAATCCATAGTAGAAGTGGCAGAAAAGTCAATGTTAAATATTCTGGCGACCTATGGACTCATGGTCAGTTTTACCTTACAACATGGCCATGGGCAGTAACGGTGCTCATGTTAGAGTAATGTTCCTGGTGATCTTAAAGTGTGATTGTATCATTGGTTAGTTTTGGTGGGCAGAAGACAGGTATAATTTATTATTGTATGATTGTGTTTCCACTGGAGGTCTTCTTTAAAGTGACATTCTCAAGTATATCATATTCATAGGATATGTCATAGATTCATTGGACATGTAGGTCGCACCCCTGGGACCCACGTCTCTATTCAAGTCCATTGGAGTGCCCAAAAAGCCAAGCAAATAGACAAATAGTAATTAGGCTTTTTTGGAAACCCCAATTATTTTAATGGAGATTAGACACATATGCCGACTCTCCATTCAGCCCAGCTGCAGGATTTAAAAAGCTGCCAGCACCGATTGCAGAAGTTAGTGGTGGTCAGCCCGAACGCTAAACTTCTGGCTCAAGTTTGGGTTAGGGGTTTGTATCCCCTAACCCAAACTTGAGCCAGAAGTTCGGTATTCGAGCTGACCACCTATCATCACTAGTCATACATATATGATTGTTGAGGACTCCCTCCGTCCTGCAGCCGGGTTGAATGGAGAGTCGGGATATGTGTCTACTCTCCATTAAAATATTTGGGGTTGCCAAAAAAGCCTAATTGCTATTTGTTTATTTGCTTGGCTTTTTGGGTACTCCAATGGACTTGAATAGAGAATGCAGATGTGGGTCCCTGAAGTGCAACCGGCATGTCCAATGAATCTATGACATATCCTATGGATATGATATACTTGAGAATGTCACTTTAAAGAAGACCTCCAGTGGAAACAGCTGCAGGACGGAGGGAGTCTTCATCAATTATATATGTATGACTAGTGATGATTGGATCCATTCTTGTTTGGCAAATTTGGCTTAACCTTTAAAAAAGTTTGGCCTGGTACTCAAACCTAATTGGACCGCTTACATCACCGATACCAGTCACTGGTGTTAACCCTTTAAATTAATCTATTTAAAAAGCCGCCAGCACTGATTGTGGAACTTTTGGCTCAAGTTTGGGTTAGGGGATACAAACCTGCAAAGCTCAGTGCAAATCCAAACTTTGCGGTTCGGGTCTGTTAAACACTATTTCTGACATATCTAGTTAATCATATATATCACTATATCTGAGAATACCCCTTTTAGTTGTGCCCCTGTATACATACTACATCATACCATATCCAGTTTATTTTTTGTATTCAATTGAAGAAGTAAAATAAAGTATCGGAGGACAATTCAGCAATCACTATTTATGTAATCAGATCAATAACCAGTGATAAACAATATTATTATGGAATGTTCTAAATCCTACCAACAATTACCCCAAATGTCTAGGCTTTGATTTACGAAATTTCCTATAAATCGAACTAGAACTGAATTTGTACCATTTGTATTTTACTATTTTCCGTAGGGCTTCGCTTTACAGTATTTTATCGCAGCGCATCGGGGGATCACAGAAGAAATTCAGTTCTACTACAGCATCTCTATATAATGATGCTTTACAGGTTTACATCCTCTGACTCCTCCATACTGTATCTAACGCTAGAACTTTAGGGATTACTCCTTTTATCTGTTTTCATCTTATGTATTACATTCTGAGAGGTTCAACAGATGTATAATCACTTTATCCTCCGTCACCTCTTGGTGCACATCCCATGTCTGATACATTAGCTAGGCAGTACGGGGCCATTGTGTTCTTCTCTAATCTTCAGTTATTCGGTGATGGTACCTGGAGGAAGCTCTGGTTATCTAATGGAGCCTTATAGTGTGATCTGACAATGGCTCAGATTAGTCAGGATTATTGTAGCTCGCGCTGTCACACACAAAACCATGGGGAGAGGAACGATGAGGAAGAGGCTTTTGGTCATTGACAGATTTATCGAATGAATAGGGTTTGTGTACGAAAAGCATCCCGGGCCTATTATGTCATATTTTTAAGACAGATGGCTCATTATATCCCTGGTCATGTGATGTTACACAGGTGCATGCACGACTTGTAATATGTAATGTCTCACAGGTGCACAGCTCGTTATATAACACACAGCTTTGATTACTCTCTGTAATGTACCTGTGTGCCATCATATGACCAGGGATATAATAAGCCATGCAACTGTGTGACATCACATGACCAGGAATATAACGATCCATGCACCTGTGTGACATCACATGAATAGATTGCGAGAAAACTGTGTAAAATAGGAAGTATATTGGAAAATGTAGAACTTTTCATTATACAAACAATAATATTTAAATGCCTATATGGGAACACCCCTTTAAGTCATGTAAAACAATTTTCAAAAGCCACACCTGCAATTTTTGGTTATATACATACATATACTATAGGCTACTATATGGATAGATCCATAGGATTCGGATAACACCACCACTATTTTCTACCATAGGGATTCCTCCTCCTTACAGCATTAAAATTGCGATTCAGAGAATAAATCACATTATTTACACTATTGCTGCTGTGTGCTGAGACTAAGGGGTACTAAGAGGTAAAAATACTAACAAGGTCACCCATATTGCATTCAACCTGGTAAAGTTTCCACTTCTGCCCTTTGGAGCCAAGGGTCCCATAACCTCCTCGCAGCTTCTTTTGAGGTTTCTTGTGAAGTCCCGCGTCCTGTGGACTTCTATTTTACCATATGCTTGACATCACTGTCACCACCCTTATGTCACTCGGTGAGGCGTGCCAAGGACATGCATTCAGTAAATAGTGCACTACTCTACTAACCCACCATCGACAGGGCATGGGACACCAGAGGAAGTCCCCAAAATGGCTGCTGGTGAGTCACATCACCTATGGCTCCAACTGCCAGCAGAGGAAAAGTTTAGCATTATAAGTTTATTTTGCTTACTTTCTTATTCGTGCCCAACCCCATGAATGCTATTTACTGCATCTAAAGAGTTTCATTCAGTCTATAGCCAATAAATGCCAATAATCCCAAAATAGCTTTTAATAAGGAATGTCCATGAAGACATATCCTCATAGATTTCATGTGCAGTCACTTTTACTGGTACATAGAACTCTGAAGTCATTGTTCAAGGGTTTGAAAAACATGTCTACTTTCTTCCACGCTCCACATCCAACTATAGGTAGTATATGGTATTACAGCTACATGCGTTTCTATAGTCATGAATGGCAAAGTTTTTAGAATAGTTTTTTAGAATATTGGAAAACTCCATTAATTTCATTAAATCCTTTAAATGTCTGAGATCATTATCAACTGTGAGCCAGACCTCCTCATTTCAAATCATTGACTTATGTGTCGTTTCTAACAGTAGGCTTGACAGCCTGATATTTGTGTCAGGGTGTGTAGTTTTCAAGATGTGATGTAGTGATATTGTCATAAGGACCTACAGATTTTATAAATTATCATAACATACGACAAGAAGTATGTTATGATAATTTTTATTTTCAAACAGTCCCTGTGTTACAGATAAGAACAGTTCTGTCGGTTCTCAACAACATCAGACATATAAGATACAAAGAAAAAATAAATAAAATGAATTTGAGGTCCTATTTGAGGTCTTTAATGTTTTTTTATGTAAATCAGTATTTGAAGAAGCTATATATGGTTGGGCTGTAGATGGTCAACCTCAACATATTCATAGAAACCGTGTATATACAATTTCCACAATGTAAACACAATGCACAGATTATGTAAATGATAAATAAAATTTAACAGACTATAATACAGTAAAACAAACTCACATGGAGTGAAAAATAGTCTGCCAATAAAAAAGGTAAGTGCACTTACAGTCCTGGTGGGCTTCATGTTTTGAAAACGGCCGGTTGCCTTCCACAAGGTTAGTGCTTGATTATATGTTTTCACCATTTGGATATATTCATCCCACGTGACAGAGTTCCTGTATATAAAGGTCTCCCTAATAACTCTAATGGACATGCCGATCTTCTGGATAGCTACAAATTTTTCATCCCTATAACAAATTTTGGTTGTAATGGGAACAAGGATTAAAACTAGAGCCCCATTGAACCCCACTTTCGCAACTCTTACAATTTAGACCTCCCAGTGAAGCAATCTGGACACGACAACTGAAATTTACTTTAGCCCCAGACTGAGATGATCTGTAGGCCCAGGGGTAACTCTGACCCTCTACATAAAGCTTAAAAGTGAAGGGTCTAAAGATCATTGCAACCGAGGATTAAGGAATAGTGAGAGACTGGCATCTAGACAGCTTCACCGGAGGCCAAAGTGGGCATCTTCTTAAGTCAGAGACCGTCTGCATTCTATTAAATCTGATTTATTAAAAAAAACTTCTAAGCATTTGAGCCAAGAAGAAGGTGGACTCAGCTATTAAGCACATAAGTTAATGGGTGGCATATCATAAAACAAAAAAAATGAATTTCTAATTTAATCTCATTAAAGCCAGCTGGTGGAATAAGAGACTGAAACTTTTTTTTTTGATTTGAAGTTTTTGATGAATCAGATTAACTTCCTTAGTGCTATAAATGTATAATTAAAAGATAAGAGAAAGTAATTATTAATTAGACATTTTAATGTTTTACCATGAAAACATGGCTCAGTAAAAGGTACTAGATAAGTGACTGGAAACGTCATAGCCTGATGGACTGCGTGCATACTTAATTGATCTGACCACATTAGCAGGCCTTTCATGTGATAATGTTGTCCTGCTCCACGTGAGATCTATAGCTTTATCTCCCATTTATGGCCTCTGTAAAATAGGATGACATGGGAGACATTTCTGAATAATTCAAAGAAGCTTCTTATTACAATATTTTGTTTTCATATGACTAACAAATAGAATGGAAACCGACTTTTTACCTACGTGTTGCCCATGAATCGGAAACACCTTCTAATTTGTAGGGATCAAGAGTCCTGAATTACTGAACTTTGCCTGTTGCATTATGCTGACTTTATCTCTTACATTCCAGAGATGGCTCAAGGTTTGAACCAGCAGAAAGGATAGGAAGTTGATTAATTAAGCTCAATAAGGATGTTGCACTTTAATACTTACTTAATACAAAACACCAAATTTTGAAAGGGCTTTAGTGTAAATTAGTAAAGAGGATTAGTGTAATTTTGTACCAAAAATGTTTGAAGATTCTTAGAGAAAAACACTGCTTTAGGGACAAGCTGAAAAATTTAGGGACAAATTTGAGGCAGGTGTGAAAAAACTGTAAAGCCCATTACATCTGTGGCCGCATGGGCCTCAGCACCTTCTTTTGTCGGTAAAGTATGTCTGCAGACGCGCTTATGAGTGTGATTTTGTTCCTAGGTTACTTTCTGTCCTTACTAGTCTAAACAATTGTTTATTTTATTTCTTCTCAACCGCACCCATCTGTCTCCTATTGAGTTTTTTTTGGGTTGCTAATAGTGTAGTTAGCTAAGATGGGCAGAATCTCTGTACAAATACCCCTGCTCTGCACAACAGGGTTCTGCATAATGAAGACCAAGGAACACACCAGGCAGGTCTGTGATAATGTTGTGGAGAAGTTTACAGCCGGATTTGCATACAATAAGATTTTACATACTTTAAACATCCCAAGAAGCCCTGGGCAAGTGATCATATTGAAATGGAAGGAGGATCAGACCACTTGAAATCCACCAAGACCCGGTCATCCCTCTAAACTTTCATCTCAAACTAGAAGAAGACTGATCGGAGTTGCAGCCAAGAGGCCCATGATCCTTCTGAATGAAATGTAGAGATCTACAGCTGAAGTGGGAGAGTCTGTGCATTGCACAAATCTGACCCTTATGGAAAAGGGTCAAGAAGAAGCCATTTCTCAAAGATAAAAAGTCTATATTAAAGTTTGCCAAAAGCCACCAAACATGTGGTAGAAGATGCTCTGGTCAGATGAAACCAAAGAAAAAACGTTTTGACCACAATGCCAAATTATATATTTGGCGTAACGGCAACACAGATCATCACGTTGAAAACAACAACCCCACTGTCACACATATTGGGGGCAGCATCATGGTTTGGGCTTTTCTTCATCAGGGAGAGGAAAGATTGTTAAAATTGATGGGAAAATGGATGGAGCCAAATACAGAACCATTCTGGAAGAAATCTGTTGGAGTCTGCAAAAGAACGGAGACTGGGACAAGATTTATTTTTCAACAAGAAAATGATCCCAAACATAAAGCAGAATCTACATTGGAAGGTTCACAAAAAAACGTATCCAAATGTTAGAATGGCCACGTCAAAGTCCAGACCTGAATCCAATCAAGAATCTGTGGAAGAGCTGAAAACTGCTGTTCACAAATGCTTCATCCAACATCACTGAACTCCAGTTGCTTTTCAAGGGATAATGGGATAGAATTTCAGTGTCTCGTTGCGCAAAAGTTATAGAGACCTGATACCCCAAGTGACCACAGCTGTAATCGCAGGAAATGGTGGCACTACAAAGTATTCACTTAAGGGAGCTGAATAATATTGCAAGTCCCACTATTTCAGTTTATAATTTTTTTTTACAAAAGTTTAAAATATCCAATAAATTTCATTCCACTTCACAATTGTGTCCCAATTGTTGTTGTGTTCCAAAGGTAGAAAAGTTCAAAGGAACCGAATACTTTCGCAAGACACTGTATATCTAATATAAGGTTTGACTGCCATTTCATCTGTGCTTGCTATAAGCCTTATTTGGAGCTTGCTCACATTTATCTGGACAACAGTATTCTAGATTTCTTGACCCTTTGCCTGTTTTCTGGCCCTTCACTTTGCCTATGCATTCTGTACTATATTGTCCCTTGGGTTGTGATGTGTGTCTGTCAATTAGTCTTTTTTGTTTGTTTCCATGTTCGTACTTTAGTGTAGGAAGGGACCTTTGACCAGTTGTCACCTACCACTTTGGGTAGATTGGGAAATTAGGTTGGAACAGCAGTGAAGTGGTTTTAGTTTTAGGGACCACTGTCTTTGTCTGTCCTTTCAGTTCATCTTTCCTGTTTCCTCATTGCATTACATACGTATGTCTACACTTGTTACTTACACTATAGTTTCTTCTATACTTTCTTATATCCACATAAGTAAAGTTTTCAATAAGTTTACTATTCTTATGAAAGGGAACTGGGGTAACAAAATACTTAAAATCTGATATAGATATTACAAATTCTTTTTGATCCAGAAGGCCCAGTTTGTAATGGAATCTCGCTGTTTGGAGATCTTGTACTGTAATTAAAATGCACATTGGCTTAAAAGAAATGATCTATAATTATAGTATGTTACATATTCTAATGCATACTGCTATGTCTAACTAATATAACTATAAAATTAAGATTTGTCGAGGTTGCGCCTTTTATGTTGAATCAGTTTTATTAAACATTAAACATTGTACAACAAAAGGAATCACAAACAGAACATTAGGCCAAGCCTACAATAAGCAGTGCAAAACATACAATATATGGTAAAAAAGAACATATCCAGGTCACATATTAACACTCCAGTGGAGCTCTGAAAAGAACGCGAAGGCCTTCCGGGTGGATAAGGGAGCGGATTACGCAGATGAACTCTGAGAAGTGCCTACTATTTAGCCTTCGCATCCCTATCCCCGCTAATATGACAACCTCTTCCTTTCCGGAAGGGATCCCAATTTAGTTCCATGGGATGCAGAGGATTGCTCGCCTGGTATATACATGGTATTAAACTAAAACATAAAACACGACAAGACAGGTGATTAGACATAAACTATAAGGGAAGGAAACACAAGGAGGGGGATCCTGTGGAGAGCATTCTGTATGACGGGAGGGGGACTCCATGGAGACCCTGTCTCCCAATGTTAAGCTATGTACACCCGTCACTACCAGGGTCATATGGAGGTCTAACCTGGGGACTGCTCTTCAAAAAGGGCCTTGAAGTCCTGGGAATCCCTAAAACTCATCCATGGAGACCAGACATGAAGAAACTTCTCATGAGCTTCCGGTGTCAAGATAGCTAGTTCCTCCATGCGGAATAGGTGAGACATTTCTGTAGCCCATTCAGTGAGGGAGGGGCAGCTGGTGGACCGCCAATGGCGCGGTATTACCGCCCTGGCTGCAATTAAGCAAAAACGCAGTATGTCCTTTTTTTGAGCTCCAATTTGGCCAGGAAGAACCGAGAAGAGAGCCACGTCAGGACACGCGGTCACTGATTTGCCCGAGATTCGCTGATACATGCTGAACACCTGGTTCCAAAAGGGTTTAAGGACTTCACAGCTCCACCAGACGTGCAGCATATCTCCTCTAACAGATCCACAGCGCCAGCATATGTCCGAGACTGATGGGAAGGCTAGATGCAACACTGTCGGCACCCGGTACCAACGCGTGACTATCTTATATCCCTTCTCCTGCGCTGAACAAGCTGAAGACATTTTGTGCGTAAAAAGAAAGGATTTGTCCCAGTCTTCCTGGGACAGGGGGGTTCCCAGCTCTCGTTCCCAGCCCCTAACAAATGGGAGTTCTGAAGTCTTAGAGTCGCCCGTTAGGATAGAGTAGATTTGGGAAATAGCATGTGGTGGGGCTGCGTCCAGTCGGAATAACCCCTCAAAGGCCGTAAGGGAATCAGCAAAGGCTGCCGAGTCGCCCGCCCCCACTATGAATGACCGTAATTGTGAGTACTCAAACCAGGAACTACCTGTATGTCCCTGGCGCGGAGTAAAATCCCTATGGAGAGGCAGTGGTGATCCCTGCAGTAGGTCGTACATCCGTGGGTCCTCCAATACCCCCCAGCCCAGAAAGGATAGTTTAGCCATTCCCGGTTGGAATCCCGGATTCCGGAGGACCGGGGTGAGGGGGCCCAGCTCCCTGGACAAGGATTTCTTCGCTATTAGCGATCTCCATAGGCGTAGCGTGTCCCTAAGCAAGATTGCCTGAGGTGCCGGAGCGGGAAAGGTCCCAGCTGGAACCCAAGGCAACAATTTAAGGAGTGACGATGAACATGTTTGTTCCAGGGCTACCCATTGTTTGGAAACCGTATTATACGTCCAATCGAGCAATCTGATAAGTACTGAGGCTCTGTGGTACAGTCTGAGGTCAGGGAGGCCCGCCCCCCCCATTGACTTAGGTCTAATCAGAGTCTTCCAGGCTATTCTGGGGCGCTTAGATCCCCAAATGAATCGCAGCATGGCTGACCGTAAGGTGCGGAAGAAACCTGCGGGAGGCAGAATCGGCACGCCCTGAAAAATGTATAAAAAGCGTGGGAGCACATCCATTTTTAGGGCATTAATCCTGCCGAACCACGAGAGGCGTTTACAATCATAAGTTTGGAGGTCCTTCAAGGTGCGATCTAAAAGGGGAGAATAATTGAGGGAGTATAACTTTGACAAGTCTGTCGGTATCGTAACTCCTAAGTATTTGAGAGACGTCTGTCGCCACTGAAAGGGAAAATTGTCCTTAATGTGGTCAATCTCTGACGCAGGAAGTGATATGTTGAGTGCCTCTGTCTTGGTGTAGTTGATTTTAAAGTCGCTAACCGCACTGTATCTCTTGAACTCTTGTATGAGCGACGGGAAGGAGATCCTAGGCTGAGAGACATACAGCAACAGATCATCTGCGTACAGCGCAGCCTTGCACTGTCTGGATCCCATCGTGATCCCGTGTATGTTGGGGTTTTTCCGGATAGCTGTAGCTAGGTGTTCCATTACTATGACATACAATAGTGGGGATAGCGGGCACCCCTGTCTAGTACCATTCCTTATGGGGAAGGACCCGGAAAGATTCCCATTAACTCTCACCCTTGCAGTGGGGTTAGAATATAGGGCCATGATTTTTCCCAGGAACCTAGGTCCCAACCCGATCTGTCTAAGAGCCGCCACCATGAATCCCCAATGAACCCTGTCAAAGGCCTTCTCTGCATCCACGGAAAGAAGGCATGCTGGTATGGAGCGCGCCTGCGCGTGGGACATTAAGAGGATAGTTTTGTTTATGTTATCCCGTGCCTCCCTCCCCGGGATGAATCCGACCTGATCAGTGTGTATCACTGTCGGGATGTGGGGAGTCAATCTGTCTGCCAAAACCTTAGAGAATAGCTTCACATCCACATTTATGAGAGATATAGGTCTGTAACTGGCTGGGAGCGAGGGGTCCTTACCCTGTTTGGGTAGTACACTAATGTGAGCTTCCATGTTGCTAGGAGAGAAGCCCAACTCCGCGGATATGGCACCATACACCTTGGCAAGCATAGGGGACAGCATTTCCCTGAATTGTTTAAAGAAGGCCGGGGTGAACCCATCCGGCCCAGGACTTTTACCAGCGGGTGTGTCCTTAATTACCGCAGAGACTTCTGCCGCCTCTATATCCTGCTCCAAGGAATCGGTGACCTCCATGGGTAAAACAGGTAGGCCTGTCTCCGCCACATACAAGTCTATGGGGGAAGCTTGGGAAGAGGGTGGTGTTGGTCCCCTTGTGCCCCTGATGTCATAAAGCGAGGTGTAGAAGGAAGCGAAGCTGTCGCTTATCTCATCCGGGTGGAAAACCTCAGCCCCCCCCGGACCCTTGATCTTGGGGATGTAGGAGGCCTGGGAGCGGGGGTGTAATAGTCGGGACAAAGGTCTCCCGCATTTGTCTGCGTGGTCATACAGATAACTCTGAAACCGCGCCCGCTGCTGCAGGTATTTTTGGTCCAAAAGAGACCTTAAGGATTCCCTAGCCCCTGCCAACTCAGCCAAATTGGATGCGGACAAGGAGGACTTATGTCGCAACTCCAGTGTCTGTATCTGTTCTGTGAGGGCCACAATTCGTGCATTATTTTCCGCTTTAAGGCGGGTACCATGCCGAACAAAGATATCCCGCAATTCCCCCTTTATTTGATCCCACCTCCGAGGAAAGTGAGTCGATTCGCTCCACTCTGGGCCACTGCTGGCAGAGGCCAAATGCTGTCTGATCTCCTCTGCACAAATAGTGTCCCTGAGGAGATTGTCATTTAATCTCCACCGCCAGGGACCGCGGCTATGACGCTGCAAGGACAAAGTCAAAAAGACCGGGGCATGGTCAGAGAAGAGGATGTTCCCGATTGTTGCCGTGGGTTCCCATTTAAGAGCGTTGTGGCTCAAAAGGAAAAAATCAATTCTGCTATAAGAGCCATGCGCAGGGGAAAAGTAGGAATAGTCCCGATCTCGGGGATGTAATGTCCGCCAAATGTCGACCAGCTGTAGGGCGTGTAAGTCTCTCCGCAAGCCACGGAGGTGGTTGAGCGGAACAACACCCCGCCCCCCTGACGTGTCAACTGAAGGGTCTAAGGGGAAGTTGAAGTCGCCCCCACTATTAGATGTCCCTCCATGAAGTCAGACAGTGAGCTCAGCATTGTCCTGCAAGCAGGAATTGGGCCGTTGTTAGGGAGGTACCAGGTGGCGAGAGTGAACACCAGCCCGAAGGCTCTTACCTTCGCAAAGACATATCTACCATAGTCATCCACCTTTGTCGCCAAGACTTCCAAAGGCAGTGACTTGTGGAATGCAATCGAAACTCCCTTTGATTTGGCTTCGGGGTTGGCGCTGTGGATCCAATGCGCAAAATAACGATCTCGGATGTCTGGTATGCTAGTGGAGCGGAAATGGGTCTCCTGCAAGAAAAGGATGTTAACTTTCTGTTTGTGCATGTCATATAAGATCTGTGACCTCTTCTGCGGGACATTAAGTCCCCTAACGTTGAGGGAGGCTAGGCGCAAAGAATCCATAGCCTTCCTGGTTTCCTGGTGACCTCACGCCGCCCAACCAGGATAATAGCGGCTTTTACAGGACCCTCAAGTGTTAAGGAGAGGGGAAGGGGTAAGGGTATAAGAAGGGAGAGACTATACGTTAAAACAGGACACTGACTAACGAATTATACGAACCTCAAACAAACACACACAAATCAGTGGGGAGACAACACTTACAATACCGCAGACAGACCTGCTGGCCACGGATTCCCCGGTGGGTAGTGTGCTGACTATGGAAGGCTCCCCCTCCCCCCACCCGACAACCGCCTGTTACACATTTAGTCTGCTATAAAACAAAATACCAAATCCAGTACTGTTAGAACAATATAAACAGGAAGAGAAAACAGCATTCGAGTATCAAGACAATAATGAACATTTGGAGGGTAGAGAGGGTGGCTATGGGTCCGTGAGCAACTAATGGGCCCATAGGATCCTGCTGTCAATGTATGGCACTGACAGTAATACTGAACTCCAACCTTAGGAGCCTAATCGGCTATCCAAAGCTCGTCCACACAGACCACCTCTCTGCCCTTTACATTATCCCTGAGGAAGAAGACATATCTTGAAACAAACGATTATGTTAAATGATACTTATTCAGGGGGCAACGGCCCCGGATCGCGGCCCATCTGTACTCCCCCTCTACCCCGGCCCCGCCTAGCCCGGCGTCTCGGGGGTCTTCCCGGTGGGGGGGCAGCCCCACGCAGGGGAGGTAACGGCAAGCCCGGCCACTCCGGCAAGTCGGGAATTTCGATATGTAATGCCGCTGCCACGGCTGGAATCTCCCCCGGGTGCCGGATGACGAATCTATGCTCCGCCTGGCGGATCTGAAGGCGAAACGGAAAGCCCCACGAGTAGGGAATGCTTCGTTGTCGTAGTTCTTCCAGAAAGGGTTTTAATGCTCTGCGCTTAAGAAGTGTCAGCTTTGATAAATCCGGTAGGAGCTGAACATGGGATCCCTGGAATACGATATCACCCGCTGATCTTGCCTTAGACATAATTGCCTCCTTTAGCTGGTATCGGTGCACTCTACAAATAATGTCTCTCGGCTGCTCAAGCGCTGCAGGTTTGGGTTGCAGCGCACGATGTGCTCTGTCCAGCTCCACCGGCGTGGCTATCGGTACTTCCAAAATGGAATTAAACAATTGGCGCAGGGTATTATGGAGCTCCGGGTTTTCTACTGACTCGGGTAGGCCCCGGACTCTGATATTATTGCGCCTTCCCCTGTTTTCTGCGTCATCCATTTGGTCAGACAAGTATTGAAGTTGAAAAGAATGGGAAGCAATGGTCAAAGCTTGTGACTCCAAGCGGGCACTAAGATCATTCTGAGTGGCCTCAGTAGACGTTACCCGGTTCTCCAACTGCTGAACTTCCGCCCTCACTGCATGAAGTTCAGCGGTATAAGATTGTTCTAACCTGGCCACATAACTTTCCATATCGTCCCTGGTGGGGATGGTGCGGAGGTGGGAGCTGAGGGCACGTAATTCAGCCAGGGCTCCAAATTCTTGAGATAACATGCTCCTCTGAGACTCAAAGACTCCCACCTGAGAGAAGACTGTATTAGATGCAATATGACCAGATAATGCTTCGGCCTGATGAGGCCTAACTTGTGACGGCTGTGACGCTGACCACATTGGAGAAGGGCATGGAGTATGGGTCACAGGGGTAACTGGCCATTCTTCCCCTGAATCCGGCCACAGGACCGGGGAATGGGGCGCAGATGTGATCGCCTTCCCTTCCTTCTCCTGACCCCCCTCTCTCTCCTGTTGTAGTTCCACCTGCTCAGCCCAAGAAGTGTTGCCACCCCGGACAGGGGTGTCAGACTCAAAGGGCCTGGGTGTCTGCGTATGGGGTATCCCATGATCTCCGCTCCCCAATGAGCTTCGTGGGGTATTGTGCACCTGGGCCACCACATGGATGGTCCCTGGTAGTCCGCCCCCCCCTCCTGGCCCGACAGTACCTGTACCGGCCGCCATCTTGGCCACATGGTGATGTACCGGGGCCTCCGCATCGGCCCTCGCCTCCCCTGAGATGAGGTCCTCCGCTCCCCCACTGTGCTGGTGTCCAGTGATGGTCTGGCCAGACGTGGCCCCCCGTGCCTGCACCTCTCCTGCTACTGGCGGCTGGCCGGTGGGATGCGTCGCGCCGGGTATTTGTGTCGCGGCGCTCACTTCCATGCGGCCGTCCGCCATCTTGGCCACGTGTTGCTGAAGGGTTGCAGCCTTCATGGGAGCCTCGGGCTCGGGCCCCTCGTCTGCGCGGCTTGTCGGCGGCGGTTCCGCGGCAGGTAAGGAGACCCCCGGGTGCTCATCTGAAGGGGTTTCCCTTGGTTCCGGGTCTGGAGCTGGTGGGGTATTCACCGCGGCTGCGGGCTGAGTGGCAGCGGCCGCTGCCATTAGGAAACGGCCAATTCCCCGGGCTGTGGACCGGCTGAGAGGTGCTGCTGGGGTCCGGGTACCCCCCCTTCTCTTCGCTCCCATTTACTGAGGGCCAGCGGACTGGATTTGGTGTAGGTAGCGGCGTCTCAGCAGGGTTCTGGCAGGAGAGAAGTTAGTGTGCGGCCATCTCCGTCCACAGTCAGGCCACGCCCCCCCAGGTTGCGCCTTTTAGATTTACAAACAAACTGTTCCACCCTGTAGACTACATTAATTATTTCCATAATAAATGTTTTTTTTTTGTTTTACATTTTTAGCTTTTTATGTATTTTTATGGGGAACTTTTGCTTTTTTCCAAATCCATATACAAACTAATAAATTGTGTTTATAGCCCAATCCTTTCTTTAAGTATGACCAAAGGTTTTTGTAGTTTTCATTCTGAAATCTCTCAGATCAAATATGAACTGTGTAGTTACAATAATAATCCTTCTATGGCTTAAGCTACTGGACATTTTTATATAAGAAAAGCACTTTCGATAAGCTACTTCCCGTTCTCAATTCCCTTTTTGAAAAACAGTAAATCTTCAATGATAAAGATCAAAAATCAAAAGAACTATACTTGGAGAGTGGTTTAAACTTTCTTCATGTGGCTATGGATGTTATAGTGCTGGTATCAAAATTCAGTTGGTTGCTTCTTTATCTCAGTCTTTCTGGGGAAAATAGGAATTTCTGAATCATTGATTGTTCTTTTACAAATTTTGACTATAAAAGTTTCCATGGAAAACTTATTCTGGCAAGGCGATTCTTTTTGAACTTGACCCAATGATCTTTGCGCAATTTTTTTTATTCAGATGCTCATGTCAAACATTACCGACATACCCGTATCCATGGGATACTATCTTTTGCTGAAAAATATCTCCCCAAATTTGAACAATTTCATGAAATCTCTAGAGAATGGTGTTGTAAAATAACTATTGACAGGACCAGTCTGAAGCGGGCCATATTCCAAAGATTTTGAAATTAAGAAGACCTTGAGACCTTTTTTTGTCGAAGAACAAAATCTGGAAGAATTTTTTTTCATTTGATGCCTAGAATAGTTTGAACGTCAAACAACCGATTTGCCACAACCAGACCATAGATCAAGGGAGCTTGTTTAAATTGATGCAATTATCATTCAAAGTGACAAACCTCACAGTCAACTGTGCATTCAAGGTCAAGTGGTTCAGAGAACAACTGTCAGATATAACATATGTTTGGGTTAGGTCAATTTTTCTTAAAATGAGAAAAGGATCACCTTTATTTTTGGAAATGTGGCGATGTTGGAATGTTCTTTCCTATACACTTAAAGAGATACCCTTTGCCATGTTTAGTATAGTATAGTTAAGTATAAAGATCTATTAACTGTCCAAAGTCAAAACTTGAAGTTCTTGAGATAAATTGTCCAAGTATTGATGATCTCGTCATATGAAGAAAACACTTTATAGGCCTAAGAGTGTAACTACAATCTGCACTTTCTTAAATGACACCGTTGGTACTGTATATAGTCCCAAAGCTCTCTACCAACCATTATTTTGTTAAAGGAATCCTACCATTAGATGAGGAATCTACAATCAGAAGATCTGATTGAAGATTTCTCCTGCTGCCTCTGCCCTTATCTGCAATTTAATAAATCTGTAATTTGATAATCCTGGAACCTAACCTAACTTGTTAAAAAACTTTATTTTAGTAATATATAAATTAACTGCAGAGGCGACTGGGGTGTTTACTAGCCTGGCCAGGCACCGGGAGCTAAGGCTAGTACATGTCCCCGGAGCCTTGCAGGTAATTTATGTATTACTAAAATAAAGTACTTTAACAAGTTCCAGGATTATTAAATTACAGATTAGGGCAGATGCAGGAGGAACCTAACATGAGATCTACTTCTGATAGAAAATTCCACATGGTAGGTTTCCTTTAAAACATCCAAAATTGCACTCAATATTTCTTCTGTGACATATTTATTTCTATAAAGGCAAAACTTTGCAGAAGTCCATTTTTCACAATATATTAGATAATTTTAAAGAAAATATGAAAAATGTTAAAGAGACCATTCATTTAATAACAGTACAAAATAAAATCTAAACCTGCCAGGAGAAAGAGTTAAGCATTAATTTATATAAAAGGATGCATTTATAATTTTGGTTATGCTGTGTAAGGAATATGCAAATACTTTTCCCAGGGTTTTGGGCTGGGTCGGATTATAGGAAGGGCTTCAGGGGCTCGCACTCCAGGCCCCTACCACTTTACTCATACAGGGGCCCCCACAAGCAATCCGACAGTCAGAATGACCCCCACAAGAAAACTGACAGTCACCGCACAACTCTGTGAATGATGTGCGGTGGCTTGTGGGCTCGCATTCAAGCTGTGATAGTAACTCATTGAGCCCATACTCAAATTGCACTTTGCATGCAGCATGCTTTTCAGGTGCTGTGCTGCATGCCGAATGACACCTGACCTCTGCCCCCTTGGTTGGCTAAACTGGTTACCAGCCAAGTCGAAGGCAATCAGTTTAAGGTTTTCTTCCTCACAGATCATTTGTTCTGATCTGTGAGAGGAGGAGAGAGAACACTCAGGGAAGCAGTGGCACATGGGACTGACATGGTGACTCAGACTAGCATTCAATACTACTGACATTGTGCCAACAAGGCCAGCAGCTAGGCTAACAGTAGGAGAAGGTTTATAATAATAATTTAGTATAGTAATGTGTACCATGTCTGGGCTACATTCAATGGGGGTCCCCATCACAGTTTGCACCCTGGGGCCCCCACCTATCTTAATCCGATCCTGTTTCTTAGAAAGAAAAATGTAAATATGTTTTCAAAGGGTGGGAAAAAGAAAATAATTCTTCCAGTGCTAACTTAAATAAGACTCTACGTCAATACCTGACTATCAGGATTCCTAGTGACGTGGGATGATAGTCAAATTCACAGCTGTAGACAGCGCCATATCGATGTCCTTGCATCGCGTCAGGACATTACAGCATTGTAGTTATTTGGCATATTCCTTACCCAATAAGATTGGACAACCAGAGAAAGTGAAGTTTGAAAACTTACAATCTCAGGTCCAGTGACAAAAAAATATATCCTTAAAGTTGCCTTTAAGAGCCGATTGAATATAGAACTTGTAGCCGTCCTGTGTTAAACTGTATTAAATGTGTCTGTGACTGCAGACGAGCTATCTCGAGCCATTCTTAAGAGAAGATGCAATTTCCTGCAACAGAAATCACTGCTGAAAGAGAAATGTCATTATCTGTAAAATGAACAGCGCCGAGTGACTGAAACCTTAACTTTACATAGGAAAATGGCTATGGCTTGAATCACGTCCTATCGGTGAGGCAGCTTAGAGATTGATTTTGATATAACACGGGATAAGAAGTAGAAGATTAGCAGACCAGAGACGGATATAATGAAACTGTCTCGTGTGTTGTATTCTTCTCGGCTATAGCATGACAATGTAAATAAATGAGAACCCCGAGTAAATGAATAAAATTGCATCTCACACTGAAGTGAGCGCTCTGGCTGGTGGGTGTGTGACTTCCTTCCATCAAAGGCCTCCCTTGTGTCCTCCACATATGGTGTTCACTGCTCAGGAGACGTGAAATAGAATTTGTTCGACAAGCAATACTTTGTTAATGTTCAAATTACGTGAAACGTGACATCTGTGCGGAGGGAAAGATAATTGTCTCAGATAAGACGGGCTCGTTCTCGACACCTTTCGCTGCGTTCATTTTCTTCTTGTTTACTATTTCAGTTAAGAGTGGTTGTTTTTGATGTAGGTGATTGGGCATTAACCTCTTGATGACTGCTCATTATGGTAAGAAGAGGATCTACTGGGTAGGTGCTAAATATCAAATTGATGCTGATACAAAACCTAGCACCTCCATTGATCACATGTCACATGGGGCTCCGGATGACAGGTTCCCTTTAAGATAGGTAATGTTATCTTTTTTAGAATGGAGAATAAACAAATATATTATGCCAATTTGAAGGCCCCTTGCACACGCATGTTTGTTCAACCGGGTTGTAACCCGGGGTGGGTGTAGGAGAGAGGAGGGGTGAGTGCTCCTCAAACCTTTATTATCCATAGAAAGCCAAGCTAAGTGATATGGAAAAATATAGGACATAGCATGCACGAAGGACACCTGGCTTGGTACGGTAAGACACAGTATGCTCACCATACTGTGAACATGTGCAATAGACGTCTATGGGGCTGTGATCTGGCGGTCGTGTGCATGGGGCCTTACATAGTGGGTCAGATTTACTAAGGGTCCACGGACCCCATTTCCATCAGGTTTCCTGACAATTTCCAATTCCCGACGCATTTAACAGGGGTTTTTGGCGCACGGGATCAGGTTTTGGTGCAATCGCTCCAACTTTCATGTGACACAAATCGGGGGCATGGGTGTCGGACGACCCAACGGATTTAAAATTCAAATTGTGTCGCAAGACACAAAAATAAGGTGAAGTCCGGTGGACCTCTGTGGGGAAGCAACAAAGGTAGATTTCATCCTCATCAGACAGTCCGGATCGAGGATTGCGACAGGACCGGGTAAGTAAATGTGACCCAATGTGTATAAGTAAGAAAGAAGGAGGATTAATTTGTTGTTTCCTGAACTGATTGGATGTCCAGGCCTATTAGATATCAAAGGCTATTATTGAAATGTTTATTCCAGCTTTTTACTGTGTATGTTTAACTTTCAGCTGGACAAATCCCTTAAAAATATTCCTACTAATCCCCTTGCAAATACACACTCAGTTCTGCATATGCTGTCAAAGTAGATAAAGTAAAGCTGGCCTAAAGTAGTAAAACTGGCTTAAACATTATATAACTAGTATATAAATCATTGGGCCACATTTATCACTCATTTCTTCTGTTGTTTTTGCGCCTTTTCATTCAGGCGCACCGTTTTTGCGCCATTTTTGCGATTAAACATCAAATTAGCCGCGCAGCTAAAATAAAAACCTTTCCCTCATCTATCGTTCAATTCCAGATGTTTTGCTGCGCCTAATGATATTCATCACGTGCGACCTTTGCATTTAGGCGCAAAAACGGGCGCAAAAACACTCCAGCCCGAAGGTGGCGTTATCTGAGAAGAAAGCACTGAGCCCCTTTGCAGAAGAGCTCATTTCTAGCAGCAAAGCTTAGCCAGACACTAGAACATATAATAGATACATGAGATACTCTGCAGACAGGAGCTGCAGACTCTATTTACAGTTCATCACCTTCTATTTACAAAATATTCAGCAAAACGCTGAGCTCACAGCAAGAGCAAGAGAAGTTTGCACAAGTTTGCAGAAGCTTGCAGAAGTTTGCAGATACTACAAACAAGTGTCCCCCATGTAATTCTGCACAGTGTCTGAGGGGGATATTGTGCAGAATTACAGAGGTGCAGCAGGAGACCAGCACTGGGGGATCCCCTCCAGGAGAAGCCCCTGATGAGGAGGTCACTGGGTGCAGGGTGTC
This sequence comes from Engystomops pustulosus, assembly GCF_040894005.1. NCBI lineage: Eukaryota > Metazoa > Chordata > Amphibia > Anura > Leptodactylidae > Engystomops > Engystomops pustulosus. Next base: position 240,181,619 of record NC_092412.1, read on the forward strand.
ACACACCTGGGTGCTGCTGTGAGTGTTATTCTCATTCTGGGCTGTGGGAGAAGCAGAGAGGAGCTTGTAGCAGGTTCACATGTAAGTGCCCGAATCTAACATTGCGCCTAAACTGCGCCTAAACTGCGCATAAACTGTGTTAAAGTAAAGTGATTAATAAGAGGCAGAAAATATACTTATCACAGATGGTTGTAGCTTGTGATAATTCTGGCAAAACAGTGCGCCCGAATTTAGGCGCAACTACTACACTTAGGCGCACAAAAGTGATAAATGTGGCCCATTGTTTGGCCACAAATATCCCAATTTGCCAGATTGGTAGTTCAGCCGCCAACCCAGCAATATGGACCTGAATGCCGAACCCAACCAAAAATGTAGACATTTTTATTAACACTCGATTGGCTTGAGATATCCCGAGATGAGTAGTGTTATGAGAAAGGCGAAGGTACGAAACATGCAACTGTATAGATAGTCAAATGAAAGGGAAATATGATAAAAGATTAATTTTAACTATTAAAATATCTTACAGTATTTTCAGTCCTGGTCCTGGTTCTGATAATAATATTCTATTGGTAAAATAATTCAATAACACAGCAAAAAAAAAAAAAAGGTTGAGCGAATCCAATGTCGAAGTTTAGATTCACCTTTGTTAAACCTAAACTTTAAACACCAGAAACTTTGAGGTTTCTCTCCGTGAACAAAGAGATAAAAAAAATAATAATGTGAAGCTTGTAACCGCTGACAGTCATTGTTAAAGATTAAACCGGTGAAATCAACTGATAAAATTCAATAAAAAGAGATAAACAGTATCTGAGTGGAGTTACCCTGAGATTTCCACTACAAAAACACAATTATGAGCTCAGAATGAAATTGAGAATTCAAAGGTCTGTTAAATTAAAATACGGCTTACTCAGCAGAATGGCTCGTGCCCACGTTCACCTGTCTGGATCCCTAAATGTAACATCCACATCACTTGTGGTTATAGTGCGGAAAATTTCCTACCGAGCTCCCACCAAGGCAGTGTGAGTGGCCAATGCCCAGGCATGTCTGGTCTCCCAATTTATGGGCTTACGACACTGCCCTCTTTTTATGTAATTCTGCAAAACTGCCCCCATGTTTTACTCGCTAAAATCTCTGTAGTATAAACCGTAGACTAGGAATTTTCAGCCTCTTCTTAGAACCAGGACAACACTAGAACCTGGATGGGCAAGAGATCACTAGGTATGGATGATTAAGAACAGAAAAAACATGTCATTCTCAGCCCCACTTCATGGGTGAAGGACTGAATGCAAATTAGCTGCAGGCTCTATAGGTGTTAACGGAGCCTGGATCCCCACAGGCTCATTTGCATACAACCTTCCACCCTTATGGTAGATGTCCTTTGACACCTGTGATCAATTGTAGTACCGATCATGGGTGTTACCCACGGGGTGGTTAAGCCAGACCCCAGGGAACTTACATTAGGCTCCACTCATCCCTATTGATGACCCCTGTCTCCCCTAGTGTTCATTTAGAGGGGCTGCGGGCTATATAGGTGTTAATGGAGCCTGGAGCCCCCCAGGCTCATTTGCATAAAGTCTTTCACCCTGATGGTAGATGTCCTTTTACACCTGTGATCAATTGCAGCACTGACCATGGGTGTTACCCATGGGGTAGTTAAGCCAGACCCCAGGAAGCTTACATTAGGCTCCGCTCATCCCTAATTATAACTCCTTCTCTCCTAGTGTTCATTTAGAATATCCATACAAATACAAAATTATTTTAAGACGTTTGGGAATCGTTTAACTACCCCTTTCAGTTCTGTACTGACTGCTACTTGTGGTTGCCACTCAGCAGGCAGTTGTCATTGAGATGAGGCCATAGTAACAGATGTCATCTTTTAAAACCAGAAATGCATTTGCAGTCTATTGGTAAGAATTGTACTCAGTGACTCCTGCTGAGACAGAAAGCTGACATATTCCTTTCCTTCTTTCATGGTTTATTCAGAGTTTTTCTCCAGTTTAGGTCAGACGGTGACATTTGAAATAATACTTGTTTTTGGAAATATTTCTGAATACCTGTTTGTCATTCTAGACACAACAATGAAAAGTGCAGCGTTAAGAAGACTTTTTTGACACCATTAAGAAGACTCGGGGTTTTAGACAATCCTGCGAAAAAACTAAACTGTAACATGTAAATGGTCAAAAAGACTGAATATGAAATTCTCATTCGTTATCGCCCTAAATTTTATCTGCCCATATAGCACAAAATATAGCGAATTAATCTGTAACCTTCATGTTTTACCTATTATGTCAGCATTGCTTGTGGAATCATAGCTTCTTGTTGGGGGGGGGGGGGGGGTCATGTTGAGCTGCAGGGGCAACTTTTAAAAAAAAAGTAATTGACAGCTATGTCTGTAGTGTGGGAAGATGACCAATAGACTAGTAAGGGAGTTTGGGGCAGACTATGGCAGAGGCGGATTGGGCAGCCACCTGAGGCGCACCATTTTAACAGCCTAGTGTCCATTTTGTACTTATTATTGTCAGCATAAGGAGTCTGATACTATTCCAAATAAAATCCATAAAGCAAAGGCATCTTTGTATGTGCCTCCATTGGGTCACAGTTATTGACGTAAAGCTCTGACTACAGGAGAAAGCCATGGGAGAACCTTCAGGATGTGCTGGCCACAGCCTATTGAGTAGACCCGAACAGCAAAGTTCAGGTACTTACTGAACTTTGGGGCTATGGGTTCACCAGAACCAACTCCAAACTTCATTAAAAATCCTTTGCCAGGTTGGGCTCAACCCCCAACAGTTATTGCCCAGTACCGATCACGGGCAACAACTTTTTAAATTGTGTGGGCAAAGTTGCCGGCAGTGCAGGGCGCTGCCATTTTGAAGATTGTTACTCCTCAGGTTAGGTTCTGGATATAGGTAGTTTAAATGCAGCCTGCGTCTTTAACCATCTGTATTTAACCAGCTAATACCCATGATCGTTGTCTTTTCCACTCATGGGGAAGATTGCTGGTCTTCAAGGGAAAAAAATCATGTAAGACCAATTGTTTTATGCACTAATATTTTGCTTTTGGCTTTCCTCTTCAGTCTAGAAAAATCTGACAATTTCAGATGCATGTGATGTTGTAAAACCAGGATCTCACACTTCACTCCCAACATTTAACTCAAATCAGTTGCACAACCAGGCAGATACTTTACTTTAAGGTTGAAGAAGTCCTTCAATGTTGGACCAGTCACTTTCTTATCATCTAGACTTACCTTTGTGTGCCCCTGGACCCTTAATTAGTGTTGAGACCAGATCCATCACCCTACATGACATCACAACTTGAGATACAGATTTTTCACCCTGACTTCCATATATAGTACAAAAAAAGTGTGGCTGAACATCCATATAGGGAAAGGATAAATAGACAAGGATCCAATAAAGACCCATAAGGGCACATGTATGAAACTTTTGGCTAATCTTTTTCTTAATTTTTGAGACTTTTCATGGAGCATTTGAGACTTTTTTTTACGGTTTCCTTTCAAAGTTTGCCATTGTCTAGTCTTTTTTTCAGTGTTCCCTGAGTTATCACCTAAATCCAGATCTTTCAAAAGTCACGAATTTTGGCACAAATCTCCGGCTGCCTCAGACCAGACGTAGAAATTAGCTTAGAACTGATTGCGAGTTTTGGAGACTTTTTGCAACTTTTGTTTTAAAAATTCGGAAGTTCACTAAAGACCAAATGCCACATGTATCAAAGAAAAGAAAAAAACCCTCTAAGCAGACCAGCAGAAATGCCAAGAAAAGTCCCCAAAAACAGACTGACAAAGCCAGACTTATGATACATGTGCCCAATAGTCTTATATTTTCTATAATCTTAACCCACCTTAGAAAAATCAAGGCTTCATATTCATATAATATGAAATCCAGCACTTTTTTATTGACCTGAATGATATAAAAATTGTGACCATGGCTAAGACTCACTAGAGGCAAAACGCATGGGTCTGCTATGCCCTATCTCATGTATGCTGCATTTTAAAGAATCTAATAAAGAAGAAAAACATTGTGATACCATTAGACACCTTGTTGCCCTTTTATGAGCTGATGGAGATGTTTGGTTCTTGATGCTATAACCATCTCTGGCTCTGGGGTGTTGGGTGGACAGCCTTCCGGTGGCTGGGGTGAGCTGCTTTTATCTATCTTTTACCATTTAATTGGGGAGACACCCTGAACATCAGCAAATCGCTACCTGCAACCAATGATGGCTCCCCCTCCTGTTTTTAGTGGGGGTTTAGTTGAAACGTTTTAGCCCATTCTATGGGCAGTACGGTGGCCCAGTTGTTAGCACTACAGCCTTGCAGTGCTTGGGTCGTGGATTCAAGTCCTATCCAGGTCAACATCTGCAAAGAGTTTGTATGTTCTCTCCGTGTTTGCGTGGGTTTTCCCCTGGTCCTATGTTTCCTCCCGCACTCCAAAACTTACTGGGAGGTTAATTAGATTGTGAGCCCCATGGGACAGGGACTGGTTTGGCAAGTTCTGTGCAGAGCTGCGTAATCTGTGTGTGTTATATAAATAAAGGAAATATTATAAGCATACAGTAGAATATTCTTCTAACCTGTGTTGTTCAGATACATCAGGTATCTTCCCGACAAATACTTGCAACAGAGAGCAGAAACAAGATGTCAAAAGGGGTTAATATGCACAATGAGAACAAACACATTCCCTGTGTGTATTTCAGTAGGACTATTTCCCACCATGCTGTCTGGCAGTACCCTGCAGTCTATACAGAACAATAATACAGCACATGTACTTTTTTTGCAAATACAATTTCATTGTAATCCGAAACAAACCCATTGTGGAAGAAATACAAAATGCAAGCGTTCCGCAATTCATCTCTTTACAAGTAATAAAAGTAACACAAAAAAAATAAAAAAAATCAGTTTGAGAGTTTCCGGTAATTTAGAATTTTTCAAACTTTCTAAATGTATTAAAAGTCTTTTGTCCTCTGTAGATTCTGAATGCCGATGTCCCATAATTACATAATGTAACCTCTCACAACCCTCCCCTCTCGGCGGAGACAAGATCAAGCCATTTAACCAAATCTAAAAACCCCCCTCAACAGAACAAAGTAAATATGATCCTTGGACGTGGAATATTGTGTCGACTTTAATAAAGTCGGAATAATATTCCGGACTGGAAGCATCGGGGAACAATCTTTTATGCTTCTGAGTTGGTCTGTACGGAACAGCAAGCCAAAATATACAATTTCATTTTCAGCGCAATAATTGGCAAACAATGTTGATTTACTGACACTTAAAATTCATTATGTACATTTCAAGTAGAGGAAATGTAAAGCAAAGACAACATAGGATTTCTTTGTACTTATAATGAAAGTATAATGAAAGTGTGGAGAGGCTTCTCTGCATAACATTAACATATCTCCTGGAAGCTGCGGCGCGTTCCTTTCCGAATAATCCATGCAGATACCGGATGCCTTAACATATCGGTTTCACATACAAAACAGTCTTCTAAAGTCGAGTATGAAGGTTATGCATTTCATTTAATAGGAAGACGCGCTCTACATTCGCATCATGTCGGGATTAGCTAAGGTGCACCCACCGTATGAACAACAACGGGTGCAAAGCTAATGGAGCGAAACAATAAAAATAATTTACATTGAAGAGGGGGGTAAACAAGGACAAGATTAATATTTAGTGATCGTGAATCAGGCGCTATGGGTAGACAGACTGGGAAAGCTCCTAGAGTCACATTTAAAGGGGTTGTCTGCAAACTATTATCAAGATAGGCTGTCATTATATTGTTAGTATTACCTAATATATAATAAACACTTCACCCCATGCACCAATCACCGGTTCTAGGCTCTAATACATAATAATCTTTATTTAGACAGAACCATCATATTCCATAGCGCTTTAAAAATCATAAGGGACACATACAAATTAAATACTAAACAGTACAAACAGGATGAGGATGAGGGGATGACACAAGAGCATCCAGTCTATGAGGATGATGGGGACACAAGAGCTTACAGTCTATGAGGATGATGGGGACACAAGAGCTTACAGTCTATGAGGATGAGGGGGTGACACAAGAGCTTACAGTCTATGAGGATGAGGGGGTGACACAAGAGACTACAGTCTATGAGGATGAGGGGGTGACACAAGAGCTAACAGTCTATGAGGATGAGGGGATGACACAAGAGCTTACAGTCTATGAGGATGAGGGGGTGACACAAGAGCTTACAGTCTATGAGGATGAGGGGGTGACACAAGAGCTTACAGTCTGTGAGGATGAGGGGGTGACACAAGAGGTTAAGGTCTATGAGGATGAGGGGGGGACACAAGAGCTTTCAGTCTATGAGGATAAAGGAGTGACACAAGAGCTTACAGTCTATAATGATGATGGGGTGACACAAGAGCTTACAGTCTATGAGGATGAGGGGGTGACACAAGAGTATACAGTCTATGAGGATGAGGGGGTGACACAAGAGCTAACAGTCTATGAGGATGAGGAGGTGACACAAGAGCTTACAGTCTATGAGGATGAGGGGGTGACACAAGAGCTTACAGTCTATGTTTTTTGACATTTTAAGACTAAACTACTTGTGTATTACATTAGTGCCTTTTTCCCTTCTCCTTTAAAGGGCAATTTTGGATTCTATTTGAGCATTTGACTTGGCACTATCCAGGTGCGGTACTATTAGGTAGGGGGCCTAACTATGATAGCAAGACAGGACACATATGCTATGTGTATTTGACCACCAAGGCTTCCCTTATACCTGATCCTACTCGTCAGAGAGGATGAGGGAGTGACCAAGATCTTACAGTCTATCAGGATGAGGGGGACACAAGAGCTTACAGTCTATGAGGATGAGGGGGTGACACAAGAGCTTACAGTCTATGAGGATGAGGGGTGACACAAGAGCTTACAGTCTATGAGGATGAGGGGGTGACACAAGAGCTTTCAGTCTATGAGGATGAGGGGGTGACACAAGAGCTTACAGTCTATGAGGATGAGGGGGTGACCAAGATCTTACAGTCTATGAGGATGAGGGGGACACAAGAGCTTACAGTCTATGAGGATGAGGAGGTGACACAAGAGCTTACAGTGTATGAGGATGAGATGATGACACAAGAGCTTACAGTCTATGAAGATGAAGGGGAGACATAAGAGCTTAGAGTCCATGAGGATGAAGGGGTTGACACAATAGGTATGAGAGGTTGTATAATGGTACAGTCCTTCTTTGTAAGGAAACAGAACAAAATAATTTAATAAAGATTCTGCTGCTTGAACTAGTCATCAGCCACCATCTTATACACAAAGTCCAAGGTAAAAGGGACTGCAGAAAAGCTATGAACTTGTTGTATATTTGGTGTTTTCTGGATAAAAGATGGGAGGAGGACACAGTATGGATGTAATAAATTATCGTATTGAATATAAAATCTTTCCCGTGTCCTTTAATATGTTCTTCCAAAAATAGAAGGACTCAGGATAATTATTATAAAAAGTTACGTTTATTGTCGTCGTCCAGGTTGCAGAATACAGAATACTTGTGCAGATTATTAGTCATGTGGTAAAGTCAGTAAGTCCATGAAATTATGTTCTGGTGAAGGTTTCATCATCTTGTGTTGGTCTTTCTTCCCTTTGATTCATCTCCATCTTGTGTCCTTAAATCTCCTCCATATGTCAGCTTGTGAGCGAGCTTGGTGTGTGTGATATGCTCATCCCCCTTGGACAGAGTCACTTATAAAGACTACAGTCCTATAGAGTTACATTGTGAGCCAAACTCCTCCATTGGCCTTGTCCATAACCATATATGGTAACATTCCTTTATGACCAGCTAACACAGAGACCATTATATGGTAAAGGATAACTAATGCCATGTGATAGGATGTGGTTGGGGGAAGGTTGCTTCCTTCCATAGGTCTTTAGCTATATGTCAAGAATGTACATACAACACCAATGCTGCCCATGTATGGTCCTGATCTTACACTCATGATTAGTACACACTTACTCTCCATTTGTATTTTAATCCTCACATTTGTATCTCATTGACCATATTGTGTTTGATCAACTCTTGAGTTTATTTTCACACCCAAATTAGAATATTGTTCATCAATAATATTTAACATTTCCCCCTCTTGAGGGTGAGATACATCTGTTTGATCCCTCAAAATACAATAACAATATTCAAATATATTATAAACCATTGGATGATCTTTCTTTTGTTTAGAATGTCTGTAATAATTAATTGTCCTTATAAGAATATCAATCAATATTAACTCATTACTATAAATTATGATATTAATAAATGTTATGGTGTACTGTGATCAAAATACAAATAAATTGATAGACTATACTAAATCTAAACTAGATGAAGCTTCTTGTCATCTTCTTATGGTCATCATCATCTTCTTGTCCAGTAGTAGGATTAGTTACAGTCTTTAGAATGTAGATGTTGATAGATTATTATGTGCAAAAACCTTTAATTACATTTCCTTGTTGTTAGTTTCTTCCAGTATATAGCACAAAGTCTTAGAAAGATATAGATGTAAAATCAAACTCTTCAGAAGGAACATGTACTTATGATATCCGTACAGCAGTCACCTCCTTGGAATATACTTGACTCAAAATAATTGTTGTAATTTGAGTTCCCTCTGGGAGTCATCAGTGCTTCTTCACTGAAACAGCTGTGCTGGCAATGCAAGGGTTAACATTGACAATGTCTCCTTCAGTAGCAAAGTGTAACCTTAGTCAAAGTATAACAGTCCTTAGTCACAGTTGTATCAATAACCCTTTTCTCACCGGTTTGGTGACATCTTTGACCAAAACAATCTCAGTCCAATTATTGTCATCTGGATGCATTATAATAATCAGCTGTCATTCATTTAGTGATAACACAGTCCATCAGATAAGTCCATAAGGTGTAACATTAGCACCTTCATGTTGTTACCTAAGACATCTGCACATCAATTCTTTACCTTCATGGGATTTATAGCACTTGAAATTGTAAGTATCAGTCTTTGATCCATAATAAATCTCAAAGTCTTTTCCATTTATTTGGAGACTTGATTGAAGTAATCTTCTTTTGCCCTAAATCTACACCAAAATCGGTGATTATACCTAACTTATAACGATCACAGTGAACCATATCATTCATTGTTGTTACTAATAACTAATTAATATAACATTGTTATTAATTACTACTGAAAATAACAAATATTATTAACAATAACCATCACATTAATATTGACAAATGTTAGGAATCCTGTTGGATTTTCGGTACATCATGTGATTCCTTATTAGTTGAATTCAAGAACAAGAGCCATTTATTTAATGAATACCTTAGGATTACCCTAATACCTTTAATCAAATATGCATATAACCCAAATATTTATTTAATCACACTTCAATGTTCCATTCTTTTTCGGAACAACCATTTTGTCTTTTGAATGAAAACCATTCTCTTACTGTATTGCATATTGTATTGTCCCCAAATGCAATATCCTACCCTTATTCTTTAATTCCAAACTGAATTTAGTATGGATAACCCTTCATATATATTATTCATCCCTGTCAACCAATGAACCTTCAGTTACTCAGAATAATAAACTTATGCATTGTCAGTGATCTTACTCCATGTATTATACCATAGACCAGTGATGGCGAACCTTTTAGAGACCGAGTGCCCAAACTACAACCAAGACCCACTTATTTATCGCAAAGTGCCAACACAAAAATTTTATTTGTGATTGATACCACCACCCTGAGGACACCAATAAAGCAGAAATTAGAAGAAATTTGGATGATCATTGTAGCTTTCCTCCAGGGTCCCATAAACAGGAAGAATTGTCATGGTCGGAGCTACAATGAAAATCCAGATCTGTCCACACATTCCCACTCCTCCAGTAGTCCCAGGTAGCGCTGTCACTTTAAAATATCTCTGTGCACAGCAAGACCTGGGCTGTCTGGGACTGTAGGAAGATGCCTGGAGTCCTCTCTGGTGATGGCCTGAGTGCCCACAGAAAGGGTTCTGAGTGCCACCTCTGGCACCAGTGCCATAGGATAGCCATCACTGCCATAGACCCTTCTTGGCTGAAACCTAATCCTACTGAATTTCAGCGGGTAAGCATCCTTGTAATATTATAGATGGTCAGTCATTACATATTTTGTCAAATATACCCCCCAAAAAAACAAAGATACATCACATATGTTCCCTTAATGTCCATATATAACGTTGTGTGTATGTATAAGAATGTAAGTGTTGTGTGTGTTCATTTATGTAAGTCATAGAAAACCAATTAAAATAAAATAAAAGTAAAATCCCCAAAACTTAAATCCATAAATTGATACATAAATAGATGAAAAACAAATTCAAAAATATTCCATCACACGTCATTTTTCCTACTACCATAGAGGTTATATTCCTGTTATTCATCCTTCATTGCAGCTGCCATCATTATACAGAGTCTTCACACATTCCTCATATACTGATGTATATGGACTTGTTCATTGTCCATTAATGAAGTCTTAAATTTACCATTTACCATTATTTAACCACAATTTCACTTTAGACATGAAGTACTTCATTTTGGACAACAAATAACATAAAAGACAAACCATTTTTATTCTCAGGCCTGACAATAGACGTCACAGATCTGCAGATCACAGGATACAACAATCACAGACACACATAGACAATGACATATATGTATGGCCAGAGCTCAAGATGTTAGTATGTGTTATTTATGCTCATGCAGAAGAGTAAACCAGGCAGCAGCATCTCTGTATGATGTAAAAGTTACACATTGTTTAATTCATTGCAATCATTTTTATCTCTAATTGTCTTCAATTGATTATTTCTCTTATTCAATCACCATAATCAATTTCTCTATCATATTAACATCAGAAGATCTTTACTGCATTGCTGCTTCTTTCCTGTATCTTTTTTTGAAGAAAAAATAGGAACAATGTTAAAAATGTATTCAATACAACATTCATTTTACATATTGAGTGTTAGATGAAATAAATGCTTAACTAAGACTTTACAAACTAAAACATGATACTGCTATCACATCACCTTATTCAGGCCACAATATAACATCATATATGACACTACTTGGCCCATATATAAAAAATAGAATAATGTGCACAATACACTGATAAGGTTATTGTCACATAAATCCCAGAACTATATTTTTTTTCCGACAAACTCCTTATCTTAAAACCATATCCATTAACAAGCCGTAGTCATTATACCAATAGTAGTCAGTAATATACAGGGGTATCTTCTCAGCCAATACCCAACCCATGTCTAAAAATCTTTCCCTCTAGAATATCATTGAATATCCTCATCAATGTGTCCTTCCTATGATACATGGATTTGGTGGATTCAGGCATAAATTCACAATATTGTATTTTGTCTAATTTGCTCTCAATGACTGAGGATATTTCACTTCTGGGGACTTCCTTCTCCTGAATATTTTTAGCTTTGTTTCCCAAAGCCTTGGATATGTCTGATGATCTCTCCAGTACATCTGGCATTTTCTCTTCTCCGATTACATTGTCTTTACAATTTGAATGTTCACACTGAATAACTTCTTTACTTACAACAGGCAACAGGGAACTACTAGGTGGAGCAGATTCAGTAATCATGTTGTAAGGTTTCCTTGCTACATGCAGATTTCTACGCTCCTCATATATCTTATCCCACTTTCTCCTTGGAGTATATACTTCTTGTGTTTCTCTTCTATGTTCCTCACAGACTTTGTCCCACTTTCTCCTAGGAGTATATACCTTTCTTCTAGGAGTATATTCTTCTTGTTTTTGCTCAGGCAGGGTTCTCTTGTATGACTTTCTGTAACCATCTGCCTCTATTCTCTCTATACTCTCTCTCTGATCCTGTGATTTGTTCTTTCTCTGATACTTTCTAATATTATCTAAAAATTTTGTAGCATCTAATAAAGAAGGTTTATCTGAAGCAAATACAAGTGCAGCAGCATTAAGAAATGTAAATTTCTTAATAAATTCTCTCACTATTGAGCGAGGATTACAAATTCCAATCGCTTTACACATTCTCTCAAACATTGACAGGAATGAGAAGGTACATTCCTTTCTACCAATTTTCAGCTCACGTAAAATCTCATATGAGGGCATGCCGTCACTTGTAGTGCACCAGAGTAACTTCTTCAATCTGTCTACGTCACTGTCATGTGACCACTCCCTAGACTCGTCATCAAGTAAATCTTCTGATTCTAATCGTCTCATAAACTTTAGAGGAAGCCAAATTTTAAACAACTGATTTTTCTGTTCAGTTGATAAATCAAATTTCTCCACAAAACTCTCAAAGATTTCATGATTCCTGCACACATGGATTTTTTCATCATATGTGGGAACCTCTTTGCTCAGATTTAATAAGTGCTTCTGCATTTTTAACTTTAAACTCGATTCTTTCATCTCCAATATCTGTCTCTGAAAAGACTCTTCCATGTCTATAGACACAGAGTCGCCTCCAGCAGAGAGAACACAGACCTGTCCCTGGTCATTCTGCTGAGTTACATCATCACATGTATTACCTTCACTATCCATCTCCTCATAGATCACATTATCTGTATTAAGAGTAGAACTTGTGCTCCTGACTATGGATCTGTCCAGCACTGCCTGATGATAGACTTTTACCATCTGCAGAATGTTTCTCAATTTCTCTTTGTCTTTTCTGACAGAAACACGTTTACTTTCTATCTTTTTATTCTCCTTTCCACATTCATCATATAAACTTAACCAAACAGTTTCTAGATCTGACTGATCACTAGGCACAGACTTAAACTCTAAGTTACATTTCTTAGTAAAAGAATCAATGATTTCCATACTTACAACCTTGGAATCCTGGCACCTATTGTCCTCCTCAGGCCGCCGTCTGTAGTACGTCTGGGAAAGATCACGTGCATCACTCCTCTAGATTCTTCTTTGTTTATTTTTCTCTGACACTTGCACCAACATGAGAGTCAATTGGAATTCCCCCCTTTGCAAGTGTTAGGAGAATATAAAAAAAACAAAGTCGCAGGCTGGCTCGCCAAATGTAATAAATTATCGTATTGAATATAAAATCTTTCCCGTGTCCTTGTTCTTCCAAAAATAGAAGGACTCAGGATAATTATTATAAAAAGTTACGTTTATTGTTGTCGTCCAGGTTGCAGAATACAGAATACTTGTGCAGATTATTAGTCATGTGGTAAAGTCAGTCAGTCCATGAAATTATGTTCTGGTGAAGGTTTCATCATCTTGTGTTGGTCTTTCTTCCCTTTGATTCATCTCCATCTTGTGTCCTTAAATCTCCTCCATATGTCAGCTTGTGAGCGAGCTTGGTGTGTGTGATATGCTCAATGTTCTCCTCCCCCTTGGACAGAGTCACTTATAAAGACTACAGTCCTATAGAGTTACATTGTGAGCCAAACTCCTCCATTGGCCTTGTCCATAACCATATATGGTAACATTCCTTTATGACCAGCTAACACAGAGACCATTATATGGTAAAGGATAACTAATGCCATGTGATAGGATGTGGTTGGGGGAAGGTTGCTTCCTTCCATAGGTCTTTAGCTATATGTCAAGAATGTACATACAACACCAATGCTGCCCATGTATGGTCCTGATCTTACACTCATGATTAGTACACACTTACTCTCCATTTGTATTTTAATCCTCACATTTGTATCTCATTGACCATATTGTGTTTGATCAACTCTTGAGTTTATTTTCACACCCAAATTAGAATATTGTTCATCAATAATATTTAACAATGGATTAGTAAAAAGAGAGTTCATGTTTCAAGCAGTTAAGGAATCTGATAGACCTGCCTAAATATATGTGAGCACATTTGAATCTTTAGAGGTTGGGTATTCATTTGTAGTCTAGGGAAGGGCATTAGTCCAGAATTAGTCCAGCCTGGGAGAAATCCTGGAGATGTGAGTGAAAGATTCGTTTAAGATCAAAGAGCAGCACAGTTTGGGTGAAAATCCAAAACGAGAGAGGAGAGGTAGAGAGTTGTGCCATTGTGCATATTTTTGTGGATGAAGGAGATTTTTAAACTGTATTTGTAAGCAAATGGGCAACCAGTGCAGTGACTGATACAGACTAGTGGCATCCATGTCGCGTTTGGTCTTAAAGAGGACCTGCCATCCCCAAAAAGGCCCCCACCAAAATACGCTCCCCAGCCCCTTTTTATATATGCCAAATTTATTTTGATTTATGTTGGTAAATTTGGTTGTAACAGATATGACCTCTTACCAAATAAGAGGTCGGATCCTCGTATCCCCTGCCTGGCAGTCGGCTTATTTCAGGAGTGGGGCGGCCGGCACTCCCCCACCACGCCCCTGTCAGATGAATGATATATTTATTCGGCTGGCACTGTCAATAAGCACGGCGCGGCCGCATGAGCCATGCCTGCTGACATGGGCATGTTGGGGAAGTGTCAGCCGCCCCCCCCCCCCATGAATAAAGCCGACTGCTAGCGCAGGGGATACGAGGATCTGACCTCTTATTTGGTAAATCTGTTAAAATAAATTTGGCATATATAGAAAGGGGCTGGGGAGAGGATTGTGGGGGGCATATTTGGTGGGGTTCCTTGTGAGGGTGACAAGTCCTCTTTAAAAATAGGCTTGGCTGCTTTGTTAAGAATAGATTGTAGAGGAAGTCCAACAATTTACCTAGGGAAATAGTGTATGGAGCTGAAGTCACACTTCTCTATTCCTGCTCTAGGGGCTGAACACCATAACTGCAAGCTTAGCTCTTACCCAGGTAAATGGGAGCCAAGTCGCAGTTGTGGAGCCTGGAAAAATAGAGGCTAAATATTGACTATATACTTAGCCAGAGAATATTCCAATGATCAAATAATAATTGTAGCAACAGCAACTCTATCACTTCCGAATGACATCCGTTTATTATAAAAAATTATATTGGTAAATTACATTGCATCTGCAATAAATTTACAATCTAAATATAAATTGTTTTTAACATCACATTTAAAATGACATGAAATACAATACAAAAGACAATAAATATAACAAAATAAAATCTCTCCGCGAGGCCCACGCAGAATCATTCAACAAATTGTTATAAATAATTGGTGCTGCATGACATGTATATTCTCACAATCTATAAACATTTTATATTTGTTTAGATATTATATGGACTTCCACAAGGGCTGATTTTGGATTGCCATGTCGTATATAGATAAAATCAATAAGGTTCTAGTAAAGATGGATAACGACTATTGTTGGGTGGATCTGAACCGTAAAGGTCATTAGAAGTTCAGGGTTGGCCTCAGCTCAAAACCCCCCACCTCCCCTGCCATTCGTATGAACTTGTTCCCCCCCCCCCCCCCCAGCAGGTGTTACTGTTTCTTTTTGTTTTTGTTTTTTTCATCACTAATAAGGGTCATATATTGTAAGGCAAATATAGTTTTTCTTGGAGTAGTTGGAGCACAGCTGGTATGAGGATTGTGAGGTCGAAGTTCTCCAACTACGCATGTCGAACGTATAAACATCGCGCTCATCTCCACTACCAGCCAAGCCTTGCTTTCACATGAGGAATGGATGTAAGAGGTAAGAACCAGATGAACAGCACCAAGTGGTCATTGCCAAAAGATGAGGCATGATTTTATATATAAGAATAAAATACAATATATATATATATATATATATATATATATACAATACTTACAATATATGGTCCTTATTAGAGATGAGCGAGTATACTTGTCCGAGTATACTGCTCGGTCGAATATTAGCATACTCGGACCGGCTCGTTACTCGGACGAGTATCTCGCCGGCTCGAGATCGAGCAGTAAATTAATAAAATAAATTGAATAAAAGTATTTTTATTGTAAAAAAAAAATATTACACATGTTTGCAGATGTTTTACTTGTAAGAACACATTGAAATAACACTATTCTTCACTTTCCAGGTGTTCGCGCGTGTCTCCCGCTAAGTTAGGAGATGTTCAGAACATCTGGAATGTGAAGAATATTGTTCTTTCAATGTGTTCTGCACTTAAATGGTCCTGTATTCACAGTTTTTAATGTTTTAATTCTATTCTTCACTTTGCAGCTGTGCGCGCGTATCTCCGAACCTATCGGAAGACACCTGCAAAGTGAAGAATAGAATTAAAACATTAAAAACAGTGAAAACACGAACATTTAAGGGCAGAACACATTGAAAGAACAATATTCTTCACATTCCAGATGTTCGTGCACATCTCCTAACTTAGCGGGAGACACGCGCGAACACCTGCAAAGTGAAGAATAGTGTTATGTCAGTGTGTTCTTACAAGGAAAACATCTGCAAACATCTGAAAAAAATTTTTTTGCACTGTTCTTTTACTGTTCAGTTTTATTAAAAAAATGCTCGAGTCTCCCATTGACTTCAATGGGGCTCGTTATTCGAGACGAGCACTCGAGCATTTCCCTTCAATACCAGGGGCACCTACAATTTGATAAGTAAGTGAGCACAACCAAAACATTTTCCTTTCATTATTTTAACAATGATTCAGCTCTAAGGTGAGTGGACTGTCCAGTGACAATCAGTACGAAGTTAAGAAATGTTATCAACTTCTTATCTTTCAATATGAGATGAAAGCTGATGTAGGTGGGGTTTACACTTGTCAGATAGTAAAATAGTTGGGGTCAAGCCCTCATAGGGCAGCCTCTCTAGATCATTGGTGAGTGGTTAAGTGGGCGTTGAGGGTGTTCTCTCACTATTATCTGTTATGCTGAGCACATAGCAGCTTTTAGTGCCTCAAAGTGATGTTTCCTAGGACTGCCGAAGGCTATGATCCACTGTAGGGACACCGGTATATTCAACAAAGGTGAAGAAGAAAAATAGACATCCTGCATGTGTCGCGTCCCCGCTCAAGTCTGACAGAGCTCACCTTCTTCTTCCTGGTGCATGTAAGTGCATTGTCTTGCAACACAATTTGAAAGTTAAATCCAGCGTTCAGTCGAATCAGTCGGATCGTCCGACGGCCCGTCCCCCAATTTCTGGGATCAAACTTCTCTCGGATGGAACGTTTTGACGATCCTTCTACCAGAATGGTGTATAACAGAAGAGTAAAATAAATATATGTATAAAATCTGCATGCAAGGGCCCCATTGTAGAAATAACAAATCACTACAATATATTCTCCACCTACTTCTGATATATAATAATAATGTAAAATTCTAAGTTTTATATTGTAACAATTATCACAAATTTAAAGTTACACTTTAAAGGGAACCTGTCACCCGGCAAATAAATATAAAACCACAATAAGTACCATGTAGAGCCCTATGCTCTGAACCTGCATGTACGCAGAGGGAGAAAGCTGCACTGCGCATGTGCGAGAAGTGGGACGAGACCGCAGCAGGCCAGGGAGAGGACAAGAACCAGGAGGCAGTGCCCAAGTCCCCACCCCTTGACTGGAAGCAGACCATGAATATAATAAAATTTTTCCGGCTTCAGGAAGCGGTCTCAATTTATAAAGACATGTCCAGCACACGGGCAAGGTACTTACTCTGCTTTTATATCGATTTGCCTTTAAACACAAAACGGGTAAAAACATGGAAGAAATTTCTATGGACTAGTGCGTCATTCTAATCAAAATGAGGGAAATTAATAAAGCAAATAAATTTTAAACAACTGTATTCATTATCTCATCGTGTGCCTTGTTTTTACATTTTTCTCACTTTTCAATGGTTTTAATTGTGACACACAAAGCGATAAATAACTTTACATTATTAATGCAGATACAAAGGAACTTTCAAACTTTTTTGTTTAATATGAAATATATTTTCAACGTGTTAAATCATTTATATGCAAAGAACTTTTGTGCCCGAATCTCTGTTCCTAGATGTTCATTACTGGTAAAGCTTAAAATGATCTCTTTACAATTCTGTACTTTTATGTATATAAAATTCCCAGCAGCAATTAGCCTATTGCAACTGTTTGGAGAGATTATATTCTTTGCAAGCTTTAGTTCTAGAAAGGTATTGATACCGAAGACTTTTGATGTCAAGTAGAAGTAGAAAGCTTCAAGGCTATAAAACATAAAAGGTAATAAAATACCAGCAGCATAAAAGGTAATTAGTGCAAAATCAATTTCGAGTTTGGATGTATGAAGAGCGGTTTTATAAACTGTTAATATGGGGAACTTATGCGACGACATTCTATTGATTTACATTCAAATACCCCTGTGAAATATGAGGAACGTGGATTGGAATTATTGCTTTAAATGGCTCTTTTTGTTGCTAAGTGTTCTTGATACCATGACAACCACACAACAAAAAAACAAAAGTCTCCATGTCCTAGATTTATCAACCTGTAGGAGAGTGGAGAGGAGAAAAAAAACCCTACTGAAATCCTTTGTAATCCTATAAAAAGAAAAGTATATAGCTTTGACTACATTTAAGAAAGCTTAACGGGCTGAGCAGTCCACCTAATTCCTATGGTATTCCTCTCCGCTTCTCTTATTATCGATTTCTATACAAGTGGATTTGTAGTCAGGCATTGGCTCTCGCCATACAACCTTCTACTCTTTCATGCAACGTGGCGTTTATAAAGGTCAAACAGTTCTCCTTAATATCTCAACGGTATAGAGGAGTTGTAGAAATAGTGAAGTAATGACAAAGATTTGGGACACTGGAGACGTTTTTCGGAAAGTGTGAGAAGGATTAAAGTAGAAAGCGAGGTAAATGATGGATTTATTTTGTTTCGACTGTATTTTTTTGTCTTCTAACTATTGTTTGCATACAGTAGTTCTGTTCCAAGTTCATATATCTGTTCTAAGCTACTTCTGTTGCCTAGGAAAAGAGTTTTTTAATGCTTTTATTCTGGTCTGGTATATAAATAATACACATTTTATCTAACCATACAGTCCATAATATTGTTGATAAAAAAAAATATATACTATGTAATAAGTAATGTTTTTGACTGTTAAGAAAAGGTAAATCTGCTGTAAAACCTACTCACGCCTTTACCATTTGTACTCTGGACTCAAAAAGCACAGACAGGAGAGGGAGCGTTAAACTGAGCCCACCAAACTGTCACTCGCCTTCTTACTGGATCCACCCTAACTAGTGGCCAGTATCTGGACGATGTTCCCTTTCCATGACAAAGTGACGACGTTCCCTTCCCATGCCAAAGTAAGGGCATAAACCAAAATTGACAAACAAATAATACAAAAGAATAACAAGCAATTTTGGGCACAACAGAGATGGCATACGAGACACAAAATTGCAGATACAAAAGGATAGTCTCAGAACTATTTTTTAAAAACTGTTTACTTTTTTACACTTTTAAGTCAGGCCTCCTACTATACTTGATCCCTTGTGAGCCTGATCGCTTATACAATATATTGAAATGCAACTGTACACTCTAAAAGTAGTATGATACAGAAAGGTGGGTGCCAGCTATGGGTGCCTCAAACAGCCTCCTATCTGCCTTGACAACTGATCGGCACCCTGTGATGGAGTCAAGGGAGGCGCTAATTGGCATTTAAAAATGGTAGTTCCCATATGCAGCCACCTGGCAGTGCTAGGTGTGATGGTTGACCTTTGGCACCTAACACGTGAACTGCTGCAATCGGTGGCAGCTCCTACTTTAAAAGCAAGTGTCAGATGTATAATGAAAATGACCCATTAATTTTCAAATTCTCAAACTAACCAATTGCTTTGTACATTTGCTTAGATAACCATTAGCTGCAAACATTAGTTTATGAGTCATTTATTTTCATCTACACCCTCTTATGCATGTTTTCTGAAAAATGGGCAGGTAGGACATAACCGGGTTTGGATATGGTCACTTGTACCCAACATATTTTTTAGGGAATGTTGTAAATTATAGCTTAGACTTTAGGTTTTTCTAAAAATTATCAGTGTCTTAGTCTTCTCAGACTCAAGTACATTTAGACTAACTGTCTATAAAACATATTACATGAGGCAACCTCCCTCTTCCGTTCTATCTAGTGGATGTATGTGACTGACTTTCTCCATGTTCACTTGTTCATACACATTTTGTGGGGCATCTATCAGTGCTTCAATGCCAGTTTTCTGGTGCCAAATTACTGAAATTATCACAATTTCTTGTGCACTGCAAGACTTTGCAATTATTTTCTGATTATGCCACCTCCACACCATGTCGATGTGGAGGGGGTCGTTAAGGGACACATCCGCCGGTTCAGTGGCCCAGCATGGGGTTTTCCTGCCCTTTGCCTGCGCACTAAAAGCCTTCAAACGCTTTTTTACGCAAAACTACGCCAAGTCAGGCCTGACATACTTTTGCCTAACAGCACTTCCACCCATCGGAAACATCCACCGGTATCGGGGGGCGTGGCCTCTATCATATGTTTGATAAATTGTCCACGTTAGTTTTTTTTTCGTTTCAATGAGATGCCTGAGTGACAGTGTCTATAAAATAGACATTACTTGGGTATATGCTATTACAAAATGTGCATCTTAGATATGTCCATGCGTGGCCATCTTCAGGTTGTGTCGTCAGTTGCCGTCTTGTTAGCATTTTGCAGTAAAGATTTGAATTTATTACGTAGGAATTTAAAATTTCCTGATAAAATATATACGACTGGTGAATCGAGAAAATGGGAAAATGTCATTTCTAAGGAATATCTCTTAAGAGCTCCAATCACTTATATGTTGAACAAACCTAATTTTAAAGGTTAAATAGATTTAAAAATAATATCCAATTATTTAATATAAGGGTATTATTTCCAATGTCCACACTCGCAATTACTAGACAGTCTAATAGTCATCCATGCACATTGATTTTTACAGACTTTCACCAAACCCTACCCATTATGGTATATAAAGGTCTATTTTCTGTAACTACACAGGGTATGTTTTAAAGGTCAGGTCCAGATTCAACCATTAACCACTTAATATAGAGTACCCAAGCAGAGGGTTGTAAAAGTACTAAAATGGTTATTATCTTCTGATAATATTATGATATTAGTTGAATTTGCCATAACACTCATGGTGATGGGGCTGATCTCTTGGTGGCCTAAAAATTGATTCTCTAATGCATTGTAATTAGATTATACTTAGTCTGAGTTGTGTGCAGAAGCACTTTTGCTATTTTTCTATAACGAATAAATGGATTTATTATCTGGCTTTTTGGACCTTATTGAGTAGCAGCAGCTTTAGTGCCTAGAGAATCATAGTAGTGTGAGTCAAGAGACCATGGCCTATAATTAGGGTTGAGCGGACCAGAGCCACAGAGTCCCTGAACACAAACTTCATTCAAAACTTTGAGTTCATAATTCGGGCTCAGCGGGAAACACAGGTTGATGCGCTGCTTGTTAGAGAAAATATATAACACACTGGGGCACATGTATCATAGTTTCAGCTAGGCAAATTTTCAAATTTTAGCGACTTTTGCCGTTTTTGCGCCCTTTTTGCGACTTTTAACTCTGTTCTGTTTCAATTACACCTTGTCTGCATCTTTATGCAGTGTGCCTAATGTATCAATGTTTTCCAGATGTTCCTTGTGACATTTTGCGCCAATTTTGCACCATTTCACAGCATTTTAGGCGCAATTCTGCACCTCGTCCAGGGCAGATGCAAAGGATGTTTTTTAGCTTTCATGGACCCAATTTTAACATGTAAATTGGAATTATTTCATGTGCTTTAACTGTTTAAAACTGTTTTTAACTGTTTAGCTGCAGCTGACCTAAAAATCAGATTCCTAAAAAGAGGTTACCCGACAAATGTTCTTAGGGAAGCCCATCATGATGCCCTGAAGAGGCAAAGAGAGACACTTCTCTCTCCTCGTATAAGGGACACAGACACCTGCCCAATTCACATTGTTGGTATCTATGATTCAAGGCATCATGAGGTGAGACAGATCCTTTCCAATTTTTGGAAGCTCCTCCAAATGGATCCAGACATAGGAGGAATGGTTGGTGATGGACCTACTATCACCTATAGAAGTGGCCTAAATCTGAGGGACAAATTGGTCGACAGCCACCTTGAACCATTGACCAAGACGACCTGGTTGCCTAATCCACCCAATGGCACTTTTAAATGTGGTTCATGCAAAGCTTGTAAGTCGATTAAACAGGACAAGACTTACACTAGCGGGGTGGTGTACTTGCTGACCTATAAGTGTGGACTTCAATATGTCGGCAAAACGATTGGGGAATTTCGTGTTCGAATCCTGGAACATGTCAGAGATGTGAAAAATGGTAATGAGACTCCTATATCTCGTCATGTATGGGAGGTACATCAAGGAGACATTGGGGCAGATTTACTTACCTGGTCCATTCGCGATCCAGCGGCGCGTTCTCTGCGCTGGATTCGGGTCCGGACGGGATTCATTAAGGTAGTTCCTCTGACGTCCACCAGGTGGCGCTGCTGTGCTGAAAAGCATCGGAACGCGCTGGAGTTCATCGTGCCGGGCTGAGTGAAGGTAAGTGCAAGCTCCGCGACAGATTTTTTTAAAAAAATGCGGCGGTTTTTACGAATCCGTCGGGTTTTCGTTTGGCCACGCCCCCCGATTTCCGTTGCGTGCATGCCAGCGCCAATGCGCAACAAACCGATCCCGTGCGCCAAAATCCTGGGGCAATTCAGGGGAAATCGGAGCAAATCGGAATTATTCGGATAACACGTCGGGAAAACGCGAATCGGGCCCTTAGTAAATGACCCCCAATATGTTAATCAAGTTCCAAGGCATTGATTTGGTTAGACCTCCTTGCAGAGGTGGCGATTTTGATAAAATAGTCACACAGCGGGAGGCAAGATGGATCTAGGTGATGGATACTGAAAAACCAAATGACTCTGTAAACTTCGCTTGCTTTTTATAATTTACCCCATATTACTGCTTATACTGAAGAATATCTTTACATCGCACAGTTTTTACACGACTCAGTGTCCAAATGGAGTGCTTCTTCGTTGTCCATGCAATCATCCCTAGATTGTAGATACCGGCTGTCTCTTATACTTACCTGTTTTTTTGGAACGCAATCAGATCCCTTTACAACAACACCGATGCTGCGATTTATCTTGTTTACCCTGACCAGTAGGCGGTTTCTCTCATTGACTGCGGGAAGCGAGCCTCCGACGCACGTCATGCTTGGACTCTGAACCTGGATTGGCGGCGAGCGCTGCAGCACCGCCCTGATGGGGTGGGGCTTTATCTTGAAATAGCCGTCATTTCGCTTACGGCCGCTACAGTGCCGGTATGGCAGACACAGACAGTTCGGCTTACCAATGTTACAAGCCAACAGTCTGTGTTTGAACTAATGTATCAGCCTAACATGTACTTTGACAGCCTCTGATGAGAGAAAGAAAACAGTCCATGTAGAAACACGTCAGGCAGGAAGGATAGGAGTATTGTGTGACTGTTTACAATGTAAATGCTGTTCAGTCAATGATAACTAAGTTTGGTGTGGTGCTTGATGTGCTTTAGGAGTTAACACTCAGCTTTTTCACCCTATTTAGTATTGTGTAAACTTGAGCTACATAGGATCGTCTTAACTCTATCGTTCACACGATACGGCTAGGATACACAATAAGCCTGTTTTTTTTAATTATTTGGGTATATTGGGCCCCGTTTTTAAATTTAACTAATAAAGTGGTTTTTAAACATTATTTTCTTCAGGCAGACTATTATACTTTGGAGAATGTAACTATTGTATTGAGATTTACTTTCTGCATTTAAAGCTTTAACTGTTTACCATTTTGCACAGTAACCTCTTTTGGCAAAATTCTTAAATTTTTGCATTTTTTTTATTGGTTACTTCTAAGGGTGAGGTCACACATAGCGGTTTACTTGCGTTTTTAATGCATTTTGAAACTAATTACCACACCTGAGGAGAGTTGATTTGCCTAATTTCATTACTGTTAACATTTGCGTTTACAAACCTCAGCTCTTGTCATAGGTTTCAAAATGCAATAAAAATGCAACATGTTAAATCCCAAATTAACAGTAGTGTCCACTCCTGTATATAACCCCCTCACGTGGCTTGTGTCCATGTGGATTTGAGACATATGCAACAAATAGGGGCAAATTTACTTACCCGGTCTTGTCCGGCGAAGATGAAGTCCGGTGCTATTCACATAGCTTGTGCGCCCGATTTCCTGCATCTGCCGCTTCCCCGCTGAAGTCCGCCAGAGTTCACCTTCTTCTTCCCGGTGCTTGTAAGTGCATGTCTTGCGACACAATTTGAATTTTAAATCCTGTGCCTAGTCTGAATCCGTTGGGTTGTCCGACGGCCACGCCCCCAAAAAACCGCCAAACTGGTTGCGTGCGCCAAAAAACCCTGTTCAATGCAAAGCAACACGGAAATACCCGATGAAAATGTGGTCCACGGACCTTTAGTAAATGAGCCGCATAGTCTCAAAATTTGAGCCTGCCAGGATAGGAAAAACTGAACATGTATCACAAGTACAAAGGCAGGATTATACATAAAGTGCAAAAACCTGGCGCCAAATGTCTCTAAAATTCACCGCAGAGAGACAAACCTATGATACATGTGCCCCACTGCACTACATACAGTAAGTAGTTCAGTGCATTATATAAGATCAAAAAATCTCATACTATTGTCCCATTGTGGGAGAAAGCGATATAAAAAAAAATGTAATAAAGAGTAAAATCACACACATTTTGCATCTGCACATCTGTACCAACCCAGGCTAAAAAACTATAATAGTATTTATCCTGTACAACAAAAAAGTTTAAAAAAGGAAAAACAAATTTACATTTTCAATTACCCATCACACAAAAAAATGATATTAATTGTAATCAAAAACTTTATGAATCATTAGATCATTGACGACAAACCTTTTAAAAACCAAGTGCCCAAACTAAAACCAAAACCAACTTTTTTATTGTTAACGTGGCTCTAACGTTCCACAGACAACAGAACTAAAGTCTCTTTGGGAAGAGTCTGGAGGGAGGGGTCTGTGGACTAGTGGACCCTCTGGACCACCACCGGAGATGATGATGGTACTAGCCGATACCCAAGACCGGTGGCACCTGATCTTTACCAGGTCGTTCCACGGGTGTGACTAGACCCACGGTGGCAGCCAGGGAAAGCAGGGGGATGTAGGACACACTACGAACCTGGGGTGACAGCAGGAGTATGCTGGAGACACAGGACCATCTGGGAACGCTGGAGACACAGGACATAGGAGCATCTGGGAACGCTGGAGACACAGGACACAGGAACGTCTAGGAATGCTGGAGAACTATCTCATGCCTTTTCTGGAACAGCTTAGGGAACTTGGTATGGAAGCCATGGAAGTTCCTCAGGGAACAGATGAAAGGGCTTTCACTTACAGGAACAAAGCAGAAGCAATCCCGGACTGAAGATCCGTCAAGGCAGGAAGGGAGGTCCCGGATTATAAGGGTGAGGCCTGATTAACGAGCTCCAATCAGGAGGACGCTGGCCTTTTAAGGCGAGGAAAGCCGTCGGGAAGCAGGAGCATTGGAGAGGTGTGTCCGGGCTGGGGAGTTGCTGCATCGCACCAAGGCGAGGCCATGACAGTGGCAATTTAAGCAGTGACTTATTGCTACATGCTCTTCCACAACCTTCAATCGTATTGGCCTCTGAGACTATCAATATGGTTAAAACTATGAGGACAAATTCTTATCATCATTGTAGCTTCTTTCCAGGGACTCTTTGCACTGGAAGAAAAGTGGGGCCAACAGGAGGACCCCCAATGATCATCAAGCTCTATATACACCTTCAAACTCTTCCTGCAGGCTCAAATGGCCTAGGATGTGTTGCTTTAAAATAGCTCTAAGAGCAGCATATCTGCTGTGACTACAGGAAGATTATTTCCTATTTGATAAAATTTGTGCTGTGGTGATGGCCTAGGGGCCCACAGAAAGGGCTCTGAGTGCCACCAGTATGCCACCACTGCCCCAGTGTGTACAAATAAAATCTGCAGACCTTTTCACAAAAAATAAGCCCTCACACAGCCAAATTTACAAAAATTGGTTTCCCTTTATCAGCCATCCCCCTCCTTCAGCCTCATCTATTCCCTCACTGCTCAGTTATCCCTCTCGCTTGGGAACAGCTCAAAATTATTTAAAAAAAAAAATCTATTAAAGTTAAAGTTAATATAAGTTAATCAAAAATACATGCACTACCAAATAGGTTCTGCTGAGAAATAAAACTTCAGCATATTATGAAAAGATGAAAGGTTTTTGACTTTGTCAGAAGATTAAGCATTAGTCCCGTCATCTGTGCTTCAACTTAGCCAAGTAAGACTTCTCTGTTTTCGCTGCCATCGAAAATCTATGCCAACGCCAACAATCAAAGCCCCCAATCTGTTTGTTGTTTCCTTTCTTTATTGTCCAGTTTCTGCTGTAACAAAATAATCAGGACCTTCGGATCATGATGTCATTACGTTAAAAATATTTTAAGATTTCTTCCATCCCATGCTGTCTCCATCAGATATCTTGGCTACTAAATCATTTGCTGTAAATAATTGATGCAATTAGATAAAACTGTTTACAACTTATTGCATATTTCATGACTGGTAGTGGCAAAAAATTAATCAACTTATTGATCACTCGGTTGAAATTGATATGATTAATAAATCACAGTCTATGCACAGCTTCTCTCCTTGCCTCATTAGAGATGATTATACCGTATACAGGAGACAAGGCTATTCATGTTGACAATGCAGGAAATGGGATATGTTATAAATGACTATAATAATACAAACACCATAGCATTAAATCACCAAAACATCACATGAGTCGTGTAACTCTCATCGACATCTCCATTGTGTTGCTGACACATCCTCATTCCAATGGTTGGCCAGGCCATCCATTATCCTTCCCATGGTTACTGAATATCTCCATGATAATCTAAACTTCAGCTTGTTGTTCTCTTGTTCTAGTTCACTCTTGATTCAGATGATTTTATTATTTAGGATTTGATTGACAGATGAGCCCCAACTTTCCTCTTGACCAAATATGTGATGCGGGATGAGCAACTTTATTAAAGACATGATTTTGGTATAGGTTGTGCATTTTTTTTGCTATAATATGGCCACCATTTGGATATAGTGTCCTAAAGTCCTTTAAAGAGTTATCTCAAGATTTAATGTTATGCCTTATCTACAGTAGAGGAAACAATATGTCAAGAATTTACAGGTTTTGACTGCAGATAAATGGTCATGGGTGCTCCTGCAACCCATATTGCAGGTCGCAGGCTCACCTGTACCCGCTCTGGATTCCCGTCTGCGGGCCATTTTCCACAAGGTTATTTAAACTTTCCTCTCCCATCACACCCTGCCGGATCTTCTTGGCTTGTGCCATAGAGAAAGCTTTGCCTCATGCCCTGCGCTGTTATTGTAATTTCCCGTTGTGACCCCGATTCCATTCCTCTGCTCCTCTGGTGCCTGTCTTGACCTATTGCTACGCCCCCGACTCTGATCCCGTGCTGCCCGTCCTGACCTCCTGCCTGTCCCCGACTACAAGATTGGCTGCCGTTCCTGTACCTCGATCTTGGCTGCCACTTTGAACAAGTCCCACCTTTGGAACAACCTGCTTTTCGGTGGGCTCTGGTAGAGACTGGGTGCCCTTAGATTCCGGTCCCAGGTATTGGCTTGTCTCATCATCTGCGGTGGTTCAGAGGATCCACTACCGCGAACCTGACATAAATATTGTAACAGGGGGCATGCATGGCCAACTGGTTCATTCTTCCAGGGAAATGGGTCGCATTTTCATTATTGATGAGGTTACCTAAAGTAAGTCTCCACAATTAGCAATTTATCTTGTACTCTGTCCTAAAGGGAAACTTGGGCCAAAACCTTTACTGAAGTTTATGTAAATGTATAGTATAGCGTTATTATGTAAATGTATAGCGACTTCTAAAGATTAAAGAAAAGGGGGAAGGGGTATTAAGCTTTGGAAGAGTTACAATTCCCGATGCAAGTCCAAGCAAAGTAGCCTTTCCACCCCTTGCGCCACCTCTTCACCAAGTGTGCATGTAGTAGCCCGGTCGGCACTTTAGCGCTAGTCTGCACCTGGTTCCGGTTATAAAACAATTCTATGCTTAGCAGGAGTTTCTTTGTATATCCGGTGTGACCTGTGAGGCAGCGTTAACATCAAACAACATCAAATTCTATTGTGTATTACAATTTTTACAGTCTGTATATCAAGGTATATCAAGGTCTTTATATAAAGGTGAGCAAGGTTAATGCTCTTGTTACCTCCTCCACAATGACTATAAAGTGCTCCGGGAACTGTTATTTTGGTAATAAAGCCTTTAGCTCATGCTTTATACAGTTATGTAAAGTTGGAGAAAGTAACTTTTGCCGCATTAGAGAAGTTCGGCTATAATCCTAGGGTTACAGCAATTGTGTTGACAGTTTCCAAAGCAACTAACAACTTTGTCAATACAGCTGTGGGCTATAAGAGAAGATCTGATGCGGTAGCAGAACAACATAAAAATGCATTGGATTAAGCCAGTTCCCTCTCCGATACTAGTTCCCTGTGCTGACACATTGATGGACTCTTCGGGGGAATAGAGCAGGACAAAGAAAATCGCTAGACCTTACAGAAACAGAACAGGGGCAGTGACAGAATTTGATGTCTATCTGTACTTATGATGTAATTTATATTAAAAAGAGCAGAGGCTTCATTCCCAAGAGTCTCCAACACTTGGGAGCACCGATGCTTCATCCTGCAGAAACAATACTTTTGGGTCCAGGGGATGGCCTCTTGTACATCCCACATTCTACAGGATCTTTACCTCTACACTGCCATATAAAGAGTATCCAGAACACTGAGTGAAGAGTTAAAGGCGTTGTCCACAGTCACTTGCATGATTGTTCTTATTGCAGAGGCATTAGTGCAGTTGAGTATAGAACATCACCACTCAGGAGCAGAAACAATCGATTGCCTAAGGAGACATAATATCTAACTCTATGGGGCATTTATCAAGACCTCTGTGCCAGGTCAGTGGTGCAGAGGCCCTTAAATAATTGCAAATGCTAGCTCATCGCCAGTAGGGCGTGAACGGTCGTGAGGGGGGGTGGGGGGCATGGCCTGCTGAGCAGAGGGCATGGCCTGCCAGGAGTGGGCCGGCGTGGGGCATTACTGTCACATTCTGGAACTAGTAGGAAAAGATAAAGTGAGACAGTGCCCTCTAAGGTAGACCAAAGTATATTTGAGGTAAACACCCTGTGTGGAGACTAGTGAAAGGGGACTTTTAGCCATTCAGGGTACATGTTGTTGTGCCATACTGAAGGTTGTGTGGACAACTATATCTCACTCCATGCGCCTCCCGAAACATGTGTACAGTTCATCACACAAAAAAAATAGCCCTTAATAGCCCAGAAAAAAAACTTCTCATGAAAATGTCATCCTATTGATACATATACAGCTTGTTGAACGGTTGGGCTAGATGTGATGTACTCAGGACTGATAACCTTCCCTGAGTATATAGATGGATGACTTGTGCAGCATATTCAATTTTGTCTACGGTAAAAATCCTAATGACATCCCCCGCTAATATGTTCCATTACAGAGTTTGTCTACTTTGGAAATGCCTTTTAATAATGTAGATCCACCTGGGACAGCCCCCATCATTGGTTCACCAATAATCAATGTTTTTGAAGGAAAGTCCCAAAAGCTTTATTACCTGTGGCTCTACAATAGCCGGAATTCATTATTTTCAGTAGGTCTCTATGGGCCAAAATAAAAGTGACTCCATTGTGTGTAACCGTCTCAGTTGCAACTCAAACCTTAACAGGTAAATTTTTAGGAGTTTTTGTAAAAAATTCTCATCAATATATTGCATCAAATGATTTAAAAAATTATCATTTCAGTACTTTTTCCATTAGAAGTTGGTTTAATCCCTATTTTATACCAAGTTTTTTTCCTCTAGAATTTCACATTTTTTACATTAAAAAGCATGGCAATTTTTCTATTTGGAGTATGTTGTGCCATAGGCAGTTATATCTCTGGAGCCTGATTATACATTGCTGCCATGTACAATGTAATGATATTACACATTCCCATGTCATTACTTGTACTTTTGAAGCTAAGTCTTTGCTGGAAGGGAAGTCATCGCTTCTATTCATAACAGTGGGGCAGCGGGTGGAATATCCAAAAGGAACGGCACATACATTAGGGAACGTGGGCATGCTGGTCATATTTTCTCCACTTGCAAGTTTGTGAACACATTTTGAGAATGCAAAGTATTTCCACTGATTAACAGAGATCCATGACTTTACGAGGATTATAATTAATGTGAGAAGGGTTTAAAGAGCCCTACTATGGATGTCCCTTAACAAGCACTTTTCACCACTTCCAGTGACTGCTTGTGTTCTTAACTTGACAATGCTTCCTGTTTCCACCACAGTAAGGCCAGAGACATACGACCATGGTTGGTACTTGAATCCTGGACCATGCGCTGACTGGATTTAAGGGCTTAAGCAGTAAGAGGTTCTCTTCTGTGATTTACCTGCGTTCTTGTGTCTCCTGCGTTTCTGTGTCTCTTGCATACCTGAGTTCCTGTGTACCAGTGTTCCTCCGTACTGCTGTCCTGTATGCTGTGTTCCCGTACCCCTCTGCTTGGACCTCCTGTTGCTGACCCTCTGGTGAAAACCGGGTACCACGGTCCCAGGTAGTAGCTTGAGTCATCGTCTGCAGTTGTCCAGAGGATCCACAACCCTCTATAGCCTGACAGTCCCGATCTGTGAGATAGCAGAGCCTCTGCACAGCTTTCTCTGCCTCCCCTGTCCATCCCGACATGCAGGACCTAGAGTGATGTCAGAAGCATGTGATCACATTCTTTCTGCATCACTGAAAGTTCTTGTAACTCTTTCATTGTTGCCAATTATGCATAGGAATAAGTTACATCTGTGACTGGGTATGAAGAAGAGGTAGGTTTGTGTTGGTCTGGGGTTTCTGGCCCACCAGGAAAAGTTAATCCTACCCTAGCTGCCTTGGACCTTTGGGGTTCACTACTGGGTTGAGCAAGGGCCCACCGGAGGATCCCCTTGTACTCTAGTGGGTCAGTCCGACACTCTGTTTGTTTATGTCAAAGCTGAAGGTGTTCATCTGAATGTGTGTAATAGAGCTGAGTTTTTTGGGGGGAATGTGTGTGGCAGAGGTTAGTGTGCGGTTCTTGTGTGTGACAAACAGGAAATCTTTACTTGGTGTCAAATATATTGTTTTCTTTTTTTGGATGACTAATTCTGGAGAGGCTATTTTAGTAAGGTCTTATAGTCCTATAAATATGGTAAATGCTTTTGCTGACAAAATTCCCTTGATATTAATGAAACAGGGTTCTAATTAGAATAGACATTTAATATTAAGTAATGGACTAGTGTTGAGCTGACCAGTAGTAAGAAGTTCAGATCTGGGTTCCACTCCTCCCCCTTTTCTTCTAACACCAACCCCAAGTCTTTGAATGCCACCTCCAAAGTTCATGACGTCTTGGAAAGAGACTATGCCCCGCCCCTTCATAATGGCAGCACATATTCATGGCTGGGACTCTATCAGTTGCTTTGCCCGAGGTGTTTAATCGGTTAACACCCGTGATCAGTGACAGTAAGTTGAATTTGCCCAAAACTGAACTGCTCTTCACTATAAGGGAACACTTCACTCACACAGAGACAGAGCTCATGCCCTGGTGAGCTGACATCAGTAGGGGAAAGGAGGAGTTGTACACAAGCAGAAAGGTGGGGGCTGAGAACCGAGGAGTGAGCTGCACAGACAAGTCACATGTTTTTTTTTCAATGCATCCAAACCAAAGCCCAACCCCTGGGACTACACAGAGGATTCTGCCAGGAAGCCAGGTAGGTTATATCACACAATTATTGTTAGGGTTGGGTAACACAGAAGACAGGGGATAGTGTGCCCTGAGCTTGCCCCAACCTCTGTCCCTTCCTATAGCCCCCCCACGCTAAACCGTGGGGCGACTACTTGAAGATTCGAAATACACTGGATAAGCATGGGAAGGGAAACACAAACAGACTGACAAACATAAAACACAAAAGAATGGTAAACTAGCCAGAGTCACAACGAGAGGGTACGTCAATAACAAAGTCAGAAGGCAAAACGTCAATGTCAAAAACTAGCCGAGATCACAACAACACAGATACAGATACAGATATAGATACAGAGCAATACAACCTAATGCAGCGAGCGAGTGATGAAGGGATTTCAAACACTGGCACAGGTGACTAGTGAGGCTGCAATTTATGCAGCCAGAACTCCACCTCCAGAACCTGATAGGAGCTGGACAACTACTGAGAATTAACCCCTCATGGTGCAGAATAACCAAGCACAATAGCAGGCACCATGCAGAGGTACCACAAGTCTCAGCAGTTCAGAACAGTTCAGAACTCCTAGACAGCGCAAGATCTTAGCAGCCGCTGCCCGGGACGAGAGGAGGAGTTTGCGCGGATACATGCTGGAGGTTGGAGAACGCTGCTAGCATCACCAGAAGAACCAGAAGTACCAGCATTCTCTCCAGCGAACCTGACAGGCCTTCGGACTCCTAGATCGTAAAGATGGCTTCTGAGGATAGGCCTGATGAAGTAACCTAAGTAACAGCGGAGCATGAACATCTCTAGCCGGAACCCAAGACCTATCCTCAGGACCAAAACCTTTTCAGTGGACCAGGTACTGCAGGGAGTTACCTACCCATCTGGAATTCATGACTTTTTCCACCTCAAACTCCAGATTCCCCTCCACACTAGATGGAGGAGGAGGGTCGGGAAGAGGCAAAACAGGCTCAACATTCCGCTTCAGAAGACTCTTATGGAAGGTGTTATGAACCCGCCACCCTGCTGGACGAGTAATCTTGAAGGAAACCGGGTTAACAATTTGAGTAACAACAAAAGGACCAACGAACCTGGGCGCAAACTTCAAAGAGGGGACCTTCAATTTATGTTTTTTTGTGGATAACCATACTTTATCCCCCACCACAAAGGTATCGTAGTTAGTGCACCTTTTCTGAGCCTGTTGGAGCATAGAATTTTGTGCCCTCTGAATATTTTGCTGAACTTGTGACCAGAGCGTGCGCAACTTGAACATAATAGCTTCCGCCCGAGGAATGTTAGAGACAGGCACAGGTGAAAAGGAGAAACGAGGATGAAAACCATCATTGCAGAAAAAGGGAGAAACCTGAGTGGAAGAATTACAGTGATTATTAATAGCAAATTCTGCCAACGGAAGGAATTTCACCCACTGGTCCTGACTGTCCGAGACAAAGAGTCGCAGATATTGAATCATCTCCTGATTCATTCTCTCGGACTGACCATTAGTCTCAGGGTGAAATGCCGACGAGAATGACAAATTCACTTCCAGTCTAGAACAAAATGCTCGCCAAAATTTGGAAACAAATTGTACGCCCCTATCTGACACAATATCATCTGGTATATCATGGAGGCGTACAATATTCTGTATAAACAATTCAGCCAACTCCTCAGCTGAAGGTAACTTTTTTAAGTTACCTTCAATGTGTCCCATCTTAGAGAAACGGTCCACTACCACCCAAATCACAGTATACCCTTGAGATGCTGGCAGATCAGTGACAAAATCCATAGACACTTTAGACCATGGCCTGGTGGGAACTGGAAGTGGAAGAAGAGGCCCCTCAGGACGTCTCCTGGGAGTCTTTCCTCGCGCGCAGACCTGACAGGCTTGGACAAATGCGTGCACATCATCAGTCATGTGTGGCCACCAGTAACTTCTCTTTAGATCCAAGGTACTCCGCATTCCCGAGCAATGCGTCTCCTCCAACACTCTCAAACGACAAGAAAGAGGAACAAATAATTTGCCTTCCGGAAGGTCTTTAGGTGCAGATCTTTGTCCTGCTAAAATTTGAGAGGAGAGGTGGGAGGAGACAGCTGCCAACACAACACCTGGAGACAAAATATTACTGTCCGTAGTCTCTGGAAGCTCAGGAGTCCCGAAGCTACGGGACAAGGCATCAGCCTTCACATTTTTTGACCCCGGTCGGTAGGTGACCACAAAATTAAAGCGAGAGAAAAACAAGGCCCACCTAGCCTGACGCGAGTTCAAGCGCTTAGCAGTATCCAAATATACTAAGTTCTTATGATCCGTGAGCACAGTTATCGGATGAAGAGCTCCCTCCAAAAAGTGTCGCCAGACTTCAAATGCCCACTTAATGGCAAGGAGCTCTCGATTACCAATATCATAATTCCTCTCACAAGAAGAAAACTTTCTAGAGAAATATGCACAGGGTCTGAGTCTGGTGAGAGTGGAGGACCCCTGAGACAACACTGCACCTACTCCAACCTCGGAGGCATCTACCTCTACAACTAATGGCTGAGAGAGGTCAGGTTGAACCAAAACTGGGGCTGACGAGAAAGCCGCTTTTAGAGTTTTAAACGCAGAGCAAGCAGCAGGAGACCAATTACTCGGATCAGCACCCTTATGGGTTAAATCCGTGAGAGGTTTGGCGCTCACGGAAAAGTTCTTAATAAAGTTCCGATAATAGTTAGCGAAACCTAAAAAACGTTGTAAGGCCTTAAGATTGGTAGGCCGAACCCAGTCCGTGAGCGCCTGAACCTTACTCAGATCCATCTGTACATCAGAGGGAGTAACAACATAACCTAAGAAGGAAACTTTCTGGACACAAAAAACACAGTTTAGCGAAGAGATGGTTTTTGCGTAACCTGGTAAGTACTTGACGGAGATGTTGCTGGTGTGAAACCATATCAGGAGAGAAAATCTAAATTTCGTCCAGATACACCACCATAAACACACCGATGTAATCATGAAAAATGGAGTTCATAAACCCTTGAAAAACCGCTGGGGCATTACTCAAACCAAAGGGCATAACCAGGTATTCAAAATGTCCCAAAGGTGTATTAAATGCGGTCTTCCACTCACCCCCTTCTCGGATCCGAATCAGGTTATAAGCCCCTCTGAGATCTAATTTAGAGAAAACTTGGGCCCCAGAAACCTGATTTAAGAGATCCGGGATCAAGGGGAGAGGACCTGAGTTTTTTACCGTTATCTTATTTAATTCTCCATAATCAATGCACGGCCGTAAACCACCATCTTTTTTCTGAACAAAAAAGAACCCGGCCCCAGTGGGCGACTCAGAAGGACGGATATGTCCGATTGCCAAACTCTCATCAATATAACTCTTCAGTGCCTCCCGTTCAGGTACTGACAGGTTATATATACAACCCTTTGACAATCTAGCATCAGGAAGAAGGTCAATTTTACAATCAAACTCCCTGTGAGGAGGAAGGACTTGGGACAAGGGTTTTGAAAACACATCTGAGTAATCAGAGAGAAAACCTGGAAGACTCTGATCTTCCGCCACTACTGTAAATAATGAAACTCTGGTCAGGTGATCCTTACAGTGAGGACCCCAATGAACCAGCTCCAGAGTTTCCCAATTAATTACCGGATTATGGATCTGGAGCCAGGGTAGACCAAGAATGACATTTTCAGACAAATTTTCCATAACTAGGAAAGAACACCATTCTTCATGCATAGCTCCTACCATAAGCTTTATCTGGGGGGTTCGGAACCTTACAAACCCTGCCTGTAGAGGGGTCAAATCCGCACCCGACATCTGGATAGGAGTGGACAATGGAATCAATGACATGCAAAACTGAGAGACAAAATTATAATCAATTAAATTAGATGCAGCACCTGAATCCAAAAAGGCAACGACCAGTGCAGGAAACAGACTGAAACTTAACCGTACAAGGTAAATACATTCTAGACACAATTGGGAGTACCTGAGCTCCTAAGCAGTCCCCCCGACTACTGCTTTGGAGCGGAAGTTTTCCTGCTGCTGCCTCTTGGAACACTAGTTGATCTGATGATCAGGACTTCCACAGTAGAAACAAAGATGGCGTCTTATTCGATGTTGCTTCCGCGGTGCAGAAGAGATACTATCCAGCTCCATGGATTCCAATTCTGGACTACCTGGAGACAGACTGGCCGCTGGCTGACAGTCAGGGGACACCCGAGGTGATCGCCTGGATCTTAGGCGATGAACAACTCGGACGACCAGAGTCATAGCGTCATCTAATGTCTGAGGCTCGGCATGAGCTAGGACTAAGTCCTGTACTCGGTCTGATATTCCGGACATGAACTGGTCTTTCAAGGCACAGTCGTTCCATTGCGAGTCAGTCACATACTGTCTGAACTGGGCACAATAATCTTCTGCTGTCCGTCTTCCCTGATGCAGAGATCTAAAGTGGGAAACTGCAAGTGCTCGGCGGTCAGGTTCGTCATAAATCTGGCCTAAAGCAGAAAAAAAAGCGTCAAGAGATGAACGGGATGGAGAGTCAGGTGGGAGAGAAAAGGCCCAATTTTGCGGATCATCGCGCAACAGGGAAATGACCACGCCCACCCTTTGAGTCTCTGTGCCCGAAGAACGAGGACGTAAAGAAAAATAAAGTTTACAGCCCTCCTGAAATGAAAAAAATATCTTACGGTCACCAAAAAACAAGGCAGGAAGGGGAACCTTAGGTTCTGGCGCAGGTGGCAGTGGATCCTGCGGTGGTGTCTGCCGTGGAACCTGCATAGTTTCCTGAATTTGGAGACGGGCAGTTAGATCCTGAACAAGCTGAGTTAGGGTCTGGACCTGAGCGACCACAGCTGACAAAGGCTCCATGGGAGGGGAGAATGTAGCAGGTCGGATACAGGATGCAGACCTATGTGTGGGCCAGTGTTTCTGTTCGGGTTGGGTAACACAGAAGACAGGGGATAATGTGCCCTGAGCTTGCCCCAACCTCTGTCCCTTCCTATAGCCCCCCCACGCTAAACCGTGGGGCGACTACTTGAAGACTCGAAATACACTGGATAAGTGTGGAAAGGGAAACACAAACAGACTGACAAACATAAAACACAAAAGAATAGTAAACTAGCCGGAGTAACAACGAGAGGGTACGTCAATAGCAAAATCAGTAAGCAAAGAGTCAATGTCAAAAAACGAGCCGAGGTCACAACAACACAGATACAGATACTGAGCAATACAACCTAATGCAGCAAGCGAGTGATGAAGGGATTTCAAACACTGGCACAGGTGACTAGTGAAGCTGCAATTTATGCAGCCAGAACTCCACCTCCAGAACCTGATAGGAGCTGGACAACTACTGAGAATTAACCCCTCATGGTGCATAATAACCAAGCACAATAGCAGGCACCATGCAGAGGTACCACAAGTCTCAGCAGTTCAGAACACAACTCCTAGACAGCGCGAGATCTTAGCAGCCGCTGCCCGGGACGAGAGGAGGAGTTTGCGCGGATACGCGCTGGAGGTTGGAGAACGCTGCTAGCACCACCAGAAGAACCAGAAGTACCAGCATTCTCTCCAGCGAACCTGACAATTATATTGTAATGCAAATGCTTAGAGAAGGCTGAAAGGCATCTTTGCACTGGAGCTGTAATGGGCTTCCGCAAACTGTCGTTAGTGAAAATGAGGTTCCCTTTAAGAAGCCTAGAAAGTACAGAAGTAAAATAGAACAAAGAGGAGCAGAAGATGCTCCTTTCCATATGAAATGGTATAGATGTCGCGTGACTGCGAGTCACTTATGCAATGTTCAG
This sequence comes from Engystomops pustulosus, assembly GCF_040894005.1. Classification (NCBI taxonomy): domain Eukaryota; kingdom Metazoa; phylum Chordata; class Amphibia; order Anura; family Leptodactylidae; genus Engystomops; species Engystomops pustulosus. The sequence goes on from NC_092412.1 coordinate 240,219,172, forward strand.
TTTCTCGCTGCTGGATATGCAAATGTTCTTTATGCAGTGATAGCTTGAGTAACATATCCCCCGGTAGGAGTTCTACCTTAAGATACACTTACATGTAAATTAAATTGTTTGCTTTCATTAAGTCACAACATTACATATGAAATGAAATGATTTTATTCCTTCGATTCTTTCATGTGATCCTCTGTTTGGCATTTGCTATCTGTTTACTTGTCTTTGCTGCATTCTGTTCTTTTAGCTGACTTTAGTCTCCTTTGTCTCCTCTGTTCATATAATAGGATCCTGTGTACCTGTGTCTGGATATATAGTGCAGGACTTCCCTGTGTTTCTTTGATTATTGTTTCCATGTCGCTCTGTATTTCTACAAGTTGTCGGTTTTCTATTTTCTAGAATTGCAGGTAATTACAGTGTTACCATCTCAAGGCAAGTCTATGGATTAGTAATGTTCATTGTTTGTTTTAGGATTGTTCTACTATATGAAAATAGATTTCTGTTAAAGTTGAGAACCTACATACAAAGTTGTATTTAATGTCCTATCTACAGGAAACAGGAGGAGCTAAGCAGCTTGTACATAGTGTCCTATCTGCAGGCAGTAGGCTATAGGACAGGAGGAGCTGAGCAGATTGTACATAGCGTCCTATGTGCAGGAAACAGGTTATAGAACTGGAGGAGCTGAGAGATTGTACATAGTGTCCTATCTGCAGGCAGCATATGTTATAGAGCAGGAGGAGCTGAGCAGATTGTACATAGTGTCCTATCTGCGGGCAGCATGTTATAGAACAGGAGGAGCTAAGCAGCTTGTACATAGTGTCCTATCTGCAGGCAGCAGGCTATAGGACAGGAGGAGCTTAGCAGATTGTACACAGTGTCCTATGTGCAGGAAACAGGTTATAGAACAGGAGGAGCTAAGCAGATTGTACATAGTGTCCTATCTGCAGGCAGCATGTTATAGAGCAGGAGGAGCTGAGCGGATTGTACATAGTGTCCTATCTGCAGGCAGCATGTTATAGAGCAGGAGGAGCTGAGCAGATTGTAAATAGTGTCCTATGTGCAGGCAGTGTGTTATAGAATAGGAGGAGTTGAGCAGATTGTACATAGTGTCCTATCTGCAGGCAGCATGTTATAGAATAGGAGGAGTTGAGCAGATTGTACATAGTGTCCTATCTGTGGGCAGCATGCTATAGAACAGGAGAAGCTGAGCAGATTGTACATAGTGTCCTATCTGCAGGTAGCATGTTATAGACCAGAAGGGGCTGAGCAGATTGTACATAGTGTCCTACCGCACCCTGCATGTACAAAAGGCAAACTAAACATATTGGGGCAGATTTATTAAGAATGAGGGAAACCGCAGTAAAAGTTCTCTGCCCGTGTATAATGGTGGGTGTGACACATTCATGAAGAACATGCGCCAGAAATCTGTCGCTTCCGTGAACTGGCCCGACCGAGTTCACCAACTTCTTTGTGGTGCACCATTAACATAGGGTGCGCAACAGATTTTGCATGTAAAATACAGCTTTCGGTCCAACTGAGCACCGGCACGCTCCCTAATTTGTGTCTCTTGGAGACAAGCGCAGCTGCTCCACAAAAAGGTGACGTCCGACACAATAGCGGCGCAGACACTTCTCAAATACCTGTGCAAGCCATTTACACCTAAAAGAACGTGAAAGAAAAGTGGCGCAAAGCCCTTAGTAAATGTGCCCCATTGTGTATTGTACTCAATAATATTGTGAGAACCTCAGCTCATTACTCAGTTCAGTCTTTAAGAGATGCCAATTTCTAGAACTTCAGAAACCCAGAAGTTACTGCCCCAATAATAAACCAAATGGCAGTACCTATGAAATACTGCAGCAATTGCTATATTACAACACTTTTTTCATATTTTCTTCTTTGACCCTTATTTCTTGGATATTAAAGTACAGTATGTACTCATTGCCTTTGTTCAGTAAATGACTGTTCTACAAAACATCTCCTGCGGCGGGAGTTGCCTTTGTTTACTTAACAAAGAATTTTCAACACTGTATTTCATGTTTTTTAATAGGAAACTTTCAACTTAATTTATTTTTACAGTGATTTGCAAGAAACTCCAGAAGGTTTAAAGGGGTTTTAACCACAAAGGACATTTAAACCCTCTCCACACTTACATTGTATATCCTACTGACAATAGATAATGTCACTTATTTTGTTGTCAGTAGTGATGTAATGATGGGTCAGTGTTATCTATATAGAGGTCATTGTACAGGGAGGGGGAGGAGATAAGCTGTGACATCATCTATTGTCAGTAGTGATTTAATGATGGGTCAGTGTTATCTATATAGAGGTCATTGTACAGGGAGGAGGAGGAGATAAGCTGTGACATCATCTATTGTCAGTAGTGATGTAATGATGGGTCAGTGTTATCTATATAGAGGTCATTGTACAGGGAGGGGGAGGAGATAAGCTGTGACATCATCTATTGTCAGTAGTGATGTAATGATGGGTCAGTGTTATCTATATAGAGGTCATTGTACAGGGAGGAGGAGGAGATAAGCTGTGACATCATCTATTGTCAGTAGTGATGTAATGATGGGTCAGTGTTATCTATATAGAGGTCATTGTACAGGGAGGGGGAGGAGATAAGCTGTGACATCATCTATTGTCAGTAGTGATGTAATGATGGGTCAGTGTTATCTATATAGAGGTCATTGTACAGAGAGGGGGAGGAGATTAACTGTGACATCATCTATTGTCAGTAGTGATGTAATGATGGGTCAGTGTTATCTATAGAGAGGTCATTGTACAGGGAGGGGGAGGAGATAAGCTGTGACATCATCTATTGACAGTAGTGATGTAATGATGGGTCAGTGTTATCTATATAGAGGTCATTGTACAGGGAGGGGGAGGAGATAAGCTGTGACATCATCTATTGTCAGTAGTGATGTAATGATGGGTCAGTGTTATCTATATAGAGGTCATTGTACAGGGAGGGGGAGGAGATAAGCTGTGACATCATCTATTGTCAGTAGTGATGTAATGATGGGTCAGTGTTATCTATATAGAGGTCATTGTACAGAGAGGGGGAGGAGATTAACTGTGACATCATCTATTGTCAGTAGTGATGTAATGATGGGTCAGTGTTATCTATAGAGAGGTCATTGTACAGGGAGGGGGAGGAGATAAGCTGTGACATCACCTATTGTCAGTAGTGATGTAATGATGGGTCAGTGTTATCTATATAGAGGTCATTGTACAGGGAGGGGGAGGAGATAAGCTGTGACATCATCTATTGTCAGTAGTGATGTAATGATGGGTCAGTGTTATCTATATAGAGGTCATTGTACAGGGAGGGGGAGGAGATAAGCTGTGACATCATCTATTGTCAGTAATGATGTAATGATGGGTCAGTGTTATCTATATAGAGGTCATTGTACAGGGAGGGGGAGGAGATAAGTTGTGACGTCATCTATTGTCAGTAGTGATGTAATGATGGGTCAGTGTTATCTATATAGAGGACATTGTACAGGGAGGGGGAGGAGATAAGCTGTGACATCATCTATTGTCAGTAGTGATGTAATGATGGGTCAGTGTTATCTATATAGAAGTCATTGTACAGGGAGGAGGAGATAAGCTGTGACATCATCTATTGTCAGTAGTGATGTAATGATGGGTCAGTGTTATCTATATAGAGGTCATTGTACAGGGAGGAGGAGATAAGCTGTGACATCATCTATTGTCAGTAGTGATGTAATGATGGGTCAGTGTTATCTATATAGAGGTCATTGTACAGGGAGGGGGAGGGGATAAGCTGTGACATCATCTATTGTCAGTAGTGATGTAATGATGGGTCAGTGTTATCTATATAGAGGTCATTGTACACGGAGGGGAGGAGATATACTGTGACATCATCTATTGTCAGTCCCCTGACAGACATAATGAGGAAGTAAGTTTGGGATATCTACAATTAGTAAATCTGAGGGTAGGTGTCCTTTAAAGTCATTGTGTTATGCCCTTAAAATAAGTTGAAACCTTTTTTTTTTTGGCTGAAATATTCCTTCTCCACAGGGACGTCTACAGTAATTTTAACCCTTCGACCTTAGTTTGATTGTTAATGTTGATCTATCATTGTAACACTGACGAGTCCCGCTCCGCTGTCATTATTTAATTTTAAGGTTAATTAAGTGGAATAAAAGATTCAATATTTGCCCTACAAACATCCTGCAGCCGGCAGGACCTCCCCGCCATGTGTAGATAGAACGCTGCAGATTTCCTCTAAATCCTTCAGGGTGAAATGAAATTACCCAGGACTTGTCATGAGGCCGTTCTATTAATTTCAATGCTATGACAATCAATTCTGGTCAATTTTATATATACATAAAAGCGACAATGCTGCAGGTTGTACAAAGCGTAAATTATTTTTAATTCCTCTTGCCTGGCAAAGGCACAAAATCAATAGTAATACCCTCTGGTCAACCTTATTGTATCGGGCTCTGGGAGAGTCTTAGAAACAAAGCTTCATGTGCCGCTATCTGCGGGAGGAAGAAATGAAATATGAGTTACTTTGGGAAAGGAAATCTTTTAAATAAGGTTTTATGAGTCCAAATCTAATAATACAAGTTATTATCAGAAATTCAAGGTTTCAAAACCAGATTTCAATTGACTGCATATCAATTGCATATGTATTTGTAAATGTTAAAGGGAGTCTATTGTTAGTTGTACCCTACAAAGCAGCAGAAAGTCTGGGTCATTGTTCCTGCGGTGAACCATACTTTTGTGTGGGTTGTTAGTAGCAGCAGGACTGTTAAAATGCAGTTATATTCCAGGATTGTAGCTGCACTAGGTGAGTGTCCCCACACTGCTGTGAGATCTCTGCTCTACATCCATGCATCTCTGTAAAAAGCTTACTTTATACTCAGAGTAGAGAAGAATGATCTAATCTTTGGCCGTGCTGACCTCAGCAATCCGTGTCTGATGAAGGTCCAAAATGGACTGAAATGTTGCATTGTTTGGATTGTTGCAACTCCCTTTACAATAAATGACCAACTAATTGGCATCATTTTAGAGTGCCATGTTTTTTTTTTACTATATAATCTCTGTACTGTGACATCACTGTGTGTATTATCCCTGTACTGTGACATCACTGTGTGTATTATCCCTGTACTGTGACATCACTGTGTGTATTACCCCTGTACTGTGACATCACTGTGTTTATTATCTCTGTACTGTGACAACACTGTGTGTATTATCCCTGTACTGTGACATCACTGTGTGTATTATCCCTGTACTGTGACATCACTGTGTGTATTATCCCTGTACTGTGACATCCCTGTGTGTAATATCTCTGTACTGTGACATCACTGTGTGTATTATCCCTGTACTGTGACATCACTGTGTGTATTATCCCTGTACTGTGACATCACTGTGTGTATTATCCCTGTACTGTGACATCACTGTGTGTAGTATGCCTGTACTGTGTCATCACTCTGTGTATTATCCCTGTACTGTGACATCACTGTGTGTATTACCCCTGTACTGTGACATCACTGTGTGTATTACCCCTGTACTGTGACATCACTGTGTGTATTATCCCTGTACTGTGACATCACTGTGTTTATTATCTCTGTACTGTGACAACACTGTGTGTATTATCTCTGTACTGTGACATCACTGTGTGTATTACCCCTGTACTATAAGATCATTGTATGTATTATAATGACATCATTATGTGTATGAACCCTATACTGTAACATCACTGCGCATCTTATCCCTGAACTGTGACATCATTATGTAGGATAGTATAACACTTTAATAATCCCTCAAAAGGAAATAATATTCCCCACAGTATATACCACACATACACAATCCAATGCACACAAAAATACAAAACAAAAACTACATTAATAAAAAAAATAAAATTTATATTTCCTATGTTTTGCATGTACTACTCATGAACTTTGACAGCACTGTGTGTATCCCTGCACTGTGACATCACTGTGTGTATTATCCCTGTACTGTGACATCACTGTGTGTATTATCCCTGTACTGTGACATCACTGTGTATTATCTCTGTACTGTGACATCACTGTGTGTATTATCCCTGTACTGTGACATCACTGTGTGTATTATCCCTGTACTGTGACATCACTGTGTGTATTATCCCTGTACTGTGACACCACTGTGTGTATTATCCCTGTACTGTGACATCACTATGTGTATTATCCCTGTACTGTGACATCACTGTGTGTATTATCCCTGTACTGTGACATCACTGTATGTATTATCCCTGTACTGTGACATCACTGTGTATTATCTCTGTACTGTGACAACACTGTGTGTATTATCCCTGTACTGTGACATCGCTGTGTGTATTATCTCTGTACTGTGATCTCACTGTGTGTATTATCTCTGTACTGTGACATCACTGTGTGTATTATCCCTGTACTGTGACATCGCTGTGTGTATTATCTCTGTACTGTGATCTCACTGTGTGTATTATCCCTGTACTGTGACACTACTGTGTGTAATATCCCTGTACTGTAACATCACTGTGTGTATTATCCCTGTACTGTGACATCACTGTGTGTATTATCCCTGTACTGTAACATCACTGTGTGTATTATCCCTGTACTGTGACATCACTGTGTGTATTATCCCTGTACTGTGACATCACTGTGTGTATTATCCCTGTACTGTGACATCACTGTATGTATTATCCCTGTACTGTGACATCACTGTGTATTATCTCTGTACTGTGACAACACTGTGTGTATTATCTCTGTACTGTGACATCACTGTGTGTATTATCCCTGTACTGTGCCATCACTGTGTGTATTATCCCTGTACTGTGCCATCACTGTGTGTATTATCTCTGTACTGTGACATCACTGTGTGTATTATCTCTGTACTGTGACCTCACTGCCAGGACCGGGAAATAAATCAGGTACCAAATCATACATCAATGTAATAAACTTATTAACAACAACATTGCATATTCCCTATCACTTAATCAAATTTTACTTATGAATTCATAACATTAAATTTTACACATATCTACACATGGACTAAATAATTTTGTATAACCTTTTTTTGACACATTTTCATTTGTATTATCCCTGCACTGTGACATCACTGTGTGTATCATCCCTGTACTGTGAAATCACTGTGTGTATCATCCCTGTACTGTGACATCACTGTGTGTATTATCCCTGTACTGTGACATCGCGGTGTGTATTATCCCTGTACTGTGAAATCACTGTGTGTATCATCCCTGTACTGTGACATCACTGTGTGTATTATCCCTGTACTGTGACATCGCGGTGTGTATTATCCCTGTACTGTGACATCACTGTGTGTATTATCCCTGTACTGTGACATCACTGTGTGTATTACCCCTGTACTGTGACATCACTGTATGTATTATCCCTGTACTGTGACATCGCTGTGTATATTATCCCTGTACTGTTACATCACTGTGCGTATTATCCCTGTACTGTGACATTACTGTGTGTATTATCTGTACTGTGACATCACTGTGTGTATTATCCCTGTGCTGTGACATCACTGTGTGTATTATCTCTGTACTGTGACATCACTGTGTGTATTATCCCTGTACTGTGACATCACTGTGTGTATTATCCCTGTACTGTGACGTCACTGTGTGTATTATCCATGTACTGTGACATCACTGTGTGTATTATCCCTGCACTGTGACATCACTGTGTGTATTACCCCTGTACTGTGACATCACTGTATGTATTATCCGTACTGTGACATCACTGTGTGTATTATCTGTACTGTGACATCACTGTGTGTATTATCCGTGTGCTGTGACATCACTGTGTGTTTTATCCCTATCCTGTGACATCACTGTGTGTATTATCCCTGTACTGTGACATCACTGTGTGTATTATCCCTGTACTGTGACATCACTGTGTGTATTATCCCTGTACTATGACATCACTGTGTATTAACCCTGTACTGTGACATCACTGTGTATTATCCATGTACTGTGACATCATTGTTTGTATTATTCCAGTACTATGACATCACTGTTTGTATTAACCCTGTACTGTGACATCACTGTGTACATTATCCCTGTACTGTGACATCACTGTGTGTATTATCCCTGTACTGTGACATCACTGTGTGTATTATCCCTGTACTGTGACATCACTATGTGTATTATCCCTGTACTGTGACATCACTGTGTGTATTATCCCTGTACTGTGACATCACTGTGTGTATTATCCCTGTACTGTGACATCACTGTATGTATTATCCCTGTACTGTGACATCACTGTGTATTATCTCTGTACTGTGACATCACTGTGTGTATTATCCCTGTACTGTGACATCGCTGTGTGTATTATCTCTGTACTGTGATCTCACTGTGTGTATTATCTCTGTACTGTGACATCACTGTGTGTATTATCCCTGTACTGTGACATCACTGTGTATTATCTCTGTACTGTGACATCACTGTGTGTATTATCCCTGTACTGTGACATCGCTGTGTGTATTATCTCTGTACTGTGATCTCACTGTGTGTATTATCCCTGTACTGTGACATTACTGTGTGTATTATCCCTGTACTGTAACATCACTGTGTGTATTATCCCTGTACTGTGACATCACTGTGTGTATTATCCCTGTACTGTGACATCACTGTATGTATTATCCCTGTACTGTGACATCACTGTGTATTATCTCTGTACTGTGACAACACTGTGTGTATTATCTCTGTACTGTGACATCACTGTGTGTATTATCCCTGTACTGTGACATCACTGTGTGTATTATCCCTGTACTGTGACATCACTGTGTGTATTATCCCTGTACTATGACATCACTGTGTATTAACCCTGTACTGTGACATCACTGTGTATTATCCATGTACTGTGACATCATTGTTTGTATTATTCCAGTACTATGACATCACTGTTTGTATTAACCCTGTACTGTGACATCACTGTGTACATTATCCCTGTACTGTGACATCACTGTGTGTATTATCCCTGTACTGTGACATCACTGTGTGTATTATCCCTGTACTGTGACATCACTGTGTGTATTATCATTGTACTGTGACAGTACTGTATGTATTATTCCTTTACAGTGACATCACTGTGTGTATTATCCCTGTACTATGACATCACTGTGTATTAACCCTGTACTGTGACATCACTGTGTATTATCCATGTACTGTGACATCATTGTTTGTATTATTCCAGTACTATGACATCACTGTTTGTATTAACCCTGTACTGTGACATCACTGTGTACATTATCCCTGTACTGTGACATCACTGTGTGTATTATCCCTGTACTGTGACATCACTGTGTGTATTATCCCTGTACTGTGACATCACTATGTGTATTATCCCTGTACTGTGACATCACTGTGTGTATTATCCCTGTACTGTGACATCACTGTGTGTATTATCCCTGTACTGTGACATCACTGTATGTATTATCCCTGTACTGTGACATCACTGTGTATTATCTCTGTACTGTGACATCACTGTGTGTATTATCCCTGTACTGTGACATCGCTGTGTGTATTATCTCTGTACTGTGATCTCACTGTGTGTATTATCTCTGTACTGTGACATCACTGTGTGTATTATCCCTGTACTGTGACATCACTGTGTATTATCTCTGTACTGTGACATCACTGTGTGTATTATCCCTGTACTGTGACATCGCTGTGTGTATTATCTCTGTACTGTGATCTCACTGTGTGTATTATCCCTGTACTGTGACATTACTGTGTGTATTATCCCTGTACTGTAACATCACTGTGTGTATTATCCCTGTACTGTGACATCACTGTGTGTATTATCCCTGTACTGTGACATCACTGTATGTATTATCCCTGTACTGTGACATCACTGTGTATTATCTCTGTACTGTGACAACACTGTGTGTATTATCTCTGTACTGTGACATCACTGTGTGTATTATCCCTGTACTGTGACATCACTGTGTGTATTATCCCTGTACTGTGACATCACTGTGTGTATTATCCCTGTACTATGACATCACTGTGTATTAACCCTGTACTGTGACATCACTGTGTATTATCCATGTACTGTGACATCATTGTTTGTATTATTCCAGTACTATGACATCACTGTTTGTATTAACCCTGTACTGTGACATCACTGTGTACATTATCCCTGTACTGTGACATCACTGTGTGTATTATCCCTGTACTGTGACATCACTGTGTGTATTATCCCTGTACTGTGACATCACTGTGTGTATTATCATTGTACTGTGACAGTACTGTATGTATTATTCCTTTACAGTGACATCACTGTGTGTATTATCCCTGTACTGTGACATCACTGTGTGTATTATCCCTGCACTGTGACATCACTGTGTGTATTACCCCTGTACTGTGACATCACTGTATGTATTATCCGTACTGTGACATCACTGTGTGTATTATCTGTACTGTGACATCACTGTGTGTATTATCATTGTACTGTGACAGTACTGTATGTATTATTCCTGTACAGTGACATCACTGTGTGTATTATCCCTGTACTGTGACATCACTGTGTGTATTATCCCTGTACTGTGACATCACTGTGTGTATTATCATTGTACTGTGACAGTACTGTATGTATTATTCCTGTACAGTGACATCACTGTGTGTATTATCCCTGTACTGTGACATCACTGTGTGTATTATCCCTTTACTGTGACATCACTGTGTGTATTATCATTGTACTGTGACAGTACTGTATGTATTATTCCTGTACAGTGACATCACTGTGTGTATTATCACTGTACTGTGACATCACTGTGTGTATTATCCCTGTACTGTGACATCACTGTGTGTATTATCATTGTACTGTGACAGTACTGTATGTATTATTCCTGTACAGTGACATCACTGTGTGTATTATCCCTGTACTGTGACATCACTGTGTGTATTATCCCTGTACTGTGACATCACTGTGTGTATTATCATTGTACTGTGACAGTACTGTATGTATTATTCCTGTACAGTGACATCACTGTGTGTATTATCCCTGTACTGTGACATCACTGTGTGTATTATCCCTGTACTGTGACATCACTGTGTGCATTATCCCTGTACTGTGACATCACTGTGTGTATTATCCCTGTACTGTGACATCACTGTGTGTATTATCCCTGTACTGTGACATCACTGTGTGTATTATCCCTGTACTGTGACATCACTGTGTGTATTATCCCTGTACTGTGACATCACTGTGTGTATTATCCCTGTTACTGGTTATGTCAAATAATAAAGGAATTATAGCCGTTACCAAGTCCTTGATTACTTTACCAGGTGAGCGCCCGTTTCCATTCTTCTTATCACTGTGTGGATTATCCTTGCACTATGTATATTATGTACACTAGCAGGTTGTACAGTATAACCGGCCAGTACCTCTAAATGAACTATGAGTGACAATGCCCTGCGCTCCTGTGAAACTGGTCAAGGGAGGATGCACTGGAATACTAACTTATACAAATATACATATAAAATGAATATAAAAATGAAGATTCCTCTGCATTCAGGCCCGGGAAGTAAGAGCTCTCCTTATGGAGACTCTGCCAATCATAATGATAATAATAATAATAATAATATTAATAAAGTTCTTCTCATCTTAAATTTTGAGTGCCAAGTATTGACTTTTTGGAAATAACATCGGTGTTTCCCCATCTTGTGCACCACTACGACACATACAGAAGGAGTGACGTGTATCTAACCATCGTTGTGATAGACTTGGCTTCATTCCTTTGCTACATTCAGGTTCAGGATTCTACACAACCTGTTCACATGGAAAATGGTAACTCCTTGCCAGGGCGGGCAAGTGCCCCACCCGGGGCTGTGGGGGCCCACATACGGCTATATACATAAGGAAACCATGGGGTTGAGGGGGGTTGTATCTAATTAATCAATGGGGTGGCTTTATTTAAAATACCCATGAGGGTATATAAAATAACCGTAAGGGGGGGGGGGGGTTGGTATGGTAATCTAGGAAATAGGAATTTCCCGAATTCTAAGAATTTTTAATGTCGCCATGTGAGTTTACTGCAAAGGGGCCCACTGAGGCTCTGTCACCTGGGGGCCTAGTGAAACCTAGAGCCGACCCTGCTCCCAGCTGTCAATGTATTTGTACATTACCAGGACATATAACCGAGGAACAGAACAATCCGGAATCATAAGTAAAGATTATTCAGCATTGCCTCACCAAATAGGGGAACGGAAGTAAAATAGAAGAGCCAGGAAAATTAAGAATGATGGAAAAACCTATTTCATTATCCCATATGATACTCACTTTGTGATCAGCCATCTGATCCTCGCGGGAATCAGAACAATTAAAAGATGTTAACGTATCGGCCACTAAGTGTCACTATTTCACTTTCCCCATTTAAAAAACCTCAACTTTGAAATAGTTTTTCATTAAAATCCTCCTAATTCCTGCTGCTTTCTTCCCTTTAACAGCCTAATTAATGACTATAACAACATGATTCTTTAATTATAGGGATTAACCGAAAATACTTCCATTCATGTGCTATGACTATAACCTACGTGGGATATTATATCTGCAATAAATTCACGAAACTTTGCAGAACACTTCACATTTCTGCTATAATCGGGGCATTGATGTGTTTGAAGGTTTTATCAGAATATAATAGTATTTTATAATCTCCAGGACGAGGGATGTTCAGGTGCTTGTCATGAGACACTTCATTAGACATGACCAGTGGGTGTATCTGAGCAGAGCCCCCCACCCCCCACCCCCCATCGATCTCTAGATAGAAGACGTTCTGAGTGTTGGCTTCCTTCTACTTTGAAGGTTTCAATCTAAATCAATAGGACTGGATTGCATGGAGAGTTACGAGACCCTTCTAGCAATATGTGTGGGTCTCGCAGACACCTACTGTACGGATCCTGTCTTACAGGCATGTACAAAGGCATCTAATGAATTCTATAGACTACCAACTTATAGGAAATGTACTGTCAGAAATATTACCTATGGAGTAAAGGGAATCCATCAGCAGTACTGACCACACAAAGGTACAGATGGTGTTAGGTATTGTCCGTGGGCAGTTACTCAAATAGCAACTTCTGAATTGTTTTTCTTTTCACAATCCATAGCGCTTAAAGAGGTATTCCCATGAAGACAAGATTCTTAAATATACCCAGGATAACAAAATAACACATTCACTGTTATTAACAAAAATACAGCATTTCACAGATATGATTCCAACCTGTCTCTATCAGTCCTGGTGTATAGAAATTTGGTTTCTCCAGGATAGAACCATACCTTTTCTGGCTTTAGGGTCAGGCAGGACAGACTTTTCTCTTAAATAGCTTTTCCTTTCTGCACACTGCAGTGTCTCTGCATTGCCCCTCCCCCCTGCATTCCAAGACAAGCTCACACATATAGACCCAGCAAACAGCAGGGTGAGGGGAATAAATCTACAAGCTACAGACAAGATATCTTCACATCAGGAGAACGAGGTACAGCAGAGCTGACTGTGTGTAAGATATAGATGGGTTAGCAGAACTGACAGTGTTTGTTATAGCTCAGATGTAGCAGAGCTGGAGAGTGTCATTGTGTGTTATATCCATCTCATGGATCTCATCCTCTGTCATCTCTGATCTGTCTCATCTCTCTTTTTCTCTGTGTCAGATACTAGTAGAATGTTATCATGGAAAGGAGAGGCTGCTGCTCCCTGCTCACTCTGGAGGGAGGAAAGGGAAGTCATGCAACAGTGTTCTCTGTGTAGTGGAGTGTGTTCAGGGCTGACAACACAAAATATTGAGATAGAAGATGTCCCTTCTCCAGTTTCAGTCCCTCCATCACAGTCTGTGGCAGAACTTTCTCTGTCTCTCTACACTTGAAACTGTGTTATACACCCGACTACAGCTGCCTTCCTTTACCTTCTGATCTCTATAGCAGAGACACTGCTAACCCTATAGACTATACACTTCATGTAACTGTTTCATTGCTGGTTTCTACCACTAATTACATGTTTCTTGCTTCTCCGTGTGAGAATTTTTTCTTGATTTTTCTTAATTTTCTTGATTAAGAGTCGCAAGGACTTGAAACGCGAGATGTGTGGATCTACTACTCTCTGATGTTGCCAATTTGTATGTTACTGGTTTTATGAGAAAGAAATAAAGAAACAAAGATTTATTGAGAATTCATCCCTGTGGACTTGCTTGTTCATTTAAACGAACTTCTCCTATTGATAAATTATTAGGCTAGTCACTATATGCATCCTGTATGTACACACTTTGCAGTGTTCAGAGGATTTACTTGTAGTAATCCCACTGGATTTACTGCTAAACTACTTAATGAGAAAACACAGGGGATCATGGGAACTGTGGGCAGCCTAAATTTGACTCTGCTTCTGGGCAGGTGCAGGAAGAGGTTAGTCTCTTCCCACTTCACTGAAGCTGACAGATTTTTGACAAGTAGCTTCAAAACAGAAAATGCCATAACTCTGGAAAGTAAAGGGTGAGCAGCACAGAGTAAGCATCACATGTGACAATGTGGTAAAATCATTATGGCATCAGAGTTACACTTTAATTTATTGTGAGTAACATCAGGCCTGTGAAAAATGCATTTTACATATGATCCAAGATTGTAGTTAGAGCACTAGGGGAGGTAAGGGACTCCTCACACTGCTGAGCTCTATGGCTTTCTGTGTCTTTCCCCTCAAATGTTTTTATCCCTGGTCATGTGATGTCACACAGGTGCACATCTTGTTATATACCTGGTTATGTGATGCCACACAGGTGCATGGCTCGTTATTTCCCTGGTCATGTGATGTCACACAGGTGCACATCTTGTTATATCCCTGGTTATGTGATGCCACACAGGTGCATGGCTCATTATTTCCCTGGTCATGTGATGTCACACAGGTGCACGGCTCATTATATCCCTGGTCATGTGATGTCACACAGGTGCACATCTCGTTACGTCCCTGGCCATGTGATGTCACACAGGTGCACGGCTTGTTACTTTATTCAGATCTGTGTGTTATAATGACCCGTGCACCTGTGTGACATCACATGACTGTAGGCAGATTTGATTCTACTTGAAGTAGTTTTTATTTTTTAAAAAATGGGAAATTGATACAGAAAATATATTGGAAAATTGTTTATCTTATTGTCATACAAACAATAAGATTTATTTGCTGAAAATGCACAACCCCTTTAAGGGTTAAAACGTCTGTTTCCATTGATTTATTAGATACAAATAACCTTATAATAGCCGTATTTACATCCCACATAGTTATCACTGGTCTGCTAAGCAACACATGCTTCAACATCTGCTTGGGAACTACAATTCCCAGCATTTCCAACCCACCTCTAACTTCTCCGGCTCCTTCACAGCTGGACAGCCCCGGACATCTGCTCCAGAGGTCGTCTTTAATGAGCTTCCTACCTTGAATCATCGCTAATAACTTGCAGCAGGAATTTATTCCTATTTTAGGTCTTTTTTCACAGAGGAGATAATCTGCTGGATATTTTTCTAAGCCGGGTAAGAATAAGCTCGGCTCGTTCCTAAGATTGACATAATTGGTCATTGTTAATCAAACACGGGGACAGCGTTATCTCCGCCGAACGGGAAAGAAAGCGATTGTCTTTTAAGTAATAGCCAGTGATTCTTATGCCACAGATAGAGCAGATCCTATCCGTGTTCTCATCTCCAAAACCTCTTAAAATGAGGAGGTGTCAGATGTCAAACGCATTGGGAGCCCCGCGCTCCGGTGCACGGCGATAAAACCATTGTGGATGGGCTGGCGGCGGCGCAATGTTCTCTGAGCTCGATGTCAGCTTGGAAGCAGGACAAGACTCTTAAGTGCTGCGCTTTCCGATGCTTCTTGTGGCAAAACTTCACTGAACTAAGTACAGAATAAGCATCGCATTTATCAACAGAAGAACATTACACTGAAAGAACAGCGAGGAGAAGCCAGCGAGAAAAGTTATACTTCAAAAGGAAACTATGCTCTCTTTTCCTTGCTGTAATCCTACAGTCCAGCTGGCAAATGGGAATCTATGGCTAACATCAAGGAGCAGCCAGGAGCTAGGAGTTTCTGTCTTAAAGATTCACAGTATTAGACTTATAGGGGCTCATTTACTAAGGGTTTGAATGCCGCACTTTCGCCAGGTTTCCCGAATATTTCCATTTTGCGCCGAATTCCCCCGGGATTTTGGCGCACACAATTGAATTTTGGAGGAATCGTGCCGGCTTTCACGCGACAGAAATCGGGGGGGGGGGGGGGGGGGGGGCGGGCGTGGCCTTCGGATAATCCGACGGATTCAGAAAAACTGCAGGATTTAAAAAACTGAATGTGTCGCAAGATCAAGCACTTAGATGCACCGCAAAGAAGCAGGTGAACTCCGGCGGACCTCGGCGCAGCAGCAACACCTACTGGATATCGGGTGCACGACCCTAGTGAATCCCGGCAGAACCCGAATCCTCGCCGGACAACGCACCGCGGGATCGTGACAGGACCGGGTAAGTAAATGTGCCTGATTGGGTACTTAAAGGCAATCAATATCTGGGGCATTTATTAATTTGGACTCATGGTGGCGCTGGAGACGTGCCTTAGTTACTTTTCAGAAAGATGCAAGTTTATTGCGCAAGGGATTAATGATTTGACGCAGGAGCCAAAAGGTTAAAAGTATTTTCCCAGGAAACAAGTAAAGACCTATTCACAGGAATTACTGAACTTGTGGATCACAGCGCTAGGCGGTCCATCAGAGATAAACAGACATGAAAAATCTACCATAAAAATCAGTCACTTACTCTCTGATCCATGTACCATGACTATGGTAATCTCTTAATATTTGTTATTCAAGGCCTTTTTTATTCTAAAATCAACTTTTAATCAAAGTATGCTAATGAGCAATAAGGGCTCTAAGGGGTGTCGTCAGAGCCCATACATGCTGTAGCTTCACAGTTTGTTGCACTGTGCAGAATAATAATATTTATTTATATAGCGCCATCAAATTCCATAGCGATTTACAGATTCTGGGGAACATATATAAATGTATATAAAAACTAATATGGAACAATAGGAGTGAGGGTCCTGCTCACAAGAGCTTACAGTCTATGAGGATGAAGCACCTTCCCTTCCCATTGTGTCAGATTACAGGAGTCAGAGGGCGCGGGAAGTGATGACTCCGAAAATCAGGAGAGTGGAGCCCCATGATAGATTCAGCTGGTGCTGGGGGTCTCGGTGCATATCATAATACACACCCCCTATAATTCCCCTTATGCCAACTCCATACCAAGTGGGTGTGGAGGGGTATTGGGATGGCCTTACCAAGCTATTGAGTGGGCTAGCATGGGAAAGGGACGCCCCACGCCCATGCACCAGGTTATGGAAAAATTTGTTGTAGAATTGTTCCGCTGCAATAGTGTATAAAGTGCAAAAATAGAGATCCAGGACAACTTTTAAGCTCACAGTCACATGCTGTGGTGAAGGTTAATTAACATTGTTTTAAGATCGGGTCTAGGTCACATTCCTTTTTAGATACATTTTCAGGATTGCCATTGTTCTGCTTGAGGATTGACATTTCAGGACCTTGTATGACTCATGCTGTGCATTTTAAGAACCTTCTGCTATTCAGTCTCTATCTCTAATTCTCAGGTACACATGGATTCCACTCTGATACACAGAGCAGCAGCAGCATGGAGAACATTATAGACAAGTTCTGAACAATATTGATGAAAATCTAGTAACACGGATATCAAACAACCTTTTATTAGCTGTTCTTTGTCATTACTGCATTTTGAGTGAATTTTAATTTAAGAAGCTAAAAAAGAGGCTAAAAAGGACCCTTAAGACTATGGGGGTCATTTACTAAGGGCCCGATTAGCGTTTTCCCGATGTTACCCGAATATTTCCGATTTGCGCCGATTTTTCCTGAATTGCCCCGGGATTTTGGCGCACGCGATCTGATTGTGGCGCATCGGCGCCGGCATGCACGAGACGGAAAACGGGGGGCGTGGCCGAACAAAAACTAGGCGGATTCAGAAAAACCGCCACATTTTGTAAAAAAAAGTGTCGCTGGACACGCGCTTACCTTCACCAAGTATAGGATCATGGACTCCAGCGGACCTCGGCGGACTTCAGCACAGCAGCGACACCTGGTGGACGTCGGAGGAACTGCCTTAGTGAATCGCCGGAAGACCCGAATCCACCGCAGAGAACGCGCCGCTGGATCGGGAATGGACCGGGTAAGTAAATCTGCCCCATTTTGTTTTCATTTGCTAAGAAATATTCCATTTTCTCCTGAACAATATCCTGTCATTGAGTCATTTGTCTCTGTTACTGGAAGCTTTAGGGTTAGGGTAAGATGTAATAGACTGAGACCAATAAGGTCACTTTAGCTATGGTTTATTTTTAAGAAAAAACCTTTCAAATCCAAAGCTGTTCCTGAAGTCACTGAACCTGACCGTTACGTCCTCTGCCACCCAGCTCATTGTCACTTATCACAGATCATGTCACTACAATATGGGGTTAACATCTCTACACTTGACCTTTGCTTTTTCATTTAAAATGAAAGTCTAACGCTCAACGAACAGCAGTGGAGTGTGATATCAGCTTCTACACTTCTTACTAAGAGGACATCGCTGTACATAGAAGACGGAAATTTATGGTGCCTTTTGTCTCCTTAGGAATCTTTCCCTTACACTTCACCTGTAAACTATTTCACATTTCTATTATGATCAAGAATCCGGAATTAAGGAATTCTCAAGACGGACATCAATTTACCCTATAGCTTTGATAAAATATTATTTCACTGGTCAGGGTCGGCTCCAGGTTTCAGTAGACCCCTGGGCGACAGTGCCTCAGTGGGCCCCTTTGCAGTGAACTCACATGGCGGCATTAAAAATTCTGAAACTAAAACAGTATCCTGTTCCCTAAAATATTTCCCTAGTTTATCATCCCAAACAGCCCCCTCATGGTTATTTTATATACAGCCCTCTCACCCCCTATGGATTCATTAGATACAGCCCCCTCACCCCATGGATTCCTTACGTACAGCCTTATGTGGGCCCCCCAGCAGCTCTGGGCCCCGATACTTGCCCAGTTTTGCCCAGTGCTGGCGCCGACTATGTCAGATGTGCCAGCGAGGATCATCATATACAAGTATACAAGCCACAGACTATATAGTTACCCCTACATTGCTTACTAAAAATCACCCCTGTAGATACAATTGTGTCCATCTAATACTACCAAACTGCAGTTACAGACCAAATACAAAAATGTGTACTGTATGTATATCTGGGTAAAACATAAGGCAGAATTGATCATTCTTTTTCTTTATATACCTTTTTATTGAACTTTTTTTTGTATAATATACAAAGAAAAATTTCTGATACAATAGGGGGGGGGAATTCATGAAAACACTCTGGCCAAACTTCTGCTGTAGATTTGTAGGCTGTTGCAGTGTGCAAGGAGCACTTCCTCACTGCCATTGTGGGCTAATATTTCCTCTGCTGCAGTGAGATTACATCATGCAGAGGGAGGGTGCAAGTAATTAGGGGGCAGAGGAGGAGGGTGAGACAGTGTAACAGCCTGTGAAGGTGCAGCAACGCCAAAGAAAAATCACATTGTCCTCCCAGAAAGCAGGAATGGTATAGTCTGTAGCTGCCCATGTGATACCTTACAGTTACATCATAAGATTGATTTCAGACTTCACAGAGTAAGAAAAATTGTGGAGGGAGGTGACTGTTTTATAAGAGCTGGAGACTGTACTATGGAGAACGTGTGTCACCACATTCTGTACTATAAATTACACTACAATCAGGTACGGGGTACAAAGGGAATACAAATACTTTATGACGTCCTATTGTTGAGGCAGCTTCAGCTCTATGATGTCTCTCTCGGTTTTGTAAATTTCTGCCAAAAACTGTTATTATTTGCTTTGGCAGCAGTGCCCGGGCATTGGCTGCTACGTTGCTCACCTTTACCATCTTTTTATATCTTCCAGTCACTTTCCGTGCCAGCTTTCCCCATTACTTTCCCATTTTATATGTGTTAATGACATAGTATAACATATATTTTGTTGTCTAAGCACATTAATGGTGTTAAATGCTTTTCATTAATTTGCAGAATTAACCTAATTTATTGTACGAGGGGAGGAATGCAATTCTCTTGTAATTACATGTTACATGAAAGATACAATCAAACAGATACAGCATGAATGGACAGATTGACACTTAAACTTTACCTTTCCCATGTTATCAGTGTGTTATCAGATTCAGTTTACCTTAGTGACCGCCTGTAGCAAAATTCACTCGGATTCCAAATCTTCTTTTATAATAAGAAATCCACTGCTCCCGTAACCCAAAAAATAAAGTTGATAAAAATACCTGGGTCCATGCAACGACAGACACCCGAGTCATGTGGGCACCATCCAAGTCTAGTCAATGGAATAACTGCTCACAAGTAGAGATGAGTGGACTCATCACTGTTCAGGTCCGGGTTCTTGTACTAAACCCTACAATCCCTCTATCCACATAGAGGTCTTGAGTAGTGATGAGCAAAACCAAATTCTAAAACCCTGTGTGACCCCCAACCAATAACACCCGGGATCGGTGCTAGCACCAATGGTGTGTATTAACTACAAAGTCGCCATCTAAATGACTGTAACTATGCATGCCGGTATTTTGTCCAGGATCACTGCTCCCTTGACATTTGACGATCCATCTCAAAATGGTGGCCCCCTGTACCGCCAGCTGGCTATTGCTGGCAGGTGTGGCCATTGCGACGACTTTGCCAACAGCATTTCAAGAATTAATGTCAGCAATCAATGTCCGGAATGAAGTTTGCCGTTGGATACTTAGAACCTGAACCTGTCCGCAAAACACTTCTCACAAGTCTCCCTCTTCCGTCATCCCTTCTGGCCACGTCAGAGTGTTATTTTACTCAAATCTTGTGCTTGTACAGTAGTTTCCCCAGCTGCAACTTGCACAGAAAGTGAAAGAGAGAAAATATTAGGTTTATTTATCATACGCCGGCGCTCGTGTGGCGTAAAAAAATTGCCTGCTGCAGTGAGTGCACAGACGCTGGCCCACTCTCCACCCTCTGGCCGGCTACAGCCCACACCACCCCTGCAGGGTTTCTGAAATAATAAGTACTCCAATACTAAAGTTCTCCAGATAAGTACTCCAATTATATATTATAGAACCGTATTTTTCGGACCATAAGAGGCACCTAGGTTTTAGAGGAGTAAAAATAAGAATTTTTTTTTTGCCCCAAATAGTGTGCTAAAATGTTAAATAAAGTAACAGTAACGTAGCGGCGCCGTACGGAGTGGCACAGCCATGTTTCTCTTTGGAGAGGGGCTGGGGCGAGCAGCGCTCAACCCCTCCTCCTCTCCCGGGCACCAACGTGTGCCCGCAGTGCTACGGTAGCCTAAGGGGACTGTGTAGGGGATACTTTTATTAGGGGTCATTGTGTGACATTTGGTGAAGTTTTAATACTGTGTTTGGGGAGAATTAATGGGGAGACTTTATTAGGGGACATTTTATGGGACACTGTTACCTGGTGCTGAAGGATGACTCCTGTGCCGACACTACAAGTGTTCTATCACATACAGCTCTAAACAGAACACTTTGTGGTCGGGGAAGTGTTGTTCCTTTGACCCAACACTGAATGGCTAGGGCTTGGCTAGTAGCGAGCTCAGCCAACCAGTGCTGGGGGCAGAATTAGTGATGGGAATTACGGCTCTTTTGAGTGAGATGGCTCTTTTGGCACTCAAATGGCTCTCAAACGGCTCTTTACATAGAATCATGCGGACATTTAGTCAGGGGATCTCAAAAGTTACCAGGGCTGTATAGGTATGAGTATATCTGACAATGGTCACAAGAGCTTACAATCTATGAGGAGGAGGGGACACAGCAGATGACAGTGCTTGTACACTGGTCACAATCCTACAATCTATGAGGAGGAAGACAAAGGAGGTGACAGTACTTGTACAATGGTCACAGGAGCCTACAATCTATGAGGAGGAGGACACAGGAGGTGACAGCGCTTGTACAATGGTAACAGGAGCCTACAATCTATGAGGAGGAGGAGGAGGAGGACACAGCAGATGACAGTGCTTGTACAATGGTCACAAGAGCTTACAATCTATGAGGAGGAGGACACAGGAGGTGACAGCGCTTGTACAATGGTAACAGGAGCTTACAATCTATGAGGAGGAGGAGGAGGACACAGCAGATGACAGTGCTTGTACAATGGTCACAAGAGCTTACAATCTATGAGGAGGGGGACACAGGAGGTGTCAGTGCTTGTACAATGGTCACAAGAGCTTACAATCTATGAGGAGGAGGAGGGGGACACAGGAGGTGTCAGTGCTTGTACAATGGTCACAAGAGCTTACAATATATGAGGAGGAGGAGGAGGGGCACTGGCAGTGACAGTGCTTGTACAATGGTCGCAAGAGCTTACAATTTATGAGGAGGAGGAGGAGGGGCACTGGCAGTGACAGTGCTTGTACAATGGTCACAGGAGCTTACAATCTATGAGGAAA
Organism: Engystomops pustulosus; assembly: GCF_040894005.1. Taxonomy (NCBI): domain Eukaryota; kingdom Metazoa; phylum Chordata; class Amphibia; order Anura; family Leptodactylidae; genus Engystomops; species Engystomops pustulosus. Next base: position 240,241,700 of record NC_092412.1, read on the forward strand.
CAGGAGGTTACAGTGCTTGTACAATGTGCAACACCCCTGCCAATGCAAGGCAGAGGAGTTGTTGCGAATAAGCCCCTAATATGTGTGTTCCCCTGGTAGAGAGTCTGATCAGCTCCTCTGCAGGACACTATACATATACATAGGTAATTGTGCAGCGGTAGATACTGCCTGGATAGGCAAGGGTTAAACATCATTTATCGTTATCATCCAATGATATGCCTCAATGCACTTAATTGTGAACTGGAGTGTGATTGGAGAAGGGGATCACCTGACCAGGGATTAACTAAACCCTTAGTCAGGGGAGGAGTTAGCACCCTTCAGGTCCAGCTCTTCTAGTGAGCAGACCTAGCTCTTGGAACCCAGCTCTCCTAGAGAGCAGATCTCTTAGGCCCAGCTCTCACCACATGAGGAGCTCCTAGGCCTCAGCAACTATACACAGAGTGACAAAGAACTACCAGGACAAAGCTGCAGCTTCCAGCATTGGAAACAGCTACATCCCAGCCTGCCCCTGCATCCAGGCTGGTGACTCAACTCCTGAGGTTCCCTCTGAAAGATCACTCCAGTGTAATATATATATATATATCGTGGGGAATTGCTCAGGTAGATGCCTGGTAGTAGTAGTGCAGGAAGCAGGGACACATGCAGGGTTAATGTCCAAATAAAGTGTTTTATTCACACTTCAAAAAAACAACATCAATTCAGCCTTGGTTTTGGCACATATAAAGCAACACAAAAATAAACCCTGCCCGGCTGGGCACTGCCTAATACAATATCAGGTCCTAGCTATACGGGTACCAGGCTGCCTGGCACACGCTCTTGGTCAGCAGAATATAAGGAGGCACTCAGTTACCTTTGCTGTGTGAACTCAGTCTTAGGCTGGTGCCAAAAACGCTAAAAATGGCTAAGGCTGGCGCCAACGCAAAACACCGGCGGCTCATTCCCTTATCACAGGCGTTTCCATAAAAACACTGATGCGATTGGGCCAAGGCCCGCCCCGGTGGGCGCGACTTTGTCTGCGTTTGCGTTTGCAAGCGCAGACAAAGCGCTACGTGTGGCGCCAGCCTTAGCCTTCAGCTCTCCAGGTAGGGCCTCCCCTACTGCTTCTGGCCTGCAGACTAAATCAGGCTCTAACGAGGCCTGTGACCCGCACCTGTGGGCTATACAAAAGCCCAGGACCGAAGCCCGGGTGGTGTAGGAGTCCCACTACCAGCCTACCCCTACTCCATAATAAGCAGGCCCAGTACGGACATTACAAATGTGTCTGTGTTAGCTAGGCCAACATGGACCAAACAGACTATTCCTGCTTATCACATGTCTGCATTAACCCTTGGGTTACTGCAAACAAACCCAGGGCTTTTACCACACACCCTTCATCTGCCTGTATAACAGATAGCAGTTTTCCCACACAACACGTCTCTCACTTTCTCACAATATATATAAATTACATATATATGTATTTACATATTTACAGTGCTTTGCAAAAGTATTTGGCCCCCTTTAACTTTTCTACCTATTGTCACATTTCAGGCCTTAAACACAAAGATATTGAATTGTTATTTTTTTGGTGAAGAATTAACATGTGGGACACAGGGACACAATTGTGAAAAGGAACAAAATGTATTGGATATTTTGAATTTCTGTAAAAAAATAATAAACTGAAAAGTGGGGGGTGCAATATTATTTGCCCCCTTAAGTTAATACTTTGCAGCACCACCTATTGCTGCGATTACAGCTGAAAGTCACTTGGGGTCTAGACTCCAACAGGTTTTCTTCCAGAATGGTCCTCTATTTGGTTCTATCCATCTTCCCATCCATTTTAACCATCTTCCCTGTCCCTGCTGAAGAAATGCCCAAACCATGATGCTGCCCCCACCATGTGTGACAGTGGGGATGCTGCCCCCCTAAAATATGTGACAGTGGGGATAGTGCCACCACCATGTGTGACAGTGGGGATGCTGCCCCCCTAAAATATGTGACAGTGGGGATAGTGCCACCACCATGTGTGACAGTGGGGATGGTGCCACCACCATATATGACAGTGGAGATGGTGTCCCACCATGTGTGACAGTAGGGATGGTGCCCCCCTCCATGTGTGACAGTAGGGATTGTGCCCCCCTCCATGTGTGACAGTAGGGATTGTGCCCCCCTCCATGTGTGACAGTAGGGATGGTGCCCTCACCATGTGTGACAGTAGGGATGGTGCCCCCCTCCATGTGTGACAGTAGGGATGGTGCCCTCACCATGTGTGACAGTGGGGATGGTGCCCTCACCATGTGTGACAGTAGGGATGGTGCCCCCCTCTATGTGTGACAGTAGGGATGGTCCCCTCAACATGTGTGACAGTGGGGATGGTGCCCTCACAATGTGTGACAGTGGGGATGGTGCCCTCACAATGTGTGACAGTGAGGATGGTGCCCCCACCATGTGTGACAGTGGGGATGGTGCCTCCACCATGTGTGACAGTGGGGATGGTGCCCTTACAATGTGTAACAGTGGGGATGGTGCCCTCACCATGTGTGACAGTTGGGATGGTGCCCCCCACCATGTGTGACAGTGGGGATGGTGTGTTCAGGGGGATGAGCTGTATTGCTTTTATGCCAAATTTAATCGTTTGGCATTGGGGCCAAAAAGTTGGATTTTGGTTTCATCTGACCAGAGCACCTTTTTCCAAATGTTTGGTGTCTCCCAGGTGGTGTTTGAGAAATGGCTTCTTCTTACCCCCATCAAGGCCACATTTGTGCAGTGTACGACTGATTGCTGTCCTATGGTCAGACTCTCACACCTCAGCTGTAGATCTCTGCAGTTTATCCATAAAAGCTTCACAGACCTGCCTGGTGTGTTCCCTGGTCTTCATTATGCAGAACCCTGAGACTATCACAGAGCAGATGGATTTATACAGAGACTCGATCACACACAGGTGGATGATATTTATCATCATCAGTCATTTAGGACGACATTGGATCATTCAGAGATCAGAGACTGAACTTCTGGAGGGAGTTTGTAATGAAAGTAAAGGGGATGAATAATTTTGCACCCCCCCACTTTTCAGTGTATTGTTTTTCAGTTATTATATATTATTATATTTTCAGTTTATTACAAAATTTTAAAATTTTCAAAGAATTTCGTCCCACTTCACTATTGTGTCCGACTTGTTGTTGATTCTTCAACAAAAAAATTACAATTTTATATCTTGAAAGCCTGAAATGTGGCAAAAGGTAGAAAAGTTCAAGGCACTGTATATATATATATATATATATATATATATATATATATATATATATATATATATATAAATAGTAGAAATTGCAGTATTACGAATGAAGAAGTCACCAGATATTGTCATAATCGTGTTATGACCCATCATAAAATTGGCGGAATATGCTGTGTTCAGGATAAATAAATGAAGTGTCTGCCAGGAGTATAAGCTGCAATTTTTTTTGTGTAGAAACACTTTTTTTCCGTAGAAAGTCAACATTTACTGCCTTTTTATTGGCGAGAAAAATACCCAGCAGGAGACTAAATGGTAGAAAACCTGCAGTGAGCATTTGAAACGTGGGATGTGAAAGTCCTGTAGTTCCCGCAGTCATCACTCTCTTATATTGTCTTGTATTGGTCATTTCAGGCTACAGCACAGAATACTGTGACTAGGAACATGCTAAAGCTGGAAATATATTGATGTTCTACAGAAATACCGCAGTGTTATAACTTCTACAATCAGACTCCGTGTAACCATAAAACAACCCAAGCGATAGCATCGGAATCCATGCATCAAATAGGCTCGTACAGTGATGGGATGCTGCCCATTTACCAAGTGGAAAGTTGTAGTATCCCCCTGTGTAATTTTAACTATCCTCCCCAGGATGCCTCCACAGTTTGAGGATATGGTAGACTCCATCTTATGCGTTTCAGAGCAGAACTTTGCATTAGACAGGGCCTATAATCTGCCCAGGACTATAGTGCAGGGATTAGATTACATGGCGGCTCTCTGGTCAGGTTCCCTTAAATCCACATGAAGTCCTGACGCTTTCAAGAACAAGGATACTGGGATCAAGGTACAGAGTGTGGTGACATACATTGCCCTTAGTACATTCTCCTTCTGCTGACATGAAACAGTCACCTCCCTGTACGATTCACCCTGCTCTGTGCTCTATAATATCAATCGTATGATGTATCAGTAAGGTATCACATGGGGAGCTACAGACTGTACCATTTCTACATCCAAGGGGGCAATATTAGAATTTTATATCCTCCTAAATCTATGAGTTATTATTTTTTATAGTAAGCTTCAATCTTCTACATTATAACTGCTTATCTCCCATGTGTATTTTGCACGTAATGAGAGAAGTACTAGTACTACTATTTGGTTTGAACAGGAAAAGAGATTAAAGGCATCTACCCCCAGGATGAAGGACTGTATGCAAATGAGCCTGAGGGGTTCCAGGCTTCATAGGTGTTAATAAAGCTTGGATTCCCTCAGGCATCCCTCATTTGCATACAGTCTTTCAGTCTGGTTGTAGATGTCCTTAACAGTCTTTCTGTATGTTTTACAAGGAGTGTTATTTATGTGTTTATCTACCACATGGTGGGTAGTTAATCTCAGGAGTAGTGCTTGCTGGGATTCAGATTTAGTATCATAATCCGGACCTGATTAGGTCATCTAAACCTGAATTTTAATGGGACTGCTAATCACTGCAAAGGACCGGTGAGGAGACAGATTCTCCTGGTCAGGCATCGATCGGCTGAGGACATGGGATACTAGGTTGTTGGTGAAGAAAATGATACTTGAATAAATTATGCCTTCGAGTACCCCTTCTTGTTATAGTGTATATTATGAATGTTATAAATGTTTAACCCCTTATCACCGGCGCTTGTTTTTAGCTTGATGACCAGACTCGATTTTTCGAATATGACGTGTATCATGATAAATGGTTATAATTTTGAGATTGTTATCTCGAGACACATTGTACTGTGTGATGTCACAGCCAGACACTGGCACTTGCAGGACCCGATGTCCCACAATCTTCTTCTGAAGCACTGCCATAGAAAGCCGTCGTGTCAGAAGAAGTACCCTTAATGACCACCGTAGAAAGCCGATAGGGTGATCATTAATGGGTTATGTAGGTTTATATGTTTACTTATTGACAAAGTTAACCTTGTATTATTCGGATAATAAATACGAACAGCTGCCTCCTCTCCACCAGAACCAATGTACAGCGGGTACGGAAAGTATTCACACCGCTTTAAATGTTTCACTCTTTGTTTCATTGCAGCCAATTGTTAAGATCAAGTAAGTTCTTTTTTTTCGCTCATAATGTACTTTTACCCCATCTTGACACAAAAAAACTGAAATGTAGATATTTTTGCGAATTTATAAACAAGACAACTGAAATATCACATGGTCATAAGTGTTCACCCCCTCTGCTCAGTGATGAGTAGAAGCTTTGGAGCTGGTGCAGCCTGGAGTCTTCTTGGGAAGATGCAACAAATTTTTCACACTTGGATTTGGGGATCCTCTGCCTCTTCCTTGCAGATCCTCTCCAGTTCCTTCAGGTTGGATGGTGAATGTTGTGGAAGCCATTTTAAAATCTCTCCAGAAATGCTCAACTAGGTCTTGTTATTTTGTTGTGTGCTTAGGGTTCTTGTCTTGTTGGGAGAGCAAACTATGGCCCAGTCTGAGATCCAGAGTACTTGGAAGAGGTTTTCATCCAGGATATCTCTATACTTTGCCGCGTTCATATTTCATTCAATTGCAACCAGTTGGCCTGTCTCTTCCCCCATAGCATGATGCTGCCACCACTATGTGTCACTGTTGGGATTGCATTTGGCAGTGCCTGATTTTCTCTACACATACAACTTAGAATTAACACCAAATTTCATCAGACCAGAGTTTCTTATAGTCTGGGAGTCCTTCATCCTGTCCTTCACCCATCTCCCTACTACATCTCTGGAGCTAAGCCATAGTAATCTTGGGTTTCTTCTATACGTCTCTCACCAAGGCTATTCACCCAAAATTGCTTTGTTTGGCTGGACAGCGAGGTCTGGCAAGAGATGTGATCGTCCCAAACTTTTCCATTTAAAAGAAATCTACTCCCAGGATGAAGGATTGTAAACCAAGCATGCTTACATGCTTGTGTGTTCCTGCTCCCCCCGGCAGATCTGCTCTTATGAAACATCTCATGCCATTGTTTTTAGGAAAAAAGCCTTAAAAATTATGCAAATGAGTGGGCTCATTTACACCTATGGTGCCCAGAGCCTTTCAGGTTTATTTACATAATTGTAAAGGCCTTTTTTTGTAAAAAAGCAGGGCATAAGAAGCAAAAAGAAGAGCATATCATGCCAGATGTGGCACTCATCAATATGTCACTGTTCTTGGTTTACAATCCTTCATCTTGGTGGTAGATGTCCTGGAGGCCACTGTGCTCTTAGGAACCTTGAGTGCTGCAGAAACTCTTTAGTAACCTTGGCTAGATCTGTGCCTTGCAACAATTTTGTCTCTGAGGTCAGTTCCATAAACCTCATGATTCTCATGTGCTTTGGCATGCACTGTGAGCTTTGAGGTCTTTTATAGACAGGTGTGTGCCTTTCCTAAACAAGTTCAGTTAGTTTAATTAAACACAGCTGGACTCAAAGGAGAGAAGTACAACCATCACAAGGAGGATCAGAAGTAAATGGACAACATGTGAGTTAAATATGTGTGCCGCAGTAAAGGGTCTGAATACTTCTGTCCATGTGATATTTCAGTTTTTCTAGTTTAATAAATTAGCAAAAATATCTGCAATTCTGAGTTTTTTTCTGCTAAGATTGGGGCAGAGTGTACATTAATGAGCAAAAAAGAACTTTTTTGATCTTACCTTACCAATTGGCTGCAACGAGTGAAAAGAATACTTTCCATAGCCACTGTATGTCTTTCATTAGGTAAGGACCTAAAGAAATAATGGATGGTCCCTTAGTCATATTTTGGGGAGTCTGTCACGCTGTCCCAGTAGTTACAAGTTAGAACTTATGGCTTTCCAATGGTACTAATACAATGGGGCACATTTACTTACCTGGTCCTGTCGCGATCCCGCGGCGCGTTGTCCGACGTGGATTCGGGTCTGCCGGGATTCACTAAGGTCCGTGTGCCCGATATCCACCAGGTATCGCTGCTGCGCCAAGGTCCGCCGGAGTTCACCAGCTTCTTTTCGGTGCATGTAAGTGCTTGATCTTGCTACACATTTAGTTTTTTAAATTCCGCGGTTTTTCAGAATCCGTGGGGTTGTCCGAAGGCCACGGCCCCTGATTTCTGTCGTGTGAAAGCCAAAATCCGATCACGTGCGCCAAAATCCCGGCGGTATTCGTCACAAAGCGGAAAAATCTGGGAAACCCAATGAAAGTGCGCCCGTGGAGCCCTTAGTAAATGCCCCATTATGTGCCTTGTGGCATCTATCTTTGCTGTGTAAGGTGAGTTGTGTGTCTGTTTCTCCGTATATTTTTCATTTTTCATGGCTGAGGGGTCTTGGCATAGTTAAGGGCACAGATAAAATTATTTGATTCAATATATATAAGCAATGGAAAGATTTCCTTCAAAGGCAAAAAGACCAAGAAGATGTCTCTTGTATGTTATAAATCAGAGGAAGTCTGGGAATTGATGGATCACACAAGCAGAGGTTAGATAATGCAGTGGTACCGAGTAATGATGAATAATTTATAGATTATTTCCATGATCCAACTTGCTGAATCAACTGCTTGTCTTGCAGAGGCTCCACTACATGACAGAGTTTCTGTCTGAAGCAATGCTGTCTCCATTTACTCATGGTCGCCTAGAAAGCTGACCGGCCTAGAAGAAAATCATATTCTTCTCTATTCAAATTAGATTTCTTGATCCTCTGTTGCTATGTTACCCTGGTCCCATCGTTTAGGAAAGATTAATAGATGTCACATTCCGGGGCTTTGATGTGTCCATTCTCTTACTTCCTTTTACATTGCTGGAAAATTTATACATAGGGATGTTATTGGCTCGTCTCATCCCCAGCCAGCACCAAAGTATAAGAACGAAGAAGTTTTACTTTGAAATTTTGATGTAAAATTTAACAAAAATAATTAATATTGAGCCTTTAGTAGAGGGATATAGAGTTAAAAAGTGTGAACTCCTTTTTTCGACCTCTCCCAGATTATGCACCCAGAACCTTCCAGAAGAGTAGAGATGAGTCAACCTCATCTGAGTGTTCCCATTTGGGTGCGGTTCGGGTGCATGACCTGAACATATTCCCACGGATTGGCGCATAAACAGCCAATGGGGGTCATTTACAAAGGGCCCGATTCGCGTTTTCCCGACATGTTACCCGAATATTTCCGATTTGCGCCGATTGTACCCGAATTTCCCCGGGATTTTGGAGCACGCAATCAGATTGTGGTGCATCGGCGCCGGCATGCACGCAACGGAAATCGGGGGGGGCGTGGCCGAACGAAAACCCGATGGATTCGGAAAAACCGCTGCATTTTAAAAAAAAGTGTGTCCCGAAAATTTCACTCACCTTCATCCAGGATAGGCCGGTGTATTTCGAGGCATTCCACCGGACTTCAGCGCAGCAGCGCCACCTGGTGGACGGCGGAGGAACTACCATCATAAATCCCGGCCGGACCCGAATCCAGCGCAGAGAACGCGCCGCTAGATCGCAAATGGGCCGGGTAAGTAAATCTGCCCCAATATGGCAAATTGATGCCCCTACCTAACAGCCATGGCTATGATTGGCCAGTGATCATAGCCATTGCTAGTTGCTAGGGTTGTCAATGTCAGATTGGATGTTCATCAAAAACATTGGTTCCGCTCTTCTCTACAAAAGAGATCTCAAGACATTTTTGAAAATACTTCTATTCCCCCATGAAATAGCAATCCTGGCGCATCTCTTTATTTAAATTGGAAACATTTCTCAAAGAAATTCATAGATAAATAGACAATTGGGTGTAACTCTCCCCTTGTAAGAGGGGTGTGTCTGCACAGGACATGAAACTGTTGGACACTGTTAGTTTATGTAAAAATATCCAAATTTCAAACTATTTAAACATGTATAGTACAGTAATTCCCAAACTGTTTTGCCCCAAGACCAATACAGTCTTAACTGTTAACTTTCCAAGGGACTGGGGGATATAATAAGAGGGTGATAGTCATTGGTAGGTGGTTGTGGGGGTTAATGAGGAGGGAATTTCTTGAGGTTTTGTAGAATGTGGATGAGGCAGTAGTAGCTGCTGGCTGAAAAACTGGTGGAGGTGTCTTACCGTGGGTCTTCTGCTCACCGCACCAGCCACTGCCCACAGATACTACAATTGTACTGATACTGTACACATTAGGAGCATTAGTACCAGGGCCAGGAAACACCATTACACTTTTAGTCAGTAACTGCTCCTTCTTTATTCTCTCTAAATTAGCCCAGGCCATGAATTGGACCACATTCTGGTGTATGGGGAACACTGGTGTGGTAGGTACAATAGAGGAATGATAAAGTGAAGAGTAACAAAAAACAGAGCTCCATAGTAGAGATGATTGCATTTACTTGCTGGTTCTTACATTTGAAATGAAGTTGACATTTTTAAGGCACCGATTCGAATCAAAATCTTTTCTGATTAACTTTGGATGAATCTTTCAAATGTCATCATCCCAGAAGGATGAGCAAGAAATAATATGTAAAATTTCCTAATAAAATTATCAAAATGAGAAAGAAGTTTCTTAATGAAAGATCAGTGTTTAAAGGACAAGACATGGTTATATACTAATTTCAAGGGCAACTGGGGCAAAAATCTGTTTGGACCAATTTGATTCAGACTTGAACCGAAAATTTAAAGAAATTTGATGTGGCTTCTACATATCAAATCTTGGAAGATTTGCTTATCTTTAGAGATGAGCGAGCACTAAAATGCTCGGGTACTCGTTATTCGAGATGAAGTTTTCCCGATGCTCGAGTGCTCGTCTCGAATAACGAGCCCCATTGAAGTCAATGGGAGACTCGAGCATTTTTCAAGGGGACCAAGGCTCTGCACAGGGAAGCTTGGCCAAACACCTGGAAACCTAAGAAAAGGATGGAAACACCACGGAAATGGACAGGAAACAGCAGGGGCAGCATGCATGGATGCCTCTGAGGCTGCTTAAACGCACCATTATGCCAAAATTATGGGCAACAGCATGGGCATGACAGAGTGACAGAATGAAGCTAGATAGCATCTAAAACATCCAATAATTGACCCTGACACTATAGGGGACTTCATGCAGAGGCAGCGGCAGCAGCGGCAGGCTAGAGAGTGGCATGGCGACATACCCTAAATGGACTCAGGCTTCCAACCAATGGGTGGCAGAGAGGAACCAAAGGAGGTGAGCAAGAAGCGCTGAAATTATTTCCTCTGTGAACAAAAGGTTGACGGTATATTTAGTCAATAACACAGCATGGTGGCGACATAGTGACCAAGTTACATAACGTATCTGGTGAAACACCCGAAAAATGAGCCTGACACAGCTCGTTTGATAAGGGGACGACATTTGGAGGCAGCCATGGAGAGGACTTCCATGATTAAGAGCGACAGTATGGGGCATCCATATTGCGCTTCTATGATTGCAACTTCAGGTCTCCAGCATGGCGGCGACAGACGCGCCGAGTTCCACTATGTATGTGGTGAAACACCTGAAAATTCTGCCTGACACAGCTCGTTTGATAAGGGGACCATGTATGGAGGCAGTGAACTAGTAGTAGATTAAAGGTGCTGCAGTTAAAACTATGTTAGTTGGATCTTGGGATGGAGCTGGCGCTCCGCTGCCAGGCGAGCTTTCGCCAATCCAAGCCCCTGTCTCTAGGCTACTCGCCAAACAGCACTTCTAAGAACCTTTTGTATAAGATCAAGTGTAGTAGCGTTCTTATAAGTTTGGGATATGGCGGGTGAGGGGAATGTAAACAGATGCGCAAGAAGCGCTGAAATAATATCGGTAAATGATAAAAGTTTGCCAGTATATTTTGTGGATTACACAGCAGGGTGGCGACAAAGTTAACAAGTTTGATGTGGAATGCCCTGTAATAGCTCTTGGGTGGTGTGCCTTTTATCACCTAGGCTCAGCAGTTTGAGCACCGCCTGCTGTCGCTTAGCGACGGCACTGCTGCTGTGCCTAGAGCTATAGACTGATGGCGCCATGCCCACGGATGGTAATTTGGAGGAGGAGGAGGTGGAGGAGGGGTGGGAGGAGGAGGAGGTATCGTAGGCCTTTGAGACCTGAACCGAGGTAGGCCCCGCAATCCTCGGCGTCGGCAGTATATGACCAGCCCCAGGGTCAGACTCGGTCCCAGCCTCCACCAAGTTAAGTGTAGTAGCGTTCTTATAAGCTTGGGATATGGCGGGTGAGGGGAATGTAAACAGATGCACAAGAAGCGCTGAAATAATATCCGTAAATGGTAAAAGTTTGGCAGTATATTTTGTGGATTACACAGCAGTGTAATCAACAGATGCGCAAGAAGCGCTGAAATAATATCGGTTAATCATTAAAGTTTGCCAGTATATTTTGTGGATAACACAGCAGGGTGGCGACAAAGTTAACAACTTTGATGTGGAATCCATGAAAACAACCCAAATTTCTGCCTGACACACCTCGTTTGATAAGGGGACGATGTATGGAGGCAGCTATATGGACGACTTTTGGAGGTAGCAATGGAGACAACGTGTGGAGGCTGCTATGGAGACAATTTAATTTGGATAGTGCCTGTATGTGGCAGTCCAAAAAAGTTTTCAAACCAGAGGAGCAGGTAGGTGGCCCTCCAGAAAAATGAAATAGATTGAGTGCCTATATGTGGCAGTCCAAAAAAGTTTTCAAACCAGAGGAGCAGGTAGGTGGCCCTCCAGAAAAATGAAATAGATTGAGTGCCTGTATGTGGCAGTCCAAAAAAGTTTTCAAACCAGAGGAGCAGGTAGGTGGCCCTCCAGAAAAATTGAATAGATTGAGTGCCTGTATGTGGCACTCCCAAAAATTGTTTAAAACAGAGGACCGGGTAGGTGGCCCTCCAGAAAAATTAAATGCATAAAGTACTATAGCTAGAGCCAGTGGGCCCTGTCAAAAAATAGCCAGTTTCCTCTGCTTTAGTGTACAAAGAGGAGGAGAAGGAGGAAAATGAGGAGGAGGAGTGCATAAATTATTCAGGTTGAGCTTCCTTCACCTGGTGGAGATTGGAAATTAGGAGAAATCCAGGCTTTATTCATCTTAATAAGCGTCAGCCTGTCAGCGCTGTCAGTCGACAGGCGTGTACGCTTATCGGTGATGATGCCACCAGCTGCACTGAAAACCCGCTCGGACAACACGCTAGCGGCAGGGCAGGCAAGAACCTCCAAGGCGTACAGCGCCAGTTCGTGCCACATGTCCAGCATTGAAACCCAGTAGTTGTAGGGAGCTGTGTGATCATTTAGGACGATGGTATGGTCAGCTACGTACTCCCTCACCATCTTTCTGTAAAGATCAGCCCTACTCTGCCGAGACTGGGGACAGGTGACAGTGTCTTGCTGGGGTGACATAAAGCTGGCAAAAGCCTTGTAAAGCGTACCCTTGCCAGTGCTGGACAAGCTGCCTGCTTGCCTACTCTCCCTCGCTACTTGTCCCGCAGAACTACGCACTCTGCCGCTAGCGCTGTCAGAAGGGAAATACTGTTTCAGCTTGTGCACCAGGGCCTGCTGGTATTCATGCATTCTCACACTCCTTTCCTCTCCAGGGATGAGAGTGGAAAGATTTTGCTTGTACCGTGGGTCCAGGAGAGTGAATACCCAGTAATCGGTGCTGGAATAAATTCTTTGAACGCGAGGGTCACGGGATAGGCAGCCTAGCATGAAATCTGCCATATGCGCCAGAGTCCCAACGCGCAAGAATTCACTCCCCTCACTGGCCTGACTGCCCATTTCCTCCTCCTCCAACTCCTCTTCTTCTGCCCATACACGCTGAACAGTGAAGGACTGAACAATGGTCCCCTCTTGTGTCTCGCCAACATTCTCCTCCTCTTCCTCCTCATCCTCCTCCACCTCCTCCGATATGCGCTGAGAAACAGACCTGAGGGTGCTTTGGCTATCAACAAGGGAATCTTCTTCCCCCGTCTCTTGTGATGAGCGCAAAGCTTCCGACTTCATGCTGATCAGAGAGTTTTTCAACAGGCCAAGCAGCGGGATGGTGAGGCTGATGATGGCGGCATCGCCACTGACCATCTGTGTTGACTCCTCGAAGTTACTCAGCACCTGACAGATATCAGACATCCACGTCCACTCCTCATTGTAGACTTGAGGAAGCTGACTGACCTGACTACCAGTTCTGGTGGAAGTTGACATCTGGCAGTCTACAATCGCTCTGCGCTGCAGGTAAACTCTGGATAACATGGTTAATGTTGAATTCCACCTCGTGGGCACGTCGCACAACAGTCGGTGAGCGGGCTGTTGGAGGCGGCGCTGCGCTGCCCTGAGAGTGGCAGCATCTGTGCTGGACTTCCTGAAATGCGCACAGATGCGGCGCACCTTCGTGAGCAAATCAGACAGATTGGGGTATGTCTTGAGGAAACGCTGAACTATGAGATTTAACACATGGGCCAGGCATGGCACATGTGTCAGTCTGCCTAGTTGCAGAGCCGCCACCAGGTTACGGCCGTTGTCACACACAACCATGCCTGGCTTCAGGTTCAGCGGTGCCAGCCACAGATCAGTCTGCGCCGTGATGCCCTGTAATAGTTCTTGGGCGGTGTGCCTTTTATCGGCTAGGCTCAGCAGTTTGAGCACCGCCTGCTGTCGCTTAGCGACGGCACTGCTGCTGTGCCTAGAGCTAGCGACTGATGGCGCCATGCCCACGGATGGTAGTTCGGAGGAGGAGGTGGAGGAGGGGTGGGAGGAGGAGGAGGCATAGTAGGCCTGAAAGACCTGGACCGAGGTAGGCCCCGCAATCCTCGGCGTCGGCAGTATATGACCAGCCGCAGGGTCAGACTCGGTCCCAGCCTCCACCAAGTTAACCCAATGTGCAGTCAGCGATATATAGTGGCCCTGCCCGGCAGCACTCGTCCACGTGTCCGTGGTCAGGTGGACCTTGTCAGAAACGGCGTTGGTCAGGGCACGGATGATGTTGTCTGACACGTGCTGGTGCAGGGCTGGGACGGCACATCGGGAAATGTAGTGGCGGCTGGGGACCGAATACCGAGGGGCGGCCGCCGCCATGAGGTTGCGAAAGGCCTCGGTCTCTACTAGCCTATAGGGCAGCATCTCCAGGCTAAGCAATCTGGAGATGTGGACATTAAGGGCTTGGTCGTGCGGGTGGGTTGCACTATATTTCCTTTTCCGCTCCAGCGTCTGGGGTATGGAGAGCTGAACGCTGGTGGATGCTGTGGAGGATCGTGGAGGCGACGATGGGGTTTTTGTGCCAGGGTCCTGGGCAGGGGGCTGACTATCAGCTGACACAGGGGAAGGAGCAGTGGTGTGCACGGCCGGAGGTGAACGCGCTTGGTGCCACTGAGTGGGGTGTTTAGCATTCATATGCCTGCGCATACTGGTGGTAGCTAAGCTAGTAGTGGTGGAACCCCTGCTGATCCTGGTTTGGCAAAGGTTGCACACCACAGTCCGTCGGTCATCCAGTGTTTCCTTAAAGAACCTCCAGACTTCTGAAAATCTAGCCCTCGCCGCGGGAGCCCTCGCCACGGGATCTTCATTACGTGACACATTTGGCGCTGATGCACCAGCTCTGGCCCTGCCTCTCCGTCTGGCCCCACCACTGCCTCTTCCAACCTGTTCTGGTCGAGGACTCTCCTCCGTGTCAAAAGCACTGTGTTCACCCGGCCTATCAACCCAGCTTGGGTCTGTCACCTCATCATCCTCCGATCCCTCAGTCTGCTCCCCCCTCGGACTTCCTGCCCTGACAACAACTTCCCCACTGTCTGACAACCGTGTCTCCTCATCGTCGGACACCTCTTTACACACTTCTTCCACTACGTCAAGAAGGTCATCATCACCCACAGACTGCGACTGGTGGAAAACCTGGGCATCGGAAAATTGCTCAGCAGCAACCGGACAAGTGGTTTGTGATTGTGGGAAGGGTCCAGAAAACAGTTCCTCAGAGTATGCCGGTTCAAATGCCAAATTTTCCTGGGAGGGGGCAGACTGGGGGGGAAGAGGCTGAGGTGCAGGAGCTGGAGGAGTGCCGATTTTGGTGACATGGGTGGACTGCGTGGAAGACTGACTGGTGGACAAATTGCTCGAAGCATTGTCGGCAATCCACGACATCACCTGTTCGCACTGTTCTGGCCTCAATAATAATAATATCCGTAAATGGTAAAAGTTTGGCAGTATATTTTGTGGATTACACAGCAGTGTAATCAACAGATGCGCAAGAAGCGCTGAAATAATATCGGTTAATCATTAAAGTTTGCCAGTATATTTTGTGGATAACACAGCAGGGTGGCGACAAAGTTAACAACTTTGATGTGGAATCCATGAAAACAACCCAAATTTCTGCCTGATACACCTCGTTTGATAAGGGGACGATGTATGGAGGCAGCTATATGGACGACTTTTGGAGGTAGCAATGGAGACAACGTGTGGAGGCTGCTATGGAGACAATTTAATTTGGATAGTGCCTGTATGTGGCAGTCCAAAAAAGTTTTCAAACCAGAGGAGCAGGTAGGTGGCCCTCCAGAAAAATGAAATAGATTGAGTGCCTATATGTGGCAGTCCAAAAAAGTTTTCAAACCAGAGGAGCAGGTAGGTGGCCCTCCAGAAAAATGAAATAGATTGAGTGCCTGTATGTGGCAGTCCAAAAAAGTTTTCAAACCAGAGGAGCAGGTAGGTGGCCCTCCAGAAAAATTGAATAGATTGAGTGCCTGTATGTGGCACTCCCAAAAATTGTTTAAAACAGAGGACCGGGTAGGTGGCCCTCCAGAAAAATTAAATGCATAAAGTACTATAGCTAGAGCCAGTGGGCCCTGTCAAAAAATAGCCAGTTTCCTCTGCTTTAGTGTACAAAGAGGAGGAGAAGGAGGAAAATGAGGAGGAGGAGTGCATAAATTATTCAGGTTGAGCTTCCTTCACCTGGTGGAGATTGGAAATTAGGAGAAATCCAGGCTTTATTCATCTTAATAAGCGTCAGCCTGTCAGCGCTGTCAGTCGACAGGCGTGTACGCTTATCGGTGATGATGCCACCAGCTGCACTGAAAACCCGCTCGGACAACACGCTAGCGGCAGGGCAGGCAAGAACCTCCAAGGCGTACAGCGCCAGTTCGTGCCACATGTCCAGCATTGAAACCCAGTAGTTGTAGGGAGCTGTGTGATCATTTAGGACGATGGTATGGTCAGCTACGTACTCCCTCACCATCTTTCTGTAAAGATCAGCCCTACTCTGCCGAGACTGGGGACAGGTGACAGTGTCTTGCTGGGGTGACATAAAGCTGGCAAAAGCCTTGTAAAGCGTACCCTTGCCAGTGCTGGACAAGCTGCCTGCTTGCCTACTCTCCCTCGCTACTTGTCCCGCAGAACTACGCACTCTGCCGCTAGCGCTGTCAGAAGGGAAATACTGTTTCAGCTTGTGCACCAGGGCCTGCTGGTATTCATGCATTCTCACACTCCTTTCCTCTCCAGGGATGAGAGTGGAAAGATTTTGCTTGTACCGTGGGTCCAGGAGAGTGAATACCCAGTAATCGGTGCTGGAATAAATTCTTTGAACGCGAGGGTCACGGGATAGGCAGCCTAGCATGAAATCTGCCATATGCGCCAGAGTCCCAACGCGCAAGAATTCACTCCCCTCACTGGCCTGACTGCCCATTTCCTCCTCCTCCAACTCCTCTTCTTCTGCCCATACACGCTGAACAGTGAAGGACTGAACAATGGTCCCCTCTTGTGTCTCGCCAACATTCTCCTCCTCTTCCTCCTCATCCTCCTCCACCTCCTCCGATATGCGCTGAGAAACAGACCTGAGGGTGCTTTGGCTATCAACAAGGGAATCTTCTTCCCCCGTCTCTTGTGATGAGCGCAAAGCTTCCGACTTCATGCTGATCAGAGAGTTTTTCAACAGGCCAAGCAGCGGGATGGTGAGGCTGATGATGGCGGCATCGCCACTGACCATCTGTGTTGACTCCTCGAAGTTACTCAGCACCTGACAGATATCAGACATCCACGTCCACTCCTCATTGTAGACTTGAGGAAGCTGACTGACCTGACTACCAGTTCTGGTGGAAGTTGACATCTGGCAGTCTACAATCGCTCTGCGCTGCAGGTAAACTCTGGATAACATGGTTAATGTTGAATTCCACCTCGTGGGCACGTCGCACAACAGTCGGTGAGCGGGCTGTTGGAGGCGGCGCTGCGCTGCCCTGAGAGTGGCAGCATCTGTGCTGGACTTCCTGAAATGCGCACAGATGCGGCGCACCTTCGTGAGCAAATCAGACAGATTGGGGTATGTCTTGAGGAAACGCTGAACTATGAGATTTAACACATGGGCCAGGCATGGCACATGTGTCAGTCTGCCTAGTTGCAGAGCCGCCACCAGGTTACGGCCGTTGTCACACACAACCATGCCTGGCTTCAGGTTCAGCGGTGCCAGCCACAGATCAGTCTGCGCCGTGATGCCCTGTAATAGTTCTTGGGCGGTGTGCCTTTTATCGGCTAGGCTCAGCAGTTTGAGCACCGCCTGCTGTCGCTTAGCGACGGCACTGCTGCTGTGCCTAGAGCTAGCGACTGATGGCGCCATGCCCACGGATGGTAGTTCGGAGGAGGAGGTGGAGGAGGGGTGGGAGGAGGAGGAGGCATAGTAGGCCTGAAAGACCTGGACCGAGGTAGGCCCCGCAATCCTCGGCGTCGGCAGTATATGACCAGCCGCAGGGTCAGACTCGGTCCCAGCCTCCACCAAGTTAACCCAATGTGCAGTCAGCGATATATAGTGGCCCTGCCCGGCAGCACTCGTCCACGTGTCCGTGGTCAGGTGGACCTTGTCAGAAACGGCGTTGGTCAGGGCACGGATGATGTTGTCTGACACGTGCTGGTGCAGGGCTGGGACGGCACATCGGGAAATGTAGTGGCGGCTGGGGACCGAATACCGAGGGGCGGCCGCCGCCATGAGGTTGCGAAAGGCCTCGGTCTCTACTAGCCTATAGGGCAGCATCTCCAGGCTAAGCAATCTGGAGATGTGGACATTAAGGGCTTGGTCGTGCGGGTGGGTTGCACTATATTTCCTTTTCCGCTCCAGCGTCTGGGGTATGGAGAGCTGAACGCTGGTGGATGCTGTGGAGGATCGTGGAGGCGACGATGGGGTTTTTGTGCCAGGGTCCTGGGCAGGGGGCTGACTATCAGCTGACACAGGGGAAGGAGCAGTGGTGTGCACGGCCGGAGGTGAACGCGCTTGGTGCCACTGAGTGGGGTGTTTAGCATTCATATGCCTGCGCATACTGGTGGTAGCTAAGCTAGTAGTGGTGGAACCCCTGCTGATCCTGGTTTGGCAAAGGTTGCACACCACAGTCCGTCGGTCATCCAGTGTTTCCTTAAAGAACCTCCAGACTTCTGAAAATCTAGCCCTCGCCGCGGGAGCCCTCGCCACGGGATCTTCATTACGTGACACATTTGGCGCTGATGCACCAGCTCTGGCCCTGCCTCTCCGTCTGGCCCCACCACTGCCTCTTCCAACCTGTTCTGGTCGAGGACTCTCCTCCGTGTCAAAAGCACTGTGTTCACCCGGCCTATCAACCCAGCTTGGGTCTGTCACCTCATCATCCTCCGATCCCTCAGTCTGCTCCCCCCTCGGACTTCCTGCCCTGACAACAACTTCCCCACTGTCTGACAACCGTGTCTCCTCATCGTCGGACACCTCTTTACACACTTCTTCCACTACGTCAAGAAGGTCATCATCACCCACAGACTGCGACTGGTGGAAAACCTGGGCATCGGAAAATTGCTCAGCAGCAACCGGACAAGTGGTTTGTGATTGTGGGAAGGGTCCAGAAAACAGTTCCTCAGAGTATGCCGGTTCAAATGCCAAATTTTCCTGGGAGGGGGCAGACTGGGGGGGAAGAGGCTGAGGTGCAGGAGCTGGAGGAGTGCCGATTTTGGTGACATGGGTGGACTGCGTGGAAGACTGACTGGTGGACAAATTGCTCGAAGCATTGTCGGCAATCCACGACATCACCTGTTCGCACTGTTCTGGCCTCAACAGTGCTCTACCACGAGTCCCAGTAACTTCAGACATGAACCTAGGGAGTGTAGCTCTGCGGCATTCCCCTGCTCCCTCATCAGCAGGTGGTGTCTCACCCCGCCCAGGACCACGGCCTCTGACCCCTGCAGTAGTTGGACGCCCACGTCCCCGCCCTCGTCCTCTACCCCTAGCCCTCGGGTTAAACATTTTGAAAATGAAAGTTAGAACTTTAATTTTTTTTTAACTTTTTTTTGTGTTTTTTTGTGTTTTTTAGTTTTTAAAACCAAACGATGCTATCCTATTGCTATGGCTATTTTCTAGCCAACTATGAAAGCACACTGCTATGCCAGATGAGATGACGCTGAGTTATGAAAAAATAAACGTAAAATAAAAAGTAAATGGCAGACTGTGCCTAATTTCAATCCAATCCCTAATAAATTGTCCCACTTCGGTCTTTGCGATGGATATGTGCGTCACTAAGCGCTAAACACAACGGTCGCAAGTCTCCCTGCAAATTCCTCACAGTATGGTAGTAGATGCACTACAGCAAGGCCAGCCACCAGCAGATCAACCAGAAATAAAATATATAACGCTATTGTAGGCCTAAGTAAGCCGTTTGGATTCTCCTATGGCTATTTTCTAGCCAAGTATGAAAGCACACTGCTATGCCAGATGAGATGACGCTGAGTTATGAAAAAAT